>NC_090386.1:78334796-79681542 GCF_036365525.1 Heterodontus francisci
GTGTTGAATATTGATTGGTTCCTTCATATTATGTTGTCATAGGGTTTTCCCTTTATAAATATTGACATACTAAGTTGGACTTAAAAATACATAATGTTAATATGGATAAAAGGTGCATGCCACATAAGTTTAATACGTTGTACATATATCTATGTTATATGAAGTGTTACAAGGCAGAATACACAGCACTGTAAAACAGCATTTTGTGTCACTTGCGGTGACCAATGCCATAGGACATTCCTTTTTAATAACCCTTACACAAGCCCATATAATTCTTATATTTCTGAAAGGTATTCTCACTGATGCAGCATATTGATTTTTTTAGAATAAGTTAGTTCAGCCTACAAAGCAATATAGCATGAAATTCAGTATTTCAGACATTAGATGTCTTGAAGAATGTCTTCAAGCCAGCTGTGAAGTTAATTTGTATGCAAGACAAATCCCAGTCTGAATTAAAAGTTTATTCAAGTCCCAGTTTATTTTATGGTGCTGTATGATGGGTCCTCTTGTATGCGAGTCATGTCTGTCCAAAAATTTGTTTCAGTCTTGCATGGATGTCATTGATGGGCCTTAACATTGCATCACCTAATGTGGATTTTTTTTTTTTGAAGAATGCCAGAATATTCAAACCATAATTACATGAATTAAGTATTTAGTTTTCAGTATGGTCACATGGTCAAAATATTTCACAGCTCCTCAAATGTCCCTGTTCTATCAGTGTGTCCCCGAATACTGCAATGCTTGTAGTGAACACTTGAAACAGTGATGCTTGGCACTATTAGGACTGTGATACAAGCAGATGTTTGCCAGCTTTCTTCTCTTCTCCGAGTCAATTAATCTCACTGGGATATGGATCTACGATTGTGAAAAACTCTCTGGTATCTCACCTAAGTGGTCACTGTACACATGCGAACCTAGAGGGTGAATGATGGCAGGCCATGGGGAGGGTATCACTGCCAAATTTAGCAACATCCTGATCTAATGCCACAGCTGCTCATTTCCACTCGATGGTGATCAGCTGTTTACCCGCTCCCTAGTCCAGCTGTACCCCTTCTGCTATCCCAGTTCTTTCTACTCTATATTGGGAAGGAGAAGTTAA
Organism: Heterodontus francisci; assembly: GCF_036365525.1. Taxonomy (NCBI): domain Eukaryota; kingdom Metazoa; phylum Chordata; class Chondrichthyes; order Heterodontiformes; family Heterodontidae; genus Heterodontus; species Heterodontus francisci. Next base: position 78,335,896 of record NC_090386.1, read on the forward strand.
CTGAACTGACTGACAACTGAATATGATTCCAGTTCACTATATCCTCACACTGTACATTTTGTGTTCTAAAACAATTGATAATACTGAGCTGTATGTGGATTGCAATTTCCACAGCAAAATTAGATTTCAAATTGAAAATGAACGAGGCTGGCATGGGATCTGTTAAGTACTGTTATAGATTTTAAATTTTCTTGATGATTGAAGCTTTCAATTCACTAAGCTGCACAATGATCACTTATTTCTTCAAACTGTCTTTGAATATTCAAATGGATTGTATGAAGCACACTCGGTAGCATACCTATCAACTAGAAAGTTTGTAAAATCTGACTAACAGCTTCAAGAACAGCTAACACAACAGCTGCCCCCTCCCCGCCCACAAAGTCCTCGGAGCCCTGATGTGTGAAAGCAAGTAGTTACACTGGTTTTCTACCACATATGGACATTCAACCATTTCTGACTCCCAAAACATAAATCCCTTACCCCTCTGCAGCCAAACATCACCGAGCCAGCAGAAGCCATATATTTCCCAAACTCTTGACTGAATCACTATTTGGCAGAGATCTGGGTGAATGGTGATAACTTGCGTGCAAGGCTTCACACATTAAAACTTTGGCGTATTCTGGGACAGCATTGACAAAAAGTGCCTCAGGCGTCAAAAATCTGGTTTCCTAGCACCACTGCTGGCACCCTGACAGTGCTGAAGAAACGCACAAACCATCGATGGTTGGCATGCATGCAATACAGCCTTAAAGCAACAAGGGCCCTAATGGTTTGTATCGCTCAATTATTTTTGTGGTTTGGCAAAATTCAAGGGTTATCCACAGAAATGCTTTCTATGTACAGTCTTGAAGCTATCAGAGTTTTAGTTAGTACTTCCTATAGATAATCCTATAAATTTATTAAATCTGGAATTAAAAGCTAGCCTATGGTAACCATGAAACCATTGTCGATTGTCGTAAAAACCCATTTGGTTCACTAATGTCCTTTAGGGAAGGATATCTGCCAGTCTTACCTGGTCTGGCCTACATGTGACTCCAGACCCACAGCAATGTGGTTGACTCTTAAAATGCCCTCTGAAATGGCCTAATAAGCCACTTAATGTATTAAATCGCTACAAAGCCTAAGAGAAGGAATGAAACTGGACGGACCACCCGGCATCTACCTAAGCACCGGAAACGACAACGGCAAACCCAGCCCTGTCAACCCTGCAGAGTCTTCCTTACTAACATCTGGGGGGTTTGTGCCAAAATTGGGAGAGCTGTCCCACAGACTAGTCAAGCCTGACAGAGTGATACTCATGGAATCATACCTTACAGACAATGTCCCTGATACCATCATCACCATTCCAGGGTATGTCCTGTCCCACTGGCAGGGCAGACCCACCAGAGGTGGTGGCACAGTGGGATACAGTTGGGAGGGAGTTGCACTGGGAATCCTCAACTTTGACTCCAGACCCCATGAAGTTTCATGACATCAGGTCAAACATGGGCAAGGAAACCTCCTGCTGACTACCACCTACCACCCCCAGCCCCTTCAGCTGATGAATCAGTGCTTATCCATGTTGAACAGCAATTGGAAGAAGCACTAAGGGTAGCAAGAGCACAGAATGTACTCTGGGTGGGGGACTTCAATGTCTATCACCAAGAGTGGCTCAGTAGCACCACTACTGACCAAGTTGGTCGAGTCCTAACACACCTAGCTGCTAGACTGGGCCTGCGGCAGGTGGTGAGAGAACCAACAAGAGGGAAAAACCTACTAGACCTCATTGTCACAAATCTACCTGTCGCAGATGCACCTGTCCATGACAGTATTGGTAGGAGTGACCACCGCACAGTCCTTGTGGAGACGAAGTTCCATCTTTACATCGAGGATACCCACCATTGTGTTGTGTGGCACTACCACTGTGCTAAATGATTTTGAACAAATCTAGCACCTCAAAGCTGGGCATCCATGAGACCCTGTGTGTCATCAGCAGAATCAGAATTGTATTCAATCACAATCTGTAACCTCATGGCCCAGCATATCCTGCATTCTACCATTACCATCAAGCCAGGGGACCAACCCTGGTTCAATGAAACATGCAGGAGAGCATGCCAGGAGCAGCACCAGGCATACCTCAAAATGAGGTGTAAATACAACACAGGACTAGCATGCCAGACAGTGGAAGCAGCATGTGATAGGGCCAAGTGATCCCACAACCAATGGATCAGATCCAAGCTCTGCAGTCCTGCCACATCCAGTCGTGAATGGTGGTTGACAATTAAACAACTTAACAGGAGGAGGAGGCTCCACAAATAGCCCAATCCACAATGATGGGGGAGCCCATCACATGAGTGCAAAAGACAAGGCTGAAACATTTGCATCCATCTTCAGCCAGAAGTGCCAACTGAATGATCCTTCCCGGCCTTCTTATGACGTCCCCAGCATCACAGATGCCAGTCTTCAGCCAACCCGATTCGCTCCACATGATATCAAGAAACAACTGAAGGCACTGGATACTGCAAAGGCTATGAGCCCTGACAACATTCCGGCAATAGTACTGAAGACTTGTGCTTCAGAACTAGCTGCATGCCTAGCCAAGCTGTTCCAGTACAGCTACAGCACTGGCATCTACCCGGCAATGTGGAAAATTGCCCAAGTTAGTCCTGTACACAAAAAGCAGGACAAATCCAACGTGGCCAATTACCACCCTATCAATCTACTCTCGATCATCAGCAAAGTGATAGAAGATCGTCGACAGTGCTATCAAGCGGCACTTGCTCAGCAATAACCTGCTCACTGATGCTCAGTTTGGGTTCTGCCAGGGCCACTCAGCTTCTGACCTCATTGCAGCCTTTGTCCAAACACGAACGAAAGAGCTGAATTCCAGAGGTGAGGTGAGAGTGACTACCCTTGACATCAAGGTAGCTTTTGACCGAATATGGCATCAAGGAGCACTAGCAAAACTGGAGTCAATGGGAATTAGGGGGGAAACTCTCCGCTTGTTGGAGTCATATCGAGCACAAAGGAAGATGGTTGTTGTTGTTGGAGGTCAATCATCTCAGTCCTAGGAAATCATTGCAGGAGTTCCTCAGGGTAGTGTCCTAGGCCCAACCATCTTCAGCTGCTTCATCAGTGATCTTCCCTCCATCATAAGGTCAGGGGTAGGGATGTTTGCTGATGACTGCAAAATGCTCAGCACCATTTGCCACTCCTCAGATAATGAACGAGTCCGTGTCCAGATGCAGCAAGAGCTGGACAACATCCAGGCTTGGGCTGATAAATGGCAAGTAACATTCGTGCCACACAACTGCCAGGCAATGACCATCTCCAACAAGAGAGAATCTAACCATTTCCTCTTGTTGTTCAATGGCATTGCCATCACTGAATCCCCCACTATTAACATCCTGGGGTTACCATTGACCAGAAAGTGAACTGGACCAGCCACATAAATACTGTGGCTACAAAAGCAGGTCAGAGGCAGGGAATTCTGTGGTGAGTAACTCACCTCCTGCCTTCCCAATGTCTGTCCACCATCTACAAGGCACAGGTCAGGAGTGTGATGGAATATTCTCCACTTGCCTGGATGAGTGCAGCTCCAACAACACTCAAGAAACTCAACACCATCCAGGACAAAGCAGCCTGCTTGATTGGCACCCCATCCATCCCTTCAACATTCACTCCCTCCACCACCGACGCACAGTGGCAGCAGTGTGTTCCATCTACAAGATGCACTGCAGCAACTCACCAAGGCTCTTTCGACAGCACCTGCAACCTTTACCATCTAGAAGGACAAGGGCAGCAGATGCATGGGAATGCCACCACCTGCAAGTTCCCCTCCAAGCCGCACACCATCCTGACTTGGAACTATATCGCTGTTCCTTCACTGTCACTGGGTCAAATTCCTGGAACTCCCTTCCTAACAGCACTGTGGGTGTACCTACCTCCCCAGGACTGCAGCAGTTCAAGGAGGCAGCTCACCACCATCTTCTCGAGGGCAATTAGGAATGGTCAATAAATGCTGGCCTAGCCAGCGACATCCACATCCCCTGAGCAAATGAAAAAAAATACTATTTTGTGGTAGTATTCGGAAAATGGCCCAGAGTTATAAGTTTAGTTTTCTGTTGCCTAAAACCTCAAATGTACCAAAGTTAGTTCGTTTTGCAGTCAGAAAATTCCAAGAATTTCAATTATTTTTGGGGGCTCTTCCCAGCTATTTTTTGACAGGTTGATTTAATAGAACCATCGTGTTGTTATCAATTATTTGCTGGAGTAATTCAGAACTAATCCTAATTTCTCCCCATACCCTTGTGACTTCCTCCGGGGCGGCACAGTGGCGCAGTGGTTAGCACCGCAGCCTCACAGCTCCAGCGACCCGGGTTCAATTCTGGGTACTGCCTGTGTGGAGTTTGCAAGTTCTCCCTGTGTCTGCATGGGTTTTCTCCGGGTGCTCCAGTTTCCTCCCACAAGCCAAAAAAATTGCAGGTTGGTAGGTAAATTGGCCATTATAAATTGCCACTAGTATAGGTAGGTGGTAGGGAAATATAGGGACAGGTGGGGATGTGGTAGGAATATGGGATTAGTGTAGGATTAGTATAAATGGGTGGTTGATGGTCGGCACAGACTCGGTGGGCCGAAGGGCCTGTTTCAGTGCTGTATCTCTAAACTAAACTAAACTAAAATGTTTTTCCAATTTTCCCTGGAAAGCTACAACTATCTCTGTCTCAACCATTCCTTTTAGTAAATCATTTTGTGCTGCAGCAGCTTTCAGTAAACCAGTTTCTCCTAATCTTTCTCCATACTCTCTCAAATGTTCATGTTGCAATTCACATACAGGTCATTATCATCAATTATTTGAGGAGAAAAATTAAAATAAGTTCTGTTGAGATTGTTATGAATTGGAATTTTGTGCAATCAATTGGGATTGCCGATTAGATATGTTCAATTAGCATCCTTTCCTCCCATAACTCATTTGCACTGCCAGTGTGGTATCAAGCCATACAGACCAGGAAGGGCCCAGTTCAGTACTTGGCTGTGCTGAGACAACTGATGTACAATTGGGTAAGGGAGAGAAAATAAATCAGGCAGGGTTTTTACTCCTGGTCACTGTCAAGTGGCTATGTTGGAGATAACCTATGTGGGAATCTGATGAGGATATGGAAAGGATGAGATGTGAAGCATTCCATGGGAAAATAGCTTATTAACATACAGTTTCTATGCTCGCCCATAAAGAGTGGTCACGGGTGAAAAGTGGATTAATGATTGTGGTCGATACATTTTAAAGACTTTGCTTGTTAAAACTCAATGAAGCTCACTCTTTGCAACTTGATTTTCATTCATAAACATGAGAGAGCTCATTGTCTGCACAGAACTTGGATGGTTGGCCTAAACGTCTCTGGGAGGTGGTGTTGGTGTTTCTTTTCAGATTTCCTGAAATACTAATATAGAACAAGTTACTGGTTTTGTGGTTTAAGCTACTGCTCATTTTAGAATTCAGTTGTACACATCAGATGGCTACAAAGCTCAGTTCCAGATCTGTCCTCACTTACCTCATCTGAGCCAGTTAGTGACAAAGGTGCTGCAATTGTCTCTAACTGGAGTGGCAGCAGGGGCACTGCAACTGGAATAGGATCGTGAGGGAAGAAATCAGCTTGCGTTCTGCTCTTACAAAAGCAAAATACTGCTGATGCTGGAACTCTGAAATAAAAACTGAAAATGCTGGAAATACTTAACAGTTCTGGCAGCCATCTGTGGGGAGAGAAACAGAGTTAACAGGCTGGATTTTACCTTAGGTGGATGGGAATTTGCCACCGACATGAAAGTCGGTGGCGAACCCGCTTCCACCTAGTCAGGGGATCCGCCCCGCATTTTACGCGTCCCCGGGCTTTAATTGTCCAGAGGTGGGACTTCTACCCACTTGAGGGAGGAGGTCCCGCCTTAGTGGGCTGCCGGCCAATCAGCGGGCCGGCAGCTCTTAGTCCCAGCAGCGCCACCAGGAGCGATTGGCCACTGCTGGGACTGCAACCCAGCTGATGCCAGGAACCCTGGAGGGAAGGTAAATAGGGGTCACCTCACCAGGGGGATCGGTCCTTCCTTGATGAGGCTGCAGTGTTCGTTTGGGGGTAGGGGGGGCGCGTCTTGGGTCCCGGGGTGGGTTGGGAGGTGTGGGCAGCTCTCAGTCGGGCACCCTGTACTTGATTGCCATGCCCACCCCCCCCCCCCCCCCCCACCACCAGGGCGTGGAAAGGCCGGCAACTATCGCTGGGCAGCCTTTCACGTCCCCAGCATGCCCGCTTGTCACAGGTAAAATACCCGTGGAAGCGGGCAAGGGCCCTTAAGTGGCCGTTAAGTGGCCAATTAAGGGCCTTGATTGGCCTCAGGCAGGTGGGCTGTTTCCTGCCTGACGCCCTAAACTTGGCCGGAGGCAGAAGCGGGGCGGGTAGGCCTCCCGGAGCCTCCCGCTCAATTTTATGCCACCCCCACGCCACCAACCAACCTGCTGGGGTGGCGTAAGATTCAGCTCAATCTTTCAGTTCTGTGATCTTTCATCAGACCTGGGAAAAGATGGAAATGCAATAGGCTTGAGTAAGTGAAAGTGGGGTTAGTGGGGGGGGAATGGGTGGGTAAAAGAACAAAAGGGAAAGTCTATGATAGGGTGGAGGGCAAGAGAGATTAAATCACAGAATCACAGAATTGTTACAGTGCAGAAGGAGACCATTCAGCCCTTCGTGTCTGCACTGGCTCTCCGAAAGAGCAGTTCACCTAGTGCCACTCCCCCGCATCCTCCCCTTAACCCTGCACATTCTTCCTTTTCATATAACGGTCTAATTGCCTTTTGAATGCTTCAATTGAACCTGCCTCCAGCACCCTTTCAGGCAGCATATTCCAGACCTTAACCACTTGCTGCGTGAAAAGGTTTTTCCTCATGTCGCTTTTGCTTCTTTTACCAATTACTTTAAATCTGTGTCCTCTCGTTCTTGATCCTTTCACGAGTGGAACAGGTTCTCCCCGTCTTCTCTGTTCAGACCCCCTCATGATTTTGAATACCTCTATGAAATCTCCTCTCAGCCTTCTTTTCTCCAAGGAAAACAGTCCTAACTTCTCCATGACAGAAGGTTTCATCATGCAAAAGCAAAGGGAGTGGTAATGGGATAAGTAGGGAAACAAAAGATATGTCTAGTCGAGGTGTGAATGGCAGGAACCTTCTCTTGCTTGCTGTCCAGTACCGTTTTCTAGAAAGGCATTTGTATGCACGTTGGGTGACCAGATATTTGAAGTCTGCCTGGAATGTTATTCTTCCCTCAGTTGAATAACACTGACACTCAATGTCTAGGCTTACACTTGAACAATGTCCACTTGACTGAGGTACCTATGGGGCACCAGCAACATGCTGAAGCTTTTAAGAGAAGCGGGGAGCAATTGAAATGAAGCTTAAATGTTTTGTACATAATGCCACAGGGCATTTTATCTGTGCAGCTTTAAGGTGTTTCCCAAACCTCCAGACATTGTTGAATTCTGCAGCTCCAATCTCAAAGCTTTTTCTAATTGATTTTTCCCAGTGGAGCCTTGCAAGTGATGAAATGTTGAGCACAGAGAAATAAAAAGGTTAGACAACTTTGCTAGATAACATTTGAAAGGAAGCCTTTCAGCCCTTCATCAAAAAAAAAAGTCCAACATCCATGGAGCAGCTGCAGAAGTACTGAAAGAATGTCTGGAATTGCAAACCTGGTATGCTAAAAGCCTTGTGTTGTCAGGAATTTTGGCTTGAGAATTAGCTTTTCCGGGATCTTTGCAGAACCTATCAACAGGATGACATAAAGATGGCAGCAGACAGATTCAGCCTGTAGTGATTCTTATACTGAAGCTAATTTAATGCTCCTGAGAACAGCTTCTTTGTAAATACATGCTGATTTTCAAGCAGAATATTGTTCAACACAACAATGAGCTACCATCTTTGGTAGTAATCACAATTCCATTATGTCTCCTTGTACGTAAACTGCATATCCCTGGAAATGCAGAGCCTTTTTAATTTAATGAACAGTTTCGTAAAGGGCATATTCTGGTTGCTGAGTTAGAGGTGAGGTAACATGACTGGGGATATAATTTGTTGCTGGTTTTTGGAAAACTATAAATGTCCAACATTGAGCATGCAGGAAGCTTCAGGTGATTATCAGAAAAATCTGTGCAGCTGGTTAATCTGGAATTTGGTTCAATGCTGCAAGTAGGGACTTGCTGGAAGTAATCCAGTTGTATAATTACAGTCCTTAACCAGTTACATTCAGCAAAATCAGCTTTACTGTGTCTATAGCATTCTCTGTTCTTGAGTTTTATGGCAAGCTGGCATGAAATGCATCTCAATGGGGCAGGAGGAGGGTTGTTGGGTCATCTGAGCAAAGCTGAAGATTTTATGCTCAATGCTACTTGACAGGTCATGAATGGGATTTCTAGTTACCTTGTGCAGTAAATTTTTTATTCACTAACAACAGTTTGTGAACCCTGGTACCTAAACATGAGGTATAGATGAGGAATTCATCATTTGGAGGAAGAGCTACAACAAGCAGCGAGTGATCAGGTATAGCAAGAAAACCAACAATAAAGGAAGATGTCTTCTATTTATTATAAGTAAAATGACTCAAAGCACTTCGCATAACTTTGAAATACGCTGACTATTCCACATAACAGCAATGAAAGATGTGAGGAAGAGCAATAAAGATATTGGAGTTTCTTGCAAATTGATAGTTTTCTTCATTTCACAGTGTGGCCAAACAAGAAGTTTAATTTCCCCAGGCCAGCTGCTGTGTTGGTCCCTGGCTCTCTCAGTGCTGGTTATGTACAGCTGGTGATGATAACACAATGTACTCACTGGATTTTTTTTGAAGACTTGCAATTTTTTTCTAGGTCTTCCTGAGGGCAACTGGCCTTTTTGGGCCAGTCAACCCACCGTTGTGTACTGATGTTCTGACCCCAGCACACGCACAACTATTCTTTTTGAAGTGATGTCATGCTGATAGTATTTTGGGCATGAGCATTGGGTAAAGATCCAGGTCAGTCTACATTTACACAGAATAGTCAACCCCCAGTGCATCTAGTTTACAAGCAAACTGGCTGTATTATCCACGACTAAATACAGGAGAGTGTTTTTTTTAATTCATTCATGGGATGTGGGCGTCACTGGCCAGGCCAGCATTTATTGCCCATCCCTAATTGCCCTTCAGAAGGTGGTGGTGAGCTGCCTTCTTGAACCGCTGCAGTCCATGTGAGGTAGATACACCCACAGTGCTGTTAGGAAGGGAGTTCCAGGATTTTGACCCAGCGACAGTGAAGGAACGGCAATATAGTTTCAAGTCAGGAAGGTGTGTGACTTGGACGTGCACTTGCAGGTGGTGACGTTCCCATGCATCTGCCGCTCTTGTCCTTCGAGGTGGCAGAGGTCGCGGGTTTGGAAGGTGCTGTCTAAGGCGCCTTGGTGCATTGCTGCAGTGCATCTTGTAGATGGTACACACTGCTTGCACTGTGCATCGGTGGTGGAGGGAGTGAATGTTTGTGGATGGGGTGCCAATCAAGCGGGCTGCTTTGTCCTGGATGGTGTCGAGCTTCTTGAGTGTTGTTGGAGCTGCACCCATCCAGGCAAGTGGAGAGTATTCCATCACACTCCTGACTTGTGCCTTGTAGATGGTGGACAGGCTTTGGGGAGTCAGGAGGTGAGTTACTCGCCGCAGGATTCCTATCCTCTGACCTGCTGTGGTAGCCACGGTATTTGTATGGCTACTCCAGTTCAGTTTCTGGTCAATGGTAGCCCCTAGGATGTTGATAATGGGGGATTCAGTGATGGTAATGCCATTGAATGTCAAGGGGAGATGGTTAGATTCTCTCTTGTTGGAGATGGTCATTGCCCTGCACTTGTGTGGCGCACAAGATCTTTGAAGACCTGAGCTGACCAGCCTGCTCTGGCAGAAACCCATTGTATACTATGCTGGGAAAATCAAGAGCCTTTTTATCTGCTTCAGCTAAAATCAGTCACCACAATGCCTTCATGCAAGTGGAAGTGTAGTGTTATATAAAGGTCTTGTATGCTTAGCTAGTAATATTTCACTTCCTTTTATCTAGGTGCTTATTGTCTTTCTGTGTCTGACTACGACAATGCAAAAGGACTGAATGTGAAGCACTACAAGATTCGTAAATTGGATAAAGGTGGCTTCTATATTACATCACGAACCCAGTTTGAAAACCTGCAGCAGCTGGTACTCCACTATTCAAGTAAGTTCTAAAGAAATGCTTTTGCACAAATATACGCATGAAGATGCCCTTCCACATTACTTTGCGATTTTGAATAGAGTGATTATTTTTGCTGTTATAAATTTGTTGCAACTATTCTTTAATCTCCAAGCAGCAGTAGAAATAAGATATTGCACCAATCTGGTACACACCTCGCAATGCTGAGCCACAGTCTGTTGACAGCAACACAGATCCTGAGGCCTGCCTGCAATAGACAACATCAATGTTACGAAACTTACCCTCTAGGTGTCATTACAATCATGAATGAATCTATACATTCATTTGTGAGATCTGTAGAACAAAGCACATACATCTGTCTAAATGAAACGAAATGAGCTGCCATGACCCTAGTCACCTACCCATCATCTGAGAACATGTCTGGGAATATGCTGCGAATGTCCGTGAAAAATGTTGATGAATAGAAAACTGCTCAACAGAAATTCTTTATATGCAGAAATAAATAAACATTTTGCATTAATTTAAGAAGGAACTTTTTGACTTATAAGATATTCCAAAGTGCTTCGCAGCCAATGTATTTTGAAGTGTAGTCCGTGTGTTCTGCATGCAAGTATGGTCATTAATTTATGCACAGCCAGATCACCCAAAGCGCAAATGAGATGAATGACCGGGTAATCTACTTTTGATGGTTTTGGTTGAGGACTGAATGCTGGTAGGACACTATGAGAATTTTCAGCTCTTCTTTCAACAATGCCATTGTCCAAGTGGATGTAAAAGTTGCACAGAGAGAGAGAGAGAGCTGTTGTTTAACATGCTGCCCAAGTTCTTGACCTGACCATGCCAGGAGGCATTGGGCAGAGACAATGGTGTCTCCTGGGCGTGCAGGAGAAGAAATAAATTGGATATTGCTCTGATTGTGGTGAAATGTACTATTGGTTGGTCAAAGAGGACATTGACAGAGGACTGAAAAAAAGATTTCCTATTTCTCTGACTCATTGAGAATGTAAGATAAAAGGAGTATTAAAATTTGAGCGTGTGTGTCTTTCACTGGAGAGGAAAGTACATGTTTTTTTAAAATAATGGTGTTGTAAACATATCAGGAGAGGATATAGGAAGGATAAATTTACAACTGCATTCTTCTGGAAGGAAGCTTTGTTCCCTAGGTGCAAATATTGGAAATTCTGTGGCATACTGCATTACACCCAATACGATATGTGATTCAGCAGGTTAGACTCCTCCCTACTGTGTTTAATTGTTATAGAACGAATGTTGCTAAAACAAAAAGAGTGCCGCTTATCTCTTGTTTAGCACACTTCCATACCCTGACAATCAAACCTTAAAGATAGTGGAACATATTTTCCTGCTGCTGCACTGGGTCATGTTGGATCATCCAGGTGTATTGCATGGACAACATCTGGTCACGGGCTCCTTGCTACCTGATTTTCCTCTACACATCACATTTAAGAAGTCCAATTATGCCCAGGCACAGGAACAGGAAAATCTGCCCTGGTTTCCTTACTTTGTGAGGGTGCTTTACTTTTAGGTTCATTGACTTTTGTTCTGCCAAATGACGGGTGTCCAAGCTGTAAAATGTAATGGGTGGTGTGCAGCCCATGAAGCCTAGTAATCCAGCCCACTAAGCCTGGGCATCTTATTTCTATTCACGTTAATGGACTAAATGTTCTGATTTAGTGTTCCAGGCATAGAGCATTGTGTGACGGGAATATTTACTGGGAATTCTGGTGCTGAGGTTGGAAAGCCTTATTTGCATGATTTTCCTAATGCGTGCTAATATACCTCTGGTACTTTTTGTGTCAGACTGTAAAATGATTTTAGAAAAATAAAGAATGGAAAATTGGGTGTCCGTGAATCAGGCGCAATGACCTCCTGGCCCAAATTCCCGGTTTGAACCGTGATATGCAGACGGCACTAAATCAGAAAAATTATTCCTTTATTTTTTACTTGTCCTGGTTGAATTTCATGGGCCTTGAGGTTCAGGAGGGTCTTCTGCCTTGGGAGGTAAATCCTAAAATACAATGCCAAGGTTTGTCAGTAGCTGCAGTTTGACGTATGGAAATTAATGGCAGCATTGATTTTAAACTTTATACGTTGCCTGTGAAATTTCACAGTATATTCCTAAACAGCCCACAAAGTTCAAAAGTTTGACCATTCATGCTAAATGATGGGAATTGGGCAGGGTTACTGTAGCGTATGCTGGGCCAAGTGCTTTGAAGGTTAATTAGATGTTTATGCTGGATTATGGTCTTTCTTTCTTTCCAGAGCACGCTGATGGCTTATGTCATCGGTTGACAACTGTTTGTCCAACTGTGAAACCACAGACCCAGGGATTAGCTAAAGATGCTTGGGAGATCCCACGGGAATCCTTAAGATTGGAAGTGAAGCTTGGGCAGGGTTGCTTTGGAGAAGTATGGATGGGTAAGAGGCATGACATTCTGTCTGATAATAGAGATGGCGTATGTTATTGTATTGCTAGAAAGATTATGTTGATGGGGAAATATGAACAACTGCTTTAACCTCATCACTTTCTCAGTCATAGATTTTAAATAAGTTGCCTTTTTGAATAGTATGATGCCAGTGTCTGCTTTTGTGATTGGATGTTTCAATGCTATTACATCACTAGCTACCTTTGGCGTAGACTACAACATATGTTTAAGAAATTAGGTAATATATGCCTTAAAATGTTTGCCACATTCCCAGTAGGAATTTTGTTTTGTCTCGCACTGCCCTGAATGTGCAGCACAGTGGCGCAGTGGTTAGCACCGCAGCCTCACAGCTCCAGCGACCCGGGTTCAGTTCTGGGTACTGCCTGTGCGGAGTTTGCAAGTTCTCCCTGTGACTGCGTGGGTGTTCGCCGGGTGCTCCGGTTTCCTCCCACATCCAAAGACTTGCAGGTGATAGGTAAATTGGCCATTATAAATTGCCCCTAGTATAGGTAGGTGGTAGGGAAATTGAGTGAAGGGGGGATGTGGTAGGAATATGGGATTAATATAGGATTAGTATAAATGCGTGGTTGATGGTCGGCACAGACTCGGTGGGCCGAAGGGCCTGTTTCAGTGCTGTATCTCTAAATAAAAAAATAAAATAAATAAATCTCAGTCAGCATTAATAAAAAGGATCTGCAAATGCTGGAAATCTGAAATAACATCAAAAAATACAGGATAATACACAGCAGGTCTATCAGTGTCTCTGGAAGGAAAAGGCGAGTTTCAACAGCAATTTCCAGTTCTGATGAATCTACACCTAAAATGATAACCTGTCCTCGCTGTTTACAGATGATGCTGACTGTACTATAATAAACACTACACTATAATATGTTTGCAGTATTTTAATTTTTTATTTCATCAGCCTTTTTTGTCAAAAAGGTTCTTATTTTCCTTATTTCATGGTGTTTGTTAAATCTTTAATTTATTGATACATTATTGAAAACAGTTTTTTTTGCGTCCTGACTTGGTAATTAGATTCAGCAAATCATGAAATCTTTGTTTCAGGATGGGTTGTTGGTGTCACACACTGGGCTAAATATGTGCAACATGTTATGCAAGAATATTGGACCTTTATGAGAGATTGAGAGATCTATAAATTATTGTAGTGATAAAGGTGCTGGCTGAATAAATGGATGGCTCTGAGTTGAAATCATAGAGTGATACAGCACTGAAACAGGCCCTTTGGCCCACCATCATGTGCTGACCATCAACCACCCATTTATACTACTCCTACATTAATCCCATACTCCCTACCACATCCCCACCTTTCCTCAATTCTCCTACCACCTACCTACACTTGGGGCAATTTACAATGGCCAATTTACCTATCAACCTGCAAGTCTTAGGCTGTGGGAGGAAACCGGAGCACCCGGAGGAAACCCATGCAGTCACAGGGAGAACTTGCAAACTCCGCACAGGCAGTACCCGGAATTGAACCTGGGGTCACTGGAGCTGTGAGGCTGCAGTGCTAACCACTGCACCACTATGCCGCCCTAAAGTCCTAAAACTGCCTGATAATCTAGTTCTTTTTGCTTTCTCTGTTCTTCACTGGACTACTAAGTAGAGGACTGTAGACTACTTTATTGAGAGGGTGTCATGAAAATGCACAGTAACTGAATATCAAATTCCAATTTAAATACGTGAGATTCTAATAAATTCTATTTACTGGTGGTTTGGAGATCGCAAACTGAATCTGTACTTGTAAAGATAATGTCCTTGTCATGGTCATTAGATCAGTCACTTAGATTGATTGGGGTGAAGTCTCTGGACTGTTCCATACTCCCAGCTAAAAAAACATTATGGGGCAAGAGGACCTCTTAAGGGAAAAAGGCAGGAGGTGCTGTGTGATACTGTATGGCTGTATGTGCATAGAAAGAGGAGTCCAAGGGTGAGAGGTGAATAAAGAGCAGAAAATATGAGTTGATGTTCAGTTTCTACCAGCCATTTACACCTGCTCTGCTGTGCCCTAGGAACTTGGAATGGAACAACAAAGGTAGCAATTAAGACTTTAAAGCCTGGTACGATGTCTCCAGAGGCTTTCCTGCAGGAGGCCCAGATCATGAAAAAGCTACGGCATGACAAACTGGTACAACTGTATGCAGTCGTTTCCGAAGAGCCAATCTACATTGTTACTGAGTACATGAGCAAAGGTAATTACATATGGAATCGAATTGGATATTCATCACCAAAGGCTAAACACTGGTGTATTTGGCCTCAGTGGAATAAGGCCTACCAGCTTTTAAAACTGTTGTGAAACCTGAAGTAAATATAGAGTCTGGGACGGAAATATGAGTCGATAATCTCCCTCAGGGAAATAATGCTTGACAGTGCTATACATTTTTCTGTGAGAAATTAAATTTTTTGCTTACATAGAGATTCATTGGAAAATGGGCATGAAAAGGGATTTCCTGCATGAATACCAAATGGGTTTTGATACTGAAACATATTTAAGTTTATGATTATCTAGATTTTGGTGCTTTTTGAAATTGTGCTCCTTTGTAGTGACCAATAATATTTAGATAAGATGTCACTTATCATATTATTGCCCTAACATGTTTTTTCATATAAATTGTATCTAAGATACTGATGGGAAAAATCAGTTTTGATGCTGCAATGCTGTTGTATCATCTTTTATATTACATGTTGTGTTAGTAGCATTGGGTTTCACCCAAGTGGTGGCAATACCAAAGTAATCTTTTCCGATTTACTAAGGCTGGCAGCTGAGGAAAAATCTCGTGAAGTTTTTGTTTTGAATTGTGCTTTCCTTGCCACCTGCCTTAGTGAATCCAGCAATTTAACTTTGGATTTGTGACTGGTTGTGTGAGAGCCGTCCACAAGCCTCAATGATACTGAAACACTATGGAGGGGTACGGAGCATTCTTTCAAACTCTGCACCCCATTTGTAGTGCTCATAGTACCTAGAAAATGTATTTTTATGAATGAAAAAAAAATTCACAATAGAAAATCAACAACAACTTATTTTTATATAGTGCCTTTATCATAACAAAACATCTCAATGTGCTTCATAGGAGCATTATAAAACAAAACATGACCAAAAGCTTGGTCAAAGTGGTAGATTTTAAGGAGTATCTTAAAAGAGGAAAGCAAGGGAGAGAGGTGGAAAGGTGTAGGGAGGCAATTCCAGTGCTTAGGGCCGAGGCAACTGAAGGCACTGCCATCAGTGGTGGAGCAATTAAAATCTGGAAGGCTCAAGGGGCCAGCAGTAGAGGAGTGCAGATGCCTCAGAGGTTTGTGGGGCTGGAGGAGGTTTTCGAGATAGAAAGGAGTGGGTCCATGGAGGATTTGTAAATGAGGATGAGAATTTTGAAATCAAGACGTTGCTTGGCTGGGAGCCAATGTAGCTCAGCGAGCACAGTTTGATAGGTGAATGGGACTTGGTGTGAGCTAAGTCAGGGGTAGCAGAGTTTTGGATTACCGCAAGTTAACGGAGGGTAGAATGTGGAAGAACCAGCCAGGAATGCGTTGGAATAGTCAAGTCTAGAGGTAACAAAGGCATGAATGAAGGTTTTGGCAGCAGATCAGCTGAGAAAGGGGTGACGTTGGGCACTGTTAGAGAGGTGGAAATAGGCGGTCTTAGTGATGGCATGAATATGAGGTCGGAAGCTCATTTCAGGGTCAAATGTAACACCAAAGCTGCCAGGAAGAGGGGTGGAATTGGTCGCTGGGGAATGGAATTTAGAGCAGGGACTAAAAACAATGGCATCAGTCTTCCCAATATTTAATTGGAGGAAATTTCTGTTTATCCAGTTTTGGATGTCAGATAGACAGTCTGATAATTTAGCGACAGTGGAGGAATCAAGAGAGGTGGTGATGAGATAGAGCTGGGTGTCCTCAGCACACATGTGAAAACTATGCATTTTCGGATGCTATTGCCGAGAGCAGCTTGTAGATGAGAAATAGGAGTGGCCAAGGATAGATTCTTGGGGAGCACTACAGGTAACAGTGCAGGAATAGGAAGAGAAGCCATTGCAAGTGATATGCTGGGTATGATTAGATAAGAATGAAACCAGGTGAGAGCAGTCCCACCCAGCTGGACGACAGCAGGGAGATGTTGGAGGAGGATGGTGTGGTCAACCATGTCAAAGGCTGTAGGCAGGTTAAAAAGGATGAGGAGAGAAGGTTTACATGGGATGTCATTTGTGACTTTAATGAGATCTGTTTCGCTACTGTGGCAGGGGCGGGAAGCTAATTGGAGGGATTCCAACATGGAATTCTGGGAAAGATGGACATGGTTTTGGGAGGTGACAATACATTCAAGGACTTGGAGAGGAAAGGGAGGTTGGAGATGGGATGGTAGTTTGCTGCAACGGTGAAGTCAAGGGTTGGGTTTTTGAGGAGTGGGGTGATGATTGCAGATTTAAAGGAGAGAGGAACAACATCTGAAGAGAGAGAAACAAGAAATGCTGGAAATACTCAGCAGTCTGGCAGCATCTATGGAGAGAGAAGCAAAGTTAACGTTTCGGGTCAGTGACCCTTCTTCGGAACTTCGGTTCTGAAGAAGGGTCACTGACCCGAAACGTTAACTCTGCTTGTCTCTCCACAGATGCTGCCAGACCTGCTGAATATTTCCAGCATTTCTTGTTTTTATTTCAGATTTCCAGCATCCGCAGTATTTTGCTTTTATCATCTGAATAGAGAGAACCATTAACAATATCAGTTTAACATGGGGAGCAGGAGGGGAAGTTGCGTGGTCAACAGTTTAGTGGGAATAGGATTGAGGGAGCAGGAAGTGGGTCTTAGGGACAAGATAAGCTCAGAGGGCATGAAGGGAGATGGGAGAGAAATTGGAGAAAGATGCAGGTTCAGGGCTGTGGTAGGGGCAATATTAGAGGGAGTTTGGCGAGGTGGGCTCGTAGAATGGAGAGACATGGCAGAGGCAGCTGATCGGCTGATCTTGATCTTAGTGACAAAGAAGTCCATGAGCTTCTCTGACTTATTTTTCGAGGTGAGGGTGCAGGGGATGGGGGGAGCAGTATAAGAAGATGGTTTGCAGTAGAGAAAAGAAGCTGGGGGTTACCTTTGCATTCCAGGATGATTCTGAAATAGTGAGCAGTTTTAGTAGACGAGAGCAGGACCTGATGGTATCTTAAGTGGTCCAGCCAGATCTGGTAGTGGATGAATAAACCAGTTGTCCGCCATATCCTTTCAAGTCTACATCCCTTGAACTTAATGGTGCAAAGATGAGGGCTGGCCCAGCAGGGAATGACCAGGATGGGAGAGAGTAATGCTTTTATTGGGGACTAGGGCATCAAAGCTGAGGGTGTGGTTGAGCAAATCAGATGCTGAAGAAATGTTGCAGTCAATGGTTCGACAGTTGGAATTTTGAAACTGCACTTGTAAGTGATTGGGGGGGATCGCTTGTTCCAGGGACAGATACAGAATGAGGTAGGGTTGGGGTGTGGAAGGGGGATGCGGGTGGAAAGTGATACACGGAAGTGATCAGAGATGGCCTTATCTGTAATTGATACGATGGGACTAGCAAGACGATGTGAGATGGCAAAGCCAAGGAGTGGCTGTGACTATGCGTTGGGGAGTTTTCATGGAGGGAGAGATTTAGGGAGGGTGAGAGGGCAGTGAACTCAGAGGAGAGAGAACACGATGAGCAAGATGAAGGTTGAAATCACCAAGAATGAGAAGTTGCTCGGTTCAGAGGTTGTGACAGGAAAGCAGTGACGATATCTCAGTGAGAAAATGTTATTGTACTTGGGTGGGCAGTAGAGAACAATAATTTTGAAAGAGAGGTGAGAGGGGTGGAACAAGATGAGATGCTCAAAGGAAGAGAAAGTGCCAGAGGAGTAGGGGGTCAGGCTAAGGTGTGATCCGGTGATGAGAGCCTCATCACCACCTCGATGGTCATGGCGGGGCGGGGCAGGGGCAGGAAGATGTAGCCTGGCAGGGAGGCTTCATTAAGTGGCAAGGTGTCATCACCCCTCAGCCAGGTTTCCGTTAAGGCTGTGATGTCGATGCAATTATCCACAATATGTTCATGGATGGTAAGGGCCTTGTTCACAAGTGACTGGACATCCTGGAGGGAGATGCATAGAGGGGTGGTGAGAGCTGCTCCGCAGGCAGAGGCAACAGGGTCAGCAGTGGGAGGGGTGAGTTGGACAGGAAGAAGACTGGCAAGATTAGCCCCCAGCGGGCGCACTGGGCGAGAGAGTGGGCTGGGGCAACTGGATTTGTAAGTGATTGGGGGGGATCGCTTGTTCCAGGGACAGATACAGAATGAGGTAGGGTTGGGGTGTGGAAGGGGGATGTGGGTGGAATGTGATACACGGAAGTGATCAGAGATGGCCTTATCTGTAATTGATACGATGGGACGAGCAAGACGATGTGAGATGGCAAAGCCAAGGAGTGGCTGTGAATATGCGTTGGGGAGTTTTCATGGAGGGAGAGATTTAGGGAGGGTGAGATAAGGTTTGGTTTAAAGATTTGCTGTCAGTCCAGTACCCTGAGGAGTTCACCTGCCTTTAGCTTCTGTTCTGCGCCTCCGTATAATCGGTAAAATTTCCCAATTGTACTTTGCCTATGAATATGTAAAGTGGGTTCACTTCAAATATAGTCTGGATGAGAATTATTGAAAACGAACTGGTTGGCTGAGTGATGAACTATGCATTAAACATGAATTTGTAGGAGTCTTAACTGGCTGTCATGTGTTGGGTTTGAAACGCTGAGACCAGAATCTGGAGCAAATGTATTCGAGGGGTGGTAGCAGTGGGTGCCAAGGAGTCTCCATGGATCAATTTCAATTTGACAGAGGGGAGAAGAGAGGAACAAAATGTTTTTAATGCTGAAAGATCTTTTAAATTGGCCAAATTTTCTCATCCTTTCTTTTGTATAGTATCTGCAAAGATTCCGGCAGCAATGAAGTGGCAGAAATGGAGATAAATGGTTAGATCTAATGGCCATTACAGAGACATGGGGAGGGATCTTTTATCCTGGCAGTGGGGTTCTCGCCATCTGGAGAAACCGATGCTGAGATCCCCACATCTCCCCTTTTACGGAAGGCCTGCCGAATTTAGTGCCAATCAGGCACTTAAGTGGACAACGATGGGACTTCCACGGGATCAAGGACCCCGTCGCCAGAAGATCCGCCCTTGCAGAACTGTGGCCAATCAGAAGCTGGCAGCAGCAGTGCCACCGCAGAGATGGTGGCTGCTACTGCAGGTGCATCTACTGGAGGCCGAGGAATGTCACTGGAACCAGGCCTCAGATAGGTTAGGGTGGGAGGGTTCTCACGGGGTGGTGTTGCCGGGGGGAGGGGGTCAGCAGCAAGAGCAGGGGGTTGACCCCCCCCTTCTGGATGCCAGGTCCCTCGTTCAGGCTAAGTGTCTTTTAACGAGGGACCCCTACCCCGGAGCCGGGAAGCAGCCCGCACGGTTTTCTGTGCCATTCTTCCCATGCGGCGACAGGGCCAGCCGCCATGCGACTAATTGTGGCTGCAGCGGGAAGTGGCCCATAATTGGGGATTAATTGCCCAGTTAAGGGCTTCAATTGGCAGCGGGTTAGAAAGGCTGTTCACAGGCCTCCCCGCCCCGCCCTGGACTAACTTTTGGTGGAGCCGGGATGGTGGTGGCGCCCCCCCACCATCCCTATTGATTTTATGCTCTCCCCACCTCTAAACCCGCCATGGGGGAGAACATAAAATTCCCTCCATGTTTACAAGGTGGCCAAGGTTGGAAAATAAGTATTCCAGGGTACACAATATTTCAAAACGACATGCAGAATGGAAAAGGAGGAAAGGTAACCCCGATAATAAAGGATGATATAAGGACATTAGTGAGAGGATCTTGGCTCAGAAAATCAGGAAGTAGAATAATATAGGTGGAGATTAGGAATAGCAAGAGTCAGAAAACGCTGGTGGGAGTAGTTTATAGGCCCACTAACAATAGTTATACCATTGGACAGAGCATTAAACAAGAAATTATTGAAGCTTGTAACAAAGGCAATTTAAGAGTTGTGGGGGACTTTAATCTTCATATAGACTCGACCAATCAAATTGGCAAAGGTAATCTAGAAGATGGGTTTGTAGAATGCTTTCATGACAGTTTCTTGGAGCAATATGTTGTGGAGTCAACTAGGGATAAAGCTATTTTCGATCTAGTATTGTGCAGTGAGGCAGGGTTAATTTGGAATGTCATAGTAAAAGATCCACTGGCAAATAGTGATCATAATACAATTGAAGTCCACAATTAGATTGAAACTGACATACTCCAATCTCAAATAAGAATCTTAAACTTAAACAAAGCCGATTACATAGGTATGAGGGGAGAACTGGCTAAGATTGATTGGGTAAATAGATTAAAGGGTATGATGATAAATAAACACTGGGAAACATTTAAAGAAAAAATTCAAAATGTTCAACAAAAATACATTCCATTGAAATACAAAAACTCAGCGAGAAAGATCACTAAGGAGGTTAAGGATAGTATTAGATTAAAAGAAGAGGCTTATAATGTTGCTAAGAATTGTAGTAAGTCTGAGGATTGAGAGTGTTTTAGAAACCAGCAAAGGCCACCAAAATGTTGATAAAAAGGGAAAAATAATATGAGAGTAAATTAGCCAGTAATATAAAAACAAATTGTAAGAGCTTTTACAAGTACAGAAAAAGGAAGAGAAGCAAAAGTGAAGCAGAGACAGGAGAAATTATCATGGGGAATGAGGAAATTGCAGAGTGGCTACAAAAGCAGGTCAGAGGCTAGGAATCCTGCAGCAAGTAACTCACCTCCTGATTCCTCAAAGCCTGTCCACCATCTACAAGGCACAAGTCTAGAGTGTGATGGAATACTCTTCACTTGCCTGGATGGGTGCAGCTCCGACAACACTCAAGAAGCTCGACATCATCCAGGACAAAGCAGCCCGCTTGATTGGCACCTCATCCACAAACATTCACTCCCTCCACTACCGATGTACAGTGGCAGCAGTGTGTCCCATCCACAAGATGCACTGCGGCAATGCACCAAGGCTCCTTAGACAGCACCTTCCAAACCCGCGACCTCTAACAACTAGAAGGACAAGGGCAGCAAATGCATGGGAACACCACCACCTGCATTTTCCCCTCCAAGTCACACACCATCCTGACTTGGAACTATATTGCCGTTCCTTCACTGTCACTGGGTCAAAATCCTGGAACTCCCTTCCTAACAGCACTATGGGTGTACCTACCTCCCATGGACTAGCGATTCAAGAAGGCAGCCCACCACCACCAACTTCTCAAGGGCAATTAGGGATGGGCAATAAATGCTGGCCTAGCCTGCGACGCCCACATCCCATGAATGACTAAAAAAAAGTAATTGAACAAATATTTTGTGTCTCCCTTCACAGTAGAAGACACAAATTACGTACCTGAAATAGAGGGTAACCAAGGGGCTAACAAAAGTCAGGAAATTAAGGTAATTAATATCAGCAGAGAAAAAGTACTGGAGAAACTCAAGGGACTAAAATCTGACAAATCCCCAGGACATGATGGCCTACATCCTAGGGTGCGAAAAGAGTTAGTTGCAGAGATGGTGAATGTGTGGCTATGATTTTCCAAAATTCCCTAGATTTTGGAATGGTCCCAGCAAATGTAACAGTGCTATTCTAGAAAGGAGGGAGAGAAAAAATGGGGAACTACAGGAATTGGACTATTTAGTCACCGAAGGACCCACACCCCTGGAGGGGCAGAAAGTCATCCTCGTTCCTGAGGGACTGCCTAAGAAGAAGATGATTAATTTGGTCCCGAAATATTGTTTCTATAAGTTTCCCCACAACCTAAGTTAAACTGACTGGCCTGCAGTTGCTGGGCTTAAAATTACACCCTTTTTTGAACAAGGGTGCAACATGTGGTAGGGAATATGGGATTAATGTAGGATTAGTATAAATGGGTGGTTGTTGGTCAGCACAGACTCGGTGGGCCAGAGGGCCTGTTTCAAGCTGTATCTCTCTATGACAGTTAGCCTGAAGCCAGTCATTGGAAAAGTGCTGGAATTTATTTTTAAGGAAGTATTAACAACAATGTGGTTTTGCGAAAGGGGAAATCTGTTTTGACAAAATTATCAGACTTTTTTGAGGATGTAACTAGTGGAGTAACTTGAATTTCCAAAAGATATTTGATAAGATGCAACAGAGAGTAGGGAAAAATGGGGCATTTTCACATTGGCTGGCTGTAACTAGTGGAGTGCCGCAAGGAGCAGTGCTGGGGCCCCAGCTATTTACAATCAATATTAATGACTTAGACGAAGAAACAGAGAGTAATGTTATGGTCAGGTGAGGAGGGGTCGAAGGACTTCCCGCTTTTCCCTCTCCTTCTTTGACCACAACAGATTTAATTCTTTTTTAAAGTGGATGTACTGGCCAATTCAGTCGGTGTTTGATTATTTACTTGCTATGATCATAACAAGAACAAATTGGACTGGTTTTCTTGAGTTTAACAAAGAAAGAGGTTAACGTTATTATACTTAAACCGAACTAATTAAAATAATAAACTATGTGCCAACTTTCACACTCACTCACACACTAGAGATTCACACAGAAATAGGTAACAGAGTGAGGAAGGGTAGGTTGGTGGAGTTAGAGTGCATAGGAAAAAAGGTATGTAGTCTGTGGGGTTTGGTGCTCCTGAGGCAAGAGATAGATGACTGATTTGGTGGGTCTCTTGGAGACAGCAATGCAGATGTTTTCCTCCTGTGGGGTTTCTGATTGTAGCCAGAGTATGCAAAGGTGGTCAGTCAATAGGCAGGGTTCGAAGCTTGTAAGCTAGAATGGAGAGGGAGAGAGACCCCCACTTGGGGTCAATGTGTCAAAGTCTAGATGCTTCTCCTTGCTGCTGCAGAGAAACACAAGCTTAAAACCACAGATAGGGAGGGGCTTGTCACATGACACTCACTCACTAATTCAAGCATAGTAGTTAACGGTATTTCTTCTTGCTAAAAAAAAAGAACAAGCAGTTCCCTTAAACTTCCTGGGTCTTGGTTCTTGCTGGAATGAGCAGACCTTTCATTTTCCATCACACAGGCCTTGCAATGTAGGATACAATGTTGCAAATTAGGTGGTCATAAGCTGCTAGCAAAGATGCAAGATGTAACTAGTAGAATAGATAAGGGAGAACCAGTGGACGCCGTACATTTGGATTTTCAGAAGGCTTTTGATAAGGTCCCACATAAGAGGTTTTTTTTTTTATTCATTCATGGGATGTGGGCGTCACAGGCTATGCCAGCATTTATTGCCCATCCCTAATTGCCCTTGAGAAGGTGGTGGTGAGCTGCCTTCTTGAACCGCTGCAGTCCATATGAGGTAGGTACACCCAAAGTGCTGTTAGGAAGGGAGTTCCAGGATTTTGACCCAACAATAGTGAAGGAACGGCAATATAGTTCTAAGTCAGGATGGTGTGTGACTTGGACGGGAACTTGCAGGTGGTGATGTTCCCATGCATCTGCTGCTCTTGCCCTTTGAGGTGGTAGACGTTGCGGGTTTGGAAGGTGCTGTCTAAGGAGCCTTGGTGCATTGCTGCAGTGCATCTTGTAGATGGTACACACTGCTGCCACTGTGCATCGGTGGTGGAGGGAGTGAATGTTTGTGGATGGGGTGCCAATCAAGCGGGCTGCTTTGGCCTGGGTGGTGTTGAGCTTCTTGAGTGTTGTTGGAGCTGCACCCATCCAGGCAAGTGTTGAGTATTCCATCACACTCCTGACTTGTGCCTTGTAGATGGTGGACAGGCTTTGGGGAGTCAGGAGGTGAGTTACTCGCTGCAGGATTCCTGGCCTCTGACCTGCTCTTGTAGCCACAGTATTTATATGGCTACTCCAGTTCAGTTTCTGGTCAATGTTAGCCCCGAGGATGTTGATAGTGGGGGATTCAGCGATGGTAATGCCATTGAATGTCAAGGGGAGATGGTTAGATTCTCTCTTGTTGGAGATGGTCATTGCCTGGCACTTGTGTGGCGCAAATGTTACTTGCCACTTATCAGCCCAAGCCTGGATATTGTCCAGGTCTTGCTGCATTTCTACATGGACTGCTTCAGTATTTGAGGAGTCGCGAATGGTGCTGAACATTGTGCAATCATCAGCGAACATCTCCACTTCTGACCTTATGATTGAAGGAAGGTCATTGATGAAGCAGCTGAAGATGGTTGGGCCTAGGACACTACCCTGAGGAACTCCTGCAGTGATATCCTGGAGCTCAGATGATTGACCGCCAACAACCACAGCCATCTTCCTTTGCGCTAGGTATGACTCGAACCAGCGGACGGTTTTCCCCCTGATTCCCATTGACTCCAGTTTTGCGAGGGCTTCTTGATGCCATACTCGGTCAAATGCTGCCTTGATGTCAAGGGCAGTCGCTCTCAGCTCACCTCTTGAGTTCCGCTCTTTTGTCCATGTTTGAACCAAGGCTGTAATGAGGTTATTGCTAAGGTTAGTGTGCAAAGTTAAAGCACGTGGGATTGGGGGTAATATACTGGCGTGGATTGGGAATTGGTTGACAGACAGGAAACAGAGAGTAGGAATAAACAGATCTTTTTCCGGGTGGCAGGCAGTGACTAGTGGGGTACCACAGGGATCACTGCTTGGGCCCCAGCTATTCACAATATATATTAAAGACTTGAGTGAGGGAACTAAATGCAACATTTCCAAGTTTGCAGACGATACAAAGCTGGGGGGGAATGTGAGCTGTGAGGAGGATGCAAAGAGGCTCCAATGTGATTTGGACAAGTTGGGTGAGTGGGTAAATGCATTACAGATGCAGTATAATGTGGATAAATGTGAGGTTATCCACTTTGGTTGTAAAAACAGAAAGGGAGATTATTATCTGAATGGTGATAGATTGGGAAAGGTGGAGGTGCAACGGACCTGTGTGTTCTTGTACAACAGTCGCTGAAAGCAAGCATTCAGGTGCAGCAAGCAATTAAGAAGGCGAATGGTATGTTGGCCTTCATTGCAAGAAGATTTGAGTACAAGAGCAAGGATGTCTTACTGCAGTTATACAGGGCCTTGGTGAGACCACATCTGGAGTATTGTGTGCAGTTTTGGTCTCCTTATCTGAGGAAGGATGTTCTTGCCTTGGAGGGAGTGCAAAGAAGATTTACTAGGCTGATTCCTGGGATGGTAGGATTGATGTATGAGGAGAGATTGGGTCGACAAGGTCTATATTCACAAGAGTTTAGAAGAATGAGAGGGAAACTCATAGAAACCTATAAAATTCTTACAGGACTAGACAGGCTAGATGCAAGGAGGATGTTCCCGATGTCTGGGGAGTCCATAACCAGGGGTCACTGTCTCAAGAAACGGGGTATGCCATTTAGAACCAAGATGAGGAGAGATTTCTTCACCCAGAGAATGGTGAACCTGTGGAATTCTCTTGCTGAAGGCAGTGGAGGCCAAGTCATTAAATATAATTCAAGAAGGAGATAAATATACTTCTTAATGCCAAAGGGATCAAGGGACATGGGGAGAAAGCGGGAACAGGATACTGAATTAGACGATCAGCCGTGATCTTTTCTGAATGGCGGTGCAGACCCGAAGGGCCGAATGGCCTACTTCTCCTATTTTCTATGTTTCTAAGACATCTTTTATCTGTTCTTTTTGAAATTTCTTTTTAAAAAACATAAATTCAGATCTCCAGTCAGTGGATTAAAGGAAATTATCATTCAACAAAGCAAGTTGACATGATAGTAATATGTCTATGCTTGCTGGGATACAAAGCTAGGTGAAAATGTAAGCTGTGAGGAAGACACAAAGAGGCCACAAAGAGATATAAGGTTAAGTGAGTGAGCAACAAGGTGGCAGATGGAGTATAATGTGGGAAAATGTGAGGTTATTCACTTTGGTAGTAAGAATAGAAAAGCAGAATATTAAAAGACTTGAAACCTGTAAATCTTGATGTTCAAAGAGACATGGGTGTGCTCATACAAGGAACACAAGAAGCTAGCATGCAGGTACAGCAAGAATTCGGAGAGCAAATGGCATGTTGGCCTTTATTGCAAGGGGATTGGAGTACAAGAATGAAGAAGTCCTGCTACAATTATACGGGGCTTTGGTGAGATTGCACCTGATATACTGTGTGCAATTTTGGTCTCCATATTTAAAGAAGGATATTTTTGCAGTGGAGACAGTACATCGAAGGTGCACTAGATTAGTCCCTGGGATAAGAGGGTTGCCCTATGATGAGAGGCTAGGTAAATTGGGCCTATATTCTCTGGAGTTTAGAAGAATGACAGGTGATCTCATTGAAACATTCAAGATTATGAAAGGGTGTGACAGGGTAGATACTAAGAGGTTGTTTCCTCTGGCTGGGGATTCTAGAACAAGGGAGCAGAGTTTCAGGATAAGTGGTCAATCATTTAGGACTGAGGTGAGGAGAAATTTCTTCACTCAAAGGGTTTTGAATCTTTGGAATTCTCTACCCCGGAATGTTGTGGATGCTCCATCATTGAAAATATTTGAGGCTGAGTTAGACAGATTTTTAGTGTCTCAGGGAAGCAAGGGATATAGGGAGTGGGTGGGAAAGTAGAGTTGAGGCCCAAGATCAGCCATGATCATCTGAATGGCAGAGCAGTTTTGCCGGGACGTATGGTCTACTCCGGTTTCTATTTCTTATCTTCGTATGAAGTCCTGACATTGGGACCTAAAGCAAGTGGGGATGCTGTCCAGGTGGGGGTGGAAGTGGGAGTGCAATGTTCAATTAACAGCTGGCAGGCATGGGAGCCGGCCAGTTAGGAGGCATGGGAGGAAGTACCAGTGTAGGCAAGACTGGCGCCATCTTTAAATGGCAGGCAGTAGTACTTTTAAAGGCAGCAGCCCTGGAGGGAACAGCGAGGGAGCCCTGCAATGGCAGAAATTGTTACATGGCAAAAGGCTGAGCAAGGGTGATGTCCAGGTTCTCTGATGCCTCCCTGGAGGTGCTCCTTCCAGCTGCATAGGCTGGGAGGGAAGTCCTGTTCCCTCAGGACCAGAGGAGGAGACCAGTTCGTCAAACCTAACAGGCATGGATGGAGATAGCAGAGGAGGTGAGCCGTCGTGGGGTGGTCCCACCTACGTAGCTGCAGTGTTGAAAGAGGATCAATGACCTGATGCATTCTGACAAGGTGAATGCAACGCATAATATTAAGCTTGCTGCCTTATATGTGACTAAAGATGAATATGAAATTGGAGAAGGGGCTGCCTGCCCAATGTCCAACCATCAGCGTTGGCTGTCAGGTGCATGTTAACCTCTCTGTGGAGGACACCAGTCAGTCAGAGTTGGCTTTTGCACTGCCAGTACTGAATGTCCACATGCAGGAGGTATCCCTGTGGCACCATGATGGACAATTAGGCTTCCACCAACATGTGTGTCTTTGCTGGGTGAGTACCAATAGAAATATATGTGCTTGAAGGAGAAGAGAGATAGATCAAGAACTGGAGGAGCTGTGCCATACTTGGCGATCCTCATGCCAATGGGGCAAGAGGCATTGGAACAGGCAGGCATGGAGGCATGGCAGGCAATCACTGATGGTAAGACAGATTGGAGCCCCGAGAGAGTGAGTGGACTAATGGATGGACACAAGAGACCCTGTAGTGAGCACAAAGCATAGTGCTCGTATATGCACCGCTGATCATCACTCCTCTCTCTCACAGGTCATGGATAAGAGCAGCCAGCTGCTGAGCCTGCGGGACAGCCTTTCACCTCTGAGGAAGAGACCTCAGAGGATGCACCATCACATCATTCTGTTGCACCCTCCACCAGTGCAGATACTCTCACAGTGATAGTCGTGCACGAGTAGCAATGGAGACACAATCTGGTGAGGACAGCACGGCCGCACCTGAGCAGCTGATGGAGGCAGTGACAGCTGAGGTAACACACTCTGAGGACTGTTGGCGGGCACGCCGATGCTGAGCTTCAAGTTGATGGCATGTCTCTGGAGTCATCAACAATGTGGCAGATGCTAGAGCTGTAGCGTGAGGTGCATGAGCATCTGGCAGAGCTTCCAGGATGAAGGAGTCCATCCAGGCCATGAGTGCAGCCATGTGTGTAGACCTGTATGCCATTGCCTCCTCCACGAGTTCTATGGAGCAATGGCTGGGCGAGATGGGGACGAGATGCCAGGTGTCATCGCCAGGTCCTCAATCTCCTCAGGTGAGCAGGGAGGGCCAAGTGTTCAGTGAAAGGGAAGAGGAGCGGCTATCTGAAGCATCTGGGGCTCCTCTCAGAGCGCTCCGAGCATGGACGGCAGGTCCTTAGCCCCTTTGACAATTACGCCAACTCTTCAGGAAGCCGTGAAGACAGAGGAGGCTTTTTTTTAATTTGTTCATTCATGGGATGTGGGTGTCGCTGGCTAGGCCAGCATTTATTGCCCATCCCTAATTGCCCTTGAGAAGGTGGTGATGAGCTGCCTTCTTGAACCGCTGCAGCACTTGGGGCGTAGGTACACCCACAGTGTTGTTAGAGAGGGAGTTCCAGGATTTCAATCCAGCGACGGTGAAGGAACAGCGATATAGTTCCAAGTCAGGATGGTGTGTGACTTGGAGGGGAACTTGCAGGTGGTGGTGTTCCCATGCATCTGCTGCCCTTGTCCTTCTAGGTGGTAGAGGTTGCGGTTTTGGAAGATGCTGTTGAAGGAGCCTTGGTGAGTTGCTGCAGTGCATCTTGTAGATGGCACACACTGCTGCCACTGTGCATCAGTGGTGAAGGAAGTGAATGTTTAAGGTGGTGGATGGGGTGCCAATCAAGCAGGCTGCTTTGTCCTGAATGGTGTTGAGCTTCTTGAGTGTTGTTGGAGCTGCACCCATCCAGGCAAGTGGAGAGTATTCCATCACACTCCTGACTTGTGCCTTGTAGATGGTGGACAGGCACTGGGGAGTCAGTAGGTGGGTTGCTCACCGCAGAATTCCTAGCTTCTGACCTGCTTTTGTAGCCATAGTATTTATCTGGCTGCTCCAGTTCAGTTTCTGGTCAATGGTAAACCCCAGGTAGTTGATACACCTGTGCAATGTGCCCCAATATGCCTGGGCCCTCAAGACCTAGGACGGCCAGAGGATGACTGCCATGGCTATTGAAAGCCACAGAGCAGCAACCTTCCTCCACCTCATTTGACAGTGCAGGGGTGCACCACATCGGAGCACCCACAAGTGCCTGAGAAAGTTCAGCTAGCTGCACTAGGGTTTCACGGGGTTATATTATGTAATTAGTTGTCACCTTTGTTGTTAATTTTTCTTTAAAGAATTCTGGTATGCTGCACCACAAAAGGAATCCTTTAATTATTTATACACTACTGGGCCATTAACTGTTTGCTAGCTCTTGCAAAGGATGTGATGGGAAGGACCACACCGAATGAGGTCAATGCATTCCCCATGCCATTGCCTCATGTGATGAAAGATGGTACGGGCATTCAAGGAAAGGGCAACAGGGCTAGAGAAGGTGGCAGGTTTATTTGATTGCACGGGTGTGTAAGGAAGGCTCATGAGAAACGTGTGTGTATTATTGATTTACGAGCCTCCCTTGCGCGTATCTCATTGCACCTTGCCACAGTCCCTCAAGGCCATCTTCATATTGCACTTGGTCACCATCCTCCTCCATATCCTCAGTATCGGAGGCAGAATTGCACTACAGGATGTCCTCATTATTCAAAGCTTCTCCCCTCTAGTGCCAGGTTTTGTAGAGCACAGTACACCACCACGATCCATGAAACCCTTGCTAGGGCATATTGAAAGCTCCACCAGATCTATCCAGGCATCTAAACTGCATCTTCAGAAGCCCTACGACTTGTTCAATGGTCACTCGAGTCCTCCTATGTCAACTGTTGTATCTCTCGTCTGCATCTGTGCTTCAGTTCTGCTCAGGTGTAAGTAGCCATCTCTTTAGTGGGTAGCCCTTGTCATCCAGTATCCGTCCTTGAAGGCGCATGGGGGGCCTGAAATGGTCGGGCATCTGGGACTGTGTTGGTATATAGGCTTCCTGGGAACCTTGTGCAGGCCTGAAGGATCTGTTTGCGGTGGTCACAGACCAGTTGTACATTGAGCGAGGAAAAGCCCTTCCTGTTGGTAAACACTGCTGCCTAGTCTGTATGCAGTCAATGACATTCTGCACCTGGGGAAATCCAGTGATGGCCCCAAATCTTACAGCCCTCTCAGCCTGACTGTCCGGATTATTGCGAAATCGCACGTATTGGCTGGCCCGCTTGAACGTGGCATTGGTGACCATCTTGATGCAACAATGAGCTGCAGACTGGAGATCCCACACATATCTCCAACAGATACCAAGAATGATCCTGAGGCATAGAAATTCAGCGCCATGGTGACCTTCAACGCCACAGGCAATGGGTGCCCACCACTTCCCATTGCACAGTTCGGCTACCACCTCCCTGGAGAGGCGCAGTCTTCAGTGACACTGCTGCTCTGACATTTGCAAGAAGCAGCGCGTCTTTTAGTACACCCTCTCTGGTGGGTAGCGTCTTCTGCATGCAAGAGGCTGGTTGCGTGCCCATCTGTGCCCTCCTCCTCCCTGTCCCCTTCCAACCTAATGATCCCAGTGCTTCTCAGGGTGCTGCTGCCCTGCGGCCTGTGGCTTCAACTTTCTGCTCCTCCTCACTGGAGGTCTTGAGGCCTAAGTGAATGAAGCCCATAGCAAATTGCCAAGGGTCTCATGCCTCCCTTGCAAAATGGAAAAACGCTGATAAACGCTGGCCATTTATTTCACAGGCTGAATGAACATTCTGCCGCCTTCAAACGTGGCCTCTTCCTGCCTGCTGGCTGCCTCTGGGCTGCTCCCCTAGCAGCTTAAACACATCAGGCTTCTGTCCTGGCGCCATTCACTGCCATTTTCCTGCCCCTTCCAGCCTGTCTCCAATGTGCTGACAAAATCACAACCTCCATATGAATGAGTTTCTGATAAGCATGGTAAGTGTTAGGGAAGGAGCATGCAGGTTCAAAACAGTTTTTATATTGGGTTAAGTGGAATGCTAAGGTTGCCAGCTTCCGGCATTCGAGACTCTCAGAAACAGCACCTTAAAGTAAACTTTTTGATTTTACAAAGTTCAGTGGTTGGGAAGACTGGTCGCCCTGGTGCCTCACTAAACCCAATATAACAGCAGCTTTAATTGATTTGTATCTGTTGCATATATTTATGAAATATTTCAGCACAAAAATACTGCTGCTGTCCTCAGTTGATCTGAAGAACTTTAATAATTGATTGCAAAAAGAGAAGGCTTATGCATTATTGATGCTTGGGTCACGTGTTGTAGTGAACAACATAGGATTACACAGGATATAGGGCACAGAAACAGGCCATTCCACCCAACTAGTCCATGCCGGAGTTTATGCTCCACTCGAGCCACCTCCTAGCTTTCCTCATCTAAATCTATCATCGTAACTCTCTATTCCCTTATCCCTCAAATGCTTTTCTAGCTTCCCCTTATTTGCATCTATACTATTTGCTTCAGCCCCTCCCTGTGGTAGCAAGTTCTGCATTCTCGCATTCTTTGGGTAAAGAAGTATTAAGATTATATTATATACCACTGATGATCACCCATTTAGAGGCCATTGGGCAGTGAAGAAGGCAGGAAATTAATCTTCATGCTTCTTGGACTGAAGTTATTAACTTGTCTTTTCTGTCTTTTGGTGCCATCGTAGGTTTTACTTCAAGGCCTCCCAGTCTGTTTCAAAAAGCTGAGTTTCAACTAGTTATGGAAATAAACTTCCCTTTATAAAATGAAACTGGATTTAATATTGATTTGGATTTAGGGAAATTTCATGGTTTTACTTTCAATTTTGCTCAAGTATTGTTGCCTATTTTAGCTTAACAGGGAAGATTAGCAGGATATGAATAAGTAGGGCTGGATCTTGTTGTCCCCCAGTGTCGGGTTCCATGCCGGGTCTGGGGTTGAAGGTGGATCCGGATGAGGCCCGCCACAGACCTCGATGCCAGGAGGGCCTGGCCCAATCCTCCCAGTGGCGGCGAAGCTCTATTGCGGCCTCCACTGCTGCTGGGCGACAGGACCACAATTAAAATATTCAAATCAATAAAATGAATGAATTAACTTATACTTACCTGCAATCTTGAGGGCTCGCCGCAATCTTCGGCGCAGCGGCCGGCACTACCGTGCCTTCAAATCCCCATCCGGGGAAATGTGGCGCCCCACTGGTGCGGAGGGGAGAGGAGTTAATATTTTCAGTGCGGGTGGACAGGGTCAAATGCATGTAATGGGTGTAGGGGATGGGAAGGGTGAACTTTAAACTTTGTGCAGTTTGTGGGGGGAAGGTCAGATGTAAAAGATGTGTTTTGGGGGAAGGGAAAATTGTTATTGTAATTGTTATTGAGGGGTTGGGAAAGGGTGGTAGAAATTTATATAATTTTGGGGGGGTACTTTAAAAATTTAAATATGCTGACAGGGCTGGCTGCCCTTTATAAATGGCAGCTGATGCCATTGCCGGGGATGGACAGTTCCCCCCACTCCACTTGATTGCGGGGGGCGGGCTGGCCCAACTATTTAAATGAGCTGCCACGCAGGAGATTGCGGCGGCTCTTTGGCGTGCGGTCCACTGGGATGGGCCGCCATTTTTTGAGTGGCGGGCTCATAAAATCCAGCCCGTACTGTCAGAAAAATATCTTTTTGGCACTGATACTTGAACTCTAGGATAATCACACTTGAGTGTGGACCCATGACCTCCAAGTTTTCCTCTCAGCTTTCTAACGCACCCAATTCTAAAAACAAACAGTAAGAGTTTGAGATCTCAATAGCTTTGACAGTGGTGGGAAGAACAGCCCAAACTGGGCTATACTATTAGAAGGAAAAACAAATGTCTATTTAAAAAAAATGTCAGCATATTGTTTTAGTCTTTATGCAGAGCCAAGAGAAAGAGGCCTGCGCTTTCCTCACTCCTAAACTCCACTTTTCTGACACATGAACAGTATGGTCCTGGGTACTGGCAGAGCTGCTGAATTTTCCTGCTCTATTTTTATAGTGTGCTGTTGGAGGGAGGTGTGCTGCTGTCTTCATGCTGAATATAAACTGTAGTCCTGTGTATATCATGTCAATAACAAAGCATGTGTACAGCATAGGCTGTCTGTCAAATTCTGTTTAATGCTAAAACTGGCCCGTTGTTTTATGGGATAACTTTGTAGAAGTCTGTTTTGTGAGGGAACTGGGTGGCACTGTGGGTTAGTTACTGACCTTTCGCCTCTGGAGGTTGGGGTCAAATCCAGCCTTTGCTGATGGAACGGAAGTCTTTTTAATCTGCTGTCTATAAAGGCCTAACGTGAATGCTAAGAGAGACATTCTGAGAGACCAAAGGTTGCTTGGTGTGGGGAATAGAAAAAATGGTGCAATGTGCAGTCGGGCTCTTCTGAGGTTGAGGGCTGAGGCATACCTGGTAGCTAAGTGGAGTGAAACATCTAGATGTGCTATACCAGACCTCAGAATGCTTGGTGGTGACATCCCTCATCTTGCTGAGCATTAAAAAATGTCTGCTTTGTTGCCCTATAACACACTTTTGTGAATCACACAGATACAGGATTAGAACAGAATATCATAGAAAGTAATCCAAGTTGGAGCGTAAAGTGTTACAGATTTCTTATCTTTTGAATGGTTTACTATTACAGGAAGTTTATTGGATTTCCTTAAAGGTGAGATGGGAAAATACTTGAGGCTTCCACAGCTGGTTGATATGGCTGCTCAGGTTAGTGCTAACTTATTACTAATAAAAAAAAATGATTTTTAAAGGTCTTATGGAACTTCATGGATAGTTTTTTGAATGCACAATACTATTTAATAGCATGATAATCTATTGATAAACATCTC
The DNA here is from genome assembly GCF_036365525.1 of Heterodontus francisci. NCBI lineage: Eukaryota > Metazoa > Chordata > Chondrichthyes > Heterodontiformes > Heterodontidae > Heterodontus > Heterodontus francisci. The sequence goes on from NC_090386.1 coordinate 78,370,381, forward strand.
CCACAACAGACCTCAATACTTTGGGGTCAATCCACCCATAATCACATCCCCCTAGACATCAAAGAACAGCTGGAGGGCATCTGGCTCCAACTCAGCTGCTATTATTGGGGCAAGGGAAAAAACCTATTAATGTGACAATTTTTTTCCTGAATTTACACAGCAGTGTTAAGTAGAAAACCTTGCTGTAAAGCTTTCTGTGGTTCTCCATTGCGAGTTGATTTTTTAAATATATTTCAGACTTCATTGCATTTGGTTAATCTTGTAGGTAACTGTCAGTTAAATCTAATGAATGCAAATGTCAAGAAGTGGTTTAAGGGAAAATTATCTCAAAGTAGAAGACTCTGGCTTCAGACTGCATCTCATTTGTTTAATTAGCAAGGCTTTCCTGCATTTGATCCTCATTATCCCAGTGTACCCATGATTTCGAAAAAAATGCTCAGTTTTACAAAGAATGGCAAATACCATCTCATTCTTATGAAACCAGTGAGTTCAAAGATAGTTTATAACCTTGATCTTACCCCGAGTGATTTTTGATAGCAATTTTTTTTTCTTAAAGAAAAAGTTATACATTTATTTTATTTCACCCCATTACCTCTATCTCTGGGCGGTAAGAAGCATTTAATGAAAAATATAAATCTGGGCAGGACGGGCATTCTTTAATGCAATTTAGCATGTAAAAGTTTTTTACATCTAGATATCCAGATGAGCAATAAGAGTCATTTGGACAAGTAATGTTGACTGTTATATCAAAGTGCAGCTGACTGTTGAATAACTTTCTAAAGGGAGAGTGCAGTTGAGTTCAGATAGAAAAAATGTATAGCCAGAGGGATCCTTAACATTTGTTGAATATCAGAGAAATCATTTCAAAACTAAACTGGCTTTCTCTTCTGAAACTGGAGTTGAGTCATTCTGATGAGCAGGATCTTGCATTATTTGAAAATATACGAAAGATTTTTATTCATTGTTTTCTATAAGCAGTTACTATTTCTAGCTTTTAGATTGGTGGCGGGAAGATAGTGTTGAAGCTCATGTAACAAGCCAAGTAATGTGGCCTCCCTGGTCTGTATGACTCACAGAATTTACCCACTAATCTATTGGGGTACTGTTAAATTTCATTTTTTCTGAAATAAATGGACTTGGGCCACTTTGGGATTTCACTGTAAAACTGCCCTCAGATTCATTAATGGACATTAATAGAATCAACTAGATGACTGTGGAAGCAGTGGTGTCACATTTATCCAGTAAATGTTGCCATTCAGAGGTGGGTATGGGACGCATTAAGGGACAGTAGAGTCCAGCTTTGTTTATTAACACATGGCCAGTAAGTGCTAAATGCTGTCATCAACTGTAAAGCTACAAAATGTTTGTTCTCTAATACTGCTATTGTGCTGATGCTAAGGTGCACCTGTGCAAGAATGATAGCAATAATATATAATATATTTCAAAGAAGAATATATTACAGAAATAGCTAAGCAGCAAGTCAGTTCATTTCCCCAAGCAGCAAGTCAGTTACTTCCACTTGATACAAGTGGTATTTATTCACCAGTAAGTCATTCTAAATCTTCCTCCTCCCTCCAAGCTGGAAATATTTTATATGTTTGCCAAAAGGTAGGCTTCTTTCCAATATCTGACCAATGCTAAATATCCAAGAATGTCTTTTCTTCCTCCTCCCACCTTAATCACTTGCTGGTCACTCTATTTATCTTGTTGCTGTACATGGATGGTTGTCTAAATCAAAGATATGCACAGCAATTAGATACATACTGAAATTATTGTTTGTAAAGCTTCATACCATGAGCAGCATGCAATGTATTTACAAACTTATTATAAAATTTTGGCCCCCAAAACTTCATAGCAATTCTTCTTTTTGCACTTAGATACACAGTTTTCTTTGCATCAGACTTTTCACAGATCTTTGTCTGTGTCCCCAGTGAGGGAGGGACACTTGGGTTTACGTGCTTCATATTTCAGAGCAGTACAGCAGATGTCATATTTCTAGAACAATGGATGTGACACCAGAAAGCAAACAAAATTTGATTCTCCTCCATTTTCTATGTGTTGCGTTCAGTGCTGCATTACTATTCTCCATTTTCTATGTGTTGAGTTCAGTGCTGCATTACTTCTGATTTTACAGATCGCAGCTGGCATGGCATATGTAGAAAGGATGAATTATGTTCACAGAGACTTACGAGCAGCTAACATTCTTGTGGGTGAAAGCCTCGTGTGTAAGGTTGCTGACTTTGGTCTGGCTCGATTGATTGAAGACAATGAATACACAGCCCGGCAAGGTTAGTGCTGGATGATTAAAACTGGTACAACTGACTACAATTATTAATGTATCTGAAATATCCTATCAGATTCAAATACTCGTAGTTCATAATTTTGAAAGATTATGGATGTATGCAATGTAACTAATATAGAGTTTGAGATTCATGATTTGGAATCGTGATATTCCCTAATACTCAGTTAAGAAACTCACAAGCATTGACATCATACTTGCGTCCAGGATTTTATAAGATATGATGCTTCATTGATCTTGGCTTCCAGCCTCAGAAAATCACCCTCAATCAAACCAATGTGAATTTTATTTTGCTCAAACCTGCCTCTCTGTTTGAGATTCCCAATTTATTGCTGATCATAGGCAGTTTGTCCTTTGGACCCACCCAAATCCACTAAGAGCTTAACTGAGGCTACAAAATATAACTGTGGAGATAGGAAACTTTCACTTATTCCAGTAGTCTGGCCTGGATTCAAACTCTGACCCCAGGGATAAAAGATCATAAACCAATCTTGTCCCATATTGTGTTCTTTCTCTTGCCTTTTTCCTCAATTCCTTCTACTACCATTTTTGACTGCACTGTGCTTAATTGGATCAAGTTGGTTAATATGCCAGACGAAAAAGCTGAATTTTAATGCACATTTGCCTCAAGGCTACAGCAGAACTAAACTAGATAATGTCACACATTGCTTTAAGCCACAATTTCATCTTGTTCCAATAGCCTGATCTTATCAAGATTTCACTCTGTAAAATGAAATGATTTATTAAAATCTTGTGAATTCTGCAACTGTATTTCACATCTCAACCAATCTCTGTCTTGAAAAAAGCAGATGATAATGATTGCTGGATAAATGAAATAGTATTATGTGAAACAAGGTAAATTGCTTGTTTCCATTAAGGAAAATTAATAATTTATACAAAATATGCATTGAGAATCTGGACAGTAGATTGTAGAATTTCTTTCTTCCCCAGCTTTGGTGATGTACTGCACTAATGATCTTGGTCTTGCACCCTGATTTCTTAATACAAAATCTGTATATCCAAACAGTAAAGCTAAACAGAGCAAATGACAGATACCAAAATGGCCTCATTTTTATATAAAAGAAGTAACTGCTTTGCCCCTTCTTGCTACATATCAGCAGTTAACCCTATAGGAGCTCAAACAGGACAAATTAGTGAAAAAGAAATGTTGTGAAAATAGGACTGAGTTAGCTGGTTTCAAGAACCAGTTTACCAAGCCTTGAGGGCTACAGGTTGGCCATCTATGAGCTGGAAGATTATAGGTTCAAACCCTGATCCAGTACTTGAGCACATTAATTAGCTTAACACTCCACTATAATAGTGAGGAGTGCTGAATTGTCAGAGGTGCCACCCTTTGGATGAGATGTTAAACCAAAGCTCGGTCTGCTTGTTCTAGAATTTCAGGTGGAGGTTAAATATCATACTGAAAATACTTGTGTGTTCCTGATGATTTTCTTTATTCATTTGTTTTTATTTGATTCAGGTGCCAAATTCCCAATCAAATGGACAGCTCCTGAAGCTGCGCTGTATGGGCGTTTTACCATAAAATCAGACGTGTGGTCATTTGGAATTCTGATGACTGAACTAGCTACAAAGGGCAGGGTGCCATATCCAGGTAAATCCCAAATTACAAAATGTTTTACTTGTTATTTGTACACGAACCAATAATCCTGAAAGCAGCAGAGCAGCAGGTTTTCCTGGATACATTTATGAAAGTTATACAGCTTATTGTTGGCACATTGGTATCAGCATGATTTGCCCACCATACATGGTGGATGTTATGTTTATGCCGGGTTGCTGGATATATTATGTATATCTGATTTATCTCAGCACAATGCAGATATCACACTTGTATTAAATCACCAAATGGTTTTTTACAGCACTTGAAAATATCTCAGCTCTATATGATCTCAGTACATTGTCTTCTTCCGAACAGTCTGTGTCTAGTAGAACATTTTAGCTCTGGCTCTTTTTAGTTTCCGTTTCAAACTCTTCAGCTCCACCATAGGCTTAAGCAATCAAACACAGTGAACACAGATCAGTGGACAGACTAATACAATCAAACTCAGATCAATCAAACTCTACAGTGGATGGTAAAACCAAAAAGGTAAGTAACCAAAATGTTCTTCAAAAAAAACCAGGAAATCTTACGAAGCAGCTGCCTCTTCTAATTATTAGTAGTTGCACCCAGAATCTCATCACTAACTTTGACAAGTTGTGAACAGCTGTTTGAAACTGCTTGAAGACCGAACCTTGCTTGAAATGCATGCAGCCTTTTAATTTGATAAGTAAGCACTCATTGAATTTTCCAAAATAGTTGCTGTGTTTAATACATTATAAACAATGCCTTTGTAACTGACTCACGTGAAATGGTTAGCACTATTTGCTTGTTACAGGCCACTGTCAGTGCTAAGCATGGACAGTATAAGTGGTGCACCATTGAGTTCTGTCTACTAAATCCACTGGATAAAACTAACCCAAGTAAATAGCACAGGAGAATCAGCATTTGAACTGAGTTGTTACATTGGTCGATTTTGCCAAAGAGTAGTTCTGCGCTCTTCCTGTTTATACCATGGCACTAGCCAATTGTGGAAAACATTTTTGTTGCATGTTGAGTTGGCTGATCTCAGCCAAGGATGGCAGAGAACTGCAATTGGAATCTGAGTCCCTGAACTCAGGAAAGGAAAAATCAGCCTGAGTTTCCAGTCCTGTTTGCTATATGGTGACCCTTCTGGAGTACATTTGTGTGGATTCTAGAACTGGAGTAGTCTGCACTCCACTGTCTCTTCACAATTGCATATCCTGCTCAACTATCAAGGCTCAATGAGTAATGGCAACTTGGGCATAGTGCAGGAGACCAACTCATCATCCATACAGCTGCACTTCAGCAAGGTGTCAATGCCTTCAGGAAAGAAAACAAGGGTGGGGGGAATATTACTCAGTGCTGAATTATTTGTTTGAGCTGCAATTTAAAATGTACACCTACAAACATATGACAAAGATGGACAGAAAAAGACTAGCTAATCCATCAAGCTTGCCCTGAACAGTCATGATGAGTTAGGCATCATGATTCGCTGCACCCGCACCCACCAGCAACCATGTCACCTTCTGGTCCTGAGCTAACTGTTTGAATAGTTGTAATGTTTTAATTTTAGGCTTTGCATTTGTCGAATAGTAATGATTTATGGGCGAAGCCACTGCTCTGCAATATTCATTCTGATTTGGGTGGCATGTGAGCTGCACAGAAACGAAAGAAAAGTTACTCTAGATTAATTTCTGCACACTGTGTTTTGACATCTTACAGTCGGTTTTTAATTCCTTTTTTTTATTGATTGCAATGACTTTAACATGAATTTTACGGCATCACAAAGCCACATATGTTTATGGGCAATAAATCTGATGAAGTAACATCTTTATTTGAAAATGAGTGCGACTAAAGGTAATGCTGCACGGGTGAATGCAAAAGCTGGTCATAAATAACATGATTCAGGCCAAAATCTTTCCCAACTGCAATCCATTCTCAAATCACACCCAAACTACTAATACTTTGAGACCAAAATCTGACCTCTCCCATCTAGCAGCCTTTTCACACCAGCAATGCAAATACATTTTTAATGTGTAAATATTCTTATGAATCAGGAATGTGTTTTACAAAAGGTTTACTAAGAAGGTGTGGTTAGGTGGTTTAGCCTAGTTGTACAGTTGGTGAAGTGAGTAAAAAAATTCTCGAGTTTTTCAAATATGTAAATATTGTCACAGTTTTTGTTACCTTTGTTTGATTTAAAATATTAGTGGAAACGTTGGGCCGCACTTCAACTATTAGAGCACTTTTTGCTACAATATTAGAGCACAACTGACTCACTCACAGCTCCTCTATACTCCATAATAGCCAGTGCTTTATAGATATTTTCTGTAAGTGCCCAGTCTGTACTGGGTTAGCTCTCTATTTGGATACAATATGTAAGCTCCCTGCTAACTGCTTCATCCAAGAAATTATTGCCTTGTTACACAGTAAGTCACTCTTGAGTTTAGGTAGATTGAATAAATAAAAGAGTATGGTTATTGTTCAGCTACTGGTGCAAAATTTTTCTTATTTAGCAGGGGTTTTTAATATTACAGCTGCAGATTTGCTCTTCTGAATTTCCAATTTATGAAAAAAAAGTTTGTATTTACATAATGCCTTATTAGATCTCTCAAAGTGCTTCATATCCAACTAATTACTTTTGAAAAACAATTGCTGTTATTTGGATAAGCAGAGCAGACAATTGGTGTACAGCTGAGTCTGTGCCTGGTTAAATAGTTAATGATAAGTGGTCCCAGCTGACTTCTCCAGTCATTGTTTGGAATCTGAACTTCACTTCTTGTCTTTGTAGGTGGCCTGAGCAGTGAAGCAGGTGATTCACATCAGTTTGGTGTAACTCTCTAATGGATATCTTCTGTTTATTTTATGCATGAAACAAAAAATAAGCACTTTGATGGGCTGGTTATTTATTAGTGTGCACTGAACTGAATCTGGCCAGGCATTACATATAAACACTGGAAGACTGCAATCAGTTCAGATAAATCATCATGATTCAAGGTGAATGCAGACTGTATTGAAGGGCAGGGGAGTTGTAGTATGATGGCTCTTTAGGGCTGCTTTGAATGAATTGTAGAACAATACATGAGTCTTGTTAAACACAAGATCATGTAACTAATATTCTTCCCTCTAAGAGGGATTATTTCCCAAAAGCAGATTGCTTCGATATTGAACTCTTACTTGTGTAAATTTGTTTTGATTGGCAGGAATGGTAAATCGGGAGGTGTTGGATCAGGTAGAACGTGGTTATCGAATGCCGTGCTCACCTGAATGTCCCGAGTCTCTTCATGATCTCATGATACAGTGTTGGAAGAAGGAGCCAGAAGAGAGGCCAACCTTTGAGTATTTACAGTCCTTCCTAGAAGATTACTTTACTTCCACAGAACCTCAGTATCAGCCTGGCGAAAACCTATAGGCCCAGCCACTACGTACAACACCAGAGACATTGTGCAGCTTTCGATTGCAGAAATTCACTAAGCCTAGCTGCACACAGCCCTTAAATCTGCTTAATAACTGGAATTCCTGTACACTGTGCACTAACTCATTTCTGCATATTGTTCTACAGATTGTATAGATGATGTTGATGATGAGGCACTATAGGTATTTAATTTGCATTTCATCACCTTTTGATAGGTAATATTCCGACTAAAGAGATAATGAAGAATTTCCTGGTGCAAGCAAAGCAAAGCCAAAACAGCAAACAAGGAATTCTGTCTCCGTAATTACTCTTCAATTGTGTCCAGATTTTATTGACTGTCCCTTCTATTGTTTACCAGCAAAAACAAATCGAGAATGATGTATGTCTTACTTTGCAGAAGTTATTTTTTTAAAAATTAAGCTTTGTAGTTTGAGGAAATATAATAACCCTACCTAGGATTAAAGCAAACCAGAAATATCTCTTGTGCATGTGGTGCTAGGCTAGTTCTTCTAGGGAAAAAAAACATATTTATCTACAATTCACTTAACTGGAAATTGCAACAGCATTCAGATATTTTGCACATTTCCTTTTCACTAATTTGTGGTACAACTTGCCTTTTATTACCATCCAATATTATTTATATTTTAATCCATTTTATATGAATCATGGGAATTGATTCTAATCAATATGTTGGTAAAACATGAACTATTTCAGTATTTTTGTCTCCCCTACAGTACTTTGTGTATATAATGTTTTGTTTTGATGAAAGGAACTGAAACACTGGTTAAGTTGCCATCTTTTATGACTTATATAGCAATAATGTGAACAAGCAAGAGAAAAGTTTGCTCTTAAGAAAAAAAAGTGTGTTGGTTAGTTTGCTGAGATACTATTATTCCTGTTGGTTAGTAGAAGGTGTATTTTACAATAGTAAGACATGCACCACAGTTTCACTTTCATAGTCTTGTACTAAATCAACCCATTGCATTTAGTTGTCTTCAAGACTTCCCTCTGGTGGTCATCCTGAACATGAAACGAACAGTTCTGTTTCTCAGGCAGAGTAACTTGAGGTGCCAAACATGGATACTTATTATAGATACCTAATTGATGTCACTATACATACGAGATATTTAGAGTGTTATGATAAGATATTTGTTTTTCAAACAAACAATCTAGCTTCAATAACTTTTTTGCTTATTTTGAAGTCAAATTTGTAAAAAACTTTGGCCATTGAAATTATGTTGTGTGAATATTCAAATATGCATTTATATGAAATTCCTTTATCTGTACCACATGTATGTGAATTAATGGAGATGTTAACCACTTTATTTTAAACCAGTTAACACTGTTAGAATAGGAAAGGAATTTCATATAGATCCATTAATTATTCAGGGGTTTCAAGGCCTTGCATTTTGAGATGATATCTTTCCACAGGCTGCAGTATAGGTTCACTATGTTGCAGACTATATGAGTTGCATATTAGGTGGGAGGGCGGTGGGGGGGTTTCCTCCATTTCTTGCAGAACGTTCTAACATATGCTTCATGAAGTGAAGATTAATTTTCACTTGTGGTTGCGAGCCTCTTGGATGAGCAGTGGCAATTTACTTTTATGATTGTCAACTCATTGCTGTTAGACCTTTCTAACATGGGGTGAGGGGGTATGGAAGGACTATTGCTTTTGGGTACAAAAGATGCATTGGACTGCATTATAAAAGCAAAGATCCTTTAAAATGCAATAATATAGAGATGAGCTTTATTGATGTCTCTTTAAGAAATCTCCTTCAATGTATGTGGTACTTGCTGTAACATGCCATTTATAAGGTGACATCTCTAAAGTTTTGATACTATCAGATGCTGTGATAATCTAGAAAAACGTACAAGGTCCTAGAAATTCCGAATAAAAATACTCAACATTTTTACGGTCCAAACTACTTGATACCCTTTCACTTTGGTTGCATTAGTTCCTGGATTTCTCTACACTCCTGTGAAGAATGGTGTTGTACCTGCACCAGCCATTCTTACTATTGATTAAGTTTGTAGGCCAGTATCAGCACATTGCCTACATTAACAGTTGTCATCTTAAAAATTGAAGAAGATATTTTCAGTTGCTTTGGCTGCAGGTTGGGAAGAACAGGCTTTTCCTTTAACTCTTTAGATGAACACACAAACAGATGGAGACTTGGCTGAGTTGGAAAGCTGATAAAGGACTGTTCGTGTTGAAACTGAAAATTCCAAACCTCTTTACACTTGTCGTCATATACACCCATTTCAACTGAGCAATTTTGCCTGTTAACAGCCAAATTGTACACTCGCTTACATGCTTTAATGTGGGTTTCAGCCTGAACAGCATACAGTCACCTAAAGGAATAATGCATCGCATAGGTTTTGGTTTCATCTTCTGACTGATTATGAGCGAACAGTAATCACTGCATGAGTTTGCATTTTGGAAAAGTGGACAAGAAATTGTACAACTGAAAATCTTGTGAATATTTCCCTGTGAATTCCTAGTGAGTGTGAATAATCATTTTGTGCAAAATGAATTTGTTATTTAATAGCAACTAACTGCGTTTGGCGATGCCGCCTACTAGGAATCATAGGCCTTTCACTTGCCCTTCCTTCACTGTGACCACAAGACTGTACAAAATCTTGAGTATGTGTATGGAGTAAAGCAAGTGTGTAAGGGGAAAGAATAATAAAGTTTGTAATGACTGGGGGGGGGGAGGGGGGAACATCTTCCCATGAATTGGGGGAGAATTCCAACCTGTTGAGTAAATTAATATAAAGACACTGGACTCAACAGTGGAATAGTTTCAATCTGTCCTTTGTATATAATATACAGTATTACAAGATTTTAGGGGGAAAATATACTGTTCAAGTTTTGAATTTCAGGCTGGGTAAACCAGCAAAACAGCTACTAAAGTGATAATTTTAATAATTTCTTTCCTTTGAAACTCTGATTTTCTATTGCCTGTAATATATACTGAAATGCCATTTTTTCATTTTAAAAACAATGTGTCGTGTATGTAATGTTTTGGCTATTCTGGTACTTTTGACATGGTGTACACACTCCCACGGCCTAAGCAGAGAATATATTGATTTTCAGCTCTGGTTTCTTTTGTTATTTTTTACAAGAAAACTTGCAATCTTTGCATTTTGAAAACCTTAATAAAACTCACCTTTGTATGTAATTGCACACATTTCTGCTGCGTATAAATTTTATGTTCAGAATGGAAAGGTTTTTGAAATTTTGGGGAGGGGAAGGGGAGGAAGGTCATTTTGCCAGTTCATGTTCCTTTTCTGTGCAATTAAACAAAAATGATTAAACCTTACTGATATCGCTATATTTTTCTACAAATGAACAAAATCACGAATTGTTTCTGTACATGATTGTTGAGATAATTTATTTTTCCCCATTGAATTGCAGTTGTAATGCTAATTTGATTGATGTGTCACATGGTGACTTCTCTCTTTTGAATTCTACATTCACTTCCATTGTACTGCATTTAGCCTCAGTTTACATAAGACCTGAAAAGAGGGCATTTAAGTTATTGCACGCAAGGAATAAACTATTTCAAAAACCCTTTTAGTTATTGAGCACTCTTTCCCAAGGCAACTGATCTGATCCAAAGTGGCAACAGAGGCTGACAATTGACTTTAGCGGAACACCTCCACTCAGTCCGCAAGCAGGACCCTGAGCTTACGGTTGCTTGCCATTTCAACACTCCCTCATGCTCACATCTCTGTCCTGGGATTGCTGCAGTGTTCCAGTGAACATCAATGCAAACTCGAGGAACAGCATCTCATCTACCGATTAGGCACACTGCAGCCTGCCGGACTGAACATTGAGTTCAATCATTTCAGAGCATGACGGGCCCCCCATTTTACTTTTATTTTTAGTTACTTTTTCTTTTTTTACAACATTTTTTTCATGTTTATTTCATTTCATCTTAGTTTGTTCAGTGTGCTTACCCACTTTTTTTTTCATGTTTGGACTTGCTGCTGTTCAACCTTCAGTCTGTTAACACCCTATTTGTACTAATTCTTTGTCTTTCAACACACCATTAACATATTGTTTGCCTTTGCTCCATGACCTTTTGGTCAGCTATGTGGCCTTATCCAATCTACACCTTCTCCTTTGTTATCTCTTGCCCCACCCCCGCCTCACTTGTTTATAACCTTTGACATTTCTAATATTTGCTAGTTCCGAAGAAGGGTCACTGACCCGAAACATTAACTCTACTTCTCTTTCCACAGATGCTGCCAGACCTGCTGAGTGGTTCCAGCATTTCTTGTTTTTATTTCAGATTTCCAGCATCCGCAGTATTTTGCTTTTAATTTAATTGACTTTAGCCCTCTGGTTTAGGAGGGAAAAAAATGTAGGTAGAATTGCAATCTTGATGTCCACGCTCTCACACTTTCACTATAGTGTTAGTTTATGAGTGAGGAGAGGATTTTTCTCACCAGTGTCCTTGGTTGACTAGACTGCTGTCACTCAATAATAAGCCTTGCACATGAACGATGGCCATTTGTGCAAGATAGTGGGAGGTCACCAGTGTTTGTGGAACTCTACTGCAGCAAGGAGTCAACATACTTGGGAGGGGAGGACAGAAATTGATCATAACAACAACTACTTGCATTTGACCAGTAGCTTTAATGTAGAGATATGAGAGGCCACGCAGCCTATCCATAGGATCATAGGAAATAAGAGCAGGAGTAGGCTATTTGGCCCATCGTGCCTGCTCTACCATTCAAATAGATCATGATTGATCATCTACCTCTACTCCATTTCCCCCCACTATCCCTATCTTACTCCATATCATTAGTAAGCCTGTCTAGCTTATCGTTCCATAAAACTTATGGCCACATTACTCATGGCATTTACCTGTTTGTTGAATAATTCCAGAGTTTGTGCTTCCATTAACCTACCTGAGAAATCATTCCAGACATTGATCACTCTGCATGAAGAAGTGCTTCCTAACATCAGTTCTGAACTTGCTATTTACCAATTTGTTTTCTTGTCCTACAATCTTGGTTTGACTTGAAATAGTGCTCAAGGTTAACCTTTTCTAGCCCCACTTCGGATTTTGCATACCTCAGTAAGATTCCATCCTCTTTCATGACTTCCCTCATCATTTAGTCCCCTGAGAGAAGGGATTTGAAATGTTAGTTTAGCTCAATTGTCAAATCCTTTCCTCTGAACCAGAAGATCACGGATTCAATCCCAATTTCAGGACTCAAACACATAATCTAGGCTAACATTTCAGCATAGCACTGAAGGAGTACTGTATTATCATGTGCTGCTTTTGGATGAGGCATTTAACCAAGGTCCTGTCTTCCTATGAATGTAAAAGATTCTATAGCACTCGCTATTCAAATGAAAGTTCTGCCAGTGTCCAGGCCAATATTTATCCCTCAAACAATCATTAAAACAGATTGACTAATCATTTATCTCATTGCTGGTCATGGAACCAAGCTGTGAGCAAATTAGTTGCTATATTTGCCTACATGACAACAGTGACTCAACTTCATAAGTGTCATGCTAGACCCCCACCTGCCAAGAATGAGGTATATTAATTTCACCATTAGGACATTAAATTTCAAACTTTTCTGAAGTAAAGAAAGGACTTGTTTAAAAAATCACCAGGCCCTTGGTTGGAAAAAGATTTTTTGCATACCAACAGCCAGTGCTTGGAAGGACAAAGGGGCTAGTCATTGCTCCAATTTAACCCACAATGGACTTTGAACACCAGGTATTGTGTGTAAGAAGAGACATTTCAGGGTCGGCTAAGACCAGAGAATCCACAAACAGATGTGGTCAGACGAGCTAGTCACGTGGCTAACCTGGGTTTTTCTTAATTGTACAAACAGTTTGAACTCAGTGTCTGTTTGCTCCTGGAGTGAGAAGACCTCTCCTGGCTGGCTCGCCTGTCTGCTCCCATCCCTTTCTCACATGACCGCCAAGAGAGAAAAATCTCCTACAGGGAACAAGGTTTAAGAAGAATACTGGGCCCCAACGAAAAGCAAGACCTACAATCAAGGACTCTACAGTGAGCATGAAGATTGTAACAAAATCCCTCTTCAGAGATTGCCTCAAACTTTTCCACTTTATTTCTTCTACTCTGTTCTGTCTCCATCTGCATGTGTGTATCGCGTATGCATGCTAGCGTAGGCGCATCATGTATCCGTAGGTGTTAACCGAATTAGAGTTTACGTTTAATAAATTTCAACCTTTCTTCTTTAAACCTAGGAAAACCTGTTTGTGCTGGTTTCTTTGCCTTTTAATTGGAAAGCAGTGAACAAGGATTCACCAAGGGGGAGCTAAGAACACGGTGTGTTTAAAACTAAATCCTGTTACAGTAAGATGAGGTGAAGGCTGAGAGGGAACCCTAGACCCCTTCCTCACCTGATCGTAACAATAAGTAATTCATTAACTGTGAAGTGTTATGGCACATCCTGTGGATATGAAAACTGTTGTACAAATCCCTTGTTCCTCCTCTCAATGATGAGAAAAGAAAAAAAAAATTGTCTTCAGCAAAAACACCAGAAGCGGAGCAACATGCTATGTCTTTATTTGTATTGAAAATTCGTAGGACCAACCTTTTGACAACAATGTGCAGTTGAGATCACGATAATGCTGATCGAATGAAATGATTTTAATTCGTCCATCACATGTGTGACATGACTTTCATTGCATTTTGAATTGTATTTTTAAACCTTTTTTGAGCGCCTTTATGTTACAGGGCCCAGATCACTTTCCATAGTACCACGAGAGATCCAACTGTATATTTAAAGAAGTCTGTTGCACTATAGATCTCACAGTATTAAAATGCCAAAATATATATTTTTTAAAAGGGCAGTCATTTCATGCTGGTTTCTTTCGACTTGCAACCAGAAGTTTCCCAATCTGCAGAATTGTCATACCAACCTCTAATTGACCTCGGGATTAACAGCTATTAATCGTTGTGTCCTTAAAGGGACAGGCCATTTACAGGAACACCTCCATTTTAGCACCAGAATAATGAATTGTCCATTGCATTGTTTTATGTTTCGTCACCTTGAACTGACATACCCTGACTTGCTGTGATGAGAGATGTAGTGTAAGTATTTTTTCAGTATTTTAAGATTTTTAAAAAATAAATTCTCACATGCAAAATTGATTCTACCTTCACAAATTGAAATCCTTGGCTAGTTGTTCGAGTTCCTAAACTTCGTTATTCCTTACAAAGTTTGTTTTTGTGCACCTGGTTCATCTACAGAGAGAATGCAGCATAACTTCAGTTCTTTCCCAGCATTGTGAAAAGGTAAGTCACGGGCTATAACTAACGAAATTAAATTTGAAAGTTAGTATAGATTCAAACAAATGTGCAGATTAAATTTTGTAAAATGAATTTTCCACTCAAAAATCCAATATTCATGTTTCCCTCTGATTTTTGTCCAGATTTAGTTTTCTGAAATGACAACTTAAATGTCAAGAAATGTTTAAAAATTAGAGATTTTTTAAAAGTCTGCTTAGAGCAAGCAGGATAAGACAAACAATTGATTTATATAAGCTCTCTCACACAATTAATGATCCTTTGTCACAAAATACTGGGTTTCCAACTGTCTTTAGTTTCCAGAGACAGAAGTTTTTAACTCTGATCTCCATTTTTGGCTTGGTTTACTTTTTTTATGTTAATTTTTTTTGTAAGAAATTATTTCTCGGCTGAACCATATAGACTAGGAAGCTCATGGGCTCAATGCTCAGTCTGTGTCAGTTAGCTAATTTCTGCTGGGGTTTTGCTAAAATTGCTATATTTGGCTTCAGTGATCTTGGGTTAGGGAGGAGGAAATTCACCCATAATTACCTTTCATGTGTGCATGAACATTTGAAGAAAACAGGATCGAGCTCTGCTGTATGCTCCCACAATAAATAGCCTGGTGTCTATATTCCCATGAAAATAGGCATTTGGGTCGAGTACGAGAGGTGCTTGGTTCCTTGGTGCTGTACGTGAGCAAGGAGTCAATGTTGATAGGAGAGGGAGAAAATTGGCAAGATAACAATATCACTAATACAAATGGAGAATGGATGTAATGTTTGCAAAGACAACGTGGAAGTGGACTATGCCCACATACAGACACGTAAACAGAATTTTCATTATCTCTGTTAACTGGATATTCCCTGTTTGGTTTTAGCTTTGATTGGCAACTGTGCTATCCAGCAACTGATTGATGCAAATTCCAGCTCCTGCAAAAGGAAACTGCAGTTCCAAAGCTGGCCATTGATTTTTGTGCTTTGAGTTTTAACAAGCGCTGTCAGAATAAAGCTGAACTTTGTTAATGGTTTTAATTAATGATATTGACTATTTTAATCATCCCATGGTGTGAAGAGAAATGAGCATTAACATTTATTCATTTTGTCTTTTAATATGTAGAAGCTCCTTTGTTTAGTGTGTGTTATGAGCTCACAGGACACTAGTCTGGTGTGGACTCTGTCTTTATTGAAACTGACTGTAATGGCTGCCCCCAGTCAGAATCCCTCATGGTAGAGGTCACATGACTATGGCAAGCCCAGAGGCATATTGGTACAGTTTTGCATTTCTATCCCAAACATCCCCCTTTTCATACAAAAAAAATTGCATGCATCATCATTGACACTGTGAGTTGCCCAAGTTACCCACTATGCACACAATTGTTTTCATGTGTTTGGAGTTTGACATTCTTGTCAGTCTCAGCACATGCATTGCACACACAGTCTTTAAATCGTGACGGTCTCTTAATGGTGCGCATGCACGTTGTCGTTGGTTGTTCATCTGGTTGATTTACCTTCTCCAGCGAGTGTCATTCCCTTGTCACTTGTTGCCGCAGTAACTGTTGTTCCATTTCCGTTGTTGGAGTGCTGTGGACCTCTGAGCCTGATTGGCCACCTGCTTTGACGGAACAGCTTCTCCAGTTCTGCATATGTGTCTGCGGTTACAACGGTATATCTGGTCGTTCACTTCCACCGCTTACAATCGAGGTGGCAACTGCTCTACGCCGGTCCCAGGTTGCCAATTGGGCTGACTCTTGTTGAGCGCATTAAAAGTTTGTATCCTGACTGGTACTCCAATGCTCAATTCTGGCAATGGTTTGGCAGTTTTGTCAAAGTGAAATTTGACTTTCTTGTGTTTCACCTTGATTTTGTCACTCACGCCTGTTACTACTTCTGGCTTAGTAGTTTTTTTGCTATTGTAAGAGTAGTTTGGGTGCGGCGTGACATTAGGCTTTGTACCAGACTACTTTCCATGCCTTCGGTAGGTGTTCTTCTCCACCCGAGGATTGCCTTGTATATGTGCCAGATTTGCTCGATTTCTTTATGATTTCTTTGGCAATTTTCACTGCCACCTCAGCCTTTCCATCGGACTGGGGATCGTGAGGAGATGATGTATGGTGTTGAATTTCCCAATCCTTTATGAAGTGGCTGAATTCTTCACTCGTGAACTGAGGGCCGTTGTCAGTCATCACAATGTCTGGAATGCCGTAACGACCAAAGTGTGCTTTCAGGCATTCTACAATCTCACCGGTAGTCATTGAGGTCAGCTGGTCTACTTGCCAGTAGTCAGAATAGTAGTCTATGGTGACAAGATAATCAGTTCCTGTGAGAGTGAAGAGGTCTACTCCCAGCTTCATCCAAGGTCTGTCTGGTATGTCATGTGTCATCAGTAGCTCTTTAGCTTGCTTAACTTGATACTTGTTTTTAGAGATACAGCACTGAAACAGGCCCTTCGGCCCACCGAGTCTGTGCCAACCATCAACCACCCATTTATACTAATCCTACACTAATTCCATATTCCTACCACATCCCCACCTGTCCCTCTATTTTCCCTACCACCGACCTATACTAGGGGCAATTTCTAATGGCTAATTTACCTATCAGCCTGCAAATCTTTGGCATGTGGGAGGAAACCGGAGCACCTGGAGGAAACCCATGCAGACACAGGGCGAACTTGCAAACTCCACACAGGCAGTACCCGGAATTGAACCCGGGTCGCTGGAGCTGTGAGGCTGCAGTGCTAACCACTGTGCCGCCCAAACTTGCTGCACGCACTGCACAATGTGGTCCCTGATTTCATTGCTCATGTTTGGCCAGTAGAGTACTTCTCTTGCCTTCCTCAGACTCGGCTCAATTCCTTGGTGGCTTGTATGGATGTACTTTAGCATCTTTCCTCTCAATATTTTAGGGATAATGACTCTATTTCCTTTGTACAAGATTCCATCTTGGGCTGTCAATTCATCTCTGTAAGCCCAATATGGTCTTGTGACCATAGGAGTGGCTTTGATGCTGTCAGGCCATCCGTTCATCACTACTGCTTGCAACACTTGTAGAGTTGGATCCTGTTGGGTAGTTGATTTGAGCAAGGTGCGTGTCTGTCAGATTCAATGTCTCTGCTCGGTTGATGACTTCCAGAGCATGTCGAGCTGCAGCTTCACACTCTGGAAGATTTCACACTCTCTTGTAGCATTCTCTACTTTCTTCATAGGGAGTGCTGCTTTCAACAGCATGTCAGTGATGTTTCCCTGGCTTGTATGTCACATCTAGATAATATCTCTGTAACCGGACTAGCATCCTTTGCAGACACTTTGGAGCAGATAGTAGCAGCTTGAGGAAAATGCTTTGAAGTGGCTTGTGGTTGGACTCGACTGTCACTTTGTCTCTTCCAAGTAGGTATTGATGAAAATGTTCACAAGCAAAGACAATGACCAGGCACACTTTCTCAACCTGAGCGTAGCGTTATTCCGTTTGCATTAACGCCCTGGATGTAAGTGCAACCAGTTGTTCTTGCTGCATTAGGGTTGCTCCAAGTCCTGTCTCGCTGGCGTCACACTGCAGGGTGACTTTATCATTTACATCATAGTATTTCAGCACTGGCATTGCCATCACTAGTTGCTTGATTGTAGTGAATGCTGCTTCTTGTTCTGTTCCCCAATAGCACTGCACGTTCTTGCAGTGAGTTGGCATAATGGTTCACACTCTGATGAATGACAAGTTGGGCAAAAATTTTTCTAAATAGTTGACGAATTCAACAAATCTTTGCACTGCGTTTATATCAGTTGGTCGCCGCATCGCTGCTACTGCTTGCACCTTTTTGGGATCTGGGTGAAGACCTTTTGTGGTCAGTACATGACCTATGTACTTGATATTGGGCATCTTTAATTGCAATTTTTTCTTGTTCAACTTCAGGTTCATCTGGCGAGCTCTATCCAGCAGTCGCACTAGGTTTTGATCATGGTCAGCAAAGGCTTCTTCCATTGTGTTTCCGCATCCATAAACTAGCAGATCATCCACTATAGCTTCCACTCTGGGAAGATCACTAACTCTCTCGTGCTGCCTGCGTTGATACTCATCTGGAATCGTGGAAATGCCAAACAGCATGCGCAACCATCTGTATTCCCGAATGGTGTCCAGAATGTGGTTAGAAAGCTGCTGCTTTCATCCAGCTTCACTTGCCAGTAACCATCCCTCGCATCTATGGTAGTGAAGATTTTTGCCTTTGCAAGTTGTAGCAGAATTCCTTTGATGGTTGGCATGGGGTAGTGTGGTCTCTTCAGAGTTTTATTTAGATCCTTTGAGTCGATGCATACTCTCAGCTTTCCAGGTTGTTTCACTGCTACCATGCTGCTAATCCATTCTGTAAGGTTTTTGTCACTTTCTTGATTACTGCCTTCTTTTCCAGATCTTCTATCTTGTCTTTCAAGATGGCCTTGAGGGCAGCTGGAACTATCCTCGGCAGATGCTGAATTGGTCTTACCCTCTCATCCACTTTGAGATGATTTTCTCCAGCAAGACATCCTAAACCTGTAAAAACATCATTGTACTCCCCTCGGATCTGTTCCGCGGTCAATGGTTTAGTGCGCTGCGACATGCTGCAAATCTCTTTTTGCACGATGAGGGTAACCAGTCCAAGCTTTAGACTTGCTTCAGCTGAGATGAGTGGCTTTTGCTTGCTGTCAATGATCTGAAATTCAAGATCTTCGTTCTTGCCATTGCATTGGGCTCTCCAAGTAACTTGTCTTCTTGGCATTAGTATGGTGCCATCATATAGCCTCAACCTTACTTTCGAGGGCTTCAGTTTTGGGTCACCATGTTGAGCCACTTTGCACAAGTCTGTGAAGATCATGATGTTGCATGATGCACCAGTGTCTATCTGGCACTTTACGTTGACTTGATATTCTCCTTCTGCAGTCATCATTCCAACAGTCACAATCCATTGATCACCAATCAACCTGACTGAAGCAACCTGTTGTATGGTGTATAGTGATTCGTCAGAATCTTCAGCTGACATTTCTCCAGTGGCCATCCGTCCCTGCCTTTTGTGCTTCCTTCTAGCCAAACATTTGTGTGCAGAATGATTCAGCTTCTTGCAGTGAGAGCACTGCTTTCCCCACGCTGGACAAGCCTTCTTTTCCTATGCGGGACGTCCTCTGCAGTATCTGCATCCTGCCCTTTGTCAGTGATCATTTTGCACTTTTGGCCTGGAATGTTTATCAGCGTAATGTAAGGCCTGGTCTGTTCTGCCATGAATGTACTCTAGCTGCTGATTTACAACCTCAGCGCTTCTGCACGTCGATTGCTTTCCTGAGAGCCAGTTTCTCCTCTCTCAGTAGGCGTGCGCTCACTGCGGGATCTCTTATGCCAAATACAATCCTGTCTTTAATTAGATCATCTTTTAGTTGTGCAAATTCACAAGATTCTGCGAGCTGTGTTAATGCGGTCACATATTGATCAATGGACTCTTTTTCACCTTGGGCCCTAATAGTGAACACATACCGTTCATAGGTTACATTCATTTGGGGTTCAAAGCGTGCCATCAAAGCTTTCAAATTTCTGCTGTTCATTTTCTTTTGTTCTTCAGAGAGATTTAAGGTGGAATACACTTTGTAACAGTCTCTCCCCAACAGTGGTAAAAGTGTAGCTACTTGCAGCCACTCTGGTTTGTTAATTAAATCTGTCACAATTTTGTGATTTTGTCATTGCGAGTGGAAAAACTGCCAGCTCTGTTTCGTATCACCTTTCATTTTGAACGGCGCAGGCAGAGGAAAACTTGCAGCCATTGTCTTACCCTGTGCTTTCAGCTGTTTCTTTGTTCCTTTTCTGTGGCTTTTAGCAGTTCTGACCATTCCTGTGGACTTTGTTCTGTAGCTGTGCTCCTAAACAGCTCTTCAACACTCACTTCAGCTCCACTCTGACACCATGTTATGAGCTCACAGGACACCAGTCTGGTGTGGACTCTGTCTTTATTGAAACTGACTATAATGGCTGCCCCCAGTCAGAGTCCCTCATGGTAGAGGTCACATGACTATGGCAAGCCCGATGGCATATTGTTACAGTGTTGTAATTCTATCTCAAACAGTGTGTGTCATTGTTTCTATGCATAAATTCCATTATATTTAGGCATCCTATGGGTAGGAACTAGTTGCATTCACTTTTTCCCACATTAGTTCTTGATTTTAGCAGGATCCTTGGGAAGGGATCAAAAGAACATATTTGTTGGGAGTTTAAAAGCATATGAGCCATTCCGACTGAAGAATTGACTTTAATGGCACCTTACCACTCCTCAGAAATATCAGAAAGCGCTTCATATATTATATATATATATATATAGTTGTAAATAGCACATGTGTTATAAACACTATTTTTGTAGAGGATTCATTTGAAGCTCATTATTAAAGCTATTTGGAAAATGGGAAGAGAACTCTTACTGAGAGTTTGATCTCTATTTCAAATTATGCTAGGATATAAGAACAAGGAACCATAGGTTAAAATCAGGATAAGAAAAGTGTAGAACAGCTGTCAGGGAGAACTTGTAAAACAAAAAATGGTCAATTGGTCTGTTGTTCTGGTAGGTTATTGGAAGCAATAACCTGAGACTCATTTAAGACTCAGTTAGATAACCTGATGGAGAATGTCAGTATTATATTTTGGAAAGATGAGCTAAGGTGGGACTCCCCCATCTGTATCTATCTTGTGATCTTTATCACTTGCGGAAAAGCTTCAACTAGGACTGCGGGGTGGGGGTATGAAGTTTAAAACAAAGTTTGTAATAGAAATGCTTCACCCATGCTTTAACTTTTTTACAAATATTTGTAAATTGGAATTCCCTGATCTCATTACATTAACATGAGTGAGAATAAATTATTAACTTGCATTAGCCAGGTATGGGCTGAGCACAAGCAGGGCTCCAGCTCTTCTGAAAACATCACTATAGAGGCACTAGCACAAAAATGTTATGCTAGATTTGTGCCTGTGGATGTACAGAGGTGCACCAAGCTTTGGAGGAAAAAGACTGAGTAGCCACTGGATATGGTCCCTATAAATTGGCTCTTTGTTATTTTCTTGTTGCATTTACCGTACATGAATCAGTTGCATTTTGTGATTCCAGATGCTGTAGCTGATGCAAAATAGCATTCAGTGGTTTTATACTTTGATTTTTGTTGCTTGATTACACTTATGGGAATAAACACAGAAGAAAATATTCACAAATGAGGGCACAAATTGTGGTTTCCGGTATCAAAGGCTTTTCTGTTCACAAACTTTGTAAGTGTGGACATCACTATTTTTCCACCCAGTATGTACCTCTGACCAAAGTTTTGTTGTTGGAGTAACAATCCAGTTTCTGAGTAGCTACGGTGACCAGATGTTTAGGGCATAAATAGCACACTTGTTGATATTGCAGATGATCCCCATGTTGGCATAGAAGGAGTCGCAGGTAAGAACAATATAAAGGTTGGTACACTTGACTGCCACTCCCATGGTGCATGTTGGTAACAGAGGTCCTTGAAGCAGATGATACAGCTCTACAGTTGGCTCTGCATTGATCTGGAACCCGAGGAGCTAGTTACCCTCCATCATTGCCAGATAGATGAGCCTGTCTGCAGCTATTATTGATGGCTAAATGGCCTTTGAGGATAGCTCTGGTGGCTGGCATGCCTTCTTGTTCCATTTTGACCACAAAATACTGCCTTTGGGGATTTTAAAACAAAACATCATCATTAACTTTAACTTGGCAATTGTGCCAGGAGCAGCTTGCACTTTGATTTCCTGTTTGCTCTCAAAGCTCTTGTGAAAATGTGTTGTAGGAGTCCCTTTATTTATCCCTTTTTTTTTACAAGCTCCAGTTCTGCTCAAGTCTTGTAAATTCAGCAGTTACAACTGGCTTTCTGGTGATTTTCCAAACATTCTGTTTTCATTTCAAAAAGGAGAAAAATTCTAAAGAAATTTTAAAATTACATTTAGAAGTTGAGGAAAAAATATAAACAAATGCCAGCATTCAAAAGATAATGGAAAAGATGAAGTTAAATAAAATTTACCCCTTTAGAGCTACATTACACATGCTGATGACATGATTAATGTCTACTTTGGATGGACAATCAGAATGCAAAGCACAATCAGAATTTTAATTAGTGCTGTGCCTTACATCAATTTAATTGATCACTATTTAATTGATCACTATTTAAGTTAGGCCCTCATGCATTTTTTTGTGACTTTTATGCCATGGGATTGTTCTAGTAGGTGACATAGAACCATAGTGATATCTCTTAATTTGCTGCTTACCATTGTATCAGCTCACAAAGCACTCTGACAGGAGGAACAAAAGTAGATTACTTTCACAATAGACAGAGTAAATCAGGATGAGGCAGCACTGGGATTCACCTGCAATGCAGACTTCCCAAGAGTGAAACGTACCATAGACATAGAGCTCCCAATCACCAGCCTGGAATCATTCTGAATAGAAAGGGATTCCACTCTCTTTATGTCCAACGTGTTTGCATGGATAGGCAGTGTGTCATGCAGGTCTGTGTCTGGTTTCCTGGCAGCAGGTATGATTCATTCATCCTGTGCCAGTCATTTGTGCTGCCCTGATTCCAACCAGGCCGTGAGGCTACAGGTTGGCAATGGGGCAACAAGGACTATCTGCATCAGACATAGCTCATCAGTCAGGATCACATTGCAGAGCTGGCATACAATGAGAGCTATGCCACCACCAGAAACGCCATCCAGCAGGCCATCAGTGTGCACAAGTAGAGCTTCTACTGCCTGGACCATTTGAGAAGAGGTTTGCAGCACTCTCCTGACTATGTATCCAGATTGGTGGTTGTTTGCTGAATGCTACTTAAATTTGTGATAATGACGGCCATCCCTCCTGAAGTACAGCAAGAGAAGTTGGAAGAGGAGGAACAGGAGCAACATCAAGCACCAGTCCATCTAGTTGGCAGAGCCCTACGAGAGCAGCTCATCCAAGATTGATTCACATGAACCATCACACCCATCCCCAATAGGCCCGCAATCTATATCTCCATCATCCTTATTAACCCCATCGTGTCTTCCTTCAGCCCAGATTTGAAGGTCTTCCCTACAAATATTATCAATAGCAAGTCCAGAACAAAAAAAACCAACAACTCAATTCCATCTATGTATAATATCCAACAGGAATAATTAAGAATTACCTTTGTGAAAATCCTTAGTGCCTGTCTAGTGCGCTTGTTTACTTATCCTAGTGCTTCAACGAAATAGATTCCCAGTGGCTACAGCTTGGGAGGTGGAAGGCTGCTGAGCTTCCATTGAGGGCACTTCAGATGGCTATATGGGTACCTCGTGGAGCTCTGGGCATTGAGGCACCAGCTGCAAAGTCTAAGTTCTCCTGATGTCCTGCTGTGGGGGACAAAAACAGTGGAAACCAAGCCTTTGGGGAACTCAAATCAGTATTTTAATGAGACCTCAAGTTTCCACCAGGAATGTTGTTATGTAGCATTTTCTGTGTCTCTGCTTTTCTTTCCTTGTGCATTTTGTGCTGGCGTTTATCTCTCTTTTGATCATTCTGCATTTGTATCATTTCTCAGCACTGGTGGAATGCATTTTAACGTGATTTTTTTCTAGTTTAGGGTGTCATTCTAACATATCTTCTGAATGAAAAATGATGCAAATAGATGGTAGAATAAGGACTTCTGTTAAATAGTAGAATAGTGCTTGAGGCTGCTTTATCAGTGCCAGTCAGTTCTACATCAGTGATTTCAGCTGTTCTTTTGTTTTGCATCTTATCAGATAAAGGACATGTCTTTTATTGCTCTACCCTTTGATTGCAATATTTTTCAATTTGTGATATAAAAGTATCCCAGCAAGGTAATTTCAATGAAATCTAATATTCTTTTGCACAAAACAGGGTTGATAATCTGTCTAGACAGATTTTCTCCTATATTTGCAAAGCTCAAGATTACTGCTATTTTTAGTGCCGCTGTTATGGATTTTAAGTATTAAGAATCAGCATTTGACTAAGATGGAGTAAAATGTCAAAACGAGCAATAAATCATCCCTGTATTAACATTTTACATAATACTCTGGCTCAATTGTGCATTTGACAGACACTCCAAGTAAAAAGCCCCCAGTCAGAACAAATCTCCAGGGTGTACTTTCATTTGCACATTCTGCATCGTCAATACCTCTCCTCTATTATTTATCCTCTAAAAATCTAATTTGTTGGCTCATTATAATTGGATTTTCAGAATGTTGGCAACAGTTTATTAAATAGATTAACATAATATCATAAGGCTTCTCCCAGATTTTAGTGGCATCTGTTTGTAATTTTCTGTCAGTCTAATTGTTTGTGCAGCACATTAATGAACAAACCTCGGGGCAGTGTCTAACAATGTGAATGCTACAGACTGAGTGCTCGAAATTGGTGTGCCCGGTTTTTGGGCACAGGGGTTACGATTCTTGACCTGTCTGCACCCGTTCAGTTTGAGGTGGGTAACATGCAATCTTGGTGTACTCACCTCATGTGAAAGACTGCAGCATTGGCCTGAGCAGCTCCCACACTGCTTCTGTCTCTTCTGTGCTGCTTGCAGCCTCTGTGCTCTGCAGGAGGGCGCAGCAACATTGTTTGCAGACATCATAGTGCAGGTAGCCTGCTCCTCTTAAAGGCTCACTCCGTATTAAAGGGACGGTGCAGATCTGAACTGAAGGCTGGAAAATCAATTTGGAAGAGTGCAGGAAGCACAACGGCACAGAACACAAAGAAGCGCTCTCCCCAATTCAGCAAGGCTGCCTTGGAGGCTCTGGTGATTTTGAACTCCAGGAAGGAGGCCATGTTTTCCTAGGTGGGCAGGAAGCCCTCACGCATTAGCGTAAGGAGGGAGTGGGAGCACGTCACCAGGGATGTTAATGCATGGAGTCTGGCCGCCAGAATAGGTACAATGATCTCACATGGGTGGTCAAAGTGAATGAAAGTATCCTCACATTACATCTTATACCCAAGGCACCACCAATCTTTCACTCTGAATAATGCACCAAACCCCACCACTTACCCAGCCACACTTTCTGGCACTCAGGACTCACACCTGACAATCACACACTGCACCACCATCACACTGCCTCCACAGACCTCCAGCTATTCAGCTAAGGCAGGCACATCATCCAAGCACAGTGCCACACAATCGCTGATAGTTTACCACCTCTCTTGCAGGAAAAAGTGGCTCAAAACAACTGGGAGAGCTAGAGAACCAGCACTGGGAGGTGTGCAGGGACGGGGTGGGCTCCAAGACTCGATCCCCTGAGCCCCCCGGGAGCAGATGGTGCTTGAGATAATGGACCTGAGGTGACACAGCCTGTGGCATCTGGCACTGCAGAAACTGTTCAGGATGGCAGTAAGTGACTGTCTTGTGCCCCTTATGAGCTACCTCCTCACTCTCATTCTGAGGTGTGTCATCAAGTGGAAAGTTCAGATGGTGTCACCACAGAACTCTTGCTTTCTTCCCCACCAACCCTTCCATCACCCCAGCCCTCTGCTTCTGTTTGTATGTTTTCAGATACCCAAGACCTGCTGCTTGAACTGCCTCAACAGAGCCAAGAGGAGGAAGCTCACAACATTAATGAGGAGGCGTCACTTGATCTTACGCTTCCAACCACTAGCTCAGATATTGGTAGCACTGGCAGACTGGCTGGTGGCTGCTATCTCAGCTTCCACTACACCAGGGCGGAATCCTCATGATGTCTTGCTGCTGCAGTGGAAGCTCAGACAGAGGTCATAAGATCCATGCTTGTTGCCATGCAGGCTTAGACTGCTGCTATTATGGGTGTAGATCTCAGTGCTCAGCAGGCATGGAAGCTCTTACGCCAGTCCAGCAACCTAGCCTTCAACAGATTACCAGGATTGCTAAGGTACCGGCCCCATAGGAATGACAATGGCCCCATGCAGGACAAATCTGCCGTCCTCTCTCATAATGACGGCATTCAACCTCCCACTGTTGTCACTCTGCCGGTGCCCTTGCTGGTGCCTCTCACAGCCAGTCCAGACTGCAACCACCCACGCTGAGGTGTTATAATCCAAAGGCAGGATCTTAAGGCCTATGCTTGAGGGCTTCCTACAAGGCCATCTGTCGGCTCCCCTACGGCTAGCAACCTCCTACAAGCTATGTTGTAGTGCTTTACAGGAGCACGAGGCCAGGCAAGAACACCCACAAAACAGGCACTAAGAGAATGCAAAAGAATGAATAGTTTATTGTTGTTTGTACATTTGGATGTGTTGTTCTAAAATGTTTTGTGAAAATTTTTGATGGTTTTCATTATTCAATGTTGGCCAAGGGGATGTTGTGATGGGGTGTATGAAATGAATGCTAACTCTATGTTGGGATGGGGAAGGTGAAGTGGAAGCAGAACCCCTCAATTTGCTTCTCACAGTCCATCCAGTTATACAGGTTCCAGGATGCCTCTGCCCCGCCTCCTCTCTAGGTTTCCAGGATGCCTCCTCCATTCCATTTCCTAGTCATGGTGCAGACCAGGAGCCACTTGGTACCACTCTTAAAATGGGGTCTCACTTCCCGCTAAGGTCTGCCCCTGTACTAACAATCGCACGAAACAAACTTTGGATACAATTTCCACTTTATGTGGAATACCTTTATTAACACACTAAGCAATAGTTATATACACTTACAACACCAATTGCTTAGTATACTCACGTACAGGACTCGTTCCTGGGTGGTCAGGTCCGCTAAACGACGTCTCCCGCATGACTTCCTGTGCCTAACTAAGTCACACTTCCTGCTATTGGTACAGGTCTTGCTATATAAGACTGTTGAAATGGAGGAAAGGATGTTAGGGTTTGGCATACAATTAATTGTTCTGAGGGATGCTACAAAAGGGTGAAGAATGTAATGCAGTCCAGGAAGAAAAGGGAGAGATGTGTAGTATTATTTTGCCTGCCCTGCTGAGGATAGGGAATTTTATATTATACTGTTCTGAGGAGCTGAGTGTGAGGGAATTGACACTGCCAGTTTATTTGTCCCCATACCCCGTCTGTCGTTGAACGCTGCAGGCTGAACTGTCTTCTTTAAGGGTTACAGTAGTTTCCAGGTCAGCCACTTACGCTCATTTTACATTAATGCCTGAACCGACTGAAATGCAAATTGTCTACGTGTGGCCTAACCACTGGTTTAAGGGACCAATGGAGGCCTCGCGGACAAACGTAAAAGATCCCATGGCAATATTTTGAAAAGGAGCAAGAAGGTTTTTCTAGTGTTCAGGACAATCTTTATCCTTCAGATATCACTAAAACCGATTTACACTTTGTTGTTTGTGGGAGCTTGCTGTGTGCAGATTGGCTGCCAGGTTTCCTACATTGCAACTGTGGCTACACTTCAAAAGTACTTAATTGGCTGTAAAGCACTTTGTGACATTGAGGTTGTTAAAAAGTGCTATTTAAATGAAAGTCTGACTTTTTCTCCTTTGTACCAAAAAGGCAGATTTTATAAATTAAACCCTCCTGTTCCTTCAGGGTGTGCTGTAGTGTCAGCGATCATTGCCCCACTTGACCCCTTTCCCTACTTGAGGGCTTTAAAAAAAATTTGTATCATGGGATGTAGGCACCACTGGCAAAGCCAGCATTTGCTGCCTATCCTTAATTGCCCTTGAGAAGATGGTGGTGAGCTATTTTCTTGAACCACTGCAGTCCATCTGATGCAGGTATACCCACAGTGCTTTTAGGGCGTGAGTTCCAGGATTTTGATCATACAACAGTGAAGGAACGGTGATATATTTCCAAGTCAGGATGTTGTGTGGCTTGGAGGGGAACTTGCAGGTGGTGGTGTTCCCGTGCATCTGCTAACCTTGTTCTTCTAGGTGGAAGAGGGCACGAGTTTGGAAAGTGCTGTTGAAGGAGCTGTGGTGAGTTGCTACAGTGCTTCTTGGATATAGTCTACACTACTGCCATTGTGTGTCAGTGGTGGAGGGACTGAATGTTGAAGGTTGCAGATAGGGTGCCGATTAAGTGGCCTTCTTTGTCCTGAATGGTGTCCAGCTTCCTGCGTGTTGTTGGAGCTGCACCCATCCAAGTGGAGAGTATTCCAACATACTACTGACTTGTGCCTTGTAGATGGACAGGCTTTAGGGAAACAGGAGGTGGGTTACTTGCTGTAGAATTCCCAGCTTCTGACCTGCTCATGTCACCACACTATTTATGTGGCTGCTTCAGCTCAGTTTCTGGTCAATGGTAAGCCCCAGGATGTTGATAGTCAGGGAATTCAGCAATGGTCAAGGAGAGATGGTTAGATTCTCAGAAATCATCATTGCCTAGTACTTGTGCGTGGCGCAAATGTTACTTGCCACTTATCATCCCAAGTCTGAATGTTGTCCAGGTCTTGCTGCATATGGACATGGACTGCTTCAGTATCTGAGTTGTTGTAAATGGTGAACATTCACAGCAGCAGCAAACATTTCCACTTCTGGCCTTATGATAGAGGGAAGATCATTGATGAAGCAGCTGAAGATAGTCAGGCCTAGGTCACAATGCTGAGGAATTCCTGCAACAATGTCCTGGGGATAAGATAATTGGCTTTAACCACCCACACTCATCTTACTTTGAGCTAGGAATGACCAACTTAGAGAGTTATGTGTTTGTACCAGCTCAAAATTGAAATCCTCTTCATACAGCTACAAAGGGATAGCTGGAAGCTTGGCATATGCTGCGGACATAGTTTGTTGTTTAAAGACAGAAATTGGATGGAAATGGCTTCCAACAGCTTGCATTTATATAGAACTTTTAACGTAAAAAAACACTGTGTAATGAAGAGGGGCACATGCTGTCCAACAGGTATCTGCATGTAAATGAGACCCATAACCCAATATCCATCAATCCTGATTCCTTTCATGATTAAAACAATGTGGAACATATCCATCCCATGGCCTTATAACATGAAGAAAACAGACTGCACGCCCTTAACCTATGTTCTAGCTTATTGATTTAATGCTTGATGCTTTCCTTGCATCTTTGCAATGATGCCATCTGATTTAAAAAGTAGAGTGAACATTTTAGCACAATACCCAAACTATAGTTTCACAGTGCCAGTGAATGCAAATTTGGCTATGGTTGCACTGGAAAAGAAAATATCACAAGAAAAAAAAAAATCTAGCAAAAGCTTTTAATGAATACCTTTGAGATTTACTTCCTTTACTGTGTTGCAACATCTTCAAACCTGAAATCAGTTTTTTTTTTATTCTTGGGGCTATCATATTTGGAAAAGTGACTGTGGAAGACCTTGACTTTTAAACTGCTACAGCTTTCTCATCCTGATAATATTTGATGTTCCTTATTATTTCACAAGCTCCTCGGAGGTCCTTTCTTGTACATTAGAGAATAGAACAGTACGAAAGGATTTTGTTGTTCATCTGCTGAGATATTGGCCTAGAATTTCCTCAATTCCATTTACACCAAAATGAAAATCAATGACCAGGGAATGGGGTTTATGGCAAAGGCAAAACATAATGGTTTTGGTCTTACCATAGTTCCAAGTTGGAGGAAATCTTGATTCGTCCTTCCAGAAACTAAACCAATTCAGTCCACTATTTTGTATCGGAGCAGTCTCCACAACAGGTTCCGCTGTCAACCAGCCACTTGCTGTCTACTTGAATGACAGCGTATGGAATAAGCTCAATTAAAAACTGTCATTCTGTAACATCACATAGTTCAGATAGTAAAGAACGTGGCCACTTTCCAGTGAGCACAGAGCTTAATCGGCACTTGACCACCACATCAGGGTATATTTCCACCCCAGTCACCAGCCCCACCTCCCTCCCCAGCACCAGCAAGAGGGAATGGATTTATGTCAAGTTAAACCAACAGAAATTCTGCATTTTTGCTTCAACAGGGAATAGGATATTGTTAACTACTCCTGAATAGATTTTAGACAGTGTGGTAAATGTTTAGGACAAATAGTCAGTAATACTGACAAAGCAACAGCTGGCCAGCAGTCCATTTTCTACACTCCTTTTTGACAGGTGGCCAAGATGTACCATAAGGACACAGGCATCCAGCATCGCCATTTGAATTAGTTGACCTCCACCCATCCCAGGAGCAGAGGTATTCATGCCCATTTGCCACCCTTGGGTTATCTTGTAGTGTTACATCAAGGCTAACTATGAGTCACCTGGAGTAAGCTTAAATTTTGCTGGGAAGCCAAGTAGGAATATTCCAGATTTTTTTCACTATCTTTTCAGGAATTGATTACTAATGATTGGGGAGGATAGTGCACAAAGTTGCAGAATCTTCTCTCACCTTCCTTGCAAATATAAAGAAAATCAGAACTGGTACTTGGTTTAAAAACACTGTTGGCTACCTGGTATACAATGCAGCAATAACAGGCAGGAATATAAATAAAAACATAGCTTAATATCAGCTAGGCTTCAGTTTACATCAGTAATTTTGCACTTCTGCCTTTTATCTTTGGTACTGTCATACTTTACCACTTACTTTCGAGAGCAAGACTGTTTTAAATAGATTTATGTCCCTTGATCGAAATGATCTCGGCAAAGAAACTAAATGGGCTGATCCAGGAAACAACCCTTTACAATGACTGCATTCTTACATCTGTTCAGATCCAAATCATGTCTTGACATGCACAGGTCTGTGCTATTGTGAAAGAACTTAAAATCCTGCATTTTAAGAGTTTACAAGTAAGTGAAATCTTCTGCCAAGTGTACTGAACTACATACAATAATGCTTTGTTAAAATCCAGCTCTCAACCTTGTACTGGTGTGGGAAGAGAGGATGGGAAATGAAGTGACCTGGGTTGCCCAGTTAAGTCATTTAAATCCCCAAATCTAATTACCTATAATAAATGGCTTCCAATTGAAATGCAAGTGAAGCTTGTAAGGGATTTCAGAGACCCAACTGCACGTTAGTGTTCTTGGTACTGTATAATATTGCAAAGGGATCAGGTAATGACGGGATTAGACACTGGTCTAAAAGTTTCATCATGCTATTTTGCATATGATTTTTAAACCCAGTTCTTCAGTGACAGTGTCTAACCCCGACATCAACCAATATTGTATAGCGTTCATGGTACCTCATTTACAAAAGGAGGTTTACAAAAACCAAAGAACTTTACACAATGAAGTACTTTTGAAGTGTAGTCACAGCTGTAAGATTCAAATGGTAGAAGCCAGTTTGCACACAGAAAGGTCCCACAAGCAGTGAAATAAAATCACTACATAATCTGTTTTAGTTACATTGGTTGAGGGATAAATATTGGCCAAGACAACAGAGGTGTCCCCTATTCTAAGTCCAGACTGGGCAAACTGGGTTTTGGTTTAGTGTTTCATCAAAAATACAGCACTTGCAATGGCACAGCACTCCCAAAGTACTGCAATGAAACATTAGCCTAGATTATGCATTCAGGTTTCTGGAACGAGATGCAAACCCACAACTATCTAACTCAGTAGAGAAAGTCATCTTACTGAACCAAGACTGACACCCCGAATAGTGGAACAAAGGGTGTGAGGGAATACACAAAAGACCAGAATTATAATGACCCAGTTCTTGAGCATTGTAGGGCTGGAGAAGTGAACGGATAGCAAAGAGCTGAACTCAAGGATGAGAATTTTCAATTAGAGGCATTGGTTAGCCAGGAGCCAATGTAGATTGGCAAGCACTAGGGTAATGGTGAGGATACAGGCAAAGTTTGGAATGAGTTGAAGTTTATAGAAGGTGGGATGCCAGCCAGGAAAGCATTGGAATAATCTAGTCTGGATGTGACAAAGGCATGGATGAAGTTTTTGGCAACAGATGGGCTGAGATAGGACAGGAGACTAGCAATGTTAGAAGTGTATCTAGGCTTTTAAAAAAAAGATATGAGGCTGGAAGCTTGTCTCATCATTTAAAAATACTGATTTTGCTCTAGTGACAATTGTTAATCTATGCTCTGTACCAAATCAAAATCACTCCATGAGATGTATCAGAGTGCCAAAAAGTACAGCCAAGCTTCAAGGCTGTGGTGTTATGTACAACAGCAACATAAAAGGCTAAATGCTTTTGGATTTGTTCCAGGTCTGCTTTGAACCCTCTTGACAGATTGTACAAAGTGACCAAAATGTCTCCACGTATCCATATTTGTATTTGCAACACTATTTTCCCTGTGTAATCCACGTCACACTGAAAAGATCAAGGTGCACATCAAGGAGATGCAGAGTCCAATTATGCTGAAGAAAAACATGATTCAGATAAGAAAGGTCACAGCAGTTAAAGCTCAATAATCAGTAATAAGTTTATTTTGAAAAAAGGAGATTAAGGACACTGGAAGCAAGCCGATAAGCCATCGGAAACCACAAACCTGATAGCCAATAAAAAAGTCCTCACTACATTACCTGAAGTAAGTGTTTCATCCTTTGGAGCAAAAAATGCATAAGTGAGTATAGGCAACACCCACTTTGGTGAGTGTAAAGTGCACTGTGCACTCCGATATCCAAATTCAGATATCACCTAGAGAAAAATGACAGGAAACTTCAAGTAGCAGCAAGTTAATTCCTGTGGAGAAAAAAAAATTCTTTCCTTCTGCCAAAACATTGCACATTACAATTTATGACTCCTGGATGATTTATGTTGAAAACATAACATTCCTTGTATGGGGAAATTATCTGCTTTTGTATAGTCAAACCTTTATCTTGTTGTGCAGAAAAATGCTCTAAAACATTATGCTGTGGAAGACCACAACATAGGTTGTGTCAACAATTTTTCCCCCACATGGTTATTTTCCAAAGTGTGGTCAAGATGAAGAGAATATGGCACTTCCTTGACAAAGGTGAAAACTGGCTGCAGGTAATCTCTGCTCCTCATTCGAATGGATACAAATAAACAAAAAGTTCTTATACTATAAATTTGGTTGTGTGTATTTGCAGCTTTTTAAATTAAAAAAAACTTCCCATTTTAGAAATGGAACAGCTGTCTTACACATATTGTTGCCTAGGGGCAATCACAGCAACTTGACAACCTGATATTTATGGTAGTATGGAGTTATTAAATCTGAAACAGGAGCAGTCTGCTTGACTACACCTTTTGGCTTGGTGATGTATTCACAATGTCTGCTTTGGCCTCTTTATCTCACGAGGCAATGGGTAAGCGCCTGGAGGTAGTCAGTGGAGCAGCGCCTGGAGTGGCTATAAAGGCCAATTCTAGAGAGTGACAGGCTCTTCCACAGGTGCTGCAGAAAAATTTGCTTGTCGGAGCTGTTACACAGTTGGCTCTCCCCTTGCGCTTCTGTCTTTTTTCCTGCCAACTGCTGAGTCTCTTCGACTCGCCACACTTTAGCCCCGCCTTTATGGCTGCCCGCCAGCTCTGGCGAACGCTGGCAACTGACTCCCACGATTTGTGATCAATGTCACAGGACTTCATGTCGCGTTTGCAGACGTCTTTGAAGCGGAATCATGGACGGCCGGTGGGTCTGATACCAGCGGCGAGCTCGCTGTACAATGTGTCCTTGGGGATCCTGCCATCTTCCATGCGGCCCACATGGCCAAGCCATCTCAGGCGCCGCTGACTCAGTAGTGTGTATAAGCTGGGGACGTTAGCCGCCTCGAGGACTTCTGTGTTGGAGATACGGTCCTACCACCTGATGCCAAGTATTCTCCGGAGGCAGCGAAGATGGAATGAATTGAGACGTCGCTCTTGGCTGACATACGTTGTCCAGGCCTCGCTGCCATACAGCAAGGTACTGAGGAGACAGGCCTGATACACTCGGACTTTTGTGTTCCGTGTCAGTGCGCCATTTTCCCACTCTCTTGGCCAGTCTGGACATAGCAGTGGAAGCCTTTCCCATGCGCTTGTTGATTTCTGCATCTAGAGACAGGTTACTGGTGATAGTTGAGCCTAGGTAGGTGAACTCTTGAACCACTTCCAGAGCATGGTCTCCAGTATTGATGGATGGAGCATTTCGGACGTCCTGCCCCATGATGTTTGTTTTCTTGAGATGGCTCCTGGGCTGTAAGCTCCCTTGCTGTTCAACTCTATCCATGGCCATCTGCTCCCATTCACAATGAGAACTGGCAAAATACTACAGCCATAAAATTATGTAGTATACATCTTGAAATTAAATGTCTCAATTAAAACTTGCAAATAGAGAACAATTTAAAATTGGTCAGTGGTTAGTGACCTTATACTAGGAGACCAAGATCATATGACTGCTTCAAGGATCCTTCTTCACAATATAGTTTCGGGGCCCACGATATTTTTCTCCTTGTATATTGAATTTTAAATGCTTTCAGCAGCCAAACATACAATATTTTTCCATTACCTTGTTAACACAGGACCTTAAATGTTCTTCATATTCAAATGGATTACTGGCCATGACTGTACTATCAGATCTAATTATCTCAGTTCCTCAAAGTAATGAGCAAGTGATCTGTGAAGCAATCAGCATTATCAGGAAAAAGAAACAACTGCAGCCAGGCACTCGAATGGGACTCAACGGCCAAAAAGTTCAAGCGGGCGAAAATATCAAGAGTGACAGCTCTTTGCATCAGATTTGGCTTTGTGCCTCATTTAGATGCTGCCGACAAGCTGTAGGCATCACTGCACCTCACATTTTGGGGATGATAGGACGTCAGTCGGTTCCTACACTAAGACAGCTAGTCTGAAGGGATGAGGTATGGAAGCGACTGGGAGAGGCCCAGCAGTCGTTTTGAAAATTGGCTCAGGAAGACGGACTTGCACTTCAAGACCGCAAGACACCCCAAAACCCTATACAGCCAACTAAGTACTTTTGAAGCATAGTCGCGGTCATAAATAGAGAAACATGACAGTCAATTTGCATACACTAAGGTCTCTCAAACATTGTGATAATGACCAGATAATCTCTTACTGATGTTGGTTGAGGGACATCAGGCACAGTGGCGCAGCGGTTAGCACTGCAGCCACACAGCTCCAGTGACCCGGATTCAGTTCTGGGTACTGCCTGTGCGGAGTTTGCAAGTTCTCCCAGTGACAGCGTGGGTTTCCGCCAGGTGCTCCGGTTTCCTCCCACAGCCAAAGAATTGCAGGTCGATAGGTAAATTGGCCATTATAAATTGCCCCTAGTGTAGGTAGGTGGTAGGAGAATGGTGTGGATGTGGTAGGGAATAGGGGATTAATGTAGGATTAGCATAAATGGGTGGTTGGTGGTCGGCACAGACTCGGTGGGCGGAAGGGCCTGTTTCAGTGCTGTATCTCTAAATAAAATAAAAAAATAATTCCCCTGTTGTTCTTAATAAAAAAAACCCTCATGGCACTGTTTGAAGTACACTTGCGAAAACTGCCTCAGTTTAACATTTCCTCAGTATTGCTCTGAAGTGCCAACCTAGATTAAGTCTCTGATGTGGGACTTGAAACCACAACCTTCAATTCCGGTGAGATTTCTGGCACGGAGTCACAACCAATTGTAGGTACACTGCTGCTTCTCCTGGCACCACAAACATAACTGAAATTTTACACGACCTATTTTCGAGCTCTTCCAGCAGCCCCTGGACTGCTGGCTAAGCCACTGAACCGCAGACAACCATGTGCATATGCACCACAAGCTCAGCCCATGTGTAACATTTGGGGCTTTACAACAAGCATAGGATCTGGATTTGTATTTTTTTTTAATTAAAGAAAAGGAACCCTGTCGAGCACCCTGAGCAACCAAAATACACCCAAATCAATATGGCGGCAGATGCACTTCTGCCATGAATCAGATTTTAAGCTGAAAGGCCAATGCAAAGTATTAAAAAAAAAAATCACTTCCTATAACTTAATCATTCCTTCTCTAGTCATACGAACATATGAATTAGGAGCAGGAATAGGTACTCAGCCCCTCGGGTCTGCTCCGCCATTCAATAAGATCATGGCTGATCAGAGTGTAACCTCAACTCCATATTCCCGCCTACCCCCTCCCCCCCCAAATATCCTTTCACCCCCCTTATCAAGAATCTATCTACCTTGGCCTTAAAATATTCAAAGACTCTGCTTCCACTGCCTTTTGAGAGAGTTCCAAAGACTCACGAACCTAGAGAAAAAAATTCTCATGTCTTAAATGGACAACCCTTCATTTTTAAATAGTAACCCCAAGTTCTAGATTCACCCACAACAGGAAATATCCTTTTCACATCCACCCTGTCAAGATCCCACAGAATCTTATGTTTCAATCAAGTCACCTCTTATTCTTCTAAACTCCAGCGGATACAAGCCTAGCCTGTCCAACTGTTCCTCATAAAACAACCCCTCCATTCCAGGTATTCGTCTCGTAAACGTTCTCTAAACTGCTTCCAAAGCTTTTACATCCTTCCTTAAATAAGGAGACAATACTGTACACAATACTCCATATGTAGTCTCACCAATGCCCTGTATAGCTGAAGCACAACCTCCCTTTGTATTTAACTTCCCTCGCAATAAACAGTAACATTCTATTAGCTTTCTTAATTACTTGCTGTACCTGCATACTAAAAACTTTTGCAGTTGATGTACTAGGACACCCAGATCCTTCTGCATCTCTGCAGAGCTCTGCAATCTCTCACCATTTAGATAATGGTTTAAAAATATACTCTTCCTGCCAAAATGGACAATTTCACATTTTCCCCAGTACACTCCATTTTCCAGATCTTTTCCCACTCACTTAACCTATCTATAATTCCTTTTTGCCTCTGTCAGTAATTTGACATTTTTCAATAATGCAATTAATAATTGAATTTCTAGTGCTTGTAAGAAGCAACAAGATTAACATGTTTTTCATGGAATGGGATTCCTAAACTGGGCTGAACAGGATCAAGGCATATATTGCAGAGATATCCTATCTAGCTCTATGTACCCTTTGAAGGAAGAGGCATTTTCTAGTTGTGAATGAAGTGAGAAACTGCTTTCTTGATCAAAGTTTACTGAATTTAATCACGCACTCCACCATTTGAGCGGCAAATATACCCCAATCATAAAAAGAAAAGCTCCATGTTGCAAATCTGAAAAAAACCCACATAAAATATGATTTCACCTAGAAGTTCAGCATTTCTAATTCAAATCATTAAAACGAAAAAGTAGGCTTGATGTTAGTCAAAACATCCAAAGCCACTGGAACAGAACTGTTAAAAATGTGATCCAGAAGTTCGGTACCTAGTTGTTTAGGTGAGTTACTGACAGATGGAGAAATTATGTGGGCTCTACTCGCTGCCGCATTCCCCCTCTAGGGAAGAGAGGAACAAAAAAAAAGTTACATCCCTGTTCAAGCAATCATTGCCAGCATGCCCAGTGGGAAAGCACATTTCCATGATCATTGGACAAAGATACACTTGATTTTAATGGGATATATTTGGATTAGCCTAACAACTTTTGTTTGTCACAGAAAGAAGTGACTGTGGGGCAGAGGGGGGAAAAAGAACAAAGAAAGTAACCTACTACATCTCGTATCAAGCTGCCTTCAACTGGAGATCAAAAATAGTTAATTTAGAAATTCAGATCGTTATTAAACAGAGAGTCCTAGAGGACTAAGAAAACATAACCCATTTGGTTTCAGCAAATGTGCTACTTTTTGGGCCACAAGGTACATGGTCATTGGGTTTAGTAACAAATTTAAGGTTTTGGGCAAGAGATTCAGAGAGGGGAGGAAGAACTTTTAAAAAAAAATACAGCAAGTGGTAGCGACCTGGAACTTGGTGCCTATGAAGATGGAGGCAGAAATGATCAATTTCAAAAGGAAATGGACGACATTTGAAGGAAACAAACATGCAGGGCTAAGGGGATAGAGCAGAGGGATGGGACTGTCTAGATAGATCTACAGAAAGTTGGCATGGACTTGACAGGCTGCATGGCTTCCTTTTGGGCCGTAAATGACGAACAGCTAGCAGATTTTTTAATAACTCAATGTTGTCCATTGGATTTTGATGCTCGCAAAACTTGTGGTGATCAGATCATCACATTATACAAAATGTATGGAAGGATGGTGAATCTTGTAACAATCTCCCAGAGACGAACTGGGATTGAGGGACAGGACTAAAAAGTGAGCAATAGTGCATTGCACCATGTCAGCAACCGTGTCTAAGAATATTTTTAGTAGTAGCAGCTAATCACTACATTCAGTTGTGGTGTAGCACCACTATGCTTTCACTTCCTTCAATGGGGCCCTCTTTACCAGATAGCTTAATGGAGCTAGGCTACAGTTTTTTTTTTTAAATGCTAAGGACCGATTTTCTACTTACTTTTGACATGGATTTAGACAGTCAGGAATCATGAGTATCAAATGGGCTGCCACAGGATCCTAATGTCCATCTGATTAAAATCTCACCTGCTGCAGAGCAATTTGCCACATCTGTGGCCAACTAGCCACAAATGACAAGCGTACTGGACAACATTGCAATAACCATACCATTGATCAAACTTGAGATAGACTAACTTGAATAAAATTAAAGGCAGCATACACCATATATTGACCATTCCTTTCAAATTTCTCAAATCAGAAAAGAAACAGTTCAAATAATGCTGTAAACCCGTTTTATTTTCTGAAGCTCACTTTAAAAACATTTGGTGCCATAGACTGCATCATGCAACACGCTTGCACATCACAGACGCAGATGGAAGTGCACGAGTGGGTTCAAACATGATCAAAAAGAGTGAATTGGAAATATCAACCAAACAGGCCTTTTATCCTGTAGTTTGTTTTGCATTATAATCACAAAAGAGATAAAATATTAATTAATGGGCTTTGTGCTGGCACAAAGAAAAGATCAGCTAGGAGGTTTAATACCTGTATTACTAACAATTTGTATCTGATCAATACTTATGTCTTGTGTAAAATCTCAAACCCACTGTGCAAAAATAAACTGGATATGTAAACTGTGAAACATTTGCATATTTAATCACAACCTACACTAAAATCCCTGCATTTTTAAACACAAAAGCGATACTATTTCAGCTAACAAACTGTGCAAAAATAGCATCCTTCTCATAGACCAGGAAACAAATGAACACCCCAAAAAATACATGGGTATGATGCCCTAAATGAACCACAACAAACACTAAAACCTCCAACTGAATGAAGTCATACACATTATTAGCCAGAAGCCAGAAGGTATTTTCTAAGTCATCCTTAAGAAGTTGAGAAGACAGGTGATAAACAATAGGTCTCTGTTCAGAGGTTCATTATTTACGACTTAAGTTTGAAAACCGACACCAAACTCTTCCGCTATACATGGGGCTGCAAAAAGGCCACTTCTTCTGAGGGCTCGGAGACAGTGGAAATACTGAATTTAGTTCCTGTAATCATACGCAGCGCAGGCTCGAAATACAAATCCATGCAGCCTTCTTGTTCCACATCCGCAAGCACGTTAACCTTTGCAATGGAAGCGACCATCAGTAGACGAAATCCCATTTCGACCAACGGCTTGGACGCAAAAGAAAAACACAACAAAAAAAAAAATCCAGCGTCGGAGGTCATCTCGACTGAACGAGGAAGAAACGGAAGGTGGCGACCAGGAAGATGAAACATAAGTTAGGAGACCATGGGCAGCCGAGTTGCTGGGAGAGATTGTCTGGGTCGAGCCGGCGGTGTGCGCTGAGTTGCATTAGGTGCCCACAATGCTGGGGTCGTGAGCCGAGTCGGGGAGCGGTGCGCCACCGCAATGGTAGAGGAAGCAGTTGCCCCAACAGCTGTAGCAGATGAGAAAGAGGGCGGCCAGAAAGACCAGGGCGCAGATGGTGCAGGGCTTCCTCTCCAGCAGGAAGCTCAGCAGGTAGAAGCCCATGAACATGGAATGGTTGAACCACAGGGCCGGGTTGAGCGGTTTGGGGATGAGCAGGACGGGCAGCAGCCACTGCAGACAGTACATGGTGAATCCGGAGAGTGGCTCCGGGAGCAGGGGAGGGAGAAACAAGCAAACTCCGCCCGCCCCACTAACACGCTATTGTCGCTTTCAGCAAGGCCGTACCGCCTCCGCTACACCGACTTTCTCCCTCCCCCCCTCAGCTCTCGCTTTCTCCGCAGCCACAACTCACCCACTGCGCAGCCGCAATTATACTGCAGGACCCTCTCCCCCCACCCACCCAGGCGGCCAAACACATCGCCTGCTCCCCTGCCTTTCCCGTCCGCTCACACGTAGGCTCCGTTTTTGGCCGAATGTTTTCGCATCTGTATTCTGTTTGTTTTTTTTTTATTATGTATATTTTGTGGGGACAAAATATCAGGTGGGCATAAATCCGTTTTTTAAAAATCCGGCGTGTGGTGGTTACCCCCGGCGATGGGCGGGGCCTCAAATGCTGCTAGCGGCGCGGGGCGGGTGGCTAAGGATCGTAACCAGGGGAACGGGGAGGTGGAGCAAAGGGAATTAGGGGTAGGGAATGATGGGGGCGGGGTAATGATGGGGGGGGGCGGGGTAATGATGGGGGGGGGAATGATTGGGGAGGCAATGATTGGGGGGGTTGTATGGGGAGGGAATGATTGGGGGGGTTAGGGGGAGGGAATGATGGGGGGGTGTAGGGGGAGGGAATGATGGGAGGGGGATAGTGGGAGGGAATGATGGGAGGGGGGTAGGGGGAGGGAATGATGGGAGGGGGGTAGGGGGAGGGAATGATGGGAGGGGGGTAGGGGGAGGGAATGATGGGAGGGGGGTAGGGGGAGGGAATGATGGGAGGGGAGGGAATGATGGGAGGGGGGTAAGGGGAGGGAATGATGGGAGGGGGGTAAGGGGAGGGAATGATGGGAGGGGGGTAAGGGGAGGGAATGATGGGAGGGGGGTAGGGGGAGGGAACGATGGGAGGGGGGTAGGGGGAGGGAATGATGGGAGGGGGGTAGGGGGAGGGAATGACGGGGGGTAGGGGGAGGGACTGACGGGGAGGTAGGGGGAAGGAATGGGGGGGGAGGGAATGATGGGGGGTACGGGGAGGGAATGGGGGGGGAAGGGGGAGGGAATGATGGGGGGGAAGGGGGAGGGAATGATGGGTGGGAAGGGGGAGGGAATGATGGGGGGGGAGGGAATGATGGGGGGGAGGGGGGAGGGAATGATGGGGGGGAGGGGGGAGGGAATGAGGGGGGAGGGGGGAGGGAATGATGGGGGGGGAAGGGGGGAGGGAATGATGGATGGGGAGGGAATGATGGGGGGGAAGGGGGGAGGGAATGATGGGGGGGAAGGGGGAGGGAATGATGGGGGGGAAGGGGGAGGGAATGATGGGGGGGAAGGGGGGAGGGAATGATGGGGGGGAAGGGGGAGGGAATGATGGGGGGAAGGGGGATGGAATGATGGGGGGAAGGGGAAGGGGGAGGGAATGATGGGGAGGGAATGATGGGAAGGGGGGAAGGGGGAGGGAATGATGGGGGGAAGGGGGAGGGAATGATGGGGGGAAGGGGGAGGGAATGATGGGGGGGAGGGGGAAGGGGAGGGAATGATGTGAAGGGGGGAAGGGGGAGGGAATGATGGGGGGAAGGGGGAGGGAATGATGGGGCGGGGAAGGGGGAGGGAATGATGGGTGTCGGGGAGGGAATGATGGGGGTCAAGGGGAGGGAATGATGGGGATCAGGGGGAGGGAATGATGGGGGGGTCAGGGGGAGGGAATGATGGGGGGGTCAGGGGGAGGGAATGATGGGGGGGGCAGGGGGAGGGAATGATGGGGGGGGCAGGGGGAGGGTATGATGGGGGGGGGGGGAAGGGGGAGGGAATGATGGGGGGGGGGAAGCGGGAGGGAATGATAGGGGGGATGGGGGAGGGAATGATGGGGGGGATGGGGGAGGGAATGATGGGGGGGATATGGGAGGGAATGATGGGGGAGGGAATGGGGGGGCATGGGGGAGGGAATGATGGGGGGTAGGGGGAGGGAATGATGGGGGGGGTAGGGGGAGGGAATGATGGGGGGGGTAGGGGGAGGGAATGATGGGGGGTAGGGAATGATGGGGGGGGTAGGGGGAGGGAATGATGGGGGGGTAGGGGGAGGGAATGATGGGGGGTAGGGAATGATGGGGGGGGGTAGGGGGAGGGAATGGGGGGGGTAGGGGGAGGGAATGGGGGGGGGGGAAGGGGAAGGGAATGATGGGTGGGGAAGGGGGAAGGAATGATGGGGGGGTAGGGGGAGGGAATGATGGGGGGGTAGGGGGAGGGAATGATGGGGGGGGTTAGGGGGAGGGAATGATGGGGGGGAAGGGGGAGGGAATGATGGGGGGTAGGGGGAGGGAATGATGGGGGGGTAGGGGGAGGGAATGATGGAGGCGTTAGGGGGAGGGACTGATGGGGGTAGGGGGAGGGAATGATGGGGGGGAAGGGGGAGGGAATGATGGGGGGGGAGGGAATGAAGGGGGGGAAGGGGGAGGGAACGAGGGGGGAAGGGGAGGGACGGAGGGGAGGGAATGAGGGGTGGGGTGGGGGGGAGGGAATGGGAGAGTGAATGAGGGGTGAGGTGGGGGGGGAGGGAATGGGGGAGGAAATGAGGGAAGGGAGAGGAGGGGGAGGGAGGGGAGTGAATGTGGGGAGGGAGGGAGGGGGAAGGAATGGGGTAGGGGAGTGAATGTGGGGAGGGAGGGAGGGAGGGTGAAGAAATGGGGAATGAGGGAGGGTACGGAGGGGGAGGGAAAGAGGGGTGGGGTGGGCGGGAGGAAATGAGGGAAGGGAGAGGAGGGGGAGGGAATGGGGTGGGGGAGGTAGGGAGGGGAGTGAATGTAGGGAGGGAGGGGGAAGGAATGTGGTGGGAGGGAGGGAGGGGGAAGAAATGGGGAAGGAGGGAGGGAGGAGGAGGGAATGAGGGGAGGGGAGGGAGGGGGAAGAAATGGGGAAGGAGGGAGGGAGGAGGAGGGAATGAGGGAAGGGGAGGGAATGAGGCAGGGGTGGGGTATGAGGGGAGGGGAGGGAAGGGACTGGGGAAGGAGTGAGTGGGGTGGGTGAATGTGCAGAGAGAGGGAGGGAGGGGGAAGGAATGGGAAGAGAAGGAGGGGAGTGAATGTGGGGAGGGAGGGAGGTGGAGGGAGTGAGTGGGGTGGGTGAATGTGGGGAGGGAGGGAGGGGGAATGAATGATGGGAGTGACGGAAGGGAGTGAGTGAGTAAATGGGGGAGGGGAGTGAGTGAGGGGATGGAGGAGGGAGGGAGGGAGTGAGGGGATGAGGGAAAGAGTGAGGGGATGAGGGAGGGAAGGA
Organism: Heterodontus francisci; assembly: GCF_036365525.1. NCBI lineage: Eukaryota > Metazoa > Chordata > Chondrichthyes > Heterodontiformes > Heterodontidae > Heterodontus > Heterodontus francisci. The sequence continues at coordinate 78,414,053 of NC_090386.1, forward strand.
GCGGGAGTGAGGGAGGGGAGGGAGAGAGTGAGGGGATGGAGGGGAGGAAGTGAGGGGAGTGGGTGAATGAGGGGAGGGAGGGGAGTGGTGAGTGCAGGGAGGGAGGGGAGTGTGAGTGAAGGGAGGTAGGGGAGTTGATGGTTGAGTAAGGGGAGGAAGGAGAGTGGGGCGGGGGGGGGTGAGAGGAGAGTGGGGAGGGAGGGGGAATGATGGGGGGGTCAGGGGGAGGGAATGATGGGGGGGCAGGGGGAGGGATGATGGGGGGGCAGGGGGAGGGAATGATGGGGGGGCAGGGGGAGGGTATGATGGGGGAGGGCAGGGGGAGGGTATGATGGGGGGGGGCAGGGGGAGGGAATGATGGGGGGGGGGAAGGGGGAGGGAATGATGGGGGGGCAGCGGGAGGGAATGATAGGGGGGATGGGGGAGGGAATGATGGGGGGGGATGGGGGAGGGAATGATGGGGGGGGTAGGGGGAGGGAATGATGGGGGGGTAGGGGGGGCATGGGGGAGGGAATGATGGGGGGTAGGGGGAGGGAATGATAGGGGGGATGGGGGAGGGAATGATGGGGGGGATGGGGGAGGGAATGATGGGGGGGATATGGGAGGGAATGATGGGGGAGGGAATGGGGGGGCATGGGGGAGGGAATGTTGGGGGGGATAGGGGGAGGGAATGATGGGGGGTAGGGAATGATGGGGGGGGGTAGGGGGAGGGAATGATGGGGGGTAGGGAATGATCGGGGGGTTAGGGGGAGGGAATGATGGGGGGGTAGGGGGAGGGAATGATGGGGGGGTAGGGGGAGGGAATGGGGGGGTAGGGGGAGGGAAGGGGCAGGGAATGATGGGGGGGAAGGGGGAGGGAATGATGGGTGGGGAAGGGGGAAGGAATGATGGGGGGGTAGGGGGAGGGAATGATGGGGGGTAGGGAATGATGGGGGGGTAGGGGGAGGGAATGATGGGGGGTTAGGGGGAGGGAATGATGGGGGGGAAGGGGGAGGGAATGATGGGGGGTTGGGGGAGGGAATGATGGGGGGTTGGGGGAGGGAATGATGGGGGGGTAGGGGGAGGGAATGATGGGGGGGTAGGGGGAGGGAATGATGGGGGGTAGGGGGAGGGAATGATGGGGGGGAAGGGGGAGGGAATGATGGGGGGGGGTAGGGGGAGGGAATGATGGGGGGGGTAGGGGGAGGGAATGATGGGGGGGTAGGGGGAGGGAATGATGGGGGGTAAGGGGGAGGGAATGATGGGGGGTAGAGGGAGGGAATGATGGGGGGGGTAGGGGGCGGGAATGATGGGGAGGGGTAGGGGGAGGGAATGATGGGGGCGTTAGGGGGAGGGAATGATGGGGGGGGTAGGGGGGGTAGGGGGAGGGAATGATGGGGGGGAAGGGGGAGGGAATGATGGGGGGGAGGGAATGAAGGGGGGAAGGGGGAGGGAATGAAGGGGGGAAGGGGGAGGGAATGAGGGGGGAAGGGTGAGGGAACGAGGGGGGAAGGGGAGGGACGGAGGGGAGGGAATGAGGGGTGGGGTAGGGGGGAGGGAATGGGAGAGTGAATGAGGGGTGAGGTGGGGGGGGAGGGAATGGGGGAGGAAATGAGGGAAGGGAGAGGAGGGGGAGGGAGGGGAGTGAATGTGGGGAGGGAGGGAGGGGGAAGGAATGGGGTAGGGGAGTGAATGTGGGGAGGGAGGGAGGGTGAAGAAATGGGGAATGAGGGAGGGTACGGAGGGGGAGGGAATGAGGGGTGGGGTGGGCGGGAGGAAATGAGGGAAGGGAGAGGAGGGGGAGGGAATGGGGTGGGGGAGGTAGGGAGGGGAGTGAATGTAGGGAGGGAGGGGGAAGGAATGTGGTGGGAGGGAGGGAGGGAGGGGGAAGAAATGGGGAAGGAGGGAGGGAGGAGGAGGGAATGAGGGGAGGGGAGGGAGGGGGAAGAAATGGGGAAGGAGGGAGGGAGGAGGAGGGAATGAGGGAAGGGAGGGGAGGGAATGAGGCAGGGGTGGGGTATGAGGGGAGGGAAGGGACTGGGGAAGGAGTGAGTGGGGTGGGTGAATGTGCAGAGAGAGGGAGGGAGGGGGAAGGAATGGGAAGGGAAGGAGGGGAGTGAATGTGGGGAGGGAGGGAGGGGGAGGGAGTGAGTGGGGTGGGTGAATGTGGGGAGGGAGGGAGGGGGAATGAATGATGGGAGTGACGGAAGGGAGTGAGTGAGTAAATGGGGGAGGGGAGTGAGTGAGGGGATGGAGGAGGGAGGGAGGGAGTGAGGGGATGAGGGAAAGAGTGAGGGGATGAGGGAGGGAAGGAGCGGGAGTGAGTGAGGGGAGGGAGAGAGTGAGGGGAGGAAGAGAGTGAGGGGAGTGGGTGAATGAGGGGAGGGAGGGGAGTGGTGAGTGCAGGGAGGGAGGGGAGTGTGAGTGAAGGGAGGTAGGGGAGTTGATGGTTGAGTAAGGGGAGGAAGGAGAGTGGGGCGGAGGGGGTGAGAGGAGAGTGGGGAGAGGAGGGGAGGGGATTGGGTGAGTGAGGGGAGGGTAGTTGGGAGGGGTGTGGGTGAGTGAGTGAGGGAGGGGAGTGGGTGAGTGCAGGGAGGGAGGGGAGTGCGGGTGGGTGAGTGCGGGGAGCAGGGAGGGTGAGGGAGGAGAGGGTCGGGGGAGGGGAGAGAGAGAGAGACGGGAGGGGGAGAGAGAGAGGCGGGAGGGGCAGGGAGAGAGGGATGGAGTGAGTGAGGGAAGGGGGACAGTGAGGGGAGGGTAGTGAGTGAGGGATGGGAGGAGAAGCGAGAGTGAGGGAGCGGAGGGAGAGAGCTGGGGAAGGGAGTGAGTGGGGGGAGGGAGGTGAGCGAGTGATGGAAAGGGGGAGCGAGTGAGGGAATGGGGGACCGAAGGGATGAAGCAGGAGGTAAGGGGAGTGTGAGGCGATGAGTGAGAGGAAGGAAGGGTGAGGGCAAGGGGAGGGTGAGAGTGAGGGAGGGGTGAGGGGTAAGAGAGACAGGGTAAGAGTGAGGGGATGTGAGTGAAGGTGGGGAGAGTATGGGGTGAGGGTGAAGTTGAGGGGATGAGTGAGTGAGAGGGAGAGTGAGGGCAGGGATATGGGTTGAGAATGAGGGTGGGGGAATGGTGAGAGTCAGGTGCAATAAAACGGGTGGAAATAGGGGTGGGGCCAGTGAATGTGGTGGGGGGGGGAGGGGGATAGTGGGAGGAAGGGGGAGGGAGAGTGAGGATGGGAACTGCACAGGCTGTTGGGAGTACCGGGGTTTACAGGATGATTGCATTCCTGGAAGGTGGGCAAATCAGTCTAGAAACAAGGAGGAAACCCAGTCTGAAAGTGAATTAAAATCGACAGCAAATAAAACATCAGAATTGAAGCAGTGGTTTCATCTTTGGCTTGCCCTTTCTTGTATGGTTACCATTGATCCCTATACCCATGGAGCAGAATAGGGAAAATGCTTGGATTATGATGTTTGTTTTGCCAATAATATTAAGCTGACAACCTCAACAGCATATTGTATTTATGGGACACCTTTAACATAGAAACAATGACCCAATGTGCTTCACATGGTGAAAACGATATTAAGCACTGATGCTTTGACATCATACAATACCTAAGCAAGTGGAAACAAGTCTGTTTGACATTGGTTACTTGATTTACATTTCATAATTTCCAGATTGAAAAAAACAAGCAGGTGGTAATCAGAATAGTTTCATCGGTGTGGAATTGAGATTTGACTGGAGGATGGGCAGTATGATGGGAGTGCCGGAGGTGGGCAGGGTGAGAGGGTGCTGGGTCGGGGCTGGTTGATGGGAATCTCTGGATGAGCAGGGTGAGAGGAGTGCCGGGCGGTGGGGTGTGTAGGTGGATAAGGAACGGTGCTGGGGGTGACGCAAAATGAAGAGAGCAGGGCAGGCACTGTGTTTGTGAATGGGTTTTAATCTTTCCTGAATTTCCTCCCCTCCTGGTTGGATACAGTTCACAGGTGTTTGCACTCCACTCGTTTGACCATAATGCCCATTAATCATATGCCAGCTTTGACAAGAATTTTGATATTGTAGCTATATCTCTTTTTTCACATTTCCTGAAGGGGTTCACTGGATTGCAATCAGAGGGATGAACCCAGCTTGATTTTCCTTTTTAATTCAATGCCAATTGCACTAATGCCAGTTGTGGCATCATTACTACTACCCTAGGTGAGAACACATATGGAGGAATAGAACCTGGGACCTTCTATACATCTGGGTGCTATATCAGGTTTAATTCAGATCCCCACTGAAGTAATTGGAAGGGAATTGCAGAACTGTCAGCATTAATGAAATGAGGAATGAGATTGCGATTATCACAACGTGCCAAATCTCAATTCCACATAGAGGAAACTATTCTGATTACCGCTGCTTGTTTTTTCAATCTGAGAAATGTAAATCAAGCAACTAAAATCAAATAGATTTATTTCCATTTGCTTAGGTGTTGTATGATGTCAATGCATCAGTGCTTAATATTGGTGAGTAACAGCTGTTAGGGAATAACTCTAAATAGCTCGGTTAGTAACTAAAGTAAAGAGAAAGGTCTACAGTTCTTTTTTAATATAGTAGGTAGTGCATTTTTTTAAGGAATCAAGGTTCCTCGTGTAAATAATCTAATTTTTGGGTATTTTAAGGGAGTAAAAACAGTGAAAAAAAAGTGGCATCACAGGAAAACCGTAAATTCATTGGTTGGTAAATAACTGCTAATTTGAATTACCTATTCTAAGTTGATTTCAGATTAAAGGTGAATAGGAGAAATATTTTACAGATTAAAAACTGAAGCTAAGTCGGAAATTTAAAAAACAAATTAAAATCTAGTAAAATAAAATAGAGATGCAGGGCCAGGCGATGTGTTGTACTTGCATGATGCGGGAGCTAGTGGACCCCATTGTGGTTCCTAGTGACCACATCTGCAGCAAGTGTTGGCTGCTCAAGGAACTCCGGCTCAGAGTTGATGAGTTGGAGTTTGAGCTTCGGACACTGTGACATATCAGGGACGGGGAGAGTTACTTGGAAGCTGTGTTTCAGGAGACAGTCACACCCCTTAGATTAACTACCTTGAATTCGGCCAGTAGTCAGGGACAGAAGGGTGTGACTATGAGTGAGGCAGGTAGAGGGATCCAGGAGGTAGTATTGCAGGAGCCTCAGCCCTTGTCCTTGTCCAACAGGTTCGAGATTCTTACTCCCTGTGTGGACAAGAGCAGGGACTAGGGAGGATGAGAAAACTGACCATAGTACCATGGTACAGGGAGTCATTCAAGTGGGGGGAGAAAAGAGAAATGTAGTCATAATCAGGGATAGTATAGTTAGGGGTATAGACACTTCTCTGTGGCCAGGATTGAGAGTCCCAAAGGCCTACCTGGTGCCAGGGTTCAGGATATCTCATCTGGGCTGCAGAGGAACTTGGAGTGGGAGGGGAAAGATCCAGTTGTCGTGGTCCACATAGGTACCAACGATATAAGTAGAACGAGGATAGAGGTTCTGCTGAGGGAATATGAGCAGCTTGGGGCTAAATTAAAAAGCAGAACCAAAAAGGTAATAATCTCCAGATTACTACCTGAGCCACGAGCTAATTGGCACAGGGTCAATAAGATTAAAGAGGTAAATGCGTGGCTCAAAGATTGGTGTGGGAGAAATGGGTTCGAATTCATGGGACATTGGCACCAGTACTGGGGAAGGAGGGAGCTGTTTCGATGGGACAGGCTCCATCTGAATCATGTGGGACCAGAGTCCTGGCGAATTGCATAACTAGGGCTGTAGATAGGGCTTTAAACTAAATAGTGGGGGAGAGGGTTCAGTTGCATGGAAAATTAGGAAGTTAAAGGAGAAGATAGGAGTGCAGGTTAATGATGAGGCTGATTGTTACCAGAAAATAAAAGGTAGGGACAGAACGTGTGAACGTCATATTGCACCAAGGAATCATACAAGAGTGGGGAAATTTGATAATAGAACAAACTTAAAGGCTTTGTATCTGAATGCACAAAGCATCCAGAATAAAATTAATGTGTTAACAGCGCAAATAGAGATGAATGGGTATGATTTAGTGGTCATTACTGAGACATGGTTGCAGGGAAACCAGGTTTGGGAATTGAATATCCAACGGTACTCAGTATTTCAGAAGGATAAGCAGGAAGGAAAAGGAGGTGGTGTATCTTTGTTAGTAAAGGAAGAGATCTACGCTGTAGTGAGAAATGATATAGGCACTGGAGATCAAGATGTAGAATCAGTCTGGGTAGAAATAAGAAATAGCAAGTGAAAGAAGTCCATGGTGGGAGTAATCTATAGGTACCCATACAGTAGTTCCGCAGTGGGGCACAGTATAAACCAGGAAATATTGGGGACTTGTAAGAAAGATACGGCAATAATCATGGGTGATTTTAATATGCATATAGACTGGATTAATCAAATTGGCAAGGGTAGCCTCAAGTGATAGTTCGGAGCAATATGTTGTGGAACCAACCAGGGAGCAGGCTATTCTAGATTTAATATTATGTAATGAGGTGGGATTAATTAATGATCTCATAGTTAAGGATCCTCTAGGGAAGAGTGATCATAGCATGCTAGAATTTCAAATTCAGTTTGAGGGTGAGAAACTGGAGTCCCACACTAGCGTTCTGGAGTTAAACAAAGGTAATTACATAGGCATGCGGACAGATTTGGCTATAGTGGACTGGGCAGGAAGACTGAAAGATAGGACAGTTGATGAGCAGTGCAGATGTTTAAGGAGATATTCAATTCCTCCCAACTAAAATATATTCCAGAGAGGAAGAAAGATTGTAAGAGGGGGAAAAACATCCATGGCTAAGCAAGGAAGTTAAGAATAACATAAAGACAAAAACAAAGGGAGGAACTTAGAACAATCATCATCATTAGGGAAAAATGACTGAACAAACTATTGGGATTGAAGGCAAACAAGTCCCCAGGGCCTTACATCCTAGGGTTTTAAAGGAAATGGCAGCGTAGATAGTGGATCCATTGGTCATAATATTTCAAAATTCCCTGGATGCGGGTACGGTTCCAGTAGATTGGAAAAATGCAAATATAACGCCCTTATTCAAAAAGGGAGGGAGGCAGAAAATAGGAAACTATAGACCAGTTAGTTTAACATCTGTCATTGGGAAATTGTTAGAATCCATTATTAAGGAAGTAATAACAGAACATTTAGAAAGTCAAAACGCAATCCATCAGAGTCAGCATGGTTTTATGAAGGGTAAATCGTGTTTGACTAATTTGCTAGAGTTCTTCGAAGATGTAACAAGTAAAGTGGATAATGGGGATCCTGTAGATGTAGTATATCTGGACTTCCAGAAGGCATTTGATAAGGTGCCGTACAAAAGGTTAATACACAAGGTAAGATCACATTGGATTAGGGGCAATTTATTAGCTTGGATAGAGGATTGGCTAACCAACAGAAAACAGAGGGTCGGGATAAATGGGTCCTTTTCTGGTTGGCAAGATGTAACTAGTGGGGTGCCACAGGGTTCGGTCCTCGGGCCCCAACTATTTACAATCTATATTAATGACTTGGATGCAGGGATAGAAGGTACTATAGCCAAATTTGCAGATGACACTAAAATAGGTGGGATAGTAAATTGCAATAAAGAAATATACAAATGGATATGGCTAGGTTAGGTGAATGGGCCAAAAGTTTTTTGGTTTATCGTGGATAAGTGTGAGGTTATCCATTTTGGTCAGAAGAATAGAAAGGTAAATTATTATTTAAATGGAGAGAAACTTGAGTGCTTCAGTGCGGAGAGATCTGGGTGCCCTCGTGCATGAATCGTAGAAAATTAGTATGCAGGTGCAGCAGGTAATAATGAAAGCAAATGGAATTTTGGCATTTATTGCTAAAGGAATAGAGTATAAAAGTAGGGAAGTGCTGCTGCAACTGTACAAGACATTAGTGAGACCTCACCTGGAGTATTGCGTACAGTTTTGGTCCCCTTACTTGAGGAAGGATGTAGTTGCATTGGAGGCAGTTCAGAGGAGGTTCACTAGATTGATTCCAGAGATGAGGGGTGTGTCTTATAAAGAGAGATTGAGCAGTTTAGGCCTTTACTCTAGAATTTAGAAGAGTGAGAGGAGATCTAATTGAGGTATATAAGATGATTAAGAGGATTGACAAAGTAGATATAGAGAGGATGTTTCCTCTTGTGGGGCAATCTAGAACGAGAGGTCATAGTTTTAGGACAAGGAGTAGCAGATTTAAAACAACAATGAGGAGAAATTACTTCTCTCAAAGGGTCGTGCGTCTGTGGAATTCACTACCCCAGAGTGCAGTGGATGCCAGGACATTGAGTAAATTTAAGGAGGAGATAGACAGATTTGTAATTAGTAATGGGTTGAAGGGTTATAGAGAGCAGGCAGGAAAGTGGAGTTGAGGCCGAGATGAGATCAGCCATGATCGTATTGAATGACAGAGCAGGCTCGAAGGGCTGAATTGCCTACTCCTGCTCCTAGTTCTTATGTTCTTATATTGTTTTCACCATGTGAATCACATTGGGTCATTGTTTCCTATGTTAAAGGTGTCACATAAATACAAAATGTGCAGTTGAGGTTGTCAATTTAATATTGATTTTGGGCAAAATTATGACGACCTAGATAGAGTACACAGGGAGGACCAGTTTTCCCTAGTGGAGAGGTGGGTCAATTACCAGGGGCACAGATTTAAGGTGATTGGTAGAAGGATTAGAGGGGACATGAGGGAAAACCTTTTCACCCAGAGGGTGATGGGTGTCTGGAATTCACTGCCCAGATTGGTGGTGGAGGGAGAAACCCTCAACTCTTTTAAAAGATACCTGGACATGCACCTGAAGTGCTGTAACCTGCTAGACTATGGACCAGGTGCTGGAAGGTGGGATTAGATTGAGTGACTAGTTTTTTTCAGCTGGTGCAGACACGATGGGCTGAATGGCATCCTTCGGTGCTGTAACCTTTCTATGGTTCTTTCAATGGATCAGCCCGAGAGCAGTTCCAAAATAGCCCAACCCTGATCAGTAATTGTCCTGGGAGAGCTTCTGCATACCTGAAGTATTTAAATCAGAAAAAGAGAGGGAGGAAAGATGCTGAAACAAGAAAGAACGAAGAAAGCTTGAAAGAAAATTGGAGAAGAGAAAACAAGATTAATGGAAAATATTGTCAAATAAATGAGGGATAAAAAAAAGGAACACAAAAATAAACTGAGAAAGTGAAAGAAGTGACCTGAAAAACAAACAAGATGCAACTTTCTACTCCCTTGCCCTCCAGCCACCTCCCTTCCACTAGCTAGGAGAGATCAAAGAATTACGAGAATGGTTCCAGGGATGAGGGACTTTAGTTAAGAGGATAGATTGGAGAAGCTGGGGTTCTTGGAGAAGGCCGAGAGGAGATTTGATAGAGGTGTTCAAAGTTATATGGGGTCAAGACAGAGTAGACAGAAAGAAACTTCCCATTGGCGGAAGGATCAAGAACCAGAGGACATTGATGTAATGTGAATGACAAAAGAACCAATGGCGACATGAGGAAAACCTTTACTAACGTAGCATTGGTTAAGATCTGGAATGCACTGAGTGTGGTGGAGGCAGTTTTAATTGTGACTTTCAAAAGGAATTAGAGAATTCAAACAATACCAGAAGAGAGAAAATTTGCAGAGCTATGGGGAAAGGGCTGGGGAGTGGGACTAGCTGATATGCTTTTGTAGAGTGCTGGCACAGACATAACAGGCTGAATGGCCTCCTTCACTGGTGCAACCTTTCTATGCATATTAAACAGTCGGGACATACAGGCAAATGCTATCACCCGGGGAGGCAAGTAATGCAGAACCTTCTGACCCTGGCAGTCATTTTACTGAGACCAGAAGAATGATAATAGTGATATGGTAAAATGTAAAGAAAGAAAGACTTGCATTTATGTAGTGACTACCAGATGTCTCAAAGCGCTTTGCAGCCAACAAAGTACTTTTGAGGTGAGATAAAGTAATGAGAAAGAAAAACAAAACTAAATTGTTCTTGTGCTTTTTAATGTGTTAGGCACAGTTAAACATTGGAAAGACCAAAGTCATTGTCTTCGGCTCTTGCCACAAACTTTGTCCCTTTGCCATTGATTTCACCTCTCTCCTGGGCCGCTGTTTCAGGTTGAAATTGTCTGTTTACAACCTCGGCATCCTATCTTAACCCAAGCTGAGCTTCCAACATCATATGATCTCCATCACAAAAACTGACTACTTCCATCTCTGTAACATTGTTTTTGTCACCTCCAGTCTCGACTATTCCAGTGCTGTCATGCCCAGCCTCTCATCATCTACTTCCTTAAATGTTAGCTCATTCAAAACTCTGCTGTCTGAATCCTAATCTGCAGCAGGTCCCGCTCCCTCATTACTCATGCTGGCCGGTCCCCCAATCCATCCAATTTAAAATTCTCATTCTCATAGCCAAATCTCTTCATGACCTCACTCGTGACTATCCCAATCCTACAACCCTGTGAGAATTATGCATTCTTCCAACTCTGGCCTTTTATGCATCTGCAGCTCTCTTCACCCCATAATTGATGGCAAAATGCCTGCAGAGGCAGGAAGTGGCACTTAATTGGCTACTTAAGTGGCTCAATTGGCCTTCTGGTAGGAGGTCGATCTCCCAACTTTCCCGCCACTGGCAAAATGGTGTAGCGGCTGGAAGACATCAGGCACCATCCCGATGCCTTCCCACACCATTTTGCTAGCTTGCCTGCCGACTAACCTTCTCCCAAAGGGCCCAAAAAATTCCAGCCCAAGTCCTTCCTAACCTGTTTGGTTGATGCAAAGGCCTCAATATTTGTGGGAGAGCGTGAAAGGTGATGCCGAATTTAATGGCAGGCCCTGATCTAAAATTTTATTTTCTGTTTCTTGGATGGCAGCCAATCAGATTGAATGGCTGGTGGGTGGGAAGGTCTGCGGCACCGGGCCACAACTGACAAGCGGAAGGAGAGATTATGGGTTGTGGGGATTAAGGGATAAGGGGATGTGGAGAAAAAGGTGTGTGGCCATGGGGAGATTGGGATTGGAGAGGTGCCATGGATAGATTGTGAGATTGAAAAATTAGTTGAGGAAGGCCATGGAGAGATCATGGGCCAGGTAGATTCAGGGAGATTCCAATCGTGAGGACAGGGGAACAGATTTGCTTTGTGAGCTGGGGGAAAGTACCCCTGCTCTGCTTGGTCCACATGCTCTGCTGGAAAGCCACTTATGTGTTGGATCCAGCTGTTCTCGCCTCCCTTCACTTGCCAGGTTTCACCAGCTGAATGTCTGCGCATGCAGCCACATTAAAATATTTAAATTAGGGACCCACCTCTAGCGAGCAGATTAATCACCCAACCCCCTTACTGCCTCTTTTAAAGCTGGAAGTGGGCAGGTTGGAGTCAGGTTTCCCATTCCTGAATATTTAACCATTCATTCCCCCACTCCCATCCCTCTGCCAATTCTAGGGTGTTAATATTCCCTCAAAATGTCTGCACAAGCACAATCTAATCACTTCATCATCTTGAAAACCTTGATCAAATCACCCCTAAGTCTATGATTCTCTATATATTGTAGAGATGCAACTCTTTGAGCCTATCTTGGTAACTAAGATGCTTTAAATTGGGAATTAATCATAAGGCCCTCTTCTGCACCCTTTCCCAAGCATCAATATCACCCACCATGCGAGGAAACCAAAACAAGACACAGTATTCTAACTGATGCTTAACTAAGATCTTGTTCGAGGACATCATAGTATGTTTTGCTTTATGGTGAATAGTCCTATAAATACACTCTATTCACGATAGTTATTGCTTCCCTGCATTGGGCATAAACCTTTAGAGCTCTATGCACTACAATGTCAAGATCTCTCCTCCACTGGCTTTACTTTTTTCTCTGAACTGTGTATGTATTGTTATGACTGAGGTGGGAGGAGTGCACTGCTTTTCTCATTACACTTCTCCACAGGTCACACATATATTTAAATGTTTATCCAGTTACCGATACGGTCAATCATAGACTCTATTCTTATCGCACAATAAAGTACACCAACCAGGTTTCAGTAATAAATAACACAAAATTATCAATTTATTATAAAACAAGATTTAACCAGTAACAAAGCAAAGCCTTCACACACAGTGCAAAATATGAAAGTTCTCTTTTACATTAGCCCCCCTCTAACTGAAAAAAAGAGATTTTCTTTTTAGAAAGAAAAAAAGACAAAAAAAAAACTTTGGCCAAATACTTGCTAATTCTTGAAGACAAAAAATATATATGGAAAGATGTCAGTTGTCCCTTTTTGGCTTGGCGTCCCAAATACGCATAGATGACTGTCAATGGAATCTTTCTAGAACAGGTCTCTTCAGGTAATGTTGAAGATTGGTTTGGCAGGCTTTCCAGGCGAAATGTGGCTTCAGGGGTTTCTGGCAGGCCTTTCAGGATGAACGCAGCATCAATTTCTCTATTTCTTACACTCACTTCCAAGAGCTTCTCAAAGAGATGGAAAAGGCTAAGCTGATGTGACTGCTCTCTTGGCTGGTTATTAAAAACTCCTTTCAAAACAATCCACACCCTAACTCTGTCCAAAGCGAAACCAAAAACAATCTCAAGAGTCAAGCCTCCTGACCCCTATAAATCTTGACCTGTCACTTCTCTGTAAACATCTTCTCCAAGTCAAAAAGCCCCTGCTGGGTATTTATTTGAAGACAGGAGACTTCCAGTAAGGGTTGATTACAAACCAAGTCCTCTCAGTATCCTTTCAATGACCCCAGTGAAAAAAATCATTCATGGAATCCTTTTCAGTTTTCCCGAATAAAACAGTGTCCATAATTCTAAAATATGAGTGCTCAAAAAAATTAATCAAAAATATAGAAGTACTATCATAACAGTATGTTCACCATTCACTCCATCCACATGCAAAACACTGCACTTTTCTAAGTAAAACATCATTTGCCAGTCATGGGCTCAATTCCTCAGTGCATCTTGTTGAGAATCGTCTACAATCCTGACTCTCGCACATATCTTAACATCATCTTCAAATTTGAAGATCATTCCCCTAACATGTACACTTAGATCATGATGCAAATAGTGAATAGCAACAATCCTAAGACTGATCCCTGTGGGACCCCACCTCCAAACAGATATAAATCAATCCATCAAACATATTCTGCTTATTGGCAATTGGCTAATTCTCAATCCAGCACAGTAGATTGCCACTAATACCTGAGCTTTAATCTTGTAGGGAAACCTCTTATGTGGTTTTTTGAAAGTCTAGGTAGACAATATTGATGAGGTATTAGTAATCACTATCTTGGTGACTTCTTCAAAAAATGCATTTAAATTAGTAAGACAAGACCTGCTTTATCTAAAGCAATGTAGCGTGTCCCTGATATATCCTTCTCTGTTAATGTGGTGTCAATATTTGACTGATTCCACTTTTGTGAAACACCTTGGGACATTTTGCAATGTTAATGGTGCTATATAAGTGTAAGTTGTAAAATTAATGCCGAAGTAGCTTAATTACAAATGCTTTGCTATTTTGGGAAAACTGCACAAAACACTTTTGTGGTCCCATCTTACAATCAAGATAGATTTTACAGATATTATGTGATTTGGGTATTTTAAAATTCAGAAGTGCTGTGAAAGGAATGGGTTTGATGCATCTGTGATGTGAGTGGGGCAGATTTGAGAGCATTAGAGCAAATTGAAGAACCACTTCAAATGGAATTGGTTCTGCAATGCAAATGGGATATGTATGTTTACACTGTTGCATTAAGGAGGGCCAATTGTACAGGCACTGGATAGTTGCTGGGTTGTTGAAATGCAAATTAGTCCTGTTGATTTATCCTGCTGTTACAAACCAGGCCATTTATAGTACAGGAATTCTTTTATTAGCAGCAGTCTGATTAGCTAAGGCCCTTGCTGCTCATTAATAACAGTCACCCAATTTTGGTTCTGAGCAAGCTGTCTGGATAATTTCTTAAAAGGTTGACCACATACCAAAAGTCTGTTTGTAAAATAATTAATTCTGTTTAATATCCTGTGAAGATATTACCTGTTAAGATTAGAAAATGACAAGGGGTTTGATGAGGTAAATCTGGAAGAATTCTATTATTTGATCTGTGAGCCAGTAATTGAAGAACATCACCAAAAAAAAGGAAGAGAGAAGTTAGGAGAATTTTCTTTCATGTAGAGTCAGGACAGTGGTGGAAGCATAATCTATAGCCTTCAAAACTGGATCAATTTTTGAAAAAGAAAACTTTTAAAGCGAATAAGCAAAGGACAGGTAAATGGCACTAAGCTCTTTCAGAGTACCTGCACAGGCATGCTTCCTTCTGTGACGTTAAAATACCATGACTCTAATGAATACACATGTCCCTGCTCAATTTTGGACTCAATCCCCTTTTGCAAAAATGCAACGAGTTCACTTGCATATTCTTGTGTGGTGTGAGAAGTCTGGCCGAAAATGTTAATCAATGGGAAAACTGCATATTTTTTATTGGGTGCCTGTAGATTGCAATTTGCAGCCAGCAGGCCCAAGTTATGCTGCCAGCTCCACTCACAGCTGATTAATTGTTAATGTTTGGAGAGTGTGGGCTGGACAGTGTAGCAACTGCAAAGATTAAGATTTAAAGTTGAAATGTTTTCCTGAGCCCACCCAGCAGTTGGCTGCGGAACTATTTAAGCTTGGCCTTTCAACGAGATATAGTTACACTGTAACCAGTATGAAGCCATGTGCCCGATTGCTGACCTGACTCATGAGAAGTGCATTTGAAACCACTTGGCATTGATGTAAAAGCAGAATCATAAGTAAATAACTAATGAAATAAAAGAATATGAGACAGCAGCTCATCCCAATTTTGAACATCTTCAGCAGCCCCAATGGACCAGCCAATATCTGTTATCTGAATAGGTCTCGTATCAACACATAATTCAGAAGCATGACTACACATAAACCCAAGCTATAGCTGAATTGTATCACACCAGCAGCCATTGATAGCTTGGTTCATTTCACTCAAGCAAAAAAAACCCTCATAATTATGCATGAGATGCTTGTGAATAATAGTGATGTACATCCACTAATATATTGAATATATAATATACATATATTAAGACATAGCATTCTGGTATGTGATTATCTATCTGGTCAAACCAGCACCCAGAGATTTGTCATTTACACCAACAGATTTCATAATACCTCAATTACACCAAATATTTGATTGTAAAACTTATTTAGGAGTCCAGAAAATTGGATTACAGATGATTAGCCTGATTCCACCAGTTCTGCAAAATCTTTGATAAAAATAAAGTGTGTGTGTGTGTGCCTAATTTCAGCAATTTTAGCCAATCTGACCTTGTGAAGTTTCAACTGTTTACTTTTCAACAATAGTCAGCACATGCCCATTCTGCCTTTGCCATTTTGTAATAATCTCATTGGCTACTGCTAAATCCATGATAACCTGATTGCTCCTTATTTGGTTGTCCAGGCTCTGGATTAAAGGTGGTCATGTGGCGGAGTTTCAGTTTCTATAGAAGTGGTGGCTGTCTCCCTCCCAGTGGACACCAACCTTTGCGCCATGGGCAGCCCTGGATAAAGACACTATCCTTAACCTCTACTGCTGCTCTGCTCTCTGCATCCTGCTGCATGACCTGACCTGAGAACCTCTGTTTTACTATCTGGCCACTGTCTGCTCCATCACCAGTCAGTGCTTTTGTTCAAGGTCTGATTTAGATATTCACTTGGGTTCAGTGACACTGACCACTTCCATAAATGAGCTCTGCATGTCTTATGATTTCAGGCATACTACACGCTCTATAATTATACAGCAGCATAAGCCAGAGGTGTAATAGGACCTGCTTGTAATAGGATATTGTGCCTTTTGCATGTGTGCTTCTCTATTTATGTGGTTGGTGGACTGATAACATTTGAGTGAGACAAGGCAGATATAAATCGTTAAGCTACTTTACAGAGAAAAAGTCAACCTACAGAGTAACAGTTATAATCAAATGTTACTTACTTAATTTAACTTCAAACCCCTTCTCGTGAATTAAAACAAAGGACTCCACTCTGTGCTGTGTTAGCAAATTAATTAATACTTGTTTTTGGTCAGACTATCAATGAAAGAAACCAAGGCTTATGTGAGTTTGTTTGGCACTAGGCTTACAATAAACCGTCTAACTTTCTAGTTTAACTTTCAACTACTGACATTTTCACCTGTGTTCACAAGAAGTGATGAGTTTATAAGCCATTGATAAAGAAAGTTACTATTTTGACTTCAATCTTTGAAGAAAAATGACTGAAGCTATGGTCCAGTCCATTCCTAATCATCCAGTCACCACCCCGCCCTCACTGTGATTACAATCAATAATATATCACTTAAGATCACAATCTAATTCTGCCACATGGATAATGTTCTCTTAGAATAGCATAATGGACAATAATGTCACTGATATAACTGCAGGGTCAAACTCTGCCTTGAGCAGAGACTCTGGTAGGTCTGCCTTCAAAAGTTATATATAAACCTGTTCTCATCACTCTGCAATATGGATTGGAATCATGCATCTGCTACTGCTGTATCATCAAGAAACATAACCGTTTCCATGTGCCCTGTTGATAACTTATCACTGGCATCAATTAGGTACCTAACACTAATGTCCTCAAAGGCTTCAGTATAACTGGATTTGAGGCCATGATCAAAAAGGCCCAGTGGGGGACATGGTGGCGTAGTGGTAATGTCACTAGACTAGTAACCCAGAGCCCTAGGCTAATGCTCTTGGGACATTGGTTCAAATCTCTCCCATGCTAGTCTAGTGGTGATTACAAAAGTGGTGATTGTTGTAAAAACCCATCTGTTTCACTAATGTCCTTTCAGGAAGAAAATCTGCCTAGTTGTATCAAACCACTACAAAGTGTAAGCAAAGGAATGAAACCAGATGGACCACCCAGCGTCTGAAACAGCAAACCCAGCTCTGTCGACCCTGCAAAGTCCTCCTTACTAACATCTGGGGGCTTGAGAGCTGTCCCACAGAGTAATCAAGCAACAGCCTGACATAGTCATACTCACAGAATCATACCTTGCAGAAAATGTCCCATACATCACTGTCACCATCCCTGGGTATGTGCGGTCCCACCGGCAGGATGGACCCACCAGAGGTGGCGGCACAGTGGTATACAGTTGGGAGGGAGTTGCCCTGGGAGTCCTCAACTGTCTGGACCCTATGAAGTCTCATAGCATCAGGTCAAACATGGGCAAGGAAACCCCCTGCTGATTACCACCTACTGCCCTCCCTCAGTTGATGAATCAGTGTTTCTCCATGTTGAACACCAGTTGGAAGAAGTGGCAAGGGTGCAAAATGTACTCCGGGTGGGGGATTTCAATGCCCATCACCAAAAGTGGCTCAGTAGCACCACTACTGACCGAGCTGGATAAGTCTAAAGAACATAGCTACTAGACTGAGTCTGCAGCAGATGGTGAGGGAACCAACGAGAAGGAAAAACCTACTTGACCTTGGCCTCACCAATCTACCTGTCGCAGATGCATCTGTCCATGACGGTATTGGTAGGAGTGACCACCGCACAGTCCTTGTGGAGACAAAGTCCCATCTTCACACTGAGGGTACCCTCCATCGAGTTGTGTGGCACTACCACCACACTAAATGGGATAGATTTCAAACCGATCTAGCAACTCAAAACTGGGCATCCATGAGGCACTGTGGGCCATCAACAGCAGCAGAATTGTATTCAACCACAATCTGTAATCTCATGGCCTGACATATCCCCCACTCTACCATTTCCATGAAGCCGGGGTATCAATCCTGATTCAATGAAGAGTGCAGGAGGGCATGAGAGGAGCAGCACCAGGCATACCTAAAAATGAGCTGTCAGCCCGGTGAAGCTACAATACAGGACGACTTGTATGCCAGATCTAAGCTCTGCAGTCCTTCCACATCCAGTCATGAATGGTGGTGGTCAATTGAACAACTGACAGGAGGAGAAGGCTCCACAAACATCCCCATCCTCAACGATGGGGGAGCCCAGCACATCAGTGCAGAAGACGAGGCTGAAGTATTTGCATCCACCTTCATCCAGAAGTGCCAAGTGGATGATCCATCTCGGCCTCGTCCTGAGCATCACACATGCCAGTCTTCAGCCAATTCGATTCACTCCACATGATATCAAGAAACAGATGAAGGTACTGGGTACTGCAAAGGCTATGAGCCCTGACAACATTCCGGCAATAGTACTGAATACTTGTGCTCCAGAACTAGTTGCACCCCTAGCCAAGCTGTTCCAGTACAGCTACAACACTGGCATCTACCCGGCAATGTGGAAAATTGCCCGGGTATGTCCTGGACACAAAAAGCAGGAAAATCCGACCCGGCCAATTACCGCCCTATCAGTCTACTCTCAATCATCAGCAAAGTGATGGAAGGGGTCATCGACAGTGCTATCAGTGGCAATAACCTGCTCACTGACACTCAGTTTGGTTTCCACCAGGCCCACTCAACTCCTGACCTAATTACAGCCTTGATCCAAACATGGACAAAAGAGTGGAACTCCAGAGTTGAGGTGAGAGTGACTGACCTCATCACATCAAGGCAGCATTTGACCGAGTATGGCATCATGGAGCCCTAGCAAAATTGGAATCAGGAGGAAAACTCTTTGCTGGTTGGGGTCACACCTAGAACAAAGTAAGATGGTTGTGGTTGTTGGAGGTCAATCATCTCAGTCCCAGGACATTACTGCAGGAGTTCCTCATGGTAGTGTCCTAGGCCCAACCACCTTCATCTGCTTCATCAATGCCCTTCCCTCCATCATAAGGTCAGAATTGGGGATGTTCGCTGATGATTGTACAATGTTCAACAACATTTGCAACTCCTCAGGTACTGAAGCAGCCCATGTCCATATGCAGCAAGACCTGGACAACATCCAGGCTTGCTCTGGTAAGTTGGCAAGTAAAATCTGCGCCACACAAGTGCCAAGCAATGACCATTTCAAACAAGAGGGAATCTAAGTATCTTCCCTTGACGTTCAATGGTATTACCATCGCTGAATCTCCCACTATCGTATTCCTGGGGGTCACCACAGACCAGAAATTGAACTGGACCAGCCACATAAATGCTGTGGCTACAACAGCAGGTCAGAGGCTGGGAATTCTGCGGCGACTATCTCACCTCCTGACTCCCCAATGTCTGTCCACCATCTACAAGGCACAAGTCAGGAGTGTGATGGAATACTTTCGACTTGCCTGGATGAGTGCAACTCCAACAACACTCAAGAAGCTCGACACCATCCAGGACAAAGCAGTCCACTTGATTGACACCCCATTCATCACATTCAACATTCACTCCCTCCACCACCAACATACTGTGGCAGCAGTGTGCACCATCTACAAGATGCACTGCAGCAACTCACCAAGGCTCCTTCAACAGCACCTTCCAAACTCGCAACCTCTACCACTTAGGACAAGGGCAACAGATGCAGGTGAACACCACCATCTGCAAGTTCCTCTCCAAGCCACACACCATCCTGACTTGAAACTATATCGCCGTTCCTTCACTGTCACTGGGTCAAAATCCTGGAACTCCCTTCCTAACAGCACTGTTCCGAACAACACTGACACCCCAAGGACTGCAGCAGTTCAAGAAGGCAGCTCACTATCACCTTTTCAAGGGAAATTGGGGATGGGCAATAAATGCTGGTATATCCAGTGACGCCAACATCCCGTGAACGAATTTTTAAAAAGTTGCTTGGATCTAGACATGTTGTTCACTTGTCTGATTCCAGAATTTCTATTGCCATTTTCTACAGCCAGCTGCAGTCTAGATATAGTAACACAGTTGAACAGATAAAACACTATTAAGACACTTCAAAGGCCTTTTTAAAATCTTGCAATATAAACCCCGACACCTGGCACAGCCACCAACCAATTACAATAGTGTCACGTCTGCCACGTCAGTTTGAATGAATGTGAGGCTGCAAGATCTGGTGGCTAAGTGCCCAGTATGCAAAGCAACTCATCTATCCACCTCATCTAACCGCCCATGCGACATGTACTAGTGTATATGTGCAACCTTGATTGGGATCTTCAGCCATTAGTGCACTCACAATAATTAAGACTAATCCACCAACTCCATCTTCACTGTCTTGAACCAAATGAGTAACATTGTTAAAAGTTTTATGTCTCATTCCTAATTCTATATTTCTGTCTAGGGCCTTGAGTTGGAAATGTTACCAGGGCTTGGGGTCCTGAGGATTTCTGAACGCTGTAGATTTCTAGATGCTGCAGACAAATTCTCTGCCTCAATGTGTGCTAAAGAAAGAGAGACAGAAAAAGAAGGTATTAGTTAAATACAAAACTGGTAAATCTTAGGTTTGGATGCAATATTGGCTGATGTGTCGAAAACAACAGGTGTTGAGGAGGTACATTTGGATGGGGAATGATGTACAACATCAATTCCAAAACAGTTTGCAATCGTATTTATTCATTTATTTCCTTGCTGATCAACTTGGAATGAAATCTTGGTGATTACATCGTTTCATTGAAGTCCTTTTTTGGCCTGCTTCAGAATCGTTGTGCTTTCCGAAGTGTGGGTATACGAATCCACATAGTTGTATTAAGTTACACATGGAATGTAAAGACATCTGAATCCTTCTAAATCATAACTCCAGCCTTTTAAATTTCTGTTTATTTTTATTTTTCTGCATCCATTTTTGCTTCTTCAGTAATTATAGCATCCTTGTAATAAAGTTCATTCGGTGTTTGTTGACAATATATCTCAAAATTAAAAGTTAAGAGTCTAGCTTGCTCCAACATGAACTATAATGATAGACAATTCTTGTGCAAAGACTGCAGGGTATTAAATTGGCTCTTTTGTCCAGTACAAAACCAAGAAGTACTGTCAGATGGAATGGTTTTTTCCTCCTTTAATGGCGTCTCATTCCTGAAATTACCAGATGTCTCACTCTATTCGTTTTTGATTAGGTCTTGCTAGGGGCCATCCAGAATTTCCCTTGTTTTCTCATGATTGCAAAGTGTGCTATTTTATTTGCCCCATCACTTCCAAAAGATGTGCTGTAGATTAAACAATCATTTTTAATAGCTTTCTGCTGTATGGATTTTCCATGTATTTAGAAAAGAGACAGAGGCCATTGCAATGTACCCTAAATAAGGGATTGTATCACACCAGTGAACTGAAAAACATCACTTAAAGCAAACTGTGCGGAGAAGTAACTTATTTCGTTACTGGAAATTCAGAGCAGTTGAGATGAAGTGTTACTGGGAAGCACACTGCTAGACTGGCTTGCTCAACGTGTTCCTTGCACTTATTTTACACTGTTTTCTTAGATGTGTATTACATAGTAGGTACATTTATTAATGCAGTACAAAATTATTCTGCCCACTATAACTCATCCACTTTGCAATTCAGCCATATAGACAGTGGGAGTAATTTTAACTTTAGCTGATAGTATAAAACAGGCGATATCTGATGAGGCGAAAGTCATACATCTCTCATAGTTTTCACTTCCACAACGAAAATTGGGAAGGATGTATAATGGACAGCTGATCAGATATCACCCCTTGTACATTAGCGGCCAAAGTCAAAATGACCCCCAGAGGGTCCAGAATCTCTGGGCCTCTGCTCAAAATGTAGTGGGATATGAATTTTGGCCACCTGTCTGTTGAGGCCCTGACACCCATTGAAACTCCCAGAGATTATAATCAGTTGCATAGGGACTGGCGGCTATGCAATTCTTGATGTGGTAGGGGCATCTATTGTAGCAGGAAGCTAGGAACTTCACAATGGTAACTTACTATTGCATCTCAGAACTGACCGTTGCAATCAAAGAAGACTCAGATTCAAATAAAAACATTCAACTTGAAAGTTGCTGCTTTCCCAACAGCAATTGGGTTCTGCATGGCATTTAGCACAGCTCCCCACTTTGCTTCTACCAGGATCTGGTCCTAGCATGCTGGCTTCCTAATGGCAAACATTTGGGGACAGAACTGTCAGGATTTGTGATAGATATATATCAATCGACCATTCCCTTCACTTCTGATGACACTGGCAAAAGCTTGAAGGATTCAGCCCCACTTCCAGCAGAATCTGACAACTGCTAGGACTAAAAATAGGCAAAGACCTGTCAAAGCCTGGTTCTAGCTCAAATTCAAATTGTTCCAGCCACCACAATTAGGCCACTGATGCACATCCTCTCCCAGGTTCAGGAATTTCAGGCCCAGTAAGTATGTTGTGTTATGTCCTAATGGCTTCCATAGTGTAGCGGCTATTACATTCACCTTACATATGAAAGGTCCCTGGTTCAAGCTTGGGTGGAAACAGTAAGAATTTTAGGTGTTAACCCTGGCTCAGTTGGTAGCACCCTGAGGTATAGAGGTTGTGGGTTCAAGTCCCACTCCAGGACTTGAGTAGAAAAATCTAGGCTGACTGTGTGGTACTGAGGGACTGCTGCATTGTTGGTGATGCTGTCATTTGGACGAGGTGTTAAATCAAGGCCTTGCCTGCTGTCTCAAGTGGATGTAAAAGATCCCATGGCACTATTTTGAAGAAGAACATGGGAGTTACCCCTGGTATTCTGGCCAATATTTATTCCTCAGTCAACATTACTAGAAACAGATTATCTGGTCATTATCACATAGTTGTCTGCGGGAGCTTGCTGTGTGCAAATTGGCTCCCAGGTTTCCTACATTACAAAGGTCCTACACTTCTAAAGTACGTCATCAGGAAGTTCTGACTTTGTAAAAGGTGCTATATAATTGCAAATCTTTCTTTTTCTGCTTTCATTCTCTTGGGCTACCAATTACAAGTCAAAACATGACCAAATGACAATAACTAGTGCAGGAACATAGCTGTTATTCACACTTATCTAATCCAAGACCTCACAAGGCTCACCTATTATTTCAGATGATAATTTGTGCATAGAAATGGTACTGATACGATACAACTGAATTATAGAAACAGGTATTTGTGCTGTTTCTGCAGAATAATTTCTCAAAATGTCACAAGGTGGCGCCAAAGGCAAACATGATATTTGGAAAAATATGGGATTGTTACCCCGTATCAGTGATGTGCACAAATTGCTTAGAGACAAAAGATTCCTAACAGAAATGTAAAATCGTGAGTCAGATTTCAGAAGTCACAGTAGTAGCAAGTTATGAGATGGTGAGCTAAATTTTGGGAGGTACGTGGTGTGGGTTGCAGACTCCAGCCAGTTGTGTTGAGTGACAAGCTTTGCAGGATTTAACCTTACGTTTTAAACTCAGTTTTCCCTTTCTTTTGTGATCAGGGATTTCAATGCTGAGGAAAAGATTTCTTTTCGTTCTCTATTTTCGGAACCCGAGGGTAAATTCCGTGAGCATGCACTTGTTGGGAACATGGAGTACAGAACCAGCCTTATAGTGTTTAAGCCCCATCTCTGACTCATCTTTCTGCCTAGCAAGTGCACAGCTTCGCTGAATTTACCTTTTAGTGTCAGAAATTCAAAATGAGATCAATAGATATTTGGACTCTAAGGGAATCGGGGGATATGGAGAACAGGTAGATCGGTGGAGTTGAGGTCAAAGATCAGCCATGATCTTACTGAATGGCAGAGCAGGCCTCAGTAAGGTTCAGCGCAGAGCAAATGCCACTTTATGTGTGGACTGATTGCGGATTAGCACTAGAAACGCAAGTGGAGAACTTAGAAGAATTTCTTTCACGCAAAGGGATTCTAGAATATCGCAAGTATTATCACATGACTATTCAATCCAATTCAATATTGACATTTAAGAGGGAATTAGATGAATACTTGAAGAAAATATTGAAACTGTTAACAAGTGGTATTAGATTACTTAATTCATTCGAGCAGAGGCAAAATTACCTCTTTTTCTGCTAATTCTTTAATGATAATGATTTCTACCCTTATGATAGACATGTTTTGCATGTGGAAACAAGCCCCAGTCATCTCAACAGTCTGCATTTTTGAATGCATTTCAACTAACTTTCTTTCCAGTATCTGCCAAGATTCAGTTATATTACAAAGGCCTAAGCCCAGAATTTTGACAGCACATACCAAAACTGCATGCAAACTAAGATTCCAGGGGTGAAAGGACTATGTGCCAATCCACTGGGTCACCTCATCTCCTTATGAACTACTGTTTTGTATGAACTTTTGTATGAAGTTTAAGTGAAACTTTTGTATACTTTGTAATACTTTTGTATTTCTGAAACAATCTGAAAAATAAGCTACTTGTTATGAAAGTGTGTGTTTTTTGTTAAAAATGTTTTGAGGATTCATTTTTGAAAGATTGAAGAAATGTTAAACATTGGGGTTTTCAATGGGGGTCACGTAAAGGCCACTTGACTTTGAAAAACAGTCCTTGGAAATGTTTTGTAAAAGGGGTATGGAGAGGTCTTGTGAGGAAAACAAGCCTTTCTGGGAAACCACTTGACTTCCAGCAACAACAAGAAGCCATTCCAGGAAACCACATGACCTCCAGCTCAATAAACAACAAAGAACTTTGGACATCTGGAGAAGTTGTTTGCAAAGGAGTGACAGGTCAAGATTTATGGAGGGCGAAAGGTTGTCCTCCTGTTGTCAGTTTTGCTTTTGAATTGTTTTGAATTAGGGTTGAACTGTATAAAAAGGGGAGAGAACTTCCTGTGAAGGAAGAGAACTTCCAAGGAGAGAAGACCACAACCCAGTTCAGCTTTCCAGCACCTCTCTAAAAAAACCCTGAGAAGTTCACTGTGCGCTAAATTAATTCTCACTGCCGCCTGAAAAGAACTGTTCTAAAAGATCCCAGTAACCCATCTATGTGTACTTAGAGACCAGACTGTATGCCAGTTTTGGAACACAACATATCTCATCTGCTGTTTCTTCAAGAATGAGCAAGTATTCAGCCCAAGTGTTTTTTTTTGTCTATAACAGAGCTTTAAACAAAAATCCCTTTTACTTTTCCAGTTACCTGGTGTATGTGTGTGTGTGTGTGTGTGTGAGTGTCAGGAGCTAAGGTAAAAAGGGAACTGTAATATTTCAATCTGTGTGTTTATGCTTTACTTCATTACTGGTTATGATTTGTTTTATAATAAACTGATAACTTTGTTGTATATTAAAGGAACCTGGTTAGTGGGTTTTATTCTGAGAAAAATAGAGTCTATGATTGACCGTATCGGTAAGTGGGAAAATTTAAATATATGTTGTGACCTGTGGAGAAGTGGGACTAGAATGAATAGTGCACTCCTCCCGCCTCAGTCATAACATACTGAAGAACGGTGTAATTCTGCATAATGTGAAGCTTTGCTCATTTACACACTGAAGACCAAGAGCTGAATTTCCTTTGCAAAGAAAAAGATTTCCCACAATTAGTGCTAAAGAACTTCCACAGGGATCAACAGCCATAAGAGCATTAGGTGTGCACAAGAACAAAGCACTAAGTTCTTGGCTCAGAGGTGAAAGTAGGCAAACTACCAAGAACATGTTGGTAAAAGCAGGAACATGGTACAGTTCAATGGATTGTTGCTAACTAAAGACATATTGGCCTAGAAGTTCATTGGCACCGGTGGAAACCATACGTAGGGGTTGTTGAAATGGAATTGGGAACTTCCCCACTCCTTTTCCACCCTGTTCTAGCAAACTGAAATTTTAAATTGCAGGCGTCAAGGACATTCAGCTGTGCTGTTGGGGTCCTCTTTAAATAGGCTCATGGGGTGGCACAGTGGTGCAGTGGTTAGCACCGCAGCCTCACAGCTCCAGTGACCCAGGTTCACTTCTGGGTACTGTCTGTGCGGAGTTTGCAAGTTCTCCCTGTGACCGTGTGGGTTTCCGCCGGGTGCTCCCACAGCCAAAGACTTGCAGGTTGATAGGTAAATTGGCCATTGTAAATTGCCCCTAGTGTAGGTAGGTGGTAGGAGAATGGTGGGGATGTGGTAGGGAATATGGGATTAATGTAGGATTAGTATAAATGGGTGGTTGTTGGTTGGCACAGACTTGGTGGGCCGAAGGGCCTGTTTCAGTGCTGTATCTCTAAATAAGTTAAATTCATGACAAAGCATCTGCGATAACGTTGCTTTTTCCCGAAATGTGTACAATCTTCAAGTGACAAGTTTGTAAAAATAAACTCCATCAGAATTTTCTTGCATTTTGGCTTTTAAATTTTTCCACAATGGTTAATGGATTATATTCAGTGTATATCAGTGTTTCTTTGTAGTTGTGCTGGACATATACGTAAAAATGTTTAAGAGCTAGCAATAGTCCTAATGTTTCTTTTTCCATGGTGGAATACTTTCTTTGGTGGCGATTTAATTTTTTTGAAAAGTACCCTACTGGTTTTTCTATGCCCAATATGTCATCTTGTAATAGGACTGCACCAACCCCAAGGTCACTAGCATCAATCGCCACCTTGAAGGGCTTAGTAAAATTTGGAGCAGCCAACACAGGTTCATCAGTCAAAATTGCCTTTAGCTTTTCAAAAAATGCCTGGCATTCACCTGACTACACAACCTTGGTTTTCTTTCTCTTTAGCAAATCAGTTAGTGGAGCAGTTACTGTACTGAAATTTGGTACAAGTTTTTGTAGAAACCATTCATCCCCAAAAATCTCATTATTTCACGCTTAGTAAGGATAGAGAACTCCACTAAGACTTGTACTTTGGCCGTTCTTGGCAAAACTTTTCCTTGCCCCGCTATTTGCCTGAGGTAGGTCACTCATGCTTTTGAGAATTCACATTTTGCCAGATTTATCACTAAATCAGCTGCTTGTAATTTTTTAAACAGTGTTTCTAGCTGTTTTAAGTGTTCCTTCCATGTGTTACTGTATATTAGTACATCATCATGATACACTACGCAGTTGGGAACACTGGCTACTACTTGATTCATTAGACTCTGAAAAGTTGCTGGGGCATTTTCTAGCCTGAATAGCATCATTTGGTGTGACAAAAGCTGATATTTCTTTAGCTTGGGGTGTTAAAGGAACTTGCCAGTATCCCTTTAATAAATCTATCTTTGTAAGAAACATGGCACTGCCCATTCTGCCAATACAGTTGTAGGGGAGACTGACCTATGGGGGTCATGAGATACTTGCTGTAAAGCTTAGCCCCCTGAAACTTGAGAAAAGCTTGTATGTGAGACTCCGAGAACCACATGAATAATCTGATCAAGAGGTAGATGAGGTCAGGGGGAAGACACAGGGAATCACAAGAATAACCTAATCAAGAGCTTGAAAAAGTCAGGGTAGACACAGGGAATCACATGAATAACCGAATCAAGAGGTTGACGAGGTGAATAATATGATCAAGGAAGGATGATCAAGGAAAGATGAGATCAGGGAAGAGAGTAAGATGGGAAGATGATGTAATTAAAGAAAAAGCTTGTCAAGTAAACCTCCTGTAACTGTATAAATTGACTGTTCAAACATTGTACTTGTATAATCCCGACAATCATTCGTGAGAGTCGGACTTCTCCTTGCATGCTTGTAATAAAGGTCGCTCGTTTGGACAAGACATCTGACTCTCAAGTTGTTTTTGGGTACCGGGGCAAGCCCTCACCTTTACATTTGGCGTAGTCGGCAGGATACACCTCATCGGGACCGCCCATAGTTAGGAAAGGTCTACCTCACAGTCGCGGGATTGGTACTTTAATTGGGTATCACAGAACAAATGCCTGGAGTCTTGAGTGCTGAGCGATCAAAGCGCGCGCCAGGGTAGTAGGTCGCAAGTTGAGAGAACCGGGCAGAGAGCCATGCTGAGAAAGCCACAACACAGAGCCACATAGTAGGTGAAGCCGCACAGGGGATTTAGAGTTATCCCAAAGGCCATTACCGTGCAGGAGACTGTGCTGAGAGAGACTGCAAAGCAGACCTTCACAAAAGGTCGAGCTGAGCAGGGGGTTTAAAGGGTATCCCGTAGGTCCATATACCGTGTAGGGGATTAAAAGGCATCCCACAGGTCAATACCACCCAGGGGATTTAAAGGGTATCCTGCAGGTCAATAGCACTCGGGCAGTCCACACCCTGACAGAATGACCAATAGTGCAGAAGACCTAGATTGGGGACCGGAAGTGTCCCTTACCAGGTTTATAGCAGATGAAGATGAAAATTTGATCAGTAAAATGAAAAAAAGGTGGGTGGACATCTAATGATCGCCCCCCCCCACCACCCCCCAGAAGTACAAAGAGCATGGTGGAAGGGCCAAAAGGAAGATCAGAAAGATAAGACAATTATGATCATAATCAATTTTTATATGGGACTCTGCCGGTGAGTCCACAAACATTCCCAAAAGCAGAAACAAATTAACAGCGGGTTCAGAAACAAGTCCAGAGATAGAAACAAGTTTCAGAAAACGATTGGTAAAAATTACATTGGAAGTACCACAGTAGTCTAGAATGCTGTTGAAAAGACAAAAGAAGGAAAATGTGTGTGTGTGTGTGTGTGTGTGTAAGTCTATGTTGGTGTTTAGTCTCTTTGTGTGTTCGGAAGTTGTTGAATGGTAAATGTGAATGTGTGTGAAGTGTCTGAGTGAAGTTGTATTGAATTGGTATAAGTTAAAAGAAGCTAGAAGAAGCTATGATAAAGAGGAGTGTTTAAGTAATTAGAAAGCATTGCTTTCTAACTTGCTTTATTTGGTGGTAGTAAAATTTGTAGGGTGGGTC
The DNA here is from genome assembly GCF_036365525.1 of Heterodontus francisci. Lineage (NCBI taxonomy): Eukaryota > Metazoa > Chordata > Chondrichthyes > Heterodontiformes > Heterodontidae > Heterodontus > Heterodontus francisci. The sequence goes on from NC_090386.1 coordinate 78,442,665, forward strand.
CAGGTTGTACAGATTCCGGACGACCCTGTTGGTGAGGCAGAACAGTAGATACAGGGGTCCACATGTAAAGACAGACAAATGAAAGCAGTCTGGCTGTTGGCGTATCAGGCTAAGTGTAAGCAGCAGGAGGAAAAGTGTATACAATCGGAGTTAGAATTGAGTAAATTAAGGAAAGAGAAGGAAGATAGGTGTGCCATAGTTGACAGGGAAAAGAGTCAATTACAGAAAGAAAGGGATAATCGAGGGTAGGAACGGCCCAGACATATAGAAGAGACAGGTCAGTGGGCTGGGAAAATGGAGTTCCTGAAGGCATATTGTGCAGATATATCAAGGGAAAGGGAAAAGAGGGAGGTGGATGAGAGATTGTTGAAGCAGAGGTGTAGAGAAGTTGAACAGGAGCGAGACGATGTTAAGGCTGCCTACCAGGTTTTGCAGTCAGAGCGCGAGACCAGGATAGACCATGCATTAAGCTCAGGATTTACTCAGTCCTACCAGAGGAAGGGAGAATGGCTCGAGGCACCTGGGACGAAATGAAGACTTGGGTAGCTAGGGCTATGTGCCTCAGAAAAGGGGACGCATATCAGCTAGTTCAGAATACTCGTCAAAGAATGACTGTGACAGGCTGCTGCATAACTTCTTGGAGTTTGTCTGCTTTGTGAGAGTTTATCTTTTTCCTTTAGTTTCTAATTATAGTTGTTGCAAGACATTTGAAGAAAGGAGAATTGGGATCATTGATGTAATTGATTTATTTCTGTTTCCCTTCCTTTAAATTCACGCGCTACTCTTTTCCATCTGTGGGTGTGTGTGGATTTATTTATCTGATTTGGGCTCATGATGTTTGTTTGCTTGAATTTGTGATTTCCAGGGTGATTTTAATACGAAGACATACTGGCACAAACTATTGGCAACTGGGGATGAAGCTCCAGTTTGTTTTCGAAATATAAAGATAATTCCAGAGCCTTGTAGAAGTCTGGCAGAAACCCAGTTTTAACCTTTCAAACATTTGCAGCAAGTTAAAGAGGACGCAATTCAATGTGGTTAAGTAGGGAACATCAAAACTTGGAAGTTATTCTAAAGGACAGGGAAAAGTTGCCAGGAGTAGGGGATCAAGTGATTGTTTGGTTCCTACTTGCAAAACCAGGCTTAGCATCTCGCTGGGAAGGGCTTTATGAGGGCCCGATGGCCAGCAATACTTGTACGCGTGAATGTTGAAGGGAAGGCCAGTGGAAACACTGGACACAGATCAAGGAGTATAGAAATGCAAAGAATAATAAGGGCTAACTGGTGACGACCAGCATCCGCTATATTCTCTCTTTTCAGGACCACGAAAACTGCAGGACTGCTGATATGTCTGGCAACCACGATCATGGAAGGAACCAAGTCGGTTGACTGGAGAACCCAACAAGTCCTGTTCTAAAAGAACTCGAGCAATGCCAATTGCGATCGGGTGCATGGAACGTTAAATGTCACAGTTAACAAACTAATATGACTGAGGAGTAGCTCAGGACAGTTGGGAATGGGGAACAGCAGCGCCTGAAGTTGCAAAATGTGGCAATGAAGGTTCCCGTTATACTTAAAGCAGCCATGCATAAATCTACTGTCAGTATCACCCACTGTAGCTCTAACTTTATAACCCCAATTCTATCTGTATGCAGTTACTTGTTGGATTAAGTTCTATTCAAGTTATTTGTTATCAAATTGTCTAACCAACGTGAATGTTGACTGCAGGGTCTCATTTTGGCTAATCTGTTCATTATTTGTATCCTGAACGAGAGAGGTTGTTAGACTCCATTAAGTGTACATGAGTGCATTGGCTAGCTTCGTAGCTGAACTGCACAGCCAGATTCACTGATTCAATTGTAACTCGTAATTTAAAAAAAATTGAACTGCTGGAATAATTGTATAGAGTCATTCGGTATTTATTAATGAATTACAGCTGTTAGCTATAAAGAGCTTGCTGACTTCTAAATCATATTGAGCAAAGAAATGTTTAAATGGAATTTTAAGTTTGATTTGAATTTAACCAACATGCTAGCAAAACGCTAAAGAACCAGGGGCATCCAAACCCTTCTCAGGGTAGAGAATACAGTGGTCATGGGAGATAGCAATTGGCCAAAGTACTATCTTGTACCCAAATACGTGACCCAGAGAGATTCCCTCCTTACGGGATATCGCTGGATGAATGTAGGGAATAATTGTCTGTCCACATCCCATAGGGATAGGGATGAGAGCTGTGCATTGTTTTAATATCACCCTAAACTGTACCCTTGAAATTTCCAGTGCCTGCCATGAACCGATGCAGGTGGCACACCATGGAGAAGGGGAATACTGTGTGACCACCAGCATGCCTCAATACCAGTGCCCAGTGATCAACTCAAGTTTCTGTTTCCACCCCCGGGCTGCAACGACAATCGGACATTTGGCAATAACTCACATCTGGCCTCCCCGTAGGGAGTGCCTGAATATAACCGACGATCTAACAGAGGACTTGTTGAGATACCTGCTTCCCGAGGGGAAGCGAATCCCTAAACTGCTGGAACATCTACTGAAGTTGAGGGAAGAAGCCCGGACAGCTATGAAGCAGTGTCATCAAATCCAACAGGCGGTCAAACAACTGGGAGAGGATATGGAATCCGAACTGGAGGGTGCATCGTGGTGGGAGATGGTTGGGACTGGGGTATTAGGGTGGACGTTCACCCCTGGATTAGAATTGCTTCCCATGTACTGGTAGCGGTGTAGTTGCTAATTGCTATCAGACTTATGGTTGAATGTTGTACCCTGGCACTTAAATTGAGATGTTAGACATTATTTAGAAAATGTAACCGTGCAAATCTAACCACCAATCTGGCCAACAGTGACGGAGCAAAGAGCACTTCGCATTAGTTGGGAACTTTGCTAGTATCCAAGGGCCAAAAAGGGGGACTGAAATGGTTGACCCTGGTGGTACTGCAGGCTTGACTAAAATTGCTGTATTTTATGTAAAATAATGCAAAGTATCAATCCCAGACTAAGCCTGGTCACTAGGGCACAGCTAAGGTCATAAGATGATGCTAGGGAAGGATCCGAAGCTCATCGAAACCAGTGGGATCCCTAGATTATTCAACGGGCAGAGGATTCTAGGGTAATGGCTACCTTGGGCCAGGAGCTGGCCATGGGCCAAAAGAGGGGTCTGTAGGGGAGACTGACCTATAGGGATCATGGGAAACTTGGCGTAAAGTTTAGGCCCCTGAAATGTGAGAAAAACTTGTATGTGAGACGCAGAGAACCACATGAATAACCTAATCAAGAGGTTGACGAGGTGAATAATATGATCAAGGAAGGATGATCAAGGAAAGATGAGATCAGAGAAGAGAGTAAGATGGGAAGATGATGTAATTAAAGAAACAGCTTGTCAAATAAACCTCCTGTAACTGTATAAATTGACTGCTCAAACATTGTTAAAGTAGAATCCCTATGACCATTCATGATGGTAGGACTTCTCCTTGCATGCTCGTAATAAAGATCGCTCCTTTGAACAAGACACCTGACTCTCAATTATATAAAAGCAAAATACTGCAGATGCTGGAAATCTGAAATAAAAACAAGAAATGCTGGAAATACTAAGCAGGTCTGGTAGCATTTGTGGAAAGAGAATCAGAGTTAACGTTTCAGGTCAGTGACCCCTCTTCAGAACCCGACTCTCAAGGTGTTTTTGGGTACCGGGGCAAGCCCTCATCCTTACACAGTCTTCCAAGTGAGGAATTGGGTAGCAATGTGCCTTTGTTACTGCATTGACTTTTCTGTAGGCAATGTCAGGTTGACCCATCAGGTTTAGGCACTAATAATAGGGCGGCACAGTGGCGCAGTGGTTAGCACCGCAGCCTCACAGCTCCAGGGACCCGGGTTCGATTCCGGGTGCTGCCTGTGTGGAGTTTGCAAGTTCTCCCTGTGTCTGCGTGGGTTTTCTCCGGGTGCTCCGGTTTCCTCCCACAAGCCAAAAGACTTGCAGGTTGATAGGTAAATTGGCCATTATAAATTGTCACTAGTATAGGTAGGTGGTAGGGAAATATAGGGATAGGTGGGGATGTTTGTTGGGAATATGGGATTAGTGTAGGATTAGTATAAAATGGGTGGTTGATGTTCGGCACAGACTCGGTGGGCCGAAGGGCCTGTTTCAGTGCTGTATCTCTAATCTAATCTAAAAAAAAAAAACCACTGGTGAACTCCAGCTGCTTTGACTAAGTTCATTTATGTTATTTTCCAGCATGCATTGGATTTCTGCTTACTTGGGCCTGTTTGTCTGGACTTAAGTGGTAAGGATGCTGTTTTATAGGAACGGATTCCTCTACATCCACATCATGTGTGGCGAAGATTGTACATCCTGGCTTATCCCTGCAGACTCTTTTAAATGCTCTAAGTAGCCTTGTTAGGTCTTCTCGTTGTTCTGCATCTAAGTACGAAAGCATGTTGTCCGATTTTCCTAGCCATTCTGTATTAGCTAACCGGATAGTAGAAGGTTCAATTTGAGAATTGACTAGGCTTCCTTTTGCCTCATCCTCACTATCCCTTTCATTCTTATGCATTCTCTTGTAACAGACCACATATTAACATTTTAAAAACTACAGTGATGCTGATTCTAATGAAAGTACACGAGCAGAAAAACTAACAATGTCAGTATTTGCAGTGATCTTCTAATTCGAATAGAATTTCTGACCTTTCCCTGTTGTCGTCTAATTCCCTCTTTGCTTGATTGGTCCTAAACGGAGTTTCTCTGCCATCTCAGGGCACCATCTGAAACATTAACTTTTTTCATTCAGATGCTGATTGCCCTGCTGTGTGTGTTTGCAGTGTTTGTAATTTTTTTTTCTCTCTACAGCAATCAGTACCACTTCAATCTACTACTCACATCCACATTAGTCTTCACCCGCATTGTAAATAATAGGTTTCTGTGATGTTGTTCAATCATTTTAACTTGTATTCTTTTTAATTCTGTCAGTTGTTATCCTGCCATAATCAAAAAGGTGGCATCTTGACTTTGTGCTCAGATTTAATAAATTAGCTTCTCTCTCATTAGATCAAAAGAATAGGCGAAAAGAGAGAAATAGAAATGGTCAAAGGGAGTTCAGTGATCTTTCTTATTATTGGGTCAAAATGCAGTCAAACTCTCTTTAGATGTCCATAAGGTACTTAATTGTTCATTTGACAGGTGCAGAAAAGAGGTTTTTCAATTTACTTCAATCTCAGCAGGATAATCATGAAACCATGCAGAAAATGGTTTGTTGTGCTTCAATTCAAAATAATTTGCTGTGCTTAAAATAGATGGTAGTCCTTTCAGTTAAAAGATTCTGGGAGTCTATTGCTTGGTCTAACTTCTTCATTTAGACATGTGAGGTATGCAGAAGAACTCAAGCACCAGATTTCAGAGACAGGGTAGGATTAATCCAATAGATGAGCACTGATATTACATTTAAAATGTTCAGTGGATGCATGATTGAACTTGTTCTTGAAGCTGACTTCTTCAATTGAGCATTTACTACTTTGCCTTTCTTTTTTTAATGATTCATCTGTTGCTGTAGAAACACATTATTTGCCAGAAGAAATACATTATACAATGCAAATTGTAGAGCACAAGACTATCTAGCAAAACAGGGAAATAATTGCAAAGAAAAGAAAAACGTCCTTTAGTTTTTTTCTCCACAGAGAACTCATGTAACTTGTTGCATCTTTCTCTAGTTTCTTGCCTATCTCCCTCATTCCCTCTCTAAGCTCATCTTGTTCACCTCCAGCTCACTTGGCTAGTCCCACCAATCTGCTAACCACATAACTTCCTTTCCTTGTCCCCATGTTAGCTGATATTGTTAATGGTTCCTTCTCCTCAAGTCATATCCACTCCCTTTCAAATCTGCAATCATCAATTTACGCCTCATAAAACCCATCCTTGATCTCTCTGCCCTTGCAAACTACTACCTTACCTCCAACCTCCCTTTCCTCCTCAATGTCCTTGAATGTGTTGTGCCCCTCTTTCCCGGAACGCCACTTTGGAATCCCTCCCATGAGGTTTCCACCCTGCCAAGGTACTGAAACGGCCTTTATCAAAATCACTAATGACATGCTATGTGACTGTGACCATGATAAAATAACTCCCCATGTCCTTTTCACCTGTCTGAAGCCATTGACATGGTTGATAAAAACATTTCCCTCCATTGTCCAGTTGGGCAGGGACTGCATTCAGCTGGTTCCATTCTTACAAATCCAGTCTACTCCCACATCATTACCTCTGGTGCTCCACAGGGGTCTGCCTTTGGCTCCCTCCTATTTCTCATCTACATGCTGCCCCTCAGCACCTTCATCTGAAAACACAATGGCAGGTTCCACATGTATGCTGCTGACACCTAGCTCTACCTCACCACCACCTCTCTCGACCCCTCCACTGTCTCTAAATTATCAGACTGCTTATCAGACATCCAGTACTGGATGAACAGAAAATTCCTCCAACTAAATATTGGGAAGCCGTTGTCTTTGATCCCCACCACAAACTCCAGTCCCTAGCCACTGACTCCTGGCAACTTAACCAGATTGTTTGCAACCATGATATTATATTTGACCCTGAGACGAGCTTCTGACCACATATTTGCTCCATCACCAAGACTGCCTATTTCCATCTCTGTAACATCATTTGCATCTGCTCCTGATTCATTTTCTCTGCTGCTGAAACTCTCATCTATGCCTTTGTCATTTCTCGACCTGGCAATTCCACCTTAAAAACCTTGAGAGGGTTATGATGTTCTCAGGACTGGAGCAAGGATTAGCCAAGTCTAGTATAAAATATGTGAGACAGAGACTGAGACAGAAGCAGATAGCTGTGAACATAATGGAGTCTTCTTTATTCTGTTTTACTTTCACTTTCCCTTTGCTAGCACGTGTTCTACAGCAGTCCCAAGTGAACACAATGCAATTGCAATTTCAGAACACTACAACACTACAATGCTAAATACACACAGATGTACAAATTGTTCCAGAAACAAACCCAATTTTTGAAACTGTAATAAAATTTTTTGTAGTTAAAATCTTTCTTTGCCTTTTATGGCTCCAAGAAAGAGGACATGGAAATGCAACATTAAATAAAAATGTTGATTACAAACTTATTATGTCAATGAGAGAAAGTCCTCTAGTACATTAAAGCCCCTTTTACCATTATGATAGAAATGTTTTCTATCAAGGACTGACATTGCCACTGAATGCCAGTCTCGGCCATCATTGCAGCAGGATAATTTCACATCAGATCCATGGATTTATTATGACCGAGCAGTCACAATAAAAAGGAAAAAAAATGCATCCTGGAAATTAGAAATAAGAAAACAAGAGAACAGTGGCTGGAATTTTTGGTTGGACGGGAGGTCCTGCCCACCGGCTGAAACGTCGGTGGTGAGCCTGTCTCTGCTGGGTCTGGGTAGCCAGGCTGGGATTTTCTGCTCCCCAGGCCCTTTATTGGTCTTAGGCTGGACTTCCATCTCCTTGAGGCAGGAAGTCCTGCCTAATGGAGCTGCGGGCCAATTAGTGGGCCGGCAGCTCTTAGTCCCAGCAGCGCCACCGAGAACAGTGGCCACTGCTAAGACTATACCCAGCCATCACAAGCAAGGTAAAGGACACCCTGAAAGACAGGAAAGTTTTTAGGTCAGGGACAATTGGTTGGGCCCTGGCGAGGCAAGGAGGGCCGGTTTGGGGGGGGGGGTGGGCAGGGGTGTGTTGTGCGTTGGGGGCAGTTGGGCCTTCGGGGGCGGCCCTCTGTGAGGCACAGGGTGCCCAATCAGTAGGGCACGCCCACACCCCACCAGCCAGAGAGAAGGCCACCTCGTTTTACTAGGCGGGGGATCTTGAGGCTTCTGCCGTCCAGCTGCTGAGGGTAAAATATCTGTGGCAGTAGGAGGAGGCTCTTAAATGCCAGTTAACTGGCCACAAGGGCCTTGATTGGCCTGGAGTTGGCAGGCCGTTTCTCACCGCCACCCCACATAAAATTACAGCGGGGGCAGGAGGGTGTCAGGCGCCTCACCCCTGCCATTAGCCTGCTCATTTGAGGGCCGTTAAATTCCGGCCAGTGAATTTAAATGGCCGACTGGTTAGTATCTGAAAGGGAATGCTAGCTTGCTTTGGATCACACCACTGGTAGGAAGATATAGCATATGCATTGGATTTTATAGCCATGGCATTGCATCTGGCCATTTTCTGACTCCTAAAATTCATTCAACGGTTTGAAGTCAAATTTCTGAAGTAACCTGGCAATCATTACCAGTATCCTTGACCTATTGGACCTAACTGATTGTCCGTTGCTAGGTGAGAGTCATTGTTAGCCTTTACAACATAAAATGCTGTGAGACAAATGCCACTGTTCTCACACAATTTCAAATAAAAGTCCAGCAGTGTAAATGTTGTTACTTTAGCATATGTTGTGTTTTCGTACCCTCTGTGTTAGTGACTGCTACACACAAGGCACTGACTACTTGAGACGGGATCAGTAACACGGTATTGTGGGTTCTTTATTTAAGGATGGTTCTGCATGCAAACATATGTCTTCATTGTACAGGTACTTTCTTCAACTTGCCTCACACCAGACGTTATGCTGTGATACATCTTACACTGTTGTGCATTGTAACATGGCTATTCCTCTTAAAGGAGTACTACAACACCCTCTTTTTTCCAAATAAAAACATATCCCACTCAAATAGGTAAAAGTTAACTATAAACAATTCAACGATAATAATAGGAGAAAACCATACATGGTACAAAACAGTAACAGAGACATGTAGGATCATCAGTCACCATAAAGTAAAGATGGTTTGATCAAACGGCCTGATCTAGAAACAGGAAAACAGTTCTTGGAATCCGAAACAGATTTGGATGGACTCTTCTGTATGGAAGGAAAATGCATCGACTCTACCCGAGACTTCGTCTTCGATCTCGTCCGGTTTGCGATAGAGCCTTCCATTCATCTGGGATCATGACCTGTTACATTAAAAATGCTAGCAGTAGCACATGCAGATGATGAGACCTTGCCAGAATCATTACCCTCATCTTAAGCCATCATATTCTCATTCTCAGAATTGGGTAAATAGCGGAGAGGCCTTTGCTGTCCTTCAGAATGTGCTGATGATTGCTCCAAGTCACTGCAGTCTCTGGATGCTTTATCTGATCTATTCTTTCATCCATTTTCACTCTGTTGACTCTGAGTGGTCCAGGGTCTCTTTACATTGGGCTCGTTGGCTGCGGGAGGATAGTGACTGAGCACTGATGCTGGCTCTCTGGACTTCTTAAGCTTCTCTGGTGTAGGTCCTGATCTTTCTACATAGAGCTATGGCTGTGCAGAGAAGATTGCTCTTCTGATTTCTTTTCATGGAAGCTGTTGTTCTTGGTTTTGAAGTGGGCCTTTGAAATCTTCACTTTCACTGGGACTGAGGAAATGTCTGTAACTTTTTCCATATTGTCATCATCTATCAGCAAGTCCCTGTTTCTCATTTGCTCCCTGTGACCTCAGCTGAGATGAAACCTCATGAATTTTGACAACACTTTTATATTTTGCTTTGTCCTGTTGAGACCTAATACGAATCTCCTGGTGTGCAGTCTCACCATTTTCTAAGGCTTTGTTCCTTGCCATTTGCATTTTCATCTCCTGCATTTGATCAGTCAGCATTTTGGCCTTGTTTAGCTCACTCAGAAACTTTCCTTGTAACTCGCTGTGTTTTGCTTCTGTTTTCTTCAAGTACTCCTTCACTGTCTCAAGCAGTTTTAAACATTTCTTCAACTTTTCTGTTTCTGCAGTGAGATCTTCAACAGAGAAAATTGGTCCATCTCTATGCTTGGTTTGCTCCTTGGTGATGCCCTATGCCATGTATTGTTACCAGGGCCAAGTCCCTGCATGCTTGTAGTCCTGGGATAGCAGGTCCAGACTTTTGGACAATGAAAAAAAGTTGGGATTTCTATTCTGATTGATAGCATTTGCAATTAATCTTGTTGGACCCTAAACACGAATTGATGAACCACTGTATGTGGACAGTTGGGTGTTCGCGGCATCACTGTGGCTTACCATTTACCCGGATACATGTCCTTTAGTATGCGTAGAAGTAAAATATTTGCGCTGGCACCCATGTCCACCTTCACCCAGAGCACGTGTGTGCCCTCCTTTTTCGGACATAGAACAGAGAGTCGGGATAAATGGGTCCTTTTCTGGTTGGCAAGATGTAACTAGTGGGGTGCCACAGGGTTCAGTCCTCGGGCCCCAACTATTTACAATCTATATAAATGACTTGGATGCAGGGATAGAAGGTACTATAGCCAAATTTGCAGATGACACTAAAATAGGTGGGATAGTAAGTTGCAATAAAGAAATAAGAAATTTACAAATGGATATGGCTAGGTTAGGTGAATGAGCCAAAATTTGGCAGATGGAGTTTAACGTGGATAAGTGTGAGGTTATCTATTTTGATCGGAAGAATAGAAAGGCAAATTATTATCCAAATGGAGAGAAACTTGAGTGCTTCGGTGCAGAGGGATCTGGGTGCCCTCGTGCATGACTCGCAGAAGACCAGTTTGCAGGTACAACAGGTAACAAGGAAGGCAAATGGAATTTTGGCATTTATTGCTAAAGGAATAGAGTATAAAAGTAGGGAAGTGTTGCTGCAACTGTACAAGGCATTAGTGAGACCGCACCTGGAGTATTGCGTACAGTTTTGGTCCCCTTACTTGAGGAGGGATGTAGTTGCATTGGAGGCAGTTCAGAGGAGGTTCACTAGATTGATTCCAGAGATGAGGGGTTTGTCTTATGAAGCGAGATTGAGCAATTTAGGCCTTTAGTCTCTAGAGTTTAGAAGAATGAGAGGAGATCTAATTGAGGTATGTAAGATGATTAAGGGGATTGACAAAGTAGACATAGAGAGGATTTTTCCTCTTGTGGGGCAATCTAGAATGAGAGGTCATAGTTTTAGGATAAGGGATAGCAGATTTAAAACAACAATGAGGAGAAATTACTTCTCTCAAAGGGTCATGAGTCTGTGGAATTCACTACCCAGAGTGCAGTGGATGCCGGGACATTGAGTAAATTTAAGGAGGAGATAGACAGATTTGTAATTAGTAATGGGTTGAAGGGTTATGGAGAATGGGCAGGAAAGTGGAGTTGAGGCCGAGATGAGATCAGCCATGATCGTATAGAATGGCGAAGCAGGCTCGAGGGGCTGAACTGCCTACTCCTGCTCCTAGTTCTTATATTCTTATGTTCTTATGAAGACGCAAACCCCTTCAGTCGAGTTATCAAATCAGTGTATTCAGAGACGTTGACAATGTGAAACAACTGTTCCTCTCGCCTACTTGGACTCTGACTCTAACTGCCATCACCACTGGGGTTGTCTTCATCCGCAACCTCATGGATGTATAGGTTACAATGTGGAGTACAACTGCTCAGCTTGCCAGGGCATGAAGCCTTCCTCTGTCTGCCTGGCTTTTGTTAGAGTTCTTACCACTGGCATCTGGCTTGGCTTTCCAACACTGATGTTTCCAATGACCCCTGACACCACATACTTTGCAAATTTCGTCAAGTGCTGGGCAACCCTGAGGCATATGTAAGAGCCTGCACCTTTCACACCTGGAATCCTTACTCAATGCACCTATCGTATTTGCAGCAATTAGGGATTGTAAACTCTGATGGCGCACAAACTTTTGACCATCTTTGAGCAAGTCGCCAACTGTATACTTCTTGGGCTTCTCTAAGAAATCCCTCTGGCATGCCTCTATTGTTGTGGATGCAATCACGAGCTCGATGATACGGTCTCCCAGTTCAGCCTCTATAAAATCACATTCACGATCCATACCTCGACATCGACTGACAAACCGGTCAATAGACTCAGTTGGCTGCTGTCAACAAGACATGAACTCGAGACAATGGACCCGAGAATTGAGCTTGACATGAAGTTGATCCTGTAATGTGGACCAGATTTTTGTGGGATCCTTCTGCTCTTCTTCAGGGAGACCAGAAGTGTTAAGGTGATGTAAGCCTTCATTGCCAAAGACAATGCGTATTTTCACTGCCTATTTCTTTGGTTCCGCAACTGCTATGTCGATAAAACATTGCTCAACTCTTTGCCTGAAGAGCTGAAATTCTGACAGCAGGTCAGACACTTTCCAGTTGATGGAAGGAAACTGCAGTGTCATTCTTTTAATGACTCACTGCCGTTACTCTGTGTGAAGTTAAAAAAAATCTCCTGCTGTACAGGCAGACAGAAATACTGCAGCAGTAACTGCATGCAGTTCCACTTGGAGGGGTGTGGGGCTGTTGCCTGATTTGGGCGCTTTTAACTTGGCCCCGCCTATGAAGGGTGGATTTGGCACTAAAAATGTCAAAGATCCAAAACAGCAATGGTGATTTTCCCTCTGTTCCATGCCTTAAATCTCATCCTTTCCTTGGTTCACCTTCAGATTGTGGCACTATTAATATTAAAGCTCGTCTCGGTAGCTCACTATTGATAATCCATTCAATGCAGCTCTTAATCAGGGATCCATTTAAGCTGTACAGTGTCCAGCATATTCAGACCTGTCCTAGTTGCTCCTGACATGAGAAATCTGATCCTTAAAATTTCCATGGATATCCAGTCCAACCGGCATCTGTAATTGCTCGACCTCACAGCCCAAGTGCACACAAGCTTACCCAGCTGCCTAGATTGCGGCTGTTGTGTGAAGCAATGGAACCAATATTCAATTTCCCATAGAGTTGGAAATGGCTGTGGCTAGCACTTCTTTGAAGGTGTGGAAGAATATTTAAAAAATTGAGATGTTGAAATTCCCACAAGCTGCCACCATATTGTGTTTTCTTAACCTCTGTGTTATTGACTACTACATACAAGGCACTAACCACTCAAGACGGAAATTCACACAGTAACGTGGATTCTTTATTTAAGAATGGTTCTGCATGCAAACACTTCACTGTACAGGTACTTTCCTCAGACTGCCTCACAGCAGAAGTCACATGGTGTATTACATCACAGCTCTTCCACTTACAATGTTCTTTAAACAATCCACAAGAGACTAGCACAATTAATTTAAAAGGAGGTGCAAAGCAGCGGAAGCTGGCTTATCATGCAGACATTTTGCATATGGAATTCAGTTTAAATACCTTGCAACTTGGTTGATTTTACAAGCAGATTTTGACCAGCAGATGGAGACTAAATATGGACAAATTTAAGCGCGTATTGTTATTTTTTCTGTTATACAGTTACCTTAGATTGAAATCTTTCCCAGAATAACGAAATGAAAAGCACAGCACAGTGCTCAGTGGCACATGTCCATAGCACAATAGTTTCTGTTAATTGAGCCTTCAATAATAATAAATGGACTGTCTCATTCAGAGTGGCCACAATAATGACAGGTGTGAGAAATGAAAATATCACATTGGGCTAATTCTCTCGGTTACACATACCACACATAATTGAATGGAGCAGAGGGAATCTTCCCATACATCTAACATGTTTAAAGGTGAATAAAAATATTCAAAGATAAAGATGGAACGATGAAAAAAAAGTATTTAATGATGAAGTTACATTTAACCAGTGTAACTGCATCCCTGTGGAATCATCAGCCTCCAAAAGAGGCACTGCAAGGGATTAATATTCATTATTCCTCTTTATCACCACAGATTTTAGCTTTGGAAATGAAGGTAAAGATATGACAGCTTAATAATACTAATGATGATAGGGAATAATAACTTGTGATCGTTTGTTCGGCACTAAAAATGTCAAAGATCCAAAACAGCAATAGTGATTTTCCCTCTGTTCCATGCTTTAAATCTCATCCTTTCCTTGGTTCATTGGCAGGGATTGAATAACAGACACTAGGATCATACAGAGAATCCACCGTCAAAATCCAACCAGTTGCCCATCTTCACCAGATAAATGGACACATTCCTTTTTCATCAGCTCTGTATGGTACATCACCAGGGGAAAAGAGCACAGATCTGAACCATCAGGAACTGGACCTAACATCCTATTAAATAATTAGGAATCAATCAAGGTTTCCACTTCTGATCACTATTCAGTGGCGTCAGCGAGAAAGTTTGTGTGTGGACACATTGGATGAAAGAAGGACTGGCTTCAGCTGTGATGCCTCCAAGAATGGCCACCTGAGGGAGGTAAAAGAGCTGCCTGTAATTGTTGAATCACAGCCAGCAAGAGTAAGGAGCCTGCATTTTCCATTGGACATTATTTTACTGTTGCTGGTTAAGCAATGCTGACTGGAAAATCTAATCACAAGCCTACAGTCGAGCAAAGGATATAAAGGAATCAAATTGGGGGAAGAAAATAGATATTGAATTCTTCCCCCTCACCTGAGGCAAGCATGCCGTATGCCTTCTTGACTACCTTATCCACCTGTGTTGCCACTTTCAGTGATCTGTGGACCTGTACGCCCAGATCTCTCTGCCTGTCAATACTCCTAAGGGTTCTGCCATTTACTGTATACTTTCCACCTGTATTAGATCTTCCAAAATACATTACCTCATATTTGTCCGGATTAAACTCCATCTGCCATTTCTCCGCCCAAGTCTCCAACCGATCTATATCCTGCTGTATCCTCTGACAATCCTCATCACTATCCACAACTCCACCAACCTTTGTGTCGTCCGCAAACTTACTAATCAGACCAGCTACATTTCCTCCAAATCATTTATATATACTACAAACAGCAATGGTCCCAGCGCTGATCCCTGCAGAACACCACTAGTCACATCCCTCCATTCAGAAAGGCACCCTTCCACTGCTACCCTCTGTCTTCTATGACTAAGCCAGTTCTGTATCCATCTTGCCAGTTCATCTCTGATCCTGTGTGACTTCACCTTTTGTACCACTCTGCCATGAGGTACCTTGTCAAAGGCTTTACTGAAGTCCATGTAGACAACATCCACTGCCCTTCCTTCATCAATCATCTTCGTCACTTCCTCAAAAAACTCGATCAAGTTAGTGAGACACGACCTCCCCTTCACAAAGCCATGCTGCCTCTCGCTAATAAGTCCATTTGTTTCCAAATGGGAGTAAATCCTGTCCTGAAGAATCCTCTCCAATAACTTCCCTACCACTGACGTAAGGCTCATTGGCCTGTAATTTCCTAGATTATCCTTGCTACCCTTCTTAAACAAAGGAACAACATTGGCTATTCTCCAGTCCCCTGGGACCTCACCTGTAGCCAATGAGGATACAAAGATTTCTGTCAAGGCCCCAGCAATTTCCTCCCTTGCCTCCCTCAGTATTCTGGGGGAGATCCCATCAGACCCTGGGGACTTATCTACCTTAATGTTTTTCAAGACGTTCAACACTTCCTCCTTTTTGATATCGACATGACCCAGACTATCTACACTGTCTTCCCTAGACTCATCATCCACCAAGTCCTTCTCTTGGGTGAATACTGATGCAAAGTACTCATTTAGTACCTCGCCCATTTCCTCTGACTCCATGCATAGATTTCTTCCTCTGTCCTTGAGTGGGCCAACCCTTTCCCTGACTACCCTCTTGCTCTTTATATACGTATAACAAGTCCTTATAAAAGATATTTGTCTAATTTATCCACATTTTTCATGCACATTTGTGACAATAATCTTTTTCTTTCTTTCTTCTTTGGCCTCCTTGTCTCGAGAGGTGGTCAGTGGTTTGTGAAGCAGTAACCTGTCTCTAGATGCAGAAATCAACAAGCGCATGGGTAAGGCTTCCACTGCTATGTCCAGACTGGCCAAGAGAGTGTGGGAAAATGGCGCACTGACACGGAACACAAAAGTCCGAGTGTATCAGGCCTGTGTCCTCAGTACCTTGCTCTACGGCAGCGAGGCCTGGACAACGTATGCCAGCCAAGAGCGACGTCTCAATTCATTCCATCTTCGCTGCCTTCGGAGAATACTTGGCATCAGGTGGCAGGACTATATCTCCAACACAGAAGTCCTTGAAGCGGCCAACACCCCCAGCTTATACACACTACTGAGTCAGCGGCGCTTGAGATGGCTTGGCCATGTGAGCCGCATGGAAGATGGCAGGATCCCCAAAGACACATTGTACAGCGAGCTCGCCACTGGTATCAGACCCACAGGCCGTCCATGTCTCCGTTATAAAGACGTCTGCAAACGCGACATGAAATCGTGTGACATTGATCACAAGTCGTGGGAGTCAGTTGCCAGCATTCGCCAGAGCTGGCGGGCAGCCATAAAGACAGGGCTAAATTGTGGCGAGTCGAAGAGACTTAGTAGTTGGCAGGAAAAAAGACAGAGGCGCAAGGGGAGAGCCAACTGTGCAACAGCCCCAACAAACAAATTTCTCTGCAGCACCTGTGGAAGAGCCTGTCACTCCAGAATTGGCCTTTATAGCCACTCCAGGCGCTGCTTCACAAACCACTGACCACCTCCAGGCGCGTATCCATTGTCTCTCGAGATAAGGAGGCCCAAAAGAAAAAAAAAAAAGAAGAATGCATAGATTTCTTCCTCTGTCCTTGAGTGGGCCAACCCTTTCCCTGACTACCCTCTTGCTCTTTATATACGTATAACAAGTCCTTATAAAAGATATTTGTCTAATTTATCCACATTTTTCATGCAAATTTGTGACAATAATCTTTTTCTTTCTTTCTTCTTTGGCCTCCTTGTCTCGAGAGGTGGTCAGTGGTTTGTGAAGCAGCTCCTGGAGTGGCTATAAAGGCCAATTCTAGAGTGACAGACTCTTCCACTGGTGCTACAGATAAAATTGGTTGTCGGGGCTGGTACACAGTTGGCTCTCCCCTTGCACTTCTGTCTTTTTTCCTGCCAACAGCTAAGTCTCTCTGACTCGCCACTCTTTAGCCCCGCCTTTATGGCTGCCCGCCAGCTCTGGCAAACACTGGCAACTGACTCCCACGACTAGTGATCAATGTCACAGGACTTCATGTCGCGTTTGCAGACGTCTTTAAAGCAGAGACATGGACGGCCGGTGGGTCTGATACCAGTGACGAACTCACTGTAGAATGTGTCCTTGGGGATCCTGCCATCTTCCATGCGGCTCATATGGCCAAGACATCTCAAGTGCCGCTGGCTCAGTAGGGTGTATATGCTGGGAATTTTGGCCGCCTCGAGGACTTCTGCATTGGAGATACGGTCCTACCACCTGATGCCAAGGATTCTCCGGAGGCAGCGAAGATGGAATGAGACGTCACTCTTGGCTGACATACGTTGTCCAGGCCTCGCTGCCGTAGAGCAAGGTACTGAGGACACAGGCTTGATACACTTGGACTTTTGTGTTTCGTGTCAGTGCGCCATTTTCCCACACTCTCTTGGCCAGTCTGGACATAGCAGTGGACACCTTTCCCATGTGCTTGTTAATTTCTGCATCGAGAGACAGGTTACTGGTGATAGTTGAGCCTCGGTAGGTGAACTCTTGAACCACTTCCAGAGCGTGGTTGCCGATATTGATGGTTGGAACATTTCTGACGTCCTGTCCCATGATGTTTGTTTTCTTGAGGCTGATAGTTAGGCCAAATTCGTTGCAGGCCGCCGCAATCCTGTCGATGAGTCTTGACAGAAACTCTTCTGTGTGGGATGTTAATGCAGCATCGTCAGCAAAGAGGAGATCCCTGATGAGGACCTTCCATACCTTGATCTTCGCTCTTAGACGGGCAAGGTTGAATAACTAGCCACCTAATCTTGTGTGGAGGAAAATTCCTTCTTCTGAAGACTTGAACGCATGTGAGAGCAGCAGGGAGAAGAAGATCCCAAACAGTGTAAGTGCGAGAACACAGCCCTGTTTCACACCACTCAGGATAGGAAAGGGGTCTAGTGAGGCGCCGCTATGCTGAATTGTGCCTTTCATATTGTCATGGAATGAGGTGACGATACTTAGTATCTTTGGTGGACATCCGATCTTTTCTAGTAGTCTGAATAGACCATGTCTGCTGACGAGGTCAAAGGCTTTGGTGAGATCTATGAAAGCAACGTAGAGGGGCATCTGTTGTTGGCGGCATTTCTCCTGTATCTGACGAAGGAAGAACAGCATGTCAATGGTGGATCTTTCTGCTTGAAAGCCACACAGTGCCTCAGGGTAGACACACTCGGCCAGCTTCTGGAGCCTGTATAAAATGACTCGAGCAAAGACTTTCCCCACTATGCTGAGCAGGGAGATTCCACGGTAGTTGTTGCAGTCACCATGGTCACCCTTGTTCTTATAGAGGGTGATGATATTGACATCGCACATGTCCTTTGGTGCTGCTCCCTCATCCCAGCACAGGCAAAGCAGTTCATGGAGTGCTGACAGTATAGCAGGTTTGCCACTATTGATTATTTCAGGGGTAATGCCATCCTTCGCTGGGGCTTTTCCACTGGCTAGAGAATCAATGGCATCACTGAGTTCCGATTTTGCTGGTTGTTCGTCCAGCTCATCCATGACTGACAGAGACTGGGCTGCATTGTGACAATAATATTTTTGCTTAAAAATACGTTGTTTTACTTCAACAACAATATAGATGAAATATTCATTCTGCCAAATACTGCTCAATTAGTAAAGTATTATATTTTTCCTTGTGCCTGATTTTTCCTGTGTTAACAAAAGAAAAGCAGAAATCACCAAAAAAACACCTAGATGTAGCACAATCAAAAATAAAGACTGAAAAGTGTAAAAAGTATAACACCAAAAATGGAAACTCTAATTATAAGTAGCTGCATCTTAGTATCTACAAAAAGGAGCAAGTGCTGAGAGCTACCATAATGAACCTACATCAACAAGTAATCTAAGGCTAAATGTCCGTGCACAGGAGTGCCAATGGAGTATTGGAAAAGTAGATGTGAATCAAAATACGAGTGCTGTTTGACCCACAATCTACAATTAGTAATTTGTTTAGTTTGAATTTTGGGAGAAAGATCCAAAGGATGTTCGAAGCAGTTCTAGTCCTGGCATGGTGCCACCTCATGGCAAACGAATGTGAGGGCCTCAAGGCATATGCAAAAGGCCTAATGGCGGTTTCAGATGTGGGTAAGGATGCCTATTATTTCCCTTTCACAATATGACGGGTGGCACAATTCCAGGCAGAAATGTTTGTGTTCTTCCTGCCCGCTGTATTAGTAGGCCAGTTAGCGCCTGAATTTATAGGCCAGAGACACTCATGGGCAGTCAGATTTCTAAAGCAACTGTTGGAGAAAAAGATTTCACCAGGATCAGAAGGATAGGATGCAGGATTGTAGTTAGGTTTAACAAAGTTACTTCTAAGCAAGATGTCTCACTAATGCAGGAAAATGTAGCATGTTCACTATTTTGTATTATTATGCAAAGACAACATAAGAACATAAGAAATAGGAGCAGGAGTAGGCTATTCGGCCCCTCAAGCCTGCCCCACCATTCAATAAGATCATGGCTGATCTGTCCCAGACCTCAACTCCTCTTTCATGCCCGCTCCTCATAACCCTCAACTCCCCGATATTTCAAAAAAATATCTCAGACAAGTTGTACTGATTAAATTAAATCAGCTTGAGCATAATTTTAGATTTTTATGTTCAGTCACTGACCTGAATTTTACGAGCGCGCCGCTGATGACGTAAAGGGGGCGGCTGCTCCATCCCTGGCAATGGCGAGTGGCACCATGTCATTTTTAAAGGGCTTTAAGCCCTGACAGATGATTTAAATTTTTAAAGAGACCATCACATATTATTTAAATAAAAACAGTTACTTCAACATCAAAGCCCCTCTTCCACACCCCCAATGATCGAACAATATACTTATTTCCCTCTCCCCCCGCCAAGAAACCATTTTTGCCAGTCCTGACCTTTCACCCCCAAACTTTATGATCAATGGTGCAGTAACCAAATTTAACATTTGCATCAACCTGATTTTGTGCCGATTACAATTTCAGACATTTTAAAGTACTGTTGCTTTCTTGTTATGACCTCAGCTTTGACCATTAGCCTTCAAACAAGAGATACGCACTCCCCAGACTGATTAAAGAATTACATGACAAGATTTCACATTTTAAGATTTTTACTATAACTAAACTAAAATTCAACATTAACTAAACAGTACTTCGTAGGTAGCTAATACACTACATTACAGAGAAAGGTATTTCCCATTAACAAATTAACACACTCGAAAACCCTGCACCACATTTATATGTTACACAGTGTTCTCATGAAAAGGTATCCTTGCAGTTAAAAGTCCCAAACTCCTCCCAGCTGCAATGGGTTGGATCTCCCAGTATCCTCCTTAAAGCCAATGTCCTCTTTGCTCAATTCTTCCAAGCCCATTCAACTGGTCTTCCGTTAATAATGCAATCTCTGCTGACCCCATTGGTCTTTTCTCATCTGCCAACCTTGAGCCTTCGAATCAGGTTCAAATCTTAGCTGCCTTTTGCTGTATCGGTGATCTGAGAGCAGATGTTCCTCTCTTTCTCTCTTTAGGCTGTGCTGACTGCCGGTCTTCCTTTCTACCTTTCAGCCTCTAGACCGAGGAAACCCCTCGAATTTATCCAGATCAAAAGTCAATAGTCAAAGCCTTTTACAATTCTCAGAGTCCATGGGTGGAATTTTATGGCCCCCCAACAGGTGTGCTG
Source organism: Heterodontus francisci (assembly GCF_036365525.1). NCBI lineage: Eukaryota > Metazoa > Chordata > Chondrichthyes > Heterodontiformes > Heterodontidae > Heterodontus > Heterodontus francisci. Next base: position 78,463,212 of record NC_090386.1, read on the forward strand.
GTGGCGGTGGGGGGTGGGGAATGGTGCGAAAATTGAGTGGGAGATGGGGGGGCTGTTCTTGAACCCCTCCCACCTCGCTGCAATTTTACGCGGGGCGGCAGTGTCGAGTAATGGCCCGCCCGACCCAGAACAATCAAGGCCCTTAAGTGGCCAATTAACTGCCACTTAATGGCCTCCTTCTTCCGCCTTGGGTATTTTACCCTCGGCAGGTGGATATGACAAAGGCCCCAAGAACATCGCCAGGCTGGGGGGATTTCTTCTGATCGGGCACCCTGTGCCCCATGCAGGGCCACCCCGAAGCCCCAACTGCTCCCACAGTACAACACTCCCTCACCCCGAACTGACACCCCTTGTCTCGCTGGGGCCTGGCCAATTGTCCTGGCGAGGCCACAAAAACTTAACTTCGTTCCAGGGCCATCCTTCACCTTGCTTGCGATGGCTGGGTGTAGTCCCAGCAGTGGCCACCACTCCCGATGGCGCTGCTGGGAGTAATAGCTGCCAGCTCGCTGATTGCCAGTATCTCCATTAGGTGGGACTTCCTGCCTCAAGGAAGTGGAAGTCCCACCCAAGGCCAATTAAAGGCCTGGGGAGTGCAAACTCCCGGCATGGCTCCCCAGGCCTGGCAGAGGTGGCTCACCGCTGAATTTTCAGCCAGTGGGCAGGGCCTCCTGCCCAACATAAAATTTCAGCCCATAAGTCTGACCATAGTAAAACCACCTCGGCCTTTCTTTGTTTGCAGGTGTTTGCATTTTTAGAACCCCTGGCTCCCTGTTTACAATCTGTGAGTCTGGGAGAGCAAAACCCATTGTCCTTTAGAAGTTGCAAGCTTGCAACATGCTTTCAAAAGGGTCTTTGATCTGGGTTCCTTGTTCACATGGTAACCAAGACCCCTGGCTTGTTTCTGGGCAGACTGTACACTGCATTAAAGATCACAGCTTTTAATCATAACCATACTACAAAGTCCAGTGTCTGTAACACTCTCAAAGGTTTCATAGCAGCCATCTTAGGCAGACCTTGCTCCAATCCAAAAGCTATAGCTTTCTTTATAGTCTTTCCTTGCAGGCAGGTTCATGACACATATGATTAACAGTTATCCTGTTTGCAGTAATTGAAATACTGTAATATACTTGACCTGTTGCTGCATCATCAATCACTTAGATATAGCAGAATATGATGCACAGCCAAAGATTTTTGCAGGCTGAAAGTTAGCATGTTCCTTTACAATGAAGTGGAAAGAAATTGCGCACCAGAATTATGAAGGGAGAATCCAAAACTAATGGTCATAAATATAAGGTAGTCAAAAATAAATCCAATAAGGAATTCTGGAGAAACCTCTTTACCCAGAGAGTGGTTAGAATGTGGAACTTTTGACCAAATGGAGTAGTTGAAGCAAATACTATGGATGTATTTAAGGGGAAGCCAGATAAGTACATTAGAGGAAAATGAATGGAAGGATGAGCTGATGGGGTTAGATGAAGAATGGTGGGAGGAGGCTCATGTGGAGCATAAATGCTAGCATAGACCAGTTGGGCCAAATGGCCTATTTCTGTGCTGTAAAATCTGTGTAAATTAATTGAAGGTAAATGTGATGAGCAATGTCCAGAAGAAGTTATTTTATTTATTCCACTGACTCAGTCTCATACACTGTTCAGTGCGTGATTGAGAGCTCAGCAGTGGCAGTGACAATAGACTCATCAAAATGAAGGCACACTTAGTCCTTACTGAGTGCTTAAAAATCATGTGTAAAACATCAAGCATCTTAACGACTGCATTACTGGACTTTACATCAGCACCTTGCTTAACATTTTGCATACCTTTTAAGAAAATCAATACACAACCCCCTATTTTCCTGATAACATCTACTAAAGCAGACATTTTGTTATCAGCCTCTGGTACTGCTTATCTCTATTAGAAGTGTTACGTAAATTTAAAGAGAGAATTGTCAACACATGTATTACAATTAACGAGGTCAGCCAAAAATAAGAAAGACTCTCCGGGCAGGATTTTGCTCTCGGAGTTGGGAATCCAACGTTAAAACCATTGCTGGGTCCCAACTCTGCCACGGGAGTCAATAGTCAAAGCCTGCAACTTCCCACAATGTCTACTGTTAATTGGCTGGATGATGGGTTTGGCGGCCAATAAGAGGCAGCAGGTGGGGGATAGAGGGGTGGACTCTGAAAGTACGGACCTGATTTAAAGACATCACTATTGTGGCAGCCGCTTTGATTCAGCATGCAATCTTCAGCTCACTGGGAGGAGAGACAGAGGCCTGCCACGCGGAGCAGGGCTGCTGCACATGTCCCAGGTTCAGCCCTGGTGGTGCTGCTGGAGGCTGTGAAAAAGAAGAGAGAGGTTCTGTTTCCAGAGGGTGGCTGGAGAAGGCCACTCAGCCCCACAAAGCAGGCCTAGCTGGAGGTCGCAGAAATAGTGAGCAGCCGAAATGTTGCCCTGAGGCACTGGGTGCAGCACCACCAGGGGTTTAATGACCTTTTTCACTCTGGTAAGGTGAATATAACGCTAGACCCAGTTGACAGGTCACTAAGTCTGCAGACTCAAGTAGACACACCAGCTGAGCAGCCTGAGGGCACATGGTGCTCCTGAACATGGGAGAAATGTTAGCCCAGGGTAATCACTGAATCAGCAATGCCCAGAGCCCTAGCGCTGTTGAGGACCTGGCAGCACTGAAACATGCAGCTTCTTATGTAAATAAACTACTGGCATTGGTCAGAGAGGCCTGAAGTGCCTTATCTCTCGTTCTCTCTTTTGTCACTGCAGGAGAAGAGGGCACATAATTGGTGGGAGAGGGTGCGCACAGGAGGAGTAGTGCCCCAGCTTGCCATCCTTATTGCCAGCGATGGAAATTGCCAGGGTGTCCCTGCAGGACCAAGTGGGCGATGGAGGGATGTGAACACCTGGAGGAGAGGGTGCAACAATATTGAGATCTGGAGATGAAGGGGATGGAGTTCACTCCTTTCTGAGTGACAGCATTCCAGAGACTCAGCTGCATTGGGAAGCTTCAGCACTGCAGAGCCTTCTGCTGTCACAAGCCAGTTTTCATGAGCTCCTTCTTCAGTCTCCCACAGAATTAGTTGTGGACGGCGAGCACGAAAGAGCAGCAGCATCACCAGGGGCCTCTCAAGCATCTGAAACAGCAGAGGCCGCACCATCACGTCACATAAGCGCAAGCTCCATCAGCGCAGATACACTCCATAGAACCATTTTATAAAGTTCCAGCATTACATCCCTGCTTTTGTATTCTATACCTTGGCCAAGAAAGGAAAGCATTCCATATGTCTTCTTCACCACTCTATCTACCTTTCCCGCCACCTTCAGGGACCTGCGGGCATGTACTCCAAGGTCTTCTTGTACCCCTCTCAATATCCTCCCTTTTATTGTGTATACTCACATCAGTGGGTCCTTGCATGGGGTTCGAGAGGGTGGCACTGGGTGAAAAGCATGACACTAGTGAGCAGGAGGAGGTGAGAGAGGCAGAGGGAGCAGAGGGCAGACCCCCTCAGAGGATGGAGGACGCATACAGCCATGCTCAGCTAGGCACTGATGCAGGGCCTTGGAAGTCACAAGCAAGAAGGCTCTACTTTGACAAGCAGCGAGAGATATGTACCCATAAGTTCCCTGAGGCAGTGTGGGGTGGAGTCCATTCAGCTCATGGATCAGAGTTGTGAGTGCATGAGCTCCTGCATTGAGAGAGTGGCCAACCTCAATTTGAACCATATGCGACAGCACTCAGTGGTGCTGCACTCAGGAGCAGCGCCTTGACATGCACACAATGCATAAAACACTCTGCAGCATTGACTGGTCAGTGGTGCTGATGGCACAAAGATACATGCAGTGAATGCCAGTTGTGCCCCAACTGGTGCTCCCCTCTGGAAATCCAGAGTGCCATCCAAGGACTGTGGCAGTGACTGAACAGGATGACAGTGTCACCCCTCACGGGGCGCCATCATCATCATCGGCCTCCTTGGCCCATCTGCAGGGCTCTGTGATGGAGGTTGCCCCTGCATTGGCACCGGTGCAGCAGCCTCTGGAGGTGTCCCTACTGGCACCTCCACAATGAGGTTGGCTGCCACTGGCATCTGAGCCGCAAGCAAACACAAGCGAGCAGGCTGCCTCCACCTCATCAGAGGCCACAAGGGAAGCATCACATAGAAGTGACTGAGAACAGAGGCCACTGCATCGGATGGAGCACTGAGTGGCTCACAAGGGTTTATTTCACTTGTTAATGTGTACTTGGTAGCTTTTTGCTAACACTGTAAATGTTGACACATGACCTCAGACCTGTGAGTTTCCATTCTTTACTGGAAAACTGGAAAAGAGGGATGAAGAGGGATGAAGAGAAGCCGTGGTCTTTGAACAGGATCAATGAGACCACTGGACAGATGTGCACCATTCATTGATGGTACGATTGGATCTATTCAAGGTTGTGTCTTCAATGGAAGTGTTTTCAGAGGCAGATCAAAGTGAGTTCCAGAGCATGCAGTCCAGCTGGATGAGAAGTGCTCAGGTGAAACATGCCTGGATCAGATGTTCCTGGCATTCACATTATCTTGAGGAGAGCTTTGACTCCTGAGTCAGCCCCAGCCACCTCCTGCACAGCCTGGGCATCTCTCTGTTCTGCATCTTCCTCTTCCTGCTCCTCCTACTCTCCACTGTGTCGTTCTAGTGCGTCACCCTCTTCAAGGTCCACACTCTTTTCTGGAGGGCCATGTTATGGAGAATGCAGCAGACGACCACAATGCACAAGACCTTAGCAGAAATATACTGCAGGACGCCACCTGACCGGTTCAGGCACTGAAATCGCATCTTCAGAAGCCTGATGGCCTGCTTAATAATGGTCCTCGTGAGTAGGTGGCTTCAGTTGTAGTGCCTCTGTGCCTCCATCTCGGGAGTCACGAAAAGGTTTGGGTAGCCATCTCTTCAAGGGATATCCCTTGTCCCTTAAATGTCCTCCGCAGAGTTTCAGTGGTGACATGAAGAGCTGTGGCACCCTGGACTGTGGGAGGATGAAGGCCTCATGGCAGCTGCCAGGATAGCGAGTGCACACATGCATAAAGCTCTTGTTAGTGGTCACAGATCAGCTGAACATTGAGGGAGTGGAAGCCCTTCCTGTTAATGAATCTCACTGACCGTGAATTATTTATAGCCCGATATTAACCCATTCAAAACCCACCTCTTTACACAGAGTTAAATCGGGCCATATATATAGTCACTATTGTAATGTTGGGAAACATGGCAGTTAGTTTGTACCACAACAAGGACCCATAAATAATGAGATAAATGACCAAATAATCTGGTTTAGAGGTATTTATGGAGGATAATGTTAGCCAGAACCCCAGGAGAACCCTGCAGCTTTTCTTCAAATGGTGCCATGGGATCTTTTACATCTATCTACCTTTGAGGGCAGTTGAGGCCTTGGTTTAACATCACACCTCACAGTATCACATTGCAGTGCCAGCTTAGTTAATGTGTTCAAGTCTCTCACGCAGCTATTGAGCCGAAGCTGACACCATCAAGTTCCATTCCAGGATTTCAGCATTGAATATAGGCTGACACTTCAGTGCAGTGCTGTTGTAAATGCTGATTTTTGGAAGAGATATTAAACTGAGGCCTTGTCTGTGTGTTCAGGTGGACATGAAAGATCCAATATCAAGCTGACATAAAAAGTACAATTTGAAAACAAGCTGGAAATGCACCTGATGTCCTGGCAACAATCATCCCTCCTCCAACACCACAAAAACAGATTAGCTGGTCATTCATTTAATTTCTGTTTCTGGGTTCTTTGCAATGCACAAATAGGTTGTAAAATTTGCCGAAAAACCCAGCAGTGATTATCCTAAAAAAAATGAGTTTAAGATGGTGGCAGCATCTCAATTTTAAAATTTTCATCCTCGTTTTCAAATCTCTCCATGGCCTCTCCTCTCCCTTTCACTGTAACCTCCTCCAGCCCTACAACCCTTCAAGGGGCCCAATTTTAACTCTGTGTAAGTGAACATCTGGGGGCTTGTGCCAAAGTTGGGAGAGCTGTCCCACAGACTAGTCAAGCAACAGCCTGACATAGTCATACTCACGGAATCATACCTTACAGGCAATGTTCCAGACACCGCCATCACCATCCCCAGGTATGTCCTGTCCCATCGGCAGGACAGACCTAGCAGAGGTGGCAGCGCAGTGGTAAACAATCGGGAGCGAGTTGCCCTGGGAGTCCTCAACATCGGCTCCGGACCCCATGAAATCTCATGGCATCAGGTCAAACATGGGCAAGGAATCTTCCTGCTGATTACCACCTACTGCCCTCCTTCAGCTGATGAATCAGTAGTCCTCCATGTTGATCCCCTTGGAGGGAGCACTGAGGGTGGCAAGGGCACAGAATGTACTCTGGGTGGGGGACTTCAACGTCCATCACCAAGAGCGGCCCGATAGCACCGCCACTGACCGAGCAGGCCGAGTCCTAAAGGACATAGCTGCTACACTGGGTATGCGGCAGGTGGTGAGGGAACCAACAAGAGGGAAAAACATACTTGACCACGTCCTCACCAATCTGCCTGCCGCAGATGCATCTGTCCATGACAGTATTGGTAGGAGTGACCACCACACAGTCCTTCTGCAGATGAAGTCCCGCCTTCACATTGAAGATACCCTCCATCGTGTTGTATGGCACTACCACTGTGCTAAATGGGATAGATTTTGAACAGATCTAGCAATGCAAAACTGGACATCCATGAGATGCTGTGGGCCGTCAGCAGCAGTAGAATTGTACTCAACCACAATCTGTAACCTCATGGCCGAGCATATTCCCCACTCTACCGTTACCATCAAGCCAGGAGACTAACCCTGGTTCAATGAAGAGTGCAGGAGGGCATGCCAGGAGCAGCACCAGGCATACCTCAAAATGAGGTGTCAGCCTGGTGAAGCAACAACACAGGACTACTTGCATGACAAACTGCGTAAGTAGCATGCGATAGACAGAGCTAAGCGAATACATAACCAACTGATCAGATCTAAGCTCTGCAGTCTTGCCACATCCAGTCGTGAATGGTGGTGGACAATTAACAACTAACTGGAGGAGCTGGCTCCACAAATATCCCCATCCTCAATGATGGGGGAGCCCAGCACATCAGTGCGAAAGATAAGACTCAAGCATTTGCAACAATCTTCAGCCAGAAGTGCCGAGTGAATGATGCATCTTGGCCTCCTCCTGAAGTCCCCAGCATCACTGATACCAGACGTCAGCCAATTCCATTCACTCCACGTGATGTCAAGAAATGACTGAAGGCACTGGATTCTGCAAAAGCTATGGAGCCTGACAATATTCCTGCAATAGCACTGAAGACCTGTGCTCCAGAACCTGCTGCGCCCCTAGCCAAGCTGTTCCAGTACAGCTACAGCACTGGCATCTACCCGGCAATGTGGAAAATTGCCCAGGTATGTCCTGTACACAAAAAGCAGGACAAGTCGAACCCGGCTAAGTACCGTCCCATCAGTCTACTCTCAATCATCAGTAAACTGATGGAAGGTGTCATCGACAGTGCTATCAAGCGGCACTTGCTCAACAATAACCTGCTCAGTGACACTCAGTTTGGGTTCCGCCAGGGCCACTCAGCTGCTGACCTCGTTACAGCCTTGGTTCAAACATGGACAAAAGAGTTGAACTCCAGAGGTGAGGTGAGAGTAACTGCCCTTGACATCAAGGCAGCATTTGACCGAGTATGGCATCAAGGAGCCCTAGCAAAACTGAAGTCAACGAGAATCGGGGGAAAACTCTCTGCTGGTTCAAGTCATACCTAGCGCAAAGGAAGATGGTTGTGGTTGTTGGAGGTCAATTAGTTGAGCTCCAGGACATCACTACAGGAGTTTCTCAGGGCCAGCTATCTTCAGCTGCTTCATCAATGACCTTCCTTCAATCATAAGGTCAGAAGTGGGGATGTTCGCTGATGATTTGCGCCATGTTCAGCACCATTCGTGACTCCTCAGATACTGATGCAGTTCGTGTAGAAATGCAGCAAGACCTGGACAATATCCAGGCTAGGGCTGATAAGTGCCAAGTAACATTCATACCACACAAGTGTCAGGCAATGACCATCTCCAACAAGAGAGAATCTAACCATCTCTCCCTGACATTCAATGGCATTACGATCGCTGAATCCCCCACTATCAACATCCTAGGGGCTACCATTGACCAGAAATTGAACTGGAGTAGCCATGTAAATACCGTGGCTACAAGAACAGGTCAGAAACTAGGAATCTGCAGCAAATAACTCACCTCCTGAATCCCCAAAGCCTGTCCACCATCTACAAGGCACAAGTCAGGAGTGTGATGGAAAATTCTCCACTTGCCTGGATGGGTGCAGCCACTCAAAAAGCTCAACACCATCCAGGACAAAGCAGCCCGCGTGGTTGACATCCCATCCACAAACATTCACTCCCTCCACCACCGACGCACAGTGGCAGTAGTGTGTACCATCTACAAGATACACTGCAGCAACGCACCAAGGCTCCTTAGACAATACCTTCCAAACCCGCGACGTCTACCAACTAGGACAAGGGCAGTAAATGCATGAGAACATCACCACCTGCAAGTTCCCCTCCAAGTCACACACCATGCTGACTTGGAACTATATTGCCGTTCCTTCACTGTCGCTGGGTCAAAATCTTGGAACTCCCTTCCTAACAGCACTGTGGGTGTATCAACCCCACATGGACTGCAGTGATTCAAGAAGGCAGATCACCACCACCTTCTCAAGGGCAATTGGGGATGGGCAATAAATGCTGGTCTAGCCAGCAACGCCCACATGAATAAATAAAAAAAATACTGCCCTAGCCACAATCTTCAGTACAGTCAACACATTGCAAATGTGGCTGAAATTGGGGAACAAAGCATTACCCTTCCTCCAGAACCAATAATTACGCATTGGAATTCTTGGTTTCGGGTAATATAGTATCATGCCGCTCACCTGAAATATTACTCCGGCATTGTTTCAGAAGAGCTCACACTAACACAGAAAGCATCGGTTTTAACAGACGTTGTAACCTTTCTGAACAATGCTCAGCTTAATGAGAAGGTTCAGTTTGTTGTCAAGAATGCTACATGACTGATGGATTTAATCACTTGGTTTGAATCTCAACATGTCACAATCCACAAAGCTTACAATAAATTGATGGATTTACTGTTCTGGATTGAAGCACAGTCAAACCTAGGAACAACCTAGGCTATGAATTTCTCTGGTGTCTTTATGGGGAATGCTCTGGTCTCATCTCTAATGGGAGGACAATACAGCTACTATCAGAACCCGGTTTGAGTTCTCTCTGGAACTAAGTCCAACACAATGGGCCTGATTAGTGACAGACATTCCTGGACCTCAGATCTATTTTTCTCTAATGATAAGCCTAGTATTATTATTGCTAAGTTAAGGAAGAAAGAATTTGAATTTAGATAGCACCTTATTGTGTCACACACGAACATCCAATCATTTCACATACAATGAATTGCTTTTTTTGAGTGCAGTCACTGCCATTGTGTATATTACTATGGCAGCAATTTTGCACACAGAAATGAGATGAATGGCCAATTAGTTCTATGTTGGTGGTCAACAGAAGAATGTTAGCCAGGACACAAGAAGAGCTTCATGCTCCTCCTTAAATAATGCCATTGGATCGCAGTATGTGGACAGCATTTATACTTGTGACTCACTGTCAGTTAGCACATCAATTAATATGCTGTTCATAGATCAAATGCAGTCTTCACTTTAATTTCCTTTGCCACTGAATAGTCTGACAGTTGCCCAATGTTACCGCACTGCTGCAGTCCCCAAGGTACAAGAGGTTGTTGATCGCTGCCACATGTCCAATGTAAAGACTAATCCAGACACCAATAAGTGAACATGTATATGTTACAATTGTTTAACATGAACCTTTTAAAAGATCCAAGCACGGTGAGGCTTTTCAATGTTTCCCTGGTGAACCATGGGTGCACATAAGATATAACGAAGGAGCTATAAGGTTGTGGGCTTTATATAAGGAAGTGCTATGTGAACAGGGCTCAACCAAATTCATGGTCAAATTTTACAAATTTCACAGTCACAACATTTTAAGAATCACGAATTTCATGATTTCACGTATTTAAATCGTAAATTTCACGGTGTCACAACAAACCATGAAAATGATCTTTTTAAAACAAAAAAAAAACAAGGGAGGTTTCTGGTTTCAAATGGCATTTATTGTATACTCAAAAATTATAGTAAAAAGCTGACTATAAACAGGTCACATTCTTTACTCACTGAAGTCAGTGGTTGAATGTGAGTATAGTGCAACTTGCAAGTGTCTCTTTCTTCATTCCCTGTCTCTGAGCTGTATACACCTGTCCATGTTTAGACACAGCTCTCTCTCTCGCCACATCCAAGGAGTTTGTTGGAATTGTCAAACAGTGTCAGGCTGACCTTGCAAGGTGGGGGATTCTGCATTCCACAGCACAGCCAAAGTACAATCTACTTTTCTTTGCAATGCTTTTATAAGCAGGAATCTCCATTCTACAGTTCTTGTCATAGCCAGGAATTGCATTAAACGAGTTTAAATCCACCATCCACAGGTGCATTTGTGTAGGGTCAAAGATACGCACAGCTGCAGAAGGTTGTTGAATTCTCTGAGCCGCTTTTTCTTCACTGCTTGACTCTTCCCCATAGCAGTAATATTGTTTGAGCTTCTTTTCCACACAAGAAAACACCTCTTGAGCACAGGCATTTAATTTATAATTGATGAAGGGTCACTGACCTGAAACGTTAACTCTGCTTCTCTCTCCACAGATGCTGTCAGACCTGTTGAGTATTTCCAGCATTTCTTGTTTTTATTTAACTCAAAGGAATCTCTGGATTATTACCTGAGCCACGTGCAAATTGGCATAGGGCAAATAAGATTAGAGAAATTAATGCGTGGCTCAAAGACTGGTGTGGTAGAAGTGGGTTCCGGTTCATGGGGCACTGGTACCAGCACCAGGGAAAGTGGTGGCTGTACCGGTGGGACAGTCTACACCTGAACTTGCTGGGGCCGGTGTTCTAGCGAGCCACATAACGAGGGAAAGAGAGAGGGTTTTAAACTGTATAGTGGGGGCAAGGGATCAAATTTGGGAAGATATGGTAAATCAAGGAGTAGAGACAAGGCAAGAGAGAAACGCATTAATATGGGACATGATACAGACTGTGACAGGAAGGGACAGAGCATACAAATCTAAGAGTAAATCAACAGATAAGGCTAGAGGTTACAAAAATAATAAAAGGACAAAACTAAAAGCTCTGTATCCGAATGCATGTAGCATTTGAAACAAAACAGATGAGCTGAGAGTGCAAATAGAAACAAATAAGTACGATCTGATAGCCATTACAGAGACATGGCTGCAGGACAACATAGATTGGGACCTGAATATTGAAGGGTACATGGCATTTAGGAAGGACAGGAAGCTAGGAAAATGTGGAGGGGTAGCTTTGTTAATTAATGATGGTATTAGCGCATTAGAGAGGGATGACCTAAGTTCAGGAAACCAGGATGTAGAAGCAGTTTGGGTAGAGATGAGAAATCATAAAGGAAAGAAGTCACTTGTGGGAGTGATGTACAGGCTACCTAACATTAACCACACTCTACGACGGGGTATAAAGGAAGAAATAATGGCAGTTTGTCAGAAAGGTACAGTGATAATTTTGGGAGATTTTAGCCTACATATAGACTTAAAAAAATCAGATGGGCAGAGGTAGCCTAGATGAGAAGTACATAGAATGTTTTTGGGATAATTTCTTGGAACAATACATTCTGGAGTCAACCAGAGAGCAGGCTATATGAGACCTAGTATTGTGCAATGAGATAGGATTAATTAGTGACCTCATAGTTAAGGCGCCCCTAGGCAGTAGCGCTCATAATATGATTGAATTTTACATTCAGTTTGAGGGAGAGAAGAGTGGGTCCAAGACTAATATTTTAAACTTAAATAAGGGCAATTATGAGGGCATGAAAGCAGAGCTAGCTAAAGTGTACTGGCAAATCAGGTTAAGGATAGGTCAATAGAGATGCAGTGGCAGACATTTAAAGCGATAGTTCAGAATACACAGAATAGATGCATTTCAATGAGAAAGAACTATTCCAAGGGTGGGACCCATTAACTAAAACAGTTAAAGATAGTATCAAACTAAAGAAAAAGCCTGTAATTGTGCAAAGATGGGAGGCAGGTCAGAAGATTGGACAGAATATAAAAAACAGCAAAGAATGATTAAAAGATTGAAAAGGAAGGTAAAATTAGAGTACGAGAGAATGCTGGCTAGAAATATAAAGTCAGATAGTAAGAGTTTCTATAGATATTTAAAAAAGAAAAGTTAACAAAGTGAGTGTTGGTCCTGTAGAAAATGAGTCTGGGGAATGGATAATAAGGAGATGGCAGATGAATTGAACAGATATTTTGCATCGGTCTTCACTATTGAGGATGCAAGTAACATCCCAGTATTAGCTGTCAGTCAGGAAATGGAAGGGAGGGAGGAACTCAAGAAAATTACAATCACCAGGGAAGTGGTACTGAACAAACTGTTGGAGCTGCGGGCTGACAAGTCCTCATGCTGATGGACTTCATCCTTGGGTGTTAAAAGAAGTGGCTGGTGAGATAGTTGATGCATTAGTTTTAATTATCCAAAATTCCCTAGAATTCCCTAAAGGTAACTCCTTTATTCAAAAAGGGAGGGAGGCAGAAAGCAGGAAACAACAAACCAGTTAGCTTAACATCTGCCTCAGGGAAAATGTTGGAAGCTATTATTGAAGATGTTATAGTAGGGTATTCAGAAAAATTCAAGGTATTCAGGCAGAGTCAACATGGTTTTGTGAAAGGGAAATCATGCTTAACCAATTTATTGGAGTTCTTTGAGGGAGTTACATGTGCTGTGGATAACGGGGAACCGGGATGTACTGTACTTAGATTTCCAGAAGGCATTTGATAAGGTGCCACATCAAAGGTTATTGCAGAAAATAAAAGCTCATGGTGGAGTGGATAACATATTGGCATGAATAGAAGATTGGCTAGCTAACAGGAAACAGAGAGGAGGCATAAATGGGTCATTTTCTGGTTGGCAAGATGCAATGAGTGGTGTGTCACAGGGATCTGTGCTGGGGCCTCAACTTTTTACAATTTATATAAATGACTTAGATGAAGGGACCGAAGATATGGTTGCTAAATGTGCTGATGGCACAAAGATAGGTAGGAAAGTAACTTGTGAAGAGGACATAAGGGGGCTACAAAGGGATATAATAGGTTAAGTGAGTGGGCAAAGACCTGACAATTGGAGTATAATGTGGGAAAGTGGGAAATTGTCCACTTTGTCAGGATGAATAAAAAAGCATATTATCTAAATGGTGAGAGATTGCAGAGTTCTGAGATGCAGAAGGATCTGGGTGTCCTAGTGCATGAATCGCAAAAGGTACAGCACGTAATTAGGAAAGCTAATAGAACGTTATTGTATATCGCGAGGGGAATTGAATACAAAAGTAGGGAGGTTATGCTTCAGCTATACAGGGCATTGGTGAGACCACATCTGGAGTACTGTGTATAGTACTGGTCTCCTTATTTAAGGAAGGATGTAAATGCATTGGAAGCACTTCAGAGATGGTTTAGTAGACTAATATCTGGAATGGGCCGGCTGTCTTACGAGGAAAGATTGGACAGGCTAGGCTTGTATCCGCTGGAATTTAGAAGAGTAAAAGGCAACTTGATTGAAACATATAAGATCCTGAGGGGTCTTGACAGGGAGGATGGAGAAAGGATGTTTCCCCTTGTGGGAGAATCTGAAACTAGGGGTCACTGTTTAAAAATAAGGGGTCACCCATTTAAGACAGAGATGAGGAGAAATTTTTTTCTCTCAGAGGGTGGTGAGTCTTTGGAATTCTCTTCCTCTAAAGGCAGTGGAAGCAGAGTCTTTGAATATGTTTAAGGCAGAGGTAGATAGATTCTTGATAAGCAAGGGGATGGAAGGTTATCGGGGGTAGGTGGAAATGTAGAGTAATCATTCCAGGCATGAACTTATTGAATGGCGGAGCAGGCTCGAAGGGCCGATTGGCCTACTCCTGCTTCTAATTCGTATGTACGTATGTTCCACTTCTGTTGGAACAATAGCTGCCCGGGATCACTAAGCAAATAAACTTGATCAAAAACTTTTCAGATGTGACTATTTGTTCTGTATTACGTTGTTATCTCAGTGAAGCGAAGAATGGTTGTGTGGGAAATGGAAAGATGTCATGCTGGTGCAATAAGGAGGTCCTTGTCTGAAGTTAAGGCTGAGCTGAAGTGATGGTGCAGCGTATAGGAAGCTTTTGTCTCCATACACTAACTAGCCTGAAAGTGCTTCATGCTGACATTGTAAGTGCTAGTGAAGGAAAGCATTTCATTTGCCAGCATTAATATTCCTCATCTCGATCAGCATAAAAATTCACAGCAAAAATATAAAGTTTGATAACTGAAAAAAGACATCCATTGTTCAAAGGGATTAAACATTGGTGTTCCATTATTGTAAAAGTTAGTTCTGTGACCTTCTCTGCCAAAGGGCAAAAGAGGAAAATTTGAATTTTAATCCTTTTATTTAAAGCAGTGACATTTTTGTGAACTTATTTCACATATCACAAGCTAATCCAGATCGAACCAAAGCTTTCCTTTCACAAATTTCACCCCTTCCATGTTTTTTCTGTTACCCCATTACTGCTTAAGGCAATGACCCATGGAGGAGCAGATTCCTCAGCTACCAAAAATGGAGATCAGCCAGCAATACCCTGTTCCAGATCGTTCATGAAAATGTTGAAGAATACTGATCGCAACACCAAGCCCTGCAGGACTTCGCTCATTACAGTCCTCCATTCAGAATACTTCCCATTCACAAAATCCCTCCATTTCCTTTAACTCAGCCACAGGTTTTTCAATCGCAGCACATAGACAGCATAGAATCATAGAACCATAGAACCATAGAACAATTACAGCACAGAAGGAGGCCATTCAGCCCATCTTGTCCGTGCCAGCCGAACCAACTAGCTGCTATCTAATCCCACCTTCTAGCACCTGGTCCATAGCCTTGCAGGTTACAGCACTTGAGGTGCATGTCCAGGTACCTTTTCAAAGAATTGAGGGTTTCTGCCTCTACCACCATTCCTGGTAATGAATTCCAGACACTCACCACCCTCTTGGTGAAAAAGTTTTTCCTCATGTCCCCTCTAATGCTTCTACCAATCATCTTAAATCTGTGTCCCCTAGTAATTGACCTCTCTGCAAGGGGAAACATGTCCTTTCTGTTTACTCTATCTAGGCCCTTCATAATTTTGTACACCTCAATTAAGTCACCCCTCAGCCTCCTCTGTTCTAAGGAAAACAACCCTAGCCTATTCAATCTTTCCGCAGAGCTGCAACTTTCAAGTTTTTGTGAATCTCCTCTGTACTCTCTCCAGAGCAATTATGTCCTTTCTGTAATGTGGTGACCAGAACTGTACGCAATACTCCAACTGTGGCCTAACCAGTGTTTTATACAGTTCCAGCATTACTACCCTGCTTTTGTATTCTGTACCTTGGCCAGTCAAGGAAAGCATTCCATATGCCTTCTTCACCACTCTACCTACCTTTCCTGCCACCTTCCGGGACCTGTGGACATGAACTGCAAGTTCTCTCACTTCTTCTATCCCTCTCAATATCCTCCTGTTTATTATGTATTCCCTCGCTTTATTTGCTCTCCCCAAATGCATCACCTCACACTTCTCTGGATTGAATTCCATTTGCCACTTTTCCGCCCACTCAACCAAACCATTGATATCATTCTGGAGTCTATGGTTATCCTCTTCATAATCAACTACACGGCCAATTTTTGTGTCATCAGCAAATTTCCAAATCATGCCTCCCACATTTAAGTCCAAATCATTAATATATACCACAAACAGCAAGGGGTCCAGCACTGAGCCCTGTGGAACGCCACTGGAAACAGCTTTCCAATCACATAAACATCCGTTGACTACTGCCCTTTGTTTCCTGTCCCTGGGTTAATTCTGGATTCAACCTGCCACCTTCCCCTGTATCCCATGGGCTTTCATTTTACTGACCAGTCTGCCATGCAGGACCTTGTCAAATCCATGTAGACTATATCCACTGCACTACCCTCATCAATCCTCCTTGTTACTTCTTCAAAAATTTCAATTAAGTTAGTAAAACATGACCTTCCCCAAACAAATCCATGCTGACTATCCCTGATTAATCCGTGCCTTTCTAAGTGGCAGTTTAGTCTGTCCCTCAGAATTGATTTGAACAATTTACCCACCACCGAGGTCAGACTGACCAGCCTATAATTATTTGGACTATCGCTGGCACACTTTTTAAACAATAGTACAATGTTCACAGACCTCCAATTGTCTGGTACCTCTCCTGTATCTAGTGAGGATTTGAAGATGATCCTCAGCACATCCGGTATTTCCTCCGTGGCTTCCTTTAACAATCTGGGATGCAATTCATCCAGCCCTGGTGATTTATCCACTTTCAAGGATGCCAGACCCTCTAGTACTTCCTCTCTCATTATGCTTATCGAATCTAATATTTCACCCTCCTCCTCTTTAACTATAATGTCTGCAACAACCCTCTCCTTTGCGAAGACAGAGATAAAAAACTCATAGGAACCCTGCCTACACCTTCTGCATCCACGCATAAATTCCCTTGTACATCTCTGATAGGCCTACCCTTTCCTTAGTTATCCTCTTGCTCTTAATGTACTGGTAAAATATCTTCGGGTTTTCCTTGATTTTACTTGCCAATAATTTTTCATGTCCTCTCTTTGCTTTTCTAATTTCCTTTTTTACTTCATCCCTGCACTTTCTATATTCCTCTAGGCTTTATAAAGTATTAAGATTTTTGTGATCATCATAAGCTTTCTTTTTTCTGCTTTAACTTACCCTGTAAGCTTCTAGATAAGCAGGGGCTACAGATTTGGCAGTACCACCCTTTATCTTTGTGGGAACATGCCTACACTGTGCCTGTCGTATCTCGCTTTTGAATACCTCCCACCAGTTTGCCAATAATTTTCCTTCAAGTAGCTGTATCCAGTCCACTTTCACCAGGTCACTTCTCAGTTTCGTAAAATTTGCCTTCCCCCAATTTAGAACCTTTACTCCTGTTTTATCTGTGTCCTTTTCCATGATTATGCTAAAACTAACTGTATTATGGTCACGATTTCCTAAATGGTCACCCACTGTTACTTCCTACACTTGCCCAGCTTCATTACTGAAGGCTGAATCTAGAATTGCGCCCCCTCTCATTGGGCTTGTTACGTGCTGGCTAAAAATGTTCTCTTGAATGTAGTTCAAGAATTTTGTCCCCTCTGCACCCTTCACACTGTTTGTATCCCTGTTGATATTGGGGTAGTTGAAATCCCCAACAATTATTGCCCTATAGATTTTGCACTAGAATGTTGCCTACATATTTGTTCCTCTATCTCCCTCTCACTATTTGGGGTTCTATAGTACACTCCTAGTAGCGTGGCTGCCCCTTTTTTATTTCTGAGCTCCACCCATATGACCTCGTTTGATGATTTATTTAGCATATCATCCCTCCTCAAAACTGTTATTGATTCCTTAACTAATAATGCTACACCCCCTCCTTTTTTATCTCCCTCTCTATCCGTCCTGAAAACTCTCTATCCAGGGATGTTGAGCTGCCATTCTTGCCCCTCTTTAAGCCATTTCCGTTGTAGCAACGATATCGTGTTGCCATGTGTCTATCTGTGTCCTCAGCTCATCGGCTTTATTTACTATACTCCTTGCATTTAAATAAATACCCTTAAACACTGCCAAATTCCTGTCCTGCAAACTTTTTAACCTTTGTTTCTTCTACCATGACTGCGAACGTTCTCAACTACTTTTTCAAAAGACAGCTTACCATAACTTTTAATGAAGACTCAATTTTAGTTGGGGCTGTGGTGCTCAGCCTGCTTCACCAAAGTGAGGCCTATGCCATTTTTACTCACAAGCCCCATTTAAATAAGTTAGGCCCAACTCCTTCCTGAGCTCAGCATCAAGGATGTGGTGCCAGCTGGTGAGACAGCCCGAGTGTGGTAGAATGTTACTGCCTGAAATGCATCACAGCAACCTGTGGAAAAGATAATTCCAGGTTGGAGTAGTTTAAAGGCAATTGCTTGGGTGGGAGCGAAGCCCATAGCAGGGGAGCTCCTAGGTTCTTGAAGCAGCAATCCAGCTCACAAGGAAATCAAAAGAAACACAATTTTATTCTTCTGGGCCTGCTGCTCCTTGGAAGTGGGTTTTCCTGGCGAGGTTGGCAGCAGACAGTGACATCACAACGCAAAGTTAAAATAATGTTATGTCATCAGAATCTATACTGGTCCCTCGCCTACCTGGTGTGAGAGGCTCACCGGCTGGTCAAACCAGATCTGCTAAAATGCTGCATGGCACAGACTAGGTAAGTTGTATGCTGCCGCGATTTCAACCGCCTGAATGTCCTGTTTCGATTAGTGCACTGGGTTAAAATTGGGCCTAATGAACCCATTTAAGTTGTTACTCCAGTCACATCCATAGTAACTTTATAAAAACAATTCTATTAAGTTGTTTTAGTATGCCTGTTCTTTTGTAAATTCATGCTGACCAATCAGTCCTCTGCTACCGCCCTGTTTATCTAAGAAATTCCTAAATATTTCTGCCACTGATACTGCCAGTACTTTTGTTGAGTTTTATATGAATCCTAGGATGAATCCCTCCCAGCCCAGGTATTTTAGTCACTCAGATCTTATTTAAGTATCCATCTTCTGTAATAATACTAATTTGATTACTCTCCTCACATGATGATCTTGGAACACACAATTGGCTATAATGTTTGTGCTGTCCAGTTCCCTTGTCGGTGTAAGTGCAGAAACTATGGTTGAATTTTCCCAAAGAGGATCAGGTACCACTGCTGGGGCTGAAAGTGGGAGCTGACCATGCTCTGGCATATGGTGGGACCCTGGTGCAGCATTTTGCCGATGGCAGCCTGTTAATTGGCCACTGCTGGGGCCGCTGTCCAATTGAGGACGGTGTGCTACACCCCCCCACCCCCCGCCAGAGCTGCTGGACCAATGAGAGGGCTGGCAGCTCAACAGCACCACTCATAGGGGTGGCCACTGCAGAGGCAGCAGCATGAAGGTGAGGTTGCCTCACTGCCGAGGCACCCTTGAAGATGGGTGAGTATTTTTAAGGAAGCCAGGGCCAGGCAGGCAGGCCCAACAGTCATCGGGGGCTGTTATTCCAACGGCAGCATCTTGGGCGCAGGGATGGACAGTGCTACTGGCGGGTCCCTCCATGGGCCATGGAACAGCCATCAAGGAGGGGACCCCCGGGAACCCACTGGGAGTTTGCCAGGATTTAGCTGGCAGTCTCCTCATGCGGCGGCGACTCCTCCCGATTCCAGTAAAATACTGGTGGGGGTGAGAGTTGGCCCTTAATTTTGCAATTAATCACCTTTGCTGGCTGCCTCATGGGTGGCTGTGTCACTGAAGTTCCCGCCACTGGCAATATGACATGGCAATAAGGAAACATCAGGCTCCCCTCCTGACGCCTTCCCCCCACCATATTACCAGCCCTCCTGCCTCCCAGCTTGTCTCCAGGGGTTGGAGACATTCAGCCCAAGTCCCTATTGTCACTAGTCGTAACACCTTTTGCAGAAGCCAGTGGTCCTATTCTCTTGCATTGTTTCCTTTTCTTCAGGTGTACTTGTAGAATGTCTTTGTCATTCGTCAAATTCCCTAATAATTCTCAATTCATCTGTCTTTTGCATTCTTAGTTTTAATTGGTTCCTAATAACCTCTGTTGTAGACGAATTACAGCATTTGCATGCATTTGTCGTATTCTAAATAGCTACAATTGCCTTCATTTATCTACGCTGGCCCTTGTCACCCATTACTTTTCCCTGACCCCTAGTTAGATATACAGCCTATGTTTTCTCAATTATCTTTTGGTCCCAACCCATTGCAACTTGGAGGAGTTTGGGACTTTTAAACACAAAGATTTCGCTATCAAAAAGGACCGTGTAACTTACTAAAATACTTGAAAATCTCACACCACACTTATAAGTAAAGAAAATACCTTTCTCTGTAATTTGGGGTATCTGCTACTTACAAAGTACTGTTTAGATAATGGGGTTTTAGTTTAGGTGTTATAATAAGAGTCTTAAAACATTAAATCTTGTCATGTAATTCTTTGAATCGGTCTTTCTTGTATTTCTCACATTAATGATCTCACGGAGGCCATAACAATATTAACTAGCACAAACCATTGTGGGAGCAGGGGAACAATTTGCTGAGCCAACTAATGATCTCATAAATAAAATGGTTAGAATGAATCTTGACTACCTTGAACAATTCAGTGTTCCAGAGAGGCAAAAAGCAATAAAGTATAACTTCAAACAATTTTTAATAGCATTTCGAATATGGAACCACCTGCAACTGTAATATCTTTCTGAGCATTTCTATCAGTTTTATTTTCCCTAATTTTTATACTTTGCTGTCCTCCCATAAAAAATACAAATTAATAAGTTATCTGTTGATGCTGTAGGCAATTTTATGTAGTGTGATAATAACAGCATATGAATATAAAGGACCATAAAATACTATCTGGTTGGTTCACCATATTCACAAAGCACCACACTGGGCTATCTCTTATATCCATAAATTGCTTCCTTCACCAAATAAATCCAGTTTTCTCTTGAATTACTGACAATATCTGCTGTCTTCCTGGCTTGAGTGCATCCCTATTAAAGTAAAAGCCAATTTTAATTTACACATAAGAAGAAATGGTTTCAATTTGTTACTTGTTATCATATCCTATCCTTTTCTAAGTCCTGCTCATCCATCAGCCCTGTCTTCACTGGCCCCTCCGTTAACCAATGCATTAAATTTACATTCCTCGTAGACATCTTTAATTCTATGGCCTCTCCCACTCTATCTCTGCAATCTCATGGATCCTGTATTCTACTCCCCACCTCACTGAAGACCTCTATTTCTCTAACTCTGTCCTTTAGTGCCAATCTCCCTTTCTTCACTCCACCAAAAACACAAAGGGAGAGGTTAGGAGAATTTATTTTTGCAAAGGGTTGTTAGGACACAGAGAATGCCCTATCAGAGTGGCAGAATCCACAATAACTTTTAAAAGTGAGGTAGATAAATATGTGAAAAGAAAAAAATAATGTAAAGGATATGGGAAAAGGACAGGGGAATTGGATTAATTGAATAACTCTTTCAGAGAGTCAGCAGAAGTGTGTTGAGCCAAAACCTCTTCCTGTGTGGTAATATTCTATGCTTCCTCAGCTGAATATTTTATATCTTTGAACCCTCAGTACAGTGTGATATTATATATATTTGTCACAATCTATCATACAATTTAATCGATTGTGATAATTTTCCAGGAATAGGCAGAACTACCAGTAATTATCCAATTCTCTGTGCTGTTATACTAAATAGATAAGAACAACTTGTACACAACAGTGTACAATTATAAGTAGTAGAGAGACATGAGAAATAACAATCTAGTAAAAAACAAGAAGGTTTCTTCAAAATTCAGACCTGGAATCTAATGCCATTGCTATGCTACTGTTGGTGTACCTACCCCACATGGATGGTAGAGGTTCAAGAAGACAGCTCACCACCACCTTCTCAACGGCAATTAAGGATGGGCAATAAATGCTGGCCTAGCCAGTGACACCCACATCCCAGGAACGAAAAAAAAAATTCCTATTTCATTTCATTTTGTGATGTAAGTGTACATCACCATCAGAAAAGAAGGCTGTTAATTTGCAGATGGATATTTAAATTGACCATCAGTTTTGGCGAAATGGCACCTTCCATATGTAAAAACGCATTGGCCCGGATGTTGCAGTTGTAACGATGTAATGACAGTGAAACTGTCAACATTTACCGCCATTACCTTGTGAAACAGATAGCACTTCTTGCATCTGCATATGCGCAGTTAAATGCGGAACTGCAGATGTTG
Organism: Heterodontus francisci; assembly: GCF_036365525.1. Lineage (NCBI taxonomy): Eukaryota > Metazoa > Chordata > Chondrichthyes > Heterodontiformes > Heterodontidae > Heterodontus > Heterodontus francisci. Next base: position 78,485,235 of record NC_090386.1, read on the forward strand.
CTGTCTGTGATTCCCTGTTCCTCCACAGGGTGCGCTGTTGAAGTCTCTGCAGATGGTGATCTTTAAAAATCACTGAACTGATGAGAACTTCCACTTTTGAGCTGTAATATTGCTGCGAAGATGAGAAATTTGAACAAGAAAAATTAATTTGCCACCAAACTTCCATTTACAATCGGCTCACTTGTGGACTCTATTGAACTGATGTAATCTCAGGAGGAAAGTTTCTGCAAAGGTTCTCTTTGTTCCTCATCGATAGACAAACAGCTGGACTCCAATTGTACATGATAGGGCTAATATCCTGAATGCATGCTGTAAACAAGTGAGGCTCATGACTGATAACGCATATTCAGAAAATCAGCCCTTGTTCTTTAGCCTAACATCTTCTTAATGCCAATAAGTCAGTAACAGAAATTTGATCATTTCTGTATGCATTTACCCTTATGACATTCCATCCCAATCCCAAATACATGTTCATCCAGCTCTTTTTAAAATGACTTAATGGATACAGCATTAACTTTAGATGGAAGTCATCTCTATGTATCCTCCACTCTGTGTTATAGTCTTGCAGACTTGAAAGGATATGATGGATAGAGGATGGCTACCCGACCCAAACCTGAGGCGACCCGGCAACATGTGTCAGGTTTGGGTCGGGTCGGGTCGGGTTGCTCTTCTGGGTCCGGCATTCGGGCTCGGGTCGGGTCGGTCCAGGTCGCACACACTCCATCATCACCTCCGGTACGTGGCTCCAATGTTAATGTACTTTTTGGACTTGTAAGGTTGTGTAGTTACAGTTTTTTTAAGCTTGTGCAGATAAGCAAAAAAGTGAAAAACGGAAGCTAGGTTAACGGATGGTCGGGTCGGGTGCGGGACAAAATGAAAGGACTTGGGCCGGGTCAGGCTTGGGTTGGATGTGGTTCTGTCAGAGCTCAGGTCGGGTTTCGTTTGCAGACCTGAACCGGCCTTTAATGGTGGACAACTGGTTTAGCCATCCACTGCCAGATCTGATCTGCTAAAACTGCTGACTATTCCAGGACCATCCTGGGATGCAAAGATAACCCCCGGCTTCTTTTATCTACTGCAAATCGTGTTCTTAAACCCCTCTCCCCTGCCTTCTCAGCTCTCTCCTCCAACAATAAGTGCAAGTAGTTCATGGATTTCTTTGCCACTAAGATCAAGACTATCCAATGAGTTGCTTTTGACATGTCCCTCCTTTTCACTAGCCCACCAGGCCAAATGTCCTCTAATGCTTTACCCTTTCCTAGCCCTGGACTCACATCTTTCTCTAGTTTCTCTCCTATCTCCCGTCATGCCCTCTCGGAGCTCATCTTGTCCATGAGATCCACCTCCTGTTCCCTTGACCTTATTTCCTCCAAACTTCTGACCACCCAACCTCCCTGCCTGGTCCCCATGTCAGCCAATATTGTTATCTGTTCTCTCTCTTCAGGTGTTATCCCTGTCTCTTTTAAATCTACCGTCATCACCTCCTCCTCAAAAAAACAACCCCTGACCCCACCGTTCTTGCAAACTGCTCCCCCTTCTCTCTTTCCCCTTCAAAGTCCTTGAGTATGTTGTTGCCTCCCAAAATTGGGGCCCATCTTTCTCAGAACTCCATTTCTGAATCCCTTCAATCCGATTTCCAAGCCTGCTGCAGTATTGAAAGGGCTCTCATTAAAGTCACAAATGACATCCTCTGTGACTGTAACAAAGGTAAACTTTCCTTCCTCGTCCTTCTTGACCTGTCTGCAGCCTTTGACACTTTTGACCACACCATCCTCCTCCGACACCTCTTCACTGCTATCTAGCTGGCTGGGACTGGTCTCACCTGGTTCCATTCTTATCGATCTAATTGTAGCCAGAGTATCACTGCAATGGCTTCTCCTCCTGCTCCCACAAGGTTACTTCTGGTGTCCCCCAAGGATCTATCCTTGGTCCCTCCTATTTCTCATCTATATGCTGCCCCTTAGCAATATCTTCCGAAAGCACAGCAATAGTTTTCACATGTATGCTGACGATACCCAGCTCTACCTCACCGCCCCGCCACTTATGCTAAACTATCAGACTGCTTATTCGACATCCAGTACTGGATGAGCAGAAATTTCCTCCAATTAAATTTTGGGAAGACTGAAACCAATGTTTTCAGTCCCCACTCCAAACTCTGTTCTCTAGCCACCGACTCCAACCCTCTCCCTGGCAACAGTCTGAAACTAAACTGGTCTGTTTGCAACCTTGGTGTCATATCTGAGTTTCTTGACACCTATTCACACCATCACTAAACCACCTATTTCCACCTCGGTTACATCGCCCAACCTTTCTCCTGTCTCAGCTCATCTGCTACTGAAACCCTCATTCATGGCTTTGTTAGCTCTAGACTTGACTGTTCCAATGCACTGCTGGCTGGTCTCCCACATTTTACCCTTTGTAAACTTGAGGTCATCCAAAACTCTGCTGCTCCTGTCTTAACTTATACCAACTTCCATTCACCTATTGCCCCTGTGCTCACTGACCTACATTGGCTCCCAACTAAGCAAAGTTTTGATTTTAAAATTCTCATCCTTGATTTCAAAACCCTCCATGGCCTCACCCCTCCCTATCTCTGTAATCTCCTCCAGCCCCACATCCCTCCAAGATATCTGCGCTCCTCTAATTCTGGCCTCTTGAGCAACCCGATTTCAATCACACCATCATTGGTGGCTATGCTTTCGGTTGCCTAGGCTCTAAGCTCTGGAATTCCCTTCTTTTACGACCGAGGTGGGAGGAGTGCACTGTTTTTTCCAGTTCCACTTCTCCACAGGTCATGACATATATTTAAATGTTTACCCAGTTACCGATATGGTCAATCATAGACTCTATTTTTATCCCAGAAAATACACCAGCCAAGTTTCTTTAATTATCAACAAAATTATCAATTTATTATAAAATAAAACTTAACCAGTAATGAAGCAAAGCATTAACACACAGATTGAAATATTAAAGTTCCCCTTTTACCTTAGCCCCTCACACACACAAACACACATACATCGGTTAACCAAAAAATAGAGATTTTCTCTTTAGAGCTCTGTTACAAAAGAAAGACAAGAAAGGATACTTTGGCAAAATACTTGATAATTTTTGAAGAAAAAAGAGAAGATATGGAAAGATGTCAGTTTCCCCTTTTTGGTTTGGCATCCCAAATAGGTGTACACGCTGTTATAGAGTCATAAAGTCATAGAGTCGTACAGCATAGAAACAGGCCCTTCGGCCCACCGCGTCCATGCCGACCATAATGCCTATCTATACTAATCCCACCTGCCTGCATTAATTCCATATCCCTCTATGCCTTGCTCATTCAAGTACCTGTCCAGATGCCTCTTAAATGTCACTATTGTTCCTGCCTCCACCACCTCCTCAGGCAGATCATTCCAGATACCCACTATTCTTTGTGTGAAAAATGTACCCCTTTGATCCCCTTTAAACCTCCTCCCTCTCACCTTAAATCTATGCCCTCTAGTTTTAGTCACCCCTACCATGGGAAACAGACTCTGGCTATCTACCCTATCTATGCCTCTCATAATTTTATATACTTCTATCATATCCCCTCTCAGCCTCCTTCACTCCAGGGAAAACAGACACAGCCTATCCAATCTCTCTTTATAACTCAAGCCTTCCAAACCAGGCAACATCCTTGTGAATCTTTTCTGCACCCTCTCTAGCTTAATCACATCTTTCCTGTAGTGCGGCGACCAGAACTGCACAAAGTACTCCAAACGCGGCCTCACCAACATTATGTACAACTGTAACATGACGTCCCAACTCTTGTACTCAATGCCTTGGCCGATGAAGGCAAGCATGCCATACGCCTTCTTCACCATCCTGTCTACCTATGTTGCCACTTACAGGGAACAATGTACTTGCACCCCAAGGTCTCTCTGCTGATCAACACCCCCCAGGGCCCTGCCATTCACTGTATATGTCCTGCCCTGGTTTAACTTCCCAAAATGCATCACTTCAGACTTGGCTGCATTAAATTCCATTTGCCACTCCCTTGTCCACTTTCCCAGTTGATCTATATCCTGTTGTAACTTTAGCCAACCTTCTTCACTGTCCACTATACCACCAATTTTGGTGTCATCTGCAAACTTACTAATCATGCCCCTTACATTCACATCCAAGTCATTAATATATATGACAAACAACAGAGGGCCCAGCACCGATCCCTGCGGCACACCACTGGTCACCGGCCTCCAATCTGAAAAACAACCCCCCACTACCACCCTCTGCCTCCTATCACCAAGCCAATTTTGTATCCAATTTGCTAGCTCACCCTGGATCCCATGTGTTCAAACCTTCTGGACCAGCCTACCATGCGGGACCTTGTCAAAGGCCTTGCTAAAGTCCATGCAGACAATGTCCATCGCCCTGCCCTCGTCAATCCTCTTGGTCACTTCCTCGAAAAACTCAATCAAAATTCGTGAGACATGATTTCCCACGCACAAAGCCATGCTGACTATCCTTAATCAGACCATGCCTTTCCAGATGCATATAAATCCTGTCTCTCAGAATACCTTCCAATAACTTTCCCACCACTGATGTAAGGCTCACCGGCCTGTAGTTCCCTGGTTTATCCCTGCTGCCCTTCTTAAATAAAGGCACAACATTAACTATCCTCCAGTCTTCCGGAACCTCACCCGTGGCTAACGATGATACAAAAATCTCTGCCAGGGCCCCAGCAATCTCCTCCCTTGCTTCCCAGAGCATCCTAGGATACACCTGGTCAGGCCCTGAGGATTTATCCACCTTAATGCACATCAAAACCTCCAACACCTCCTCCTTTGTAATGTTGATATGCTCCAGGATATCGGTGTTCCCTCCCTTGAACTCACTAGCTTCTATGACCTTCTCCATGGTAAATACGGACGAGAAATATTCATTTAAGACCTCGCCCATTTCCCGTGGCTCCACACATAGATTGCCACGCTGATCCTTACTCTCTCCCTAGCTACCCTTTTACTCTTAATATACTTATAGAATCTTTTAGGATTCTCCTTTATCTTCTCTGCCAGAGAAATCTCATGGCCCTTTTTCGCCCTCTTAATTTCCTTCTTAAGTGTAGTCCTACATCCCCTATACTCCTCGGGGGACTTGCTCGATCCCAGCTGCCTATACCTGACATATGCCTCCTTCTTTGTCCTGACCAGACTCTCAATATCCCTCGTCAACCAAGGTTCCCTAAACTTGCCAGCCTTGCCCTTCCATCTAACAGGAACATGCCGGCCCTGAACTCTTCCTATCTCACTTTTAAAAGCCTCACACTTGCCAGATGTCCCTTTACCTGTAAACAGCCTCTCCCATTCAACTTTTGAGAGTTCCTGTCTGATGCCATCGAAATTAGCCTTCCCCCAATTTAGGACTTCAACCTGAGGACCAGTCCTATTTTTTCCATAACTGTCTTGAAGCTAATAGAGTTGTGGTCACTGGTCCCGAAGTGCTCCCCCACTGACACATCAACCACCTGCCCATCCTCATTTCCTAAGAGGAGGTCGAGTGTAGCCCCTTCTCTAGTAGGGCCATCCACATACTGCTTCAGAAAATTATCCTGGACACACTTCAGAAATTCTTCCCCATCTGATCCCCTAGCACTAAGGCAGTCTCAGTCAATATTAGGGAAGTTAAAATCACCTACTATTACAACCCTATAATTCCTACACCTATCTGTGATTTCCCTACATATATGCTCCTCCACTTCCCTCTGACTATTGGGGGGCCTATAGTACAATCCCATCAAAGTGATCACCCCTTTCTTATTTCTAAGTTCTACCCAAATGGCCTCGCTGGACATTCCCCCCGGGATATCCTCTCTAAGTACTGCTGTGATGTCCTCCCTAATCAATAGTGCAACTCCCTCTCCTCTCTTATCTCAACCTCTGTCACGCCGGAAGGATCGGTATCCCAGAACATTGAGCTTCCAGTCCTGCTCATCCCTCAACCACGTTTCCGTAATAGCTATAATATCACAATCCCATGTACCAATCCATGCTCTGAGTTCATCTGCCTTACCTGTAAGGCTTCTTGCATTAAAGTAAATGCAGTTTAGCCTACCAGACCTTCCAGGCTCCCTGTCCTGCTCCTGCCCGGCCTGCCTACTGGACTTGCTTGCTTTAACCTCTACGTTTGTGTCAACTATCTCATCTGAGAGACTACTACTTTGGGTCCCACCCCCCTGCAAGACTAGTTTAAACCCTCCTGAGTAGTGCTAGCAAACCTCCCCGCAAGGATATTGGTCCCTCTCCAGTTTAGATGCAACCCGTCCTTCTTGTACAGCTCACCTCTGCACCAGAAGAGATCCCAATGATCCAAGCAGCTGAAGCCCTCCCACCTACACTAGTTCTTCAGCCATGCATTCATTTGCCTAATCCTCCTATTCCTACCCTCACTAGCACGTAGCACAGAGAGTAATCCTAAGATTACAACCCTAGAGGTCCTGCTTTTTAACCTTCTGCCTAACTCCCTATATTCACTTTGCAGGACCTCATCTCTTTTCCTGCCCATGTCGTTAGTACCAATATGGACCACGACCTCTGGCTGCTCACCCTCCCCTTTCAGAATATCCTGCAGCCGCTCCGAGACATCCTTGACCCTAGCACCAGGGAGGCAACATACCATCCTGGAGTCTCGTTTGTTGCCACAGAAATGCCTATCTGCGCCCCTAACGATAGAAACCCCTATCACTATAGCTCTTCCACCCCTTTTCCTCCCCTGCTGTGCAGCAGAGCCCTCCGTAGTGCCACGAACTTGGCTGTTGCTGCATTCCCCTGGGAGGTCATCCCTCCCAACAGTATCCAAAGCGGTATATCTATTTGAGAGGGGGATGGCCACAGGGGACTCCTGCATTACCTGCCTGCGCCTACTACTCCGTCTGGTGGTCACCCATCTCTTTTCTGCCTGTGCAGCCATTACCTGCGGTGTGACCACCTCACTTAACGTGCTATCCACGACTTCCTCAGCGTTGCAGATGCTCCACAGTGAATCCACCCTCAGTTCCAGCTCTGTAATGCGGGTAGCCAGTAGCTGCCGCTGGATACACTTCCTGCACACATGGTCATCAGGGACACTGGAAGCATCCCTGATTTCCCACATAGCACAGGAGGAGCATATCATGGGGCTGAGCTCTCCTGCCATGACTTACCCTTTGGTTAATTAGTTACTCCCTTAATTAAAAAATACTAATTATACTAGGGGCCTTGTTCTACCCACTCCAATCTAAAGTCCTTAAAAAAAACACTTTAGTAGCTCTCACCTTATCACCAGAGGTTTTATTTTCAACAAAAAAACTTACCTCTTATTTTTTTAAGATATTCTAACAGCTGCTACTCACCAACCAATCACCTTGAAGATCTCCTGTGATGTCACTGTTGGCTTTTTTTTTCAAAACTCAGGTGCGCTGTTGCTGCTCTTTTTAAACACCTCTGGTCTCACTCAGTCTCCTTCTTTCCCGCTGTCTCTGCTCTTTTTAAACACCGCTGGTCTCACTCAGTCTTCTTCTTTCCCGCTGCCGCTGCTCTTTGTAAACATCCACCGCCGGTCTCACTCAGTCTCCTTCTTTCCCGCTGTTTCTGCACTTTTTAAACACTGCTGGTCTCACTCAGTCTCCTTCTTTCCCGCTGCTGCTGCTCTTTTTAAACACCGCCGGTCTCACTCAGTCTCCTTCTTTCCCGCTGTCACTGGGATGTTTCTAGAATAGTTCTTTTCAGGTGACGTTGACGATCAGTTTGACAGACTTTACAGGAGAAATGTGACAACAAGGGTTTCTGGCAGGCTTTTCAGGAGAAATGCAGCATCAGTTTCTCTATTTGTTACACTTGATTCTCAGGAAGTTCTCAAAGAGATGGAAAAAGATGAGCTGATGGTGACTGTTCTCTTGGCTGGTTTTCTCCAACTGCCTTCAAAATAGTTCACACCTCAACACACTGTCCAAAGTGAAACCAAAAGCAATGTCTCAAGAGTCAAGCCTCCTGACCCCTACAAATCTTGACCTGTCATTTCACTGTAAACGTCTCCCCCAGGTCAAAAAGCCCATGCTGGGTATTTATCTGAAGACAGGTGACTTCCAGTAAATGTTGTTTTCAAACAAGACCTCTCAGTGTCCTTTCGGTGGCCCCAGTGAAAAAACATCCATGGAATCCTTTTCTGTTTTCCCAAATAAAACAATGTCCATAACATCTAAAATATATGAGTCCTCAAAAACATACAAAAAAATATAGAAGCACTGTCATAAAACTCGGTACACATCTCTGCCTCTCTACCTCACTATCCTCCTTTAAGACACTCTTTAAATCTACCTCTTTGACCAAGCTTTTAGCCATCTGCCCTGATATCTCCTTATGTGGCTTGGTGTCATATTTTGTTTTATAATGTTCCTGTGAAGTGGCTTGGGATGTTTTGTTAACTTAAAGGTGCTATGTAAATAGCAACCCCCCCCACCCCCTCCCTCTACCCCTCCCCCTTGCATCCCCTCCTCCCACCGGCACCATCCTACACCTGTGTAGGGGCCCCAACAACCCCACTGCCTTGTGGGCGTCTCGGGAGAGACCAAGGCTAAGGGAGTAAACCCTAACAGAAAATCCGGAGCGGAACCCCGTAGGCGGTCATGTGTCACCTTTGGCATGTTTCCGGCAGTTCCTGCAGCCATACTGGTGCCAAACGTCGTGTCCTGCACTCCTTTGGACCCCACCAGAAAGGCCGAGAGGGGGGCTTTGATGACTGGGCAACTCTCAACCTCCATAAATTTGCCCAGGCATGCGCCATGGAGAGGTCACTCCATAGTTGCCTCACAGCGACTGAAACAACACGGAAGGCAGCAGTTACGGGTTATAAGTCCAGATAAATTGGCGTAGAAACTGGGCGCCACGGGTTGCCTTTGTCGGTGGGAGAGGTCATTGCACCTCACTGGACATCTACCGCCCGCCTCAAACCGGGCAGCCCCCGGTCAATAAGGTTCTGTCCCGCCACAGTCTGCCTGCTTCAATGGGTGCTTGGAGCTCAGGGTCATTGCCCGAAAGGTGGACTGATACACCGCACCAAACAACATGAAAAAAGGAAAGAAGGTACCAGCCCTTCGCTTTGCAAGCTGGAACGTCAGAACTATGTGTCCTGGCCTGTCGGAAGACCTTACACAAATCAACGATTCTCGGAAGACCGCCATCATTAACAACGAGCTCAGTAGATTCAATGTGGACATTGCAGCACTTCAGGAGACTCGCCTCCCCGCGAGTGGCTCTCTAGCAGAGCAAGACTACACCTTCTTCTGGCAGGGCAGGGATCCTGAAGAACCAAGACAGCATGGAGTGGGCTTCGCCATCAGAAACTCCTTGCTCAGCATGATAGAGCCTCCCTCAAATGGCTCGGAATGCATACTGTCCATCCGACTGCTCACCACCTCTGGTCCAGTACACCGACTCAGCATCTATGCTCCAACACTCTGCTCCGCACCTGAAGCTAAAGACCAGTTCTATGAACAACTCCATAACATCATTAGCAGCATCCCCAACACCGAACACCTATTCCTGCTGGGGGACTTTAATGCCAGGGTTGGGGCCGACCATGACTCATGGCCCTCCTGCCTTGGGCGCTATGGCGTTGGAAGGATGAATGAGAACGGGCAGAGACTGCTTGAGTTGTGTACCTATCATAACCTCTGCATCACCAACTCGTTCTTTCACACTAAACCCTGTCACCAGGTTTCATGGAGGCACCCAAGATCACGTCGTTGGCACCAGCTAGACCTCATTGTCACAAGGCGAGCCGCCTTAAACAGTGTTCAAATCACACGCAGCTTCCACAGTGCGGACTGCGACACCGACCACTCCCTGGTGTGCAGCAAGGTTAGACTCAGACCAAAGAAGTTGCATCATTCCAAGCAGAAGGGCCACCCGCGTATCAACACGAGCAGAATTTCTCACCCACAGCTGTTACAAAAATTTCTAAATTCACTTGTAACAGCCCTTCAAAACACTCCCACAGGGGATGCTGAGACCAAGTGGGCCCACATCAGAGACGCCATCTATGAGTCAGCTTTGACCACCTACGGCAAAAGTGCGAAGAGAAATGCAGACTGGTTTCAATCTCATAATGAAGAGCTGGAACCTGTCATAGCCGCTAAGCGCATTGCACTTTTGAACTACAAGAAAGCCCCCAGCGATTTAACATCCGCAGCACTTAAAGCAGCCAGAAGTACTGCACAAAGAACAGCTAGGCGTTGCGCAAACGACTACTGGCAACACCTATGCAGCCATATTCAGCTGGCCTCAGACACAGGAAACATCAGAGGAATGTATGATGGCATGAAGAGAGCTCTTGGGCCAACCATCAAGAAGATCACCCCCCTCAAATCTAAATCGGGGGACATAATCACTGACCAACGCAAACAGATGGACCGCTGGGTTGAGCACTACCTAGAACTGTACTCCAGGGAGAATGCTGTCACTGAGACGGCCCTCAATGCAGCCCAGCCTCTACCAGTCATGGATGAGCTGGACATACAGCCAACCAAATCGGAACTCAGTGATGCCATTGATTCCCTAGCCAGCGGAAAAGCCCCTGGGAAGGACAGCATTACCCCTGAAATAATCAAGAGTGCCAAGCCTGCTATACTCTCAGCACTACATGAACTGCTATGCCTGTGCTGGGACGAGGGAGCAGTACCCCAGGACATGCGCGATGCCAACATCATCACCCTCTATAAAAACAAAGGTGACCGCGGTGACTGCAACAACTACCGTGGAATCTCCCTGCTCAGCATAGTGGGGAAAGTCTTTGCTCGAGTCGCTCTGAACAGGCTCCAGAAGCTGGCCGAGCGCGTCTACCCTGAGGCACAGTGTGGCTTTCGTGCAGAGAGATCGACTATTGACATGCTGTTCTCCCTTCGTCAGATACAGGAGAAATGCCGTGAACAACAGATGCCCCTCTACATTGCTTTCATTGATCTCACCAAAGCCTTTGACCTCGTCAGCAGACGTGGTCTCTTCAGACTACTAGAAAAGATCGGATGTCCACCAAAGCTACTAAGTATCATCACCTCATTCCATGACAATATGAAAGGCACAATTCAACATGGTGGCTCCTCATCAGAGCCCTTTCCTATCCTGAGTGGTGTGAAACAGGGCTGTGTTCTCGCACCCACACTTTTTGGGATTTTCTTCTCCCTGCTGCTTTCACATGCGTTCAAATCCTCTGAAGAAGGAATTTTCCTCCACACAAGATCAGGGGGCAGGTTGTTCAACCTTGCCCGTCTAAGAGCGAAGTCCAAAGTACGGAAAGTCCTCATCAGAGAACTCCTCTTTGCTGACGATGCTGCTTTAACATCTCACACTGAAGAATGCCTGCAGAGTCTCATCGACAGGTTTGCGTCTGCCTGCAATGAATTTGGCCTAACCATCAGCCTCAAGAAAACGAACATCATGGGGCAGGATGTCAGAAATGCTCCATCCATCAATATTGGCGACCACGCTCTGGAAGTGGTTCAAGAGTTCACCTACCTAGGCTCAACTATCACCAGTAACCTGTCTCTAGATGCAGAAATCAACAAGCGCATGGGTAAGGCTTCCACTGCTATGTCCAGACTGGCCAAGAGAGTGTGGGAAAATGGCGCACTGACACGGAACACAAAAGTCCGAGTGTATCAGGCCTGTGTCCTCAGTACCTTGCTCTACGGCAGCGAGGCCTGGACAACGTATGCCAGCCAAGAGCGACGTCTCAATTCATTCCATCTTCGCTGCCTTCGGAGAATACTTGGCATCAGGTGGCAGGACTATATCTCCAACACAGAAGTCCTTGAAGCGGCCAACACCCCCAGCTTATACACACTACTGAGTCAGCGGCGCTTGAGATGGCTTGGCCATGTGAGCCGCATGGAAGATGGCAGGATCCCCAAAGACACATTGTACAGCGAGCTCGCCACTGGTATCAGACCCACCGGCCGTCCATGTCTCCGTTATAAAGACGTCTGCAAACGCGACATGAAATCGTGTGACATTGATCACAAGTCGTGGGAGTCAGTTGCCAGCGTTCGCCAGAGCTGGCGGGCAGCCATAAAGACAGGGCTAAATTGTGGCGAGTCGAAGAGACTTAGTAGTTGGCAGGAAAAAAGACAGAGGCGCAAGGGGAGAGCCAACTGTGTAACAGCCCCGACAAACAAATTTCTCTGCAGCACCTGTGGAAGAGCCTGTCACTCCAGAATTGGCCTTTATAGCCACTCCAGGCGCTGCTTCACAAACCACTGACCACCTCCAGGCGCGTATCCATTGTCTCTCGAGATAAGGAGGCCCAAAAGAATATGTAAATATAAGTTGCCGTTGTTTTAGTCAACCCTTGCTTGAGATTCCTTCTGTGAATTTCCTGCAACTCATTACTAAGCTTTTGAAAATATGGGGTTGAATTTCGTGACCTCGTTGCGGGTACCAGCGGCAGACCCATCTCTACTCATCACATGTGCAGTGGGCCCACTGTGATCATATAGCGGGTGGCCAATTACAATAATGGAGGTGCGGGGCCTGTCCAATTAGGCAGTGTAGGTGGGCTCCGAGGCACAGATCATGTCATTAGCTGATTTCTCAGCAGTACCTGTTTAAAGCGCTGCCAGCCCTGCTTGTATTATTGCCTTTCAGTGAGGCAATGAATTTAGAGTGCTGCTGGAGCCCTTTGATGGTACTTTGAACTGCTGAACACCCTTGCAACACCACTGTAGCTGCTGGTTCCTGGAACTGCAACTAATGGACCCTACTGCACCAGGACTTCCAACCGTCAGAACAGGGCTTGATAGAAATGAGACCATGTCCAAGGCAAGACGTTGGATGGCCCCACGATTTAGCAATAGCTCCCTGCAGATTCTCATCCAGGCTGGAAGGGAAAGGCGGGAGGTCCTCCCACTTGACTAAGCAAGACTTGGAGGAGATGCAGAGGAGGTAAGCATGCATGGGGTCGCCCCCTGGACATGGGTCCAATGCAGGAAGGGAGTCAATGACCTCCTTCGGTCTGCCAAGGTGGGTACTCCACAGCTCTCTTCTCTTGGGGCTTGACAGTGGGTGCGCAGCAGGCAGTGCCACATGGAGAGGGAGGCAACACAAAGGTGCTGGCAAAGAAGGTTATCCATCACCACATCCTGATTCTTTCAAACCTCACCCTCGTTACCTCCCCTGACAGCCCACGTGGGGAGAGCCATGTAGGAAACCCCAGCAGGGAATGAGAGGCTGTCACTAGCAGAACTGTTATCTCAGTCTTCCTGCAAAGTCTTACTATCTCTCTCTTTCCACTTGCAGGACAAGCAGGCCCATAAGAGGAGGGAGGCCACATGGACTGGTGGAGGAATTGCTGACATATGCCTTCTCTCGATGGCTAAAGAGGAGGCACTCGAGTTAGCAGGCACCGAGGGCAACCGCTCAATAGCGGATGGAGAGACTGGAGTTTCGGCGCAAGAGAGTGAGGATTGTGTTTAATCGATATCCGACACACTTCTGCAGATGCACATCATGCATGGCTGGTATAATGAGATCTGCAATGCCTTACCCATACATATTTGTGTTCTCTCATTCAGGTTGGCATTTGCAGGAGACTCCAGTAGAAGGGTGTTATGCTGGGCCTCCACCTGCCCTGAATGTGGCATATTAATTTCACTATATGGACATTAAGTTTCAAATTGTTGCTGTGAAAGAGAGAAGGCCTGTTACAAGGGCTGCCAGACTTGGATGAAAAACATTTGCATACTAACAGACAATGCTTGGAGGGATAATTTAACCCAGAATGGACTTTGAGCACCAGGTATTGTGTGTAAAAAGAGACATCCCAGGGTCGGCTAAGACAAGAGAATCCACAAACAGACATGGTCAGACCAGCTTGTCACATGAATAGCCTGCTTGGCAACCTGGGTTTTTCGGAATTGTCCAAAGAGTTTTGAACTCAGAGACTGCAGTATGTTCCTCTACTGAAAAAGACTGGCTGGCTCGTCACGACCTCTCCTGTCTGGCTCTCCCTCTCTTTCACACGGAACTCCAAATCCACTGAAGACACATGAACCCCAAGACAGAAAAGTCTCCTACATCGAACAAGGTTTAAGAAGAATACTGGGCCCCAACGAAAAGCAAGATCTACCTACAATCAAGGACTATACAGTGAGCTCGCAGAACTGTAACAAAAATCCTCTTCAGAAATTGCCTCAAACTTTTCCACTTTTTTTTTCTGCTCTTTTCTGTCTCTATCTGCATGGTGCATCACGTATGCACGCTAGCGTGGGCTCATCTTATATCATTAGGCGTGAACCGAATTAGAGTTTAAGTTTAAGCTTAATAACATTTCAACCTTTCTTCTTTAAACCTAAGAAAACCTGTTTTTGGGCTTGGTTCTTTGCCTTATAATTGGAAAGCAGTGAACAAGGATTCATCAAGCGGGAGATAAAAAAACGGTGTGTTTAAAATTAAACCCTGTTACGGTAAGACCAGGTGAAGGCTGAGAGGGAACCCTAGACACCATTCTCACCTGGTCTTAACAAGGGGGACATAATTCCACCTCTGACGAGGATCTGGAGTCAGAGGAAGTATTGTCCCATGACTCTCCTGCACCTCCTAACAGTGCAGGTACTTTCACCTCAGTGGATTTATGCTCGGTTGTAGAATCAGGGTCACAAGCTAGTGAGAGCACAGCACACGTACCCGAGCAGCACTGAGAGACAGAGGACTGTGGCTGGCCAGGCTCATGCTGAGCCCCAGGCTAATGATGAGCTTCTGGTATTGACAGCACAGAGCATGCTGGAGTTGCAAAGAGAGTCAAGGCAACATCTGACGGAGATGCCAGAGGCCATGCTCAACCATGAGCGGACGTTGGACAAGTCCATCCATGTCATGAGTGCTGCCAGGTCTCAGGAATGTGAGTGCTTGGCTTCCTCCTTCGAGAGGTTGGTGACCCTCATGGAGAGCCAGATCCCACAGATGTGCACAGACCTGCAGACCATCGCCTTGGCCAAGAGTTTGATACTGCAGTGGCAAGGCAAGAGAAGGACAAGGCGCCTGGCGTCTTCTCCAGTTCCTCATCCTTCTCTGGTGAGCAGGGAGGTTCAAGTGAGCCTTGAAAGGGAGGAGCAGAGGCTGACCTCTACAGCTAGGGGCTCCTCTCGGGTTGCTCTGAGTGTGGACACCGGTTCATCAGCCCCTCCGCCAGTGAACACAGCTCTTGGTGCAGGACTCTCCTCAGGCATTGCAGCTGCCCTCCAGGCCTCAGGCAGCCAGAGAACGGCCTCTGAAGTCATCACAGGCCAAGGGGCAGCCTGATCAGCAGCCTGCCTCCAGCCCAGCTGGCGATGAGTTCAAACCTCACCGAAGCACTTGCAAGTGTATAAAGAAAAGGATCTAGAGACAGTTGGGGGTTCACGGGTATTTGATATCTGACGTGATGCTTCAGATAAAGTTCTTTTGTTCCAAGCCATTAACGTTTATTGTGTAAAAGTGATTATTCTATCATGCCTTAATGGCGAGATGCTGACTTCCCTCTTAGTGGATGCCAATGTAAGCACAGCCCTCATTTAAATGTGATCTCCCATGGGCACTAGCGGGTGGTATAGCTGGGCACTAAGCACGGAACACAAATGGAAGGGGAGCGACAGACGACATGCATTGAGGTCAGTCTTTATTGGTTTCTCTGTGAGTGGCCATCAGGGTGGATGGAAGCGGGTAAGTATGAGATTGTCTCTTGCCTCCTTGGCCCGTCGCTCAATCTGCCTGGCCTCTGGTGCAAGGAGTTCAACATCCAACGCTACTTGCTCAGCTCTCTCCTCTGTGTCCTCCTCATCGGTGGAGGAGTGTCACTTAGTTATGTCATTGTCATGCATGGCCTCCCCGCTCTGCAGTGCTAGATGGTGCAGAGAACAGCAGACCACCTCAATACGCAAGACCCTCGCTGGGGCATACTGCAGGGCTCCACCAGATCGATCCAGGCACTGGACTCTCATCTTCAGCAGCCCAATTGCATGCTTGATGGTTGCTCAGTTGGACCTGTGGCAAGTGTTGTACCTCTCCTCTGCTGCATTGTGAGGGTTCCTCACAGGTGTAAGAAGCCAAGTCTTCAATGGGTATCCCTTGTCCCCGAGAATCCATCCCTGAAGGCGAGTGGGGGGCCTGAAAAGCTGTGGCACCTGGGACTGTCAAAGTATGTACGTATGTGGCTACTTCCAGCCAATGCTTTCGGTGGTCACTAACCAGTTGAACATTGATGGAATGGAAGCTCTTCCTGTTGATGAAGGTGGCTGCCTTGTCCATGGGAGCCTTGATGGCCACATACATGCAATCTATCACACCTTGGACCTGGGGAAATCTGCTGAACCTCTCAGCCTGACTGTCTGGGTCAGTCCAGCAGCGCACATACTCACTGGCCCTCTTTAACAGGGCATTGGTCACCTCCTTAATGCAGGGGTGGGCTGCTGTCCGAGAGTTCCCACACATGTCCTGGTGGATCCTTGGAATGATCCAGATGCATAAAAGTTTAGTGCCACTGTGATATTTAGGGCCACAGGCATAGGGTGACCACCCAATCCCATAGATCACAACTCGTATGGCAGCATGGTGCGCAAGTCAGTGACGGCCTCCCTGGAGAGATGTTGTCTTCGCTGACAATGGCGCTCGGACATTTGGAGGTAGCTGATTTGAGTCTGGTACACTCTTTAGTTTTAGTTTTAGTTTTAGTTTTAGAGATACAGCACTGAAACAGGCCCTTCGGCCCACCGAGTCTGTGCCGACCATCAACCACCCATTTATACTAATCCTACACTAATCCCATATTCCTACCACATCCCCACCTGTCCCTATATTTCCCTACCACCTACCTATACTAGGGGCAATTTATAATGGCCAATTTACCTACCAACCTGCAAGTCTTTTGGCTGTGGGAGGAAACCGGAGCACCCGGAGAAAACCCACGCAGACACAGGGAGAACTTGCAAACTCCACACAGGCAGTACCCAGCATTGAACCCAGGTCGCTGGAGCTGTGAGGCTGCGGTGCTAACCACTGCGCCACTGTGCGCTGGTGAGCTCTTGGCCTGGCCGCTGCAGCTGCTCTTGTCATAGAACTTCATGGGCAGGCGGAGCTGCCGCTTGGCCCTCCCTCTGTTGGAGGCACCGCATCATGCCACGGGGGTCCACAAAGACAGGGTGTATGAGACTCATGCCAGGTGAGCAGTGGGCATACAGGTCACTGTCAATGCAGAGACTACCCTGCCTTAGTAACTGAACTTTTGCTACTCCTCCTGGCAGAATCCCTGATTGCTCTCAGTGCTTACCCTTGCTGATAGCCGACCCTCTCATCCAGCAGTATGGGCAATCAAACATCTAACCCAACAGTTTGGACACCCGATACAGCCACCCAAACTCAAGCACACCCCCACCCCACCACCCCCCCAGCCCTTGCAGACCCCCCCCAAGTTCTGAACTCCCCCTTGCAGAGCCTTTCAGCAACCGACAACATTTTCTGTGGCCCCGAGACCTTGACCCCCCCCCCACGACCTTGCAGGACCCCCCAAGATCCTGATCTCCTGCACCGCCCCCCCCTTGCAGAGCCGCGCAGACCCTGACTCCCCTTGCAGAGCGCACATCACTGCAGTCCGAAAATGACCTCCACTCCTTTCTTCCCCTGTGCAGTGCTGTTCATGGCTGCCTACCCATCGCAGTACTGAAGCCTTGCCTCAGTGTCGCCAACTTTTCACAGCCGTGACTCCGAAGGCACATGAGTGCCGCCCGCCATCCACTTAATCCCAAGCCCCCATTGAATCGCGACAACTTAGATGCAAATGCATTGAAATTAATTGCTCAGGCATTTAAATTACATTCCCATCTCTTCGGGCAGTGATTCTGCCCTGGTGTTTTCACACCACAGACTAAATCCAGGACGAATGTCACAGCGCCAGATGTCCGGTCGAATGCTTCCAACACGATTCTTCATCTCCCAAGCCACCATTCCTGCTCCAAACTACTGCACAAAATTCTGCCCACGGTGTCTGCAGCTTTACACAATATACCAAATGGTGTCTGAACAGCGATTTCTATAAAGTCAGAATAATTTGTTTTGACTCAGAGTCAAATACATTGGAGAGGTATTGCTGATAGTTAATAAGTTTTGGTGATAGCAGCTTCAAGCTGACTGTTCAGATCACTCTTATAACCCTGAGTGTTCTGCAGTGAACCTGCATATCACTGATACTGTGGTTTATGAGTGATTGGCCTGCCACACTCACTGTAAACCCATATATATAATTCAAAAACACCAAGAAAACCAGCTTATCTCGAACAAACACCTTGCTTTGATTGTGCACGTATGCGTGTTCAATATAATTATATTTCATTGATGTTTTCATCTGGGAAGCAATAACAAAACTGGGAAACAATGGGATATTGGTGGGCATTGTAGAGAAACATGCTATATATTGTGGTTTCTCCAAAAGTCAAGAAGCAACATGAATGCTCACCTTGCGTTTCTAAACTTATAAACCTACTTTCTTTAGAAAACCATGGTGGCTTTGATCTTAGCTCTGTCACTCTAAAATACTTCAAGAGATTTAAGTCATAATCCAATGGACCAACTGCATCCTCATCAAGATTTTATTTCAACAACTAACAGAAAGAATGGAAAACAAAAGAAGTCTCTAAACAATGTTATTCACAATTAATTAGAGCCTTCCAAATTCTTGCATTTTACCCACTTCAAAAAAAATCACACAGTCACACTTGAGAGTGTTATACTTTGCCATACATGTGTAGAACACACTCAAATCTATCAGTATACAAAAAAAAACCAAATCCCAACTGACCAGGTACAGCATCTATGGTGGTATAAGTAGCAAGGTAGTACAAAAACTAATCATTAAGAACATTAAGAGTCAGACAACTAACAAGGAGGAGGAAGGCAATTAAATTGTTCAATATGTTTTTTGAAAATGCTTGCAGCTGCTATCTTCTTTTGACTGTAACCTGAGGATTCTGACATAATGAACACATACAAAACATCAGTCACAAATATGTCCTGCCAGAATTGTAACCCTTTTAAGGTATCTAAATATTGTGCACCCTGAATGAAAGAGCTCAACTAATTAGCACAGTACAATAGCCTACAGAGTAGCTCAGAATGCATGAGCATCACCCTTTGCAAATACTTTCTGGAATTCAACTTTCAGGATACAATTAAGGCTGCCTTCCTTACATAACTAATGAGCATCATCCCATTTTGAAGCAGGAGGGCACAAACCATTCACAGAGCATGCTAAGGCTTCTTGCTTATAAACCAGCTTCCCTTCACCCTCCTCCATCCAGCAATGTGAAAGGACAGGCAACACCAAAACACAAATAATACATTGTTAGAATGGATGAACACTTTGAAGGTAAAAACAAAGCAGACAACCATATCATATTTTCATAAGAACCATACTGTATATGGTACAGGATTGATCCGGCTGCTCTCAGCAACCTCCACTCTGTCCTCAAAATCCCCGGCATGCCTTAGCTTGAATTAGAGGTGTTACATTAGCTATTTTCCAATCTGCTGAGACTTTTCCAGAATCTAGGGAATTTTGAAAGACCACAACTAATGCATCCACTATCTCTGCATCTACTTCTTTTAAGACCCTAGGATGCAGACTGATAGGTCCTGGGGACTTGTCAGCCTGTAGCTCGATTAGTTTTCCTAGTACCTTTTCCCTGGTGATTGCGATTGTTTTAAGTTCTTCCCTCCCTTTTACCTCTTGTTTTCCAAGTAACTTTGGAATGTTTTTTGTGTTTCTGACAGTGAAGACCGACACAAAATACCTGTTCAATGCTTCTGCCATTTCCTTGTTAACCCATTATTAATTCCCCAGACTCTCTAAAGGACTAACACTCACTTGAGTTACTCTGTTCCTTTTTCAATACTTGTAGAAACTCTTACTATCTGTTTTTATATTTCTAGCTAGCTTTCTCTCATACCCTAATTTCTCCCTTTTTTTAGTCATTCTTTGCTGGTTTGTAAAATCTGTCCAATCTTCTGATCTACCACTAATCTTCGCAGAATTGTACGCTTTTTCTTTCTATTTGATACTACCTTTAACTTCCTTTGTTAGCCACGGATGGTGTATCCTTCTCCTCGAGCTTTTCTTTCTCACTAGAATATACTTTACTGAGAGATGTGAAATATCTCCTTAATTGTCTGCCACTGCTTCTCTACTGTCCTAGCTTTTAACCTAATTTCCTAGTTCACTGGTCAAATATGTCTTCATACATTAGTAATTGCCTTTATTTAAGTTTAAAACACTAGTTTTAGACCCACACTTTAACGGATCATTAATTTGAACCTCTATGCCATGAACCCACGTGGTAAATAAAGGCGGAAGATTGACACTATAGAGATTGACTTATAGATCAAAAGTTATTCAAAAGCGTGGTTATTACTGGTCAGACTTCCTTAAACCATGAATCATATGCTATACTTGTGTGAGTAGGCATGGTTGGTCATATTTTTAATATAATTTTTTAATATCGTAAAATCACTTTCTTATTTTTGAGTCAGAGCTGACAGGACCCCAGTGATTCTGAAAACAGCATGCATAATCCCTGGGCTCTTAATATTGAAAGTACCAAGTTATTTACCTGTGCTTGAGTTTGTCAACAGTGGAAAAGGCTGAAACAGCAGGAAAAAAAACAGGAATCTATAAATGTCAGGAAACTAAGTCAGGAAGCATGTGCCTGTAATTAGATATTACCCTGAAACTGGCTGAAAGAAAGTCTCTGCAAGAGTCTTAAACAGTAAGCAACAAATTTTGATGCATCAAAAGAAATAATTTATATCATATCATTTTCAGGCATCTCCATTCACAAAGCCTATAATTTAAAGGTACAAACAGTGGAGCAGTGGTTAGCACGGCAGCCTCACAGCTCCAGGAACCTGGGTTCAATTCTGGGTACTGCCTGTGTGGAGTTTGCAAGTTCTCCCTGTGACTCTGTGGGTTTTCGCCGGGTGCTCTGGTTTCCTCCCACAGCCAAAGACTTGCAGGTGGTAGGTAAATTGGCCATTGTAAATTGCCCCTAGTGTAGGTAGGTAGTAGGGAATATGGGATTACTGCAGGGTTAGTATAAATTGGTGGTTGTTGGTCGGCACAGACTTGGTGGGCCGAAGGGCCTGTATCAGTGCTGTATCTCTAAATAAATAAATATGTGCCATTGGCCTTTCTGTAAGGTAAGAGACAAGTTGCTCCTGCTTAGTTCCTTAGAAACTACCAAGATAGATTTCTGGGCAATGAATGTATCCATTTACTTCTATAAATGTTGTTATTTATATAACTTATATATACCTTCCAAACCCGTGACCTCTACCAACTAGAAGGGCAGCACATACATGGGAACACCACCACCTGCAAGTTCCCCACCAAGTCACACACCATCCTGACTTGGAACTATATCGCCGTTCCTTCACTGTTGCTGGGTCAAAATCCTGGAACTCCCTTCCTAACAGCAATGTGGGTGTACCTACCCCACATGGACTGCAGCGGTTCAAGAAGGCAGCTCACCACCACCTTCTCAAGGGCTATTAGGGATGGCCTGGCCAGCGATGCCTACATCCCATGAATGAATAAAAAAAACTTATCAGTGTGCAGTTAAGAGTGGGTATTTATTGCTTCTCCCTGGTAATGCTTTGAATTCAATATGAACTACAAAAGACCACTCCTGCTGAGAATTGTCATAACCAGCTGCATTTCATAGTGTCTAACTGCCTGTCTGAATTTACATTCTCAACCCTGACACTTTCACATATTTATATCTTTCAATGAACAGATGTATCTGTACACAGGGTACATTAATTAAATGATATATATGAAATTATAAACTGAAATAATGCATTTAATAATTTCTTTATCTGCACTTATTATTTCTAGAGAGAAGCAAATTCACTATAAATCTAGAATGCATTTCTAACCTTTTTATTGACTAACACTTTGCGTGCTTGAAGTTGGGGAGATGTTAATGTCGGGGAATCAAGCAACTAATGTCGATATCAAGCTCTCCCATAAGTAGTACAGCCAGACACAGAGTCTCTTCTCCACCATAACAATATGCCTCATTCCCAGTCTAATGAGATTTTCAACTCGTTAATCTGGACTAATGCATCTTTATGCTCAGAAATTATTTCCTTTTTATTTTATTTAAATCAACACATCATCTTAGTCTATTGAGTCAAATAAAACCATTGGATCATGAAGTGATGGTGGACAAGAAATTCAATGGCGCTGTGTCTGTTTTTCAGGTGCTAAATGTGCACCTAAGCTTCCAACATGGCGGGAACCATGGGCTCATTATAAGCCACAAATGTGCCATCTGTAGTATTGATAGAGGCCAAAAACAAGCATCTGAGTCTGCATCTAAAACAGGCGGTCGGCCCTTTGCGTATGCAAATAAATGTTTTATTCCTTCACTCAAAACAGGCAAAGCTATATTCACTCCAGACAGCAAAGTTTTAAGTTAGTTGTAACTACATGGATGAAATTACTAAATTAGCATGATATGTCAGATAATTAAGACCCAGTGAAAGAGTTCTGATGTATGGTTTACACCTGAAATTGTAAGATATAATTTTTGCAGATGCTGGCAGATTTATGTATTTTTTTATTGTTCATGGGATGTGGGCATCACTGGCAAGGCCAGCATTTATTGCCCATCCCTAATTGCCCTTGAGAAGGTGGCGGTGAGCTGCCTTCTTAATCCGCTGCAGTCCTTGGGGTGTAGGTACACCAACATTGCTGTTAAGATGGGAGTTCCAGGATTTTGTCCCAGTGACAGTGAAGGAATGGTGATATAGTTCCAAGTCAGGATGGTGAGTGGCTTGGAACGAACTTGCAGGTGGATCTGCTGCCCTTGTCCTTCTAGATGGTAGAGGTCGTGGGTTTGGAAGGTGCTGTCAAAGGAGCCTTGGTGAGTTGTTGCAATGCATCTTGTAGATGGTACACACTGCTGCCACTGTGCATCAGTGGTGGAGGGAGTGAAAGTTTAAGGTGGTGGATGTGGTGCCAATCAAGCAGGCTGCTTTGTCCTGGATGGTTGCTCCCATCCAGGCAAGTGGAGAGTATTCCATCACGCTCCTGACTTGTGCATTGTAGATGGTGGACAGGCTTTGGCAAGTCAGGAAGTGAATTAATTGCCACAAAATTCCCAGCCTCTGACCTGCTGTTGTATCCGCAGTATTTATGCGGCTGGTCCAGTTCAGTTTCTGGTCAATGGTAACCCCCAGGATGTTGATAGTTGGGGATTCAGCGATGGTAATGCCATTGAATATCAAGGGGAGATGGTTAGATTCTCTCTTGTTTGAGATGGTCATTGCCTGGCACTTGTGTGGCACAAATGTTACTTGCCACTTATCAGCCCAAGTCTGGATGTTGTCCAAATCTTTCTGTATCTGTGCACAGGCTGCTTCAGTATCTGAGGAGTCACGAATGGTGCTGAACATTGTGCCATCATCAGTGAACATCCCCACTTCTGATCTTATGGTGGAGGGAAGGTCATTGATGAAGCAGCTGAAGATGGTTGGGCCTACAACACTACCCTGAGGAACTCCTGCAGTGATGTCCTGGGACTGAGATGATTGACCTCCAACAACCACAACCATCTTCCTCTGTGCTAGGTATGACTCCAACCAGCAGATAGTTTTCACCCAATTCCCAGTGACTCCAGTTTTGCTCGGGTCCCTTGATGCCATGCTCAGTCAAATGATGCCTTGATATCAAGGGCAGTCACTCTCGCCTCACCATCCCTGTGTTCTATTTTTAATTTCAGATTTATAGCATTTGGCCATTTTCTTTTTTTTAATATTTCTGCGATGATTTTTCTTTTGTTTTAAACAGCAAATGATGAGGGAGCTGATGGTGTCTTTATTAACCCAAGGAATCTAACTGTTGCCGCTGTACTAAATTTGTACGTTTATTCAGCCTGCTCACACTGTCAGGCTCAGTAACTCTTCAAGCTAATTTCCCTAATAAAGGATCAGCAGAAATTATTTAAAGCAACATTATTTTAAAAATTCAAATGCAGGAATCTAAATAATTGCTACGTTTGATAGTTTGATTTTAAAAGAACTTTTGGAAGCTCAGTTCGAATGTTGAAAGTTGGTTATGAGAAACATGAAAAATGATATAAACTTGAGCAGGAGCCTCTTTATACTGGATAGTATGTATGCAGTGACATGATCTATATTTTACTAGAAATTCCACTTTTTACCTGGCAATGTAACTGCTTGTTCATTGTACTAATTGTTTTGGTAATAACAAGAGCGAGTATTAACTATCGTTACACATGGCAGGGAATCCACCATCTGCAACATTGTAGTTACTCTTGGGAATAAATTACATTATTAGCCATTTGCCAGGTTTCACTATGCACAACTTTTTATGTGAAATGTGGATCAGAACTATTCTGCATCTGGGACTACAGGCTATTTTGCCATTAACTGTGTAGAGGAATTATAAGAATTGCTAAATGAATAAAAGACGAAGGTCAATACGACACTATTATATTGTATGATATTTTCTGTATGATATTTTATTGCTGGCAGTTATCCTGCACTTAATGCCTGCAGCCCTGACCTATTAGTAACTGCGTTGAGGTGTTAGTACTTCCACCACTGTGCTTACTCAAGGAGTAACAAATGCAAAGAACTGAACAGTCTTTACAAACCGTCCACATTCACTAGTGAAGGTCACTGACCAGAGGACTGCAGATGTACAGTTGTTATAGCAACACTGTACTTGCCATAAGAATTCTCAGCCACAGTATGTAGAGTGGAACCACTTCCATTCCTCCCACAAATGGGTGCATTCCAGAGCACTAGGAGCCCAAGTAAACATGATTTATTTTTGAAAATACTTCTGTATAAAATAAAAAGAACAAAAACAGAAGATGATAGAAGTACCGAGATAGTTGATTCATTGGTTTTGATTTTCCGAAATTCCCTAGATTCAGGGAAGGTACCATTAGATTGGAAAATAGCCAATGTAACTCCATTATTCAAAAAGGGAGAGAGACAGAAAGCAGGAAACTACAGGCCAGTTAGCTTAACATCTGTCTTAGGAAAAATGTTAGAAGCTATTATTAAAGACGTTATAGCAGGGCATTTATAAAAATTCAAGGTAATCAGGCAGAAACAACATGGTTTTGTGAACGGGAAATCATGTTTAACCAATTTATTGGAGTTAGATTAGATATACAGCACTGAAACAGGCCCTTCGGCCCACCGAGTCTGTGCCGAACATCAACCACCCATTTATACTAATCCTACACTAATCCCATATTCCTACCAAACATCCCCACCTGTCCCTATATTTTCCTACCACCTACCTATACTAGTGACAATTTATAATGGCCAATTTACCTATCAACCTGCAAGTCGTTTGGCTTGTGGGAGGAAACCGGAGCACCCGGAGAAAACCCACGCAGACACAGGGAGAACTTGCAAACTCCACACAGGCAGTACCCGGAATCGAACCCGGGTCCCTGGAGCTGTGAAGCTGCAGTGCTAACCACTGCGCCACTGTGCCGCCAGTCTTTGAGGGAGTTACATGTGTTGTGGATAAAGGGATGTATTGTACTTAGATTTCCAGAAGGCATTTGATAAGGTGCCACATCAAAGGTTATTGCAGAAAATAAAAGCTCATGGTGTAGGGGGTAACATATTGGCATGGATAGAAGATTGGTTAGCTAACAGGAAACAGAGTGAATGGGTCATTTTCTGGTTGACAAGATGTAATGAGTGATGTGGCACAGGAACCTGTGCTGGGGCTTCAACTTTTTACAATTTATATAAATGACTTAGATGAAGGGAACGAAGGTATGGTTGCTAAATTTGCTGATAACACAAAGATAGGTAGGAAAGTAACTTGTGAAGAGGACATAAGGAGGCTACAAAGGGATAGAGATAGGTTAAGTGAGTGGGCAAAGACCTGGCAAATGGAGTATAATGTGGGAAAGTGGGAAATTGTCCACTTTTGCAGGAAGAATGAAAAAGAAGTATGTTATCTAAATGGTGAGAGATTGCAGAGCTCTGAGATGCAGAGAGATCTGGGTGTCCTACTGCATGAATTGCAAAAGGTTAGTATGCAGGTACAGTATGTAATTAGGAAAGCTAATAGAATGTTATCGTTTATTGTGAGGGGAATTCAATACAAAAGTAGGGAGGTTATGCTTCAGCTATACAAAGCATTGGTGAGACCAGTGTGTACAGTACTGGTCTCCTTATTTAAGGAAGGATGTAAATGCATTGGAGGCAGTACAGAGAAGGTTTACTAGACTAACACCTGGAATGGGCGGGCTGTCTTACGAGGAAAGATTGCACTGGCTAGGCTTGTATCCGCTCGAACTTAGAAGAGTAAGAGGCGACTTGATTGAAACGTATAAGATCCTGAGGGGTCTTGACAGGGTGGATGTGGATGTGGAAAGGATGTTTCCCCTTGTGGGAGAATCACTATTTAAAAATAAGGGGTTGCCCATTTAAGACAGAGATGAGGAGAAATGTTTTCTCTCAGAGGATGGTGATTCTATGGAATTCACTTCCTCAAAAGGTAGTGGAAGCAGAGTCTTTGAATATTTTTAAGGCAGAGGTAGATAGATTCTTGATAAGTAAGGGGATGGAAGGTTATTAGGGGTAGTTGAAAATGTGGAGTAATCAGTTCAGCCATGAACTTATTGAATGGTGGAGCAGGCTCGAGGGGTCGAGGGACCTACGCCTGCTCCTAATTCGTATGTTCGTATGTCTAGATATTACTTTTATACCACTATCTGCTCAGATTTTCTTTTTTAGTGTAATTTTTCAAAGCTTTATGTGATCTACTCAAAGACTGACAGCACGCTACCAGTAAGTCACCATCAACGTGTCCCACCAGTCACACATCATGAGTGCATTGCCATTACTTTTCCAATATGCAGAGCTGGCAGACAAGGTTTTAAGCTGACAACATAAACTCAGAAAATTAGCCCAAAATGCTGCAGAGGAGAATTTCAAACTCATAATTAATTTTAAACAATTCAAAGACACAATTAATCCTGTGGTGACATAAAAACATAAATTGCTAGAAATACTCAGCAGGTCTAGCAGCATCCGTGGAGAGAGAAACAGTTTCAGGTCGATGACCTTTCATCAGAATGAGAAAAAGTTAAAAGATGTAATAGGTTTTAACCAAGTATGGAGGCAGGGGAGAGGAGGATAGAACAAAAAGAAAGGTCTGTGATCGGGTGGAAGGCAGGAGTGACTAAATGACAAAAGGGATGATGGTGCAAGGCAAAAGGTGATGATAATGGGACAAGTAAAGAAACAAAAGATGTGTCTAGAGGAGGTGTAAAGAGCAATTGAAGAATCATTATCATCTGAAAAAATGAGGACAGTGATTATGATCTCAAAATGTTGAACTGAATGTTGAGTATGGAAGGCTGTAACCTGGTTAATTGAAAGATAAGATACTGTTCCTCAAGTGCATGTTAAGCTTCATTAGAACAGTAAAGGAGGTCAAGGATAGAGACATCAAAATGGGGGTGGAGTGGGGAATTAAAATGACAAGGAAGAGTCGGGGATGAACCATGTGAAGATGAGGAAAGTGTGGAAATTGGAAGCAAAATTGACGCAATTTCCCAATTCAGGGCAAAAGCAGGAAACAGCACCAATCCACCATCAGTGTACTGGAAACAGTGGTGAGGGAGTGGGTCTGTAGGACTGGAACAAAGAATGTGCAACTTAACCAACAAAACGGCAGGCATAGTGAAGACCCATATGGGTTCCCATAGCAACACTTCTAATTTGGGGGAAGTGAATGGAGTCAAAGAAGAAGTAATTTTATGTGAACACAAGTCATCCAGGTGGAGGAGGGTGGTGGTGCTGAATGGGGCTTGGCTGAGCCTCCATTCAAGGAAGAAGCTGACCTCATGGGGAATGGAGACGTGGATAGATTGGATATCCGTGGTGAAAAGGAGACAGTAAGGGCCAAGAAACTGGAAACTGTTAAAGTGGTGGCGGGTGTCAGAATAGTCACAAATGAGGGTGGGAAGAGACTGGCTAAAGGGAGAAAAAAATAGACATCAGATAGGAAGACATCAATTCAACGGAGCAAAAACAGGCTGAAATGATGGGCTGAATTTTACTGGCCCCTGGGTGACAGGAACAGAGGTGGGGGGGGGGGGGTGTGGTCTGGTAAAATAGCGAGAGTTGTTTATGGATGGCACCCTGATGCTGCCTTGCCCGGTGGGGGGCAATGATTCCCAGCGATGGGCTGAAAGATGGATTGGCTGCCATTCCTATTAAGGGCCATTTTATGGGGCAGCTGGCATTTTTCCAATGGCTTGGCAGCTCCCCCACTGTGTAGAGAGGTCACCAGCTTCATGGAGGAGGCCTCCCTGCAGTAACCTGGGGCCCATCGGAGGCGGAGGCTCCAGGCCCAACAGAGGCAGCCCCTGCAGCCCCAATAATTCCCCTGGAAGGGTTTGCCCTGCAATCGGCAGGGCCTTGCCCCTCGGCCATCCTGAATTTTAATTTTTACTTACCTCAACGAGGGTGTCTCCATCTTAGGCACCCCCAAGGTTTCCGACCTGCCTCAGCCACGCCCACCTCTCCCAGTGGGGCTGTTGAGGCTTCAGAGCTGCAGTCAGTGGGTCCACATGCAACTAATTAGGAGGTCGCCTCTGGTAAAATCGCCGAGTCAGTCCTGCTTCCAGCAAGCCTGATGGATCTACCAGGGCAGTTCTGTTTGTGGACTTTGGGAAGGAGGTAGAAATGGGATGTGTGGGGTTGGGGAACCTATGTTGGAGGCCATGAAGGAAAGCTCTCCAGAGGAGATGAGGTCAGTAACAGTCTGAGCAATGACGGCTTGATGCTCGAAGGTGGGATAATGGTCCAGGGCGGGTTAGAAGGTGTGTCGGAGAGTTCAGCCTCCACAAAGTAAAGGTCAATTCATTAAGCAACAACAGCGCCAGACTTGTCAGTAGGTTTAATGACAATGTTAGGGTTGGACCTGAAAGAATGGAGTGCTGCAAGTTCAGAGGGAGATCGTTTAGAGTAAGCAGAGTACAAAAATTGAGGCAGCTGAAGTCACCCATTCCCGAACAGCCTGCTTCTACCTCCCAATGAAAAGATCTAGAGAGAATAAGAGGCCGGGGGAGGGGGGTGGTGGTTGTGGATCCAGGTGGAACAAGAATTCTGAAGATGGGACAAAGGTCTACTCTGCAGGGATTGGGGGGAAGACTACTGGCCAAAAAAGTGTGCACTAAGGTGAAGGTAATGGCTGAAGAGCTCAGTGTTGTGTCGAGCTAGAAATTCTTTGAGGTCACGGTCTAAGATGATGAAGCTGAGGCCATTGTTGAGAATAGATCGTTCGGAGTCAGAGAGGAAAAGGTCAGAGAAGACAGTGAAAACACAATAAAGGGGGAGATTGGAAGGGGAATGGGGACAGAGGAAAGTGAAGGGGAAGCAGGATCCAGAAAGATGTGGGTATCCAAATAGTTGTTGAAGCAACTCCGAACAATAATCCTGAGGTGAACGTGTTGAAAGCCTATAGAAATAATCCACTACATTTAACCAGCTATCAGGGGCAGAAATAATAAATGAATCATCTAGTAAACAACATCTATATTGTTAAATACTTTACCTTCTGCATTACAAAGACAATGCTTTATAAAAACCTATGCCTGCCAGAGAATGATGGATGCTTCATCTTCAAGCATTCAGTTCAACTACCAGACTGGACAAAAGAAAAGAAAAGCAACTACTTGAATAAAACGGAATAATTATAATGCCAATTAAAAATACTGTGAATACATTTCTCATTTCACTTTCAAATTGATCATGCGAAGAGCTTATTCCGATCTCTTAAGCAGTCATGTGTGTGGCACATTGGTCAAAAAAAACTATGTGAATTTATCCAGTCTCCGTGACAGTGAACATGAGTGGAGCCCTGTCATTAGAACAAAGTCATGTCCTGATTAAAAGGAGACTCAATTTACCCGCAGACTCTCCAAGTTAGAAGATTGTGAAACCGTGAGAATAATTAGTTAATGCACAATTCGTAACTGGAAATGTTTCTGAATGAGTTGGATAAAAACAAGATGCATTAACACACGGGGCTGAATTTTATTAGGGCGTGGTGGCCCCAGCATTGGACTGGAAGGCTGGGGGCAACCCCACCTTGACCGTTTGGGGGAGGGCAAAATTCTATGCCAATCTAGCAGCTAATGAGTTGCCACCGGGGCTCCTGTCCCTTTTAGGACAAGAGCCCATCTCCAAGAGCTAGCAGCTCTTCAGACTCAGCAATGCCTCTGGGCAGATGGGTGCTGTCCTCCACCTTCCCTGCTGCTAGCAAAATGCCATGGCGAGGCCAAGGCAATGAACACTCCATTCACCCACCCTCCCTCTCAATTCTTTGACTGCTCCCACCACCTATCCCACTCCTGCAGACCCCATAAAATTCAGCCCTAATCTCTGATGAAACTTTGCTAAGAGGTCAGTGTAAATTTCTACTCAGGCCTTCAGTCACCCTCATAGCATTTTGTTTGCTGTAGTTGCAGATAAAACACTGCCAGCACCACTTCCTTGGCATTCTCATTTGTATCTCTGAGGGAATGGAACCACACAGTATTTACACTGACCATCTGACCATTTCATGCTGACATCAGTGGTTTGGAGTTCCAGACCATGTGGCATTAATTGATAAAATTCAGAACTGACCATGTTGTCTCCTTTCATTTTCACTCCTACCACTGGTTCCACCCCACGTTCTGTAGGTGGGTATTCTCACAAATACAAGAATAGTCCCCTATAATATGCAATGGCTGGAACCAAATCTTTTAGCAGCAGAACCCTGGTGAAAACAACATTGAGTGGAGAAGGGTGGGGGAAATGGATGGCAATAAAAGGGGAAGAGAATGAATGGCATTTAAGGAGAAAGGGAAGGCAGAAGGATATGAGTGACAATGAAGGGGAGAAGTAAGATGGAGGAAGATCATTGGCAATGAAGGAGCAGTAAAGTAAGGTGGAAATGGATGGCAGTGAAGGAAAGTAGAAGCAGGAGAGAAATGCAATGCAAGGGGACAGAAGTTGAAAGCAGTGTTTGGAAGAGTGGGAGGAAGGTCAATGCCAGGATGAATTGGAAAGCAAAGAATGAATGCCAGAATGAGCTGGAGATATAAATTAGATTTACAGTGCATGTATGTAAACACATGAAGTGTGGTAAATAAGATTGGTGTGCTGCAGTTGCGGCGATAACAGAGACCAGGCTCAAAAAAGGCCAGGACTTTGTATTAGATATTCCTGGATACAAGATGTTCAGGAAAGATAGGAAAGGAAAGAAAGAAGGAGGGTTAGCAGCTTTGATTCAAGGGTACTGGGGAGAGAGGATGTCCTGCAGGGGGCACAGACAGAATTTATTTGGTTAGAGTTAAGAAACTCCACCTCTGCAGCCCACTGTTCCCTCCAGCTCCATCTAACTCCCTCCACCAGCATCCCACCCCAAACGCTGCAACTACCCTCTGGCCATTACTACTTCTTCTCAATCGCTGCACCCCCTTTGATTGCCCAAAAATGGGTTTGCCAGGATTCCGATGCCATTTTGTGTGATGCAGGTAATCATATTTCAGTGGAATTCTATTGTGTCAACTCTTTCATTTGGTTATTTCTTGAAGATAATTTAAGAGGAAGGATGTTGTTTCGGGCCCATATGTGTCATCACGTTATACTCCTAATCTATGTTGTGTTGTCAATTTCAGCAGTGAAAAGAGGCCAGCAGCTTCTTCAGAGGGAGAATGATCGAAAAACCTTATGAATCTTTCATACATTCCAGGGACTGATAAATCAGCAGTTGCAGGATGTAGAAGCAAGTCATCTGCTCACTCTCCAAGAGAGTAAATGATGTGTAACCAGGGGGACTTAAGAACAATAGAACAAAAAAAGTAAAAATTGTAATAAAATGCAACATTTTAAATTTGCCATGTTGCTGTTCTTCGAACACTATTAATTACTTCAAACAGTACTAACATGACTAGATTTGTTAATTTCTTTACTTCTGTGGCTATGGTCAGAGCCAACGTTTCACGATCATATTAAGTTATGTCATCGTTTTGTGTTTTATCCTACAGTTGAAGTGGCAAAGTTTTCTAATCTGATTAAAATGAATGAACTCACTGATTTTATACCTGTATCATAAGAAAAAGAGATATAATTCCGCTTAGAAAATCTGT
This sequence comes from Heterodontus francisci, assembly GCF_036365525.1. NCBI lineage: Eukaryota > Metazoa > Chordata > Chondrichthyes > Heterodontiformes > Heterodontidae > Heterodontus > Heterodontus francisci. Next base: position 78,517,462 of record NC_090386.1, read on the forward strand.
CTGTGTTTAACAGCATATATGACATGCAATATGATATGATGAGACCTTGTGGGCGTCTCGGGAGAGACCAAGGCTAAGGGAGTAAACCCAAACAGAAAATCCAGAGCGGAACCCCATAGGCGGTCATGTGTCACCTTTGGCATGTTTCCGGCAGTTCCTGCAGCCATATCGGTGCCAAATGTCGTGCTCTGCACTCCTTTGGACCCCACCAGAAAGGCCGAGAGGGGGGTTTTGACGCTTGGGCAACTCTCAACCTCCATGCATTCGCCCAGGCATGTGCCATAGAGAGGTCACTCCATAGTCGCCTCACAGCGACTGAAACAACACGGACGGCAGCAGTTACGGGTTATAAGTCCAGCTCAATTGGCATAGAGATTGGGCGCCACGGGTTGCCTTTGTCGGTAGGAGAGGTCATTGCATCTCACTGGACAGCTACCGCCCGCCTCAAACCGGGCAGCCCCCGATCAATAAGGTTCTGTCCCGCCACAGTCCACCTGCTTCAATGGGAGCTTGGAGCTCAGGGTCAATGCCCGAAAAGTGGACTGCAACACTGCACCAAACAACATGAAAAAAGGAAAGAAGGTACCAGCCCTTCGCTTTGCAAGCTGGAACGTCAGAACTATGTGTCCTGGCCTGTCGGAAGACCTTACACAAATCAACGATTCTTGGAAGACTGCCATCATTAACAACGAGCTCAGTAGACTCAATGTAGACATTGCAGCACTTCAGGAGACACGCCTCCCCGCGAGTGGATCTCTAGCAGAGCAAGACTACACCTTCTTCTGGCAGGGTAGGGATCCTGAAGAACCAAGACTGCATGGAGTGGGCTTCGCCATCAAAAACTCCTTGCTCAGCATGATAGAGCCTCCCTCAAATGGCTCGGAATGCATACTGTCCATCCGACTGCTCACCACCTCTGGTCCAGTACACCTACTCAGCATCTATGCTCCAACACTCTGCTCTTCACATGAAGCTAAAGACCAGTTCTACGAGGAACTCCATAATATCATTAGTAGCATCCCCAACACCGAACACCTGTTCCTGCCGGGGGACTTTAATGCCAGGGTTGGGGCCGATCATGACTCATGGCCCTCCTGCTTTGGGCGCTATGGCTTTGGAAGGATGAATGAGAATGGGCAGAGACTGCTTGAGTTGTGTACCTATCATAACCTCTGCATCACCAACTCGTTCTTTCACACTACACCCTGGCACCAGGTTTCATGGAGGCACCCATGATCGCGTCGTTGGCACCAGCTAGACCTCATCGTCACAAGGCGAGCCTCCTTAAACAGTGTTCAAATCACACGCAGCTTCCACAGTGCGGACTGCGACACCGACCACTCCCTGGTGTGCAGCAAGGTTAGACTCAGACCAAAGATGTTGCATCATTCCAAGCAGAAGGGCCACCCGCGCATCAACACGAGCAGAATTTCTCATCCAAATCTGTTACAAAAATTTCTAAATTCACTTGTAACAGCCCTTCAAAACACTCCCACAGGGGATGCTGAGACCAAATGGGCCCACATCAGAGACACCATCTATGAGTCAGCTTTGACCACCTACGGCAAATGTGCGAAGAGGAATGCAGACTGGTTTCAATCTCATATTGAAGAGCTGGAACCTGTCATCGCCGCTAAGCGCATTGCACTGTTGAACTACAAGAAAGCCCCCAGTGAGTTAACATCCGTAGCACTTAAAGCAGCCAGAAGCACTGCACAAAGAACAGCCAGGCGCTGCGCAAATGTCTACTGGCAACACCTATGCAGTCATATTCAGCTGGCCTCCGACACCGGAAACATCAGAGGAATGTATGATTGCATTAAGAGAGCTTTTGGGCCAACCATCAAGAAGATCGCCCCCGTCAAATCTAAATCAGGGGACATAATCACTGACCAACGCAAGCAAATGGACCGCTGGGTTGAGCACGACCTAGAACTGTACTCCAGGGAGAATGTTGTCACTGAGACTGCCCTCAATGCAGCCCAGCCTCTACCAGTCATGGATGAGCTGGACGTACAGTCAACAAAATCGGAACTCAGTGATGCCATTGATTCTCGAAAGCGGAAAAGCCCCTGGGAAGGACAGCATTACCTCTAAAATAATCAAGAGTGCCAAGCCTGCTATACTCTCAGCACTACATGAACTGCTTTGCCTGTGCTGGGACGAGGGAGCAGTACCTCAGGACATGCGCGATGCCAATATCATCACCCTCTATAAAAGCAAAGGTGACCGCGGTGACTGCAACAACTACCGTGGAATCTCCCTGCTCAGCATAGTGGGGAATGTCTTTGCTCGAGTTGCTTTAAACAGGCTCCAGAAGCTGGCTGAGCGCGTCTACCCTGAGGCTTTCGTGCAGAGAGATCGACCATTGACATGCTGTTCTCCCTTCGTCAGATACAGGAGAAATGCCGCGAACAACAGATGCCCCTCTACATTGCTTTCATTGATCTCACCAAAGCCTTTGACCTCGTCAGCAGACGTGGCCTCTTCAGACTACTAGAAAAGATTGGATAAAAGCAAAATACTGCGGATGCTGGAAATCTGAAACAAAAACAAGAAATGCTGGAATCACTCAGCAGGTCTGGCAGCATCTGTGGAAAGAGAAGCAGAGTTAACGTTTCGGGTCAGTGACCCTTAACGTTAACTCTGCTTCTCTTTCCACAGATGCTGCCAGAAAAGATTGGATGTCTATCAAAGCTACTAAGTATCATCACCTCATTCCATGACAATATGAAAGGCACAATTCAACATAGCGGCACCACATCAAACCCCTTTCCTATCCTGAGTGGCGTGAAACAGGGCTGTGTTCTCGCACCCACACTTTTTGGGATTTTCTTCTCCCTGCTGCTCTCACGTGCATTCAAGTCTTCAGAAGAAGGAATTTTCCTCCACACAAGATCAGGGGGCAGGTTGTTCAACCTTGCCCGTCTAAGAGCGAAGTCCAAAGTACGGAAAGTCCTCATCAGGGAACTCCTCTTTGCTGACGATGCTGCTTTAACATCTCACACTGAAGAGTGTCTGCAGAGTCTCATCGACAGGTTTGCGGCTGCCTGCAACGAATTTGGCCTCACCATCAGCCTCAAGAAAACGAACATCTTGGGACAGGACGTCAGAAATGTTCCATCCATCAATATTGGCGACCACGCTCTGGAAGTGGTTCAAGAGTTCACCTACCTAGGCTCAACTATCACCAGTAACCTGTCCCTAGATGCAGAAATCAACAAGCGCATGGGAAAGGCTTCCACTGCTATGTCCAGACTGGCCAAGAGAGTGTGGGAAAATGGCGCACTGACATGGAACACAAAAGTCCGAGTGTATCAAGCCTGTGTCCTCAGTACCTTGTTCTACGGCAGCGAGGCCTGGACAACGTATGTCAGACAAGAGCGACGTCTCAATTCATTCCATCTTCGCTGCCTCCGGAGAATACTTGGCATCAGGTGGCAGGACTGTATCTCCAACACAGAAGTCCTCGAGGCAGCCAACATCCCCAGCTTATACACACTACTGAGTCAGCAGCGCTTGAGATGGCTTGGCCATGTGAGCCGCATGGAAGATGGCAGGATCCCCAAAGGCACATTGTACAACGAGCTCGTCACTGGTATCAGACCCACCGGCCATCCATGTCTCCGTTTTAAAGACGTCTGCAAACGCGACATGAAGTCCTGTGACATTGATCACAAGTTGTGGGAGTCAGTTGCCAGCGTTCGCCAGAGCTGGCGGGCAGCCATAAAGGCGGGACTAAAGTGTGGCGAGTCGAAAAGACTCAGCAGTTGGCAGGAAAAAAGACAGAAGCGCAAGGGGAGAGCCAACTGTGTAACAGCCCCGACAAACAAATTTCTCTGCAGCACCTGTGGAAGAGCCTGTCACTCTAGAATTGGCCTTTATAGCCACTCCAGGCGCTGTTCCACACACCACTGACCACCTCCAGGCACTAACCCATTGTCTCTCGAGACAAGGAGGCCAAAGAGATGATGTACTAATAGCAATAAACTTGGGTGTATACTCTTTTGTCATTTGAATGTGCTGCTAAAGGATGCAGTTCAGAATCACCAGAATGCTACTGGAAATAAGAGGGTTAAATTATGAGGATAGGTTGCATATGGACTGTATTTCCCTGAATATTGTGGTATGATTACCTTTAAGATTGATGTCCCTTTAAGATATTAGTATGCTAATGAACTAAGTTCCAGGATGTAGTCAAGTGACTTGAAGCCAGAGTCACTCTGCAACTGGGGAGGCAGTGACATAATGGTAATGTCACTGGCTTAGTCGCTCAGAGGCCCAGGCTAGTGCTCTGGGGACATGGGTTCAAATCCCACCACAGCAGATGGTGAAATTTGAATTCAATTAATAAATCTGAAATTAAAAAAGCTAGTCTAATGGTGACCATGAAACTATTGTCAATTGTTGTAAAAACTCATCTGGTTCCCTACTGTCCTTCAGGGAAGGAAATCAGCTGTCCTTACCTGGTCTGGCCTATACGTGACTCCAGATTCACAGCAATGTGGTTGACTCTTAAATGCCCTCAGAGATGGCAAGGGCAATTAGGGATGGACAATAAATGCTGGCCTAGCTAGCGACACCCAGATCCCATCAATTAATTCAAAAAGTAAGGTTCTGTAAATAATTAGCTTTGCACTGTATAATAGTTTAGCCTGTTTTGAGATCTTCAACCAACTGGACTCCATGCATCTCATTAATGTTACATCAGACAACATAAAAGAACTCATTATAACTTGATATCTCGACAGGCGTCACCTTCAAGGGAAAACAAGTGATTGTGGCCAAAGCTCGCCGCGAGGACATTTTGTCACAACTTTACCAAGGCCATATGGGCATACAGCGAACAAGACGACTGGCACGAGGCACTGTTTATTGGCCAGGGACAAACAGTGGCATAGAAAGGTTCGTGAGGATGTGTGAGGCATGCCAGAGCCCAGGCCTTCAGATGCAGAGGATGAGGAGAGGCAAAGGACACTCGATGTCCTGAAGAGGCAGAGGAGGAATGAGTTGAAGCATTGTCTGTTGCTCTTCGAGATGAGGCGTTGGAACTTTCCAAGAAGGACAAGGCCTCAAAGGTGGTCATCTTGAGAAAAGCAACAGAGTATGTTAGCAGGCTTAAGGCAGAGCAACAGAAACTGAATGCAGAGAGGGAGAAATTTCAGAAAAAACAGCAACAGATGAGTCACTAATTCCCAGAGCAAGAGTTGTCAAAGCACCAAGATGATATATGGACTTTTCAGCCTCTATATTTGTAAAGTTCATAATCTCTATCCATGTGTAAATAATTTTGATGTTATCTAACATTTTTACTTTTAGCATACAAGACTTATCTTTGGAAGGAAGGGGGATGTTGTATGATTGCTTTTAAGAGTGATGTCCCTTTAAGATCCTAGTATGCTAATGAGCAAAGTGCCAGGACGTAGTCATATGAATCGAAGCCAGAATCACTCTACAACTGTAACATCTAGAGTAACGTTCTGTAAACAGTTATATCTGTACTGTATAATAGTTTAGCTGTAATAAACCTGTTTTGAGATCTTCAACCAACTGTACTCCATGCATCTCATTTATGTTGCATCAGACAACATAAAAGAACTCATTACAATTATAGAAGATTGAGGGTTGATCTGATTGAGCTGTTTAAATAAAGGGCAGCTCTGGAGAAACTAATTCTTCTGGTGGGAAATCAAGAATAAGGGGAGAGAATCTTAAAACTAGAGTCATAGGGCTGAATTTTTCCAGCCCCTGGGAGTTGGGCTGGGAAGTGGGGGTATAAGAAATGGCTGTCTAATAACCTCATAAAATTTAAAGAAAATTAATTGGGTAATATAGAAATAGCTCTCTCTCTCTCTTAAGAAGGATTCTGTAGCAGGCATCCAGACTGACAATCACAGGGCAACGTGGGCCTGTTATCTCTGCCATAGACATGACTCTAACACAGTCTCTGAAACCAGACATGTTAAGATGGAACCTTGTACCCTCTCTAGACAAGTGTCTGGCAGAAGTTAACAAATTGTACCTAGCAAGGGGTAAGCCAGAAGATGACTTCATGTGCAGAGTGATGGGTGTGCAAGGGGTTTACTTTGAGTATCTGTCCCTTGGTGATTGACATGCGACATCTACCAGCCCTTGGAAATAAACTATATAAACAGGTGCTCAGGAGAGAAACCTTCATCTTCTTCAGATGGAAGGACAGAAGGTTAGCTTAAGACGACTGGGGACTCCGAAGACTGAAGATACCACCAACACCTCACCTGCCACTACTGTTCTGCCTCACCATATGATCTGGGTTCAGTAAACCATTCAACCTGTCAAGGGTCAAATGTCTTTTATTTTATTTATTTATTTAGAGATACAGCACTGAAACAGGCCCTTCAGCCCACTGAGTCTGTGCTGACCATCGACCACCCATTTATACTAATCCTACATTAATCCCATATTCCTACCACATCCCCACCTTCCCCCTACTACCTACCTATTCTAGGTGCAATTTGTAATGGCCAATTTACATATCAACCGGCAAGTCTTTGGCTGTGGTAGGAAACTGGAGCACCCGGCGAAAACCCACACGGTCACAGGGAGAACTTGCAGACTCCGCACAGGCAGTACCCAGAATTGAACCTGGGTTGCTGGAGCTGTGAGGCTGCAGTGCTAGCCACTGCGCCACTGTGTCACCCAGCGTCTATTTAACTTATATTGTTGGTTGGCATCCTTCCATCTACGAATGATTATGGTCTCGCAGCAAATGATCTATTTAGGAGCGATGTCTTCTCTTGGTGCAACTTTGCTGATACTGTGAAGGTCAATCCTTGAGAGAGGTTCTGTCATAAGTCCTGCATGTGAAGCTGCCAAGTGACGTTGGCACCTGTTGCCAAGCTGCTGTAGCAACTGATCATTGTGGTAGTGCACACCAGTTCACAGGATGCATCGCCATTTCCCTCTTTCACCAGCTAGCGACACCTAGGTGCGATATTCGACATTTAGGGCCTCATGTCACATTTGCAAATATCCTTGAAGTGGAGCTTTGGATGCCCCACTGGTCGTCTGGCCCCGACTACCTGTCCATAAAAAAGGTCCTTGGTTATGAGACTATCTCCCACCCTGCGGACGTGTCTGATCTGAGAAGGAATATAGGTATAATTGGCTTGATTGAGTAGAATTTAGAAATTGTTAGTGTATTATGCCTTTAGAGTTAAAGATTGAATAAATGGTTAGTTTGCAGAGCTCACTGAAGTTCCCCTTTAAGACTGTAGTGTTAAACATTTCAAGGTCTCTGTTAGAAAAGAATCTCTGTTACCAGGGCTCTCTGTTAGAATAGAATTGCTGTTACCAGGGACTTGGGAGATAAACACACACATTGAAATATCCTGTGTGACCTCTGTCAGAGGTAGCAAGAAAACTTAATTGGTTTATTGGCTTGTTGTTCAGACAGGTTGGCTCCAGAGGTTGCTGTGGGTACTATGGAAAGGGTAATTAACAATAAATGGAATGTACTCACAGGAACAAGAGAGGTCAGATAAACACAATTATGAACATTTTGACCAGATAATAGATCATAAATGTCAAATTCCAGTAAAACATTAAATTAAAGATATAGATTTTAAAAAGAAACACAGGAAGGGCACATCTAATGCAAAAATCATATCACACTTTAGAAATAGTGTTAAAATACAACTGCAACAACAATTCCAACTGCAGTTTCACCCATCATGCTTTGAAACCACCCAGGATCACAGGTATCTCCGAGAAATACAACGTTCCTCGGACTGCTACTCTCGCCGCATCCTGAGATCCACACTCAGTGCTATGCGCCGCCACATGCACACACTGGACCTCTCTCTCCAGCAGCACCGTCTCACCTTATCTCAAAGCTGTTCTACTCCGCAGTTTCATCTCATCTTACGTCTCATCCGATGCATTAACAAAAAACTTTTTTTCTTCCTTTCAGGTGTTAAGGAACGCAAGCTCCAGCAGCTGATGGGGACTAATGCCCCTCCAGATCCTCCTTCCGCTTCACTTCCCTCTGACCCCACCCCTTCTGATCTGACCCCTTGCCGTGTATTCACTATACCCTCTGACCTCCCCCTCTCTGATGCTGAGCGTTCTGTACTCAACAAAGGTCTCAGTTTTATCCCCTTACGCCCCCACCTCAATGAATTTCGCGCTCGGCATGACGTTGAGCTCTTCTTCCATCGCCTCCGCCTCTCGGCTCACTTCTTCGACCAGGAGTCTTCCCCCCGACCAGCAGACCCATTCATCCGCCTCCAGCATTCTCCCTCTACCTGGACCCCTCCCCCTGGCCTCTTACCCGCTCTTGATCTCTTCATTGAAAACTGTCGGTGAGACATTGGTCGTCTCAATTTCTCTGCCCCCCTCACTCACTCTAACCTGTCCCCCTCTGAACTTGAGGCACTCCGTTCTCTCAGGTCTAACCCCGACATGGTCATCAAACCTGCAGACAAGGGTGGTGCTGTTGTTGTATGGCGTACCGACCTCTACCTTGCAGAAGCTCAACGCCAACTCACAGACACCTCTTCCTACCTCCCTCTGGACCATAACCCCACCACCGAACATCAAGCCACTGTCCAAAGGACTGTCACTGACCTCATCTCCTCTGGAGATCTTCCCTCTACAGCTTCCAACCTCATAGTCCCACAACCCCGGACAGCCCGCTTCTACCTCCTTCCCAAAATCCACAAACGGGACTGTCCCGGCAGACCCATTGTGTCAGCCTGCTCCTGCCCCACTGAACATATTTCTTCCTATCTAGACTCTATCTTTTCTCCGCTGGTCCAGTCTCTTCCCACCTACATCTGTGACTCTTCTGACGCCCTACGTCATTTTGACAATTTCCAGTTTCCTGGTCCCAACCGCCTCCTCTTCACGATGGACGTCCAATCGCTCTACACCTCCATCCCCCACCAGGATGGTTTGAGGGCTCTCCACTTCTTCCTGGAACAGAGGCCCAACCAGTCCCCATCCACCAAGACCCTCCTCCGCCTGGCTGAACTTGTTCTCACATTGAACAACTTCTCCTTCAACTCCACGCACTTCCTTCAAGTAAAAGGTGTCGCTATGGGTACCCACATGGGTCCTAGTTATGCCTGTCTTTTTGTGGGATATGTCGAGCATTCTTTGTTCCAGTCCTACTCAGGCCCCCTCCCCCAACTCTTTTTCCGGTACATTGATGACTGTATCGGTGCCGTTTCCTGCTCCCGCCCCGAACTAGAAAACTTTATCAACTTTGCTTCCAATTTCCACCCTTCTCTCACCTTTACATGGTCCATCTCTGACACTTCCCTTCCCTTCCTCGACTTCTCTGTCTCCATCTCTGGGGATAGGTTGTCTACCAATATCCATTATAAGCCCACCGACTCCCACAGCTACCTCGACTACACTTCTTCACACCCTACCTCCTGTAAGGACTCCATTCCATTCTCCCAGTTTCTCCGTCTCCGATGCATCTGCTCTGATGATGCTACCTTCCATGACCGTGCTTCTGATATGACCTCCTTTTTCCTCAACCGAGGATTTCCCCCCACTGTGGTTGACAGGGCCCTCAACCGTGTCCGACCCATTCCCCGCACATCCACCCTCACCCCTTCCCCTCCCTCCCAGAACTGTGACAGGGTTCCCCTTGTCCTCACTTTTCATCCCACCAGCCTCCATATCCAAAGGATCATCCTCCGCCATTTTCGCCACCTCCAGCATGATGCCACTACCAGTCGCATCTTCCCCTCCCTTCCCCTGTCAGCATTCCGAAGGGATCGTTCCCTCCGCGACACCCTGGTCCACTCCTCCATTACCCCCACCACCTCGTCCCCGTCCCAGGGCACCTTCCCCTGCAATCGCAGGAGGTGTAATACCTGCCCATTTACCTCCTCTCTCCTCACTATCCCAGGCCCCAAACACTCCTTTCAGGTGAAGCAGCGATTTACTTGTACTTCTTTCAATGTAGTATACTGTATTCGCTGCTCACAGTGTGGTCTCCTCTACATTGGGGAGACCAAGCGCAGACTGGGTGACCGCTTTGCGGAACATCTCCGCTCAGTCCGCAAGCAGGACCCTGAGCTTCCGGTTGCTTGCCATTTCAACACTCCCCACTGCTCTCATGCTCACATCTCTGTCCTGGGATTGCTGCAGTGTTCCAGTGAACATCAACGCAAGCTCGAGGAACAGCATCTCATCTACCGATTAGGCACACTACAGCCTGCCGGACTGAACATTGAGTTCAATAATTTCAGAGCATGACAGCCCCCCATTTTACTTTTATTTTTAGTTATTTTTTCTTCCTTTTTTTTTACATTCTTTTTTACATTTTTTACAATCTTTTTTTGCATTTATTTCATTTCATCTTAGTTTGTTCAGTTTGCTTATCCACTGTTTTTTTCAGGTTTTTTTTCAGGTTTGCACTTGCTGCTGTTCAATATTCAGTGTATTCACACCTAATCTGTACTAATGCTTTGTCTTTCAACACACCATTAACATATTGTTTGCCTTTGCTCCGTGACCTTTTGGTCAGCTATGTGGCCTGGTCCAATCTGCACCTTCTCCTTTGTTATCTCTTGCCCCACCCCCACCTCACTTGCTTATAATCTGTGACTTTTCTAATATTTGTCAGTTCCGAAGAAGGGTCACTGACCCGAAACGTTAACTCTGCTTCTCTTTCCACAGATGCTGCCAGACCTGCTGAGTGATTCCAGCATTTCTTGTTTTTGATTAAAATACAAGGTTCTGCAGCAAACACTTCAGAGTGTTGAATCCTTAAACAACACTTCTCATCCCATGCATTATTCAGGGATTTAAGGTACAAGTATACTTTAAATTTTGTTGGATATTCTGGATATTCTAAGATAATTTTTCTGTAACATTAGCAAGGTTTAACTTTTGGATTCCATGTTAGAAATAAGAATATGTGTTAATTCTCTCAGTAATATTTGATATTGTGATATACTTATCCACTTAATAAGTTTATTGCATGTTAAATTCTTTAATAAATATATAAAAGTTAATAAATCGTCTCATGTAGTATTCTGTATACAACTACAAGAACCTCCTCTCTGTGTCTCTTTAAGTGGAGAGATACGTATTGAAGAGAGTTTCCCAGACTCTTATAATATCTGGGATATTTATGACTTAGCCATAAAAATATTAAAAGTTGGCTATCCGAAAGATGGTAAAATTCTCTGTTGGTTTTCTTGCTTTGAGCAAAAGCTAGTGCAATTCTTTGGACCCAAATAAGTGTCTGAGAATTTGTCTGGTTTGAACTTGAATAAAAGAGATTCATGGGGATGTGCTCCTGATTTGGTTTAGCCCTTACAAGGGGTTAAAGTCATAAATCACTTCAGATCCACTGAACCGTCTCTGTTTGATTCGTGCCAACATACTTGGGAGCTCTCCCTTTGAGAGGACTGCCACATTTATGATTTTGTCCTGCCAGCATATACCCATAGTGCGCCACAGACAGTGAAGATGGAAATTATTGAACTTCTTTTCCAGGTAGCTTTAAGTTGCCCATGTTTCACAGCCACACAGCAAGGTGCTGACAACACATGCCTTAACCATCAGCTTGGTCCTAAGGATCAGCTTGATGTTACCCCATGCGCTTTTCGGGGGTCGACCAAAGGTGGTAGCTGCTTTCCCTATGTAGGTATCGAGCTCTGCATCAGGGACAAATTGTCTGTCATCATGGACTCAATGTAGCACAATTTGCTAACCAATTCCAGTGGGGTGTGATTTAATGTGATCAGGGGTTTCTTGATGCTTATAGTCAAGGAGAACAAGTTATGGGAGAGACAGTCCATGAGTTTTTGTAGCTGAGTTTCTGTGTGAGCTTATGCATCATCATCAGCCCAAGCCTGAATGTTGTCCGGTTGAATGGCAGAGCAGGCTCAAGAGGTTGAATGGCCTACTCCTGTTCCTAATGTTCCTATCTTCTTTATATTTTAATGTCTAATATGTGCATCGATATAGGATTGCAGTCGACTAACTGCAAGTTTAAAACTATAACATTAAATTTGAGGCCAGTTTGAGAATGTTGTGTCCCAACAAGTTGTTTTGTGAATTGTTCCTTTATGTTATCTTCACAGAAACAAATTCACAATTTGTGAACAGAAATGGGCTTTCGTAAACAATGATACACACAGTAAAAACACTTTTTAACTGTCTCTGCAAATAAATGTTTCTTGACAAATAGTGTGATTTGACTCTTCTCACATTGCTCCAACTTCAATTCCATGTTTAACACTAATCTGTGTTTCCACCTTAGGATGGTGCATTCTTCTGTCTTACACACAGGTGTAAAATAGATGTCTCTCAACCACATATTTTATTGTAGAAAGTAAGGAAGCCACTTTGTTCAAATTCATACAATACAATTCAAACAATACACAGTGGCCTATGCAATTATCAATTTTAAAATTACAAAGCTGGACGATACTGTACAAATGTTCAATGTATCCTTTGTTTCATCTCATATGTATTAGTGGAGACAATAACCTGCTTATAATAAATTGGTTAAAGCTTCTGCTCTAAATTTGGAGAGAAGATTTTTTTGAATACATTAACCTTTTGCATACTATTTTTCAATAACATAATTTCAAGGCCATAGACTGACATTTAATTGCAGCCAGCATTGCAGATAGATCAGTTCACCCTTTCCCATTCAATTCTCAGGAATAATGTTGACAGTCTTACACATTATGCCTGCAAACCTCTTAACTAGCTTGGATATATAAAATATTAAAAACTCTTTAAAGATTAATTCATGAGTCGAAATTAGTCCATTCACGCAACTGAATCCTTTAGCATTATCTGCAGCCACTGAGGGACCTAAAGTGAGACTGGAGAAAGCCAGTTATGGCCATAAAAGGTCGGGTTAGAGCTATGGCTGCAAGATCATTATAAAACTAAAAACTAGCTAAAATAAAACATTGAAACTTAATGCTTGGCTTCAGAGACAAATGGAATGAAAAAAATAGCTTCAGTGATTCATTACACAGCTATTAATAATTGTAGGTATTAAAACATTGTTTGCAATATTAATTTCATATGCTTAAATGAGCTTGTGTGAAATATCTCCATCCACTATTTTAACAAAAGAGTTAACCTTACAAATTCGTACATTTATAGATCTTCCTTTACTGAATGTCACACTTAACACAGACTGGTGTTTGGTGAGATATTGGCTTGCATAGCAACAGGGAAACCTAGACATTTAGGTTTCCCTGTGTACTGTGGAGTTAAAACTCATGCATTGCAAAGAATCTCAAAATATGGACTTTACAGACACGGTCATTAAAATAGCAGAAAGTGAAATTTCACAAAAATGCATCAATACTTTCATGACTATTATTGAAGAGTGGTTTCAATCAGATATGGTGTCAAGATGATGATACACCCAGACTATACATTTCAAGACTGATCATAATGGGTAATAAGTTCTTTTTCACTTGATGGCATGGTCTGCAAAACAATGTAGAAAATATACAAAGTGTATTCACCAGCTGCACTATCCTGGTTGATTTCAGTTCTACAGAAATGTGCATTAACTGATCCTAAAACTGCATGCAAATCACATGAAATAAGATTGCACCTTAATTAAGCTGTTATTTCTTTCATTAATCTAGTCCAGGGACCATTAAGTTTCCTGAAGGAAAAGCTGAACATCAGTTTCTTAACTGTCAATTCAATACATGATGTGCTGTGCCTTTGTCTGCTACATCAAAGTGATATTACCTTATGTCTCTGAACCCTCAACCTCAGAATCAGCCCTTACTGTGAAGATCAGATCTGTGTTTGCATTTTAGTAATTACAAGCACACTTGGTGACTTGAACCTTTTCCATTTGATCTCCAACTGCAAGAAATTTCAAATATCATGGCCTCAAAACTCGGCCCCTTAGTGTCTATAATTTTGATGCTACAGGTGCCATTTTGGTGCCAAAATGTGTCTGCACTGTGCACGCACAATTTTGACACAACCCATGTGGATGGCATTTTGGTGAGGGGGTTAGCCCAGACCTTAGGAGCATATGCTGGATATATGCAGAGTAGACAGATTGTGATGTCTGTCTGCATGTAATGTTGATGTGATGCTGGTGCTCCCAATTTCAACCTCGCAGCTCCAGCTAACGGCCTGTCTCAAACACGCACAGCTGAACATGGGTTCAACAACAGGAAGGACCCCCAGCTACTGTCAAGTTAGTTATTTATTGACTTCCACTGGTTCTGTCTGAGTTTATAGAAGTGCTGTGAGTTCAAGAAATCTGCCACCACTTGCAGGAAGACCTGCAGCCTCAGCAGAGGGCGAGACAGTGCTGTCAGTGACTGTAAAGGTGACCATGGCCCTGAATTTCTTTAAGTCAGGATCCTTCGAGGCTGAGGCAGGTGTTATCCCTTACTTCTCCCAGTTTGTCATCTACTGCAGTATAAGGGAGGTAAGACTGATTCTCTTTATGCCAGGAGAGGGGAGTACATTGTGATCTCTTTGACCAAGCAGAAGCAGACAGAGCGTGCACGTGGCTTTGCCATGGTGTGTCATGCGGACCGTGCATCTAAATGTGCATACTCCCGGAATGTGCTGTTGAGGAATAGAATTGAAAAGTAGGAAAGTTATGCTAAACATGTATTGAACCCTGGTTAGACTACACTTAGAGTATTGCATGCAGTCCTGGTCGCCATATTATAGAAAGGATATGGAGGCACTAGAGAGGGTGCAAAGAAGATTTAAAAGGATGATACTAGAAATGAGTGGGTATACATATCAGAAAAGGATTGACAGGCTGGGTCTCTTTTCTCTTGAAAAAAGAAGGCTGAGGTGTGTCCTTATAGAGGTCTTTAAAATTATGAAAGGTTTTGAGAGAGTGGATACAGAGAGAGGGCTGGATTTTATCAAGCGCTCGACGTCGGGCTCCATGGTGGTGGGGGGCACCGAAAGATTGGACTGGCAGCAGTCCGCCACAAGGCTGATGCTGGGAGGGGCTGGCCTGATCCTTCTGGCAGCGGCGAGACTCCATTGCAGCCCTCCCACCGCTGGGCGATGGGACCTGAATTTCAATATTTAAATTAATGACATGCATAAATTTAATGGAACTTACCTTCAACCTTCCAGGCCCAATCTTCAGTGCGGTGGCTGGCACTCCCACACCATCAATTCACCATCTGGGGAAAGCTGGTGTGACACTGGTGGGGAGGGAGAATGAGTTAAGATTTTCAGTGCGGGTGGTGTGAAGGGATGAACTTTAAACTTTGTGTAGTCTGGGGGTGAGGGGGAAGGTCAGATTTAAAAGGTAGGTGTTTTGGAGGGGAAGGGCAAATAGTTAATGTATTTGTTTTTGGGGGGGGTGGGAAAGGGAGGTTAGAAATTTATTAAATAATTTTGGGGGGGTTTATCTTTAAAAATTCAAATTGAACAGCAGGGCTGGCTGCCCTTTAAAAAGGGCGCCAGCGCTTGTGTACAGGCAGCTGACACCATTGTTAAGGACGGATAGCCCGGCCCCTCCATGAGATTGGGGGGTGGGGGGTGGGTGCGGACTGCCCCAGCTATTTAAATGAGCCGCTGCGCATGTGATTGGTGGCGACTCTAAAATCCAGCCCAGAATGTTTCCTTTTGTGGGTAAGAGCATAACTAGCGGCCATCAATATAAGATAATTACCACTGCTATGCAGTGCTACCCCAGTGGCTGCAGCATGGCTGGTGGAAGGCTGTTGACTTTCAGTGAGGGAGACTGCAGATGGCCTTGCAGGATAACCTTGAGCAGCTCTGGGCCCAGAAGGCCAGGCTTCAAACTGCACCATCTCAGCATGGGTGGAAACAGTTTGGGATGGCTGGCTGACAGGAAACAGGACAGGCAGTAGCAAACTGGCAGTGGGAAGACAAATGCTGTCATCCTGAGAGAGGGAAGCAGGTTTGTGCTCCACGGAGCCACTGTCACTCTGCTGGGGTGACTCCTCAGCAATCCTAGTAATCTGTTGGAGGACAGATTGCTGGACTGCTGTGACACCCAGCAAGTCCCTTTGAGTGATGATGGCTGCAGTCTGAATCTGCATGGCAGTAAGTTGTGCTTTCATGGAAACAAGCCGAGATTACATGAAACAAAAACAGAAAACGCTGGAAGTACTCAGCAGGTCAGGCAACATCAGTGGAGAGAAAAACAGAGTTAATGTTTCAGGTCTGTGTGACCTTTCATCGGAATCAGTCATTGAGGGGGGAATCTCATAGAACCTATAAAATTCTAACAGGGCTTGACAGGGTAGATGCAGGAAGGATGTTCCCGATGGTGGGGGAGTCCAGAACTAGAGGTCATAGTCTAAGGATACGGGGTAAACATTTCAGGACTGAGATGAGGAGAAATTTTGTCACATAGAGAGTGGTGAGCCTGTGGAATTCGTTACCACAGAAAGCAGTTGAGGCCAAAACATTGTATGTTTTCAAGAAGGAGTTAGATATAGCTCTTGAAAGGGATCACAGGGTATGGGGGAAAAGGGGGAACAGGTTACTGAGTTGGCTGATCAGCCATGATCATAATGAATGGCGGAGCAGGCTCGAAGGGCCGAATGGCCTACTCCTGCTCCTATTTTCTATGTTTCTATGCTCCTTGACCATTACAGCAGGCTTTCTGGCATGCCTGCCAATGCACCAATCAGTTCTGCCCTGGTTGCAGGTCACTCATCACGTACAGACTTCACCTCTATACTCCCCTCTAAAGTACGCGCAGTCACAGTATCTGAGCTGGGGGTTGGGAGTGGAGATCGACTGATTCTGTTTAATCACCATCAGTCTCTTGTTCCTCTTGGACTTCACAATCCCATGCCACTGCCTGTCCAGCTGACAGTTCTTGAGTACTTGAAAGGCACAATTGTAAGATTGTGGTGAGGGGAAAGGTGGGGTGGGAGGGAAGTAAGAGGCGCATGCTTACACTATCTGAGCTCGTAAATCAGGAGAGGTTGTGGGACGAGGGGCAAGTAGGATGTGAAAAGGCAAATTAGGTAAGAACATATCATCATCTTCAATGGTTTCAGCCTCACCACTGGCCAGGGTCTCAGTTGTAGCCGCACGAGTGATGACGTCTCCATCAGGGTGAGGACAGGTAACCGTGCCTATCCCCAACTGGTTAGGTGCTTCTGCCTGTGGTTATGTGCTAATATGTGCTGAAAGATAGAGATAGAGAGGGAAGTGCGTCAGTGAGTGTGGTGCAATATGTCGGTCATAATTGAATAGCTGGCAGTGTATACAAGCAGTGAGTTTGCGAGTGATGCTTGCAGCAGTGCTCATGGTGTGATGTTGAGGTGAAGCTATGAATGTGAAGCATGAGTTGTGGTTGATAGAGAATGTTGGTTGGTGAGCAAAGGGGTGAGAGGGTGCAGGGTGGGTGTGAATGGAACAGTGTTTGGGGCTAATGGTTCATTTGCAAGGATATAGCATTTGAATTTGCATTCACCGACCTTCATCATTTGTGTGAGATCATTGAACTTCTTGCAGCACTGCATCCAGGTCTGCAGGGCCTCAGGGCTAGACTGCTGGCATTGACCGCGATGACTATCTTCTCCCTTTGTCTTTGTACTGTCTGTCTGGAGGGCCTCCTGCCCTCCTGTGGGTAGAGGACCTCTCTACTCCTGATTACCTCCTGTACCAAGGCCTCCAGTGCTGGGTCAGAGAACCTTGGAGCTCGCTGTCTGCCCTGTTGTGTCATATTCATTCTTCTTGCAGGCCAGACACTCTTCCCCAGCTACTTCCAGCACCAGCTGCAGCTGGAATGCACCTCCAATTAAGTAGTCAGGCTAGTTTTAAGTGCTACTAGCCTTGCATGAACTTACCTCCTGCTAAGGCGAGCAGCCACTCAGCAATGTGTTTAGTGCTGGGTTGCACGCTGCTGTCATTTAAGTTAGCAAGCAGCATGAGGTTTATTGCTGCCTGCATTGCAAAGAGCCCGTTTCCATGAAATGAAAGAAAGATCTTGTATTTTATGGCACCATTCATGACCTCAGGACATTTAAAGTGCTTTACACCCAATGGGCTGGATTTTAAGAGCCCGCCGCCAATCTCAGTGGCGAGCTCAAAAAATGGCAGCCCGCCAGCGTGGGCCGCATGCCAAAGAGCCGCCGCAATCTCAAGCACAGTGGCTCATTTAAATAGCCAGGGCGGCCCACCACCCGAATCTCATGGAGGGGGAGGGTTGTCTGTACCCAGCAATGGCGTCAGCTGCCTGTGTGCAGCCACTGGCACCATTTTTAAAGGGCAGCCAGTCCTGCTGCCCAATTTACATTTTTAAAGTTCTACCCACCAAAATTAAATAAATAAATTTCTAACGCTGCATTCCCACCCTCTCAATAACAATTACAATAAATATTTGCCCCATCCCCCCAAAACACTTACCTTTTACATCTGACTTCGCCACCCCCCCCTCTCCAAAACAGCACAAAGTTTAAGATTCAACTCTTCCCACCATCCCCTACACCCATTCTGTGTATTTGACTCCATTCCACCCTCCCTGCACCGATAAACCTACCACTTCCCACCTCGGCAACAGTGTGGCATTTCGTTTCCCCGGACTGGGAGTGCCGGCCGCCGCATTAAAGATCGTGGCGGGCCCTCAAGATCGCAGGTAAGTCTACGTAAATTTATTAATTTTATTGATTTGAATATTTTCATTGAGGTCCTGTCACCCAGCAGCGGTGTTGCTGCCACGGAGCCTCTCCGCCACCAGGAGAATCGGATCAGGCCCTCCCAGGATCGAGGTCCATGGCGGGCCTCATCCAGAGCCATCTTCAGGCCCCCTCACCCACCGCCACAGAACCTGACGCCTGGGGGAGAACAAAATCCAGGACAACGAAATACCTTTGAAGTACAGTCACTGTTGTAATGTCAGGAAATGTGGCAGCCAATTTATGCATATCAAGGTCTCATAAAGAGCAGCGTGATAATGACCAGATAGTGCAGGTGAAATTGCTCTATGCCAGCAGTACAAACTGGCTTGTAGTGAATCTGTTATACTCTGTGCCTGTTTTTATTTTCCCTTAACTTGAAAATATTACCAAGATTTTTAATTTTAAATTAAATAAAAATGATAGTGAGACTAGGAAATGAGTTTCCAAAAAGAAAAGTTCAGTGAACGTCAGTGGAAAGAAGAGCGGGCAAGGTGACAAATAGGCTGCCGATTTGCTAAAAGCTCATTTTGGGCTGCTGGCGTGGACAATTTTATCCCCAGTTTATCTGAGTGATGTTAGTTGAGGGATAAATATTGTCCAAAATACGGAGGAGAACTTCCCTACACTTCTTCGAAATAGTGCCACGGGATCCTTTAAGTCTACCTGAGAGGGCAAGATAGAGCCTCGGTTTAATGTCTCATTCAAACACCGTTTACTAAGGACAGCAGTCAGCCAATCAATCCTCATGGTCAGTGTATTTGACTAAAAGGTATTACTTTATCAGTTTCTCTTAACTGGAATAGTGAATTAATTTTCACACATTATTCAAAAACATTAATGATGAACAAATTAGCATGTTAACAAATGAATACCAGCTCCTCCCAAACACCAACAAAAGATATCTGCTTCCTCTGCTACAACAGCTAGATAGTAATATTACAGCTTTTCTCGCACAGCACTCCAATAATGTAGGGTCACTGGGGAGAGTGAAAAATGACTGCTGCTGCAGGAGACAGATGCCTGCGGCAGCTTAAAGGGGCAGACAGCCTGGAAAACAAATTGTACTCTTCAGTAAAGTGATAAAATGTCAGCTCCTCAACGATGCTCTCTCCACTGATTCTGCTGACTGCTTTGGACATTTAAAGGCTCTGACATGCTGTACATCATCGAGCAGTGTTGGGAGCCTGTTCAGGCCTGGAGTTCCTAGCAGCAAATGTGGATCAGGTGTTAATGACAGAAAATGTGACATATGGGGTTGAATTTTCACGGCCTATTGCAGATGGGCTGGGAGGTGGAAGGGCTGGCAATATGGTGGGGGAAGGCATTGGGAGGAGAACCCAATGCCACCCCGCCACAATGGCATATTGCCAGCTGTGGGAAATGTGGCAGCATAGCCTCCTGCCTGGCAGCCAATTGAACCACTTAAGTGGTAAATTCTGGCCACCTCCCAGCAGGTTCCATGGGGCCCTTCTCTATGGGCACTCCATGGCCCATGGAGGAGACCCCCGCTGCGGCAATGACCACCCCTGAGACAAGGGTGTCACTGGTGCACCATGACCCCTTGCCACACACACTGATTGCTGGGGCTTGCCTGCTTGGCAAAACCAAATTTACCACTCTTCGAGGAGGTCCGCCATAGCGTCGCCCTCTCTCTGGAACTACAGTCTTAGCACAGGCCATTACTCGCGGTGGTGCTGCTGAGGCTGCTGAGCTGCCAGCCTTTGGATTGAGTTGGCAACTTTTGGGGCTGGGGCCATCTTTAATTGGGTGGCGGCCCTCCAGCGGTGGCCTCTTAATTGGCTGCCACTGGCAGTATGCCGCTCCAGGGTCCTGCCATCGGCCAAAGCAGGGTCTGCTCCCACTTTTGGCTCTGGTGACAGGACTTCGCCATCACTGAGAAAATTCAGCCCATGGAATCATTAGCGCCTAATTGTGATGACTGCCGGACAATTTATTGGACTATAAAATGGGTTGGGAGACCAACAGCCCAGGTCCCTGCTCAACTTTCCAATCTCATCCAACTTATTACTGCTAAATTCAAGAGGAAAATGCTGACCTTTAAGTCTAAATTGAAGATAAGTGCAGAATCAATCCAAATCAAACATGTTTATGTCACATACTTAGTGTTTGGCCTGATAAATTTTCCCCAGGTTCAGATACTAAACAGGATGTGATTGGAGGAAAAGCTAAAAGCAGTCTAAATAAATACATTACAAAAAGGTTAAATACTTATATGCCTCATGATACTCTAAACTGTGGAATACATGGCAGCAAACCCTTAGTTTGAGTTTTCGAGCATAGTTGAGATGTTTAGCTGACACTCTTGACACTCTGGCCTGTCCTTTTAAAGACACAGTTATAAAGAAGACCGTGAAATTAGTGGCAGTAAATATTCAGAATTGGCTCAGTGACAGGAAGCAGAGGCTGGTAGTGGACGGATCTTTTTCAGGCTGGGAACTGGTGTTCCCCAAGGGTCAGTTTTGGGTCCATTACTCTTTACAATTTTTATAAACGACCTCGAATCAGGTGTAGGGAGCAACATTACAAAGTTTGCAGATGATACAAAATTTAGCAACATTGTAGTTAGTGATGAGGATAGTTATAATTTTCAGGATGACATAGACAAACGGACAAAAGCATGGCGGAAGGAGCTCCATGTGGAGAAGTGTGAAGTGATGCACTTTGGAAGGACTAATATGGAAAGACAGTATACTATAAATGACACAATTTTGAAAATTATAGGCGAGCAGGTATCCATATACACAAATCCTTAACAGCGGCTGGGTAAATTGATAAAGTGATTAAAAAAGCATATTGGTTGCTTGGATTTATAAATAGAGGCATAGAATATATCAGCAAAAAGATTATGCTAGAACTTTACATATCATTGATTAGGCCTCAACTGGAATATTGTGGACAATTCTGGGCACTACACTTTAGGAAATATGTGAAGGCCTTAGAAAAGGGAATAGAGGAGGATCACCAGAATATTATCAGGGATGAGGGACTTCAGTTATGAGGAAAGATTGGAAAAGTTAGGACCTTGGAACAGAGAAAGTTAGGAAGTGACCTAGTAGAGATTTTCAAGATGGCAAGAGGTTTGATAGAGGAGATAGAGAAAAACTATTCCATTTGGCAATTAGTTCAGAAGTCATACATTTAAAAATCATTGGCAAAAGAGCTAGACAGGATATGGAGAGCTGTAGCTGAAAAGGTGGTGGAATATGATTTTATGAATAACTTTGAAAGGGAGTTAGAGAGGTACTTGAGGATGAGGAACTTACAGGATTATGGGCAAAAAACCAGGGATGTGGGAGTAAACATGACTGCTCTTTCAAAGAGCTAGCACAGACATGATGGGCTGAATTGTCTCCTTCTGTACTTCAATTTTGTATGATCCTATGATCTGGGAAATTTTAGTTATTCATAATCTGCCGAGGGGAGCTGTTATTATTATAAATTTTAGCTCCCAGATTATTGCTGGTTTACTTTAAAAAAAATCTATTTTATGACAAGTGCAAAACAAGTGCAGCCTCACAGCTCCAGCGACCCGGGTTCAATTCTGGGTACTGCCTGTGTGGAGTTTGCAAGTTCTCCCTGTGTCTGCATGGGTTTCCTCCGGGTGCTCCGGTTTCCTCCCACATGCCAAAGACTTGCAGGTTGATAGGTCAATTGGCCATTATAAATTGCCCCTAGTATAGGTAGGTGGTAGGGAAATATAGAGACAGGTGGGGATGTGGTAGGAATATGGGATTAGTGTAGGATTAGTATAGGTGGGTGGTTGTTGGTCGGCACAGACTCGGTGGGCCGAAGGGCCTGTTTCAGTGCTGTATCTCTAAACTAAAAACTAAACAAAACAATAGGGTCAATTTTCCTCATAGTGGTTTTTGAGGTGGAACAATGGCTGAGTGCACTGGCCAGCAGTCAGATAGTGCCAATATGGCTGATAGTATCTTCTGCAGGGCCTACCACTGGTGGCTGTGGTGAGGGAGTAAGGCTGAAATGACAGATGCAAGGGAATAAATTCTGCGGGATCAACACTGTAGTCACATTGTAATCTTGGATCAATCTAATGCTACCTCATGATGGGTGGGGACAGAGGCTGGATCGAGCTGAAGTACGAGGTGTGCCGACATATTTAAACTTTAATTAATAATGGTAGAAAACCCAAATCTGTAAAGGTTCCAGGATTTTTTTTGAATGCTGAGGCTTACAATTGGTCCTGAACAAAACCTATGCCTATTCTCAACAGACCTGGGTCTCAATTGGCCTACCAGAAGCTTATCTGGTGAGGTTCTTTGGATAGCTTTAAGACACACCCTCAAACTGCTGCCCCAAAGTCCTTTCCTCTTCTCTGTTGAAGTGTCCTGCATTTGTTAATTGGGTGAAACCTAGTGGATCTGGGTTCCACACAAAATTATGGTCCACAATTCTGTCCCACGAAGGAATGGAACTTCAATCCTCCTCTGTCTTGCACATTTCAGTGTCTGTACTCTGACTCCAAGTAACTGATTTCGGACATTATATCAGATCAGCAATAATGTCAGGGTTTGGGCACATTCATATTAGATAAAATAAGATTCTAAAACCACAAATAAAAAGGTGAGTGTTTATTTCCATTTTGCCTTTTCATATCATCTTTGAATTCTCTTTTTGATATATATTCCACGAAAGTTACAATTCTTCCAGAATAATATATTACTGCGGATGTATTCATGATACTGGCTTGTGCTCCTTTAACAATAAATCACTGTAATTCCATTGGTGTCAAACTAATGCTTTACTAACCAAAAAGCAAATAGCTTCCAGCTATTATGACAAAGCTTAACCATCAAAATGATCTTCACACTGTCAGGAGTTGCAAAAATATACCCATAGTCCTAAAAATCAATAATATTGCATCGAGTTCTTGCTTTAAAAATGCTGATCTTTTGGAACCAATCTCCCACCTAATTTTAAACTGTAACTTCTTTTCAGTAGTTGCCTACTTGAATTCATAACTGGAATAATTCCAACCTATACATCCTGAGTGACACTCGTGCTTCCATTTATGCCATCCTTAGACGTTTTAATCAAACTATACAGGCAAAGGACAAGGATGGTGTAGGATGATACCCAGCCACTGTATGCAGTGCCAGGGACAGGACCAGATTCCCCTTGGACCTTTTTTCCTCTCCTAGTAACACTAGAAAAATACAATTGTTGACCGACTGTGGCCAGCCAGCTTTCCAAGCTCCTTAGAACAGAAAGAAAATCAAACAGATGGATTTACTAATCCTATTAGACATGAATTCTCATTACTAACCACAGTAACTCTGCTCCTGACTATAACTGGAAAGAAAATCCCAACCCAGAATCTCAAATGAACAAAATTGATTTGAATTTAATCCAGAAATCAGGTACAATTCCTCATACCCTGTAGAGGGATATAGATTTTTATTAATTGTTACATTGAGTTGCATGAAACAACCTAGTCAAAAACAGAGGCAAAAAAGATGAATAACATAAATCAATATTATAAACATATTGCCAAACATGAAAATAAAATTAAAAAGCCCCTGCACCTTTAAGAGCTCTATTATACATCCAGCTTCCCTGGGAGCCACTCCAGACAGGCAAATGGAGCACACAGTGAAATCTCACCCCAGCACTGTACAATTGTACTAGGCTTAATTTAAATGTACTCAGGTATTCAAAGGAAGACTTGGAGATGTGGCCAGTATAAAATTGCCACAACTCTGATTTTATGGATCTGTGCCTGGTTTTCCAGTCCCTGATTCGCCTGTTCCATTCCTTTGCTTTTAGCCTGGGTGACTGTAGGTGTAGATCTTGACTTTTTGCATTGAAATCAATGGAAATAAAAATTGGGGAGATGTAAAGTGGGGCACTGACGCACTGTCACCTACTTTACAGTATTGCACAAAGTCAAGGCCAAACTTTTCCCCTTTTGTCCCCAGTGCTATGCTACAAACCAGATTCCAAGATTAGCCAGAATGATATATAAGAACTAATTCCAGAATACTTCATTTCCAGCAGGGAGTTTCACACACAGGAGGCTGAATTTAGTGTGATCATTTGGAACAGGAATGGAGGCATGGGGGGGGGGGGGGCTGGAGAATAGCGTTCGCCCAGAAATCTGATGTCACGACCTCAGTTCTGGATGTTGTCAGCGGTGGGAAAGCACCAAGGCAGCGCCGCTGCCCCGACCCGACGGAACTGAAATTTAAATTGCAGAATATATAGTTATAATACATTAGCCTGTAATTGTAAGCAATTCAATGGAGGGCTTGGAATTAAGTGGACGGCGGGAGGCCATCATATGCCTTCAGTTCTCCTCCCGCTGAAATCTGGCAGCACCAATGCGAGACCTCAGTGCTGCAACGGGTAGGCAGCTATGAACAGCACTGCATAGGAGAAGGGGGTGGGGTGGGGAGCGGAGGTCACTGTCAGCCTACAGTGCTGTATACTCTGCATGGGTGGGCTTCACCTCAGGTGGGAATACCGGGTGAGCTGGGTCTTGGGTGGGAATACCGGGTGAGCTGGGTCGGGTGGGAGAACTGGGTGAGCTGGGTCTTGGGTGGGAATACCGGATGAGCTGGGCCTTGGGTGAGAGTACTGGGTGAGCTGGGCATCGGGTGGGAATACAGGGTGAGCTGGGCCTTGGGTGAGAGTACCGGGTGAGCTGGGCCTCGGGTGGGAATACTGGGTGAGCAGGGCTGCGGTTGGGAGTACTGGGTGAGCTGGGTCTTGGGTGAGAGTACCAGGTGAGCAGGGTCTCGGGTGGGAGTACCGGGTGAGCGGGATCTTGGGTGGGAGTACCGGGTGAGCTGGGTCTTGGGTGGGAGTACTGGGTGAACTGGGTCTTGGGTGGGCGTACTGGGTGAGCTGGGTCTTGGGTGGGAGTACTGGGTGAGCTGGGTCTTGGGTGGGAGCACTGGGTGAGCTGGGTCTTGGGTGGGAGCACTGGGTGAGCTGGGTCTTGGGTGGGAGTACTGGGTGAGCTGGGTCTTGGGTGGGAGTACTGGGTGAGCTGGGTCTTGGGTGGGAGCACTGGGTGAGCTGGGTCTTGGGTGGGAGTACTGGGTGAGCTGGGTCTTGGGTGGGAGCACTGGGTGAGCTGGGTCTTGGGTGGGAATATTGGGTGAGCAGGGCTGCGGTTGGGAGTACTGGGTGAGCTGGGTCTTGGGTGGGAGTACTGGGTGAGCTGGGTCTTGGGTGAGAGTACTGGGTGAGCTGGGTCTTGGGTGGGAGTACTGGGTGAGCTGGGTCTTGGGTGGGAGCACTGGGTGAGCTGGGTCTTGGGTGGGAGTACTGGGTGAGCTGGGTCTTGGGTGGGAGTACTGGGTGAGCTGGGTCTTGGGTGGGAGCACTGGGTGAGCTGGGTCTTGGGTGGGAGTACTGGGTGAGCTGGGTCTTGGGTGGGAGTACTGGGTGAGCTGGGCCTCGGGTGGGAATACTGGGTGAGCAGGGCTGCGGTTGGGAGTACTGGGTGAGCTAGGCCTTGGGAGAGAGTACCAGGTGAGCTGGGTCTCAGGTGGGAGTACCAGGTGAGCTGGGTCTTGGGTGGGAGCACTGGGTGAGCTGGGTCTCAGGTGGGAGTACCGGGTGAGCTGGTCTTGGGTGGGAGTACTGGGTGAGCTGGGTCTTGGGTGGGAATACAGGGTGAGCTGAGGCTTGGGTGGGAGTACCGGATGAGCTGGGCCTTGGGTGAGAGTACCAGGTGAGCTAGGCCTTGGGAGAGAGTACCAGGTGAGCTGGGTCTCAGGTGGGAGTACTGAGTGAGCTGGGTCTTGGGTGAGAGTATCGGGTGAGCTGGGTCTTGGGTGGGAATACAGGGTGAGCTGAGGCTTGGGTGGGAGTACCGGATGAGCTGGGCCTTGGGTGAGAGTACCAGGTGAGCTGGGTCTCGGGTGAGAGTACCAGGTGAGCTGGGTCTCAGGTGGGAGTACCGGGTGAGCTGGGTCTTGGGTGGGAGCACTGGGTGAGCTGGGTCTTAGGTGAGAGTACCGGGTGAGCTGGGTCTTGGGTGGAAGTACTGGGTGAGCTGGGGCTTGGGTGGGAGTACTGGGTGAGCTGGGGCTTGGGTGGGAGTACTGGGTGAGCTGGGTCTTGGGTGAGAGTACTGGGTGAGCTGGGTCTTGGGTGGGAGTACCGGATGAGCTGGGTCTTGGGTGAGAGTACTGGGTGAGCTGGGTCTTGGGTGGGAGTACCAGGTGAGCTGGGCCTCGGGTGGGAATACTGGGTGAGCAGGGCTGCGGTTGGGAGTACCGGGTGAGCTGGGCCTTGGATGGTCTGGAAGGGTGATATGGTTGTTGCGTGGTCTACAAGTAGGGGTGGGGGTGGTGGTAGTAGGGCGGGGGGCTGCTGGTTTTGGTTGGCTGTATCGGGTGGCCAGACTGTTGGATGAGAGGGTTGGGTGCCCATACTGCTGGATGAGGGGGGTCAGCCAGCAATAAGGGTGGGCACTGAGGGCCATCAGAGAGTCTGCTGGGATAAATAGCAAAGACACAGCTGCCAAGGCAGGGCCTTCTCTGCAATAACAGTGCTCTGAAGGCCTACTGATCACTTGGCATGGGTCTCATATGTCCAGGCTTTTTGGACCCCTGTGGAATGATGCCATGCCTCCAATGGAGAGAGGGCCTGGAGGCAGCTGCGCCTGCCCATGAAGCTCCACGATGACAGCAACTGCAGCTGGCCATGCCAAGAAGGGCTCACCTGTGCCAGAGGGTGTACTGGATTCAGATCTGTTACCGCCAAATGTCCAATGCAGCATTGGCAACGAAGACTCCACCTCTCCAGGGCGGCCATCACTGGGTTATACGCCATACTGCAGGATGAGTTACGGCCCGTGACCTTGAAGATCACCCTGGCACTTAACTTTTACGTATCTGGATCTTTCCAAGGATCCACCAGGGACATGTGTGGGGTTCTCCAGGCAGCACCACACCACTGCTTCAAGGAGGTGACCAATGTCCTGTTCAAGAGGGCCAGCGACTTTGTGCGCTACTGGACTGACCAAGACAGTCAGGCTGAGTGGGCCATCAGATTGGGGCCATCGTTGGATTCCCCCAGGTGCAAGGTGTGTTAGATTGCACACATGGTCATCAAGGCTCCCCCGGACTAGACAGCTGCCTTCATCAACAGGAAGGGCTTCCATTCAATCAATACGCAACTGGTCTGCGACCACCAAAAGCGTTTCCTGCCGGTGTGATCCTGGGAAGCAGACATCACACCTATATACTTCAACAGTCCCAGACCACAGCTTTTCAGGCACCTGCTCATCTTCAGGGATGGATTCTTGGGGACAAGGGCTACCCATTGAAGACTTGTCTACCTTCGCAATGCAGCAGAGAAGAGATACAACACTTGCCACAGGTCCACCCGAACCACCATTGAACAGGCCATTGTGCTGCTGAAGATGAGATTCCGGTGCCTGGATCGATCCGGTGGGGCCCTGCAGTATGCTCCAGCGAGGGTCTCGCATATCGTTGTGGTCTGTTGTACTCTGCATAAACTAGTACTACAGAGAGGGGAGGCCTTGCATGAATGGACAAGATTGAATGACACTCCTCCACTGATGAGGAGAACACAGAGAAGGGAGATGAGCAAGCAGCACTGGATATTGAAGCCCTTGCACCAGAGGCGAGGCACATTGAGCAACGGGCCAAGGAGGCAAGAGACAATTTCATACTTACCCACTTCCAGACACCATGATGACCACTCAGAGTAAAATCAATAAACACTCACCTCAAAGCATGCAGTCAGTTGCCTCCTTTCTATTTGTCTTCTATGCCTAGTGTCCAGCTGAACCACGTGCTATGGGCCATGGGAGACCCAATTTAAATGAGGGCTGTGCCTACATTGGCATCCACTAAGGGGGAAGGGTGAAGTCAGCAGCTTACAATTAAGGTATGATAGAATAATCACTTTTACACAGTGAAAGTTAATTTCAAAAACAGAAGAAATTTATATGAGAAAACAAATGTCAAATTTCGAACACTTGAGAAACCCCAAGTGTCTCTAGGTGGTTTTCTTTATCATTTACAAGTGCTGCTATGAAGTGAGACCCCTGCACTCGGCTGGAGGCAGGCTGCTGATCATGCTGCCCCTTGACCTGTGATGACTTCGGCAGCTGTCCTCTGGCTGCCTGAGGTCTGGAGGGCCCCGGCTACCTGAGGATTTCCTGCACAGGTGCAGGACGCTCCTCAGGCAATGCGGCTATTGGAGCTGGGCTCACTGGTGCAGGGGCTGAGGCACTGCAGTCCACACTCGCAGCATCTTGAGGGGAGTCGTCAGCAGTGGAGTTCAGCCTCTCCTCCTCCCTTTCAAGGCTCAGATGAACCTCCCTGCTGACTAGAGAAGGACAAAGAGCTGGAGAAGACTGCAGGGGTCCTGTCCTTCTCTCAGATTGCCACTGCTGCGTTGAGCTCATTGCCAAGGTGATGGTCTGCAGGTCTGTGAGCTTTTGTGGGATCTGGCTTTGGGTGTGGGGAGTCCAGGAGTCACAACAGCAACGGCATCACCATAGAGCACTGCAAATGATTCCAAGATAGCAATGCAAGCAGGGCTGGCAGGGCTTTAAATATGGCGTCAGAGTCTTCCAACACTGTATTCAGCGTCTCGAATCCTGCCCGCACCACGTGGTTGGCCACGCCCCGTGCCTCTAGCATTATAATTGGCTGCCCGCCATATGATCACAGTGGACCGGCTGCCCATGTGACTAACGGGGACGATGCCTATTTCCGGGTCTGCTGCCGGGACCCATGATGGGCTCACTAAATTCAGACAAGGGACTGCGCATCCAAGCTCAGGCTACGTTGGAACTGCAATTCTCTGGTTCATGTTATCTGTAAGTGGGGCTACTTGCTGTGAGTGGATGTTCACAAAATTATCCTCCAAATTCATTTAAAACAGACAAAAATTGTAATAAGAATGTTTGAGTCAATCAGTTGCCTTTGAACAACTCTGGTAAAGCAGTGCCAGCACATTGCTATCTCAATTTTGTGTTTGTAGATATCTTCTGCGCATTTGTGCTACACATGAAAAAGTGTTAAAGCTACTCTTCAAACTGAAAGAAGAGCAAAATCCCATCAATGCCAGTACAACATTCAGTTTAGCCTGTAGACATTATCCTAATTTATTAGAATACAATGCTAAATTTAAGCATGACGACAATTCACATCATTTTCATTTGCAAAGCTGCTGCACAGTGCCTGGAATATTAAGTTATCCCAAGACTCCATATACATTAATAATAATTATTAGCATCTTTCACAATTTTTGAAATCTATATTGCACGTTCTGCGGAATGTAATTCATAATTCATCGGCTGCAGGCACAGCTAGTGTCTAGTAGCTAGAGCTTCCACTGGGAAAACGCATGCAGTGAGTTATTGATCTATATTGGATTGATTTGACTTGAAGACTGCCAATCTGATTCTGGTGTATTTTAATAAATGTAGAGGATCAAATAAAATGGTTCCCTCTAGACTCTTGGTCCCTTTGAAGTCATTCATACCATTTGAATGTAAATACTTGAGGTTCCTTCATATTCTAAGTGGATAGGTTCAGAACAAAACAAAAATGATTATTTTGCCACAACAGGAAAAATAATAGCTCTATGGAAGTCAGTAAAATGGACCAATATTCAATTCTTAATGCTTAGTAGCAGTGCTGTTACAAAGGAGAACAAAAGTTACCTTGTTGATTAATGATCTGTTGCAAAAGCATTGTTATCTCTGATATTAAAATGGTGCTGCCTCAAGGGCTGAAGGTGCGGATTATGGGGGCAATTTAACCCTACCCACCTGGTAGAAATGGGGTGAATGGGCAGTTAAAATTGTTGAAGTTAATTACCAGCTTCTGGATCTACCGGGAGATGACAGGTTCCAATTGTTTCCCACTCTCCTGATCAGGAGGCAACGATGCCCACCCAACTCCACCACATGCCTCAGTATCAGAGCTGTGATGGGCCTGTGCTTACTGCAGATGACAAGGCCAGCTCTGTCCTCTCTGAGAATCCCTCAAAATCCAGGGGCAACATTACAGTTGCACAACAATCTTCAAAATGAAGAAAGCTAGTCATTGGCCTGGAGCCTGAAAATTACAAGCACTGTTCAATTTGAAACATTCCCTGACCATCAGCAATTCAACTTCGATTGATTGGAGCTTGTATTTACTTAACCTTAGCAATAGAATGATACCTTCTGCAGTACATATGCTCAGATTTTCCTGTCAAAATAACAGTGAGGCTAATGGTGCTTGTCATAGTTTATGTAGAAATTTTATAGCAACTTCAGGTGAGGGGCAGATGTGTGGTTAAACACAAATATCAGAACATTTTGTCCCGGTTGCGCTGCCCTGCCATCAGCTTTGCAAAAACAACGTCTGTCTCATTATTGAAATGCATTGAATGACATGAAGGGCTGAAATGTACTAGCCTTTCAGTGTCGGAGGTGGTGGGGGGGGGGGGGGGCCCGGAAAATTCTTCTGGGAGAGGCCCGCCACGACCCCTATTGCCAAGAAGGCCCTGCCATACTTTACCACCGACAGCGAGGCCTCGGTGCGCCTCCCTGGCAGGGCCTTCATTTTAATATTGAAATTAAGTTAAAAACATGCAAATTAACTGACCTAGTCCGGCGGCCATCCCACGCTGATATTCCGGCCAGTGGCCAGAACTCCCGCACCTTCAGAACTCTATTCGGAGTTCCAAAGCGTGATATTGGTGGGGAGGGGGGAGGAGTGAAATTATCAGGGCGGGGGGTGGGGGGAAGCGGGGAAAACACCTTGTGTTGGCTGTGGGGATGGTGGGAAGGGGTTGTGGGGCAAATGTAACAAGGTTGGGGGGTGAAATTCGGGTTGGGAATAAAGTTAATTTGGTGATATAGGCCCATAAGCAAACATTGCCGGGGTGGGGTGGGGGCAGTGAGTGGGAAAGGGCCTCCAGCTTTTATTTAATTTTTTAAAGACAATGCACCATAACATTTCTTTAAAAATTAACATTTCTTTAAGGGCTTGAAGCCTTTTAAAAATGGCGCCGCCGCCTGCTTGGTGGCACCGGATGCCATTGTCGGGGACAGAGCGCCCGCCCTCTCTACATCATTGGAGGTGCCTGCTCCGCCTCTTCCATTTATATGAGCCCTTGCGCAAAATATCACAGGGGCTCAGTGATGGCTTCTCCTCGCGGGTGGGCCGTCGAGATCAGTGCATGCCACCGTGATTTGCAGCACGCCAGTAAAATTCAGCCTAAAGTTTGTTTATTTGCTTGGTAGATATGAACCAAACTCTCCACAGAAAGTTGTCTTGTCCATTCCAGTATAAGTGTTCATTACTGCCAAACGACCTCCCAGGCACTAAAATCTAACTAATCCATTTCAAATTAACTATTACAAATGTAGCGTCTCATTCCTTCAAGTTTTGAATTGTTGTTGGAGATTTTAAAAATATAATCCAATCTTTCTTTCCCTCTCCTTATTTCTCTTTCTATACCTGATTTGACATTGAAGTCACCAACACTAATTTACATTTCTTTCTCAGTCCCTGCACTATGGGCTGAAATTTACCGGCCCCTCGATGCTGCGGGTCGCGGTGCTGGGGCCAGTACAATGCTGCAGGGAGAGGCCCGCCTCGACCCGTGATGTCGAGACGGGCCCGCCACATTTTACCGGCGGCAGCGGGACCTTGGTGCGGCACCCCCCCCTCGCCGCATGGCAGCGGCACCACAGTCGACATATGCTAATGATTACTTACCTATGCTGATTATGCAGCCTGCCTCCTCTCCACCAACACTGCCGGATTTTTGTTGAACGGGCGTCCATCACGTGCCGTCCCGTTCACGATCTGAAAAGCCAGCGGGTCTTCACTCTGCATTGCGGAAGGGAGGAGAGAGGGGGGGATATGCAGGGGTCTAAGTCTGTATTTCTAAAGGGGGGGGATACACAGGGGTCTCACTCTGCAATCTTAAAGGGAGGAGGGAGGGGGGATATGCAGGGGTCTAAATCTGCATTCCTAAAAAGTGGGGGGTGGATACACAGGGGTTTCACTCTGCATTCTGAAAGGGACGGGGTCTGGGATTATTGGAGGGAAAGCTGTGCTACCATCCCTCCGTTAACAGTGTAAGCTCTGTGTTTGTGAGGGGGCAATGGCACACTAGGCACCCTGTGTGTGGGGAGGGTGTCAGGAAAAGCAGGAGCATTAAGATGTTATGGATGGTGGGGGCAATCGATTCAGCTGGTAGGATCTTGATGTGGTCACATTGTGCCACTCTGAGTGTTGGCCAAGATGGGCAATGCCATGGCACGCCACATAGTTGATCCAGGAAAGCAGCTGACGTACCTGTCAACACCAATCCATGCCCTGTTAGGAACCTTCGAATACATGCAGGGTTCAACTTTATTTATCACATGGAAATAGGTATGGCTCATCCGACATTGTGTGATCCTCTGCACGTGAGGATTTGTATGCGCCAGAGGCAAAATCAACAGGCAGGTGTGATCCACGTGGAGGCCCTTGGTCATGAGCAGCAGCCCCCAAGGGGAGCCTGCCATTACGGTTGCTGTGCATCTACAGGCTCCACATGACATGTCATCGGATGTCAGAGCACCAGTGTCAGAGGAGATTGCGCATATAGAGAGGGTGGTGACATGTCTCTGTGCCCTGCTCAAGGATGACCTGCAGCCCATGGGCTCCAGTGGACATCTCATGCCTTTGTTCCTCATGGTGGCAACGGTTCACACGCCTGACGCCTCTGCAGCCTTTTAGGGGCCAACAGAGACCTTTGTGGGGTCACACAGTCAGCAGTGCAGCGCTGCATCAGGGAGGTCACCAATGCCCTGCACTGGAGGGCCAGTGAGTATCTCCACTGCAGGACGGATTCTCACAGCCAGGCCCAGAGGGCCATTGGTTCTGGCATCATTGCCGGAGAACCATAGGTTGTAATATTCATAGACTGCACTCATGTGGCCATCAGGCCTACTGCCAGGCTACCACCTCAGACGTCACCATTAAAGGAGCCCTCTCAATCTAGGTGAAGCTGGTATGTGAACACCACAGATACTTGCAGTGAATGTGTGACCACTTCTCAGGCAGCTGCCATGACACCTGGGTCTTGTGCCAGTCCCGGCTGCCACCGCTGTTCACTGAACTGGCTCAGATGGAGGGGAGCTTCTTGGAGATAAGGGCTATCTTTTGCAGCCATAGCTCCCGACATCGGTGAGAGACCCCACCACTGCTGCAGAGCAGAGATACAACGCCAGCCACTGAGCTATATGAGCTACCATTGAGCAGGAGATCGGCATGCAGAAAGAGCACCTCCAATGCCCTGTACTAGGGGTCAAAAAGGCCAGCTCCTTTGTTTGCTGCTCTGCACAACTACGCACCCAATAGGCCTTGCATGATGAGGAGAGACGTCAACAGGATTCCTCCTCAGACAATGAGGGCACTGAGGACCTATAACCTGAAAGACGCAAGGGTGGGCAGATGATACCCAGGCTCTGTACGCAGGGCTAGCAGTGAGCTAGGGACGTACAGAAGTGGTTTATCAGACAAAGGCTTTCTGCTCCATAGGAACTGACATGAGTTCTGCAAGCCACACATAACCCTTGCTCACCTGCTGTGCACCAGTCTACATCTGCAGCATCCCTGTGTAGAGGTAGCAGCTGACTGTGCTAATGTCCATGTCACTGAGTCCGTGGAGACGCTCATGAGTAGTGGTGGCATAGCAATGATGTTATTGCATACGTTGGCTCTTCTGAAGGGCCAACGGTGCAAAGGGATGTGACATTGGTGCTACTTGCTGGCACACATCATTCGCACAGAGAAAAGGACACACGTGTTGGTGAGGAATATTTAGTGAAAGACGTATTTACATTGCTGTGACACCCGTGCATTCCCATTTGTGTCAGTGTGTTCTCTGTAAACCTCTGTAATATCTTTTTTTGGTCTATTTAAGTCTCACATCCTGGAATGTGCAAATTTAAGATTATTCACCCAGATGCAGCACGCCTACAAGAAGGAATGTTACATTTGAGTGGGAGAAGAGGATCGTAACTTCACAGGACACTGAGACACAGCGGGGTAAGTATGTGGCAGCAAAGCGGAAAGTGCTGGGGTCACTCAGCAGGTCAGGCAGCATCTGTGGAGAGAGAAGCAGAGTTAACTTTCAGGTGAACTTGGACAAGTTAACTCTGCTTCTCTCTGCATAGATGCTGCCTGACCTGCTGGATTTCTGCAGGATTTTCTGCTTTGCTGCCAGATTGACAGCAGCCCCACTCTTCAGCAGTCATGTAAGTATTCTTTGACAGATGTCAGGAAGCAGCTGCTGGGGCACTTAAAATAGGGCCCCTGCACCTGCTGCACAACTGTCAAAGGGTTTCTCACTGCGCCGAATGTCCCACCTCTCCCCACGTAATATCGGGGGGGTGGCTCGGCGCAGTGACGCTAATGAGACCCCACGCGTAATATCGCGGGCACCTGCGGCAGTCGCTAAAGCAGGCGCCGCGCTGAGTTGAAAGGGTGCCGCCGCACAGCGCGGCGCCCGAATAAAATTCAGCCCTACGCTTCTCAAACCTTCAATCTGATTGGTTAAGGAGATACCCTGTTGGCTGCCCTGTTCACTCAGGTCCCAGATGCCCGGTTTCCCTCACTGAGCTGTCGTCAGCTCACACATTCAGCAATTTACCATGCAAAAACTTTAAAATTTAAACATGCAGGGGCAAGTCTGACTAATGATTCTGTTAGATGCCCTGCTACAGCAAAATATGACCCAAAATATGTAACATTCCTTTCCTCATAAACTGTGTATCTTCTAATGTACCATGAAATAACGTCATGGGAAAAGTAGAGAAAAATAAGTGATTCCATGGCTGTAATCTAATTTTAGTGCTAAGATAACATCAGGAACTGTGATAGTTAACACCTGGGCTGTATAATTGCCACCTAAACACCAGGTCAGTTATAGACTCATTGTCACTCCAGTTTATATGAATTTTTTGAGGTTATTTTATTCATTGTGGGACTGATTTGAATGTCAGCAGTAAATAATGACTGCAGGTACATTCCGTGCCATTGGTGTAAGCATATGTTTACACAGGATGATTAATGTTTGTAGCGATAGTATTATAGTATTTCATGAGAAATTTCACCTCCAGTCCATAAACAAGGCCACTCCAACCTCTATCATCGAGCTGCAGAGCGCTGATGATGCTTGCATATGTGCACACTCAGAAGTTGAGCTTCAAACCCATGTTGATGCATTCACGGAGGCTTATGAAAGAATGGGCCTCAAGCTAAACATCCGGAAGACGAAGGTCCTCTACCAGCCTGCTCCCACAGCGCAACACTGCCCATCGGCTATCAAGATGCACAGCGAACTACTGGACAATGTGGATCACCTCTCATACCTTGGGAGCCTCCTCTCAGCAAGGGCAGACATCGATGATGAAACTCAGCATTGCCTCCAGTGTGCCAGCGCACCCTTCGGTCGTCTGAGGAAAAGAGGGTTTGATGACAACGACCTCAAACCATAGAACCATCGATAAATTACAGCACAGAAGGAGGCCATTCAGCCTGTCCTATCCATGCCGGCCGGAAAAAAAACTAGCCACCCAATCTAATCCCACCTTCTAGCACCTGATCCATAGCTTTGCTGGTTACAGCACTTCAGGTACATGTCCAGGTACCTTTTAAAAGAATTGAGGGTTTCTGCCTCCACCACCATTCCTGGCAGTGAATTCCAGAAACTCACTACCCTCTGGGTGAAAAAGTTTTTCCTCATGTCTCCTCTAATCCTTCTACCAATCACCTTAAATCTGTGTCCCCTGGTAATTGACTTCTCCGCTAAGGGAAACAGGTTCTTCCTGTTTACTCTATCTAGGCCCCTCATAATTTTGTACACCTTTATTAAGTCACCCCTCAGCCTCTTCTGTTCTAAGGAAAACAACCCTAGTTCTGGTCGCCACATTACCAAAAGGATGTGGATGCTTTGGAGAGGGTGCAGAGGAGGTTCACCAGGATGTTGCCTGGTATGGAGGGTGCTAGCTATGAAGAGAGGTTGAGTAGATTAGGATTATTTTCATTAGAAAGGCGGAGGTTGAGGGGGGACCTGATTGAGGTGTACAAAATCATGAGAGGTATAGACAGGGTGGATAGCAAGAAGCTTTTTCCCAGAGTGGGGGATTCAAATACTAGGGGTCACAAGTTCAAAGTGAGAGGGGAAAAGTTTAGGGGGGATATGCGTGGAAAGTTCTTTACGCAGAGGGTGGTGGGTGCCTGGAACGCGTTGCCAGCGGAGGTGGTAGATGCGAACACGATAGCGTCTTTTAAGATGTATCTAGACAGATACATGAATGGGCAGGAAGCAAAGAGGTACAGACCCTTAGAAAATAGGCGACATGTTTAGGTAGAGGATCTGGATCGGCGCAGGCTTGGAGGGCCGAAGGGCCTGTTCCTGTGCTGTAATTTTCTTTGTTCTTTCTTTGTTCTTTATCCACTCTTTCCTCATAGCTGCAACTTTCGAGCCTTGGCAACATTCTTGTAAATCTCCTCTATACTTTCTCCAGAGCAATTATGTCCTTTCTATAATGTGGTGACTCCAACTGTGGCCTAACCAGCGTTTTATACAGTTCCAGCATTACATCTCTGCTTTTGAATTCTATACCTCGGCCAATGAAGGAAAGCATTCCATATGCCACCTTCACCACTCTATCTACCTTTCCTGCCATCTTCAGGGACCTGTGGACATGCACTCCAAGGTCTCTCACTTCTTCTACCCCTCTCAATATCCTCCTGTTTATTATGTATTCCCTCACTTTATTTGCCCTCCCCAAATGCATTACCTCACACTTTTCTGGATTGAATTCCATTTGCCACTTTTCTGCCCACTCAACCAAACCATTGATATCTATCTGGAGTCTATGGCTATCTTCATCACTATCAACTATATGGCCAATTTTTGTGTCATCAGCAAATTTCCCAATCACGTCGCCCACATTTAAGCCCAAATCATTAATATATACCACAAACAGCAAGGGATCCAACACTGAGCCCTGTGGAACGCCACTGGAAACAGCTTTCCATTCGCAAAAACACCTGTCGATTACTACCCTTTGTTTCCTGTCCCTGAGCCAATTCTGGATTCAACGTGCCACATTCCCCTGTATCCCATGGGCTTTCATTTTACTGACCAGCCTGCCATGTGGGACCTTGTCCAATGCCTTACTAAAGTCCATGTGCCCTTCATACTGTTTGTATCCCAGTTGATATTGGGGTATGCACACAGAAATTTTTTTTTATTCATTCATGGGATGTGGGTGTCGCTGGCTAGGCCAGCATTTATTGCCCATCCCTAATTGCCCTTGAGCAGGTGGTGGTGAGCTGCCTTCTTGAACCACTGCAGTCCATGTGAGGTAGGTACACCCACAGTGCTGTTAGGAAGAGAGTTTCAGGATTTTGAACCAGCGACAGTGAAGGAAGGACAATATAGTTCCAAGTCAGCATGGTGTGTGACTTGGAGGGGAACTTGCAGGTGGTGGTGTTCCATGCATTTGCAGACCTTGTTCCTCTAGGTGGTAGAGGTCGTGGGTTTGGAAGGTGCTATCTAAGGAACCTTGGTGTGTTGCTGCAGTGCATGTTGTAGATGGTACACACTGCTGCCACTGTGTGTCGGTGGTGGAGGGAGTGAATGTTCATGGATGGGGTGTCAATCAAGCGGGCTGCTTTGTCCTGGATGGTGTTGAGCTTCTTGAGTGTTATTGGAGCTGCACCCATCCAGGTAAGTGGAGAGTATTCCATCACACTCTTGACTTATGCCTTGTGGACAGGCTTTGGGGAGTCAGGAGATGAGTTACTTGCTGCAGGATTCCCAGCCTCTGACCTGCTCATGTAGCCACGGACTTTATATGGCTACTTCAATTCAGTTTCTGGTCAATGGCAGCCCCTAATATGTTGATAGAGGGGGTTTCCGCGATGGTAATGCCATTGAATGTCAAGGGGAGATGGTTAGATTCTCTCTTGTTGGGGTTGGTCACTGCCTGGCACTTGTGTGCATGAATGTTACTTGCCACTTATCAGCCCAAGCCTGGATATTGTCCAGGTCTTGCTGCATTTCTGCACGGACTGCTTCAGTATCTGAGGAATCAATAAGTTAAAGAACATTTCCATCAAAAAGTTGTTAAGGTAATTTGGAAATGAAAAACAAATGGAAATGGAAATTTTTTTTTACACAGTGAGTTATTCTGATCTGAAATTATAGTGTGGTGGAAGCAGATCCACTGGTGACTTTCAAAAGAGAATTGAATATATACTTGAAAAGAAAAATGTTGCAGGTTGTAAGGAAAGAGCAGGTGAGTGGGACTAATTGGATGATTCTTTCAAAGAGCTAGCACAGGCATGATGGGTTGATTGGCCTCCTTCTGTGCTCTGTGATTCTACAATAACCCTTGATCAATTGAAAGTAGCTAAGTTATCTGAAGAGAATGGCAATGTTCTGATGAAGGGTTATTATATGTTACTCAAACTGCTGTGCACTTCAAGCATTTATACTTTGATTTCAGATATCCTGCTTTTAGTTTCCTTTTTGATGCTAGCTTTACTTGTTCTCTAATGAAAGTATATGTCCCTTTTCTAGAAAATAACTCTATGAGATGGATGAGTAGAAATCTATTCAGTCTTTTACATGGCTGACCAAAGAGATTTTGTTTTGATACAGTGTCTTACTGAGGCGCAAGGCATTCAGACATGTTATAGTTTATTCTCTTCATAACTCATTCTAAGTCTGAAAAATGCAAAGTATGCTGAATGCTCCAAAAGGTTATACGTGAACTTTTGTACTCATTGAAGTGAGGAAAATCCCTAACACAGCATTAAACCCAGGGAATCCAGGCACATGCCAAATTTGACAGCCATGATTTTCCTTCAATTCATTTTAATGGATGGCAAATCATAGGCCTATGAATTGGGAATGTGGCTAAGTATGTGCTTCTAACACACAAAGCACTGTGCTGGGAGTGCTGAAGGCAAATAAATTAATCATGTGCCACCACTCCACTTTTTTTCTCCATCAATGTGATTTTTCTGTTTTCCGCACGAGCTATCATTAAGATCCACCTGATAAAAACGTCAATCCTATAAGAATTGACATCACACTGTAATCAATCTTGTACTGAAGACATGTGGTTAACAGGAAATGGTTTGAGATTACTAAAATTCGTTACAGACTGTAACCTTATAATAGCTTGCATTTATATAGCACCTTTAATACAGAAGATAATCCAAGGGCCTTATAGAAGATAGAAAGTGAAGGTCTATTCCAATTTTTTAGTTTTGATTCAAACCTAAATCCCACAGGCAGAAGGTTGCTTTGCTTCCCCATTGCATCATCTAGTTTCCCAAACTTTTAAACTTCAGATTTTAAAAGATTGGGATTCGGCTATTTTTAAAATATATATTTGTCTCTTTAATAGAATGATTATTTGAATATCTTCATTACATTCACATTAACATGTAACTTCATATTCTCAAGCCTTGTCCAAGTACATGAATAGATGCAAAAAGTTCCCTGTTTGTTTATTGGAAGGATTTCTCCTTTCTATTATTTGGCTTATTGTTTGGCAATATTCATCTGAAGGCCCTTCGTGTCTGAGAGGTCTATTCACTCAGTTTCATGCTTAATTAAAACATTTAATGATTAAACTCTTGCCCATAGACTTGGGACTAATATGATACGGTGGATATTGTTTTTGCTGCTCTACTCCTTTTGATCTCATTGCAACTAATCCCTGAGACATAACCCTCTTACTTTTTGAGTAGTGCTCAGTACAATTGGTGTTTGCATTTCATTGAAAAGAATGTTTAAAATGCTAAAAAAAAACAAGTGCAATGTTTAATTAGACATTGTGATTATTTTGTTTTGACAGTCTTTTAAGTAAGGTCACTTATATTGGGGCTGCTTTCTTGTCCAGATTTATTTTATTACTTTTAGCACCAGGCATCAATCATACTATTACAGAATCAGGTCTTTAATGTGACATCACACTACACAATCCAGTATGTGCACCCAGGTACATCACACTACATGATTCCAGTATGTGTATGTAGATCTTTAATAAGCTCATATTACACAATCCAACATGAATACCTAGGTACAGCACACTCCGCAATCCAGTATGTGTACAAAATACAGCGGTTTACTCACAACTCTTATACTAATCTGCCTTTGATTCTACATTTCATCATTGTAGCACTAAATCACAGTATATCAGAGATATGTAAAACTGACATCAGAATAACAACATGAAGACAACAAGATGCACTTAGCTAGTCTCAATTTCTTCTAACCATTTTGTTATCATGGTTATATGGCCCACTTTATTTTATTACTATAAATACTGCTAACTATCCCAGACCATTAAAGACATGGATGAGTGCATTTCACACATTTCATCAGTTCTTTAATTGTAATAAGAACCTTTGCCTTAGGTCCACTTACATAATGCATCCCATGTTCAGCAGAAACCTATTTTAACTCATTTTGTGCTGATCCCATAAACAGTCCAGGATATTGATGTATGCAGATAGTATTAACTCACATTTCCACAACTAATAGTTACATCTCTCGCTCTCCACATTTGCAATATTATTCCCAAGCATTGCCCTTTCAGTCAACTGAAACTAGACTGATTTTTTGGGGTGATAGTGTGAGCCAGGCAAAAGCAGATCAACTGCCTTTTATACATCTCTCCCAATTTTCATTTCCAGACTTCAATGGAAATAAAATTTGGGACATTTGTATAATGAGCATCTGATCCAATATCACACTTTTTACACCATTGGCAAAGTCAAAATTATCCCCTATAGTCCACGCCTTTTAATATTAGTGTTGTTCCATCTTTATATCTCTAAAGGTATATTTTGCTGAGGAAAAAAAGGTCTTTTTAAAAATATATGATGGAAACTAAGCAATGTGACCATTATTTCTCACGATGCAATGACCTACCCACTTAAGCATTGGCAAAAAACCCCACAAAGCTTTATGGAGCTAAACTGTCAGTAATTGTTTGGACTTGGTGCCACAGGAAAAGATGAACTAGTAACAGGTCTGTATGCAATCGTTAGTACAGAACTGCCTTCAAAACGGCTTCTGTATGGTCAGGGTTCACGCTACTGCTGGCAAAATACCCTAGGTACTCTGTAAGTGTTCAGGAGAGTGAAAGCAGTGGACAAAAAAATGGCTGTCTTTAGCCTGAGTTATCAAAGCCTTTATGACATGCCCCCAAATTAACCCCCCTACCTTTGAGTTTAACAGTCTCACTTCCATCTACCAATAACATGGGCCTGCAATTTTGCCTACTGGTGTAAATTCAGTTCTAAATAGTAATAAATTGGTGCTAATCTAGAATAGCTCAGGGTAAAATTCAAATTCAGCAGAGACACGAAATAGACAGTAGTAGATTGGCCTCCTGTTAATCAGGCAGTGTGTACATCAGATTTGAATTTGAATTTCACGCCCATAAAGTGCCAACAGCACTAAAATTTCTTTTGACAGATTATTTATATAATTATTCAACTATAAAGGTGCAGATTTGAGCAGGTGAAGAGAGTCCGCCATGATGGGAGTAAAAAATTGTGTGTCAGTGAAATTTAAAAGGATGGCGCAATTAAAGGGAAATGTCGTAATAGTGGGAAAAATTCTGAAAGCCTTTAGAAAAACTCAATGAGCATCTCAATCTATTAGCAATCTTTACCAGGAC
This sequence comes from Heterodontus francisci, assembly GCF_036365525.1. NCBI lineage: Eukaryota > Metazoa > Chordata > Chondrichthyes > Heterodontiformes > Heterodontidae > Heterodontus > Heterodontus francisci. The sequence continues at coordinate 78,559,855 of NC_090386.1, forward strand.
TGAAAGAATATCATATTAAAAAGTGGCAAAAACAAAGGCAAAAGAGACCCCATAGGCAATCATGAGTCTTCAGGGAAGTGATGGAGCAGCCCAACATTAGTTCCTCATTTATAGCTGCTGGAACTAAGGTGATGTTGCATGTGGTGGTTGCAAGAGTGGACCCTTCTGTGCCATTCTCGTAAGACTACATGCCTGGCAGGAGGTGGAAACACACTCTGATCTGTAGCTAATCAATGGATGTAACCAGTGACTGTTAACAGCAGTTGCCCATGCGGCAGATGACAGAGCTCTACATATGGCTTTCTGCTGACCCTGAACCTGTCAACTTACCTACAGTCTTTGGCAAGTAGATGTAGCAATGGTCAGAATTTAACGTTCAGACGGTGGCCCTGCCTACTGGCTGAAAAGTCAGGGGTGTGCCCACCTTTGACCAGGCCTGGAAGCCACACTGCTAATTTGCATGGCACAGGCCTTAATGGGTCTCGGTCGTGACTGCTGCTCCTCTGAGGTAGGAATCCCACCTCCAAGAGCTGCCAGCCAAACAGCTCCACCAGGAGCAGTGACCACTGCTGGGACTACAACCAGCGAGAGCTACTATGATGGACGCCAGCCTCGGAACAGGTAAATGGGGTTGGGATTCCCTGGGGACAATTGGCTAGGCCCTGGCGAGGAGGTGGGTGGGTTGGAGTGCAGGGCGGGGATGCGAATAGTTTTAGTGGGGGTGGCCCACGTGGCTGGAGGGGCCTTCTATGGGGCACATGCCTGGAGAGATCCCCCCCACCCTCCACCCTCCACCCTCCACCAGGCCGGCTCGGAGGCCATCATGTATTACTAGGAGGCCTCCTCAGGTGCTGAAGTGCCTGTCTGCCATTGGTAAAATATGAATGGCAGTGGGAGGAGCTCCTTAAGTGGCAATTAATAGGCCACTTATGGGCCTCAATTGGCCTGAGGTGGGTGAGCTGTTTGCTATCTCCCCTGCCACTGGTAAAATAGCAGCTAGGGTGGGTAGGTGACAGGCTTGTCAGCCCCGACCTCCTGCATGCTTTTATGCAACGCCCCCCACCTCCCCCCACAACCTCCCAGCCTGCTCCAGGAGGGTGGGGTGGGGTGGGGGGGGGGGGAGGTTTGGGAGAAGGGTGTTAAATTCCAGCCAATGCCTGCAAATACGATCTGACATACCTTCTTCCATGCAAAGCATAGGAAGCATAGGATCAGTGACACTGAGAGCTGTGCTGCAAAAGCTACCGGAGCTGTTTCATGCAGCACAATCATTCATTCACAATTGCACAGACCTAGCTACTGGACAATAAATGATGGTCAATAAATGCCAGTCTTGCCAGTAACACTTAAATCAGCAGAATTGATTTAAAAAAATCTCCTAGCCAGACATTGCAGGGTGTTTTGCATGGTTTCAAGTGACTCTTGAAGATGATTCTATTGAGCTAGTACTTGCCTTTTCTGAACAGGCCTTTTGAGATTAGAACCTTTAAGGACTGCAGTAGAGGCATGAATTATGAGGGTACATTATGCTTGGAAGGTAGTTGATACCTGTACTTCAGCAGTTTTCTTCAGGCAAGGCACTTACTTTCTGATCTGTACCCAGGTTTGCGGCACTCTGTCAATAATCTGCTTCCAATGAAATAGTGTGTGTTCTGCAGTGGGCAATTAGCCTATGGGGATCTGTGGATGGATAGTTATGTTGGAATTGTACTTGATTTTCTCTCAGATGATTAATTAGAACTGGTAGAAAAGACATGGGCTTGGTATGGACTGAATGACCTTTTCCCCACTCCATGCTTCCTCAAGAACTTTAAAACTATGAGAAAAATATATCAAAATATGAACCAAACCTGGTTTTCTTAAACTTTTTGGAACTTGGCAACACATGTTTGCCTGCAATGGAAAATGCATACTGTCATGAGCACATGCTATGCTGAATAATTTTTCTTTAATTCATCGGTTGGAAACCTGAATGAAACTTTAAAAAGAAAGCAGGAGACCAAGAATTTGAATTAAACTTTAAAAAGAATGCAGCTAAAATGGCCACCACAACTTGCATCAAAATACCTCACATACCAAGGTATCGAGGTGGAGACGAATGTCTGGTTAATCTCCCACCAGAACAATGGGTTGCAAATTTTGAATGAGCTACCTGCCTCACCTCCATTACAAGACATTCAAAGACATCTTGTAACATTAACACTGGTGGAGATGAACTTCAAAGGGTAAACACTGAAACAATGGGGCCCTGAGAGACTGGAATTTAGACATGACCTAATTAAATTGCAAGAGAATACACTGGACAATTATACAACAGTTCCTCCATCTGTGTGAAAACTTGGAGTTTCTTTTCACTGCAGCAGACAAGCACCTGTTTTTGACCAGTGCAGGACCCAAGTGGGGGCTGCCTCTTTCTCTCTCTCCAGGCAACACTAAGTTCAAACCTTGCTTGCAGGCGGCAAAATATCCAAGTCTATCATTGCTGCAGACAGACACCCCAGCGAGAAAACCATCTACATCACTGTCTCTAATTAAACCCTGAGCCAAGTGGCCACCTCCCTGAGCCAAGTGGCCACCTCCATCAGCCAGAAACTTCAGGACCATGAGTTCAGCTGGAAGACAACTGAATTACCAAACTCCACAGACTGTATATTCTTTTATTTGCTCTGGACTCTAATCCAACCAATACATTCTTCTTCACTCTGTAACCTATTTGTGTGTGTGTGTGATGCTTCTGTGTGTGTTTGCGTGAAAGTTGGAGCATAGTTTGTTATTTTACTAAGATTGGATTTTGAATTTATGTACAATAAACTAACCTCTTTCTTGCTTAAACTCAAGAAAACCTATCTGATTGGTTGTTTTCTTTCATAGTACCTAAAAAGGTTAAACACTCACTGTTTAAAATAAACCCTGTTGCGGTCAAACAAGGAGGGGACCTTTTCGACCCTTCCTCACTTGATCGTAACAATACTTTCACTCTAAACCCAAGATGTTAGTTTATTAACTTTTGCAATTCCTGTCCAAATAACTGGTTAAGATCATAACACCTTGTAAGGTTTTGAATTTTTGGGACAAGCTAATCTTGATCTGGACTATTACCTATCAGATAAAAACCTTTGTTATCACGCCATTAGCAATGCTAATTGCCTGGATTTCACAGTCAGCGGAGAAGCCTGGGTTCTCGCTGCTGACCCTGTAGAAAGCTGTCCACAAAGATCCATCGATCTCTGTGGCATGGATTTCCCCTTTCCAATGTCAGTTTGAATCTGGTGTCAAGTCAAGGAAACCTCCAGGAATCTAATAATAGTGCTATAATCAAGTAAGCAGCCAATCATATTAAAATGTTCTCATAGACAACATATCAGCAAGTAAAATGTAATGAATTTTTCACTTTTAATTTAAATTTTACAGAGAGCAAAATAAATGATTGGAACTAAGGTAGAAGCTTAAATATTAACAAACTTGGGAAAAAAACACATGGAATTTTATATCATAATGGAGAAATTTGACATTCCACAAATATAAGTTTTTCAGGGCCAGTGAGGCCACTCAGCTGTAATTATGAACTTAGAATGCCATTGGAAACAGAATTACACCATATTCAGCAAAATGTAAATTTTTCAAAGGGTTTACAGCAGGACAAATAACGTAAAAGGGCAAGTTCTCCTCAGTTCAGTGATTTCTGATTGATTGCAGTCTGGGGGAGTTTCAACAATGAACCCTATGGGGAAGTGTAGAATCACAGACAACAACTTCTGTATCTCCGCATTTAATTGCACTTTTTAGGACTCCAGAAGTTGCTGTCAGTTGCAGAAGAGCAATGACAGCAAATGCTGACAGTTTTGCCATCATTACTACCCCAAAATCCAGGCCAATGTAGGAGCCAGACAGCTGACCTTTTAAACTAAGATCATGACTCTGATGTCAGTTTGCCACACTGAGCGAGTACAAATCAGCTAAGATTAAATTTTCTGCATGGTATTATACTCAACTCATTTGTTAGTCACTATAAGTAAGCTTGCAAATATTAGGACTATATAGGTGTCTTTTTGCTGATGCATTTAGTACATGCAAAATATAAAGCCTAAATTCCTGTTCTCATCAAACTGCCTCCTAAAATAATTGGTCATGTCACACAACAGTATTTATTGCAATATTGCCTGGTAATCTGAGTATTACTCCAGCATCATAGTGAATTAAAACAATGAAGTAATGATGAAATCAGTAGGTTTATTCCACAAAACTGTACATTTAGTAATGTTCTTTGAATCTGTGCATTCTCTAATTGTGCTCATTATTCTTGTTGAGCAATAAAAACTTCACTTTTCAGAGGTATGAGAGAAACAGTTGTACATTTTGAAAGCTATAACTATATTTCAGTACCCAAAGGATTAATAGAAATATCCAGACAGAACAAAGCACTTGAGAACAGAGATACTGATGTATAAGCAGCAATTACATTAGTTGTGCGTAATTTAAACCTTTTAATCCACAAGGTTCTCAGCATTTGACAGAAAATAATCACCAGAGATTTTTGGCCTCTGAATTAAACCAAATGAATTTCTTAATTTGCAGTTGTAAATCTTCTCTTCAAAACGTATTACAAACTTGAAACTCATTATTGGTAACCAGTATTACAAGTAAGCAACTTATGCGCCAGAATTTTGTATAGTTAGTTCTTAGTAACTGATCAGACAGAATATCTTGTGAATTTAAAGGGTCAAAATGAGTCCTCTGTGTATACAGAGAGCAGAAATCTACCATATGGATAGTCATAAACACATTGGCAAAAATCTTCACACAACATTAAAAGTTGAATAATGACTACCATCATATGCTAATAGCAAACTTAGATATTATCAGATAAACGTCAATCTGAAAAAAAATACAGACATAACTTAATTTGTTAGACTGAACAACAGCTGTACGATAGCACATTCAGTGTACTGAACATTATTGAACACAGAATGTTTTCAATGTTAAAGTTATGTAATACTTATAATGCACAATATATAGCACTCTGATATAGTAACAGGAACTCTAACACAACAGACACTGTTTAGAGAACTCTCCGCATTTGAAAACTAATATTCACTTCGCTAATCAAAAATGTCTTTGTATGCATAAGAAAATGTACATGCAACCGGTAAATGTAAACACCCTCTTTACAAAATACTTTTTTAATCGCCCCCAAAAAAAGATTTATGAAGAGGGTCTGCTATACATAACAGATATTTATCATACAGCTTTAAAGGGGTACTTCCAATGCAACAAAATCACTGGGATAGCTTTACATAAATGTTATTCAGCAAAGCAATGCAAGGATATTATTTGCAATGCAACAATATTATTCTTTTCAGAAACTGCCTCAGGAATGTCACTGCATCATTTGTACAAATTATTGAATAATATACACTTTTATGATCATTTACACAGATGTAAGAAGTAAGGATGCCATTTAATACAGATTCCACTCAGGCTGCTATTTGTTCGGTGCAATGTGCAGTCAGCAGACTTGAGTTATACAGTTGGCTGCATGCAACAATCTATCCAATAATGCAGGAAGTCTGCACATGTTGCTCTTGCTGACGAGTTAAATATTAATGTCAGTACATAGAATTATTGAAAATTACATTCAGAAAATAGACATACAATATTACACCTTTTTGATTTGTGTTGAATGTTGGAATATCAAAGGGTTCAACAAATCTATATTGGAATGAGGTTACAGTGCAAAATGTAAAATTTATCACAGACCAATAATTGCCTTTGCTTTGTGGACCTAGTGCTTTCTACCTATATTCTTTTCACACAGTCGGGGTGATTTGGGTGATCTAACACTCCCAGTGAACAGCAGCAATCATAGTGAATGAACTGCATGAAATCGCTGGCATTCCTTCTATTCATTTTAATTGCTAGCTGCATAACTGTGATTACTTAAGATGCTCCGCTTGGGAGCTGCAAATTGTGAATTCACTCCCGTGTGCGTATGTGTGTACACATTTGAGTATGCACATGTGTACATACATGTGTATCTACATGCTTGAATGCACTTGTGTACCTGGGGACAGAAAGAGGAGATTCCAGATTTTGTTCTCATTTGTGATTTTCTGGCCTCATTTGATTTTTTTTGTATTTCATTTTTGAGCGATGTTTTGATGACATTTCTATTTTACCCAATGGTCTGAATCATATAATTTCATCTTTATTTGCATCGACACACAATGAGGTCATGTAAAATCCAAGGAAGTACAGTAGGTCCTCATCTGACAAACCCTAAGCCAGTGCTTAATCATTTTAGTTCAAAATATGAGAACCCACACCATATCTTACACTATGTTATAAATTTAACAGAAAGATAGATGTGAGTAAAGAAACAAACTGAAAAAAATTAATAGCAGTCTTTTTGCTGGACTGTGCCACTGCCTTGAGTCTTGCTTATTTATTTATTTAGAGATACAGCATTGAAACAGGCCCTTCGGCCCACCAAGTCTGTGCCGACCAACAACCACCCATTTATACTAATCCTACATTAATCCCATATTCCCTACCACATACCCACTATTCTCCTACCACCTACCTACACTAGGAGCAATTTGCAATGGCCAATTCACCTATCAACCTGCAAGTCTTTGGCTGTGGGAGGAAACCAGAGCACCCGGCGGAAACCCACGCGGTCACAGGGAGAACTTGCAAACTCCGCACAGGCAGTACCCAGAACTGAACCCGGGTCGCTGGAGCTGTGAGGCTCTAATATGCACGAGCAAGCAATATTTTGCAAATATTTGTTAATGAATTTCAAGGCTAATCATGAGCAGAATTGCATGGGAGCTGGGAATGGGTGGTACAGGTAAGGGTGAGGGAATTAGAAACAGAAGCAAGTTCTGAATTTCACGCGAGACCTGGAGGTAGTGCAGTAAAGACAAAGGCCGGAATTTTAAGGCACCCCAACAAGCCGGATGGTGGCAGGGGGTGGTGTAAAATGGAGCGGGAGGCTCTGGGAGACTTTCCAACCCGCATCCGCCTCCGCCCCCCTTTACATAGGACGGGGGGAGGGGGAGGCGGGGGGGAGGTGGGTGGGTGCGAGAAACAGCCAGCCTACCCCAGGGCAATCAAGGCCCTTAAGGCCACTTAATGGCCACTTAAGGACCATTGCCCGCCTCCACGCGAATTTTACGCATGACAAGCGGGTGTCCTGTAGCCGTGAAAAGCCGTCTGGGAAAAACAGGCGGTTTCTGATTGTCTCGGTGGGGGGGAGGCGGGGGGCTGCTTATGGGGCACAATCACCCCCCCCCCCAAGACCCAACACGCCCCGCTTCCTCCCAAACAACCATCCTTGCCTCGCCGGGGCCCAACCAATTACCCCTGGCGAGGCAACCAAAACTTACCTGGATCCACGGCTCCATGTTTTCCTCTGTGGTCGGCTGGGCTGCAATCCCAGCAGTGGCCACTGCTCCCGGTGGCGCTGCTGGGACTAAGAGCTGCTGGCCCGCTGATTGGCTGGCAGCTCAATGAGGCAGAACTTCCTCCCTCAAGCAGGTGGAAGTCCCGCCTCGGAACAATTAAAGCCTGGCGATCTGTAAAATGCGGGTCGGATTCCCAGGCTAGGCGGAAGCGGGTTTGCTACCAAGTTTTCAGTCGGTGGCCGGCACCCGTCTACCCAATGTGTAATCCCGGCCTAAGGATGGAATTTTACACCTCCAAATGAGTGGGCTGGTGGCGGAAGGGAGGCGTAAAATTGAGTGGGAGGCTGGGGGTCCGTTCCCAACCCCCTCCTGCCCCCGCTGCAATTTTATGCGGATCGGCAGCAGCAAGAAACAGCCCGCCCACCCCAGGCCAAACAAAGCCCTTAAGTGGCCAATTAACTGGCACTGAAGGGATTCCGCCAGCCGCTGCAGGTATTTTACCTTTCGATGGCAGGCAACTGAGGCCTCAAAAACCCCGTCTGGTGGGGGGCCCGCCTGATCAGGAACCCTGTGCCCCACAGAGGGCCGCCCCCGTAGCCCCAACCGCCTGCAATGCACAACACTCCCTCTGTCGCCCCACCCGATCTACTTTGCCTTGCTGGGGTCTAACCGATTGTCCCTGGTGAGGCCCTAAAAACTTAGCTTAGTTGCGGGGAGTCCTTCATCTTGCTTGCAATGTCTGGCTCCCCAGGTCCGGTGGAGGCGGGCTCGCCACCGACTTTATGGCTGGTGGATGGGGCCTCCCGCCCAATTAAAATTTCCGGCCTAAGTACAAGGTTTCAACATATCACTCTAGCAATGTCCAGCTCTGAGGTATAACCCATTTTTCATGGACAATGAATAACATGAAGCACAGCCACAGACTTGTTACAATTATTAATAGATAAATCTAGTTTCCATGAGCAATGCACATCATATATATTGCACCTGGGATGAAGGAGGTGATTTTAACCACCCACCTGCCTGAAACTGGGAATATGGGCAGTTAAAATCGTCCAAGTTATTTACCCATTCTGAAGCCACCAGGGCCTGACAAGTTTCAATTTTAACCTGCTCTCCCGAGCAATTGGCGAGGATACAAGACCAAAGCTGGCTGGGCCCTTTTCAGGGCTCAGATGATGCTTTGAGGCCCAACTGCATTACTTAACACCAGTTTCCTACCAGGCCCATCCAGCACAGGAATGGCTCAGGTACAGACGAGGCCGGTGAAGGCAGGTTTGTAAAAATGCCTTTGTTTCAGTTTAGAAATAAGGGGTTTCCCATTTAAGACAGAGATGAGGAGAATTTATTTTCTCTCAGAGGGTCGAGAGTCTGTGGAACTCTCTTCCCCGGAGAGCGGTGGAGGCAGGGTCATTGAATGTTTTTAAGGCAGAGGTAGACAGATTTTTAACAAACAAGGGAGTCAAAGGGTATTGGGGGTTGGCTGGAAAGTGGAGTTGTGTCCACAAACAGAACAGCCATGATCTTATAGAATGGTGGAGAAGGCCTGAGGGGCCAAATAGCCTACTCCTGCTCCTAGTTCGTATGTGTGTATGTTCCTTGAGGGTCAAAGATGAGCAGGTGTATTCCACCATGCCCAACAGGAAATCGGAGGCCATCTCTGTAGTGATCTCACCTTCGCCCCCCACCCAAGCGCCAACAATTGTAGATACCCCAGCTAGATGGTCTAGCAGCCAATCCCACAGACCCATCTACCCAGGAAAGCAACCTTCAGCTGTGCAACTTTGCCCAAACTCCCTCCCCGGAATGAGTGGGGAGTCGGCCTTTAAATGAGGCCCTGGAGTTAAAGGCCTCTTTTTTTTCCCCAAGTGAGTGAGTTTTGAACTGAAAACAGAATTCACCAACCATAACTCTCAGTTAAAATTGGAGTCCAACTGGCTTGAATCCCTCAGATCAAAACAATTGAAGGAGACCAGGCTTGTGCTAATTCTGAGAGAGGTATTCACAATGACTATGAATCTTGATGTAAGTTATTTACATTACCAATATTTAAATAATTCTTTTTGCAAAATAAAAAGGCAACATGTTTTCTTTTAAAAGGTAAATCCTGGATATATGAGAATCAGAGCCCATCGATAACCATAATATGGAGAAGCTATAGTATTCACATTAGAGATATATTTATGGGTAGATGCGAGAATTTTTCCTCTTTAGAGTACTCTATTGATTCCTGGTGATGTGTAAATGTAAATTTTTGCTAAGCAATTTTCCCCTAGGATACAGGTTTTATATTTTCAAGCTGTTTTCTGCCATAAATCCTATAATGCAACCATTATGCACAAGTGCTGAGCTACATTACTGTGCGCTTCTTCAATTTTACCAAGTAAGTGGCTGCTTAGCAACTTGAGAAGTGTAAAAGGGTTGTTATTAGTTGTTGTGATTGCCTACTTTCAACAGACCAGCTAATAAAAAATTTCATGAAATGTATTACATTTTTGCAAAAATAATGGCTCTGTAAAAATAAATGAAAATACACCCTGGTCCATTTTTTTCATTTAAACATGTTTCCTATCAGCTCTGGCATTATCCTTTTCAACTGTGTAGGAGGAACAAATAGAACTTATTTCAGTAACAATTTTGACTCTTTTTAGTCCTTAGGAAAAAACCCCGATCAAACTGGAATAATGCACAATGTAATTTGTATCAAGGAAACAATTTCACTTCACACCTTCAATTTTTTAAAAACCATTTGTAGTTATTTTTCAAAATACTATATTAGGTTTAAATCACCTTGTGGTCTGTGAACAAAGATTGTGCTTTACTATGCTAATAATGGATCCAGATCAGTGAAATCATATGTGACAAAAAGTCAGGGTTCGACAATGCCAACCTTTAATATTATTTAAGGAAATGCTGCAGTACTACAATTGAACTTGATAGTTATGAAACTTTTACCATTCTACTCATCGTGGTTTCTAACAAATAGTTTCAGCAATTCCAATGCTGCCATTTAAACAACTGAATCTTTCAGAGATCGCTAACAGGAATTTTGAAGATACGTGTGCATCCCAAGGAGTGTAATATTTACACACATTGCCATTTGTTATCTCCTACTTAAACATCAAAAGGGATTTTATTCACTTTTGTTAAAACAAAATATTGATTTTGTTTCAGATTCTTAGGCATCCCGCATCACACACACAAAACGCCTCAACCAATTGGTAATATTTGATTCATGGCTGTTAATGGTTAATTATATTGTTAAAGGTAAACAGCTGAAGGGCACTGTTCAATTTAGGATTTGAAGTGAATATAAAAGAGAGCCTGCTGGACACAGGGGGGTTGGTGAACAAAAGATAGAGATGTGAAATTCTGCATTCTGTGAATAAACTGTCAAGAAAAGGAACTGGAGCTGAATTTTATTCAGGCACCGCACTGTGTGGCAGCAGCCTATGAACTCAACGGGGTGCCTGCATTCAGCAGTCGCCGCCGAGCCCCTGCGATGTTATGCGCGGAGGTTCATTAGCATCACTGCGCTGAGCCAGAGGTGGGACATCCAGTGCAGTGAGGAACCATTTGACAGCTGTGCAGCAGGTGCTACGGCCCTGTTTAAAGCACCCCAGCACCTGCTTCCTGACAGCTGTCAAAGAAATACTTACCTCAATACTGAAGAGTGGGGCTGCTATCTATCTGGCAGCAAAGCAGAAAGTGCTGGAAATACTCAGCAGGTCAGGCAGCATCTATGGAGAGAGAAGTTGAGTTAACCTTCAGGTCTGTGACCAAGTTCACAGACCTGAAAGTTAACTCTGCTTCTGTCTCCACAGATGCTGCCTGACCTGCTGAGTTTCCCCAGCACTTTTTGCTTTGCTGCCACATACTTACCTTACTGTGTCCCAGTGTCCTGTAAAGTTGCTATCCTCTTCTTCCACTCAAGCGTAACATTCCTTCTTGTAGGCGTGCCGCACCTGGGTGAATAATCTTAATTTTAGCACATAAAATTTTAGACATAAATGCACCATAAAAGGCAAATACACAACATAAATAAAACCATAATTGAAGAATATTTACATACTATGGGCTTCTAATCATCTGTCTGTGAAAGGCCGCAGATTAATATGCATTTGGAATCTGTATTCATTTCTCTGCCAACTGTTATGTGAAACTACATGTAACTGAAATTAAATGATCTTTGTTAAAAAACAGGAAATATGTTCATATTCTAGCTGCATTGCCAACTAGAAATATTACACCAATAAATATGATCAGCTGCTGCAGAAGCAAAGTGTTCGTGAACATGTGTCGATGTGTAATAGATGAAAAACCATGACAACAGAACAGATTCTCTCACTAGTCCTGCATTGGTTTTCAAACATGTGCAAGACAAACCTTGCAGCCAGAAGTTAGGGAGGTTAAACAGTGGAGTCACATTTGCATTTAAAGGATCACAGCCAGAAGTTAGAGAGGTTAAACGGTGGAGTCACATTTGCATTTAAAGGATCACACCAAAAGGAGGCAGAGGGGTACTGTAGGGTGGTCCCACAGTGCAGCAAAGCCTCTCTGCTCAGTCTCCTCCAGGCTGTGCAGGCAAGGCAGGAGGTCATTTCTCCAGCAATGGTAAGGAGGCCCTCCTGCCTGAACAAGGCAGCCTGGCTGGAGATGGCAGAGGAGGTGAGTAGCCATGGGGCCATCAGGTGTCAAAGGGTCCAATGTGGGAAGGGGATGAACTCGCACTCTCCCAGCCAGCTGGGGTCCGTTCGGCCTTGTGCGCACAGGGTACGAGCACCAAAGTCATCCACAGCCAAAGGGCAATCAGATCAGCAGCCTTCCTCCAGTCAGGCTGCTCACGCAGAGGTTGCACCAAGAAGGGGCAGTTGCAAGCGTTTACAGAGAACATACTGACACAAATGGGAATGCACAAGTCACAGCAATGTAAATACATCTTTCACTAAATGTTCCTCACCAACATGTGTGTCCTTTTCTCTGTGTAAATGATATGTGCCAGTATGTAGTTCCAATGTCACATCCCTTTGCACCTTTGACTCTTCAGGAGAGCCAACATATGCAATAACATCATTGCCATGTCGCTATTACTCATGAGCGTCTCCACAGATGCAGTAACATGGACATTGGCTCAGTCAGCTGCTGCCTCTAATGGTTTACACAGGGATGCTGCTGATGTGGACTGGTGCATAGCAGGTGAGCGAGGGTGATGTGTGGCTTGCAGAGCTCATGCCGGTTCCTAAGGAGCAGACAGCCTTTGTCTGATAAGCCACTTCCATACATCTCTAGCTCACTGCTAGCCCCGCATGCAGAGCCTGGGTACCATCTGCCCTCCCATGCGCCTTTCATGTTGTACATCCTCAGCGTCCTCATAGTCTGAGGTACAATCCTGTTGACGTCGCTCCTCATCATGACAGGCCTGGCTCCTTTTGGGTGCATAGTTGTGCAGAGCACAGCAAGCAGCAAAGAAAGAAGCTGGCCTTTTTGGCCCATAGTATCTGATCTATCCAGGCATTGGAAGTGCTTTTTCAGCATGCCAATCGCCTGCTCAGTGGTGACTCTTGTATCTCTCCTCTGCAGCCAAGGTGGGGTCTCTCACTGGTGTCGAGAGTCATGTCTGCAAGGGATAGGCCTTGTCTGCAAGAAGCCACCCCTCCATCTGAACCAGTTCAGTGAACAGAGGTGGCAGCTGGAACTGGTGCAGGACCCAGGTGTCAAGGCAGCTGACTGAGAAGCGGGCGCAAATTTACGAGAAGCATCCCCAGTGATCAAATACCAGCTGCAGCTAGATTGAGAGGATTCCTTTAATGGTGACGTCTGCAGGTGGTAGTCTGGCAGTAGGCCTGTTGGCCACGTGGGTGCAGTCTATGATCATCACAACCTATGGTTCTCCGGCAACGGTGCCAGAACCAATGGTCCACTGGGCCTGGCTGTGAGAGTCCGTCCTGAAGCGGACATACTCACTGGCCCTCCGATGCAGGGCATCGGTGACTTCCCTGATGCAGCGGTGCACTGCTGACTGTGTGACCCCACAAAGGTCTCTGGTGGGCCCCGGAAAAGCTGCATAGGCATCAAGCTTGAGAATCGCTGCCACTATGAGGACCAAAGGCATAGGATGTCCACCGAAGCCCATGGGCTGCAGATCATCTTTGAGCTGGGCACAGAGATGTGTCACCACCCTCCCTACATGCGCAATCGCCTCTTGACATGCGATGGCATGTCATGTGAGGCTTGCAGATACACAGCGACCGTAATGGTGAGCTCCCCTTGGGGGCTGCTGCTCACGACCAGGGGCCTCTACGTGGACCGCACCTGCCTGTTGGTATTGCCTCTGGCACATACGGATCCTCACATGCAGAGGATCCCACAATGTAGGATGAGCCATACCTATTTCCATGTGATAAATAAAGTTGAACCCTTCATGTATTCGACGGTTCCTAACAGGGCAGGGACTGGTGTTGACTGGTACATCAGGTACTTTCATGGATCAACTATGTGGTGTGGTGTGGCATGGCATTGCCCATCTTGGTGAACATTCAGAGTGGAACAGCATGACCACATCAAGATCCTACCAGCTGCATCGATTGCCCCCACCATCCATATACCTTAATGCTCCTACCCTTGCTGGCATCCTCCCCACACACTGGGTGACTAGAGTGCCATTGCTCCTTCACAAACACAAACAAACGCAGAGCGTACACTGTTTACGGAGGGAGGGTACATGGTACCTCCCTTCATGCTTGCAAAGCTTTCCCTCCAATAATCCCAAACCCCTTCCCTCCTTCCTTCCAGTATGCAGAGTGAGATCCTTGAATATCCCCCCTCCCTGCTTCCTTCCAGTGTGCAGAGTGAGACCCCTGTAATCTCTCCCTCCCTTCTCCCTAACAGAATGAGTGAGACCCCTGAATATCAGAACTTATCTTCCGTAGCAAAACCTTCTGCTGCTGATGACCCGCTGGCTTTTCGAATCATGAACAGGACGGTACGTGACGGCCGCCCGTTCTGCATAAAATCTGGAAGTATGCATGGAGAGGCGGCGGGCTGCATAATCGGCAGAGGTAAATACCGTTTTACATATTCTAATTGGGGTGCTGCTGCTGAGCGGCGGGGGTTGGTGGGCCCGCACCAAGGTCCCCCCGCCGCCAGTAATTTGTGGCGGGCTCTCCTCGACATCGTGGGTCAAGGTCAGCCTCTCCCCGCAGAATTTTACCAGCTCCCCCCACACCCCCCACCCCACCCCGTGGCATCGAGGGGCCAGTAAAATTCAGTCCCCACTTCTAGTTTCATCCTTCACTGTTTGGCTTGGATCCATTTAACAATGGCCAGAGATTTATTTGCCTTTACTAAGAAGTTACTATGAAAGTGCAAAATGAAGCAAATATGGCCAATCTTTTGGTTACATTCTGAGTATCTCCATCCTAACAGCAAAGCAAAGATATGAAAGATACTCGTGGGTTAGGGTTTCTGCTTTGGATGTAATTGGTGATCTGGGTCCAAATTGCACTAGTTTAAAGAAGTGTTTTTTTTATCTCAAGTGCCTACTCAAACTTATTTGCACATTGTTAAATGTAAAATCTGCCATGAACCATCAGAACTGGGCTTTAAACAATATTTCTTAATATATTTGAGAGTGGTAACTTGGTGCAGTTTGATTCATACATCTGAAAATGGGTTTATCACAATAAAGTAAGCATTTTACTCAGTATCTTGTCCACTGTCTGAGTAACCTGATTTTAAATAACTGAAAATGATATTAAATAACTATACAGAACCATTTGCTTGTTATAATGGTGTACGGTAGTCAGCTACTTAATAAATAAAACATTATATACAGCGGCTTTTAAAATGGGCCTATTAGTGTCCGTGTGTCCAAAAAAAGCTAATTTTAAGAGGCACCTTGGAGGCCCGCAAATGGGTGCAATTAGCGGAAACTCCCAATGGTGATTTATTCGAGCTGGTGGTAAGGCCAGTTTTGTTGGGGTGAGGGGGGGTAGGTGGCTTCTAGTGTGATATTTTATAAATGAGAACAAAAGATCACAGAAACTCAATTTGCGCTGAATGTAATTTGCACCTGAAATCCAGTAATCCTTTGCATTGGCTCACTTGTGCTGAAAAAAAACAGAGCAACCTAACGGAAACTCCAGGCCACCATCTTTCAATTCTTACAAAGCTCCTCCAAGAGCTCATTTTTTAGAAATTTTCATTGAGTCAATAAACTTCTCACTATTGCAATTGTCCCCAAAATTCATGATGGTAATTATTAAGCTTGTTACCTTCTCCCCCATTCTTCTTCCAACTATTTGACCCCAATTAGAATCTGCTAGTACATGGTTTCCCTGGTGACATTACTGGAGCACGTATGGTTGCTGGAAATGCTGTTTGATTTTCTGCTAAGTGCAGGTGTCTTTGCCTTTTGTCTCCTGAGAAGACAGAAAGAGCTAAGCGTTGAGAAGAAGTCCTGCCTGAAGTTTGCAGAGACCAGGTTGTACAGGATCGGGTTGATAGTGGAGCTGACGTAGAAGAGGACATTTGTCACCATGTAGAAGTAATGATAGAAATCGTAGAGAAAGCTGGAAGAAGTAATATTAATGATTAAGATTACGATTTGCAGCAAAATTAATAACAAATATAGATTGACAGAAAATGCAGGAAATAGTTAGCAGGCAAGGCAACATATCTTAAAAATGTACTGTCTATCATTTTGTGGATGCAAGATTTGTTCTTACTAAAGACAGTTTCAAGAGAATTTCTCAAATTTATGATATACAAAGTCCATCTGAAATTGTAGTTATCCCTCACATATCAACTGCAAACTGTCAAACTGCATAAACATTATAGGATCATCTTATTAAGGAAATATATTAAATAATTATTAGGTCTTGTGACTCCCTTCTCCAAGCTTAACTTGTGGGTCAGGTGACTAACCACAGACAAACCATGAAGAGCAGAAAACTCTTATCATGGCCCTTGAGAGATTCAAAAGATGGCAGGATTCCAATCTATCATTAGTCGACCCAGAAAGGTTACATCTTTGTAATTTAAATGCTACTTCAGCTATCGTGTCCTACAGAGTACTTGATGATCTCTGCTTACTTATGAAACCAAGATTCCTACATTTATCCAAACATTTGCCCAGCTCCTTTCTAATAGAACTGATGTGTATTAATTAGTTTGTGATACTTTATTATCCATACTATGAGTCAGGGGAGGGGTAAATTTTTGAATCCTCATAAAAATAAATAGAAATTGCAAAGTAGAGTTTTGCCTGCATGCTGGGAAAAGTTTCAGCTGAAGCTTAATAATTCTATTTATCTTCCAACATTACAACCATTGTTTATATGTACATTATTAATGCTCTTCTGCATTTAAAGACTTGCATTGAGGTTGAATAAGTACGAGGAGTTCATGGATTTCTTTGACACTAAGATTGAGACCATCCGGCCAGCTGTCTCTGCCACGTCCCTCTCTTCCCCTAACCCACCAGGCCAAACTTCCTCCAAGGCTCCACCCCTGCCCTAGCCCTGCACTCGCATCTTTCTCTAGTCTATCTCCCCTCACTCCCTCTCCAAGCTAATCTTGTCCATGAGACCTACCTGCCGCTCCCCTGACCCTATTCCCACTAAAGTACTGACCAGTCAACTTCCTTTCTTGGCTCCCATGTTAGCTGATATTGTTAACAGTTCTCTCTCCTCAGGTACTGCCTCCTCTCCTTCCAATCTGCCATCATCGCCCCTCTATTCAAAAAATCAACCCTTGACCCTCTTTCCTTGCAAACTACTGGCACATCTCCAACTTCCCTTTGCCCTCTAAATTCCTTGAACATGTTGTCACAACCCAAATCTGTGTCCACCTTTCCCGGAATTCCATGTTTGAACCCCTCCAATCAGGTTTTTGCTCCTATACAGTACCAAACCAGCTCTTATCTATCACAAATGGCATCCTATGTGACTGTGACAAAGGTAAACAATTCCTCCTCATCCTTCTCGACCTGTTTGCAGCCTTTGACATGGTTGACCATAACATCCTCCTCCAATGCCTCGCCACCATTGTCCAGCTGGGAAGGACTGCACTCGTCTGGTTCCATTCTTATCTTTCCAGTCGTAGCCAGAGAATCAGCTGCAATGGCTTCTCTTCCTATTTTACACAGTTACCTCTGGTGTCCCCCAATGTCTATCCTTGGCTCCCTCCTATTTCTCATCCACATACCCCTAGGCAACATCATTGAAAAACAAACCATGGGCTGTATTTTCCCAAGCCCACAACATCGGGCTCCGTGGCAGGGGCAGGCCAGAAGATGGTTGTGGCCAGGAGGGCCTGGCACGATCCTCCTGGAAGTGGCAAGGCTCCATGGTGGCCCCCCACCCCCCACCCATGGCTGGGCAACGGGACCTCAATTTGAATATTTAAATTAATGACATGTATAAATTTAAATCAACTTACCTTGAATCTTCCGGGTCCAACGCGATCTTCGGCGCGGCAGCCGGCACTCCCGTCTGGGGAAAGCAGGCGTGACACTGGTGGAGAGGGGGGATGAGCTAAAATTTTTAATGCAGGGTGGGGGGTATCAGTGTAGGGGATTGTGAGAAGGGCACACATTCAACTTTCTGCAGTCTCTGGGACAGAAGGTCAGAATTCAAAGTATTTTTGGAGGGAAGGGCAAAAACTTACTGTAATTGTTACTGGGGGTTGGAAAGGGGCGTTACAATTTTATTTAGTAAATTATGGGGTGGTTCGTTTTAAAAGTTCTAATTTGCCGGCAGGGCCAACTGCCCTTTAAAAATGGCGCCAGTGACTGCGTACAGACAGCTGACGCCATTGCCGGTGACGGACAGCCTGCTCCCTCCACGTGATTGGGGGGGGGGGGGGGGGGGCAACCGGCTCTTTAAATGAGCCGCCACGCAGAAAATTGCAGTGGCTCTTCAGCGTGCAGCCCTTTTTTGAGCTCGTCGCCAGGAATGACAGAGGACTCTTAAAATCCAGCCCCATCAGTTTCTACATGCACGCTGAAAACACTTAGCTCTGCCTCACCGCTACCGCTCTCGACCCCTCCACTGTCTCTGAATTGTCAGACTGCTTGTCTGACATCCAGTACTGAGAAGAAATTTCCTCCAATTAAATATTGGGAAGGCCCCCTCAGCACAAATTCCTTTCCATAGCCACCGACTCCGTCCCTCCCCCAGCCACCAACTCTCTGAGGCTGAACCAGACTGTTCACAACCTCGATGTCATATTTGATGCCAGGATAAGCTTCTGACCACATATCCATGCCATCGTTAAAACAATTTCCACATCTGTAACATTGCCCGACTCTGTCCATGCCTCAGCTCATCTGCTGCTGAAACCCTCATCCATTCCTTTTTTACCTTGACTATTCCAATGCACTTTTGGTCTGTCACATTCTATTCCCTGTGAACTTGAGGTCATCCAAAATATGCTGTCCATGTCCCATTCACCCATGACCCCTGGTCTCACTGATCTACATTGCCTCCGAATTAAGCAACGACTCAATTTTAAAATTCTACTCTTTGTTTTCAAATTCCTCCATGCCTTCATCCCTCCTTATTCTGTAATTTCCTTTAACCCGACAACTGTTTGCGATATCTGCACTCCCTTAATTCCGGCCTCTTGAGAATCCCTGATTTTAATCATTTCACCTTTCATTTATGTATAGATAGATGGACATAAGGAATACAATCTCAAAATTTATTGATGACATAAAAGTAGGGAAAACATTGAGGAGGACTGCAAAAGACTTCAGGAAAACAGACAAGGTGGCAGATGCAATTTAATATTGATAAGTGTGAAGTAATACATCTTTGGGAGAAATAAACAAGGAATGATACTGAAGGGTATGGATGACCAGCGAGACTTAATGGTTCAAATGTTAAGTTTCCTGAAAGTATGAGAGAAGGCATATATAACCATAAGAAGAAGAATAGGATTTTGGCAAATAGGGACATGGACTACAAGAGTAAGACAGAATGATGAATTATACAAAAACTTATTGGTTAGGCCACTGCACTGTGTGCAGTTCTGGGTACCCCATTATAGAAAGAATATTAAAATCATAGACAGCATTCAGCATGGCTTCATCAGGATGATGCCAGAGTTGGGAAAATAGGATTATGAGGATAGTAGGACTATTTCCACTGGATCCGATAAGACTAGGAATAGACTTAAAAGGCTTTTAAATTATGAAGGGACTTGATAGTGTGAATAATAAAAGAATATTTTCTCTGGTGTATCAGTAACAATGGGTCATCAATTTAAAATGTTAAATAACAAAGTGAAGAAATGCTTCTACTCATCAAAACTCCATGGAAATGCAGAAATACTTTGAAGAATGTAAGTCACAGCAATATGTTACAATTTGCTTAAAGGTAAGAGCTTTCTCATTCTCAGCCACCATATATTGCCCCGGCTGCTTTTAGCATCACTGGATGCCAGGAATTCACAATTATCCCTTGCACTAAGCAGTGTTAGAGTGCAAAAGGAGCAAATTATGTTACAATTCATCCATTCCCATGTTGCCATAATCCATCTGCTCCCATTAATGACCAGAAATTCTGACAGGCAGATAAAGAGAAGGGCACTTGGCGTACCCAGGTCCTCATTCACCTGGAATATGATGTTCAAAGTCAAAGGAACAGAGGAAGTTTAGGATCAAGCCTACTCTCAATCATCAGTAAAGTGATGGAAGGTATCATCAACAGTGCAATCAAGCGGCACTTGCTTAGCAATAACCTGCTCAGTGACACTCAATCTGGGTTCCGCCAGGGCCACTCAGCTCCTGACCTCATTACAGCCTTGGTTCAAACATGGACAAAAGAGCTGAACTCAAGAGGTGAGCTGAGAGTGACTGCCCTTGACATCAAGGCAGCATTTGACCAAGTATGGCATCAAGGAGCCCTAGCAAAATTGGAGTCAATGGGAATCAGGGGGAAAACTCTCTGCTGGTTGAATCATACCTAGTGCAAAGGAAGATGATTAGGCTGATAAGTGGCAAGTAACATTCGTGCCACACAAGTGCCAGGCAATGACCATCTCCAACAAGCGAGAATCTAACCATCTCCCCTTGACATTCAACGGCATTACCATCGCTGAATCCTCGACTATCAACATCCTTGGGGCTACCATTGACCAGAAACTGAACTGGAGTAGCCATATAAATATCGTGGCTACAAGAGCAGGTCAGAGGCTAGGAATCCTGAGGCGACAAACTCACCTCCTGACTCCCCAGAGCCTGTCCACCATCTACAAGGCACAAGTCAGGAGTGTGATGGAATACTCTCCACTTGCCTGGATGGGTGCAGCTCCAACAACACTCAAGAAGCTCGACACCATCCAGGACACATCAACCCGCTTGATTGGCATCCCATCTACAAACATTCACTCCCTCCACCACTGACGCACAGTGGCAGCAGTGTGCACCATCTACAAGATGCACTGCAGCAATGCACCAAGGTTCCTTAGACAGCACCTTCCAAACCCGCGACCTCTACCAACTAGAAGGACAAGGGCAGCACATACATGGGAACACCACCACCTGCAAGTTCCCCTCCAAGTCACACACCATCCTGACTTGGAACTATATCGCCGTTCCTTCACTGTCGCTGGGTCAAAATCCTGGAACTCCCTTCCTAACAGCACTGTGGATGTACCTACCCCACATGGACTGCAGCGGTTCAAGAAGGCAGCTCACCACCACCTTCTGAAGGGCAAATAGGGATGGGCAATAAATGCTGGCCTGGCCAGCGACGCCCGCATCCCATGAATGAATAAAATAAAAGCTTCATTTCTTGCGTGCTACTTCCTAATGATTTAAAGTGCTGGACAGTACCTGTCAAATTTTTAGAATAATTCAGGTTATTTTCAGTTTGAAAGTAAAGCAGGAGTATATTAGATGATATAAAATATATTCAGTCAGCAAGGCCTTAAAGATTGAAAAGAATTTGCAAATAACTAACACACTGAAAGGCCCATCCAAGAAAAAAGGGTAAAAAAACTAAAGATAAAGAAAACAGAAATGAGAAAAGGAAATTTTGGAAATATGTATTGAGTGCTGATGAAGGGACTATACCTGCTTTCCCAGGACTCGAACAGTTCTCAGCACCATCATCCTTTTCAGTAAAGAAATGGAGGATAAAGCTATGGTCTGAAACTACTGATTATTTTAGAAATTACTGTTGACAATGGGCTGGATTTTACAACCCCCCTGACATCGGGGGCCAAGGCAGGAGGGGCCGGAAAATGCCTCCGGCAGAGGCCTGCCACAGACCTGAATGCCAGGAAGGCCCGGCCCAATATTGCCGGCAATGGTGAGGCCTCGTGGCAGCCTCCCCTCACGGCGACAGGAGCAAAATCTGCATTTGTAAAAAATGCCAATAAATGAATTAATCACTTACCTGCTCCCACCGTCCATCCCGCTCCGATATTGGTGCCAGTGGCCGGCACTCTTGTGCCTTCGGAGCGGGACACTGGTGGGGAGGGGGGAGTAGGGAAGTATTTGAGTGCAGGAGGGGGTGGGGGGAGCGATGTCAAACAGATCAGATTGGTGGAGGGAAGAGGTGAAGTTAAAAGTTTATAAACATCCAGGTGGGGCGAAAGGTCAGGTACACAAGGTGAGTATTTTGGTGGGGGGAGAGGGCAAGGAATGAATTGTATGATTATTGAGCGGTGGGAGAGGGGCTAGATATATTTATTTAATTTTTTAAAATAAATTTTAAATGACTATCTCTTTAAATATTTAAACTAAAGTGAAGGGCTTGAAGCCCTTTAAAAATGGCATCAGCATCTGCGCATTTGCCAGAGACGGACGACCCGCCCCCTCCACGTCACGGGCGGGGGGTGGTGGTGTTGTGGTCTGCCCTGGCCATTTAAATGTGCCACCCTGCTGAATATCACGGTGGCTTGTAAAATTCAGCCCAATATTTATGAATAAACACGTGTGATGACATTTTGCTGCTATTTAAGCAGAGGTATTAACCTACATATGAAAAATGGGTTCATGCTCAGGTTAAAATAGAGGACAAAAGAAAATCAAATATGCATATTGGGCTGGATTTTAAGAAGCCCTCAACGTTGGGACACGTGGCGGGAGGGGAGTGGAAGGGGCCTTGAGATGGCCCTGGATGAGGCCCACCATGGACCTTGACACCAGCAGGGCTTGGCCTGATCCTCCTGGCAGCGGCGAGGCACCGTGGCGGCCCATCCACCGCTCAGTGACGGGACCACAATCAGCATAGGTAAATGAATAGCATTATTACATTTACATGTACTTGCCCTTAATCTTGGTTGCCCACTGCATAATTCGGCCTGGCAGCCAGCACTCCCACTCCTTCGGATCCCCATCCGGGGAAGCGAGTGTAACACTGGTGGGGAGCAGGGAGGAGCTAAGTTCACCAGTGCGGCGGGGGTGTCAGCAGGGGACACGTGGTCAAATTAATGTCATGAGTGTACAGGATGGTGGGAAGGGTTGCACTTTGTGCAGTTTGGTGGGGGGTGGGGGAAGAAGGTCAGATGGTAAAAGTAAGTGTTTTGGGGGAGACGGGCAAATAGTTAATTTAGTTGTCGTTGGGGGGGGGGTGAGGGGCAAAACAAATGTATTTATGTAATTTGATTGAATATTTTTTAGCTATTTAAATAAAAATGGCATCAGCATCTGCGCCCAGTCAGCTGACGCCATTGCCGGTGACGGACACCCCACCTCCTCCAGTGATTGGGGGTGTGGCCCACCCTGGCTATTTAAATGAGCCGCTGCGCTTGAGTTTATGGCGCCTCTTTGGCGTGAGGCCCACATGAGTGGGCCGCTATTTTTGAAGCTTGGAGCAGCTGATAAAATCCAGCCCATTGTGTTCATTTGCTTCCAGAGCCAACAATAATTTGTAGCCTGAAATATCATTTATCTCAGATTCAAAGTTAAAAATATTATTAGATTGAAGAATAGTTGGAATTTGGCATGGTTTAGCATTTTAGTAATCTTACTCTAGCTTTTGATTTGTTATTTTTCCCATTTCACGACACAACAACCCCATAAAAAAGGAAGCCTGTATTGTGTTTCATCTGGATTCCCTCATCTTTCAGTCCCTAGTTACAAAAGCTGAACATGATCAGTTATGCACAAGAAAAAAATTTATCATAACTGTCAATGGACGCAAAATAATGCATCAATCTTGACAGTCAACCATCACTTAGAAATTCAGAGAGGTTTTTCACCTGTTATAAAGTGGAAAATTTAGATTCCCAAGCTTGTGCTGCAATAATTTACAGCTAGAAGATTAGCCAGATTATTGACAAATGTGTCTAATTATGTGAATAAATACTAAATTGAAATTGCTACTGAATGCCACTGGGCCTTCTAAAAAGGTTTGACAGGATAGAGGGCACAGTGATCAAAATTGGAATAACTCATGTCAAGATGCAACACACATCACGTAAGAACAGTCAAGGATGAGAAAAGACCATTTGCTCCAATGAAGCTCATCTCTTCAGCACCCTACCTTTCCCAGCCTACCATCCAATTATATGTTGATCTCTTAAAGTGTATTTATACAACAACAATAAATTTTGCTTATATAATCACTTCTAATGTCATAAAACATCCCAAGGTCGTTCACAGCAGCATTATCAGATCTGGTAAGTGCCAAAGAGTAGAATATATTTTCAGTTTGCAAACATTTCTAGACAGGCACAGTGCAGATTTTTGCTGCAGATTCTTATTAACTAATAACCACCTTCAGGTGGCCTGAGCTGATTTCATATCAGCTTTCTTCCTATTCGTCACACCTAAATCTCAAGTAGGAAAGGACAATCTTGTACCCAGTTGGGAAGAGTTGACATAATATTTTGTAACTCACTGCAAGTTGTATAAATGTATTAAGTGAATTAAAGTGAAGGCACCAAGCAAGGAGTTCTAAGTTTTGTAAATCTACAAATTTTCAAATTTTCAATTAAGTCAGACATTAGACAATATTAGTAAATCAAAGTCTTTTACATTTGATCATGATGGGAATCAATGCTATCATTGGGGTTTTAATTTCTGAGTACAAACCTAATAAAAGCATTTGTTTGTTGGCTATGTGTCGTGGTGGTATCATAAGTGCAATATTTTTAATTGGTACATACAACATCTCATGCATCCATATAGATGAAAATTATTTGAAAGCAAATGTTCTTGTTTAGTTGAAAAGAAAGCCAAAACAAGTGGCAGCTGAAATAAGATGTGCTCAGTCAATGGTTTGGGGTACAGAATCATTCATTAGTCTGTTTCCACAGAAGTGTAAAACACAGAAGGAGACCATTTGATCAACCATATCTGTCTTGGCTCTTTGCTTTGCAGTTTTGGTACTTGACACATTTCTAATTTTGAACAACGTGTTACATGTAGGAAAATTAGATTTAAGAGGATTTCTTCTGAACTTGGGTTTGAGAACTTTAACTCAGTTTGGGTCAATAAACTCAATATTGAAACCACTGTTGATTTGCTCAATATGTTCATTCATAAACTGAATAATATGCTGTATAAATCATAATAATAAGAACATAAGAAATAGGAGCAGGTGTAGGCCATTCGGCCCCTCAAGCCTTCTCCACCATTCAGTAAGATGATAGCTGTTCTGCCCAAGACCTCAACTCCTATTTCGTGCCAGCTCCTCATAGCCCTCAACACCCCGATATTTCAAAAATCTATCTACCTCCTCTTTAAATATTTTTAGTGATCTAGCCTCCACAATTCTCTGGGGTAGAGAATTCCAGACATTCACTACCCTCTGAGAGAAGAAATTCCTTCACATCTCAGTTTTAAATGTGTGTCCCCTTATTCTGTAACTATGTCCCCTAGTTCGAGATTCCCTCGCTAGTGGAAACATCTTCTCAACATCTACCCTGTCAAGCCCCCTCAGAATCTTGTACATTTCAACAAGATCACTCCTCATTCTTCTAAACTCTTCTAATAAATATATATAAAAATAAATAGAACACTCCTTTATTTTCCTTATTCAATATTAAATGTAAATATTGTAATTTAATTAGAACTCTTAATCAATCGATAACTACTCACTCTGTCCAAAGATGTTTGGGGACATAACAGAACATAAGTCGGCGTATGTGATATGGAAGCCAGCAGACCACGAAGGCAATGACCACGGCCCCTGGAAGAAAAAAACAAGAACCTTAAACTCTTACCCTAAATGTTATATTACTGTGCTCATTGAATTAACCTTTAGAGAAAAAATAAGAAAATTGAGGAATTCTGCCATAATAAAAACTCCTTGTGAAGTTACATATTCTGCTGATTCATACATGAGCCACAAGTTGTTGAGTTGATTGAACTGTAATTGGAAGAAATGCCTTAAAGGTTGTTGAGATATTAGAGTTGGTAAATTGATAATTATCACAAATTAGTTGACATCATAAATACAGGAACTTAATTTCAAAGCTCTGGGTATAATATTTCCTGCAGACATTGCAAATAAATAGCTAAGTCCAACCTTCAGATTATTTTAATTTACAAGGCAATTGGTTGGTATTACAAAATTTAAAGCTAGCTGTTAAAACGTGTGCTATAAATGTCAAATCTGGACAATTTTTATACTACAAGATAATGCCTGCTCCCCATAATTGTTCTCAAATAAGTGACCTGTTAAACAGCTGTTTGCTTTCATTAATTTTGTAGTATTAATATAAGGTTTGGACAGATTATTGGGAAAGTGTGATATGGGTTAAATTTTATTTCTGTTGCAATCACAATTTTCTTGAGAGGAAGGGGGCTGGCAACACAAAACTAGAGGATCCTTGTGGCACATCTCTTAAGCTGGAATGCCGGAGGCAGAGATACCTGGTCAGGGAAGGAGGAAAGCTGGATCCACATTTAGTATTAGGAAGGAATACAGCAGAGGGCTGAAAGGTCAACAGGTTAGATCTGTTGTCAAGGATAGAAGTAGAGATGAAACACTTGGATCAGGGCTGGGTTGAGCTGAAAATAACATGGGGAATTGGGTTAGACTTGGAAGCAGTTAGAGTGGCTTGTGCAGGGCCAGAAAGTGCTGGGTTGGGATGGCCAAGGGAGTACACAGGATCAAACTGGGCAGGACCAGACCAGGGAGAAGTTGGGCAGACAAGGAAATACAAGGGACTGGATTGTTCAGAGGCTTGGAGAAAGCAAACATTAGGAAAGAAACAAAACCCAAATCCCAGGCCTCTCTGAGGGTTTAAATCTCTGGGACACATTTATTGGATAAACTTCCAATAGCAGATGAGCATTTTGATGACTTTATGCTTACTTCTTAAATTTTTATGTGTTTTGTATGGTAAGAATTGTATATAGTATATAGCTAGATGAGGAATCAAAAGGAAATTGGAAAGATGTTTGAGTATTCTCATTAATTTATGCTGGTTTCTGATTAACACCAACACATTGCACTGTGGACATTTGACAAAATTATTAACTCATCCACGGTCATGGGGGCAATTGATCTGTGTGGACATTGCATGGCTAATCTAATGCCATCAAACCAGGGTCCAATTTAAAATAAATTTCTCCCTATAAATAAAGTAGCTAAGCATACAAAGTATCAATGGAGAGCAGCATAACTGTATTAGCTAGCTAGCAAGCAAAATAGTATGCAATGCAAATTACTTTTGTTGACAGAATAGAGCTAGCTACACCATGTCACAGGGTGGTAGATGGAGCTTATCAGATGACCTCTGTAGATTCACACTGTGTCAGGAGTGAAAATTCATCCAATAAACCAGGAAATGCAAGGAGAGGATTATTATTGTGATTATTGAGGTGAGGCAATAAAAAAATCAGCAATAGGAAGATGAACGATTTCTCACACTGCTGTTGTCACAAGACAATTTAACCCATGTCAATGTTTGTGAAACTTCTCCGCCTGCTCGTAATATGTGTCTGAAAACAGGGCAGCCAACAAAAGGGCAGTGATCTCCAAATCAGGAGAATTTTATAGGATGGTGCAGATAGTACTTCAGAAGAGTCGTGTAAAACAGAAAAGCAGAGTAGGACAGGAAGGGACAGTGAGATTAACGGTAGGTAGCTAAGACTAGTTTATTCATCTTGACAGGCTGTTAAACGAAGTGCTGTATTCCAAAATACAGAAACAACAGCATCTCTCATGGACAAAGGCTGGAATTTTACGCCGTCCCAGCGGGTCACTTAACGGCCACTTAAGGGCCCTCGCCCGCCTCCACGGGTATTTTACCCGTGGCAAACGGGTAAGCCAGGGACGTGAAAGGCCACCCAGCTATAGCTGCCGGCCTTTCCGCACCCCGGTGGGGGGGCCTGGCAATTGGGCACAGGGTGCCCGATTGAGGGACGCCCCCGCCTCCCAACCCAACCCCGGGATCCAAGACGTCCCCCTCCCCCTAAACGACCACACTAGCCTCACCAGGGCACGACCGATTCCCCTGATGAGGCAGCTCAAACTTACCTTCAGTCCCGGCTCCTTGGTATCCTCCTCGGTCGGCTGGGCTGCAGTCCCAGCGGTGGCCACTGCTCCCGGTAGCACTGCTGAGACTAAGAGCTGCCGGCCCCCTGATTGGCTGGCAGCTCACTGAGGCGGGACCTCCTCCCTCAAGTGGGTGGAAGTCCCGCCTCAGGCCAATTAAAGCCTGGGGATCCGTAAAATACAAGACGGATCCCCAGGCTGGGCGGAAGCGGATTTGGCACTGACATTTATGTCTGAGTCCGGCTCCCATCCGCCCAGCGCACAATTCCGGCCAAAATGTCATTTACTCCCCAAAGTTAGTGATAAAATTAGATAAACATAATTACAAATAAAGAGTGCCCTTCAGTTCCTCCGATAACGTGATTCTCTTAAATTCACTTATGTCTATATCTCAGTCTATCACTGTTGAATTCCGAGTCAGCTCTGAATGATGGGCTGAATTTTACCAGCCCCTCGACGTCGGGGGTCATGGCAGGTGGGCCAATAAATACTTGTGGGAGTGGCCCGCCACGACCCCTGAAGCCAAGAAGACCCCGCTGCATTTTACCAGCGGTGAGACCTCAGTGCGCCCCCCCTCCCCCACCGCCCCACTGCTTGGCGGCGGGGCCTTCACTTACATATCTAAATTAATGAAAAAAATGCTAATTAACTTACCTGATCCCGGCGGCCATCCCACGCCAATTTTACAGCCGCCAACCACAACTCGCACACCTTCAGAACTCCATTTGGCGGAGAGGGAGGAGGACTAAAATGATCAGGGCAGCGGGGAGCGGGAAAAACATATCTTTTTGGCTGTGGGGGTGGTGGGAAGGGGTTGAAGGGCAAAAGTGAAGAGGTTGGGGAGAAAGTTCGGGTTGGGACTGAACTAGATTTTATTCATTCTGGCGAAAGGTCACAGACCTGAAACATTAACTCTGTTTTTCTCTCCACAGATGCTTCCAGACATGCTTTGTATTTCCAGCACTTTTTGTTTTTAATTTTCGATTTTATTCATAACAACCAAGAAAAAAAACATTGTGGGGCTTGGAAAAGGGCCTCCATTTTTAAATATTTTTTAAAAATAAAATGAACAGTGTTAAACCTTTAAAAATTCAAATCTATGCTAAGGGCTGGAAGCCTTAAAAATGGCACTGGCGCCTGCATGGTGGCGCCGGACGCCATTGTCGGGGACAAAGTGGCTGTCCCCTCTACATCATTGGGGCTGGCTGCTCCGACGCCTCCATTTAAATGAGCCCCCGCACAAAATATCGCGGAGGCTCAGTGGTGGTGTTTCCATGTCTGAAGGCTGGCGTCTTCAAAATGTGCCGCCCCGATTTGTGGCGTGCCAATAAAGTTCAGCCCGATAATTATGAATGACAAGCTTTTCTTCAAAAGGTTGAGCGATTGTTACCGCATGTATTATTTAGTTACAAAATGTTTAGACAGTACCTGTAAGATTGTACTGTAGACTAGCTAATTTATGTCCAAGCCAAATCTCTTACCTGTTGGCAAAGGTGCACTTTTAACGTAATGTAATTATACGATACAGACAACTTTCAAATGACATTGGCCACTCAGGTTATCTGTCCCCAAGCAGGATAGTAAACGATGCATATTGCAGTTACTGATCTTTGACATACTTGTAAAATTTGTCCTTTAAAACAATTCACAGTAAAAAAAAATCAGTTAATGACTGTTTCTAATATGGTCATTGAAACATAATAAAGTTTTACTATGTCTTCCCTGATAGATTTTAAAACTACAAATGCAGCATGGATTTTGTTAAGGAATCGTAGACAGTTCATCATAGCTTAAGGTTTATTAAAGCTTTCCATTACATTATATTTACTAACTATTGCATATGGATCAGCAGCATCCTGTTTTTGCCAATATCATTTAACCCCATTACACTGTACTCTTGTATTTATGAGGAACCTACAGTGCTGACTTCTGGAGATTACTTGGATTTCATTGCCTGTTTTCCTCTTCATACAAGTTTTGGAACAATGTGATTCCAAATGGATAGCAACAGAATTGCAACATTTATATAGAAGCAACTTTCAACATGTTACTTAGTTTTTGTCCACATGAAAGTAATGTGTGCCAGAGCATAGAAATTGAGACATTCCCTAAGTGACTTTTGCCATTTTAAAATGAGTTTACGTACGACAAACCTTTAAACTTGTCTTATAAAATAACCTAGCTGCTAGGTTATTTTAAAACATGAGGTTAATGGCTTGGAGCAGGGGTGTCCAACCTTTTCACGTCATGGGGGGGGGCACATTACAACTTTTGTTTTACATAGGGGGCCAATGAGACAATTTCTGAAAGATAAAGGCATTAAAAATTTATCTTACTATTAATCAAAACAACAACAACAAATGTGCATTTTTGTGAAGAAGCTTTAAATGAGAAGACTAATTTATTGACTTCCTTTCTCATTACTATTTTGGACACTGATTTAGTGAGATACCTAGCATTCTTTTTTGCTTGCTCAAATAGTCAATGTCTGTCCGCACACTTGCTGTAGTAATGCGGAGTATTCTGGATAGATGTCCATCTGTCAGGAATAATCTTGATCTTTCTCTTTCCCTCTTCCTCTCTCTCTCTGTCTGTCTCTGTTCCCCTCCCTTTCTGTGTCCCCTTCCCTGTGTTCCGCTCTTCTCTGTATTCTCCTTCTGTGGTTACCCCCGTCTGTGTCGCCCTCCTGTCTGTATTGTTCCCTCCCTCTCTGTGTCATTCCAACCCACATGTGTCATCCTCCCTCTCTGTGTTGTTCCCCTCTCTCTCTGTCCCCCCTCTCTCTTTCTGCCTGAATCTCTCTCTGTCTCTGACCCCTTCTCTTTCTTTCTCTCTCTGCCCGTTGCTGAGAGCGGGAACAGCGGTTTCCGAACTTCAGACAGATCTGTGGTTTTCCAGCGGGCTTTAAAAAAAAAATTGGAACCTACCAGAAAACCCCAAGTCTGTCTGAAGTTCGGAAACTGCTGTTCCTGCTCTCAGCAATTATCAGTTGTGAATATGGAATAGCATTAGATAAAGATCTGAGCTTAGAAATTCCAATTCGGCTGTGAAACTGATAATTGCAAATTTTTTTAAGTCAGTCTAGTCAGAAAGAAGAAGCCAGTGGGAAATTTCTCATCCCTGAAATTACCAGTCACCGACCTCAATTTTTTTTTACCGTGGGCACTGGTGTCCATGTATGGACACGTTGTCGATCCCTGCTGATTAGAAACTTTCAAAACATTGGAATGTCTTGATTAATCATTTTTTGTGTGGGTTGCTTGTACAAGACTGGTAGCTTTTCTAATTGTCCATATTTGCGTGAATTAACATGATTAAATTAACAGATTGTGGTTGTTTGAGCAAATTAGGTGCAGGTGTTAGTTTGAAAAGAGACAGACAATATTTGCACATTCTGTGAATGTGTTCTAGATGAAAGGATTTTATAATACCAAAGATGGATTGATGGATTGATGACCTACTTGAGTAAGTAAAATCTCCAGGTTTTTCAGATAATAATAAAGTAGGAGACAGATCAAATTATGCAACCAAACTCAGCAGGATTTAGAACTTTTATGTAACGTGGGCAATAGATTCATGTTTTCTTAAGACACACAGTAGAGAGCATAATACCCAACCCGGTCTGAGAGAGATAGACACTAGAGTTTGTAAAACAGAAGAGATGTTGATGGTTTTAAATACAACAAATCCAATTGATTATATTGCTTACTTCACACTCAATCACTGTAGTTCACTGCACTTGGTCCACAGTATACAACCAGTTAAAATATATGCCACCATAGTTCAATTAGTTAAAATGAAAAACGATATGGGGACATATCTGAAGAGGTATTTTAGTTCCTGAAATCCAGATGTTCCAGAACATTCAGACAATCCTTGATCCTGAGCATGACTTTTAGTTTGCAAATTAACAACCTGAATCTTAATGGTACTATTCGCATTTGATCTTGTTTTTAAAAAGAGCGTGGTCATCTTATTGATTTTAAGTTTGGTTGACTGCAATATCCCAATAAGACATGACATGTTAGATGCCTTATGACCTTATCTTTGCAATGGTGGAGATCTTGAACCTGGCACTGAATATGAAACAGCTGTTCTTTTGTTCGCTCCTGTGACCAATGTTATTGTAGTTTAATTACATCCACCTAAACATCTTGAATCTTTTTTGAAGCAGTGGAGGATTTTTATTATTATAATTACTTCAAAAATGAGAGATTTTTATCACTTTTTGAAAATGAAAGATGTCCATCTTTTGGATCAGATGTTAAACCAAGGCCCTTTTTGCCCTTTAAGATGGATGTAAAAGATCCCATGCACCATTTCAAAGATGACCAGGGAATTTTCTCTCATGTCCTGACCAATATTTATCCCTCAGCCAACATACCGGCCCCCGCAACGCGACCTGCAGTAGAGGCCTTCTACCTGACCCGAAACCGACAGGACCCGAGGGCATGTGTCGGGTTCGGATCGGGTCGGGCCCATCTTCCGGGGCCAGCTTTCGGCTCAGGTCGGGTCGAGCCAAGTCCAGGTCGAGTCAGGTCGGGTCGGGTCGGACGCACAGTGTTAGTGCTCTGCTGGTAAGTATTAAAAATAAAAAACTTACCTGAGATGGGAGGCTGGGACGAAACTGAGTCTGTGCAGTGAGCGAGTGACATCACTATGACGTCACCGCACATGCGCTGCAGCTTCTTGCAGGTTCGGTGTCAGGAAGGTAAGTAAAGGGATGGTCAGGTCAGGCTCGGGTCGGGTTGAGTAGTGGCAGGTTTGGGTTGGGTCGGTCTCGGGGCAAAATCGGAGGGACTCAGGCTGGGTTGGGCTCGGGTCCACTGTGGTTCAGTCGGGTTCAGGTCGTGTTCTTTTTCCCGACCTAAAACAGGCCTCTAACCCGCAGCGTTGAGGGGCCAGTAAAATTCAGCCCATTAACTCTATACAATATGAAAGGTAATGTTACATAAAGAAGGAATATTGCCCTGTGTGCTCTCACTGTAGAGCAGTTACAGCGCTAAACTGTTTTTCTCAGCGCATTTCTCTCCTGTTTTTCTGATATGGTTCTGTCGGCCCAGGTGATATCTCACCCAAATGATCATTAGTAACTTGTGAGCTTTGATAGTCTGTGTCAACAGGCTATTTGACCAGTTGGAAAATTATTGCTGAACCCAATTGCGTCCTTACCTGATATCTGTACACATGTGCTTCCAGTAGGTATTACTTAATTTTAATCAGAGTGGCTGATTTCCGTTTAACAGACCGAAGGTGCTAAGACCAAAGTTAGAACTCCTACTACCCGACCAGATGTGATCAGCTAACACTGCAAAGATTTGAATCAAACTTTGAACCTTCCTAGTCTGTATGGTTCAGCTATGCCCTGGATAAACACGAGGGCAGATATTAATAATTTCATGCTTTCAGCTGCCAAGTTCCTAAGCTCTGGAATGTGCTTCCTAAACCTCTCTGCATCTCTGTCTTTCTTTTCTCCTTTAAAGCACACCTTAAAACTTACCTATTTGACCAAGCTTTTGGGCATCTTCTATAATATGTCCTCATGAGGCTTGGCTCCTGTGAAGTGCCTTGGGACGTCTTACTACATAAAAAAGGCTATATAAATGAAAGTTGCTATTGTTCTTGTATTTTGTAATCAAAATCATGACAAAGAGATCTTCCCTATTGGCTCAACAGGCTTGCATAGCAGAGCAAATTTGCAACGTGGAGTCCCAGTCCCCATGAGTGTGTACCACAGGAAACTAAGGACTGGGTTTTGTGTGGACCCATGAGGTGGGTCAGAGGCGGTGGGGGGCACGGAGTATCACAACAGGTAGTGGGGGAGGCGGTGGGGCAGAGGGCCCGTCGCTTCCCCGTTGCCCAGTGATCTTCTCGGGGACGGGATAGTCCGACAATGACCTTCCCACCCAGAGACCAATTTAACGGCCAATTAAGTGCCTGTCCTGCTGCCACTGGGATCTTACCAGCAGCGGGGAGGTGGGGGGAAGGGCCCTCCGCCAAGCAGGGCGGACGCCTTGTAACACAAGGTGCCCTCCCTGTGGGCTTGAGGGGCGGATCCCTCCGCCATGGGCAATTTGTGGCCCACTGAGGACCCCCACTGGCAACCAATTCACCCCCTGGGTCCTCCTCCTCTGGACTGCAAGACCACGCCCCAGCCCCCCATGTCGGGGCCTTCCGAACTGGCCTCGGCGACCCCATCTCACCTACCTCTTCTCCGGGGTTCCAGCGCTGGGCCTGGGTCCAAGACCTCTGCAATACCGGCAGAAGCCACCGCTCCCAGTGGCACTGCTGATTCTGCAGAGCTGCAGCCCTCTGATTGGCCAGCAGCTAATGGTGCGGGATCCCCATCTTTAAAGGGATGGGGATCCCACTTACTGAAACTTTGATTTAAAAAGATCGGAGGATCGCTCCAGGGAGGTTGCAAAAAGGCAGAGACGGGGTTCCCCCCACCTTTTTGGCCTGACGCTGGGAGCCCCGCCTCCAGCAGAACGTCCAGCCCTAAAGGTGTGCTTCCCATGATTTTATGTGTATTCATTTGAATGAATGAAAAATTATGGACAATGTTTCTGTGAATTCCTAATGCATGCTCCTGGCAGGCAGGTCTCCATACTGGGAATGCACATTTATTAAACTGATCCAAAGTAACTGAGCTACCTCACACTAAAGGATCCATAGGAACATGGGAACAGGAGTAGGCCATTCAGCCGCTTGAATTCTGCTATTCAATCAGAACATGGCTGATGAGCATCTCAACTCCATCTTTCTGCCTTTGCCCCATATTCCTTAATACCCCAACCCAATAAAAATCTATTTAGCTCAGTCCTAAGCTTCAATCGTCCTATCCTCTACAACCTTTAAGGGAGAAAGTTTCAGATTTCTACAACCCTTTGTGTGAAAAAGTACTTCCTGATTTCACTCTTGAATGGCCTAACTCTAATTTTAAGATTATGCCCCTTTGTTCTTGATTCTCCCAGAGGAAGAAATAAAGGCCCCATGAAAATGTAAAAAATACCAATTTGCCCACAAGGTTTACTCTGTCCCAAACTAAATTCCACATCTCAAAGAAATTGTGTTCTCCCAGTGAGGTGAAATGTTCCTCAGGCAGCAGGACACAGTCCACTTATCAGATTAAATCAGATTGAACATTTTGGACAGTTCATGAAATCACAAGCTCTAATTTTCACTGTGTATAATATTATTGTACTATACCTCGCACACATTGAGAAAATTGCAAGCACAAGTTTGAGGATAAAGCAATGATCATCATTCCCACTCTTTAACTGTTTATCAACGAAAAAGATCCTGCCCTTGAAGACAGGAACGGAGGCATGAGGGCTCACAAAACGGCAAAGGGTGCTGTGCCTGAGGCTGTCCTGGACCC
This sequence comes from Heterodontus francisci, assembly GCF_036365525.1. Taxonomy (NCBI): domain Eukaryota; kingdom Metazoa; phylum Chordata; class Chondrichthyes; order Heterodontiformes; family Heterodontidae; genus Heterodontus; species Heterodontus francisci. The sequence goes on from NC_090386.1 coordinate 78,595,107, forward strand.
CTGCCATTTTGTCTGGGCAGGGAAGGCTGAGAAAGGCCAAATAATGACCAATTAAGGGCCTCTTTCCGCCCCATTCCAATTTTATTGAAGGCGGAGGAGCCTGCCGCCATATGGCCACGTGACGAGTTCAGAGTGAAGGGCCTCTCTCCTTTGGGGGCAATCCATGGCTCCTGGCAAGCCCCCCACCCCCCCCACCCCCCCCACCCACCCTCACTAACAAACCACCGCCCCCCCCCACCCCCTTGCCAGGGCCTGCTTGTCCGGCCCCAGTGTTCCCGACCCCACTTACCTGTGTCCCTGGGTCTCCCCCTTCTTCAGCATTGCAGGCCTCCTGCAGTACCGGTAGTGGTCACCCCTCTCAGTGGTACTGCTGGTACTGAAGAGCTGTTGGCCCTCCCGTGGAGGCTGGAGCTCATCTCTTAAAGGGACAGTGTCCCCGATGGTGGGCAATTAATTGGCTGTCTGCTTTTAAATTGCAATGGGGGTCCGACGGAGGGGCGAGGCAGTGTCTCCCTCCCAACTTCTGGCTCACCACTGTGACCTCCATCGTCGGCATAAAATCTGGCCCAATGTGCTCTGATATGTTTAGGAATGTTTCCAACATGGAAAGAAAAATTGCTATAATGTTAAAATAATATGTAAAATCAAACAAAACATTGTGTGTTCATGAGCTGCAAGAAGTGCCGGAAAGGCTGCACTTATTGCCATCCCTAAGTGTTATGAAAGACAGTGGCGGGTCTTCTTCTTAAACCTGTTTAGTCCTATGGTGTTTTTACAGCAGTGCTAGGTAGTGCTGCCATCATCTAACAAGTGATTGCAAAAAAATATATATTTATACTGTCATCCTACAGCTTTGTTTTAAAAAAAGGTTGATATTTGATTTTGTATCCATTTGTCTTTGCTAACTGTATTAAATATCTAATTTTCTGGGTGTATAGTACAAAATTCAAAACGAGAAACTTGTTTTAAAGGTGCTATCACTCATTCTATTGAAAATATTTTCAAATCAAAACAATAAGTATTAATAGTTACAATTTTAAGAAAAGGATTATGATTCCTAGATGCAAAATCACATTCTGTGCATATTTGATAGCAGCATTTTTTACAATTAGGATAAGAAAAATCCATAATATGTTGAAAGTATTAATTTATGCCTTTATTTCTGATAAATATTTTAGTATTTTTGAAAAATAGCTCCAATTTTTATTTCATATTTCCAGCATTGCTTTTGTCTCCAAATTGATCATCGTGCACAGTTACAATTACGAAACCAGGTGCAGTTGCCTTATTGAGATTAATATTAGTCTGAATAAAAAGAGAGGAACTGAACCATATGTAGCACTGACTCTGTACCAACGTGGAACCACCTATTTCAAAAGGCAATGGTTTCCTTGCAGCGAAGGACAATTAACTTCTATTACAATGGACCTATTTCACAAATGGTGCACGAGAGATCTTCTTTTGCACTAAGTCTCCATCATGTTGTGATGGACAAAGTATATTACAGGATACCAAAACAGAGACAGATGTTCAATTGCTCCTGAAACCAATTATATGTCAAAAGCCAGTAGCTCTTTTGCATAGAGTAGATTGTATATAAATATTTATTGATTATCTGTCTGTCATGGTTGCATACACTTACCAATTATTAACATTTCATTAAAATACTTAAGACAGTGTAGGCTTGTAGATAGATTTACAATAGTATAGTATTGATTCTCTTAATCATCCTCCTCTTGAGTCTTATTCCCTGCCACAAATGTGGGATTGGTGAATTTACTGCTTAATATCTGGCCTCTTGATCATCCCTGATTTTAATAGCTACACCACTGATGGTGGTGCCTTCAGCTGCCTAGGCTCTAGGCTCCGGAATTCCCATCCTAAACCTCTCTGCCTCTTTATCTCTATTTCCTCCGATAAGATGCTCCTTGAAGCCTATCTCTTTGTCCAAGCTTTTAACCATTTCCCCTAATATTGCCTTATGTGGCTCGTTGCCAAAATTTCCTTTATAATGCTCCTGTGAAGTGCCTTGAGATGTTTTATTACATTAAAGGCTCTATATAAAGAAAGATTGTTGTTGCTGTGATTCAAATGAATGTTAAGTATTCTGTCAAAAATGATCTGCTTTGTGCTATACTTGACAAGCACTTTGCTGTTACGACTCGATCATGCACAACTTAAGAGTCTAACAGAAAGCAAAGCATGATTTAAAAAAAATAATAAAAAATAAGGTTTATGATTAAATTCATCGCATTTTAAGTTACAGCCCAAAAGGAACACGAGAGAAGCAGATTTGTTGCTGACCTACAGCAGGTTGTAGATTGAGAAGGTAAATGTAGTGTGTAGGTTTGTCAGGGTCTGTTTCTAACCCCTCTGTTAAATTCTACCAAAGCTTTTCATGATTGGCCTTTAACAAACAAATACCTTCCATAATAAAAATAAATCTTATCATGGGAGCAAAGCTGGGAGCAGTGGTAAAACTGAAAAATATGTGCTCCAATTTTCTACTGGTCTTGATCACTTGCTTAAACACAACATTGTTTTTGAACTAAGAGACAAAGAAAAGTATGGCAAGGATTCTGAATAGATGCTTAGATCTCAATTTACCTGTCCCACTCCCTGCCAGGGAGGGATGGTAGGACAAGGGTTGGCAGGGGGTGGGTTAAAATATCACGATCGAGCAACCTGACCCTATAAATTTGAATATACAGAAATCAGGCCTTTGACTAGGTTCCTGCAAAAGGCAGGCAGGGCCCTAATTAACATTGCAATGTCATGGCCTGATGACATTTAATGGCCTGCAACTTAAATTTAATTGGCAGTCGGGGGAGGGCCAAGCTTTCGGTTGCCTGGCAATTGAACTGAAATTGCAGATGCCAACTCCTGAATGCAACTGCTAAAGATCTGTTCTTTTAGCACTCCTTGTGGGCCCAGGAGGAGCAGGAATGCTCCCGCCAGGCCTCACAAGGAAACCTTCAGCCTCCTCCAGCCATAATTTTCAGCCCCAGAACCTCCCTTCTGAATGCCAGCGACAGTTCCCACAGATCCCTGGCTGCAGCCAGCTGCCGGCTGCTGCTAGTTTCCTCTTCCACCTGCCCGACAGGCTATCAGCTGGGCCAGCTGCCGGGTGGGAGGTGGCCCAATGATATCCAAATAAGGCCCTGCCATTAAGATCGAAAGGGCTTCCACATCTACAGCTTTGTCAGGTTCTTCACCTGACTACAGGCTTCCCTACACCCTGGCTTGCTGTTAAGATTGGATCTAGAATTTCAAAATTCTATCTCTAACAAAGGTCTGAAGGATTAATTTTTCTTTTCAGAAAGCCATCACTTACAATGAGTTAAGGCTCTCAACTTATAAAAAATAATTATTTCATCCAGTACTTCCCGCTGTCCTTACATCTCTTCCTTCAGGTAAAAGGCTGGATGGAATGTGTGGGTGTATGATTCTCCACAGCTAACACTGCCAACAGTGTCAACCAAGAGGGCTATTGCATCAGGGTGAGTAAGACTGATACTGCAACTTGTACTTTGCCCTAAAGTGAAAAGTCTTGCTACAGAGCCAAATGCCAATGAGCTGTCTATTCTTGGAGTGTCAGAATTTAACAGTCACAAACTTGTAAAGATGTAGATGGCCACCTAGTGATCTAATATTGTAGTACTTCCTTACAGAGGATAGAACAAAGAACAAAGAACAAAGATAATTACAGCACAGGAACAGGCCCTTCGGCCCTCCAAGCCTGCGCCGATCCAGATCCTCTCTCTAAACATGTCGCCTATTTTCTAAGGTTCTGTATCTCTTTTCTTCCTGCCCATTCATGTATCTGTCTAGATACATCTTAAAAGAATCCATCGTGCCCGCATCTACCACCTCCGCTGGCAATGCGTTCCAGGTGCCCACCACCCTCTGCGTAAAGAACTTTCCACGCATATCCCCCCTAAACTGTAGATAACCTGTAACTGTTCCAATAAAGTTTAATCAGGTAACACTGAAATCATAACATTGTAAGCAACTTCAAATTTGATTACTTTAACAAAATGGAACAGACTGCTTAGGGAGGCAGCACAGGCTGATAATGTTAGCATTAGAGTTACTGGATATATTTGTCAAAGCAAGCAATTGGATGGAGCAGGGTCCAGTTAGATGATCACAACGATCTCTTCTGGCCCCATACATTCCTATGATACATCATTAACTACTAGAGAAAATCTAGCAATGTAAATTGATACAACCTAAATATAAGCTCCAGTCAGGATAAATATCAAATCCTGATCTTTGAAGCATGATGGTGCATTCTCCAGTTCAATGGCAGGTATAAATAAAATCTTTTGTCTGCTTGAAAACAGATGGGCCAGGAGGACACAAATTCAATTAATTGTAGACCTTTGAAATAAAATCTAATTTAGTAACAAGATAAATATTTCAAACATTTGCAATCCAGACATGTGAATGTGCTCTTAAGTTTTATGGAATGGGGGTGCTTGAACTCCCAACAGTGTCATTATATGAAGCTTAACATTCTCAAATCCCTACATGGTGAGATTCAGCTTTCAACTGTGTGAAGTGGGACCAGTGGGACAATATTAGTAGATTGCTTAGCAATAGGATACGTTAACAGTTTTAGAAAGAAGATGGAAGCACTGTAGTTGTGGGGAACAGGGCATGATGGGATGCGTGGCAACAGTTATGGGAAGCTGTACAACTCAGAAGTCTAATTGCCTTTACATCTGTGTAAACATGCTGTCCTTGATATAAGGCAGGAGACACAGGATATTATAGACTATGAAACACCAAGCCTCAAGAATGGGGAGGAGATAACGGGGGATGATTAGTGAGACAATACACTTCAGTTTATTGATCAAGCTGCAGCTTTGGAATGTGTTGGGGTGGGGTAGTGTGGACAAATGAGTAATGGTTATTGTATTCTATAAATTTGTACTACAGACTCTCAGACTCTGTTTCATTGAGAAGCCTCTGGATGTTTCACCAGACACTTCGCCCTTACGTCGGTGTTTGAATAAACCTTTATTTACTTTAATCCCGTGGACTTGAGACAAGTTATTTTCTCCACAACATATGTTACCACGGATGGTAATAAACATGGGCTAGTCATTCCTCACAGAGAGAGAACTAAAATGAGAGGGCTCCAGGCTGCTGCCTTGTGTGTCCTAATGACTATTGAGTGACACTGCAGAGACCTGGGAAGTGTAAAACCATAGAAAGACTGAAAGATGCAAAATAACATATTTGCAGCAGCTACTTAAATTAAAATGCTCCTTGCACTATATATCGTACATTACATGCCATGATGCTTCTGTCATTGTGAAATTGCATATCCTGTCACTTACTGTGAGGAACACTACAGGAGATATGCTAACTATTTTTAAAAACTATCAGCTACAGTCAGGATAAAACCACATATCAGAGCTAATATTGTTCAATCCATCCAGACAAGATGGCAGGGGTAGTCTAAAAGTCATTCATGTCTGGCAGTAGTTTCATCCATCAATAATGCATGATTTATTTAGCTTTCAAAGACTTGGCCTACACTTGTGATCACCACCCTTTGTCTTTGCTCTATTTTGTTAATGCAAAGCAACAGTTACTAACAGTCCGGAAAGCTACAGGATGAAAGGATTCCCATGGCTAAAGTATCTAAAAACTCTTCAGTTTTAATCCACTTTGAATTTAGATCAAGGCAGAATGTGACAATGCAAGTGGTATTATGATGTGCCCTTTCTTCTCATCTGAATCATGTACACAAATAATTAGAGAAATTAATGTCAGACTATTCTCGCACACCATGGCTATCAACATTCCTTATCCCCCCTCCCCACTTCTGATGCAGTCAGTCCTTATTTGGAATTTCAAACATCCCACTCACAGCAACCAAATGGAAAGTCACATGTAATAGCATGCATAACCTTCCAACATCTCTTCAGTTTGATTATTTTCATATCTCTCTCTCACACACACTCTCTCTTTCTCTCTCTCTTTCTCCCCTTTTAGGGTGGCAATAGCAGCATTATAATTAGTTTTAGCAATTCTGGGCTAGGGGAGGCAAAAGAAAACCCAGCACTGCTGGTCCTGATTAATAGTTTGTCTACAGCTAGAAAGAGAATGGCTTGAACGCAACATATTCCCATCTTAACAGTTTATTGATATTCATTGTCTAAGCTTATCCTTGAAGAATGGACACTTGGGTGAGGTGATGGAAAAAGCCCACTGTCTATGCAACCACACTCAAGCATTATTCAATATCACAGGAGAGAAGAGACGAGAAGTGTAAGGGAGAGAATGAGGGAGTTACCTTCTAAAAGGTCGCTAATAAGCCATAAGGCAGCGAGTATAGCAGGTAGTGGCAAACAGAAGGAATGCCATCTCCTGCATCCATAGGTCAGGGAAGCAGATGGCAAAAAAAAGTTTAAATCTGGGAAGAGTGTCAAGGTAAGATTGGCCACAAATTGACAACAATGACAACAGCAAAATGACAACAGAAAAATTAACAACCTTTATTTATATAGCACCTTTAATACAGTAGAATGTCCCAATGCATGTATGAGCATTATCAAACAAAATTTGCCACCAGTCGCCTAAGGAAAGGAACAAGAGAGGGCATCTTTAACTTGAGAGTAGTCATTGAAAGATACCTGGAAATGCAAAAACCTGTGTATGTATGATTTATAGACTATGAGAAGGCATCTGATAGAATTTACCATCAGAAAATAATGGAGTGCTTAAACAAACTAGAAATTGACAGAAATGATAAAAGGATAATTTTGAATCTATATTGGAATCGATCAGCAATGATGACACTTGATGGTGGCTTGTCAAACAGCTTCCCAATCAAAAGAGCAGCGTGCCAGGGATGTGTTCAATCTGTACACTGAAGCTATCTTCAGAGACATAGAAGACCTACCAGGTTGCAACATTGTTGGATTGAACTTCAACAACTTGAGATATGTAGATGACACGACACTGATTGAAGAGTCAGAAGAGGCACTACAGGAAATTGTGAACAAAATGAATGCAAGGAGTGTGGAATATGGATTAAGAATGAATGTGAAGAAAACCAAGACAATGGTGATAAGCAGAGACCGAACCCCAGTATTGAAAATTGAAGTAAATGGACAAGTCCTGGAACAGTGAAAAGGTTTACATACCTTGGGCAGGTTATCACAGATGATGGGAGATGTGATTGTGAGATCTAAAGGAGAATTGTCAGAATGAAGGATGTGTTAACATCAAAGAAACTGAACCTGAATCTTAGGAAAAGAATCCTGAAGTGTTACATTTTGTCAACTATGTTATATGCCTCAGAGACCTTGACAACAAAGAGACTATTGATAAGCTGAATGCATTTGAGATGGAGATTTACAAGAATGTTGCCAGGGTTTGAAAGTTGCAGCTATGAGGAAAGATTGTTTTCCTTAGAACAGAGGCAGCTGAGGGGTGACTTAATTGAGGTATACAAAATTATGAGGGGCCTAGATTAAGTAGACAGCAAGGATCTGTTTCCCTGAGTGGAGAGGTCAATTACCAGGGGGCACAGATTTAAGGTGATTGGTAGAAGGATTAGAGGGGACATGAGGAAAAACTTTTTCACCCAGAGAATGGTGGGTGTCTGGAATTCACTGCCAGGAATGGTGGTGGAAGCAGAAACCCTCAACTCTTGTAAAAGGTACCTGGACATGTACCTGAAGTGCTGTAACTTGCCAGGCTACAGACCAGGTGCTGGAAGGTGGGATTAGGTTTGGTGGCTAGTTTTTTCGGCCGGCGCAGACATGATGGGCTGAATGGCCTCCTTCTGTGCTGTATGTTTTCTATGGTTCTATGTGGACATATAGGAGGATATTCCACACATCCTACACAGACAGAACAACAAATGAGGAAGTGCTGGAAATGGCTGGAGAAAAGAGAAAATTAGTGCATAAGATCAAAGAGAGAATGATGCAATATTTCGATCTCATCATCAGAACAGAAGATAGACAGAGAGAATTATTGGAAGGAAAGATCATCAGAAAATGTAGGAGAAGGAAGCAGAGGAGAAAATGGATGATGGATGTAATGGAGTGATGCAGTTTTCCAATGCAGAATGTGTAAGGACAGCACAAGACAGACAGAGGTGGAGATCCATGACAGTTAACCTTCTGGGAAGAAGATGACACTAACGAGCATGGCATAAGGAAATATTAGGGTGGATGACCAATCTCTTGGTCAAAGAGGTAGATTTTAAGGAGTATCTAAAAGGAAGAAAGAGAAGTAGAGAGGTTTAGGGAGGGAATTCCAGAGCTTAGGGCCTTGGCAGCTGAAGGCACGGCCACCAATGGTGGAGCAATTAAAACTGGGATGTTCAAGAGACTAGAATTCGAGGAATATAGATAGCTCGGAGGGTAGGGCTGGAGGCAATTACAGTAATTGGGAGCACTAAGGCCATGAAGAGGTTTGAAAAGAAAGATGAGAATTGTATAATTGACTCATTGCTTAACCAAGAGCCAACGTAGGTCAGTGACTACAAGGATGATGGTGAACGGGACCTAATGCGAGTTAGGACATGGGCAGCAGAATTTTGGATGACCTCAAGTTTACTGAGGGTAGAAAATGGGAGGCCGCACAGAAATACATTGGAATAATCAAGTCTAGAGGTAACAAAAGCATGGATGAGGATTTCAGCAGCAGATGAGCTGAGGCACTGTAGTCAGGCAATGTCACGGAGGTGCAAATAGATGGTCTGAATGATGGCATGGATATGTGGTCGGAAGCTCACCTCAATATCAAGTATGACAAGAAGGTTGTGAAAGTCTGGTTCTGCCTCAGACAGTTGTCAGGGAGAAGGACGGAGTCAATGGTTTGGGAACAGAGTTTGTGACAGGGATTGAAAACAATAGCTTCAGTCTTCCCAAAATGTAGTTAGAGAAAAGTTCTAAACATCCAGTAATAGATGTTGGACAAGCAATGTGACAATTTTGAGACATTGGAGGGGTCTAAAGAGGAGGTAGTGTTGAGGTAGACAACTCAATTTAACTCTATGCTCATAGTATTAAGACACAAGAACTGTAGCTCAATCATCCTGTAATGGAGATGGGAGCACAAACATAACTCCCTAAACCTTGCACATCAAAACTTCCTGTCTGTAATTGTTTAGCTTGAACTTTGTGACTGGCACAGAAAAATGTTCTCAATGTCAGACATAACTGTTACATGCTGTGGCGTCAAGTTGAAATGCCATCTGAAATTACCTTCTGTGTAAGCATTCATTTATGCAAGGCAGGGTGTAGATTGAGCACTGGAGTGCTGCATTATATTATTTCCAATTGATGAAATGCATGTTTTTTTCCCATTTTAAAGGAGAAGGGTTCACACAACTGCAGAGAAAGAAGCTGTACTGGTGACATGCTGCCAATCTCTGAATTTTGAACTGCCACGAGGGAGATAGCCCTTCAGATAGTTTTGATCGCAATAGTGGGTAAGAGTCAAGGAAAGCAGAACAGTGCAGTAACAGCTCAATAAGGCAAGTATCCTCATTTACTTCTTCTATTACTTCCCCTTCAAAATCATTCACTTGGCAACCCAAAGGCACATCTGCCCTGTAGTAGGGTGGCACTTAATGGACTGGCATTGACACAATATGCAGAACAGTTTCAAGCATTGAACATGTTCCATTTCTTTTTATTTAAGGGGTTCCGTGGATTAAATGATTGCCATTAGAGATGAGAAGAAAGCTGGCCATCACACAAGCATCTGTCACACATTCTTGACTAAGTGGTAAGAAGCTCGGACACGTCTGCCTCAGTGTTGAAGCACATGTGAAGAGAAGCAAGTTCAGGTGGAAGCAAAAGAGCAGCAACAATGTGTATGAATGGATTGGAGCCAGTATTCCCTCTGCTGCAGTACACTTAGATCCTACTTTAAAGGCTGCCTAAAGAATGAATTTCATTAATGTGTAGAAGTGCTTCATGCAATGCTTTGGGAATCTTACGAAGTCCCTGCATAATATGTCAAAGGCTGTAAAAGTGCTGCTTTGACACGAATGTAGTAATGTAAAAATAATTAGGCAATCCGTAGTCCACAAATCAGAGCCATCTGCAGAGGAGCTTCCCAGGGCAACAGTCTAAAGCTAGACACAGCTTCTCTCATGAATGTTACCACAGCTTTTGAGGTACGGGCTCAACTTTACACAATATACAGCAACATAGATCATTTTAGACATGTTGTCAGGGCTATAGAGCAGTCCCGCACTCCCACATCTGTCCAAATATCAGAATCTGTGCTTGAGCATGTTAGTTCTATGTTCCACCAGACTTTAGGGGGAAACATGAGCTTCACGGGGGGGGGGGGGGAGTTTTCCAAGGCTGGTGGGGGGAGTGGGGTGGGGGGGAACGGAGGTCGAAATAATTACAAAAAATGTCATCAGGTCAGTATACCAACTTGTTCCCGCCTCCTTTCACCTTTGCCAGGGGTGGGTTGGGAGTGAAGTTGGGATCCCCTGCGCCTGAGGCGGGAAGGGCATTAAAGTAGTTAATCGGCACTTAAGATCTATTTTGCACATGCAGTGGCACTTTACTGGTGGTGCACGGATCACATGCTGTATCTGCAACTCGTCAGCTTATAGGAGGTGAGTGCACAGCAGGAAGTCATTGAAGCCTGAAACTGACAAAAACTCAGCAGTGTAAAGGGGGAAAGTGGCAAGCCTGAGGTCAGCCTTAGGCAGAGGTTTGTGTTGACAGGAGTAGGTCCTTGAGGCTGATATTACTGATCATGGTCAGGGTAAGCAGCCTGGTGTCCTCTACTTCAGGAGGCTTTCGTACCTGACCTCAGTGCCTATGAGCGAGCACAGAGACATGGGGTCCACCTATTCTGAGGTACGATGGGCTACAGAGGAGGAGCTGCAGCGTCATGAACCTCAGCTGCCATGGGGGAGGGCCAGCAACTGCAAGAGAAGCAGCAGCTGCAACGAGCAATGCTGCCAAATGCTGCTGGATGCAACAGAGGAGATGGCTGCAGGGCAGGACATAGAAGAAGGTGCTACCCTCAGCACAGGGTCTACAGGCCCAAGGTCAGCTTCTTAGACATCTTCGAGCAGCAGTGCCTGTAGGCTGCAGCTCTCAAGGGAGGTGGTCGCAGGCCTCTGCACCATCTTGGAGGAAGACCTGAGAGCAGTAGGACTAGGTGACCACTCTTAGCTAGTGGTGGTCAATATGATTGTGGCACTGAATTATTACGCTTCTGGATCATTCAAGGGGCCTGTGGCTTAGATTTGCAGGATTTCGCAATCTGCACCCCATAACTGCATCAGACAGGTGACGCATACCTTGTATGTGAGGGTGGTGGACGAATGCTGCCAGTCAACGCCAGAGAGCTGTCAGCATCGCCTCCCTGGCATGATTCCTTCAGGTGCAGGGCATGATAGACTGTACCCACGTAGCGATCAAGACACCCTTGGAGCAGCCAGGTGTATTTGTCAACAGGAAGAAATTCCACGCATTGAACATGCAGCTGGTTTGTGACCAGTGCGAAAGAATCATGCACATGTGTGCCATGATCCTGGGGAGCTGCCATGAAGATTTCATACTGAGGCTATCTTATGTGCCCCAACTCCTCATCCCACCAGGCAGCCTCAGTGCATGTCATGGGGGCCTGGATTTTATAGAGGCCTCGACGTCGGGATCCATGATGGGGGTGGGGGGGGCACATGAAGATGGCCCCGGATGAGGCCCACCACGAACCTCGATGCTGACAGGGCCCAGCCCGGTCTTGCCGGTGGCGGCGAGGCCTAGTGGCAGCACCCCCTCTGCTTGGCGACGGGACTGTAATAAGCATATTAAAATTAATTAACTTAGCACATTTAGATGTACTCACTCCCAATCTTGAGCGCCCTTTGCTATCTTCATCCTGGCGGCCCGGCACTGACACGCCTTTGGATCCATGTCTCGGGAAACTGGCTGGGCTCCTCCTGCTTTCCTCAGGGAACAACTCCTGCCTCTCTGCTTCCAAAATGACCTCCAAGGAAGCGTCCATGAAGTGGGGAGCAACTCTTCCCTGTCTCCCTTCCATCTTCCTCTGAACTAGTGCTTAAGTGTCAGCACTACACAACTCTCTGTGCTGCCATTGTGAAGGCTGCCAATGGACCTCTAAATCCAACTCACTAAATCGAGAAATTGAGCTTCCAACGCACCATCCTGCCTGCAATCCAAAATTGTGAGGGAAATTGTTCGTCTTCTGGAAATTGCAAACGGAGGCTTGTTATTCTTACATGCAGGTTCACGATCCCAAATGGACCCATTGCTCCACTAAAAACTAAGGTGGTAAAATTCTGCCCGTTGTATCTGTATTACTCTAGGTTATCAATTATGCCATCATCCAGAGCTACATTAGGTATATCTGGTCCCTCATCAGCCAGCTGTTTAGTCTACCTGCTCATTTAATTATAAATGCCATAGTGGGTTGCCATAAATTCATTGCTGGCAGGTTCTCATGCATTATTCAGGGTGGGGGGATGAGCGGCAAAAACAAACGCAATTGGTTACGGGGATGGTGGGGAGGGGTTGCGGGTCAAAGGGAATAAAGTTCGGGGGTGGGGGTGAAAGTTCGGGATATGAATAAAAGTTTTTTCTGGGGGCAGAGGGCAATTTATACATGGATCACGCACTGGGGGCGTGGGAGACGGGTTTCAAAGATGTATTGAAATTTTATTTTTATTTCCTGGAGACCGGGACCTTTAGAAATTTAAATGTCAATGAAGGGCTTGAAGCCACTTAAAAATGGGGCCAGTTCCTGCGCGGTGGTGCTGGACGCTGTTGCCGGGGATGGAGTGACCACCCCCTCTATGTAATCGGGGGCAGTCGTTCCGCCCCCTCCATTTAAATGAGCTGCCACACGAAATATTATGGTGGCTCAGCGGCGCACAAGTCGCCCATGCACCACGCCTTTTTTGATGCTTTCAAAATTCATGTGTCATCATTTCGGTGAAGATCAGTGGAAACCTGTTTATGTGGTGTAACCCGGATTTATGCATATATCTGCGGGTTCCATCTACCTCCATTGAAAGTAGAGTGGTCGATCAGGAAAACATCCCTAGGAAATTGCTGGTGGCATTTGTATGTGTGGTACACTGCTCACACTAACTAGATATAAACACACTCCCTGTTTGTCACATACAGTTAGAGCTGTATAGGGGAAGGGTGCCTGGCTTCACGGACACGCATTCAGGGTCTTTTCTAAAGGATGCCTTTTCCTGTAAATAAATAAATAATGAAAAAGGTGATACATACTGAGAACTTTGACTCCATGTCGGAGAGACTGGACACGGCTTGGCTCCACTGAAATGCTAAGCGTGGTCTGCTGTCCCTCAACAGTGCATACCCGACTGTCTTGAGCTGCTTGCCTGAACATCGATATTAGCTGATTGGCGATGATTGTATTCAAGACTGAAATTATTACCATGGGTATAACAAAGGACAGAAATGCATTCACCTATAAATAAGACAAATAGGTATAATTAGAAAATAGAAAAATGGTTGTAATTATCACCAACATAGTTGCATAATGACCCTGAAAATCCATGGGTTGTGCTCCTTGCAGTTACACTGAGATTATGTCCAGCGGTGCCTCATTTGCCAATGGGATGCATCTTCAACCCCTGCCTGTTTTCTGAGGAGATGCACAGCACCCATCCCCTCTGTCTCAAAAGCACATGCAGCTCCTCTCTTCGATCTGGTGTAAGCGGCTGATCCAAATATTGTTTTATGAAAGGACAGACATGGTCTTTGAGGTCTAGGCCCCTTCCCTTGATTGGCGTGTTCTGGGAGCAGGTACACTGTTATCTCTTTCAGCAGATGAGTGCCCCTTTAAATATCGCTTCTAATTGCCCTTCAGAAAGAATCTTGCTCCGGTTTACTCAGTGGGTCAGTGCTGGGCAGGACTTCTGCCTAAGTTGCCTTGGGGTCCATCACATTGCATGTAGTAATGAGGCTAAGCTGGCATGTTGGATGTCTAAAAAACTGTACCGTTATCATGGCAGTAGACCAGAGTCAAGCAGGAACAGGGTGATAAATGCAAGTGATATTTAAAGGGGCACTCGCCTGCAAGCATTCAAATTATTGGTAATGTTTTCTGATTTCCACAGGAGAGTTTGCCTTGGATATTTTTTCTATATATATCCTGCTCTAAATCCTCATTAAGCACAGAATTTTTTGGCACTTTAGTTTGGTTACATGGAGAGGAAACAGAGGAACAACAGGAGAACAGCTGGGCCTTTTAGAAGACCACAGATGTCAGGGTAGGAGGGAGCCGAGAGTCATTTTCCTGGAACAGTCTGAGGAATAGTGCATGAGGAGATTGTGCTTCTCCATACAGGCTGTCACAGACCTATACAGCAAGACCTACAGGGCCATGTGGCCATGCTTTGCCTGCAGCCGTGAAAGTCTCTTTGCCTCAGGTCCCTTCCAAGCAACAGCTGATGTTTCTCACATCAGTCAATCTGCAGCCCATAAATGCATCAAACTGTTCACTAATGCTCTCTTTTCTAGGCCCAATGACTTCATGTTTCCCAAGTCACAGCAGCAATCAGCTAGAAATGGCTGTGGGAATTGCTCCAGAGGTTAGCTTGCCAGGAATAGAGAGTGTTGGAAACCCACAGCCATCAGAGCGCCTGACAATCAATCAGCAGCTGTCGTTGAAAGTTCATCATTCAATCTATGTCCAGCCAGTTGGTAACTACCGTCGTGGAATCATGCAGGTCTGTTCCCAGGATTCCAGGCAGTTTTCATTCTTCACCAATGAACAATTTCCTCATTATTTTGTCGGTCTCAGAACATGGCTGTTAAAATATTTTAAAGTAGTTTAAATGGCCAAACAATCCCAGCACACTTTGCTTTTCATTTCTGGCCGGAGAGCGAATGTGGAGAAATTGCTGGAATTTCAAAAGGATACCTGGATAAGGGAGTGGTTGCTAGGAGACCCACACCTAACATGCAAGGTCATGTGGGCTGGGATTTTGATAACAAGTAAAGAATCAAACACTTACAGATAAAAGGAAAGAACAATAACAATTCGGACATTGTGTAAACAGCTCAGCCGGGTGTCAGCTTTTTGGAATATTGATATGAATATAAACAGGCCAAGGTAGCTAAATAGTATAAGAATATAACTTGTTCCCTCTAAAATTATTGGGCAGTATGAATGTAGTACTGTAGAACCATTGTATAAAATCAATATTGTTACTAGTCAATATAAGAACATATGAAATAGGAACTGGAGAAGGCCTTTTGGCCTTTCTAGCCTGCTGTGTCATTCAACACCTTCCTGCACTATCCCTATATTACTCAATTCCCTTAGTACCCAAAAAATCTATCGACCTCTTTCTTGAATATACTCAACAAGTGAGCATGCACAGCTCTCTGGGGTAGAGAATTCCAAAAATTCATAATCTTTTGAGTGAAGAAATTTCTCCTCCTTTCAGTCCTAAATGACTGACTCCTTATTTTGAGACTGTAACCCTGTGTTCTAGATTCCCTAACCAAGGAAAACATTTTCCCAGCATCTACCCAGAATTTTATACTTTTATAGCACCTCTCACTCTTCCAAACTCCAGCGAATATAGGCCTGGTCTACACAATCTCTCCTCCTAGGACAATCCCCTCATCCTAGGAACCAGTCTAGTGAACCTTCATTGCATTCCCTCGAAGGCAAGTATGTCCTTCCTTAGGTAAGGAGACCATAACTGCACACAGTACTCCAGCTATGGCCTCACCAATGCCCTGTATAATTTTAGTAAGACTTTTTTATTCTTTTACTCCAATCCCTTTGTAACAAAAGTTAATATACCATTTGCCTTCCTATTGTTTGCTGTACCTGCATGCTAACTTTCTGTGATTCATGTACAAGGGCATTCAGGTTCCTCTGAATACAAATATTTTTCAGTTTCTCAACATTCAAAAAATATTCTGCTTTTTTATTTTTCTTACCAAAAGGGATAACTTGACACCTTGTATTCCATCTGCCTTGCTCTTGCCCACTCACCCAATCTGTTTATATCCCTCTGCAGCCTCTTTGCATCCTCCTCACTGCTTACTTTCCCACTTAACTTCATACCATCAGCAAACATAGATAAGATACACTCAGTTCCCTCACTTAAGTCATTAATATAGGTTGCAAGTAGCTGAGGCCCAAGTACTGATCCTTGCATTACCCCATGAGTTACAGCCTGCCAGCTTGAATATGTCCCATTTATTCCTACTTAATGTATATTAAAGTCGTTTAAAACCACTCAGGTCTGAGTCACACGGAGATTATTGTTTCAGGATTAACAATCTTTTCTGCTAATGATGGCTATGATGAGACAAGGACTACCAGGATGATCATCAAGCACACACAGCTGGGCTCCTCAAGCAACAATTTCAATGTCTGGATAGGTTTGGGGGATTGCTGCAGTGGCTTACTGCTTGACAGTACATACAGTCTCCTGTGTGCATGGTTGTGTGCTGCATCTTGCATAACTTCGCTGCA
This sequence comes from Heterodontus francisci, assembly GCF_036365525.1. Taxonomy (NCBI): domain Eukaryota; kingdom Metazoa; phylum Chordata; class Chondrichthyes; order Heterodontiformes; family Heterodontidae; genus Heterodontus; species Heterodontus francisci. Next base: position 78,611,613 of record NC_090386.1, read on the forward strand.
CATAGAGGAAGAACAACAAAAGGACCACAGATAAGGAAGACTCAGAAGAAGGCAAGGAAGGAGCAGAAGACGAAGAACAAAGACACCAGCATACAGCTAGAGATGCTCAGGATCAAATGATTGCAAGTACTCCACTTGATTTATAGTCATTCTCCTCAAACCTTCTCCACCCCCTCTAGGCATTTACCAGCTCTGCAAAATAGAACCTCCAACCTCTGGACCAACTATCATATGTATAATGTTCTAACATTGCAGGCTTGCAACCTATAAAGAAAAGTAAAAATAAGGTGATTTTCTTTTTTCTAAACGGCTAATATCTAATATCTTAATTTCATTTACTACCCATGTATCTTTTCTTAAATGTTTTTTTAAACTATCCTGAACACCCGCAAGCTGCTCCCCCAGTGCCATCAACATTACTAAATCCTGCCTACCTATCCAACAGAAATCTAGATTCAAATCCATCTTTTTCGGATGACATGAAACTCCTCCCCACATAACCTGGCGGCTAAATAAAATACATTTCTCAGTCCTTAAACCCAGTAAGATAATTATAAGACTGTAGCACAAAACTGAACATAACTCAGCACCAGCTACATTAGTGTGGCAGACTCAATGGGCTCAATTTTGTGCCTGTGGCAGGGTCCAGATACTGGGCCGGAAGGCCAGGGGAAACCCATTCAGAGGATTTCCCCCATCGCAATTTTTGGTGCTCAGGCAATTAGCTTCCTGGCTTTGGGACTCCAGTTCCTTTAAAAGACGGGAGGCGCCTCCAAGAGCTGCCGGCCAATCAGAGGGCCGGCAGCTCTTCACTCTCAGCAATGTCACAGGGAGTGCTGGCCACCGCTGGGAATGCAGCAGGCTGTACCCAGCCAACATAGAGGAAGCCCTGGAATGAAGGTAGGTTTGGGGGTGGGGCAGTCAGGCAGGCCCCTATGGTGGGGAGGGGGTGTCAGTCGTGAGGGCAGGTTGGTCTTCCCGAGGGGGTGGCCCTTGACTCCGGCAGTGGGGTCCTCCTTGAGCCACAGGGTGTCTGATCAGGAGGGATCCCCCCCAAGCCCGCAGGGATGCCACCAGCTTTTACTGGGCGGCCTCCCCATGTGGTGGAGGTAAAATACCAGCGACAGCAGGGATGAAGCCCTTAAGTGGCCGTCAATTGGCCTCTGGGTGGGAAGGCCGCCCTCGACATTCCCCGCAACTGACTGAATCAGAGGAATTCAGGAAGGTGATGGGCACTCCATCCACACTCCCCTGCCCGCTGCAACCCCCCCACCCCGCCTTTCCTCCTGACTCTACATCACAATCCTGCTACCTCCAAGCCTGTCACTAGAGGGCTAGTAACATCCATTTTAGTCAGTCACACAAGCAGCATTGCAGCAGAAGCAGAAATTCAGAATTTCTCTATGCCCCCGACAGATGTAATTGTAAAGGAGTTGACAGCAAACATTAGGCCACAGCAAAATTGTATTGAGGCAAGATAATGCTCCCTGAAGTGTCATTTCATATGAAGTTAATTGAATGGGTGATTATATCCATAGACAGGTGAGTAAGTACATTTGTGTGCATCAAATACACAATGTAATTAAAGAGCTGCTCACATAGCCAGCATTTGCATCACACCATAGCCAGAGTTCAGACTGTAATTCAGAAACTGTTCTTTTCATTGATTGTCATTGCTGCATTGATAATTTACAATAGAGATTTATGAAGATCTAGTTCAATCTGGAGCAAATATTGAGGAGGTGCTGCCTGGGGACCCCACACATGTCCTTGGAATGATGCAGATGCATAAAAGTTTAGTGCCACTCTGCTCTTCAGGGCCATTGACATAGAGGGACCCCCAAATCCCAAAGGTCGCAACTCGACCTGCAGCAGGGCACGTAAGTCAGTGACGGACTCCCTGGAGAGGCGTAGTCTTTGCTGACAATGCCACTTGGAGATTTGGAGAAAGCTGATTTGAGTCTGGTACACTCTCTGGCACAGGTGGGCCCTTCTTAGCTGGCCGACTGCTGCTGCTCTCATCGTGGTGCTTCATGGGCAGGCGGAGCTGGAGGCGCTGCATCATGCCATGGAGGTCCAAAAGGACAGGGTGTATGAGGCCCTTGCAAGATGACCAGTGGGCCTGCAGAGCGCTGTCAATGCAGAGAAGATCCTGCCTTGACAGCTGAGATTTTGCTACTCCTCCTGCCAGAATCCCTGATGGCCCTCAGTGCCCACCCTTGCTGATAGCAAACCCTCTGATTTAGCAGTATTGGCAACCAAACATCTCACCCAACAGTTTTTTCATCCAATAAAGCCACCCAAACCCATGCCCCCGCCTTGCAGACCACCCGAGACTCTGCTCAGCCGGCACTTCCACCCGAGACCTCAGCCCCCCCTAGCAGAGCACCCGAGAACCTGACCACTCTTGCAGAGCACCTGAGAACCCACCGCCCCCCCCACTTGCAGAGACCCTGAGAACCCAACCCGCCTTGCAGAGTGCACAGAAATGTAGGCCGACAATGGTCTCCGCACTCCCCACTTCCCCTGTGCAGTACTGGACATGGCTACCTACCTGTTGTGGTGCTGCCAACTTTTAATGGTCGGGAATCCAAAGGCACGTGAGGACCTCCTGCCGTCCACTTAATCCCAAGCCCCACACTGAATCGCAATGAATTAGATGCAAATGTATTAAAATTAAGTGCTCTACAATTTAAAATAAATTCACATTGCAATGGGGCGGCCATGCCGCCTTGGCGCTTTCCCACCACTGACTAAATCCAGAACTGACGTTACGATGCCGGATTTCCGAGCGGACATTTGCGGTGCAATTTGCCATCTCCCTCCACGCCACAATTCCAGCTGCAAACAGCCGCATTAAATTCAGCCTATTGTCTCTGCACGGTTGAATGGCCTGCGCATGTTATCATGTGCCTTACTGCCCCTCTACATTGCTTTCATTGATCTCACCAAAGCCTTTGACCTCGTCAGAAGACGTGGTCTCTTCAGACTACTAGAAAAGATTGGATGTCTACCAAAGCTACTAAGTATCATCACCTCATTCCATGACAATATGAAAGGCACAATTCAACATAGCGGCGCCTCATCAGACCCCTTTCCTATCCTGAGTGGCGTGAAACAGGGCTGTGTTCTCGCACCCACACTTTTTGGGATTTTCTTCTCCCTGCTGCTCTCACATGCGTTCAAGTCTTCAGAAGAAGGAATTTTCCTCCACACAAGATCAGGGGGCAAGTTGTTCAACCTTGCCCATCTAAGAACGAAGTCCAAAGTACGGAAAGTCCTCATCAGGGAACTCCTCTTTGCTGACGGTGCTGCTTTAACATCTCACACTGAAGAGTGCCTGCAGAGTCTCATCGACAGGTTTGCGGCTGCCTGCAACGAATTTGGCCTAACCATCAGCCTCATGAAAACGAACATCATGGGACAGGACGTCAGAAATGCTCCATCCATCAATATTGGCGATCACGCTCTGGAAGTGGTTCAAGAGTTCACCTACCTAGGCTCAACTATCACCAGTAACCTGTCCCTAGATGCAGAAATCAACAAGCGCATGGGAAAGGCTTCCACTGCTATGTCCAGACTGGCCAAGAGAGTGTGGGAAAATGGCGCACTGACACAGAACACAAAAGTCCGAGTGTATCAAGCCTGTGTCCTCAGTACCTTGCTCGAAGGCAGCGAGGCCTGGACAACGTATGTCAGCCAAGAGCGACGTCTCAATTCATTCCATTTTCGCTGCCTCCGGAGTATACTTGGCATCAGGTGGCAGGACCGCATCTCCAACACAGAAGTTATCGAGAAGGCCAACATCCCCAGTTTATACACACTACTGAGTCAGCGGAGCTTGAGATGGCTTGGCCATGTGAGCCGCATGGAAGATGGCAGGATCCCCAAAGACACAATGTACAGCGAGCTCACCACTGGTAACAGACCCACCGGCCGTCCATGTCTCCGCTTTAAAGACGTCTGCAAACGCGACATGAAGTCCTGTGACATTGATCACATGTTGTGGGAGTCAGTTGCCAGCGTTCGCCAGAGCTGGCGGGCAGCCATAAAGGCAGGGCTAAAGTGTGGCGAGTCGAAGAGACTTAGCAGATGGCAGGAAAAAAGACAGAAGCGCAAGGGGAGAGCCAACTGTGTAACAGCCCCGACAAACAAATTTTTCTGCAGCACCTGTGGAAGAGCCTGTCACTCTAGAATTGGCCTTTATAGCCACTCCAGGCGCTGCTCCACACACCACTGACCACCTCCAGGCACTTACCCAATGTCTCTCGAGATAAGGAGGCCAAAGAAGGAGAAGAAGACTGCTTCTGTAAATTACCTTACTTTAAACAAATACTTCACAAATACTTTTGCCTGAGTGTAATGACCTGCATATGTGGTACTTACTGTTTTACAGGGAAAACAGTAGAATGTGTGGGACATTCTAAAGGCCTGCTCGGGTCTGGAAAAAAAAACCCAACCCGAACCCAACAGAACCACATTGTAAACGAGCCCAACCCAGCCCGAGTCCTTCCATTTTTTCGCGCGCCTGACCCAACTCGAGCCTGACCCGACCATAGTGCACTCACCGTATTTACTACTTTTGCATGGATGGAATGGAAGGAAGCTGCAGCATGAGCACGACAACGTCTTAGAATTGCTCACTCGCTCAGTCTGTGGAGTACTGCATGTGTCCGACCCTGACCTGGACCCGGCCTGAACCGGACCTGGCCCAACCCGACCCAATCCCGAAAGCCGGACCCAGAAGAGCGAACCGACCCGACCCGAACCCGACACATGTCGTCAGGTCCCGTCGGGTTGGGGTCAGGTAGCAGGCCTTTAGGACATTCAAGATAATATCCAGAGTATTATATTATATTTAAAGTGTCATTGTTCGTTTTGTAGCACAATATTTGACTTATGGATTGTATAAAGGCACAGATGATAAATGATTCAATCTGCCCTTGGAAATTGCCTTTCTGCAGTAGTGGCCGCTCATCGCCACCGTCAACATTAACCATAATAAGCAACAACTTACACTGATATAGCACTTTTAAAATAGAAAAATGTCTAAAGGCTCTTTATAAACAGAGGAAAAATGTAAACCAGGGTAGTAGAACTTGCAGAAGTCACTGAAAATGTGATTAAATAGAGAAGTTTGAAGAAGGATTTCAAAGTTGGGAACAGAAAAGAGGAGAATTCCAGAAAGTAGGACGGTGGTGTTTAAAGATTTTCCCTCTAGTAGTGGGGACAAATGGGGGGGATGCAAAGAAGGCCAATTAGAGAACCAAAGAGTGCAGGGCATATAAGTCCCAAAGAGGTCACAAAGGTTGGGTGGCACAAAGCCATATCGGGATTTGAAGATGAGAATGAGAATTTTAAATTCAGTGGGCTGAATTTTACCGGCCCCCCCTGATGTCGGGGGTTGTGGTGGGGAGGTCCAGAAAATGCCTCCAGGAGTGGCCCACCACAGGCCTCGATGCTGGGAAGGCCCCACCCCATATTACCGCCGACAGCGAGGTCTCATGGTGGCCTCCCCCTGCCGTTTGGCGACAGGACATCTATTTGAATATATTAAAATATTAAAATGATTGAATAATTACTTAACTCGTCCCGCTCCGATATTACGGTCAGTGGCCCGTACTCCCACGCCGTCGGATCCACGACCGGAGATCTGATGTGGGACACTGGTGAGGAGGGGGGAAGGAGGTAAGTATTTCAGTGTGGGAGGGGGGAGCAGGGTCAAACTTACACGATTGGTCGAGGGGGCGATGAGAAGGGGTAAAAGTAAAAGTTTCTGAACTTACATGATTGGTCGAGGGGGCGAGGAAGGTCAGGTATTGAAGGTAAGTATTTTGGGTTGGGGAGAGAGCAGGAATGACATGTAAGGTCACGCCATCTTTGAAGCTCGCCACCCATCTTGGCGGTAAGCTAGTAAAATTCAGCCCAGTGTGTTGGGAACAGCAAACTAATGTAGATCACTGTAGACAGGGTTGCTGGTGAGCAGGACAAGATGCGGGAAGTTGAGTTTTAAGTGCGTTGCATTTTAAAAGAGGAAGGGGGTTTGGAGGATGCCAAGAAAAATTAAGGAGAAATCAAATCTGGAGCGACAAGACTGTGGATAAGGGTTTCAGTATCTCTGGGGATGAGATGGGGTATAGGCAGGCAATGTTGAAGAGGTGGAAATGAGCAGTCTTGTGATGGATAGCTTGTGGGGCTTAAAGCCCATCTCTGAGTCAGATGGGTACCAATGCTTTGCATGACCTGATTATGTCTATGCAAATAGAGAGGAAAAAGAAAATGAATTTTTATAAGATAAATAGGGAAAAAAAAGTATTTCCACTGATCAGTAAATCTGTAACTAGGGGGCATAAGTTCATTATCCTCACCAAAGAATGAAGGAGAAGGTTGGGAGAATTTTTATTGGGACATAGAATGCCTTACCAAAAACAGTGATGCAGGTAGAATACATAATAGCTTTTAAAAGGGAACTGGATAAATATTTGAAAAAGACATACTTAAAGGCTACGAGGAAAGGCAGAAAAAAGGGATTCGGTGAATGGCTGTGTCAAAGAGTCAATAGCACGCACAATGGGCCAAGAGGCCTCCTTCTGTGTTGTAGAATTATATGATTTAATAACAGACAAACATGTGACCTCTACCAACTAGAAGGACAAGGGCAGCAGACGCATGGGAACACCACCACCTGCAAGTTGCCCTCCAAGTCACACATCATCCTGGCTTGGAACTATATCACTGCTCATTCACTGTCACTGGGTCAAAATCCTGGAACTCCCTCCCTGACAGCACTGTGGGTGTACCTGCACCCCATGGACTGCAGCGGTTCAAGAAGGCGGCTCACCACCACCTTCTCACGGGCAAATAGGAATGGGTAATAAATGCTGGCCTTGCCAGCAATGCCCACATCTCATATTTTTTTTTATTTTAGAGATACAGCACTGAAACAGGCCCTTTGGCCCACTGAGTCTGTGCTGACCATCAACCACCCATTTATACTAATCCTGCATTAATCCCATGTTCCGACCACATCCCCACCTTCCCTTAATTCCCCTACCTATACTAGGGGCAATTTATAATGGCCAATTTACCTATCAACCTGCAAGTCTTTGGCTGTGGGAGGAAACCGGAGCACCCAGCGAAAACCCACGTGGTCACAGGGAGAACTTGCAAACTCCACACAGGCAGGACCCAGAATCGAACCTGGGTCGCTAGAGCTGTGAGGCTGCGGTGCTAACCACTGCGCCACTGTGCCGCCCCAAATCATAATCACTGTCAATCAAATTAAAAAAAGGAGCCTTTTCCTGTAGTTTTTTTTCTATTTCAATTGTGGCTGAAGCTGATGACCAAAATCATTGGAAAGCAAGAATATTATATCTGGAAATTTATGAAAGTCTGTGTCCTCGAAATGTATTGCAGATAACTGAATTTGTGTAATTTAAATAGCTAGAAACTATTTAAATTTTGGGGGACCGATTCAATCTTATTTAATGTTTTATGAATGTCTATCTTATCAGTATCATGCTGTGGTTTCTCTGCTTGTGTATAATAATCTGACTTGTAACTGATTTAAACTTTCAAGTTTAGCCTGTATATAATTCTCTGACAGTGTGGTATGTACTGGCTTTTGGAATAGCTAGGCGAGTGTATTGAGCAGCCTGTGAGGTTCTGACATTCATATCACCAACATGGATACAATTTTCAGTTGATAGAAACATTGTTTCTGCTGAAAAGATGAATTGAAAGTGTTGGGGAAAAGCCGGGATTGTAAAGCACTGTTTTAAGTGTTGTAATAGGTATATTACATAAGTGCATAAGACAAAAATTAATACACCATCCACCAAATAAATGAATTTGGTGAGATTTTACCATCAATATTGATCCAGCAATATCCTGAAATAAATGAGTAATCAATTATATTAAATGTACTGAAAAATAAGGATGAAAGAAAATTCAGTTTTCAATGCAAAAATAACATAAGAAACCATTGGCTGGAATTTTACCGCCACGCTGTGAGTCCCAATGTCAGGATCAAATGTGTGTCCAGAGCCCACTCTGGCATATCAGATTAAGTGTGAGGCTCATGTAGTTTCTCATGGCATACATCACTGAAGCTACTAGTTGGCCTGAGGGAGAGATCTGCCTTCCACAGCACCAGAGGGAGGCGAGATGTCACAGGGGAGCTGGAGGCCAGGAACCTAGAACTAATGCTTGAGGACATGGGGGAGAAGAGGGAGATCCTCCTTCTACAGTGTGGCAGCAGGAGGCGCACCTCTCTAATCAGTATTATCTCCCTGCGTCCCCTCTTCCTCCTCCTCTCTTACCTCCTGCTCCTTCCCACATAAGCTGTCTCCTTCCAGGGCCTCACTCTCCTCAAGGTCCACACCTTCTGGAGGGCCATGTTATGGAGAGTGCAGCACAAAGAGCCAGACACTTGCAGGAGGATATTGGAGAGTGCCACCTAACCGATCCAGGCCCTGGAATCGCATCTTCGAAAACCCAATGGCCTGCTCAATGGTTGGCCTAATGAGCCGGTGACATTGACTGTTTCGCCTTTATGCCTCTGTCTGGGGCTCCCGTAGCCTGGACTGGCGGATGAAGGAGAAATGGCAGCTGCCAGGAAAGCAAGCGCACGCATGGAGGAAGCTCTTGTTGTGGTCACGAACCAGTTGGACGTTGAAGCAGTGGAAGCCCTTCCTGTTAGTGATCTCATGGGCCAGTCGCTAGGTGCCTTGATGGTCACATGGGCACAGCAATGATGCCCTGAACCTGGGTGAATCCAGCAATGGACTCTGAACACAATACCCCCTGTCCCTGTGCAGGCCAATCAGTGTCAAAGTGGGTGTAGTCCCTGCCCTAGTATAAGTGGCATTTATGGCCTGATAGTTGCTGACTGCAAGATGCCACCTAGGCTCACAGCTGATCCATGGAACGCACGGTCACACAGAAGTTTAGGGCGACAGAGTACTTGAGATAGTGGCCTGCCATGGGGGCCATTAGGCCTCAGGTCATGATGGATCAGAGCACACAGGACCGAGACCATCTGCCTGGATAGGCGCAGCCTCCTATGGCACTGGCCCTCTGTCATTTGCAGGCAGCTGACTCATGGGCTCTGCACTCAATATCTTGGGTAGCACCTTCCTCCCTTAGCAGCCCCCTTCTGTGTTCCTCTGGCCTCCATCTGTCCAGGAGAGTGCATCTGCTGCAGCTCATTCTGGCTGCTCTGCCCAATGTCAGAGTAGCCTGTTCCCATTTAAACGCCCTCAGCTGGGCTTTGTGAGTTCACTTCACCAAGCCTTCCCTTGCCAATCCCAGCTGCCCAAGTGATGCCAGCAGCCTCACATTCATCTCCGGTTTCCTGCCACTCACCCCTGAGAAAAATGCACCAATGGCCACACTGTGGCACTTTTGAAGCAGCTGAGCTTTATTTTGGGCCTCTGCAGTTTTGTAACCAAAGCCCCTGTGACACCCAGCAGTGTTCATGTCTTGAGCACCCTGTCGTGTTTCCCCCATGGCGTCCTCCATGTTCCCAGCCTTTAAAAATTAAAAACTGCTGCTGACAGCCTGTTAATGAGCTCTTCAATGACCTCAACAGGCAATTAATTGGAGGCTTGCGCACAACCCGTTCCCTCGATGCCAGCGTCCTTTTAAAAATGGTGTCGCGTTCCAGAGGAGGAGGGTCACAGTGCCAATTTCACTAACCTGTAATGTGATTTGGCAAAGGTGGACTGGAAACAGCTGCTTGAAGGTAAAACAGTGTTGGAGTAGTGGGAGGCATTCAAGAAGGAGATAAAGAGGGTACAGAACAAATATGTTCTCATTAAGAAAATGGGTGGGCTGTAATCTGTGTGTGGTAGAGGAAGATATGGGGTTGGTTTTAAACGAACTTGTTGTGTGTCTATCTTCACAAAAAAGGGGGACGATGCAAATATTGCAGTTAAGGAGGAGGAGTGTGATATTGGATGGGATAAACATAGCGAGAGAGGAAATATCATGGGGTGTTGCATCTTTGACAGTGGATAAATTGCCAATCACTGATAAAATGTATTGCAGGTTGCTCAGAGAAATAAGGGAGGAAATAGCAGAGGTTCTGACCATCATTTTCCAATTCTCTCTGGCTCCGGACGTGGCGCTAGAGGACTAAAAGACGGCTAACAGTGTTCTGATGTTTAAAAAGGGAGAAAGGGATAGATTGAGTAATTACAGGCCAGTTAGCCTAATCTTGGTGTAGGCAAATTGTTGGAAAAATTCTGACGTTGAGTATACACCATCATTTAGAAAGACATAGATTAATCAAAGGTAGTCAGCATGGATTTGTTAAGGGAAGGTCGTGTTTGACTGACATGATTGAATTCTTTGAGGAGGTAACAAGGAGAGTCTATGAGAGTAGTATGTTTGATGTAGTCTACATAGATTTTAGCAAGGCTTTTGACAAGGTCCCACATGATAGACTGGTCAAAAAAATAAAAACCCATGGGATCCAAGGAAAATTGGCAAGTTGGACCCAAAATTGGTTCAGAGGCAGGAAGTAAAGGGTAGTGGTCAACCTGTCTTTTTGTGACTGGAAAGCTGTTTCCAGTGGATTGCAATGCTGGGTCTCTTGCTTATCACGGTATAGATCAACCATTTAAACTTAAATGTAGGGGGCATGTTTAAGAAATTTGCAAATAATTTAAGAAATGGCAATTTGGTTGATCGTGAGGCAGAAAGCTGTCGACTGCAACAAGATATCAATGGTCTGGTCAGGAGGGCAGGTAAGTTCCAAATGGAATTCACTCCATAGACGTGTGAGATATTGCATTTGGCGATTGCAAGCAAGGCAAGGGGACGTAAAATAAATGGTAGGAAACAGAGAAGTGTAGAGGACCAGAAGGACCTTGGAGTCATGTCCACAGATCCCTGACGGTAGCAGAAAAGGTAGATAAGGTGTTTAAGAAGGCATGCCTGATACTTTTCCTTTACTAGTTGTGCCATAGAATATAAGAGCAGGGAGGTTATGCTAGAACTGCATGAAAAACTAGTTAGGCGACAGCTGGAATACAACGTCAGCGCATTACAGGAAAGATGTGATTGCACTGCACAGGGTATAGGAGATTTATGAAGATGTTGCAGGAATGGAGAATTTTAGGTATGAGGAAAAATTGAATAGGCTGTGGTTTGTTTTCTTAGAGGAGGTGGAAGGGAGATCTAATTGAGGTGTATAAAATTATGAGGGGTCTAGATAGAGTGGCTTGGAAGGACCTATTCCCTTAGCAGAAAGGTCAATGAACAAGGGGCATAGATTTAAAATAGTTGGCAGAAGGATGAAAGGGGAATTGAAGAAAATATTCTTCACCCGAAGGTGGCGGGATCTGAGACCATGGTCTGAAAGAATGGAAGAGGCAGAAACATTTAAAAAATACTTGAACATGCACTTGAAGTGCCATAACCTACAGGGCTATGTTACAATTCTACAGACGAAGAGCTGGAAAGTGGGATTAGGCTGGATAGCTCTTTTCGGCTGGTACAGACATGATGGGCTGAATGTCTTCTATCAGTGCTGTAAATTTTCTGTTTCTATGTTTTAAACTCTTTTATTTATATATATATATATATATATATATACACACATATACCTCTTTCTGGAGAAAAATACTAAAAAAACCTATCCGAAAATCAAAGCTTATATGAACTGTAATTCTAAACGCCTTTCTGGAAATGTAAGTTAATTCCCAGTGCAGTGCCTGCAATTGAGCATCTTCCTGATTTTAGCAAAGGTATTAATCGAGTCTAAAAACAAGAAATGCTGGAATCACTCAGCAGGTCTGGCAGCATCTGTGGAAAGAGAAGCAGAGTTAACGTTTCGGGTCAGTGACCCTTCTTCGGAACTGACAAATATTAGAAAAGTCACAGATTATAAGCAAGTGAGATGGGGGTGGGGCAAGAGATAACAAAGGAGAAGGTGTAGATTGGACCAGGCCAATTGGGCCAGGCCTTTTTCCTCAACCGAGGATTTCCCCCCACTGTGGTTGACAGGGCCCTCAACCGTGTCCGACCCATTCCCCGCATCTCTACCCTCACCCCTTCCCCTCCCTCCCAGAACCGTGACAGGGTTCCCCTTGTCCTCACTTTTCATCCCACCATATCCAAAGGATCATCCTCCGCCATTTTCGCCACCTCCAGCATGATGCCACTACCAGTCGCATCTTCCCCTCCCTTCCCCTGTCAGCATTCCGAAGGGATCGTTCCCTCCGCGACACCCTGGTCCACTCCTCCATTACCCCCACCACCTCGTCCCCGTCCCAGGGCACCTTCCCCTGCAATCGCAGGAGGTGTAATACCTGCCCATTTACCTCCTCTCGCCTCACTATCCCAGGCCCCAAACACTCCTTTCAGGTGAAGCAGCGATTTACTTGTACTTCTTTCAATGTAGTATACTGTATTCGCTGCTCACAGTGTGGTCTCCTCTACATTGGGGAGACCAAGCGCAGACTGGGTGACCGCTTTGCGGAACATCTCCGCTCAGTCCGCAAGCAGGACACTGAGCTTCCGGTTGCTTGCCATTTCAACACTCCCCCCTGCTCTCATGCTCACATCTCTGTCCTGGGATTGCTGCAGTGTTCCAGTGAACATCAACGCAAGCTCGAGGAACAGCATCTCATCTACCGATTAGGCACACTACAGCCTGCCGGACTGAACATTGAGTTCAATAATTTCAGAGCATGACAGCCCCCTATTTTACTTTCATTTTTAGTTATTTTTTCTTCCTTGTTTTTACATTCTTTTTTACATTTTTTACAATCTTTTTTTTGCATTTATTTCATTTCATCTTAGTTTGTTCAGTTTGCTTATCCACTGTTTTTTTCAGGTTTTTTTTCAGGTTTGCACTTGCTGCTGTTCAATATTCAATGTATGTACACCTAATCTGTACTAATGCTTTGTCTTTCAACACACCATTAACATATTGTTTGCCTTTGCTCCGTGACCTTTTGGTCAGCTATGTGGCCTGGTCCAATCTACACCTTCTCCTTTGTTATCTCTTGCCCCACCTCCACCTCACTTGCTTATAATCTGTGACTTTTCTAATATTTGTCAGTTCCGAAGAAGGGTCACTGACCCGAAACGTTAACTCTGCTTCTCTTTCCACAGATGCTGCCAGACCTGCTGAGTGATTCCAGCATTTCTTGTTTTTATTTCAGATTTCCAGCATCCGCAGTATTTTGCTTGTATTAATCAAGTCGTAAGCTATGTCATTTTAAATAATGCCATCTGGTGGTAAGGATGTGATCACAAATCTACTCAGTACTGTTGTCATCAATTACTCTGCTGCTGGAATGAATTAAAGGTATTATTTGCATATTTATGACAGAGTTCTAAATTCAAAATGAGATATAAGAACAGCTCACTATGGATTCCTGCTCAGCCTGCACACTGATTGAGTCTAAACAGCCAGAAATTAGCTTGAGTAATTTTATCGTAGAAACACATATTGATAACAAATTCCTGTCCCCGTTATTTTAACAGCAGTGTTAATCTAATTATTTTAAATGAACTAATGACTCCATTAAAATGTTGGTGACAGGAATTTTGCATGAGCTTATTAAACATTCATAACATTGCTCACAGTTTATAATATTGTAACCTGAATTCTGTGCCCTGTGCTAATGTACAACTAAGACACATTGCAGCAGCAGTCTTATAAGTCTGTGATACGTAATGAACCAAAAGTTTGGGAAGAGGAGCACTGAGTCAGTGTAGATAGAATAGGAATCAGTATATACCAATCATGAAAAAAACATACTGGGCTAGAAAAGGCTTGGAGATTAGGTCGAAACCTCAGTTGGAATAAAGTACTGTTGTTATTGGTATCTGTACCCATTCTAGTGGAAACCTAATAGACCACTAAACTCAGCCTTTTAGTTTAATGGATTTTATTTAATTCCGTTTATTGGTCTGCCTCTGGAATGCTATAAAGCTAAAAAGAGGCCAATTGGAAATTGATTAAAATAGCTACGTCTAAAGTGTATGATGAAGGTAGTAAACAGAGCAGATGGCTTGATAAAGGAATTTGCCCAAATTGAGAACTGAATTCCACGTATGAAAACTGTTGTTTTGTTAATCAGAATTTAAAAAAACAAATGAACCTTCAGGTATACATTTTATGTCGAAGTTCCATTTACACCTCCACGAGACCCATTGATTGTCCCATTACCATCTCCTTTTGCCTTGCATGATGATCCCTTTTATCATTTAATCTCTATTGCCTTCCACCCTATTACAGACCTTCCCTTTTGTTCTTTCCTAGCCTCCCCCTTTCCCTGCCTCTGTACTTGCTCAAAACCTGTTACATCTCTAACTTTTTCTAGTTCTGATGAAAGGTCACAGACCTGAAACGTTAACTCTGTTTCTCTCTCCACAGACCTGCTGTGTATTTCCAGCACATTCTGTTTCTATTTCAGATTTCCAGCATATGCAGTATTTTGCTATTTAACCTTCAAGTATCCGTCTGCAATGCTACAACAAGCAATATTGCAAAGCAAACATATAAGTACAAAAATCACTGCTATAGCAAATAAGGCTGCGTTTGCTGACAATGCAACCGCTAGGTGGCGCAGTCCTAGCACATACGCAAATACAGCCTCTTCCACTGAAATATCACTGTCTGCGATGTTTTAGGCAGCTGCCAGGATTAAAGATGGCACTGCTCAACTTATCACAAAAACAAATTCAACCCGAAAATCCCCTCGATGGCTGCCATTGCTGCCTCCATCCCACCCCCAACAGTCCCCCACTCCCTCATGCCATTGTGCTCCTCTTTGTCACTCCCTCCTGCACCCATCTTCTCGCCACTCACTCCCCGCTGCCTTCCCTTAGCCACTCGCTCCATGCTTTCCCCACCCCGATCTCCGGCCACTCACTCCCCACTTCCTGCACTTCCTTCAGCCGCTCGCTCCAGACCTCGCCACTGCTCAAACCCCTCCCCTCAGCCAATCCTACTCCGCTCCTCGCTTCCCCCCACCCCGCCCTCCGCCCTCTCGCTCGCTCCCTGCTTCCCACCCCCTCTCCACCCCAGCTGCTAACTCCAGGCTGCGTTACTTCCCTCCTCTCAGCCACTCACTCCCACATTCGATTGTTTTCCGCCACGCAGCCTGAAGAAGCAAGGCGGGCCATGAGGGGTGACAGGGCGATGTAGGAGCGAGTGGTTGAGAGGAGGGAAGCAGCGCGGCCTGGAGCTAGCAGCTGGAGGGCGTGGAAGGGGCGGGGAAGCGAGTGATTGGAGAGCGGGGTGGGGGAGGGTGCGAGGAGCAGGGAACGGTTGGCCCAGAGGAGTGGGGGGGGGGAGTGGGGGTCGGGGAGAGTGGTGAGGTCTGGCTAAGGTGGGGGAAGCGGCCGGTGGGGAGGAGGGGGGAGCGATTGGCTGAGAGGGGGGAAGCGGGAAGCGTGGAGGTCTGGAGTGAGTGGCTGAGGGGTAGAGTGGCTAGTGGGGCGGCAGCGAGTAGTTTGGGGGGGGGAAGTGGTTGGGGGGAGGGGGTACTGTTTGGGAGATTGGATCCGGATGAATGGAGACAGCTTTTGAGGGGTGGTGATGTCATTGCGTGGTGACGTCATGTACGCATTCATATTGGCAGGCTGGCAAATGTTTGAACACATTGATGATGTACGCGATCATTCTGCGCATGCTCTGTGTTGTCAGGAGTCACTGATCAAACAATGCCTATGTATAAAAAGAACCTGAGCACTATGTAAAATACTCAGATTGGAATAAGTTAGAAACATTACAGCAACAATTACTGCAAGATTCAAATTATGTCCACAACCCACTCAAGTGCTATTGCCATGCTTTATGATATTACCCAATCTGTCATATAGAGTGATAATCTTGTAACACACTCCATCTCAAATTTCATTACAGCGTTGTGATACTCGCAAACCCAAATATTATTCTATATGCTCGGGTGAATGGCTTTTAAAGTACACAGGGATTTATTGCAGCAAGATAAGGTGCAACACACATCAAATGCTCGATTGCTTTTACTGCTAGGATAGCTTTCATTATATATTAAATATTCCATTCACCTAGAAGCAAGTAGTTATGCTGTACAGCATCACAAACAGAATATTTAAAGTTACATATATGAACAATGATGGACAGATAATGACCCTCTGCACCATCCAGCCTGTCCCACACAATTGTAATACCTTATATATTATATATATTCTCCGCCCCACCCGAAGCCATGTGAATTCCTGGGAGAACCGACAGAACAAATAAAAATGCAAGCCAATGTTGGGGGAAAAAATCTGGGAAATTCCTCTCAGACCCATCTCGGTGATCAAAACTAGCCCAAGAGATCACTCTGGCCCTGAATTTCTTGCAATCCCCAGCCAGAAACAGGCCCAGCTCTCGCTTGAAGGAACTCAGTGAATTGGTGTCCACCTCACAAGATGGCAGCCTGTTCCAGAAGTCCACTATAGGTCAACCAATTACCATTAATACCAGAGGCTTCAATCTTGTAGAGGTAACTTATCAAAGGCTTTTTGGAAGTAGAGACAGTGTCTACTGGGCTTCCCTCATCCACCATTTTGGTGATTTATTCAAAGCTGTGTGTCAAGGACTCGTAGTGAAAGGGCTTAGAAATTAAACCAATAAATTTAACTAGTGTCAGTACAAAAACATGTATGCTATTTCAACTTCACAGTCAGCAACCAAATAACCAAGTAGACACCAAATAATGGCCTGGATTTTGCAGTTGTTAGGATGGTGAAATTGTTAACTTTCGCTATCATTATAACTGTGAAACTGATAGCAACTTCTGTTGTCCGCACACAAACAGCTAAATGGGAAAATCCAGAAATTGCTGTCATTAATTCCCTGCTCATCCACAGGGTATGCTTTTGAGGTCCCTGCAGATGGAAATCTTTAGCAATCACTTGAATTAACATATTCTTCCACTTTGTACACTCTAACCCTGCTACAAAACTTCACCAAAAAATTTCGGCCTTATTGATCAAAGTGTGACTGGGTTTTTAATAGTGTACTGAGTCATAATTATGGCTGAACAACCTCTCTGTACCTGAAAAGCTGATTTGTATTTGTGGATTGTCAAAATTTTCCGTTATGGTAAAAATTCCATAGCTTTTTAATATAATAAATATTATTTTCTTAGAATTTGTTTATGATATTTCAGCTTCTATCTTAATCCTATGTTTATGCCCCAATCTTTATTTTGCTCTCTGTAAAATGATTAAAATGTGAAGGATAATCAGTACATTTTACTTCCTGGTATACTGTCCGTGAGAAATCTTTTATGTGATTGGTTACTTAGCCTGCTGATGACATTTCTCTTGCCGGACGGTGGAGATTCCCCTATTGTTGGCGCCAGAATCAAATTAACGTTAAGAAAGGTGAAATTCATACCACAGAAATCACTAGATCTTTGTCGGCAACTTTCTTCAAGGTCAGCAGCGAGCGCTGTCATTTCACTGTTGGCCGCAAACTCCAAGCCATTGTCCTGTACTTGTTGTTATTGGGCATAAATAATAATCATACTAAATTTGTTCAAGTAATAATGTTAATTAACTAGGGACATAATTAATCATTTCCAAGAAATTGTTTCACTGAACACTTATTCCAGTCATATTTGCAAAGCATGATATGCTCAATAAAGTACCATTATATATTCAACCACGTCACATCAGCAAATTGACTTTCCCCAAAATTCTTGCTTTTAATTGAAGTTTCAATACATTCACTTTAGCACAATTACTAATTCTTCCAGTCATTAACAAGCAGCTAAACGGCTTATAGGTACAGCATCTATTCAGGCAAGTGCAATTGAGTTCAAATCCCCAAACATGATGCTGACGGTGTACAGAGCTGCTCCCGAAGTATTTCAAACAGTTCTGTTTGCCATGACGTCAGGGGGACACCCATACTTTAAAGGTAGTGGAGAGAAGAGCAATAAGGTTGATCTCTTGTGGTGGGGCCTTGAGATATGAGGAATAATAACAAGATGGAGCTCTTTTGCTTTAAAATTAGATGTTTCAGGAAAGACCTTAGAGAGATATATGAAATAGTTAATATGTATATAATGTACAGAATAGGTAAGGTAAACTGAGAACAATATTTTCAGAATCAGACCCAAGGCAACAGGAAGAGGGGGCAGGGATTGTTAAGGCCAATTTTACAGTGGAAATCAGAAAGTATTTCTTTACACAGAGGGTGATGTTGCCTGGAAGACTTGTTGAGGTCATGATATTGGAATCATTTAAAAAACAGCCAGGCGATGTACTGTAAAGATGATAGAGTTGGTATTGTGCAGGGCTGAAGTGTTCAGGCCAAACCTTCTTTTGGTTTGCTAGTTAACAAATAACCTCAGTATTTCACAATTTAATGCACTTACAGATTTTGGTTTTCCTATAAGCCAAAGTGTAAGGTCTCTGTGACATTATGGAAGGCTTTGGACAAACAAATCCCTTTCAGTGAAATGCAACAGTCACTCATAATGCCACCCTCAAGACTTGTGCCAATATTTCTGTGTTAACCGCAAACAAAATATTAAGTTTGATTCAACATCACAGTATGAAAAGTTGGAAACTTAAAAACAAATATCAA
The DNA here is from genome assembly GCF_036365525.1 of Heterodontus francisci. NCBI lineage: Eukaryota > Metazoa > Chordata > Chondrichthyes > Heterodontiformes > Heterodontidae > Heterodontus > Heterodontus francisci. Next base: position 78,630,205 of record NC_090386.1, read on the forward strand.
TCCAGGGACTCTGAAATTACCCACAACTGCTAGTTATACAGAGATAGGAAATGAAGGAGGGGAAAGGACCATCTCATCCATCAAGCCTGCCCCATCCGGTCATGGTACAGACTTGTACGTCATTTCTTTAATATTATACTCACTGGGAGAGGAACAAAAAGAGCCAAATTAGGGAAAACTCTTGGAAATTCCTCTTCAACTTCCTAAGATATTCAAGCAAATTTCCAGGATGCTGTGACAAATCCATAATTTCTTCTAAGACCAGTCAATCTGCAAATTACTGTCGACAATTGGAATTGTCTTACCCCTCAAGACCCTGTCTAGCTCTCATTTAACAGACTGCATAGAACCATACTGATGTCGTACTGATAGTTTGTTCCAAAGGATGATGACTCTAAAAGAAATGCTTCCTCGCATCTAACCTAGGTCTTAACCTCATGATTTTACTCTCGTGCCCTGTCGTCTTACTCCGTCTCAAATAACATTTGCAATTGGAAAGAATCTAATCCTTCTTTATTTTAAAAATCTCATTCATATCCCCTTTATTCCTGATTTTCTCATCCAAACTTCTGGAGATTACACTGATCATTTTGGTTGCTTACCTTTGCATATTCTCCAGGGCCTCAATAATCCCTGCCATGTGTGGAGACTAAACTGAACACAATATTGAAGTGCAGCTGTGCTAACCCTTTGTGCAGCCTAAGTATAATATTTTTAGATCTATATTATATTGTTCCATAAATATCTTATAGGCCTTCTCAATGGCCTTGTCAAAATGCTTGTGGACTTTTAATGGTTTCCTAATTATGACCCAGCTCCCTCTTTTGATCTGTGGTTCCCATGAAGAGCAAGCCCTGGAAAAAATATCGGAGAGGATATCAAAATGATGCAAAGTTTCAGCAGTTAATCTTACATGGTATAATTATGCCTGGAATTTCATAAATGTAAATGCATTACAGTGTAATTGTCTACATTGAAGGATGTCAAACACAAATAGGCCAAATCCCCTAAACAATCCATTGATTTGGTCCATATCACAAGACTTGTGTACATTTTTGCAATTATCTGCAAACTTGTGAATGATTCCAATGTCTCATCCAATTCATTAATGAAAGTGATGAACAACAATGATGTGGAACTTCATTTGTGATCTGCCCCTAACAGCTAGCTCCTTACAACAACAACAGCAACTTATATTTATATATCACCTTTAATGTAATAAAATGTCCCAAGGGGCTTCACAGGAGCGTTATTAAACAACGGATGACACGGAGCCACATAAGGCGATATTAGGATATTAAAAGCTTGGAGGCAGGTTTTAAGGAGTGTATTACAGGAAGAAAGCAAGGTAGAGAGGCAGAGAGGTGATGGGAGGGTATTCCCGAACATAGGGCCTAGGCAACTGAAGGCACAGGTACCAATGATGGAGTGATTAAAATTGAGAGGCCAGAATTAGAGGAACGGAGATATCTTGGAGGGTTAGAACAAAGAACAAAGAAAATTACAGCACAGGAACAGGCCCTTCGGCCCTCCAAGCCTGCGCCGATCCAGATCCTCTGTCTAAACATGTCGCCTATTTTCTAAGGGTCTGTATCTCTTTGCTTCCTGCCCATTCATGTATCTGTCTAGATACATCTTAAAAGACGCTATCGTGCCCGCGTCTATCACCTCCGCTGGCAACGCGTTCCAGGCACCCACCACCCTCTGCGTAAAGAACTTTCCACGCATATCCCCCCTAAACTTTTCCCCTCTCACTTTGAACTCGTGACCCCTAGTAATTGAATCCCCCACTCTGGGAAAAAGCTTCTTGCTATCCACCCTGTCTATACCTCTCATGATTTTGTACACCTCAATCAGGTCCCCCCTCAACCTCCATCTTTCTAATGAAAATAATCCTAATCTACTCAACCTCTCTTCATAGCTAGCGTCCTCCATACCAGGCAACATCCTGGTGAACCTCCTCTGCACCCTCTCCAAAGCATCTACATCCTTTTGGTAATGTGGCGACCAGAACTGCACGCAGTATTCCAAATGTGGCCGAACCAAAGTCTCATACAACTGTAACATGACCTGCCAACCCTTGTACTCAATAGCCTGTCCGATGAAGGAAAGCATGCCGTATGCCTTTTTGACCACTCTATTGACCTGCATTGCCACCTTCAGGGAACAATGGACCTGAACACCCAAATCTCTCTGTACATCAATTTTCCCCGGGACCTTTCCATTTATTGTATAGTTCACTCTTGAATTGGATCTTCCAAAATGCATCACGTCGCATTTGCCCTTATTGAACTCCATCTGCCATTTCTCTGCCCAACTCTCCAATCTATCTATATTCTGCTGTATTCTCTGACAGTCCCCTTCACTATCTGCTACTCCACCAATCTTAGTGTCATCTGCAAACTTGCTAATCAGACCACCTATACTTTCCTTGTATAGTTGTGGAGCTAGAAGAGATTACAGAAATAGGGAGGGGTGAGGCCATGGAGGGACTTGAAAACAAGAATGTGAAGTTTAAAATCAAGACATTGCTTGAACGGGAGCCAATGTAGGTCAGTGAGCTCAGGGGTGATAGGTGAACTGGACTTGGTGTGAGCTAAGACATGGGCAGCAGAGTTTTGGATGAACTCAAGTTTGACCAAGAGGGTAGAGTGTAGGAGACCAGCCAGGAGTGTCAGGTCTAGTGGTAACAAAGGCATGAATGAGGGTTTCTGCAGCAGATGAGCTGAGACACGGGTGAACTCAGGTGATGTTACGGAGGTGGAAATAAGCAGTCTTCGTCATGGCGTGGATATGAGCTCAGAAGCTCATTTCGGGGTCCAATGTGATACCAAGATTGCAAACAGACTGCCTTAATCTCTGCCTGTTTCCAAAGAGAGGAATGGAGTCAGTAGCTAGGGAACGGAGTTTGGAGCGAGGACTGAAAACGATGGCTTCCATCTTCCCAATATTTATTTAGAGGAAATTTCTGCTCATCCAGTACTGGATGCCAGGTAAACAATCTGATAGTTTAGCAACAGTAGAGGAATTGAAACAGCTGGTGGTGAGGTAGAGCTGGGTGTCATCAGCGTACATGTGAAAACTAACACTGTGCCCAGGATGATGTCAGTGAGGGACAGCATGCAGATGAGAAATAGAAGGGGGCCAAGGATAGATCCTTGGGAGACACTGGAAGCAATGGTGTGGGAGCAGTAAGAGAAGCCATTGCAAGTGACTGGCTACAATTAGATAGATAAGAATGGAACCAGGTGAAAGCAGTCCCAGCCAGCTGGATGACAGTGGAGAGGTATTGGAGGAGGATGGTGTGGTCAACCTTGTCAAAGGCTGTAAACAGGTCAAGAATGATGAGGAGGGAAAGTTTATCTTGGGCACAGTCAGAGAGGATGTTATTTGTGACTTTGACTAAGAGCTGTTTCGGTACTGTGGCAGGGGCAGAAACCTGATTAGAGAGATACAAACATGGAGTTCTGGGAAAGATGGGAATGGATTTGGGAGACATTCAATTACTTTGGAGATATAAAGGAGGTTGGAGATAGGATGGTAGTTTGCAAGGACGGTGGGGTCAAGGGCTTTATTTGAAGAGAGGGGTGATGATGACAGATTTAAAGGAGGGAGGGACAGCACCTGAAGAGAGAGAACCATTTACAATATCGGCTAACATGAGGACCAGGAAGGAAGATTGTGTGGTCAGCTGTTTAGTGGGAATAGGAATGAGGAAACAGGGGATGGGTCTCATCGACAAGATGAGCTCAGAATGGGCATGAGGGGAGATAGAAGAGAAACTAGAGAATGATGCCAGTTCAGGGCCAGGGCGGGGGAGCATTAGACAAAGTTTGGCCAGGTGGGCTAGTGGAAGGGAGCAGGGATAGGCACCAACATGTTGCACCACAAACATTTGACAAAATTATTGACTAAGCCACGGTCATGGGGCAATTAATCTGAATATAAACACAATCCAATTTAAAACACATTTCTCCCTTTAAATAGAGTAGCTAAGCATGCAAACATCAATGGAGAGCAGAACAACTGTATTAGCTATCTAGCAAGCAAAATAGTATGCAATGCCACTGTGAATTACTTTTGTTGACAGAATAGAGCTAGCTACACCATATCACAGGGTAATAGATGGACCTTATCAGATGACCTTTGTGGATTCACACTGTGTCAGGACTGCAAATTCATCCAATCAACCATGAAACCCAAGAAGAGGATTGTTATTGTGGTTACTGAGGTGAGGCAGTAGAAAAATCAGCAATAGGAAGACGGATCATTTCTCACACTGCTGTTGTCACAAGACAATTTAACCCACGATGGTCTCTGTTTGTGTAACTTCTCCACCTGCTTGTCATATGTGTCTGAAGACAGGGAAGCCAACAAAAGGGCAGTGATCTCCAAATCAGGAGAATCTTATAGGATGGAGCAGATAGTACTTCAGTAGAGTCATGTAAAACAGAAAAGTAGAGTGGGACAGGAAAGGACAGAAAGATTAATGGTAGGTAGCCAGACTAGTTTATTCATCTTGACAGGCTATTAAACTAGGTCCTGGATTCTAAGATACAGAGACAACAGCATTTCTCATGGACAAAATGTCATTTACTCACCAAAGCCAGTGACAAAATTAGATAAACACAATTACAAATAATGAGATTGGCCACTCAAACCAGATAGTAAATGACGCATATTACAGTTACTGATCTTTGACGTACCTGTAAAACTTGTCCTTTAATTCAATCAGCAGCAAAAGAGAAAAATCCTTCAATAACTGTTTCCAACATGGTCATTGAATCATAATGAACTTTTTACCTTGTCTTCCCTGACAGTTTCTAAAACTGTAAATGCAGCATGGATTTTGTTAAGGAATCATTGACAGTTCATCATAGATTGAGGTTTATTAAAGCTATCTGTTACATCGGGCTGGACTTTAAAGCCCCTCCACCACCGGGAACAGGGGCGGAGGGGCAATGAAGATTGGTACGGTGGAGGCCCGCCACCGACCCTGACTGCGGCAGGCTCCATACCGATTTCGGCGGCAGCGGCGAGGCCTCCTGGCAAAGTATGTTAATGCCTACTTACCATGCAGGCCACAGCAATTGAGCCACCACATTGCAATCTTTATTCTGACAGCTGGCAATGCCGTGCCTTTGAATTCCCGTTCGGGGAAACATGTGGGTAGGGAGGAGGAGGTGATTTCCTCTGTGCGGGGTGAGGGGGGGGGGGGCGGGGTTACAATGCTGTGGATTGGTCAGGGGGTTGATGGGAAGGGGCAAAGAACAAAGGTTCTGAAATTTGGGGGGGTGAAGGGCAGGAATGTTGTGATATGCCATTGGGGGTGGGAGAGTGCATTGAAAGGTAATTTTATTGATTTTTGCAGAATTTTAATTTAATTTGCGCTTTAAATTTTACATGTACATTGAGGGCTGTTACCCCTTTAAAAATGGCAACGGCGCTTGCTGGGTCAGCAGCATCCTGTTCTTGTCGATATCACTCAGCCCCATTTCACCATACTCTTGTATTCATGTGGAACATACAGCGCTGACTTCTGGAGATTCCTTGGATTTTCTTGCTTGTTTCCCCCTCAATACAAGTTTTGGAACAATGCGATTCCAACTGGATAGCAGCGGAATTGCGACACACATCTCGAAGTAAAGGTCCAGCAACTTTCAACACGTCACCGAGCTTGTGTCCCAAGTGAATGTAACGTGTGCCAGATTACTTCAGATTCTTTAACATTGGACCAGATGAGCCTCCATCCAGTCCAAGTATTATAAGCCTCAAAGAGCTCCTGAATATATCGGGCTGAATTTTGTTGAGCTTCCGATGTCAGGCTCCGTGGCAGGGAAAGGGCCGGAAGATCACAGCGGCAGCCGCCTGCCACGGAGCCCACGCTGGGATTGTTGGGCCCGATCTTCCCGGCAGCAACAAGGCTCCGTGCTGGCTGCCCCGCCAGTCGGTGACAGGACCTGACTTTAAATACTTAAATAAACCTCATGAATACGTTTACCTACAATTGCCTGCGATCTTGCTGGCTGTCTGGGATCTTCCCTGTGATGGGCAGCACTCACGGTCCTTCACTTCCCCGTCCAGGCAAAGCTGGCACCACCGAGGCAGGGAAGGGAGGAACTTAGGATATTTAGTGAAGTGGGGGTAGGGGGTCAACTCTGCATTTCTAGTGTAGGTGGGGGGAGATGGGGTGACTTTGTGCAGTTGTGGGGGGGGTGGGGGAGAGCTCAAATGTTCAATGTAAGTGTTTTTTGAGGGGGGGTACGGGGTGACCTTTTATTTTCACTGTACTGGGGGGGTACGGGTCTTAACCTTATTTACAGTGAGTGCGTGGGAGTGTACGGTGTTCAACTGCGCAGGTCTGGAAAGCCTTTAAAAATGGCACCAGTGCCTGTGCATATGTAGCTGAGTCCATTTACGAGGTCGCAGAGCCTGACACCGCCACGTCATTGCGAGGTGGGGGCGGGGTTGGGGGAGGCCTGTCCTGCATATCTAACTGAGCCGCCGAGCACTAGATTGCAGGGGCGTGGAGGCACACGGCCCGTGCATGCAGGCCACCATTTTCTATGCCCACCGCCGCTCCAGTCAGCGGGAAGAAAAAAATTCAGCCCATAATTTGCATAATACACCTTCTATTTCCCATTTTATTCTGCACTCTAAGGTAACTGCCTATCTAATGCCGTTTTAGTATATATGATAGGGGCTTTGATTATGCCCAGCCATTTCTTATACTAGTAAATCTATATTTCTTCGATGAATTTTCCTAACAAACTCCCTGCTGAGCCATTTAACAATGTCTTCAAGTATAGCAGAGGAACATATAATAAATTTTAAATAAACTCACTTTTTCTTCTGTATCTGTTGTTTCTACTTAGCAGCACATCCCAATCTATCTTTCCTAAATATTCCCTCATCCTACTAAACAGAATCCACCTGAAATCCAGTACACTAAATTAACTGTATCAGAAATTTGCTGAACCAACGGAAACACAAAGACTTAATGATTACTATTGCTCAGATGCTCCCCAACATAAACATCAGTACCATCCTAGGATCACAGCTAAGGGGCAACAACAAAATGCCTCCTGGCTCATGGCAGCAGCAACGTGTGGCTGAAAGGTGCACCCTACACATCGTCCACCCAGTGTTACAACTGGCACCGATAGGAACTGTCATGAGTTCTTTGAGTTATCTTAAGCAACACAATGTGGTACGTGGATTCCAGTTTGTTGACGATCTCTAGCAGGTTTATTAACAGTTATTTATTTATTTATTTGGAGATACAGCACTGAAACAGGCCCTTCGGCCCACCGAGTCTGTGCCGACCAACAACCACCCATTTATACTAATCCTACATTAACCTCATATTCTCTACCATATTCCCACCATTCTCCTACCACCTACCTATACTAGGGGCAATTGCTAATGGCCAATTTATCTATCAACCTGCAAGTCTTTTGGCTGTGAGAGGAAACCGGAGCACCCGGCAGAAACCCACGCAGACACAGGGAGAACTTGCAAACTCCGCACAGGCAGTACCCAGAACTGAACCCGATCACTGGAGCTGTGAGGCTGTGGTGCTAACCACTGCGCCACTGTGCCGCCCACCAGTTAAACTAGTATATATAATACAGAGCAAACTATATACACAACCTTTGTGTAGGGTGTTACAGTTGCAGAGTGACAATGGCATCTAGTCACATGACTACATCCTGGTACTTAGCTCATTAGCATACTGAGTTCTTAAAGGGACATCACTCTTAAAGTGATCATACAACATTCTCTTTCTTTCTGAAATTAAGTCTCATATGCTACAAGTAAAAACACATAAAGTTGGATAATATCAAAATTAATTACATGGGATAGAGATTACAAAATTTACAAATATAAAGATAGGGATTGTGAAATTTAGAAGTGCAGAAGCTTAAGAGTCCATACATCGTTTCAGTGGTTTGACAACTCTTCCGGATCTTGTTGTGGTATAACCTTCCGGGGATTTAGCTGTGTGTTCTTTCAAGCCCGTTATGCACAATGGGAGCATTGCACACTTCTCTTAATTGGCTTTGATTCCTCCTCAACACTGCTCCGCTAGATGTTGTAACCTCGGAGGACCTAGGCTCACTGCATAGTTTGGATACCTCTGCATGTAACCATGTTCTCATTGTCCTATGTGTAGCTAAGGTAGTTCCGCCCCTCCATGTCGGTCATGCACCATCTTCATTCTCCCTTTTTTTTCAAGCAGTATCTCCTGCATCTCAAAGAATTTGGACAGATAATGGCTTGGAAAAATCGTTCTCACTCATCTGCAAAAAATTATTTCTGCTGGTGACAGTAAGCTCATATCCATAGGTGTAGCTCTGAGGTGTAACATGGCAACATGAAAATTTTGTTTTGTTGTCCTACATTTCAGGGTAAGTGATTTAACTGTGCGAACCATTCGCTTGGTAAGACCATTAGATCTCGGGTAATGTGGTGAGGATGTCACATGGTTTATGCCCCATTTGGCACATATATTCCTGAAAGGTCTGCCCGTATACTGTGGCCCATTGTCAGAAATAATTTCTTCAGGTGCACCGAACAGACTGAATATGGCACTTAATGTGACTGCAACGACCATGCTTGAAGTGTCTTTGACCTGTCTGACAATTGGAAATTTGGAGAAATAATCAGTGACTAAGATAAAGTTGTCTCCCTTCACAGTAAGTAGATCAATGGAGATTTTGGACCAAGGGACTGACGGAATCTCGTGAGGGTGTAGAGGTTCTTTATGTTGTTGCGGCTGGTGGCTCTGATATGCCTCGCGCATCCTCATTAACTTTTCAATGTTATTGTTGATCCCTAGCCAATAAACAGTTTCTAATGCCAGTCGTCTTGTTCACTCTATGCCCATATGACTTGGTGAAGTTGTGACAAGATGTCCTGTCGGAGAGCTTTGGGCACAATCACTCGTTTTCCTTTGAAGTTGACGCTTCTCAAGATTCCAAGTTCATCTCCATAGGACCAAAAGCATCTGAGGGTTTCTGGCACCTCTTTTACCATATCAGGCCATCCTTCTATGATGACTCTCCACAATGCCTTCAGTAGTGGGTCATTGGCTGTTTCTGGTTGCAATTGGTCACATTTATGCTGACCAAAATGCAATAAATCGATTTTGAGCACATCTTCCACCTTGGTGTCCATGTTGTCTACTTGTAGATCCAGTGGAACTTCTTCATTCTTGTTAATGTTTGGCAATCTGCTCAGCATTTCCGAGGTGACCATTTTCGCACCCAGTTTGTAGCAGATGTCGAAGTTGTATCCTTGTACTTTCATGAAGAGTCGCTGTAGTCGAGGTGGTGTGCCTGTCAATGGTTTGCGCCAAATCACCTCCAGTGGTTTGTGGTCAGTTTCCACAGTAAACTGCTTACTGAACAGGTAGGTGTGGAATCTTGTGATCCCAAACACCAGAGCAAGTGTTTCACGTTCTATGTTTGAGTAATTAGATTGTGTTGAGGATAAACATTTGGATCCAAATGCAATTCGTTTGCCATGTTGCAGGATGCATGCTCCTAGCCCTTTCTGTGAGGTATTGACTTCCAAGATTGTCTTCTTCCTTAGATCATTATACTGCAGGGTATAAGTTTCTGCTGAGAATTCTTGTTTGAGAGACTCAAACACATACTAATGGACTTCCTGCCATACATATGGTATGCCTTTCTTTAACAGCTCTCTCAATGATGATGCTTTGTCCGAAAAGTTTGGAATGTATGATGCCAATAAGTTGAAAAATCCAAGACATCTCTGTAGATCTTCCTTGTCTTGTGGAGTAGGCATATGCCTTACATCTTCAACTTTGCCTGGGTCAGGACGGATTCCACAACCCGACTAGGTGGAGCCAAAGAAATTGATCTGACTTACATTAACCTGGCACTTGCTGTTAAAAACGAGCCTTTCACAATGAGCTAGTGCCGTCAGTGGATGAAGATTTCAATCATGCTCTTCTTTGGTTTTGCCCATTATCGCAATATCGTCAGCAATGCATATTCATTCAGGCATGTTTTCTATAATTCTGTCCATATGCTGCTGAAACAGATCTTGACTGACAGATAAACCGAAGGGTAGTCTCTGGAAGCAATATCTTCCAAATGGTGTTCTGAAGGTGGTGACTTCCTGAGATTCCTTAGCAAGGTGTACCGACCAATATCCATGTTTAGCATCCAACTTGGAGAAGAATTTGGCTCCTGTGAACTTGAGATTCAATTCCTCTAGTGTTGGAACCTTGTGGGGCATCTCTTTCAGAAGAGATTTAGATGACGCCTCAGATCTAGACATATCCCGATTGCTCCATCCTTCTTCAGTACACACGTAATTGAGCTGCACCAGCCTGTGTGATGATGCACACTATGAATAATGCCATTGCATTCCATGTCATCCAACCTTCGCTTAAGCTTTTCTTGTGTGGGCACGCTACACTTTCTGGGAGGATCGATTAACGGAATTGTATCCGCTCTGAGGTGCATTATGGCATCACCTTTGAAATCTCCTATGGCGTCGAGCCAGTCTGGGTACATTTGTTGTTGGTCATGGATGACTCAATGCGGGTACCCTTTGTGTCTTCTGCTGTAATGGGTACCTTGGTAATCTCGTGGATAGTCACAATGTTGAGGTCCTTACACGCTGCTAGTCCTGCCATTGCTGATCTACTTGTGTCTTCCAGGTAAAATATTTATGGTTTCCATGCCGACTTGTCATAGCTACATTGCATTGTTAGTGTGCCACTGCAAGGAATGGGTAACCCATTGTATGCAGTTAACTCTGGAGTTGTCGATTGTATCATTAATTTCCAACAGTACATATCCTTCAGGATTCGGACTGCGAGGATATTTGCACGAGTTCTGATTGGTCTGAGGAATGAACCAGCGAATGGTTGTCACTTATTTTGTTTAGCTGAAACAGGCGCAATGTTTGTACATATTCTTTCTGTCTGCAAAGAACAGGGCCCTGTGTACTAATATATGTAGCTACCAGTACCCGCAAATGTACTACACTGCGAGCCCTACTGACAATCTTAAATTGGTTGTCAGCGTAATTCTTAGCACACTGTGGATTATTTAGCAAATATTGTCCAATCGCAGAATCACATCTAATGTTGGGCACTGTGTTTTGAGTTTTGCAAGCACGGGCTGGTTGGGTATGGCCTGTACCTCGCCCATTGTGAACAGTGGAAGGGACCTGTTGTTTGATACAATCTGCCAGTCTTTGGAACGTACAGCCTATATACCTAGCATCACACTGGCAATCAGAGTCAAGGTGCCTGGTTTAAATTTCAAACAAAGTTTGGCAGTTAACTGTCAGTCACTGTAAACTGGTGCATTCTCCATGGCAATGCCTCTACCAAGCAGATAGTGTAAGTATGCACTTCTTGCTTTCTCTTCTTCCCTCACCACAACCCATCTTATCTCTTTTTCACTTCAGATACCCATGAACTGCAACCTGCACAGGCAGTGGTGGAAGAGCAGGGAGACAATAAAGATGAAGACACACTGTCTTCACATTCTCAGCCACCAGCTCAAGATACTGACACTGTGGGTAATTTAGAGGATAGCATACAGGGCGGGATCTGCATGTGGTAAGACACTAGGCACATGTGTGCTGCAGCCAGAGTGGGGGGGGAGGGGGGTTAGTGGAGTGCAGGTGCTAGCTCACTGGAGGGCAAGGTCATACACGAATTCTGCTGCAGAAGACTCAGATGTGGATTTTGATGGGCCAAGCTACAGAAAAAGACCAATGGGTGCACACACCAAAATGCTTGGTGTAGTGGGAAGCCTGCAGAAAGCCTGCATGTATGGGGTGTTGTCAGAAGTCATGAACCATGTTGACAGAGGAGAATCATTGTTGCCCAATACCTTTCATTTGCCATGGTGTCAGCAGGAGTCAGAGTAAGAGAGTGAGCCTGAGAGAGAACAGTGCGAGACGTTACGAGAACAGTACGAGAGTTAAAAGCGATAGCGGGATGTCAGAGAGAGAGAGTGCGGTTGAAAAAAGGAAAAAAAATCAAACTGTGAAGTCACAGAACAGCAGGTAAGTGATTGGTTAATGAGTATTTCACTTCTTCTCTCTAAACTAGGTCATTCATTTAAACTAGGAGCTGGGAAATTAAAAATTTCAATCCGGATAAGTGTAACAGTAAGTGAATTAATGACAATTAGCACAGAGCATGTCTCGAGGCATTAATTAAAACTGATATTTATACAAGGAACTGCCAGATTCTAAAAGAGGGAATACAGATTTATTTTTCTTAAGTCATGGATGGACAGCTGCGATCTATTGCTTGCAATTCCTGTGCCATGAGGCAGCTTCAGGACACTTCAGGTGCTGAATTTTACCTGCTCCTGGATGCCACGAGTCATGGCACAGGGCCCGGTAAAATTATACAGGGAGAGGCCTGCCTCGACCCGCGACGTCGAGAAGGGCTCGCCGCATATTGCCGGTGGCAGGGGGACCTCGGTGCGGCGCCTCCGCTGCCAGGCAGCGGACCCTTCATCTCCATATTAAAATGAACCTGAATGAAATGTAAATTAACTTACCTACAGGCGACGGCTGTCCCATGCTGATTTTACGGCCTCCGTTTGGCTGTCGCGCGCCTTCGGAACTCCACATGAGTTCCAAGGCAAGAATCTGGTGGGGAGGGAGGAGTGATGATAATTTCAGGGCAGGAGGGGTGGAGGAGCGGGGATAACAATTTTCATTGGCTGTGGGGATGGTTGCAAGGGGTTGAAGGGCAAAGAGTGCAAAGTTTGGGGTTTAAGGTTCAGGACTGTCAATAATGGTTTTTGGCGGGGAGAGGGAAATAAATCTATTGTGTGATCATTGGGGGGTGGAAGTGGGGCTTTTATATGTGTTATGACCAACCGCTCCAGTCAAAGCCCTCAATCAAAATATACGATTCTTATTGTGTTGCGAGAAGCGCACTGATAATTCAATCCCGTTCCTCCACAGATCGCCTAACATATCATTTTAAATTTTCTAAATTAAAGAAAGACCCAGCCAAATTATACTATCTATTAACCCCTGAATAAGGCTAACCAAACCAGGTGTCTTTAAGTCAACAAATTAACTGTTTAATTAAAACAAAACTAAATTCTTAAACACTATGAAGATATAAACAACATTTAAAATAGAAAAAATTACAGTCCTTGCAAATTTACAGTCCATTGTTGCTTGAAGTCCTCATAGCCATCCGATGGGAAATAAAAGGTTCTTCAACAGTAGAACAGTCTGTAGTCTAAGTCCAGCAGTATGTGATGCTTTCCTTCTCCTTTTCAGCAATTAACAATTTGAAAACCCTTTCAATAAAATCAATCTGACTTTAAAGTTTTTTTTAAGGGATAAAAGATTGTCACAGTCTAACTTCTCTTCCTTCACTTTAAATTACCAGAGATCTTTATTTTGGCTTGATTTTTTTTAGAATTTTGAGAGATAATAATTAAACCGACTAAATTTTCTTCCTTTAGTTTAAATGGCTGAGAGCTCTTTTTCAGGTGCTAACACCAGCTGTCTGTCTGTGTTCTGTTAGAACAGACTGTCTTCAACTAAAAAGCCAGTTCAAAATTGAATTGAAACAAAAGTATCGCTCGATGCTCAGTCCCAGTGGCTATATTCATGGTAACGAGAATGCACCCTTTGAATGGCAGTCTCTGAATGGTTATATCCAACGGCAACCAAAAATGCATTTTCTCTAACTCCTCAGGCTTGCTGGTTCTTAAAGCAGTACTGATCCTTTGCCAGCCTTAAAGGCAAACTGCATATTCTCCGGAGAAAAAAAACTACAGGACCATGACATATGTAATTTACTGTTTTTATTAAAAATTACATTTCTGGTCCCTTTAAAAATTGAAATTGCTGCTCAGGGCTTAAAGCCCTTTAAAAATGGCACCGGCGCCTGCATAGTGGCGCCGAACATCATTGCCAGGGACGCGGTGGCCGCCCCCAATGACGTAATCGGGGTGGCCACTCCGCCTCCGCTATTTAAATGAGCCCCCGTGCAAAATATCATGGGGGCTTCTCGGCGGCCATTGAATGCGGGCACCCCGCTGAGTTTAAAGGGCGCCGCCACACAGCGCGGCGCCTGAATAAAATTTATCCCCATGTCTCTTGGGGGACCACATGTGTAGCAAGTGTCTCCAGTTCCTTGAGCTCGAGTTCAAGATTTCCAAGCTTGAGGGGCAGCTGGAGTCACTGTAGAGCATCAGGGAGGATGAGAGTTTCTTGGATTGTATGTTCCAGGAGGTGGTCACCCCACAGGCAGTGAGAATTCAGGATAGTAGATGGGTGGCCATCTGGAAGAGTAGGAAGAGGCAGGAAGTATACGAGTCTTCAAGGTGTGTGCCACTCTCAAACCCATACTCAGTACTGGAGACTGCTGGGAGTGACGACACCTTGAAGGACTGCAGTCCAGACCATGACACAATGGGCAAGGGATTGCACACAAAATGCAGTCGTTATAGGAAATTCCATAGTTAAGATGACAGACAGGTGTTTCTGTTACTGTCATTGTGAGTCCCACATGGTATGGTGCTTCCCTGGTGCCAGGGTAAAGAACATCACAGAGAGGGTGCATAATATTCTGCAGGGGAAGGGAGTGAACCAGAAGTTGTGGTACACGTCAGCAATGAAATAGAGAGGGCAGGCATTGAGCTCCTGGATCAGACTTTCAGGAGCTGGGAGGAAGTAAAAAGGTAGGACCACGAAGATAATAATCTCTGAATTATTCCCAGGGCCATGTGCTAGTGAGACTAGAAATAGGAAGATGCGTGGCTTGAAAAATGGTGCAGAAGGGAGGGCTCCACGATCTTGGGGCATTGGGACCAGTTCTGGGTAGGAGGCACCTATTCAAAAGGGACAGGTTGCACTTCAACAGGTATGGGACCAATGTCTTTGCACAGAGGTTCACTCGTATGATTGGGGAGGGTTTAAACTAAATTAGCAGAGAGATGATCACCAACTTGTAGCAGTAGAAATGAGGACTAAGATGCATAAAGAAGTAAGAGTGTTAGTACTCGAGAAGGGAGTAGTACCATATTAGATAGAAGCAGATTAAAAAGGACTACAAAGAATACAGTCGTTATAGGAAATTCCATAGTTAAGGTGACAGACAGGTGTTTCTGTTGCTGTCATTGTGAGTCCCACATGGTATGGTGCTTCCCTGGTGCCAGGGTAAAGAACATCACAGAGAGGGTGCATAATATTCTGCAGGGGAAGGGAGTGAACCAGAAGTTGTGGTACACGTCAGTTTTGGAATGCATATATCTAAATGCACAAAGTGTGGTGAATAAGGTTGGTGAGCTACAACCACAAATAGCCTTGTGGGAAAATGATCTACTGGCAATAATGGAAACATGTCTTAAAAATGGTGAGGACCGGGCACATAATATTCAGGGATACAAAGTGTTTAGAAAAGATAAGAATGGAAAATGGGATGTGGGGGTGGCAGTATTGATTAGGGAAGACATTGTAATGTTGAAAGAGAGGATATTCTTGAGTAGGCAAGGACAGAATCCATTTGGTGAGAGTTGAGTATTCTATAGGCCACCAAATAGTGAGAGAGAGCTTTAGGAGCAAATCTGTAGGGAAATCACAGAGATTCCTCCAATGAGGCCATATGAGTAGAACTTAAAAACAAAAAGGGGGCAATCACTTGGCTGGGAATGTACTACAGGCTTCCAAACAGTCAGGGAGAGATAGAGGAGCAGATACGTAAGCAAATCTCAGAGAGGTGTAAAAATAATAGGGTAGTAATAGTAGGAGATTTCAACTTCCCGAATATAAAATGGGATAGTCTTAGTGCAAAAAGCTTAAAGGGGGTGGAATTCTTAAAGTGCACACAGGACAGCTTTTTGAGCTAGCATGTAAAAGTCCTTCAAGAGAAGGGGCGGTACTGGACCTAATCCTAGGGAATGAAGCCGGACAGGTAGTAGAAGTATCAGTGGGGGAGCATTTCAGGGATAGTGATCATAACTCTGTAAGATTTAAGGTAGTTATGGAAAAGGACAAAAATGGACTGGAAATAAAGGTACTGAATTGGGGGAAGGCCGATTTCAACAGGATTTGGCCAAAATGGACTGGGAGCAGCTACTTGTAGGAAAGTCTACATCAGACCAGTGGGAGTCATTCAAAAAGGAAATAGTGAGAGTTCAGAGCCAACATGTTCCCGTAAAGGTGAAGGGTAGGGCCAACAAGTCCAGGGAACCCTGGATGTCAAGGGATATAGAGGATTGGATCAGGAAAAAAAAAAGGAGGCTTATGGCAGATTCAGAGCACTGAAAACAGTGGAGGCCCTACAGGACTATAGAAAGCGTAGGTGGGTACCTAAAAAAATAATTAGGAGAGCAAAGAGGGGATATGAAAAAACAATGGCGGGCAAGATAAACGAAAATCCCAAGGCATTTTATAAGTATGTTAAGGGCAAGAGGATAACCAGGGAAAGATTAGGGCCCATTAGGGATCAAAGTGGCAATCTGTGTGTGGAGCTGGAGGACATAGGTGAGGTTTTAAATGATTACTTTTTTTCATCTGTGTTCACTCTGGAGAAAGATGATGTAGGTTTAGAGAACAGGGAGGGGGATTGTGATATACTTGAACAAATTAACATTGAAAGGGAGGAAGGATTAGCTGTTTTAGCGGGCTTAAAAGTGGATAAATCCCCAGGCCCAGATGAGATGTATCCCAGGCTGTTATGTGAGGCAAGGAGCTCTGACACAAATTTTCAAATCCTCTCTGGCCACAGGAGAGGTACCAGAGGACTGGAGGATAGTGAATGTGATACCATTATTCAAGAAGGGTAGCAGGGATAAACCAGGTAATTACAGGCCAATGAGTCTAACATCAGTGGTAGGGAAACTATTGGAAAAAATTCTAAGGGACACGATTAATCTCCACTTGGAGAGGTAGAGATTAATCAGGGATAGTTAGCATGGCTTTATCAGGGGGAGATCATGTCTAACAAACTTGATTGAATTTTTCAAAGAGGTGACTAGATGTGTTGATGAGGGTAAAGCAGTTGACAGACTCTTGGAGAGGTTTGAGTTAATTAAGGAGAGCCACCACAGATTGCAAAAGGCAGATCGTGCTTAACTAATCTAATTGAATTTTTTGATGAAGTATCAGAGAAGGTAGATGAAGGGAATGCAATGGATATTGTCTATATGGATTTTAAGAAAGCATTTGAAAAAGTGCCACAGAAAAGGCTGGTTAACAACATTGAGGCTCATGAACAGGAGGGTCAGTATCTGTTTGAATAAAAAATTGGCTTAAATATAGAAAACAGTGAGTTATGGTAACTGGATTATGGTAGACATTAGTGTTCCCCAAGGTTCAATGCTAGGACCACTGCTTTTTTGATATATATAAATGACTTGGATATTGGAGTATGGGCTGGAATTTTATGCCCCCCCAAAGGACGGGCTGGTTGGAGGACGTGGGGGGTGGGGGTGGGTGGGTGTAAAATGGAGTGGGAGGCTCGGGGGGCCCTTTCGCCCTGCTCCCACCTCCACCGCCGTTTTACGCGGGACGGCAGGGGCGGGAAACGGCCCGCCCACCCCAGGCCAAACAAGGCCCTTGTGGCCAATTAATGGCCACTTAAGGGCCTCTGCCTGCTGCCATGGGGATTTTACCGTTGGCAGGCAGGTGGCGCAGGCCTGAGAAAAGCCACATGACAAAAGTAGGCTGCTTTCTGATGGCCTGGAAGGGCCCTCCTGATCGGGCACCCTGTGCCTGATGGAGGGTTGCTCCTGATGCACCAACCACCCTCAATGCTCAAAAAGCCTCCTGCCGCCCCCCCCCCCCCCCCCCCCCACCACAATCGACCCTCCTTACCTTGCCAGGGCCCAACCGATCACTCAAACACCTGCCTTTTTCCAGGGCTGTGCTTCCTCTTCATGTGGCAGCGGAGTTGCAGCCCCAGCAGTGGCCACCGCTCCAGGTGGCACTGCTGGGACTAAGAGCTGCCAGCCTGGCAGCTCCATTAGGCGGGACGTCCTGCCTCAATGAGGTGGAAATCGCGCCTAAGACCAATAAAGGGCCTGAAGACCGTAAACTTCAGGCTGGATCCCTGGGCCCGGCAGAGGCGGGATTGCCACCGACTTTTCAGTTGGTAGATGGCTCCCATCCGCCATGCAAAAAACTCCGACCCCAGAGTAGAATCTCAAAATTTTCCAATGATACCAACCTTAGAGGTGTGGCAAACAGTGATGATGATACAAATCGACTGCAACAGGACATAGATAGGCTAGCAGAATGGGAAGACAAGTGGTAAGTGGCAAATGGAATTTAACGCAGAGAAGTGTGCAGTGATGCATTTTGGCAGAAGGGATAGGGAGAAGCAATATAGATTTATGGCACAGTTCTAAAGCGTGTGGAGGAACAGAGGAACATTTGGGTTCATCTGTATTAATCTTTGAAGGTGGCAGGACATATTGAGAGAGTTGGTGAAGCATATGGGAACTTGGGCTTCATAAATAGAGGTATTAAGTACAAAAAGCAGGAAAGTTATACTGAACATTTATAAAGCTCTGGTTAGGCATCCATTTCTGATCACCACACTTTAGGAAGGATGTGAGAGTCCTTGAGAGGGTGCAGAGGAGATTTACCAGAATGCTTCCAGGGATGAAAGATTTCAGCTACAAGGTTAGGTTGGAGAAGCTGGGGTTGTTCTCCTTGGAGCAAAGGAGATTGAGGGGAGATTTGAAAGAGGTGTACAAGATTATGACAGGTTTAGAGAAGGTAGACAAAGAAAACCTGTTCCCATTAGATGATGGTACAAGGAGTCGGGGACACAGATTTAAGGATTATGGAAAGAGATACAATGGGCATGTGAGGAAGAGAATTTTTACGCAGCGAGTGGTAATGACCCGGAACTAGCTACCTATGAGGGTGGTGGAAGCAGAGATGATTTCAAAAGATAATTGGATAGGCACTTAAGGGAAATAAACTTGCAGGGCTACGAGGAAAGAGGAGGGAATGGGGCAGACTGGATTACTCTACAGAAAGCCAGCATGGAATTGATGAGCCGAAAGACCTCCTTCTGTGCTGTAATGATGCTATGACTCCATAGCAGTTGAAATGCAGCAGGCACAGAGGACTGCCTAAGCAAGGAAGTTAAGGATAACATAAGGACAAGAATAAAGGCATACCATATTGTAAAGGCTAGTGGCAGGCTGGAAGATTGGGAAACTATTAAAGATCAACAAAAGGTTACTAAAAAAGTAATAAAAAGAGCAAAGGTAAATTACAAAATATAAAAACGGATAGCAAAAGCTTCTATAGTATATAAAAGGGAAGAGAGCAGCTAAAGTGAATGTTGGTCCCTTGGAGGATGAGGCGGGGGAGTTAATAGAAGGGAACACAGAAATGGCGGAGACACTAAACCAGTCTTTTACCTCACTAGAGGACACTAGAACCATCCCAATAGTAACAAGTAATGCAGAGGTTATAGAAAGGGAGAAACTTAGAACAATCATCATCAATAGGGAAAAAGTGCTGAGCAAACTATTTACGTTTTAAGGCAGACAAGTCTCCAGGGCCAAATGGCCTACATCCTAGGGTCTTAAAGGAAGTGGCAGCGGAGATAGTGGATCCATTGGTTATAATATTCCAAAATTCCCTGGATGCGGGAAAGGTTCCAGTGGATTAGAAAAATGCAAATATAACGCCCTTATTCAAAAAAGGAGGGAGGCAGAAAGTAGGAAACTATAGACCAGTTAGTTTAACATCTGTCATTGGGAAACTGTTAGAATCCAGTATTAAGGAAGTAATAACAGGATATTTAGAAAGTCAAAACGCAATCCATCAGAGTTAGCATGGTTTTATGAAGGGTAAATCGTGTTTGACTAATTTGCTAGAGTTCTTCAAAGATGTAACAAGTAAAGTGGATAATGGGGATCCTGTAGATGTAGTGTATCTGGACTTCCAGAAGGCATTTGATAAGGTGCCACACAAAAGGTTAATACACAAGGTAAGATCACATGGGTTTAGGGGCCATTTATTAGCTTGGATAGAGGAATGGCTAATCAACAGAAAACAGAAAGTCAGGATAAATGGGTCTTTTTCTGGTTGGCAAGATGTAATTAGTGGGGTGCTACAGGGTTCTGTCCTCGGGCCCCAACTATTTACAATCTATATTAATGACTTGGATGCAAGGATAGAAGGTACTGTAGGCAAATTTGCAGATGACACTAAAATAGGTGGGATAGTAAGTTGCAATAAAGAAATAAGAAATTTACAAATGGATATGGATCGGTTAGGTGAATGGGCCAAAATTTGGCAGATGGAGTTTAACGTGGATAAGTGTGAGGTTCTATTCGGAAGAATAGAAAGGCAAATTATTATCTAAATGGAGAGAAACTTGAGTGCTTCAGTGCAAAGGGATCTGGGTGTCCTCGTGCATGAATCGCAGAAAACTAGTATGCAGGTGCAGCAGGTAATATGGAAGGCAAATGGAATTTTGGCATTTGTTGCTAAAGGAATAGAGTATAAAAGTAGGGAAGTGTTGCTGCAACTGTACAAAGCATTAGTGAGACCGCACCTGGAATATTGCATACAGTTTTGGTTCCCTTACTTGAGGGATGTAGTTGCATTGGAGGCAGGTCAGAGGAGGTTCACTTGATTGATTCCAGAGATGAGGGGTTTGTCTAGAATTTAGAAGAATGAGAGATCTAATTGAGGTATATAAGATGATTAAGGGGATTGACAAAGTAGACGTAGCGAGGATGTTTCCTCTGGTGGGGCATTCTAGAACAAGAGGTCACAGTTTTAGGCTAAGGGTTAGCAGATTTAAAACAGAGATGAGGCGAAATTACTTCTCTCAAAGGGTCATGAGTCTGTAGAATTCACTACCCCAGAGTGTGGTGGATGCCAGGACATTAAGTAAATTTAAGGAGGAGATAGACAGATTTTTAATTAGTAATGGGTTGAAAGGTTATGGAGAATGGGCAGGGACGTGCAGTTGAGGGCGAGCTGAGATCAGCCATGATTGTATTGAATGGAGGAGCAGGCTCGAGGGACTGAATTGCCTACTCCTGCTCCCAGTTCTTATGTTCTGATGAATGCCTCCTGACTGCTGCCAAGATCCAGGGCATTGACCAAGCTGAATGTTGAGGGAATGGAATCCCCTATTGGTTCAGAAACATGGCAGAGTTGACATGAGGCATATGCAAAGCAATGTGCTTGCAGCCAATGGCATCCTACACCATGCGGAAGCAAACTCTTATGCTTGCTCCGCTTGCTTCTCTCTGACAAGAGGGAATGATGTGAAGTTATTTCTCTTCGCATAGAGAGCCTCTGTGACCTCCCTTAAACCGTAGTGCACTGAAAACTGTGAGACGTTGCTAATATCTCCAGCAGCAGCCTGGAAAGAGGCAGACACATGAAATTTCTTAGCCATGGTCACCTTTACAGCCACTAGAAGTCCGGTCCTTGCCCTTCTTTGAGCTTTGAACAGTTGGCATATTTCAGTGATGACCTCCTTAATTGAAGTGCAGACATCTCAAACATTGGATGTCCCTGAAGTTCAGGTAGGAAAATCGTGCCCTGAACACCCTGGGTGGATATGGCATCCTTCTGTGAGCCCTTCTTTCCCTCCTCCTCCTCCCTCTTCAAGCAGCTTGTCCTGCTCTGTGTGACCTCTGTTCGTTCTCCCAGTCATGCTCAACTCCAGGGGGAAAGCCTACTAGGCCACTGATATCTGGAAGCAACTAACTGTGTACAAACCTTTAAGTTACCAAAAACGTATTTCAGACCTCTCCTTGTCGACTATTGAAACTTTTAACAATGGAAAAGCACCCAAAGCAGGTAGGATTGCAGTAACAGCCAAAATCTAGCAACTAACCTGTATATAGTTGATAATCCATTTAAATAAAGCCGGTTGTGGTGTGAGGGGGGGGGAGGGGGGGTTGAGGGGGCAGAGTTGGTCCTTCATGCCGTTGAACACGTTAGCTGTAGAGGGTCTAGAGAGAGCGCAGGCTGGAGTGTGGCTTCTGCTTATTTCTGGTGGACTTTAGGTGCACTTTGCGTCAGATGTGTACACACTTGCTGCAGATGGCGTTTTGGAACCTTAAAGGGCCTCAAAGTGCCCAAACAGCAGGCACTACTGAGTCCATTTCTGCCCTCTCCATGTTTTGGTGAGGGCATCATGACATCAGGCATGAACATCTCAGCTATCTCCATAATGACATCATGAGCACTGGCCAAATGGCATGGCCAACCCACACACGCATGGAATGTCCAGCTCCCCAGTGCAATCCTTACAAGACAACCAGCTGGTACCTTCCGTAACTATACGCTGAAAGGTTAATCAGTTATCCCACTCTCCTGAGACCCAGGTTGCACTGCACTGGCAGCTTGATGGATACTTGTTAAAAACACCAGTTATGTAATTGTAGAATTTCCTTTGACACCAAGTAAAATGAAATTATAGAATCTACTGTATTTGCCTTTTTTCTCCAGAATGAAGGACCTACACAAAATCAAATGGAGGGTTTTGAGGTTCACATTGGTTCACCTGGTGGCGTGGATTGCCTGCCCTTTATAGAACCTGCCTGCTTTTCATTCCATTTCATGTTTAAGCATCAAAGACCAACACACTATAAAGGTATAATGGAGAAAACTCTTCAGTTATTCATGTTCCTCACCAATCTTCATAATTTGCTGTGCAGATTATATTGCTAAAGAGATATTGAGGATTCAGCAAGTTCTATTAATTAAACATTCAATTTCAATAGAGGAAAGAAAACTTGAAGTAATCACTACAGAACAGCATAATTTATGAGTACATTTTATGAAAGATTCTTTGGTAGAAATAAAAGGACGTATTTTGATGCCAACTCCTCACAGACACATTATATTATGAAATAATATGATTTATTCCTGTTGCTGAGTGTGTGAAGGAAGCTCAAATTCATTTTAAACATGATACAGCCACGTGGTGTGACATGGGTGGTTCCCTACTATTTAACTCCCCACCTGACCACAGCAAGGTTATTTGTATTAACAGTTTAGCCGCTTGGGGTTTTGTTTTTCAAATAAACAGACAGCGACACGTTTTCTGGTAGGTTTTAAAAACAGAAAGTCAATTGTTTATTGATCAATGTGCCTTATTCCGCAATTGTCATAACCTCATCCACTCAGGCATCTGCTCACACTAACACACACAAAAAGAAATAGAGAAGGTGGGTGGGTTTTCGTGGAGGAGAAGCGTTACAATAAATCTGTTGAATTCTCTTAAAATTCAAATTCTAGATAGTTGCAGGCCTGAGAGGATTGTAGATTTCTCTCTTGATTGACGGTTCTGTTGAAGATGGTGGGTGACTTCTAGCTCTCTCTGCTGTATAATGTAGATGTTGGATTTTTTCAGCAGGGCATGTACTTTCCGGCTTGTTGAAATGCCAGCTGTTACAAGTAGCTTCACCTTCTGGGACAGTGTCTCTCTCTCTCTCTGTGTCTCTTCTGACTGTCTATTTTTAAAGATTGAACTGTCACTTCTCACCTCTTGTTGGGAGACACTCTGGTTTCTTATCCATGGTGATCACACAATGGCCCAAGACATGGCTGCTTCACATCTCCTTTGTTTTATAAGAAGACATTCAATTTTGGAATGTTTTTTAGCGCCTTTGTCTTTGAAGATTTGTCCTTTGTCTTTCTCAGATAGTTTGAAAACACAAAAGGCTAATCTCCATTTTTCCAGTGGCCATTTTGGACCATTGTTCACTTTTTTAAAGGTACCAGTTCATTTTTTTAAAGATAAAGTTCATTTTTTTATAACTCTTCAGAGTTAGTCCATGGATGTTGTATCATCGAATTCCGATATGCATGACAAACAGAACACAACACAATCAGGGATAAACCTTAACCGGGTCACACTCCAAATCAGATCCTCTCATTTTGAAGTTGCTTAATTCAAATTATCTAATAATTCAAATTTTCAGCACCAAATTCCCACCTTGCTAAGGTTTTTATGTTTCTTAATTCAAATTATTGGACAATTCCATTTTTGGCACAAAATGACTGAATTGTTATAAGTAGTTGGCATTTAAAAATGATTGAGACAAGAACATGCTTTGAAAGCCATGTGGACAGAAAGCAACGAATTTTACTTAGAATCATGGAATGGTTGCAGCAGAGAAGGAGGCCATTTGGCAGTTGGTTTCCATGCCAGCTTTCTGCAAGAGCAAGTCCACTTGCACCACTCCTCTGCCCTTTCCCCATAGCCCGACAATTTTTTTTCTCTTCAGATAATAATCCAATCTCTTTTGAAAGTCACAACTGAATCTGCCTGTCAAGCAGTGCATTCCAGATCCTAACCACACGTTGCGTAAAAAGATTTTCCTCATATACCCTTTGGTTCTTTTGCCTTTGACCCTTCAGCCAATAGGAACAGTTTCTCTCTATCTACTCTGTCCAGACCCCTCATGATTTTGAACACCTCTATCAAATGTCCTCTCAATGTCTCCTCTAAGAAGAACAGCCCCGTTTCTCCAATCTAACCACATTACTGAAGTCCCTCATCCCTGGAACCATTCACGTAAATTTTTTCTGCATCCTCTCTAATGCCTTCGCATCCTTCCTAAAGTAGGTTCCCTTAAATTGGACACAATACTCCAGTTGAGGGTGAACCAGGGTTCTATAAAGGTTTACCATAACTTCCTTGCTCATGTACCCTATGCCTCTATTTAGAACGCCCAGGATCCCGTCTGCTTTATTAATCACTTTCTCAACCTGCCCGGCCACCTTCAACAATTTATGCACTTATCTCCCCAGGTCCCTCTGCTCCTGAGCCGCTTTTAGAACTGTATCCTTTATTTTATATTGTCTCTCCTAGTTCTTCCTATCAAAATGTATCGCTCCACACTTCTCTGCATTAAATTTCATCTGCTATGGTTGCTCATTCCACCAACCTGTCCATGTCCTCTTGAAGTCGATTACCATCCTCCTTACAGCTCACAATACTTCCAAGTTTTCTGTCATCTGCAAATCTTGAAATTTTGCCCTGCACACCCAAATCTAGGTCATCATATGGATCAGTGGTCTTAGTACCGACCCCTGGGGAACCCCACTGTATATCTTCCACCAGTCCGAAAAACAATTGTTCACCATTACTCTGTTTCCTGTCACTCAGTCAATTTTGTATCCATGCTGCCATTGTCCCTTTTATTCCATGGGCTTTAAATTTGTTGCCAAGCCTATTATGTGACACTTTATCAGATGCCTTTTGGAAGTCTATGTACATCACTTCAACTGCATTACCCTCATCAACTCTCTCTGTTACCTCATCAAATACTGAATTAATTAGTTAACCACGATTTGTCTTTAACTAGTCCATGCTGGCTTTCCTTAATTAATTCACATTTCTCCAAGTGGGTATTAACTTTATCCCGGATTATTGTTTCTAAAAGCTTGCCCACCACCGAGGTTAAACTGATTGGCCTCTAGTTGCTGGACTTATCCTTACACTCTTTTTTGAACAGGGTTTAACAGTTGCAATTCTTCAGTCCTCTGACACCACCCTGTATCTAAGGAGGATTGGAAGATCATGCCAGTGCCTTTGCAATTTCCACCTTTACTTCCATCAATATCCTTGAATACATCTCAGCCAGTCCTGGTGACTTATCAACTTTAAGAACAACCAGCCTTTATAATACCTCCTCATTATCAATTTTGAGCCCACCTTGTGTCTCAACTACCTTCTCTTTCACTATGACTTTGGCAGCACCTTTTTCCTTGGTAAAAACAGACGCAAAGTGCTCAGATATTACCTCAGCCAAGCCCTCGTCCTCCATGCATAAATCCCCTTTTTGGCTCCTAATCAGTGCCACTCTTACTTTTACTACCTTTTTGTCTACAGAAGACTTTTGGTTTCTTTTTTATGCTGACTGCCAGTCTTTTCTCATACTGTCTCTTTGTTTCTCCTATTACTTTTCTCATTTCCCCTCTGAACTTTTTATATTCCGCCTGGTTCTCACTTGTATTATCAACTTGACATCTGCCGCATGTACTACTTTTTCTGCTTCATCTTAAACTCTATCTCTTTTGTCATCCAGGGAGCTCTGGCTTTGTTTGTCCTACCTTGTCTCTCATTGGAATGTACCGTGACGGTACCCGAATCATCTCCTCTTTAAAGGCAGCCCATTGTTATAATTTTGCTTGCCATTCTTTGATTCAGAATTACCTGGGACAGATCCCTTCTCACCCCAATGCAATTGGCCCACCCCCAAATGATTATTTTACTCTGGTGTCATGGTGCAAGGCTGAATGATGATTTTTAATTCATCAGCTGGAAATCTACATTAAACTTTTAAAAAGGAAAGCTGAAATTCAACTTTTAGAAAGACAGCAGCTGAGATGACCACAGCAATTTGCATTGTAATACCTCACATTCCAAGGGATTGAGGTGGAGACACATGTCAGAACAAGCCCTCATCCAGAGTAATGGCATGAGCAGTGGAATGAAATATCTAGTATTTCCCACATTCGCAAGTCAAAAGCCATCTTGGAACATCACCCTAGTGGAGATGAACCTCCTGGTAATAATTGAAACAAGAAGACTTGAGAGAGATTGAAATTCTTCGACTTGGATATCATTAAACTGAAAAGGAGAAAATACTGAGACAATCACGTGACAGTTTGCCCATATCTGTGAAAACTTGGAGCTTCTTTGGGACACAGGAGACAAGTTTGAGTGCTAATCAGTGTAGGACCCCAATGGGGGTTATCTCTCTCTCTCTTTCTCTCTGGATAATACTGCAAGTTTCGAACCCTGTCTGTGGACTGCAAAACATCCAAGTTTATTCATTGCTGTAGACAGAGGTTCTGGGGAGAAAGCCATCCACATCACTGTCTCCAAGAAAACGCTGAACCAGTTGGTCACTTCTACCAGCCAGGAGCTTTCAGGACCATGAATTCATCTGGAAGACAACTGAATTACCAGACTCCACAGACTGCATATCATTTTATTTGTTCTGGACTCTAATCCAACCAATCTATTCTTCATCACTCTGTAACCTATTTGTGTGTGTGTGATTCTCGTGTGTGCGTGTGTGTGTGTGTGTCTGTGAAAGTTGGAGTGTAGTTTATTATTTTTACTTAGGTTGGGTTTGATTTTAAGCACAATAAACTAACCTCTTAGTTAACCTCAAGAAAACCTGTCCAATTGGTTATTTTATGAACATAGCATATCAAGGGTTAAACACTCACTGAATTAGTAAGCACATCCACTGTTTAAAAGAAATAAACCCTGTTGTGGTCAGAGGAGGAGAGGGACAAGAGGGGAGCCTTTCGACCCCTCCTCACCTGATCATAACACTGGATGGCTCCTTGTTCTTTTCCATAGCTAACCTAAACCTTATGATATTTGGATCACTGTCTGCTAAATGTTCTCCTACTGACATTTGATCCACCAGATCCACCTTGTGAAACATACAAGATTCTGAAGGGATAAAAACAAGAAATGCTGGAAATACTCAGCAGGTCTGGCAGCATCTGTGGAGAGAGAAGCAGAATTAACGTTTCAGGTCAGTGACCTTTCACCAGAACTGGTTCATCAGAACAGATTCTGAAGGGGTATGACAACATAAACACTGAGAGGTTGTTTCCCCTTGCTGGGAAATCCAGAACACGGGCACAGCCTCAGGATAAGCGGTCTATCATTTAGGACTGAGATGAGGAGCCATTTCTTCACTCAAATGATTGTGAATCTTTGGAATTAACTACCCCAGAGGGTTATGAATCCTCCATTGTTGACTATATTCAATAATGAGATAGATTTTTGCTCTCTCAGGGAATGAAGGGATATGGGAAGTGGGCAGGAAAGTGGGGGTGAGGTAGAAGATCAGCCATATCTGTATTGAATGGTGGAGCAGGCTCAAGGGGCTAAATGGTCTACTCCTGCTTCTATTTTGTATGTTCTTATGTTTACTTCATTTCCCCAAAACCAGATGCAGCAATGCCTCCTTCCTCCTTGGACCAGAAACATACTGATCTAGAAAATTCTCCTGAATACACTTCAGAAATTCTTCTCCCCTCTGCCCTTTACACTATCCCAATTTATATTAGGACAATTAAAGTCCATCATTATAACTACATGATGGTTTTTGCATCTCTCTGAAATTTCTGTGCAAATTTGTTCCCTAAATGTTTCTCACTAGTTGATGGCCTATAGAATACATCCAGTAGTGTAATGCTACCTCTAGTGTTTCTTAGCTCCAATCAACCTGATTCTGTCCTTCTGGCCTTACTCTGCTCAGATATAACAGTTCTGTGTGTGTGCACTTAAACTCATGCAAAGCCTTCATTCCAGTCTGAATGTTAGTGACATTTCCAGCGTTTAAGAACTTGCAAGAGTCTGCTTTTCTTACATTTGAAGCCTGAGGGTGAACCATTTGGAGAATTTTCAAACTTTACTTACAATTTTTAAGTAACTTGTTCATAATTTCACTAATTTATTTAGAAAATTTGAAAGTATAAAACTAACGAAAATTTGGCACATATTTGTACGAAATTACCTCCCATTCATAGAAATCATAAGGGTCAGCCATGTGAATAACGGGCATGTCACAACAGAATACTGTTGCGGAATGGGGGCGAAAGTATATTGTTCAGAATTGGTGGAGATTGTCTCGAGCTGAGGGTTTTTACCGGACTCGGGGTACTTGAGGCTGATACTGGCACCAAAAGTAGTCAAGCGTTTTCATTTCTTTGTGCCAATTATCTCTCAGGTCGCCTTCAACATATATCGTTTTTTAAAAATATTCAATTAGAGCCCAGGAGGCAAGGATGACATCCTGTTGCAGGAGCTGTGGTGTTCATACTCCACATCGTCCCAGGTCACTCCCCGCCACCGATTCCTTCCTTTCGGTATTTCTGCGTCCACTTTCCTCTCCCTCACTCTGCACTTCCCATGATATTCATGCGTCCAATGTCATCTAATGCATTCCTCAGTGCCTCTGATTCTCATTTTCCCCAGATCCACCTTTATGCATCCAGTTATGCCTTTGTTCTCCTACTTTTTTTTGGTACCGAGTCTCCTTTCTTCCATTCCAAATCCTTCTCTGCCCGCTCGGTATCCTCCTTCCTCGGCCCCATCCCGACCCCCCGAGTCCCATGTCCCAACGCGCCCACCTCACCTCAACCCCCACAATGTAACTCTGCATGCTCGGGGAGGGCCCAGGTGCTACTTTGAAAGCTGTCGTTTACTTCTGCTTTCCATGAGTGTGTCTGTAAGAAAGCCACGACATCAAAAAAGAAACAATTCGGAAACTAACTCTAGACAAATGGTCAGGGGACAAAACCGAGAAGTTGAGAAAGATCACATCGAGAATTCCCTGAACCTCTATTCCTGGTTTGGACACAAGTTAAACTGGAGAGCTCGAACCCTTCCTGGCCTCCAGCACAGACATGGATATAGTGAGTTACTGACCTGGATGACTGTTTTGACAGTCGATTCCTCGACTATAGTGGTGCAGATCAAATCATCCGGATGAGGGACAGTATTGGCATAGGTTTCTCCCATGGTAAATATCATTGGAATGGCCAGCAGGAATGACAGGATCCAGATGAAGGAGATGAGCTTCTTGGTGCGACTGGTTGACATTAAACTCTTGGCTTTGAAGGGATGGCAGATGGCCATGTAGCGCTCGATGCTCAGGCTGGCGATGTTCAGAGCCGTGGCGTAGGTGCAGGCGTCTCGGAGGAAATAGTAGCCCCGGCACACGGTGTCCCCGAACGCCCAGGGGTGGTGCACCCAAATGAAGTTATACAGCTCGATCGGCATGCACAGGAGGAGGATCAGCAGGTCGGAGAAAGCCAGGCTGGCCAGGTGGTAATGCACAGTGCTCTGCAAGTTCTGCAAAGTCTTCTTCTTCACCAGGGTGTGCATGGTGATGAAGTTCCCCAGGGAGCCGAGCAGAAAGAGGACGATGTAGATCAGAGTGACAATCACTTTGGAATAAACATCGGTGTTCACATCCAGATCACTTTGATCGGTTTCTGGGACCACATCCGTGCTACTGTTGGCTGGAGATTCATCCGATTGTAGATTGTCACCAAACAGCCCATTCAAAGCATCGCGCCTCTCCAAACTGGAGTTCAAGATAAGGCTCATTTTCCTATGTGTGTGTCTGTGTGTGATTTACTTTCCGATGGCTCGGGGAGAAATCTTGGGCAAGACTGAGCGTTCAGTGCGGCCCCAGTCGCTGGGATGCACTGGCTGCTGTCAAATGCAACAGCGCTGTTTATATCTGAATTACACCCACCCCCGCCCCCAAAGTACCTTTTCCCTGGACGCAGTGAGCGGGGAGGGCTGGACCAGAATAAATGGGCAGATTGATAAAGATTTACCTTTTTTTCAAACCATCAAGATACTGAAATTCATATTGGTTGCACACGATAACACAATTCGATGGGAGAAAGACTCGCAACTACAAGACACGTTCTGTAAGGGAAATCTGTCATTATTCGTTTTACCTAAGGGCGATTAACCATTTATGGCAGCATCTGTGGAAAGAGAAGCAGAGTAAACGTTTCGGGTCAGTGACCCTTCTTTGGAACCGAAGAAGGGTCGCTGACCCGAAACGTTAACTCTGCTTCTCTCTCCACGGATGCTGCCAGACCTGCTGAGTGGTTCCAGCATTTCTTGTTTTTATTTCAGATTTCCAGCATCCGCAGTATTTTGCTTTTATTTTAGCGATTAACCATTTAGACTTTGCTTTACCCGGCGTGAAGAGATCATGATCTAGCTCTGGGCTTTCTTAGTAAGACAGCTTCAGTCAGCAGCTCCTAAACCCGGGCGAGAGGATCCTCAGTGTGTGTCCAGGCATCACTTTCCGTTCATTTGGCAGCATTAGACAATGTAAGAGAAAGGTCATCGACCTGAAACGGTAACTCTGTTTCTGCACAGATGCTGCCAGACCCGTTGAGCATTTCCAGCATTTTCTGTTTTTCTTTCAAATTTCCAGCATTCGCTGTATTTTGAAAGAGAATTCACTGCCTGGCCGGAAAGACATCGGGGGAGATCTTAATATGCATTGTTTTTGCCATTTTACCAGAATGAATGGCGTTATGGATTATGTATGGAGGTTCTGACAACTTCAGAAATTGCACCCTAAACTTCCCAGTGTGGACTCGGATGGACCAGTCTTCATCTCCGTTAATTCACTTGTTGCACGTTTTGGAATCCAACTGAGAGGTCAGATGCTGCTGGATACTATCGGGTCTGACTTTCAGATGAGGTTCTTGTGAAATGTATACATGCTGAAACGTCAAGTTTATTATTTGGGAGGTGTAGCCAGCTTTCCTTACACTGAGACCCGATAAAATCTAATGACATCTGCATCACCTTTCAGAAAAAAGCAACCGCCGCCCCCTTGATCCAGCCCTCTGTCCAACGATAGGCGATTAATGCAATCGTTCCTAAGTGCCAATCAGTTACTGTATTTTGAAACTGTTTCGCATGGATGTGCCGGGAATGTCTTTTTGAGTGTTGTTCTGCACTTGACTGCTTCAGGTAACCTATTCAGCCCCAACAAAATAAATGATCCGCCCTCAGATTTTATTTCTCGCTCTGTAAGCGTGGGTAAGAAACCAGTAAATAATCCTTGCAATCGGACAAACATCACTTACATCTTCTGATCTGGGGTGTAATTTTTGCCCAGCAGACTCTCTCCTGGCTTCTGCCAGTATGGTTGTGAAACCAGCCAACGGGAGATAGATTTTACGCAGTGAGACTCGTCCCGCCAGTACTTGTCTCCGAACTGTATTCTGCTTGTGATCAACCAAGAAGATGTAACAAAGTGCACAGCAGTTTGAAAATAAATGGCATCTGGAATTGAAGGCTGCGATACCTATACACTCTGTGTTTCTTTGGTATTGAACGACTTTACTGCCTTAAAATACTTAGGGACCGATCTTGTGATGTAATGTGTTTGCATCACAAATTTTGAAACATATAATTCCACAGATCAAACCACAGATTTATATTTGTTTGAACATGGGCACATGTCATAGTTTGGACCAAATGTAATGATTTAATCTCCCTGAATGTAGCTAGTGTTATCCAAGAAAGCAAAACATTTTTTTTTACTTTTTGTTTGGTGGGGGGGGGGGGGGGGGGGGCTGTCATTTGGCCTAAAGGGCAATGAATTAACAAGCAACGTTTTCAAATTTCCATCGACCAGAATGGAATCAAAGAGCATTTTTTATTTTCTTACTTAAGCTAAATTTTTGGATTATTCTACGATCTGTTGAATTTAGAACGAACCCAATGTTCTGAGACTATTCAATTCTAAATGTGTTAAATGGGAAGTAGCGTCGTACGAGGTCACTTAATTCAATAATTGCTGCACGTTTTAACAAAAGAAAATGTAAAGATAGTTGAAGTTTTGAATTGTTGCAAGAGGTCGGTGGCTGCCTTTTTCCTTTATTATGGTCCCCGTTGTGATGGATTTAACCAGATCTTCAGCGAATGTTGTAAATTGGCCACCTCTCCCGAACAATAAACTCGATTTTTCACAAGGAATGTTATTTTGCTGGAAATATTAATCCAAGCACGGCAGTTTTCAAGATACAATTTTAATTAAACCAATCTTTTTGGAAGCAAATAGGGCTGGAAAATAACGAAGTTATCAAATATCATATGAACACTTTACACACATGCCGTCTGTTTTACTGAGGATGATGTCAAAACTGAGAGATTATAATTACCAGGAAAGACTAAACAGTGTGGGGCTCTTTTCATCAGAAAAATAACTGCGGGGTGACCTGACAGGGATCTTTAAAATTATAAAGCTGCTGGATGGTATATACATAGTTAAGCTGTTTCTATTTATGGGGTAATCTAAAACTAAGGACCATTAATACAAGATAATCACTAATAAATCCAATAAGAAATTCAGGAGAAGCTTTTTTTTACTAAGAATGGTGAGAAGGTAGAAGTCACAGACACATGGAGTGGTTGAGGCAAATAGCATAGGTGCCTTTAAGGAAAGTGAGCTAAGTACAAGTGGGTGAAAGGAATAGAAGGATGTGTTGATAGGGTGAGATGAAGTAAGGTGAGAGGAGGTTGGTGTGGAGCATAAACTCCGAAATAGACCTATTGGGCCAAATGGCCTATCTCTGTGTTGTAAAATTCAATGTACTAACCTATGTAATCAAGCAGTTAATCTATTTGATTTCCAGGCTATGAATGTTTTTCTTCCCTATGCCCATTTCCAGCTCCTCCAAATGGTCAGTGGGCCAAAGCACCACCTGGTGTGGAATTGAGCCACACAGTTCATGAAGATCCCACCTTGAATCGGTGGTCTGAGCTGGGTTAGCTAATCACAGGAAAGGTAGGATAATGCATTCATTGGGGGATGCTGGGGGAAGGACCACAATGTATCACAGGATGTGTCTGCTCAATTCTCTATGTTTGAATGCAGCCCTGAAATATGGACACTGCGGTTGATTTCAATACCACTGCTTTCAAAAGGAGAAGAAAATCAGCTTGGGTTCCCACAGCTGATCACTATTCAACAAGTCATGTTTGAAAGTATGAACATGTGAACATTGGGTACTGGACTTTACCTTAGGTGGACGGGAATTCGTCACCGATGTAAAAGTCGGTGGCGGACCTGCTTTCACCTAGCCCAGGGATCCGTCCCGTATTTTACAGGTCCCCGGGCTTTAATTCTCCCGAGGTAGGACTTCCACACCCTTGAGGGAGAAGGTTCCACCTCAGTGAGCTGCCGGCCAATCAGCGGGCCAGCAGCTCTCTTAGTCCCAGCAGCACCACCAGGAACAGTGGCCACTGCTGGGGCCACAGCCCAGCTGACGACATGGAGCCAGGAGTGAAGGTAAGTTGGGCATGCCTCACCAGGGGTATCAGTTGTGCCCTGGTGAGGCTAAGGTGGGTGTTTGGGGGGAGGGGAGGGTGTCTTGGGTCCTGGGGATGGGTTGGGAGGCAGGGGCGGCCCTCAATTGGGCACCCTGTGCCCAACTACCATGGCACTCCCCCGGCGCGCGGAAAGGCCGGCAGCTATCACTGGGCAGCCTTTCACGTGCTCAGCACGCCCACTTGCCATGAGTAAAATACTTGTGGAGACAGGTGAGGGCTCTTAAGTGGCCACTTAAGGGCCTGGACTGGCCTTGGTCGGGCAGGCCATTTCCACCCCCTCCCCGCTGCCCGACAGGCGTAAAGTTGGGCGGAGGCAGGAGTGGGGCGGTAAGGCCTCCTGGAGCCTCCCGCTCAATTTTACGCCACCCCCATCTGCCCCCACGCCACCATCCAACCCGCTGGGGCGGCATAAAATTCATCCCTGGGTGTGGGCTGGATTGAAAATGGCTGTAAGACCCTTCTAAGGTCAAATAGGTTTCCAACACTTATTCTCTAGTCTCACAGAGGATGAATAGTTATTTGGTGAAATATTACATACGAGCATTAAAATTAGGAGCAGGAGTAGGCCACTCGGCCCCTCAAGCCTGCTCTGCCATTCAATAAGATCATGGCTGATCTGATTGTAACCTCAACTCCACATTCTCGCCTACCCCTGATAACCTTTCACTCCCTTGCTTATCAAGAATCTATTTACCTCTGCCTTAAAAATATTCAAAGACTCTGCTTTGACCACCTTTTGAGGAAGAGCATTCCAAAGACTCACGATCCTGAGAGAAAAATTTCTCCTTTTCTCTGTCTTAAATGGGTGAGCGCTTATTTTTAAACGGTAGATTCTCCCACAATTGGAAACATCCTTTCCACATCCACCCTGTCAAGACCCCTCAGAATCATATATGTTTCAATCAAGTAGTCTCTTACTCTTCTAAACTCCAGCGGATACAAGCCTAGCCTGTTCAACCTTTCCTCATAAGACAACCCACCCATTCCAAGTATTAGTCCAGTAAACCTTCTCTGAACTGCTTCTAACGCATTTACATCCTAGATGTGGTCTCACCAGTGCCCTGTATAGCTGAAGCATAGCCGCCCTACTTTTGTATTCAATTCCCCTCGCAATAAATGATAACATTCTATTAGCTTTCCTAATTACTTGCTGTACCTGCAGACTAACCTTTTGCGATTTATGCACTGGTACGCCCAGATCCCTCTGCATGTCAAGTATTGTTGGTGTCCTTGAACTCATACCCAATTTGAGCCTTTGATGGAAGAGCAGTGCAAAATCGTGGATTTTGTTTTGTTGTAAAGTTTCTATTTTCAGTGATACAGTTTATTTTTCTGCTATAGATAATTTATTTACACCATGACATTTTAATATAGCCTGTTTAGATTGTCAATAAAAATGTCTGTCAGTCTTCATTTAGCATACAATAGAAACTGCCTCAGTTTATTGCAAAAGCATTGGTCTGCTTTCCTTATTAAATAATACACTGAACTACTTGTGGTATGATTTTCTTTTTTCTTGGACATATATTCTATTGATTCACATTTTATAACAGATTTCCAAAACAACAAGCCATTTCTAGTCAAATGACCTAAAGTTATTTCTTCGAGATTAAAAAAATAAATTAAACCACAATTGAAATAATTCCTTGTTTTGTATTACATTTATTTATATCCATGTTTCACAGTTATTCTTTATCAGGCTAATTGTTCTTTTAGAAAATGTCAAACACTAAATATTATAAAGTAGGTTTGAAAAAGACTTTATCAAACTACTTGATTACAACGTTTTCTCAGGAAGTTATGAATTTATTTAATACAGCCCCAGATAGGAGCAACTATCTGCACAGTTCTTACTGGACCACAAAATGGGCTGAGTTGCTGAAAATGCATTTTCACCAGTCGATTTTCTCATTATGCAAGTTTGAGTACCAATTAATTGATCTGTTTAAACAAATACCAAAATAACTTCTTCAAATTGTTACTTGGAATTCTTTGGAATGGAATTATACCAGCGCCATTACATGGTGACGTCAAAAATATTGACAAAAATAACAACTTATATTTATATGTATTTATGCTATATAAAATGGGACATATTTGGTGAATGGTAAAAAGATTGATCTGTCTCATGTTTATACAACTAGTTACATTTATATAGATACAGAAATTAGGAATATATATAATAATAGAAGATAAATCTTAACTATCCATCTGAAGATTGATATTTTGTTTCTCTGTCAAGTTAGCAATTAAGGGGCTGGATTTTAAAGCCCCTCTACCATTGGCGAGGGTGCAATGAAGATCGGTACAGAGGAGGCCTGCCACCGACCCAGGTGGCGGCAGGCCCTGCACCGATCTTGGCGGTGGTGGTGAGGCCTCGTTGCGGCCGCCCCGCTGCTTGGCGATGGGACCCACATTAAGATATGGAAATGCCATATGCTACTTACCATGCAGCCCGCAGCGATTCTGCCATCACGTTGCCATCTTCATTCTTGCCGCTGGCAATGCCATGCCTTAGAATCCGCGTTCGGGAGGGGCGGGGTGGGAGAACGCCTGGAAAGGTCATTGCATTGATTTGAGCAAAACTGTCACTTAACTGGCCAATTAAATTTTAAA
Organism: Heterodontus francisci; assembly: GCF_036365525.1. Taxonomy (NCBI): domain Eukaryota; kingdom Metazoa; phylum Chordata; class Chondrichthyes; order Heterodontiformes; family Heterodontidae; genus Heterodontus; species Heterodontus francisci. The sequence goes on from NC_090386.1 coordinate 78,666,716, forward strand.
TGTTCATTCAAGGCTGTCAACCTTTTAAAAATGGCATCGGCGCCTGCTCATTGGCACCGGATGTAGTTGCCAGTGAAGGCTCGCCTGCCCCCTCCACGTCATCGCAGGGAGCGTGTGCCGCGGCAATGCAAATGAGCCACCACGTTTGAAATTGTGGTGGCCCCCTAACGTGGTGCCTAGGTGCATGGGTTGCATTTTTTAAATGTCAGCTGCCTACTTCGACGGCGGAGTCTTAAAATTCAGCCCTAGGCTTTGTTTAAGGTGCAAGCATTGACTAAAACCTCCAGATTAAATAGAACTGAAAGTCAATGTAATTTAAATTTTTATTTCATGAGAGGAAGAGCAAAACTCACATTACAACCCAAAATGAAAATATAAATTCGACCATCTGATTCTGTGTTAATCCATTTATTTTGGATGAAGCTGAAGATGGGGAAAAAATATTGAATTTGTGCGGTTTGGCAAGAATTGGCCAGCGTTATTTGTATTTAGAAGCTTGGTTCTAAAATGGGAAAGAAATTCATGCAATTTTTTCCCCCAGATTTCTTGAGATTATCTCCGTGACATTCTCATTTACTTTAGTAATTCAGGCAAACCACAATATCCACTGAAGGAAATGTTTATTGTGTAGGTAGCCAGGAGTATCCGATAGGGAGTCCTTCAATATTGTTGCTAAGAAACCTGAAGCACCAGATGTAAAAGCCTGCAAATTTTGGACTGATAACATAGCCGGAAGCATCCAGCTATGAGTATTGGAATGGAATGAGCAACCTGGAAGAGCAGAGTTTGAATACTGTGAAAAATGTTCTTTGCTCTCATATTGTAATAGTGGAAATTACCTAAATAGACTTATAATAGCTCATAACCAGACATTTTTAATGCCTCCCAAATGTTTTAGATGATATACATATGGCCATGGTCCTAGGTTTGACTCCTAATTTGTGTTGAGTTAGCTTATGGCAGCAGTTAGGATGCTAACATTGCTGTGGTATAATGAGGGGAACATTATTTGGGCTTTCTCCTGTACATCAGTATGCAATGGTTGGACATCAGATGAGTTCAGGATCAGGCTGATTTCATGCGTTAAGAAGGCTTTTAACTCTTATGGTCTTGATTCCTGCATGAAAAATGACTGCACAGGTAAGGTACCAGAGGGCAACTAGTCTTACAGAACTGTACCCAGGCAAGAAGTTCCTAGGGAAAAAAATTGGCAGGGGAAGAATCAGAACAAAAATTTAAATAGAATGAGAAATGTTATTCAAATCATGTGGGCTTGTCATGCATTATCGACCTATTTCACTTTTAATTCCCATTTCTGCCCTTCTCTGTATTTAAAGGACTCCATTAATGTAACCTACAATTTGAAACTGTCATTTTGGTTGGCATATCTAGTAGATAATGAGATGGTTCTGAAAACTGTGAAGACAGTTTAGAGACGACCTTAAGAGGACCACCTTAAGAAGCTGAAAGTGAAGGTCACCGGAGGAAGTGATGTTGCATCACACATGACCAGGGAGTTGTAGGTGTAGCCCAACAGGGGGAGAAATGTATTGGTGTGATTCTGCAGTAGCTGTAGGTATATATATTTTCTATTTAAGTTATAATAAAAACCCATGTTTTCTTTGGATATTGTTTGGAGTCCTGTGAATCTTACAATAGTTCACATACCAAAGGAAGAAGTAATATTACAAAGACCCCATCTTCAAAATATTTTCATTGAAGAAAATCAAATTAGCCAAATTCTGTCTGTGAGTTATCCAATTAAAAAAAAATCATTCTCATGATGTGCTGTAACCACATATTAACAGTCCAGCACCTGTGTTATAATTTCCATACAAAGGTGTTCAATTCTGTCAGATTTTTGTAGCATTGCATTTCAGTAATAACTTTGAGTTATTATTAATTAATTTAATCAATCCTATTTTTGCTGTAGTTTGAAAGGTAGTTGGACATTGAAGCATAACTAAGAACAAAATAACTGTTCCTTGGACTGCAAGGGATTAATCTGAGATTTGTGTTAATCTTTGTAACTAACTGTTGACTTGGTGGAAGATTGTTTCTTTCAACAAACTGTGTTTTTAAATTGTCAAAAAGACATTGAGAAAAATGATCATAGTAGATTGGCTCTTCAATGGAAGTACTGGAGTTTATTTCCTTATCTCGTACCTGTTTACTCATTACCCCTGAGCTCACTGACCTACATTAGCTCCCATTAATTTTAACATTTCCATCCTCATGTTCAGATCCCTCCCTGCAACCTCCTCTAGCCCTACAACCCTTCAAGAATTCTGTGCTCCTCTACCTCTGGCCTCTTGTGTATCCCTCAGTCCTCTCACCCCACTGATGGTGACCCTGCCTTCAGCCTAAGCTCTAGATTTCCTTATCAAAACCTCTCAGCCTTTCCACCTCTCTCACCATAGCTGTAGCACCAGTACAAAGCAAAACAACTTCACACCCATGCTATAGTTGCAATGTAGATACTGTTACAGACAGGGGGGAGATGGTATGGATGAATTCCACTTTTCACCTCTCAACTGACCGTAGACAGTAAAAATAAATTGTTTTAGTCCATGAGTGTTTAGTGGTCAGATAAACAGACAAACAACAGGTTTTATTGTACGAGTAAAATAAAGGTAAATTATTTATTAAAAAAGACCCAAAAATATTCATTACCACACCCACTCACACATGCACATACACAAGAAGAGATAGCAATTAGAGGATAGCATGCATTTAAGTCTGATTGTTGTAAAAAAAAAGAGTTCACTTTGAAATCTTCTTGGTTTCCCAGGAGGATTTTTTTTTAACTGTGGTGCAGGCATGGTGTTCCTTTTTTTGGTTCACTGAAGTATTGCAGAGTCAGTTGGTTAAGATTCAGTCAAAGTCAGTGGCAAGAATCCTGTTACGATTTCTCAGGTCAGGAGTTTCCAAGGTCACCTTTCACTACTTCTGCCTCTGTGGTTTAAAGATGTTACAGGCAGGCTCTTCTTCTTGGCTGGAGTGAATCTCACAGCTTTCTGGTTGGTTGCCTTTCTGTTTCTGTCCTTCAGAGAGCTCTTTTTAAAGAAAAAACCTTATCAGGCTTGGTTTCTGTCAGGTGACCATAGATGCTGTCCCATGGTGTGTTCATAAAATGTCTTTGAACATGTGGCCATTGTTACACAATGGGGTTTGAATGTGGCTTATCTTGATAAAATGATGTTACGTCCCACCTATTATTTTGGCTTTGAATCCAGAGTCTCTCTGTCTGCGAGGGCCTTTGTCAACCTAATTATTGGTGATAGGAGCCATTTAGCATGAATGGGCTGATTAGCCTTTCAATATGCCTTCCCCAGGACTAGTCCAGACGTCATGATGGCCTGGATTTTATCAAGCCCTCGACATCAGGCTCCATAGTGGAGGGAGCCAAAAGATGGGGCCAGCAGTGTTCCGCCCTGGAGGCCGACGCAGAAGGACCCGGCCTGATCCACCGGAGACAGCGAGACTCAGTGGTGGCACCACCCCTCCACCCCCGTAACTGGACGATGAGACCTGGATTTCAATATTTAAATTAATGGCATGCATAAATTTAAATTAACTTACTTTCAATCTGCCAGGCCGGATTTGATCTTCAGTATGGGTGGCTGGCACTCCGGCTGAGGAAAGCTGGCGTGACACTGGTGAGGAGTGGGTGAGGAGGTAAGATTTTCAATGCAGGGGGGAATGAGGTCAAATAAACGTATTGGGTGTAGGGGATGATGGGAAGGGGGAGCTTTAAATTTTGTGCAGTTGGTGGTGGGGGGACGGTCAGATTTAAAAGGTAGAAGATATGCCAAATAAAGAATATTAATTCATCAGTTGGAAACTTAAATCAAACTTTTAAAGAAAAAAATCCTGCAGTAAACTTTTTAAAAAACTAGCAGCCAAGATGGCTACCATAATTTACAACTGAAGCACCTTTTCATATTCCAAGGCTCCAACTGGGGACAGGGGTCTGAGGAGCATGGACTCAGAACAATGGCTTGCTTTGAATGATTGAATTACCTAAGATTTCTTCATTAGCATGGCATTTAAGGCAATCCTAACACTTTGACTTTGAAAAAGCAAACCCTCCAATTGTAAATATTGGCATCCTGGGGCCTGGGGAACCTTGAATCTCAGAGGTTCCAGAGAATACACTGAGGCAGTCATGTGACCATCTGTCCATCTCTGTGAAAGCTGGGAGTTTACTTGAACAAATGGTCAAGCCAATAACTCAGACTGTGAACAAGCAGGAAGGCTGTGTGGCTCCCTCACTCTTTCTCTCTCTCTCTCTTTATCTCTCTCCAGATAACACGAAAAGTCTGAAAACCGTCTGCAACTGTGGACCTTCCAACCCTACAGATTGCTACAGTGACCAGGTGAAGAGAGCCACCTACAAGTCTGCCTTCAAGAAAATCCTGAGCCAAGCGGATCAGCCACAAAGTGCACTTTGGCCAGCCAAAGACTTCAAGAATATACCTTTAGCCGAAAAACCGAATCATCCAACCTCACAGACTATGTATTTAATTTTAATTTATTCTGGAATCAAGAGTTCACCTACCTAGGCTCAACTATCACCAGTAACCTGTGTCTCGATGAAGAAATCAACAAGCGCATGGGAAAGGCTTCCACTGCTATGTCCAGACTGGCCAAGAGAGTATGGGAAAATGGCGCACTGACACGGAACACAAAAGTCCGAGTGTATCAAGCCTGTGTCCTCAGTACCTTGTTCTACGGCAGCGAGGCCTGGACAACGTATGTCAGCCAAGAGCGACGTCTCAATTTATTCGTTCTTCGCTGCCTTCAGAGAATCCTTGGCATCAGGTGGCAGGACCGTATCTCCAACACAGAAGTCCTTGAGGCGGCCAACATCCCCAGCTTATAAACCCCACTGAGCCAGCGGCGCTTGAGATGGCTTGGCCATGTGAGCCGCATGGAAGATGGCTAGATCCCCAAAGACACATTGTACAGCGAGCTCACCACTGGTATCAGACCCACCAGCCGTCCATGTCTCTGCTTTAAAGACGTCTGCAAACGCGACATGAAGTCCTGTGACATTGATCACAAGTCGTGGGAGTCATTTGCCAGCGATCGCCAGAGCTGGCGGGCAGCCATAAAGGCGGGGCTAAAGTGTGGCGAGTCGAAGAGACTTAGCAGTTGGCAGAAAAAAAGACAGAAGCCCAAGGGGAGAGCCAACTGTGTAACAGCCCTGACAACCAATTTTATCTGCAGCACCTGTGGAAGAGTCTGTCACTCTAGAATTGGCCTTCATAGCCACTCCAGGTGCTGCTCCACAAACCACTGACCACCTCCAGGTGCTTACCCATTGTCTCTCGAGACAAGGAGGCCAAAGAAGAAGAAGAAGAAGAATTCTGGAATCTAATCCAACCACAAAATTTACTTTCACTCTGTAATCTATTTGTGTGTGTGTGATTCTTTTATGAATGTGTGCATGAATGTGTAGCATATTCATTAGCATTTATTTTTAGATCAGGTTCAGATTGTTAAGAATAATCAACTCACTTCTTTCTTGCTTAAACTCAAGAAAACCTGTCTGATTGGTTCTTTCACGATCACATTAAAGGTAAAAGGTAAAACGCTCACTGAGGTGATAAGCACAACCACTGTTTAAAAAAGGAATAAACCCTGTTGCAGTCAAATAAGAGGAAGGGCGAGAAAGAGCCCGAGACCCCCTCCTCACCTGGCCGTATTCAATTGTCTACTGTCTTCAAGTTCTGTTTATTCCACTTTTGTAGCCTTCGCCCAATAGAACAAACAAATGCTTTTATAGCATAACCAGAAATGTTTCTGGTACTAAAGTCAGGCTTCCACACTCATGACAGGATGACCGGAGCTTCTATAACTTAACATTCTTTATCAGTCCATAAAGTCTACTTTGCTAACATTACACACATCTGCACGTTGCCTGGGACACTTAAGAATAGACCTTGAAATGCACAGAATGTCATCATTTCCTAAGCTAGAGTAGTTGCATATTTTTGACTTTCTATTTAGCACCCCAGCATAATTTATCAAAGAAATTTAATTTATCCAAGTCATTTTTGTCGTATCAGAAATTGAAAAGTCAGTTTGTGAGTTGGCTAACTATTAGTTGTCTCTATGCAAAAGCAAAAAATGTGCATCATATTAGAACCCCATTTATAAGAAAACCTTTTCAAAAGTATTCAATTGATTGGTGTGCAAGTCAGTTGAGTCCTGTTATAGTGAATGGAATGTCTATATATTATTAATGCCACAGAGAGCAGTGAAGTAGAGCTCCTAGCTCAATAGAAGCTTGTGCTTCCAGTTATAGAGCATGTATCTCTGGGCACTGATTGATTCTTCTGGATTGTAATTTTTAAAACCAGTAAATTCACCTACAGGAAAAAAAATTGCTGAATAACCATCTCTCTCCATGTCGTCTCCTCATCAACCAAGGGTTGCTAATCAAGGCCGAGGCCGTGATATCACTATGGGGCAAGGTGAGGCCCCAGCTGGTGGAGGGATTAAACCCACACTGTTGGTATTACTCTGCACCACTCTAGTGAGCTAGCCAGCTAAGCAACTGGCCCCCTATGAATAACCACCATATTTGCAAAATAAGCAGACAGTGTCATTTCAATCACAGACTGAAGACATGAGAGACTTTGAGCTTAGAGACACTTTGGGCTGGAAATGCCGGCATCACGCGGTGGATCAAGATAATATGCTGGTCGGGCCCCCACCCCAATCACAGCGTCAACTTCCTCTGCGCAGGCGCTGGCACTGGCACCATTTTAAAAGGGCAGCCAGACCTGCTGCTAAATTTCAATATTTAAACCCGTACCCACCCAAGTACACCGCAAAACAAATCACCCCTTTCCTCCCACCAATAACACTTACATATAATAGTTGCCCTTTCCCCCTGCCCCCCCAAAAACACTGACATGGAAGTTTTGACCATCCCACCCCCAACTGTTCAAAGTGCAGAGGTCACCCCTTCCTCCCTCCCCCCCACTATACATGCTGATTTGACCCCGTTCCCTCTCCCCACCACCACTACACTAAAAATCCTAAGATCCCCCCTTCTCCACCTTGGTGGCACCAGCTTTCCCTGGATGGGAATGAGTGCCAGCTGCCACACGTAAGATCCCGGGCAGCTGGTAAGATCACTGTCAATTTTATTTAAATGCATTCATTTACTTTATTTAAATACTTTTAGTCGGGTCCCGTTGCTCAGCAGCAGTCGGGGCCACCACAGAGCCTGGCTGCCACCTGGAAGATTGGGCCCAGCACTCCCGGTATTGGGCTCCATGGCAGACTGCTGCCAGTATGAATTTCCAGCAGCACCCCCAACAGCTCCCACCCCCACCCCCACCGCCAGGGAGCCCGGCATCGGGACCTCAACAAAATTCAGCCCTTTGAATCTGTGAGGGAAATGTAATAAATTCTGAGAGGCATGTCTGTTTACTAGAACTCCTTCACGTTACAGCACTAACATTCCATCGTTAGACTCTGACAGAGTAAAGTTTTTGATGTGGTGAAATTTTATTCTGGTAATTTATCAACTTCATATAAATTGTATAATTGTATTCGATGCAATGAGTGAACAAGACAAAAAAAAGGTTAGTAGAGTTTATTCTGGTAATGCTGTCCTGTGATGTAATTGAATTTCCATTAGGACTGATGCCCTGATTGAACATACCTAGTGCTCACAGGGAGCATTGGTTGGTAAATTGTAGAGCCAAGGTGGGGGGTGGGGGGGCGGGGGGTGTGGAATTATAATCCAAAAAATGGATAGCTTTGGGTCAGGTGGGAGCTTAAAGTGTTAAAAATCAGAATCCCAACACTAACCTGCCTCCAACACAAGCACTATTGGTTTTAAGGGAGGTGGGATGGGTGATGGACAATCAACAAGCTCACAGGAGGCAGGTTGCAATTTAAACATTATAATTAGGCTGCATGCTTCATATTTATCCACCATCTCAAATTTAACTTTGGTCAGCCTGGTTTCTGGGTCTTGGGAAACTTGACAGCTAAAGGAAGTGTCCTTACCTTGCCAACTCCCTGTGATTGGACACCCCAACCTGGTTCAGTGATCAGACTCCCCTAGAATTGGACCCCACCCCCAACCAATCACCATATGCCTGCAGCCTCTCTCCAGCATTCCCTGCCTGACTGGAAGTCAAGCTTGTCAATCAGGCTGACATCTGAGCAGTAAACTTGTCAGTGACATCACATGCACAATGTGGATTTAAAATCCCACAGTATGCAGGTAAACCCCAACTTCCAAGTTTCCTGTAAGCTAGGACAACATATGCACAGCTAGATGTGGAACTCCCGAAGTTGCTGTCCGATTTTCCCTGCTCTTCCAGGCTGCGCTATAACAGTATCTCACTGATAGACTTGGCAAGGAAATGCATGAATTTGCTGTACTTGCCTGCTAGTTATTCACTATACATGGCAGAAAAAGTTAAGGCTGGTGCATTCAGGTGTCAGTGAAATTTTAACTGTGCAACAGTAACAATTACTGTCAAACAACCTCTCTAGCCCTGAAAATTTAATTTTCCATGTGTGGAGTTGCATTCCTTTAGAATGTAATAAGTGTTGGAGATTTAAAAAACAATTGTTTTTAATTATTCTTTCTGTCTCCTTTATCACTTTCTTAATCCCATCTTTCTTTCTCTCTCTTGATTTTATTTCCTATATGTGATTTTAATCTAATTTATCCTTCCTGGTTTATACTTCTTAGTTTAGACTCCGCATTTCTCAGTGAGGATTATTCAATCTGTTTGGTTGAAGAGCCACTCTGTTGCAGTATATTCACTTTTATAGAACAAACTCAATGATCACTTAAAAGCATTCAAGTGTTTTGGGTATATTGTCATTTACCTCTTTTCAATTTTATAATGTATTTCATATCTTATCAACATGAACATGTGTAGAATATTCATATGTGGGAACAGAGAACATTCAGGATGCAAGGTGAGGTACCAAAAAAAATTGGTTTCATTTGATTTCCTTTAAGAATAAATCAATGATGCTATTAAAAATATGGCTTCTGTAAATGTTGCATCTGATTTTTGTCAGTCTTTTCAAAATACCGCTGAACTGCAAACTCCAAGTATGTTATTTATAATTAATAATTGTTCTTTGATCTGCCTCTATATAACATAGACAAGCCCCACAACTTCTATGCTTTATTAATTTATATTAAGCACTCTCGTACTTTGAAGGTTAACCATTTCAAATCGATTGACAAAATAGGAGTTTGATATTTTATTTCATGCAATTTTGAAATTGCTAGAGTTAAAATTGAAGCTGTTTTTGTTTACTAAATTTCAAAATGTAGACTAGACTGGTTTAAATGATCTGGAAGTGAGTTAGATTAACATTTTAAATCATGGTCAAGGGATTAATAGATGTTTAAAACCAAATGACATGAGTACCTGATCATCTCCATTCTGTGCAATAAATCTTGCACTTCATAGAATCATTGAACGATACTGCTCAAAAGGAGGCCATTAGGCCTATATTGTGTCTGAATGACAAGCAAGAGTAGGCCACTTGGTTATCCTATTAGTCTCACTCCTCTTGTCATGCTGGGCCCCCACCTGCCAAGAATGAGGCATATAAATTTCGCCAGATGGACAGTAAATTTTAGATTGTTGCTGGAAAGAAAAGAAGGCCTGTTACAAGGGCTGCCAGACACTTAGGTGGAGGATATTTGCCTACCAATAGGGACAAGGGAGGTTACTTCCCTTATCCACTTATCCTAGAATAGACTTTGACCACCAGGTATTGTGTGTAAGAAGAGACATTCCAGGGTCTGCTAGGGCAAGAGAATCCACAAACACAGAAGTGATTACACCAGTTGGTCACATGACTAACCTGCTGGCCAACTTGGGGAGTTTTGAATTGTATAGACAGTTTTTGAACTGAGAGAGACTGTTTGCTTCTGGACTGAAAGGACCTCTCCTGTCTGCTCCCATGTCTTTCACACAGGCCTCTGGATCCACTGAAGACACGTGAACCTCAAGAGAGGAAAGTCTCCTACATCGAACAAGTTTAAGAAGAATACTGGGCCCCAACAAAAAGCAAGGACTCTACAGTGAGCTCGAAGAACCGTAACAAAAACTCTTCAGATGTTGCCTCAATCTTTTCCACTTTATTTCTTCTGCTCTTTTCTGTCTCTATCTGCATGTGTGTATCGCGTGTGCATTCTAGCGTCGGTGCGTTGTGTACCCGTAGGCGTTAACCGAATTAGAGTTTAAGTTTAATAAATTTCAACCTTTCTTCTTTAAACCTAAGAAATCCTTTTTGGCTGATTTCTTTGCCTCATAGTTGCAAAGCAGTGAACAAGGATTCATCAAAGGGGAGCTAAAAACACGGTGGGCTGAATTTTATTGGCCCTTTGAACTCAGTGGCACGCCCGCATTCGCCGGCCACCACCGAGCCCCCGCGATATTAATCACAGGGGCTCATTAGAATCACGGCGCTGAGCCGCCCTCCCCATATTATGTGGGTAGAGGCAGGACATTTGGCGCAGTGAGAGAGTTTGATAGCTGCGCAGCAGGTGCTGGGGCCCTATTTTAAGCGTTCCAGCTACTGCTTCCTGACAGCTGTCAAAGAATACTTACCTAACTGCTGAAGACTGGGGGTGCTGTCAATCTGGCAGCAAAACAGAAAGTACTGCAGAAATCCAGCTGGTCAGGCAGCATCTGTGGAGAGAGAAGCAGAGTTAATTTGTCCAAGTTCACAGACCTGAAAGTTAACTCTGCTTCTTTCTCCACAAATGCTGCCTGTCCTGCTGAGTGACCCCAGCACTTTCCGCTTTTCTGCCACATACTTACCCTGCTGTGTCCCAGTGTCCTGTGAAGTTGCGATCCTCTTCTCCCATTCAAGTGTAACATTCCTTCTTGTAGGCGTGCTGCACCTGGGATGAATAATCTTAATTTTGCACATTCCAGGGCATGAGACTTAAATAGACCATAAAAGGTATTATAGAGGTTTACAGAGAACACACTGACACCAATGGGAATACATGGGTGTCACAACAATGTAAATACATCTTTCACTAAATGTTCCCCACCAACATGTGTGTCCATTTCTCTGTGCGAATGATGTGTGCCAGCATGTAGCGCCAATGTTTCATCCCTTTGCACCGTTGGCCCTTCAGGAGAGCCAACATATGCAATAACATCATTACCATGCCACAATTACTCATGAGCGTCTCCACGGATGCAGTGGCATGGACATTGGCTCATTCAGCTGCTGCCTCTGATGGTTTACACAGGGATGCTGCAGATGCAGATTGGTACACAGCAGTTGAGCAAGGGTGATGTATGGCTTGCAGAACTCATATCGGTTCCTATGGAGCAGACAGCCTTTGTCTGATAAACCACTTCCGGACGTCCCTAGCTCACTGCTAGCCCTGCGTGCAGAGCCTGGGTGCCATCTGCCCTCCCGTGCATCTTTCATGTTGTAGGTCCTCAAGTCCTCATAGTCCGAGGAGGAATCCTGTTGACATCTCTCCTCATCATGCCAGGCCTATTGGGTGTGTAGTTGTGCAGAGCAGCAAAGAAAGGAGCTGGCCTTTTCAGCCCATAGTACAGGGCATCACCCTATCCATCCAGACATTGGAGGCGCTCTTTCAGCATGCTGATCTCCTGCTCAATGGTGGCTCATGTAGCTCAGTGGCTGGCATTGTATCTCTCCTCTGCAGCAGTGGTGGAGTCTCTCACTGGTGTTGGGAGCCGTGACTGCAAAAGATAGCCCTTATCTCCAAGAAACGACCCCTCCATCTGAGCCAGTTCAGTGAACAGCGGTGGCAGCCGGGCTTGGTGCAAGACCCAGCTGTCATGGCAGCTGCCTGAGAAGTGGTCATACATTTGCTGCAAGTATCTGTGGTGTTCACATACCAGCTTCACCTAGATTGAGAGGGCTCCTTTAATGGTGACGTCTGCAGGTGGTAGCCTGGCAGGAGGCCTGATGGCCACATGAGTGCAGTCTATGAATATTACAACCTATGGTTCTCCGGCAATGGTGCCAGAACCAATGGCCCTCTGGGCCTGGCTGTGAGAGTCCGTCCTGAAGTGGACATCCTCACTGGCCCTCCGGTGCGGGGCATTGGTGACCTCCCTGATGCAGCGGTGCACTGTTGACTGTGTGACCCCACAAAGGTCTCTGGTGGGCCCCTAAAAGGCTGCAGAGGCATCAGGCTTGAGAACCGCTGCCACTGTGAGGAACAAAGGCATGAAATGTTCACCGGAGCCCATGGGCTGCAGATCATCCTTGAGCAGGGCACAGAGACGTGTCACCACCCTCTCTACATGTGCAATCTCCTCTGACACTGGTGCTCTGACATCCGATGGCATGTCATGTGGGGCCTGTAGATACACGGCAACCATAATGGTGGGCTCCCCTTGGGGGCTGCTGCTAAAGACTGGGGGCCTCTATGTGGATCGTACCTGCCTGTTGATATTGCCTCTGGTGCATACGGATCCTCACGTGCAGAGGATCTCACAATGTAGGATGAGCCATACCTATTTCCATGTGATAAATAAAGTTGAACCCTGCAAGTATTCGAAGATTCCTAACAGGGCAGGGATTGGCATGCAGCTGCATGCCTGGATCAACTAAGTGGCATGCCATGGCATTGCCCATCTTGGCCAACACTCAGAGTGTCACAACATGACCACATCAAGATCCTACCAGCTGAATTGATTGCCCCCACCATCTATAACACCTTAATGCTCCTGCCCTTTCTGGCACCCTCCCCACACACAGGGTGTCTAGTGTGCCATTGCCCCCTTACAAACACTGAGCGTACACTGTTAATGGAGGGATGGTACATGGTACTTCCCTTCATGCCAGCACAGTTTTCCCTCCAGTAATGCCAGACCCCCTCCCTTTCAGAATGCAGAGTGCGACCCCTGAGCATCCCCCCTCCCTCCTCCATATAAGAATACAGAGTTAGACCCCTGTATATCCCCCTTCCCTCCTCTCTTCCAGAATGCAGAGTTAGACCCCTGTGTATCCCCCCTCCCTTTAAGAATGCAGAGTTAGATCCCTGCTTATCCCCCCTCCCTCCTCCCTTCACCACCTCTCTCTGCTTTCTGTCCCTTAGCAAATTTTGTATCCACACTGTCACTGCCACTTTAATCCCATGAGTAATTTTGGACTAGCTTTATGGATGTCATCCAGATAACTGGATATGTAAACCTTTGATCTCATAGTTTACAGTAAGGCAGACCAGTTGTCCTGTGGATTGGGAAGATTCAGCCTCTGTGGGATATTTATCAAATGAAGACACAACTGCATTGAAAGAGGTCAGTTTGTGAGTTTTGTTTTCCATTGCTAGGTCCTGGATGGTGTTATCTGCCTGTTCATTAGCTGTCAGTCTGCTATTCATACCCTTGTGATTTTGAAGCATAGTTCAATAAAATTAGTTCTAGAATTTTGTAATCCTATACCTTTGCCAGTGTCATTCTTTATTCTATTCAAGTCTGAATCCTCGTAACAGTTTACGTGTTACAGAGCTGAGCTTGTCTTGACAACTTCTCTGAGACTCTGGTAACTCAAAACTATGGTTAGCATGTTCTTCCTCTGTGCTCATAGCCTGTGTACGTTCATCTACAGACTTTCTCTTTGAATGTGTCGTACAGCTCTCTGACTTCTGTTCCGTCTGAGAATTGCACCATTGGGTGTCTGAACCTTGTACAATCTGGGATGGTCACATATCCTAGCAACCTCTGCAGGATACCAAGTTCCCGACGCATGATTGAGGAGTCTGATCTTTTGTCCTACTTGCAATCGTGCTAATTCTGGTCCCGCTTGCCTGTCATATGATGTCTTCATCTTCATTTGTTTGGAAAGCTTAGAAAAATGATGACTGGCAACATCACCTATCACCAGCAATCCCTCTGGCCTTCAGGTACTTGCTGCAGCAAACTGAAGCCCAAGGAGATACTTCTGGTCCTATCGTCTCTTCGTGTCAAAACTCCCTGCCTTTGTGTCGTCCTTTACATGAACCGACCCGATACACTTGATCTGGATATTTTGTACTACCTTCAATGCGTGTCTGACTTCATGTATTGTGACAATTTGTAAACCTCAGCATATTCAAGATCCTGCAATGGCTGGTTGTGTTGTGTCTGCAATACAAAACATTTGTGGTAGCTATTCGGAGCTCCCATAGCTGTATTAATGTTATCGTTCCAATGCACCTGATTGGAGAACCATTGTAAGCAGTCAGCTAGTCATGGTGGTCATACCATAGATTCCCATTTCTTTAAGTACATGCCCTTCAGTATATGTTATGAAGTGATTGTTTTTTTGCTACTTTTTTTAAAAAACAGAGCCATCAAGGGCACTGAGGGAGCTGGATTGGCAACAATGTTGCTGGTTGTCACACGGCTCGGGTTAGGCTTGGAGAAGAAATCCTGGTAATGGCAGAAAAGTGACAAGTGCTCCTTTGATTGGACAAGCCCAGTAGTAGCAGAGCACCTGGAAGGACAGAGATAACTGACAAGCTTTTTGGTGTGTGTATTTTACCTTCTGGAAGGAGATGAAGTCAGGTCTGAAGAAGAAGTCAAGAAAGAAGAGAAGACCACAACCCAGCTTCGTTTTCCAATATCTCTGAAGGATCCTGTGAAGTCCACTGTGTTGATTCATCTTGTTTCCTGTATTTGAAGAAAGCCTGCTAAAAATAATTTTCAATGTCGCCTGAAAAGAACTGTTCTGGAAGATTCTAGTGACCTGTCTACATGTACCCGGAAGTTAGACTGTATGTCAGTTTGGAACACCAAATCACATCTGCTGTTTCCTTCAAAATGAGCAAGTAGTTAACCCAAATGCTTTTTGTCTGTACCAGAGCTCTGATCCAAAAAATCCCCTTTTTCGGTTAACTGGTATAAATGTGTGTCTGTGAGTGTGAAGGGACTAATGTAAAAATGGACTTTAAAAAATTTGGTTAAGGTAAAGATGGGACTTTAAAAAAATTAATGTTAGAATTTTAAAAAATCGATCTGTGTATTTATGTTTTACTTCTTTAGTAGTTAAGACTTGTTTTATAATAAACTGATAATTTTGTTGTTCAGTAAAGAAACCTAGCTAGTGTGCACTATTTCTGGGAAAAATAGAGTATATGATTAACCATATCGATAAGTAGAAACATTTTAAATAATATGCTGTGACCTGTGGAGAAGTGGGACTGAATTAACAGTGCACTCCTCCCGCCTCAGTCATAACAATGGGCAGAATACTTGCACTTGCTCCAGTGTTGATTTTCACTCTGAGCTTATGTTTGCCACTCTTCTACAGACATATAATCTCGATCATAGTGAATGCCTCAGATTGCATGATAGCATTGACACGTTGATGCTTGCATGCTGTTTACATAAGTGCATTCTTCATTTGTGTCCTCCTGGTAACCTGTCTCTCTGCTTTTGTTGTATGTTGGCGTACCTCTTATTGTGTTTGCCATCCTGCCTTGCAGTCGTTTTCTCTGCATGTGATCTGCCACCATTTCTGTGTGCGGTATCTGAGCTCGGCCTTCTGCACTGCCTTGTCCAATGTCCTCACATGCCACAAGCTTTGCACTGGTCCTGGTATGGCAGACAACTGTGAATTGGGTGAGTCAGGCCACATTTGCCACAAGGCTTAGTGGACTTCTGAGCCTTGGTTACCACACCAATTGTCGGAGCCACCCCCAACACTTATAACTGTTGGTGCCCAGCCATGATGGTTTCAAATTTCCTTCCATCATTAAGTAGTGCATCTATGGTGTGCCCTCTCTTCTTTTTTAGCAGGGCTTTTGAAAGGTCTCTATTGGATAGACACAATTACTAGTTCTATAACCCGTTCTGACAATTCAGTATCTCTGAAGTCGCATTCTTGAGGTTTGTCTCGGCACCTTGCAACAAACTGGTCAATAGACTCATCTTGCCTTTGCCAGTGTATCTTAAGCTCAAGCCTATGTACTCGGAAATTGATCTTTACCTTGAATTGCACCTCCAGGAATGTCCATATCTTGCTAGGATCCTTCTGATCCTCAGCTGACAATCCTGATTTGTTGATCCATTTCAGGCCCTCATTGCCCAGTGCGATCTTACTTTCTACAACTTGTTTCTCTGGGTTGCTCACTTCTTGGTCCAGGAAACTGTCGAAACAGTTTAAATTTAGATGTAATGGCTGACACCTTCCAATCCTAGTTGGATACTTGAATGCCATTTTCTTAATGATCCTGCTTCTCGATAAACATAGGGTTTTTCACAGGTTTTCTTTTTCACAGGCACACTCCTTTTATGGGCTCTCTGCTTTACAGGCACAGTTTTTTTTCTTAGATAGTGTTATGACCAAGTGAGAAAGGTGTCTAGGGGATCCCTCTCAGCCTTCACCTGGTCTTAGCGTAACATGGCTTAATTTTAAACACACCATGTTTTTAGCTGCCGCTAGGTGAATCCTTGTTCACCACTTTCCAATTATAAGGCAAAGAAACCAACACAAACAGGCTTTCTTAGGTTTAAAGAAGAAAAGTTGAAAATTATTAAACTTGAACGCTAATTCGGTTAACGCCTACGGATTCACGATGCGCCCACGCTAGCAGGCATATGCGATACACACATGCAAATAGAGACAGAAAAGAACAGAAGAAAAATAAAGTGGAGAAGTTTGAAGCAATATCTGAAGATATTATAGTTGTTATAGTTCTGCGAGCTCACTGTAGAGTCCTTGATTGTAGGTAGATCTTGCTTTTCATTGGGGCCCAGTATTCTTCTTAAACCTTGTTCACTGTAGGAGACTTTTCTCTTTTGGGGTTCATGTGCCTTCAGTGGATTCAGAGGCTTGTAAGAAAGGGATTGGAGCAGACAGGAGAGATCTTCTCAGTCCAAGTGCAAACAGACACTCTCTCTCTCAGTTCAAACTCTTTGTGGCCAGTTCAAAAGAAACCCCTGGAACAGCTGGATTGTCATGTGACCAGCTGGCCTAACCAGTCCTGGCCCTTGTGGATTCTATCCTCCTTAGCAGGCCCTGGAATGCACTTCCTCACCTACGATGTCTGTTAGTATGTAAATGTTCTTTTCCAGCCATAGCTGATCTGTTTAACAAGTCATTTCCTTGCTCCAACAGTAATTAAAAATCAATGTTCATGACAAAATTGATGTGTCTCATTCCTGGCAGGTGGGGTCTATCATGACAATAGGCAGATTCATTTCCTGCAGGCCCGCCCCTTTAGGAGTGAGAGATGACAACTATTTTTTTTTGTTTACACAGCTCATTGTTTTTTAACTGTGAAACATCAGCTTTCTTTGCTTACACAGGCTGTTTTTTTAAGCTGAGAGAGCAGTATTTTTCTCCCTGCAGAGAGCTGCAGCTTGCAGTGCTGGCTGCTGCCATAATCAGCCTTTTACCTTGTGCTGGACCTCCAGTGGTGCTGTTGAGCTCTTTCTGCTCGTTCTGGCTTAGGCCCCATGCATAAAGCAAAAACCTGGGCAAACTAAAGCAGTTATGGCTCTAGCTACATCTTTTCAAATCTTTCAACATACTGCCAGATTAGTTGAAAGGTCTGATCTCCTGACAACTTTCCTACTGTACTCATAGAGTTTTAACATCTCCCGGTCCTGTCTGGAGTCCTAGCTCACTGCACTGTTGTGGGGTCTCCTGCCAGCTGCACTCCTGCAGGATCTTCTGCTACTCCAGGTAGGAAATCGACTGTTCCTTTTTCTCTCTTAGTATGTTCTTCAGAAAAAAATAATTAATGTAATATTTGGTGGTCCTCAGAAAAGTATATCCCAGTGCTGCCATCATATAACATTACTTGTTCCTTTAGAATGTGAACTAAATAAGATTCACAGGACTCCAAGTAATATCCAGAGAATACATGGGCTTTTATTATAACTTAAACTAGAATATACGCAGCTACTACAGGAACACACCAACACACATCTCACTCTGTCACCCACAACTCCCTGGTTATGTGTGACATGCCATCACTTCCTCCACTGACCTTCACTTAGCCTTCAATCTTTTAAAGTGATCCCACAATGCCATGGTCCTCAATTTTGCTACACGTCTATTATGTGGCACTTTATCAAGCACATTCTGAAAGTCAACGTGCACAACATCAATCATGCTACCATCATCAATCCTTTCTACTACTTCATCAAGGAAATATTCAAAATGTTGGATGATTGACAGCTATTATTACAATAAATACAATTATCCAGTGGTATATTACCAAGATCTATATTTTTATTTCTGAATAATAAATTTCTTCTGTACAACAGTGTCAATAAAATAGGAGCTCCAGTATTCAATATTTTAGATTTTGGACAGAGTATGTGACTCGCCAATATTTATCCCTCAACTAACACAAAAAACAGAATATTTAGCCATTATCTCATTGCCAGGAGCCAAGAGCGACGTCTCAATTCATTCCATCTTCGCTGCCTCCAGAGGATCCTTGGCATCAGGTGGCAGGACCGTATTTCCAACACAGAAGTCCTTGAGGCGGCCAACATCCCCAGCTTATACACCCTACTGAGTCAGCGGCACTTGAGATGGCTTGGCCATGTGAGCCGCATGGAAGATGGCAGGATCCCCAAGGACACATTGTACAGCGAGCTCGCCACTGGTATCAGACCCACCGGCCGTCCATGTCTCCGCTTTAAAGACGTCTGCAAACGCGACATGAAGTCCTGTGACATTGATCACAAGTCGTGGGAGTCAGTTGCCAGCGATTGCCAGAGCTGGCAGGCAGCCATAAAGGCGGGGCTAAAATGTGGCGAGTCAAAGAGACTTAGTAGTTGGCAGGAAAAAAGACAGATGTGCAAGGGGAGAGCCAACTGCGAAACAGCCCTGACAACCAATTTTATCTGCAGCACCTGTGGAAGAGTCTGTCACTCTAGAATTGGCCTTCATAGCCACTCCAGGTGCTGCTCCACAAACCACTGACCACTCCAGGCGCTGACCCATTGTCTCCCGAGACAAGGAGGCCAAAGAAGAAGATCTCATTGCTATTCATGGGATTTTGCTAAGTGTAAATTGGCTGCCACACTTCCTACATTACAGCAGTACCTACACTTCAAAGGTTCTTCAATGCTGTAAATCACTTTATGTTAAGAGTACCCTATTAGGGAAACAACCCACTTGTACCTGAAAGGGAAAACTTAAAGATGAAGGTGAGAAGTTTCAAATAGTTTCCTAATTGCTTTATGACAATGGGGGTTGTCTATCCTATCTCTTTCATCTGTACTGCTATGAAGATTGAATTTTTGTGTTTGTATCCGAAAGGATTCATTTGCTAAAACTATTAGTGTGATTTTCAATATGAGAATCCAGTGTGCAAGGCTTCCCATGCATAATGTACAATTCCAAAAATCAATAAGATAATCATTCTGAAATAACATTTTAGATTATCACTGCAGTGTCACTTTGTTTGCAGCAATTCATTCCATAGTTTTGCTAGAGAAGAATTAGATGAAGCATTAGAATTAGATTAAAGGATTTGTTAGAATAGATAGAAAGGGCTGAAATTTATAGATCGGAGGCGGGTGCAAGCAATGGCAGCTCATTTAAATATCCGAGGCAGACAGCCCCTGCCCCCCAATGATGTGGAGGGGGTGGGCTGTCCATCCCCGGCAATGGCGCCAGCTGCCTGTGCGCAGGCGCTGACACCATTTTTAAAGGGCTTCGAGACCTAACTTTCAATTTCATATTCAAAGAAAAATTTAATAAAAATTCGGGCAATATTGGGCCGGGCCTTCCCAACGTTGGGGTCTGTGGTGGGCTTTCCCGGAGGCATTTTCTGTTCCACTGACCATGACCCCTGAGGTCGGGAGGTCTGTAAAACTCAGCCCAGGAAAACTATTTCCTCGAGTGGTACAGTCTCTAAAAAGAGTGCATAAAATTAAAATTAGAGTTAGGCAATGATGATGTCAAAAAGCACTTCTTCACATAAAGGATAGTGGAAACCTGGAAATCTAACCCCCACCCCCACCCAAAAAAGCTGATGAGACTCAGTCAATTCAAAATTTCAAAACTGAGATGGATAGATTTTTGCTAGACAAGGATATTAAAATTTACAGACTAAAGCCAGATAGATGGAGTTAAGAAACAGATCAGCCATGATCTAATTGAATGGTGAAACAGGTTAAAGGGGCTGAATGGCCTACTCTTGTTCCTATGTTTGTAGATTATATCCCAGTTCTAAAGTATAACTCATGATGCAGTTTAGCAGGAGAAAGGAAAAAGGGATTGACACAGCTTATTTAGAAAGAATAGGGTCTAATTTCAAGTATACAGTACTACACAAGATGGTGATCTGAGAGCAAATGGCACCCAAAATTGCACTCGCTTTGAGAATTTTTTTTTTCTTGAGTTACTGTTCAAACTCATTTGCACATCGTCAAACGCAAAATCTACTGTGGACAAGAACAATCGGGCAGCATTTTAAAATATAATTTTTTGGAAAATATATTTTGCTTTAAAAATGTTCCTTTGTATATTTAAGTAACTTGGTGAAGTCTGATTACTACAGCTAAAAATGGGTTTATCACAAAAAAGCATTTTTAATCACACGTTCAATCCTTCGTCTGTGAGTAACCCGATTTTACATAAGCGAAAATAATTTTTTAAAATGTATGGAACTATTTTCTAGTTAGAATGGGGTACAGTCAGTTCCTTAATAATTAAAAAAAAAATCACATTTAAAAGCGTTCAAACATGCCTAATCATGTCCTTGCACCCAAAAGAACCAGCTTAATTTTTAGAGCCTCCTCAAAGGCCTGCAAATGAGCGATTAATTCACCCTGGGACATGACCAGTATTGTGCGTAGGACAGCTTCTCATGCGATGCTTTATAGACTAGTGCAAAACGTCACGGAAACTTACGCTAGATATAATTGATGCTCAAAATTCCACAGTCTTTTGCAAGGTTAAACTGGTTTTGGAGAATTGTACCAAAAAATCCAGCACAACCAAACAAAAGCTCTACCCGCAGGTGCTGATCTTTATTGCTGATTATTTAGGCATACAGAAGTGTGGCCGAGGGAAATTATAAGGAAATCCTATGTCACATGAATTGGATATCATAATCTTGCCAGTGCCTCCACATACATTTCTCCTATTTTACAGAAAGTGGGCTGATAAATACTTTAACAAGACAGGGCTAACTATAAAGCAACAAGCTGATTTTTTTTTTACATAAAATGTCTAAACAAACAATAAAATTAACTGTGACTTTCAATTTATTTCATAATATACTGATAATGATAGATATTTGTTAACCAAAGGTATTAAGGGATATGGTGCAAAGGTATGGAGTTAGGTTGCAGATCAGCAATGATCTAATTGAATGGCAGAACCAACTGGCTCGAGGGGCTAAATATATTCTTTGATATATTTAACAGGAGTAACTTGGTGCAGTTGGATTAATACAGCTAAAAATGAGTTAATGGCAAAAAGTAAGCATTTTCCTGTCCCCAAGTTCCTATGCCCTGCATATCATAGAAAATAATAACACATTGCACATTACTCCTGTTAGTAAACCAAATATACTTTCATGACTAATGATTTCTCTAGATCTAGTTGGCACTACACTTAAAGATGGGATTTTTCACCAGATCTATGCAAAGCCCTCTCTCCACTCCTAGATGAACAGGAAGCCAAAGATTTGACCCATCTCTCCCAGCTGGCCATGCTTAATGATTGGCAAGTTAAGCTGTCAATTAAACCAGCTACCGCCCACGCTAGGTATGTACTCAGGGCATCCACCCCTCCCACTGAGTCCGTATGAATAAAATCTTTCCACCGTATTAGGGCTAGATTTTGTGCTGGTGGCAGGACTCCTGGCACTGGGGGAAACCCTGCCTTTGCCTTTTCGTGCCCTCCTCCCCCCTCCCCGGAACGATCATCTGGTCTTTTTGATCCAAAGTTTCAGGAGGCGGGATCCCCGTCCCTTTAAAGGTTTTAAAGGGACAGGGATTCCACCTCCAAGAGCTGCCGGCCGGTACTGCAGAGGCCTCTGACCCAGGCCTAGAGGTGGAATCCCAAAACAGAGGTAGGTGAGGTGGGAGACCCTGGCAAGGCGGGGTGGTGGGGGGGGTGGTGGGTGTGGCGGCAGTGGCGGTCGTTCAGTCCAGGGGGTGCGGAGTCCCAGAGGGAAAGGTTGTTCCAGGTGCTGGTCCTCTGTGGGCCACAAATTGCACACGGATGAGGGAGCCCCCCTCAAGCCCGCAGGGAGGGCACCTCATTTTACTAGGTGTCCTCCAGGCACAGCGGAGGCCACCCCCACCCCTGTAAGATTTTGTTAATAGGCCACTTAAAGGCCTCAAAAGGCATCTCGGAGGGAAGCCCATCGTTGGCCTTTCCCGCCCCCGGGAGGATCACTGGGCAACAGGGCGATGACGGCCCTCCACCCCGCCGCCCTCTTGCCACCCGTCGCGATACTCCATGCGCACTCCCCACCCCACCCCACCCCACACCGCATCCGATCCCACCTCAGGGGCCCGTAAAATCCCAGCCTATGTGTCAGTATTCATAGGATATCGGTAATGAATCTCCATTGTCTAAAACTGGTGCTGTATGTGAACAGTACACTTCACACAGACATTTCAACTGAATTCTAAATTGCATTGCCAGAAGCGGTTATTTGTGAATGTGATCCCTGGTGAACTAAATTTTACTCAAAGCAACATTTTACTCTAATTTACCTGAAATTCCTCCTTAGTCAAATAGTCAATAATCTTGAAATATTGACGGTTGTAGTACTTAGATTATTTTAATTCTGCCCTGATTTACAAATGAAAATGATGGACTGGAAAGACCAGCTGATCCATTGAGTTTGTCCATGCAAATACAATGTACCATTATCAGTGTTGACAGCCATTCCAAGCATTATAAAAAATGAGTCCTATGTGAATACCTTGAAAGATTTATTACTAAAATGTATTAAAGTAAAATGTCAATAATAATAAAATAACACAGATAATATTGTTGTAAGCAGTACAGGTTATACAAATCAAGGAAAATGCTGCCACTTGCCTTTTTAAGATGGGAACTTTTATTGAACGATTTCTCAGAAAGATGCATTGGGTACATGCCCAGGCACATACATAACGTCAAAGAGCTGTTTCCTTTTTTACTTTAGATAGTTGGTCTGCTTCAATAATTACATTTACATAAATTTGATAACGCTTGCTTCTTTGGCTAGTTCTATTCTAACAACAAAAGGCATGTAGTATTTTATAACCTTTGGGCTGAATTTTGTTCTGCTCCTGATGTCGGGCTCCTTGGCGGGCTGGTTGGCGGCGTGGGGGGGCTGGAAGATCAGAGTGGCAGCGGCCCACCATGGAACCCAACACCGGGATTGCCGGGCCTGATCCTCCTGGCCAGGGGGAGGCTCCATGGCGGAACCTTCCGCTGCTCTGCAACAGGACCCTGGTTTAAATATTTAAATTAACTCTCTGCATTCATTTAAATTTAATTCGCCACGATCTTACCATTGGATCGGAATCTTCAGTGGACAGGCGGCACTCATGTGCCTTTACTTTGCCGTCCAAGGGAAGCTGGTGCCACCGAGGTGGGGAAGGGGGGAACCCAGCATCTGTACAATAGAGAGCGGGGGTAGGGGGAACAGGGTGAACTCTGCAATTTTACTGTAGGGGGAACGGGACGGGGTGAACTCTACGCATTGTGCAGTTGTTGGGGGGGAAAGGGGTCAACTCTGCAATTTTAGTGTAGTGGTGGGGGACGGGGCTAACATTTATTTTCAGCGTATTGGTTGGGGGAATGAGGGCAACTCTGCATTCTCTGAGCAAGGCTGGCAGCCCTTTAAAAATGGCACCAGCGCCTGCGCAGAGACAGTTGATGCCGTTCACGGCATCGCCGAGGCCACCCCCGCCACGGTATTGAGGGGGCAGCTGCCCTGCATTTTATAATGAGCTGCCGGGCTCATGATCACGGTGGCGGGGCAACATGCGGCACTTGCGTGCTGGCCGCCATTTCTTATGCCTGTCACCGCTCCCTTAATGTGCAAATTATCTGGAATTTTGACATTTGTCAATATATAGAATCATAGAGGGAAATTTTATGCTCTCTCCCGCGGCGCGTTTGGAGGTGAGGAGAGCATTTAATTGCGGGGTGGGGGGGGGGGGGGGGGGGATGGTGGCGAGGGGGTGGTGGGATCCCCACCACCTTCCCGCCTCCACCCCAATGTCGTCCATGGCGCCCCAATTGCCAATTGAGGCCCTAAGTGGGTAATTAATGCCCAATTAAGAGCCTCATCCTGCCGTCACTGGTATTAATCCAACGGCCAGCAGACCTGTCGCCACACGGCAACCACACCAAGCAAACCCATGTGGGTTGCTTATCAGCTCTGGGGGTGTGGGGGGTGGGGGGGTAGGGTCCCTTGTGTAAAGGCACTTATTGCATGATTGAAGTACCCGCCATCGGGAAGGGGACCCCACTGTGACCCACCGTCCTACCCTTGCTGCCCAACCCCCAACATCCCCATCCCCATGACCCCCACCCCACAAAATCATTCCTGCCCTATCTCACTGATGGCCTGGGTCACCCGCCACACATGGGTCCATTACCGGCAGCAGCCACTGCCTCTGCAGTGGCGCTGCTCAGTTGAAGAGCTCCTGGCCTCTGATTGGCCAGCAACTCTCAGCAGGCGCAATTTCCGTCATCAGGGTCCTTAATCCCTGGGAAGGCCAGCTGCTGTCCACTTAAGTGCCTAATTGTTACATAATGCAGTGGCCCTTCCCCAGAGCAGGCAATGCAGGGCTCTCGCCGTCACTTCAGCCGGTGGCTGAGACCCTCATCGCCCACATAAAATCCATCCCCCCACAAATACTATAAATTTACAGCACAGAAGGAGGCCATCAGGTCCATTGTATCCTCTGTTAAAGGAAATAGGTCCTTCCTTCCCACTCCATCTAGGCTCATTATAGGTAAAATTAGATGTTTGGTTTCCATATTTGGTTAGGGAGAGTTGATCTACGAAAAATGGCTTATTGGTCTTTCTGTGTTCTTAAAAAGACTCAAATGTTATTTTATTCTGTTGGCATGATATGAACAAAATGTGGTATTCTATTAACTACACTGCACTGCCTTTTTACAACTGCTATAGCCAAGAGATCAGAATGGTAAAAATGACAAAGAAAACTTTGCATTTGGTAGTAATAATTCCAGAAAATGCTAAAGTTATTTTGTGACCTTTTTACAAAAAAACAACTGAGAACAATGACCCTGTCACCCTCTGTGCTTACAACAACCTTCTTACTTTACAACAGTGACTTCATATTGAAAGCAGTTCATTGGATGCAAAGGGATGTACTGAAACCATGAAAGGCACTATATAAATGCAAGTTCTTTCTTTCTTCTTTCCTTCAAAGCCTTCCACCTGCACAGTGTAGAATTGGTGAAGTAAAAGATCAATAGAAAAAGTCAAGTCCTAATTAATGGAAAATCGGACTTCAGAAAACATTTTAATCAGAGGTGCTTGTTCGCATTGTATCATCTTCAGAGTATAAAGCAAAAGAAATTCAAAGAGCGGTTTTCTTGCTTTGCTTGTTCCAGCATTGAGAATATAATTTACCAACTCACTGATCTGGATAGCCAAGTTACACTTCATTTGGTGCCTTCATTAATCTTTGGATGCAGTGGTCATTTAATTTAGATGATACTGCACACTAACTGAATTAGTTTCATGAACATAAAGGGCCTACAATTTGCGTGCAGTGCATACAAGGATTAATTATGAGGTCTATCACTATTACTTAACACATTCGCATTTGAGAGTGAAAAATAATGATCAATTGTTATTTTCAAAATATATGAGCTTTAAAAAATGGATGTTACCATATAAATCTTAACACACTGTTTCATAGGCATGACAGCTGTACATCTTAGGGCTTGACAAAGCTCTTCAACTGTGTGACAGTGCCAAGATTTTCTATGTTTTTTAACCTTGACACAACCATTTCCCAGTCAATGGTTTAATTCTTCAATAAACTAAAAATCAATCTCAACCTGCCAAAAATATAAACCCCTGCATCTGTACATCAGACAGAACTTTGTGAAAACTAGAACTAAGGAAAATTTAAGACAGCAATGGGTACAAGTCCATTAATAAAAAATATAGGAGCAGGAACCAATTAATTTAATGTAGAAGCGGATAGCATAAATAAATAAATGGACCAGTGGATACCTCAATAAATGAATGGAGTAGTGGACATCATTGAATCAATAAAGTCATGGAGCAGTGAGCACAAGCAAAATCAATAGAGCAGCAGGCAGCAATGAATTATTGAATTTCCTGATTGAGACAGTTTCTGACTATATAATATTAAACAAAAATCAGAGCAAAAACACAATGATGAATGATAGCTTCGCATACTATCTTTCTTGGTGTTAAAACACTGCATTTGTTTTAACAAAGAGATCAAATTTTGACATGATGAACACATAGATTTTTGATAGTTTTACTATTAGGAATAACAAAAAAATATCTCCTGTACACTGGAAACTTTACAGATATTAAAACATCACATGTCTAAGGTGCCTGGCATGCCAATTAGGCTATGGTGAGGAGCTGTTTACAGTTAAAGTTGCAAACAAATGGCAGATGATGCTGTACAATGTCAAAATCAGACAAGTTGTCTATCCGCTATTCACAAGGGGAGTAGAATCTCCAAGAAAATAATCACAGAAAAAGTTTTTAAATAGTTACAGTAATAGTCTACTTACAAACTTTTGTAAAAAATTACACTAGTTGAGTTCCCATGGCGATGCACATAAACACAGGTAGTCCTCAGGTGTAGTTGTGTGAAAGGGCAGGGATAAGTGGACCGGGGCATACAGATGTAATTCAATCCCCATTTAAAGTCATATATTCTGCATTTATTTTTATATTTTCATAGTAAATTCCTATGCCTGCATTTATAAAGGAAACTATCCATGTAAACTTGCCATTATGTAATTACATCCACTTAACAATACTGGTACAGTAAAATTCCCATTGGGTTGAGGATATAATTGAAATGTGACAAGTTTAGATAGAAAGTTTCCTTCATAAATGTGGAAAAAAGCAAAACAGACAGGAATAGCAGTGCTATTTAAAGGGTTTATCCTTACAGATCAGTTGCTCCTTTGTCTTTTTAGGCTAATGGCTAACTTCTGGGTGTTTTTTTAACTGATTCCTGCAACTAATTTGTGATTTCTGCTAACAACATTTTTCTGACACTGGATTACTTTCATCTGCCTTCAAATAAATTTTGTTGTAGACGTGGATGATCTGGTATGCCTGCCTTCGGGGCTGGAGGACTTTGAGGCTGGCTACTTGGCAACAAGGGCTAGCCCCCTCAGAATTGGCTCATGACTCCTGTCAGGAACCCAAGCAGAGATCCAGAACTGGCCCACAATGAGAACCACAATACCAGCAGAAATGTCATCGAGTGGACCATCAGTGTGTTTCTGATATCCAATTCATTTAGGAGGAGCTCTGCAGTACAGCCCAGATATGTTTCTAAATTTGTGGTTATGTGCTACATGATAATTAGCGACCAGCCCTTAACATCACCCAGGCAACAAGAAGTGCAGGAAGAGCAGGGTGGGCAAGAGTGTGATAACATCTGATACCAAACAGAATGTACTGTTAAAAGACAAAAAATCTTGCATTTATAAAGCGTCTTCGCAACCTCAGGACATCCCAAAGCTCTTAACAGGCAATGGAGTATTTTTGAAGTGTAGTCACTGAGGTTATTCTTTAGAAGACTAAAGAAAATTGTAAGAGCATATTGATAAGATGAGGAAATGGTCTAAAAAGTGGCTGATGGAATTCAATAAATGTGAGGTGACGAATTTTCATTAAAGAAATAACATCAGTAATTATGCTTTGAATGTAAGTAGGCTTAGTGCTGTGGAAGAGCAGGGGGACTTGGGGTTCTAGCTTCAAAGAACATTAAAGGCAGCACCTCAGGCTGATAAGGCTGCACAAAAAAAACTAATTCTATGTTTTATCTCAAGAGATATAGAATATAAAAGACAAGAGGTAATGATGAGCCTATATAGAACATTAATAAGACGTTAGTTACAGTGCTTTGTGCGCAATTAGGCTCCACATCATAGGAAGGATATTGAGGTTTCAGAGGGGATTTAATGCAGATTGTCGTAGAGTCATGGAGTTATACAGCACAGAAACAGGCACTTCAGCCCATCGTGTCTGGGATGGTGTCTGGTGTGAGGAAATACAAATCTGAAGAAAGGCTTGGTAAGCTGGGGGTTTTGTCATTCTTTTACAATAGTTTACCTAAAAAATAGAAATCATTGAATATTCAGTACTGAAGGAGGCCATTGAACCCTTGTGCACATGAGTGTTAGCCCTACAACAGAGCTATCTCTTCCACCTTCCCCCTTAGGCTGAGCAGCACTGATTCTGAGTTTACACTCTTTATTATTGAAATGATAGAAAAGGCAAGGGTTTCACCAAGCAAATAGAAGTAGATCATCTGACTAAATTGGTACTTGGATTATTCTCCACTGCAAATATTGTTTACTTATATTGTGTTGTATTTTAACAGATGCAGATGTTTCTAACAGATGTGATTTAAAGTGGAACGTTCCAGTGCTTTTTGATGAGAATATTCGTGCACTTATGCTAGCAAGAATCTGGATGGCTTGCTGGCATGAAAGAATCAATACTGACAGTATGAAACCTAATTACTAACCCATAGTATGTATGAACGTTTTTTAATTTTGCACAGTGTCATTTCAGTTTGGTGTGGTTTGTGTATGAGCACTCATATATATTCCTTTTAACTATTAATGTTCAACTAAGTAACAACCTGCTGGAAAAGAAGCAGAACAAGGGCGAAAGACAGGCAAAATACACACACATACACACAAGAAATAGAATTACTTGTAAAGTGCTTTAGAGAACAGGAGGTAGTTAAATGACTGGAGTGTCATAAGCACGAGACAATAGGAGACATAATGAGGGAATAAAAGACATATAAAAGACATCTACAAGATTAAGATGGTGATATTAGTTTTCGGTGGTAGCACTAAACATAATGATAAATAAGGCAATGTAAAGTAGGCTGCCGATTTGCTATCTGCTAACCACCAGAGACTAATTTCACACCCAGGGTGTCTGAATATTTTAAAGAGGTGGTAGATAGAAAGGTGGAAAGGAAAGCATGAAAACTGGATTCTTTTTATGCTTGTTATGTGTTTTTCCCTCCCCGTCCCCTTGTTCCATTCCTTGTTAAATGTCAGCAATATCTTTCAGTTTTCGCAAAGGGTCTGCACACTTGAAATCTATTGATTTATCTGTTCTCTCTCTGAATGCTGTCTCTTCATCTGAGAGTTCCCAGCATTTTCTGCTTTTATTTAAAAGGATTGGCATATTTTTCTTTAAATTTTGAAAGATTATTAGGAAACCAAACAATGATATAACATCAGAACAACACATTCCTCTTACTTGACTTGCTCCTTGAGATAAAAAATGTGATAAATAACCATGCTAGTATTCAATGGTGAAGTTTATTTAAAAGTGCCTCAGACCTCTATTTGAAAGCACAGAATGTAAATTTCTGCAGACGTTTGGCTCAACTGAATTTTATCTGCAAGTGCAGTGGATGCTGCTGTTTACTGTATTGCTTTCCAGTCTTGACCACAATATTTCAGTTGGTACAAGAATTTGATGATGAAATACAATAGATCACCTTTTAAAAGATAGTGGGGGTTATTTTGGCCAACAGGTGAAATCAGGCACTAAATATGTGTTGTGTTAATAAGTCACGCCTGTTTGGCAGTCTGGATTTAGCAATTTTGGTCCTAATTGCTGATTGCCACAATTTGAACTTGCCTGTTGGTGCTATGTAGGTACCACCTGCAGGTTTGGCAAGCGAGTGCTGATTCGATGCAATTTCCTGGAGTGGTATATGTAGGCTCCGTGCACCCACTTCCACTGAAGATGTGGAGTGGGCAGATTGACACAGCAGGTTTCACGATGGCTCAGGGACTGAGGAAGAGGGTGCATAGTTGCTGGGATATGGCACTGGAGGTCTTAGTAGAGGAGATCCAGAAGAGGAGGGATATCCTGGAACCTGGAGAAAGGGAGAGGGAATCCACTTCACGCTCCTGCCACTCTCTCCTCCAGCAGCTGATGCTGCTCTGCCTGGCCTCATGTCCTTCTCATGTTCCATCTGCAGACCAAGGGAGAACACCAGCAAGATACCCATGAGCAAGAACTCCCTTTCTCCTGGTGACTCTTATCTGGAGTTCAATAAGGTTGAGTAGTGCAGCACAGCACTTAGGTGAAGTCTTCAGAGAATTTCAGGAATAAATGTTGACAGAGTGTTAGGGAGGATTTAACAAATTATTGCAGAAAGTCACCCAATCAGTTTCAGAAGTCCTGATCAAGGCTCCACCAGCATGTGAACAGTGAAAGAAAGGTCATATACATTTAAGTCGCATTCGAAATCCTCTGCAATAACTTGTTTACTGCCTAACAGCTAGTTGATGTTAAGATTGGATGTTAAGGCAAGCACTTGCCACCAAAATGCTGAGCAACTGCTTTAATGAGCGCAATTTAAGTGTCAATCAGGCCCTTAATGAGCCTCCGGGCGTCCATTCCTAGCACAAGCTTAAACTCTTTTACCAAGATCATG
Source organism: Heterodontus francisci (assembly GCF_036365525.1). Lineage (NCBI taxonomy): Eukaryota > Metazoa > Chordata > Chondrichthyes > Heterodontiformes > Heterodontidae > Heterodontus > Heterodontus francisci. Next base: position 78,697,378 of record NC_090386.1, read on the forward strand.
TCTTGCGCTAAACATGGACTAAACTGGTGTTTCACCTCATTTCGCTCTCTCTGAGGCTCTTTACCACTTGAACAAGCCGTGGAAAATCAACCCAGTATTTATCTTTAGGATGGTTAAACAAAATTAAAATTGTATTGCTGAGGCATTAAATAAGGTGTTTCACCCAAGGAATAAGAACAATCAAGATGTACGAGAATAGATGTGGCCCAGAGAGAGGGTGGTGGTGGGGCTGGTGGGAGAAGTACTGATTGCTCTGGCTTACTGTCTCACTTCTGCAGTCGTCTCAGTACCCGGCTGCCCTTGTAGAAGGAGCATGTGTTGCTCACCAGTACAATTGAGGCCTTCCACGACCAGTGAGCATCGCAAGGACTGGAGTATTTTGTGGACGCCAGGATTAATATTATAATTTTAACTTATAGCTTTCCCTTGTGTTATCAAAGAAAAAGAAAAAAGTCTGAGGAAGAAAAAAGAAAAATCGTGTAGCAGATCATTCTTTAAAATAGCCAAGATTCACTGTGGAGCATCCACGAAGCTGAGATCATCATGGATAGCATGTTTAGCAAGGTGGTCACACTACAGGCAAATGCTGCAAAGGCAGAAAGGGAATGGGTGACCACCAGGCAGAGTAGAGGAAGGCAGGTAGTGCAGGAGTACCCTGTGGCCATCCCCCTCTCTAACAGATATACTGCTTTGGATATTTTTGGGGGAGATGGCTCAAGGGAAAGCAGCAAGAACCAAGTTCATGGCACCATGGGTGGCTCTGCTGCACAGGAGGAAAGGAAGAAGAGTGGCAAGGTTATAGTGATAGGGGATTCAATCGTAAGGGGAACAGAGAGGCATTTCTGCGGCCGCAAAAGAGACTCCAGGACGGTATGTTGCCTCCCTGGTGCTAGGGTTCAGGATGTCTCTGAGCGGCTGCAGGGCATTCTGAGGGGGGGAGGGTGAGCAGCCAGTTGTGTGGTACATATCGGTACCAACGACATAGGTAAAAAAAGGGATGAGGTCCTACAAGCTGAATATAGGGAGTTAGGATATAAATTAAAAAGTAGGACCTCAAAGGTAGTAATCTCAGGATTAGTACCAGTGCCATCAGCTAGCGAGAGCAGAAATAGCAGGATATATCAAATTAATATGTGGCTGGAGAAATGGTGTAGGGGGGAGGGATTCAGAGTCCTGTGACATTGGGACCGGTTCTGGGGGAGGTGGGACCAGCACAAGCTGGATGGGTTGCATCTGGGCAGGACCAGAACCAATTTACTCATGGGGGTGTTTGCTAGTGCTGTCGGGGAGGGTTTAAACTAGAATGGCAGGGGGATGGGAATCTGAACAGGGAGACAAAGGAGGGGGAAACAAGGATTAAAATGAAAGACAGAAAGGTAAGAAGCAAAAGTGGAAGGTAGAGAAAACAAGGGCGAGAAACAAATGGGTGCAGGGCGACCAAGGATGGGAACTGAACATCCAGGGGTATTCAATATTTAGAAAGGACAGGCAAAAAGGGAAAGGAGGTGGCGTAGTGTTGTTAGTAAAAGAGGAAATCAATGTAATAGTGAGGAAGGATATTGGCTCAGAAAATCATGAAGTGGAATCTGTATGGGTGGAGCTAAAAAACACCAAGGGGCAGAAAATGTTGGTGGAGGTTGTCTTTAGGCTCCCAAACAGTAGTGGAGATGTAAGGGATGGCATTAAACGGGAAATTAGAGACACATACAATAATGTAATCATGAATGTCTTACATATAGATTGGTCAAACCAAATTAGCAATAATACTGTGGAGGAGGATTTCCTGGAATGTGTACGTGACAGTTTTTTAGACCAATACGTTGAGGAACCAAGTAGAGAACAGGTTATCCTAGACTGGGTATTGTGCAACGAGAAAAGATTAATTAGCAATCTTGTTGTGGGGGGTCCCTTGGGGAGGAGTGACCATAACATGATAGAATTCTTCATTAAGATGGAGCGTGAAGTAGTTGAATCCGAAACTAGGGTCCTGAATCTAAATAAAGGAAACTACGAAGTTATGAGGCACGGGTTGGCTATGGTAGATTAGGGGACTTTACTAAAAGAGTTGATGGTGGATAGGCAATGGATAATATTTAAAGAACGTGTACATGAATTACAACAATTATTCATTCCTGTCTGGCGCAAAAAAACCAGAAAGGTGGCTCAACCATGGCTTACAAAAGAAATTAGGGATAGTATTAGATCCACGGAGGAGGCATGTAAAATTGCCAGAAAAAGCAGCGGGTCTGAGGATTGGGAGCCGTTTAGAATTCAGCAAAGGAGGACAAAGAGGTTCATTAAGCGGGGGAAAATAGAGTATGAGAGTAAACTTGCAGGGAACATAAAAACTGACTGTAAAAGCTTCGATAAATATGTGAAGAGAAAAAGATTAGTGAAGACAAATGTAGGTCCCTTACAGTCAGAAACGGGGGAAATTATAATGGGGAACAAAGAAATGGCAGACCAATTAAACAGATACTTTGATCCTGTCTTCACAAAGGAGGATACAAATAACCTCCCAGAAATGTTAGGGAACCAAGGGTCTAATGAGAGGAAGGAACTGAAGGAAATCAGTATTAGTAAAAAAATAATGCTAGGGAAATTAATGGGGTTAAAGGCTGACAAATCCCCAGGGCCTGATAATCTACATCCCAGAGTACTAAAGGAAGTGGCCCTGGAATTAATGGATGCATTGGTGGTCATCTTCCAAATTCTATAGACTCTGGAGCAGTTCCTACAGATTGGAGGGTGGCAAATGTAACCCCACTATTTAAAAAAGGAGGGAGAGAAAAAACAGGGAATTACAGACCAGTTAGCCTTACATCAGTAGTGGGGAAAATGCTAGAGTCTATTATAAAGGATATGATAGCAGAACACCTGGAAAGCATAAACGGGATTGGACAAAGTCAAAGCATTCTCCCTGTTTCTCCGTCTCCGATGCATCTGCTCTGATGATGCAACCTTCCATGACAGCGCTTCTGATATGTCTTCCTTTTTCCTCAACCAGGATTCCCCCCCACTTTGATTGACAGGGCCCTCAACCGTGTCCGGCCCATTTCCCACACCTCTACCCTCACCCCTTCCCCTCCCTCCCAGAACTGCGACAGGGTTCCCCTTGTCCTCCCTTTCCGCCCCACCAGCCTCCACATCCAAAGGATCATCCTGCGCCATTTCCGCTACTTCCAGTGTGGTGCCACTACCAAACGCATCTTCCCCTCCCCTGTCAGCATTCCAAAGGGATCGTTCCCTCCGCAACACCCTGGTCCACTGCTCCATTACTCCCACCACCTCATCCCCTTCCCACGGCACCTTCCCCTGCAATCGCAGGAGGTGTAATACCTGCCCATTTACCTCCTCTTTCCTCACTATCCAAGGCCCCAAGCACTCCTTTCAGGTGAAGCAGCAATTTACTTGTACTTCTTTCAATTTAGCATACTGTATTCACTGCTCATAATGTGGTCTCCTCTACATTTGAGACCAAACGCAGACTGGGTGACCGCTTTGCGGAACACCTCCGCTCAGTCTGAAAGCATGACCCCTAGCTTCCGGTTGCTGGTCATTTCAACACTCCCCCTGCTGCCATGCTCACATCTCTGTCCTGGGATTGCTGCAGTGTTCCAGTGAACATAAACACAAGCTCAAGGAACAGCATCTCATTTACCGATTAGGCACACTACAGCCTGCCGGACTAAACATTGAATTCAATAATTTCAGAGCATGACGGGCCCCCCATTTTATTTTTAGTTATTTTTTCATTTTTATTTTTTATTTTTTATGTGTTTATTTTATTTTAGTTTGTTTAGTTTGTTTCTACTGTGCCTACCCACTGTTTTTTACATGTGTGTGCTTGGGGCCAGGCTGTCCAGTTTTCGGTCAATTAACACCTTCTCTGTACTAATGTTTAGTCTTTCGCCACACCATTAGCATACCGTTTACCTTTGCTCCATGACCTTCTGGTCAGTTATGTTCTATGAACTTGTCCTATCAACACCTTCTCTTTTGTTATCTCTTGCCCCACCCCCACCTTACTTGCTTAAAACCTATTGCATTTCTGGCTCTGCCAGTTCCGATGAAGGGTCATTGACCGGAAATGTTAACTTTGCTTCTCTCTCCACAGATGCTGCCAGACCTGCAGAGTATTTCCAGCATTTTTTGTTTTTATATTGGACAACATGGGTTTACGAAAGGAAAAGCATGTTTAACAAATCTACTGAAGTTTTTTGAGGATGTAACTAGTAGTATAGATAAGGGAGAACCAGTTGATGTGGTGTATTTGGATTTTCAGAAGGCTTTTGATAAAGTCCCACATAAAAGGTTAGTGAGCAAAATTAAAGCACGTGGGATTGGGGGTAATATACTGGCATAAATTGAGAATTGGTTGACAGACAGGAAACAGAGAGTAGGTATAAACGGGTCTTTTTCCAGGTTGCAGGCAGTGACTAGTGGGGTACCTCAGGGATCAGTGCTTGGGCCCCAGCTATTCAGAATATATATTAATGACTTGGGTAAGGGAACTAAATGTAACATTTCCAAGTTTGCACACAACACAAAACTGGTCGGGGTGTTGGTGGTGGGGGTGGGGGTGGGGGTGGGGGTGGGGGGAGTGGGTACTGTGAGCTGTGAGGAGGATGCAAAGAGGCTCCAATGTGATTTGGACACGTTGGGTGAGTGGGCAAATGCATGGCAGATGCAGTATAATGTGGATAAATGTGAGTTTATCCACTTTGGTTGTAAAAGCAGAAAGGCAGATTATTATCTGAATGGTGATAGATTGGGAAAGGGGGAGGTGCAACAAGACCTGAGTGTCCTTATACACCAGTTGCTGAAAGCAAGCATTCAGGTGCAGCAAGCAGTTAGGAAGGCGAATGGGAAGTTGGCCTTCATTGCAGAGGATTTGAGTACAGGAGCAAGAATGACTTACTGCTGTTATACAGGGCCTTGGTCAGACCACATCTGGAGTATTGTGTGCAGTTTTGTTCTCCTTATCTGAGGAAGGATGTTCTTGTCATGGAAGGAGTGCAAAGAAGATTTACTAGGCTGATTCCTGGGATGGCAGGATTGACGTATGAGAAGAGATTGGGTCGACTAGGCCTATATTCAATAGAGTTTAGAAGAATGAGAGGGGTTCTCATAGAAACCTATAAAATTCTAACAGGACTAGACAGGCTAGATGCAGGAAGGATGTTCCCGATGGCTGGGGAGTTTAGAACCAGGGGTCACAGTCTCAGGATATGGGGTATGCCATTTAGAACTGAGATGAGGAAAAATTTCTTCACTCAGAGGGCGGTGAACCTTTAGAATTCTCTACCACAGAAGGCAGTGGAGGCCAAGTCATTAAATATATTTAAGAAGGAGATAGATATATTTCTTCATGCCAAAGGGATCAAGGGATATGTGGAGAAAGCGTGAACAGGGTACTGAATTAGACGATCAGCCATGATCTTTTTTGAATGGCGGAGCAGGCTCAAAGGGCCGAATGGGCTACTCCTGCTCCTATTTTCTATGTTTTCTATATTTTCTTATATGGATTCTCTCATGCAAACTTGGAACATAATGTACAATTAAAAAATCAATTTAGTTGTGGTTTAGAAAACAGTTATCACCAAGTAAATAAAGCTTTTTAATTAATCCATTTTTCGCTTCTATGGGTGATGTTTTCAGCATAAATTTAACATCTAGTTTGGCTGCTCAACTCTGATGCATGTTATGAATGCAAAATTCAAAAATTTAACTGTAATAAACTTGGCTCTTTTTAAAATACTATTTCATTTTGTGTTCCCCAGTTTCAATATCTTGTTTATCATGACAGACAGCTTCAACAATATTCTCATAAATACAAATGAAATTACTAAGCAAAAATATTCTGGTGCATCAGCCTCCTTCAAGGATCATTGATTGATCTTTCAAAACAATATTCTATTGAATTTTAAAGATAGGATTTGAGCTGATGTTATCATGCAAATATCTTTTGCCAAACCCGATGAACATTCTGAAAAACTCCAGTATCTCCAAAAGATGAACCAAACTTTCCAATATAGAGTGACTATCCATTAACAGGTAACTCAATCCACTACAGATGACTGGGTATTTTCCACCTTATTTGAGACTCGCTAACCAGAATTGAAGCCAGCAAGGTCCAATTCTTTCCTATTTTATTGAGCTTACTTAAATTCAGCTAGAAAGAATTATAATATTAACTAGTGAAGTAGTGTTCAGGTGTACCTTTTACATACAATGGGCTGGATTTTATGATCCCACCACTGGGAGCAGCGACGGGTGTCAAATTGGCACAGACCCGCCTGTGACATCAGTGGCCTCACAGCCATGATTACGGAGTGGGCGGCCATTTTGCATAATGGAGGCGCCATCCTTCCCAGTCACATGGCGGGGCAGCAATGGAGATGCCATTCACGGCGTCACCTGATGTTGGAGCAGGTGCTGGCACCATCATTTAGAGGCTGCCAGCCCTGCATTTAGTATCTCCCAGCATTGAGCAGCAGCTGATTAAATGAACACCTCTGTAATTTGCAATAAATTTGTCACTCAGCAAGCAACTCTCTGAGCATCATTCTGATCATGTCAGAAGTCAGAGCAAGGGTGGCCTCTCTCCCCCATTCATGAGTAAGCCCCTTGCAGAACTCTCCTCCATTCACACACAAGCCCCTTGCAGACACAGATTAGTGGGTGCGGCCAATGCAAGGACCACTTCCCCTAAAAAACTCTGGTGAGGTTACCTTCTCTTTCGCAGCACCAAGGACTCTCACCTTGGTTGTGCCAGCTTTTGAACTCAAGAAACTGAAGGCACATGAGTCCCACATGTCATGCACAAAATTGAGAACCCTTTGTTGGATCGTGGGGAATGAGATTCAAATTTATTTAAAGCAATATCTATAACATTTAAATGATGATGCCGTCACCTCGGGGGTCAATGCCGCCACAGTACTTCCCTGCCTCCGACAAAACCAGTAAACAGTGCTACGGTGCCCAGTTCTGTGGCAGACAGCTCCGCAGCAATTCCCCAGCCCCCCCACAATGAACCTGCCTCTGACAATAGAACAAAATTCAGTCTAATGGATTTCAATTAGTCAATCATTTATGGTTGTTACCAAAACACATGTAACTGAGATTATCTGCTTGACACTTTCAACAATTAGAAGAAAACCTACACTCTCATCTTGCCCAAGTGACTAATCTTTGTGTAAAAACCCAGTTAGCAGCTTTAACTCCCAGTGCCTTTCCTCAGATAGTTGTAGTTTTCCTTATTCTTTTCTTCTGTAAGTAAACCCTAGCTGAATTCGTTATCCTAAATGATATAAAGCAGCTTATGTCTTTGCTCCAAGTTATGTATGGGGGCTGTGAGGAAATTAGGGCATAGATAGTGGGAAAGTGAAAGAATGGGAACTGGAACCTGGGGGGAATATTGGGGATGGGATGGGGTGGAGACAGACTGTGCGGACCAGCGTTTCCTGCAGAGTTGGGAGCAGCAGCGGTAACATGGTAAGTGGGAGCTCCACCAAGGAAGAAGCAGCTTTTAAAGGGTTCAATGAAACCTAAGGATCTTACAGTGGGTAAATAATGAAAGATTGTTTCTACTGGTGAGTGAATGGGGAGTAAGAGGATGGAGACTGGGGATTCTGGCTGGAAGAATCAAAGAGGAAGAGAGAATCAAGGTTTTAGAACTGATGGCTTTCAGAACATGGAATGTTTCACCAGAAGTGGCTACTGAGGCAGAGATTAGAAAATTATTTAAAGGCACTGGGATAAGCATTTGAAAAGGAGGAATATAAAAGGATCGGCGCGAGGGGTGGTGGTGATGGGAATGGTGCTACAGGCACTGGGGGCTCTCCTGATCCTCCTGACAGTGCAGATGCAAAAGTATAGAAAGGTCACCTACCTTTTTGTGGTGGCCTCCAGCAATCCCTTTGAGTACTACTGGTTAGGCAGCTGTAGAGCTGGAAAAATGTGTGGTGCAAGCTCTGGCCAGTTTCTACTGAATTCAGAGTGGGATCCCTGGATATTACCAGCTACCTGGGGTTCTAATTCAACATTGAACAAAGCAAAGTAAGACTTCTCAGAGTAGAGATTCTCACTAGGTGTCACTCCGGAGTCAGACAGAGCCATAACACCAGATTTACACTGCACAAGTTTAGCATTGGTGCAAAGCTACAACTATGTTGTACTGACACTGAACTTATTATCATCATCAGTCTTCTGCCTCAAGCTGGTTCTGGCTCAGTTTGCCCTTCTCCAAACCACTCTGTCTTGTGCTTCTCTCTTCAACTGTCCTTGCAATCTCCCACTCTTCAGGTAGTCCAGAAGCATCCTTCTTTTCCTCCTTGTTAGTCTTTTTCCTTCCCTCTGCTCTTCGAATTCTTCCTACATCCCAGTCCCTCTCAGCATGTGCTCAATTCAATTAATTTGCCTTGTCCTGATAACATCAAAGTATGTTCTTCTTGTACCATTGCCAACATCTCATCCTTACTTGTCTATCCGTTTTACTTTCTCCATGCATTTCCAAAGCTACATCTCTAAGCTGTCTTAACTCTTGCTTCCTCAAGTCCATGTTTCAGCACCAAACTCCATAGCAAACTCTTGCTAATCTTTTCTTCAATACTCTATTCAATTGTACAGTCAATAATATCCTACTCCTTCTATTAAATACAACTATCCCCATTGTAATTCTAGCTCTCACATCCTTGGTACATCTGCCACCTTCGATCATTATATTACCCAGATATTTAAGTTGTCTCACCTGACCTAATTATTCCTATTAAAATATTCACTCTTTCACCCTCATTATCAGATACCTTTATAAATAATGTTATGTGGTTGTATATCTTCCAGGATTAATTAATCTCTTAATTGTGGCAATATCACCAGTAGTAGTGTCTACAGCAGTAATTAAGTTTCAGGGGCTACCTTCCTTAATTAATATGCAAGTGGAGTATTTGTTTTATCTCCTCTTCCACAAAACTCTCTTAGCTTAAGGTGAGCGACCTATTTTGGCAAATTTACATTTGAAGGCCAAACATGATAGAACTATTTCTTTCTTTCTGCAACTTGAGTGATAAATATATAGTTTTTTTAAAAATCCTAGTTATTACAAAGCTAATACTTCTGCTCTCAGACCATTCCTGGTGGTCACTGCTGGGATTGAAGAGATGCCGGCCCTCTGATTAGCTGGCAGCTCTTGGAGGTGGGACATCCAGCCTCATGGGGCAGAAGCCATGAGCACATTGATTGCCTGCGCCATGCAAAATTGCATCATGGCTTCCCGGGCCGGCAGAAATGGGCTCACCCTCACTTTCCAGCCAGTGGGAGAAGCCACCGCCTCCGCATTAAATCCCAGCCTTAATGTGCTCGTTGACCTGTATTGGCTCCTGGTCTAGCAACATCTTGATATCATCTTTGTTTTCAAATCCCTCAGCAGCCACGTCCCTCCCTATCTCTATAATCTCCTCCAGCCCCACAACCCTCCGAGATATTTGTGCTCATCTAACATTGAATCTCTTGAACAACCCCAATTTTAATCGCTCCACCATTGGTGGCTGCGACTTCAGTTGTCTAGACTTTAAGCTCTGGAATTCCCACCCTAAACCTCACCACCTCTCTACCTCGCTTCCCTCCTTTAAGACACTCCTTAAAACCTACCTCTTTGACCAAGCTTTTGGTCATCTGACCCTAATATCTCCTTTTGTGGGTCACTGTCATATTTTGTTTCTTCATGTTCCTGTGAAGTGCCTTGGGGCATTTTATTATGTTAAGAGTGCTATATAAATATAAGTTGTTAATAGTATTTTAATGTTTCTGATACAAAAATTTATATCTAGTTATCTTCAGCTTGTTAGTTTCAAAGTTAAAACCAGTCAATTTTATGCTTTACTCTTCAATTAGTATTAGGGTGCTCTCAATGATTTTGTGGGTCAGATTGCTCCTGATTGAATAAATCTCACAAAATGAACAACTTTCTAGTTCAATTAGTTTAATGACCTCATGTTTTGTAGAAATTTCTTGCTCTCTTTGGTTGTTTCTTCTCTCATGTTTGAATTTATTCTCATGTGGTTATGGTCTGGAACCTTAAATTGGTCAGTTCCGTCTGTAGCCTGCAATTCTCCGTTTTCAGCAATCACTGTGAGGAAGTCAAAGTACCATTGCAACTGCTGAATAAAAACCTAGAGGCCGCAGTAAGATGTGTTGTTTCTGATAAAATCATGTCAGAATTCAAAACTTTGGTGAAAGAGAAAGACTGCAGATTTTTGCACTGATTTGTAGTACATGTGAAGTACATCTGCCTGTATTGTGAGTGTATGTAAGGTGCTTTGTATCAAATTTATGTATGTACAATCATAGAAGGTTTAAGGCACAGAAAGAGGCCACTTGGCCCATCGTGTCTGTGCCGGCCGAAAAACAATCCACCGATTCTAATCCCACCTTCCAGCATTTGTTCTGTAGCCCTGCAGCTTAAGGCACTTGAGGTGCATATCCAGACTCCTTTTGAATGAGTTGAGAGTCTCTGCCTCTTTCAGGCAGTGAGTTCCAGACCATCACCACCCTCTGAGTGAAAACGTTTTTCCTCATCTCCCCTCTAATATGTCTACCAATCACTTTAAATCTATGCCCCCTCGTCACTGACCTCTCTGCTAAGATTAATAGACCCTTCATCTCCACTCTATCCAGCCCCCTCAAAATTTTATACATTTCATTCAGATCTCCGCTCAGCCTTCAATGTTCTAAGGAAAACAACCCCAGCTTATCCAATCTTTCCTCATAGCTGCATTTTTCCAGTCCTGGCAATATCCTCATAAATCTCCTCTGTACCCTCTCTGGTTCAATTACATCCTTTCTGTAATGAGGTGACCAGAACTGCACATGGAACTCAAGTTGTGGCCTAACCAATGAGTTATCCAGTTCCAGCATAACTTCCCTGCTCTTGTATTCTATACCTTGGCTAATAAAGGAAAGGATTCTATATGCCTTCTTTACCAGCGTATCGACCTGTCCTGCTACCTTCAGGAATCTGTGTACATTCACTCCAAGGCCCCTTTCTTCCTCTACATTTCTCAGTATTTTCCCACTAATCGCGTATTCTTTTGCCTTGTCTGACCTCCCCAAATGCATCACCTCACACTTCTCCAAGTTGTATTTCATTTGCCACTTTTCTGCCCATCTGACCAGACCATCAATATCTTCCTGCAGCCTACAGCTATTCTCTTCGCTATCTACCACACGGCCAATCTTTGTGTCATCTGCAAACTTCTTGATCATGCCCTCTACATTTATGTCCAAATCGTTAATATACACCACAAAAAGCAGCGGACCCAGTACTGAGCCCTGCAGAACGCCATTGGAAACATCCCTCCAGCCGCTAAAACAGCCGTCAACAATTACCCGTTGTTTCCTGCCACTGAGGCAATTTTGTATTCACCTTGCTGCATTTCCCTTGATTCCATGGGATTTTTTTTTAAGCAGTCTGCCATGTGGAACTGTGGCCAAAATGATCTCACCAAGCCACACCTGTGGCTAGTTAATAATTTCTATTGGGCATCATTGCTGTATCATAAACTTTTAAGAGAGATAACTCTTGCATTTATGTGGCATCTTTCATGAAGTTAGGAAATTTTTATTTATTTGATATGTTTTTCAATATTTAGGGTAAATCTAACCCCAAAACCGTAAATCAGCCAATTGTATCTTGTGGATATTTGTATGTAATTTGTGAAAAGTTAACCTGTACATGGCCACTATATGTGTCTGACTGCATTGTCACTATACTCACCACCTTATTGAATGGACATCTTTATCCTCAATGGATTTTTGTACCTGTTTTAATCCACTTCTGGCTGGAAAAATTGCAGCTTTTTTTTTATATAGGTTCCTTCACATTGCCACTTTGTGGTTCCACCTCGGTGAACGCAGTCTTAAAATGTAATATCGCCTCTTATTGGGTCTTTAAGAATCATTTGAAATGAAACACAATTGATAGGAGACCTAGATCAGGAATGTCCTCCATATTACACCCTCAAGATATCATGGAATTTTGGACATAAGTTATTTACATGTGTAATTACAATACACCCAAGCCCTCTTGATCTTTTACCTCTCTTCATCAAGCCCTCCGTTATCTTTACCAACAAATTATCCCAACCCTCAAATGTCAATATCCTCCAATTCCGAATGTTCAGGAGTCTCAACAATGAATCCACATTTTCAGTCAAAGCAGCAAACAGTCATTTTTATGGTTTTCCATTTGCAATTTTTTGAACATTGTTAAAAATAATTATCCCTACTGAAGTCTGCTCTATATTTTCTGTTTCCTTTAATGCATTTTTATGTCATAAGGGTTACAGCCAGGTGAGAAGGGGTCTTAGGGTTCCCTCTCAGTCTTTGCCTGGTTTAACTGTAACAGGGTTTAATTTTAAAACACTGTTTTTAGCTCCCCCTTACGGAATCCTTGTTCACTGCTCCAATTGTAAGGCAAAGAAATCAAACAGGTTTCCTTAGATTTAAACAAGAAAGATAAAAGTTTATTAATTTTAAACTGTAATCCGGTTAACGAATACGAATATGTGATGCGTCCACGCTAGCATGCATACGCGATAAACACACATGCAGATAGAGACAGAAAAGGTAGAAGGAATAAAGGGGAAAAGTTTGAGGCAATATCTGGTAGTTACAGTCCTTTAAGTTCAATGTGGAGTCTTTGGTTGCCAGTAAGTCTTGCAATTCGTTGGGGCCCAGTTCATTATTCAACTTGTTCCAATGTAGAAGTCTTTTCTCTCTTGAGGTTTCCGTGTCTTCCGCGGATCTGGTGGCTCGCGAGAAAGCGCGAGAGAGAGACAGCCAGGCGAGAGACTTGCTTGTTTCAGCTTCAGTTGCACACTGCCTTCTGAATTCAAACTGTCCTGTGGCTAGTTCAAAAAACCTGGACCAGCCAGTTAGTCATGTGACCAGCTGGTTTAACCAGTCCTGGCTCTGTGGATTGTATCACCTTAGCAGGGCCTGGAATGTGCTTCTTCATACCTTCAATGCCTGGCGATCAAAATCCATTTGGGTTAATTGGAACAGGGGATAGTCCTTTGACTCCACAAGCAGCGTCTCTTAGTATGCAAATGTTCTTCCAGCCCAGTGTCTGGTGATCTTCAAACAAATCATTTCTTCACTCCAGCAACAGTTTAAAATCAATATGCATATGACAAAATTAATATGCCTCATTCTTGGCAGGTGGGGGTCTGCCTGACAAATCTCAGTCACGTTAAAATTGAAAAGCCTACTTGGTTGCAAGTTCTTAAATATGCTGTGCCTGATGTGCATGAGCGATGGTTAAATGAGTTAAAATTTAAATTTTAAAATTCAAAGAAATGTGGCTTTCTTAGGCCCCAGTTGTTTATGCTGATTTTTGCCTATTTTAAGTTCAGGCATATTCTAATGTAATTGAGAGGATACATGGGGTAACATTTGACTTTGACACTATTGGTGCAGCTTCAGATGCAATTTTTGTTATATCTCCTCGGTTGTATCTTAGGAGGGAACTGCAGGTCCACAATTCCGGGGCTATTATCTTATTGCTTTATGTTATGCAATTTTGCCTGGATACTGTTTGCTCAAAACAATCTTCAAAGAGACCAGTTCTAGTTCAAAGGGAAAGATCCCTTATGATCCAGGGTCTTTCTCATGTTCTTCAATCTTCCCTTCACTGAATATATATATATGTGGGAGGCAATAGGAGCTGAGTAAAAAATAACCATGCATATTTACCATTAGAGCCAATGTTTCTATGTGCTGAAAAGAGCTGTAACAATTTATGGAAGATAGGTTTGTTTTAAAGAAAATCCATTCTGCATAGTTTGATTTTTGTATTATTAGTATGGTGTCAATATTTCTGCTCTGTTCAAAAAATACATATTTATAAATAAATAGTATACATGTTACTTCCCACCTTCTGAGGTGATGGGTGAATGTAATAGGTATCCCATCTATTCTCCAGCATATGATTCACCTCAATTTGCATTCATTGTTAGACAATGATAACCTATACACAGTAAAGAACAAAGGTGTAAGCTGAGGTTCATAAGGGGCTTGAGTTTTTACTTACTCCATAGCCCCCTCTGAAAATCAAGGGAAATATCTTAGTGTCCCATTTCCACTGCAGATCCAACTTACCGCTGAATGGATGATTTACCTGCCTGGTTCAGCCATAGGTCCTATTAAAATGTTATTACAGCCAAGCGAGGAAGGGGGGTCACAGTCGCCCCTCTTTCCCTTCCTCTTATTTGACCACAACGGGGTTTATTCCTTTTTAAACAGTGGCTGTACTTCCCATCTCAGTGAGTGTTTTACCTTTTACCTTTACTGTGATCTTGAAAGAACCAATCAGACAGGTTTTCTTGAGTTTAAACAAGAAAGAGGTAAGTTTATTATACTTAACAATCTAACCCCGATTTAAAAAGAAATAAAAATATGCTACACATTCAAACACACATTCACACGAGAATCACACACACACCAACAGATTACAGAAGGCAAAATAGATCTTGTGGTTGTATTAAAGTCCAGAATAAATGGAACTTAAATACACAATCTGTGAAGTGGATGGTCCAGTAGTCCTCCAGCTGAAGCCGTATTCTTGAAGTCCACGGCTGGTGGACTTTGTGGGTGGCCTGCTTTGTTCAGGGTTTTCTTGAAGGCAGACTGGTAGGAGGCTCTCTTCCCGTGGTCTCTGGCTGTAGCTGTCTGTAAGCTTGGAGGGTCCACAGTTGCAGATGGTTTTCAAACTTGATGTTTTCTGGAGAGAGAGAGAGAGAAAGAAAAGCACGCAGCCTTCTCTGATGCTGCACACTCAGTTACTGCTTGTCTTCCGTGAGTGTAACAAAACTCCCAGTTTTTTCAGAGATGGACAGACGGTCACATGGTTCTCTCAATCCTCTTTGTTTTTAATGAAGTCCAAAGTCTAAACCCAAAACCTCTCTTAGGTGGGGTTGTCAGTGTTTTCCCCCGGAGAGACATCTCCACTTTCGAATGTCTCAAGATAGCTTTGACTGTCCGCTAATGAGGATGATCTACATAATCTACTGAGGTAGTCAAAGCATTGTTCTAGCTGGGCTTCTTGTGAGACTTTTGTCTGCAGTTCAATCTGCTACTATTTCAGATGCAAATTGCAGTGGCCATCTTGGCTGCTAGTTTTTCAAAAGTGAACTATAGGATTGTTTCCATTAAAAGTCCAATGTAAGTTTCCAACCGATGAAATTAATATGTCTCATTTGGCATACGGGGTTTTCCTGACAATGCACATCAAGGTCCTTTAATGTAAACAGGATTATGATTGCCATTCTGGGAGACATCAAGACAGGATATGCACTGATCGAGAAGTTGAGAGCATCATTGTTCAAGAATGTGAGGATCAAAAGGATTATTTCTTACAGAACAATAAGATTATGCAAGGTTATTGCTTGCAGAGTTCTTATTGCCTCCCGCATATATACGGAGCCTCAGAGAACGGAAGATGGAAGAACATGAGAAAAGACCCAGGATCATAAGGGATTAATTTCCTTTGAATTAGAAGTGGTCTCTTTGAAGATTGTTTGGGCAAGCAGTATCCAAATAGAATTGCATGTCAGTAAGCAATAAGACAAAAGCTCAGGAATCATGGGCGTCCAGTTTCTTTCTTAGGTTCAGATGAAAAAGCGGCGTGAGGAAATATTTCTGCATGCAGTGAGTGGTTAAGGTCTGGAATGCACTGCCTGAGACTGTGTTGAAGCAGGTTCAATTGAAGCATTCAAAGGGGAACTAGACAGTTATATGAAAAGGAAGAATGTGCAGGGTTATGGGGAGAAGGCAGCCGAGTGGCACTATGTGAAATGCTCATAAGGAGAGCTGGTGCAGACATGTTGGGCCGAATGTCCTCCGTCTGCACTAAAACAATTCTGTGATTCTGAAAAGTTGCAACTGAAAATTTGCCTGAAGCTGCATCCATTGTGCCAAAGTCAAGTTATGCCCATGTATCCTCCCAATCTCAAAATCGACGTCAACACTGGGGCTGAAGAGGACCAAAAATGTAAGTTTAAAATGATTTTTTGTGGGTCCAGGAGAAGCAGGAGTATTCCTCGGAACTCTACAAAATGTACGTGGACCTGGGCACTCCACTCCCCAAACCCCATCATTGCAAACCCCTCCTGGACCTACCTTGCTGCCAGTCGGGCTGTCCTCTGGGCCACCCAATATTGAGCCAGCCCAGAGATGGTGAGCTGCAGTACCCATCTGTTTGGTGCCCGCAGCCTGTTGGTAATGAGACTCAGTCTTCAAGATGGATTGGGCCTCCTACTGGCATTATCTGGCACCAGGCTGGTCTGCTCTTGCAGCTGGCCACTAGATCATGAAAATCTACCCCTTTGACTTGCTTGTGGAAATTGTAATTTAGCCATAAACGTAAGAAATGTGTTAAGGAAAAGGGCAAATTATAACATATTCTATTGAAGGTAAGCTGCTCAATCAGTAGCAATAGAAAACAAGGCAATTATTGAAGTGATCCACTGTGAATTAAGGATCGAGACCCAGGAGTCTGATTAACTTGATAGAGAATTGGACAGCACATAGATTAATACAAGCAAAGGGTATGTCTTTGCACTCACCAGCAGGAGACTCATCAGGGACCAGGAGCATCACCAGTAGATGTTATTCCTAATTTTGAGTTGATCTAACAGAAGGTTTTATTACATATTTATACCGCTCTTGAAGCACACCTACTTATACAGTTTGTTTGTCTGCAACTATCACTCATACTGACTTAGCAGATATCACTTGACTGGTTTTCATATGAAACCATGGGAACTAAGGGTCCCAATTCTTATCTCTACCAGTCCTACATTACTTTAACTATTAATACAAAAGCAAAATACTGCAGATGCTGAAAATCTGAAATAAAAACAGAAAATACTGGGAATACTCAGCAGGTCTAGCAGCATCTGTGGAGAGAGACACTCTGTTGACCTGCTGAGTATTTCCAGTATTTTCTGTTTTATAACTTTAATTGTTAGCTTTTTATTACCATGTTCTATGAGCTCAATTACTTTCCTTTCATTATTTGTTCGAAGTTCTGTTTACAAGAAGTTCAATCATGGACTGACACAGTTTCTGCTCTTGCTTTCCACCTGTTCACACTAGCTATATCTTAACATTCCCATTCTGAATGCCATATCAAATCAATAAGCAGACTTGATTGCATCCTGCTATCCTTACCTCCTCACTTGGATGAAAATTCTATTTGCTCTAGAACATAAGAACATAAGAAATAGGAGCAGGAGTAGGCCATTCAGCCCCTCAAGCCTGCCCGCCATTCAATAAGATCATGGTTGATCTGTCCCAGGCCTCAACCCCTCTTTCAGGCCTACTCCGCATAACCATCGACTCCCCGAGATTTTAAAAATCTATCTACCTCCTCCTTCAATACACTTATACAATACATTCAATACATCTTCATCCGATTTTATTTTATTTCCCAACATATTTTATTTCCCAATAAGGGAAAGGATATAGATCCAGGAAGGTTGAATGATTGCTTCTGACCATGACATTCTGTGAGCTACCAAATGATGAGTTCGATTATTGAGAACTCTAACCGAATGTTGAGTGCAATTTCATTTTTCCTACATGTAATGCAAATTCATCAGAAAGAACTTGTATTCATTGCAATCAGTGATGAGAAATTGTTGTTCTAATACTACACACAAACCTGAATTTTTTCCATGCATAACTGATTTTATGCTAAAATACTGTGCAGTTTTTGGGGAGAAAACTAAAAGTATAAAAATTGTACATTTTGTAATAAGTTTCTGGAGTCAGAGAAAGCTTTTTAAAAAAAATACAAAATGCAGGATTTCAGTGTAGCTTAATCATGGTTATCCAAGATCACTGCGTTATCCTTTTTCCATGAAAAAAGGGATTGTGTTATGGAAATAAGTGTGCTCTCCCTAAGGCAAGATTCTTCACTATTTATATCAACAAAATTAAGATAACTTGCTTTGCCAGTATTTAAGCCAAAAGAGGTATGAAACATTTGCCTCTAATTTTGCTTTTAAAATCCATCATTTTAACAGAACCTGTGGAAGATCAAAAATCACTCTTGGTTAAACAAAAACTATTTCCAGGACTCAACTATAACATTATTTAGACATATTTAAAATTATTTACAACCATTATGAATATTTTTACTCTGACAGTTGGTTGTAAAATTGGTTTGTTGAAAAGCAATATCAGCCTGCCAGAGCCTGTTGTGCATAAGATAAAATGGTAAATGTTATTTGCTGCCAAAAACATTAATGTTTGGTTCAGCCTACACATCTCTGCCTTGCCTTTATTTATAGAGCAGCAGTAAAATGTCCCACATGCTGCACAGTGTAAGACTGGTAATGGTCAAATACTTGGGGCTGAATTTTAGCCGCGGAGGTGAGAAACAGGACATGGGTCTATTTTTGTGTCAGAAACCCGACTCCAGGGGGGAAACTGATTAAAGTTCAGATTTTCACATGGGCATGGAGACAGGTTTCCTGTCCACTTAGAGCTAGTTGAGGCGGGAAAGGAGGCGGGTCATATGAAGTGTGGGATTCATTTAGACTTCCTCGGCAGATATCACTGAGGCTGCTGGTTGTCCTGAGGGAGAGATTTGCTGTTTGTGCCAAAGCCTTCCACTGTACCAGAGGGAAGCCTGCCACCCAGGGTAGGGCAGATCCTTGCTTCATCAATACTGACCTGGATCTAATGCTGGAGGACTTAAGGAGAGGAGGGAGATCCTCTTCCAGGATGGTGGCAGGAGGCCATCTCAATGTGCAGCAAGGGCAATCTCTATTTAGCATCATCTCCCTCTGCCTCTTCTTCCTCCTCCTGTCTCACTTCCTGCTCTTGCTTCTCCCCCGATGAGCTGTCTCCTTCCAGGGCCTCATTGTCATCAAGGCCCACACCTGTCTTGAGGGCCATGTAATGGAGAGTGCAACAGATTACCACAATGACTGAGACCCTTGCAGGAGGATTTTGGAGGGCGCCGCCTGTCCGGTCCCTGCACTGGAATCGCATCTTCAGGAGCCCAATGGCCTGCACAATATTTGTTCTAGTGAGCAGGTGGCATTGGTTGCATTGCATTTGGGTCTCCCGTGGAGGGGTGAGTAACCATGTCTTCAAGGATTCTCCCTTAGGATACAGCCATGTTCTCTGGGGGGTTGGCGTGAAGATTTGAGGCCTCCTGGACTCTCAGAGGATGAAGGAGTCATGGCAGCTGCCAGAAAAGTGAGTGCACACATGGTAAAAGCTCTTGTTGTGGTCACAGACCAGTTGGATGTTGTGGGAGTGGAAGCTCTTCCTGATGATGTACCTCACTGGACAGTCACTGGGCTCCTTAATGGCCACGTCTGCAATCAATGATGCTCAGCATCTGGGGGAGTCTTGTGATGGAGGTGGAACCCAATGCCCTCTGTCCCTACGAGGCTGTGTCTGTCATCAAATGAATGCGCTGTCCAGCTCTGACAAAAAGGGCATCAGTGACCATTTGCGAGATGCCACAAAGTCTGCAGCTGATCCTGGAAAGGAGCTGGAAGTGAAGAAGTTCAAGGCCACAGTGACTTTGATAGCCACTGGTCGGGAATGTTGACCAGTGCTGTGAGGTGTGAGGTCTTTGGCACAGATGTCAGTGACTATATGCCTGGAGAACAAAGAACAAAGAACAGTACAGCACAAGAACAGGCCATTCGGCCCTCCAAGCCTGCGCCAATCTTGATGCCTGTCTAAGGTCTCCTGCGGCACTGGGTCTTGCTCATCTCAGATAGCTCCATCTTCAGCAGAAGACCCCGGGTTGAAGGCTTGGCCTCCATTGCCTTCTTGCCGCCTTTCCTCTCCCATGCGCTCCTGAGGCCTGGGGTTATGCCCTTCCTGTGGATGGTGTTGTCCCTCATTGCCACTGGGCCCAAAATCTGACAGTCATGTCCCCAATGCCAGCTGCAGCCTTCCTTTTAAACAGGTGGCTGCCCTATTGTGATTGACAGCCTTGCCCCCTGCTCTTCGACCCTCATGATGCTGGGGGTGGGTGGTTTGATGGCCCCATTCGATTCCCGACACAGTGTCCACTCACCCTGCCACTTAAACAGTGCCAAGACCACTTACTTACCGAGTTCCCCTTTGCCCTTCTGACCCTCTTATGGGGCCAGAGTGATGCCCTGGGACAGCCTTGACTGGATGCCCAATATATATCCACCTCCCATCAGCTGTTCCGAAACTGATGGCTTCTAAAACCTATTTGCCCCTTTAAACGTTCCACCCTCCCGCTTCAACGAGCTCTTAGCGAGATTTTTAACTAGTTTAACTGCCCTCAATTAGGAGGAGAGCAGAATTCCTATCCCGTCCTGGTGATTATTGCCGTGCCAGGATCAGCGCCTTGAAATTGACATGCCACCCGGCACCGGTTTCTTCAGGTTCCCCCCCCCCCCCACCCGCCACCATCCCTGACTGTAAGGGACCCGGAAAATTCAGCCCATAGTTTTTTTGCTGCCTAAGCTCGAGAATTCCCTCCCTGAGCATCTCTTCCTTCCTACCTCTCCTCATTTAAGATGCCCCTTGAAACCTGCTGTTTTGACCAAGCTTTTGACCATCTGCTCTAATATCTCCTTATATGGCTTAGTGTCAAACTGTGTTTAATAATTGCTCCTGCGAAGTGCCTTAGGACATTTTTACAATGTTAAAGGTGCTATATAAGTGCAAGTTGTTGGTGTTGCAGCATATATGATTTAGGAGTAATCCTGGAGAAAATTAGATATAAAAATATTATAATATTTAAGAGACTTCTATTGAGTATATCACAGCTATAGGCTTCAGGTCATTCAGCATTCCAATCTTTAAAACTTGCAATTGGAATTTATGATATGCAAGGCAGTTCTTGATGTTGTTAGTCAAATAAAAGCAATAGTCTGCTATTGTGCAGCAATTTATCATGAGGGTTGAACTGAGGGAATTTTTTCCCATTTCAATGGATAAACTTATGAGAGGTTAGAGTGAATTTTGTTCAGCATACAAACCTGTTTATTTGATTGTATTCCTTAAGCCTAACATTCGGAAAATATGCTTTGTCTTATTTGACATAACAATGCAGTTGTTGTTTTACCAATATGATTTGTATAACTGATATGTACTGATATTGTTGTGATAGGATCCTTTTCTGTGTGCATATAAATAGGATAAGTGATTGATATATTATCGAAACTGACACATCACCAAGATCCATGATTTCATGTTCTCACTGGAGCACAGCACACACAGGGCTATGGCTTTCAGAATGTTTTAAGCCTCCTTCCGATTGACTTTCCCTGTGATCATTGCATTTTCCATTAGTAAATCGGGAGCGTGGAATCATCTCTCTGATGCCAAATTGTGGCACTTGGGCAGAAATGTGCACTGTAATGAGCAAGTGCACTGAATCATGGGATGTGGCACTGTACCAAAACATCATGCTACATATGAATAAGCTTTAAATGGAATAAATGTTAACTTAAAAAAGCACTATTCATTGCTGGTGACCACTAGAGTTAAAGAAGCCCTAATGTTATGAAAAACTTTTTTTGTTCTTGAAAGCAATCGAAAAATGCAGTAGCGAATGTATAAACAGATGAGGTAAATATACTGATAAAATTAAAAGAAAATAATTTAGCACAAGGTATAGCATGCAAAAGGAATGCATGGAGTAGAGGAAATCAAATTGTTATAAGCAAGGGACAGACTAAGATAAAGGAACAAGGTGCTAGCTTGGAGAAAAAGTAAACCAGCGAAAAGAAGTATGATTAAATATGAACTAAAAGATAGTGTATATATTGCAATGCTCAGAGTGTGGAAAATAAATTAGAAACAATTATGTTACAAGAAGATATAAATTTCACAGCACGAACAGAAACTTGGCTGCAAATTGATCAAGCAAGCAAGCAATTACACTTACAAAGGTCCATAGCATCAACCATCCCTGACAGTAAGGCTACATCAGAGAGTTGCATTGTATCATTAATGATCTGATATAGCCAGATTTCCGAAGGGCAACCACAACACCACCTTCAATCTGGAGCAGGTTGGTCTTCCTCTTTGACATCGATTCTGATTTTTAGTGCCCTGTTTATGCGAATTTTGGGCTGAATTTTACGCCGCTTCAGCGGGTCAGATGGTGGCATGGGGGCGGGTGGGAGAGGCGGAAAATTGAGCGGGAGGCTCCGAGAGGCCTTCCCCCCTGCTCCCGGCTCCAGCCAACTTTACGGTGGTCGACAGTGGGTGGGGGAATGGCCCATCCGCCTGCCCCAGGCCAGTTGTGGCCCTTAAATGGCCACTTAAAGGCATTCACCCACCTTGACGGGTATTTTACCCTTTGCAAGCAGGCGTGCTGGGGACGTGAAAGGCCACCCAGCGATAGTGCCGGCTTTGCCGTGCAGCAGTGGGGCAGGTGCCATGGCTGTCAGGCACAGGGTGCCCGATTGAGGGCCACCCCCGCATCCCAACCCACCCCCGGGACCCAAGATGCCCACCCCCTCTGCCCAAATGACTACCCTTGCCTCACTGCCACAACCGGCCACCCCCCTGGCAAGGCAAGCCCAGCTTATCTGAAGTCCTGGCTCCATGGCGTCTGATGGGCTGCAGTCCCAGCAGTGGCTGCCGCTCCCGGTGGCGCTGCAGGGACTAAGAGCTGCTGGCCCGCTGATTGGCCGGAGCATACTGAGGCGGGACCTCCTCCCTCAAGCGGGTAGAAGTCCTGCCTTGGGACAATTAAAGCTCGGGGACCCGTAAAATGCGGGTCGGATCCCCAGGCTAGGCGGAAGCAGGTTCGCCACTGACTGTTAACAGTCGGTGACGACGTTCTGTCCGCCTATGATAAAATCCAGCCTTTTGTCTCTGAAATTGGAGGGAAATGGGACCTACACATTTTGGATTATAATATTTTTATGAGGGATGGAATAGAAATAAAGAGTGACAATACTGGTGAAGGTGGGAGCACATGTTTTAAAGAGAACTGATGTAAACAAAAAAGAGGTTCAGACGAAGTCAGTAAGTTTAGATATTGAAGATTAGAAAGAGATTGTTATATTCATGGAGTTTTACTACAGACTCCTAATTGTGGGAGGGAAATGGAGGAGGAAATCTGCAGACATATCAGGGAGAGGAGTAGGAATAACAAAATTATTGTTCTAGGGGATTTCAATTATCCAGTCATTGGAGTTGATTCTCATTCAGCCAAGTTAGTGTTAACAGGATGGTAACTACCTCAAAATGAGTCCGGAGTCTTACTGCCCAATTAGCAGTGACAATCAAGCTGCTGCCATTTCTAAAGGGGTCTGCCCTTGGGTGGCCAGAGTGTCTGTCTGTTTCAAGGTCTAAATCTCTTGCTTATATAAATCAAAGTCCCATGACATAGTTTTGGCCCCAATTCTAATTTTCAGGGACGCATGAGTAAATGTGTGCTAGCAGTACAGGATAAATGGAAGGTTAGCAGGATGGTTAATAAGCACGTAATAAGGAGGTGGTGGGCTCCTAAAATAGTGAGGAAAGGTGGGGGGGGGGGAGGCGCCAGTGGAATGCCCATCACCTTCCTGACACCATTCAATGTTGTCAGGGCAGGGAAGGCCGATTGAGGCCTAATTAAAGGCCACTTAAGGGCCTCTTCCCACAGCCGGTGATATTTAACCAGTGGGGAGACCGCCCATTCAAACCAGGCGGCCTCCTGCAGGCGCTTGGCCCTCCTCCTTGGGCAATCCGTGGCTTATGGAGGGCCCCCAGTGTCAAAGACTGCCCCTTTGCCAACACACCAACCCTCCTGCTCTGAACAACCACAGTCCCACTCCTCGCCAAGTTCTGCCTGACTGGTCCCAGCAAGGCCACTCCACCTACCCTCACTCTGGACCTCCAGCACAGCTCCTGGTCCCGGACCTGAGCACTGCAAAATGCAGCAGGGGCCGCCCAAATGGCTGGGGAGAGGTTCCCCTCACCTTTCTGACCCAACGTTAGGACCCTGCCACCTGCACAAAATTCAGCCCAATGTTTCCGCTCCATGACCTTTCATCAGAACTGGGAAAAGTTACAGATTGTAAGCAAATGAAAGGAGGGAGGTATAAAAAAGGACAAAAGGTAAGGTCTGTGATAGGGTGAAGGGAAAGAGATTAAATGACAAAGAGGTTGGAGGCACAAGGTCAATAAGAGTGGTACTAAAACAAGTCAAAAAACAAAAGATGTGTCTAGAGGAGGCAGAATGATAAACAGCTGCCTTCTGAAAGCAACAAACAAAAAAGAAAAACAAAATTAAAACCAAACCTGCAAAGAAAAAGGAAACAAAATGGAGACAGATGTCACAGTCTGAAATTGTTGAATTCAATGTTGAGTCCAGAAGACTGTAAAGTGCCTAATCGATAGGTGAGGTGTTGTTCCTTGAGCTTGCATTGAGCTTCACTGGAACACTGCAGATGGCCAAGGGTGAAGAATTAAATTACAGGTGACCAGAAGTTTGAGGTCACGCTTTCAGAGGTGTTCCACAAAGTGGTCACTTAATCTGCATTTGGTCTCCCCAATATGGAACAGACCATGGTGTGAGCAACAAATACAGTATACTAAATTGAAAGAAGTAAACATAAATCACTGTTTCACTTGAAAGGAGTATTTGGGGCCTTGAACGGTGAGCACAGATGCTGCCAGACCTGCTGAGTATTTTGAGCATTTTCTGTTTTTATTTCAGTTTTCCAGCATCTGCAGTATTTCGCTTTTGGAAAAGTTAGTTATGCTAAAGGAGGACAAGATGCTGGAGCCGGATGGGATAGATCCAAGGATCTTGGAAGTTGTGAGAGGAGAAATAACAGAGACCTTAGAAATTATATTTCAGGTTTCTATTTCTCTATGCCTCTCTAAAAGACTCTTATATGTTAAAGATGCTATATAAATGAAACTTGTTATTGGATGTGTGCTGGAGCTAGCTAATGTAATATTCATTTTTAAGATGGGAGACAGAGTTCAACTGAATCTTAACAAGCCAGTTATTTTAACATTTGTGGTCGAGAGATGATTTTGGAACTTTTAATTAAAGATGAAATCAACAAATAAGTAGATGAAGACAAAAATAATCTGAGCAGCCAACACATATTTCAGAAAGTAAGATCATGCTTGACAAAAGTTCTTTGACAGGTATGGTGGATAGATGGAATGTACTGGATCTGGTATGCATGGAGTTTCAGAAAGTTTTTGGCACACAGGAGGCTATTGACGAAGGTTAAAGGGTATGGAATTAATGGATTGGTAGCAAATTACAATTAAAAATGATTAGGAAGAGGAAACAGAGAGTATGAGTTATGGTCAGTTTCTCAAATCTTTTGCAAGTGCATAGTTCTGTTGTGGGACCACTTCTATTTATTGTATACGTCAATAATTTAAATAGAGAATTCGAAGGAGGCATAGTAAATAATGCTGAGAACGAAAGAAGAGATATTGTTAAGAGAGCGGAATAGGACAAAATGGAATTCAAAAAATAATTATACTTTCAGTGGGGAAGGATGGGTGATATAACAGAGCAGAGGGACTTGAGGTTTCATTTTCACAAGACATTGAAAACAGCACTTCAAATGAATAAGATCATAAAAAAAGCAAATTGAATACTTGGCACAAGCTATAGAATATGGAAGTCAAAATATAACGGTGAATCTGTTTAAAAGAATAGTAAGAGCATGGTTGGAATTATGGACTGGATTTTTCTGTGAGAAACAAAGGAACAACTTTCACCATTCACCTCATGTACAGTTGCATACAGTTGGTGGAGATTTCTAGTGTGGTGCATTTGATCCAATGTCATGCCTTCTACATGGGATCTATGGCATCAATGAGCAGGACGAGAAGCAAGGAGGTTCCTCAACCGTTTAAATTGAAGCATCATCACTGTGACAAGCAGACTGCTAAGCAGAAAGTAAAAAGCACGAAATATAAATTACATTTAAATCATTGTCCAGGAAGTAAATTAAAGATTGGGACATGCACGTCAAATTAAGGCAGAAGCATAAAAGAGAAAAAGGGAAAAGCTAAAAAACATTATTTTTAAAAGAATTGTAATGTTGATTTTCTTTGAAGAGAATGAGACTCTACACTTAAAAAATTATTTTTTCAGGGCCAGAGAGGTTTGTTCAGCCATAATTATCACCAATTGCATTGTAAAAGACTCTCTTACTCCTCATTGCACGAGCCCTAATATTTTCAGCTGCCTTCAGTACGAGATTAATGAGTAATTACCCTAAGTTCATGTCATTACTGTGATTTCTTTGTGGATTCCATCAGTGAAAACTGCAGCAGCTGTGCCCTGTGGTGGAATAAGGTATCACTGACAGCAACTTCCGGATTTCCACATTTAAGTTCAGATGTCTGATGTCAAGATGCTATTAGTTTTATCCTGTAATAACGGCAAGCACTGACAGCTTCAGCCTTATTGGTACAGCAAAGCCCGGGCCAATATTGTGTGTAGTTTTGCAATGCATGCTATAAGAAGGAAGTTGAGGCAGTACAGAAAGGAGAGTCCAGATTCATTCGGTTGCTGCCTTCTATGAGGCAATTAAAAGGCAAAGGACATTTTGAAAAACAAGGTAATTTTCATGAGAACAGAAGAGATTATGAGGTAATTTGCTGAGAGAATGGGATAGAGTAAGTAGTTACCAAAGCCTATGACCTCGTCAGCAGACGTGGTCTCTTCATACTACTAGCAAAGATCGGATGTCCACCAAAGCTACTAAGAATCATCACCTCATTCCATGACATTATGAAAGGCACAATTCAGCATAGCGGCGCCTCATCAGGCCCCTTTCCTATCCTGAATGGCGTGAAACAGGGCTGTGTTCTCGCACCTACACTGTTTGGGATCTTCTTCTCCCTGCTGCTCTCACATGCGTTCAACTCTTCAGAAGAAGGAATTTTCCTCCACTCAAGCTCAGATGGCAGGTTGTTCAACCTTGCCCATCTAAGAGCGAAGACCAAAATACGGAAGGTCCTCATCAGGGAACTCCTCTTTGCTGACGATGCTGCATTAACATCCCACACAGAAGAGTGTCTGCAGAGACTCATCGACAGGTTTGCGGCTGCCTGCAATGAATTTGGCCTAACCATCAGCCTCAAGAAAACGAACACTATGGGATAGGACATCAGAAATGTTCCATCCATCAATATCGGCGACCACGCTCTGGAAGTGGTTCAAGCGTTCACCTACCTAGGCTCAACTATCATCAGTAACCTGTCTCTCGATGCAGAAATCAACAAGCGTATGGGAAGGGCGTC
This sequence comes from Heterodontus francisci, assembly GCF_036365525.1. Classification (NCBI taxonomy): domain Eukaryota; kingdom Metazoa; phylum Chordata; class Chondrichthyes; order Heterodontiformes; family Heterodontidae; genus Heterodontus; species Heterodontus francisci. Next base: position 78,724,675 of record NC_090386.1, read on the forward strand.
CGCTGCTATGTCCAGACCGGCCAAGAGAGTGTTGGAAAATGGCGCACTGACACAGAACACAAAAGTCCGAGTGTATAAAGTCTGTGTCCTCAGTACCTTGCTCTATGGCAGCGAGGCCTGAACAATGTATGTCAGCCAAGAGTGACGTCTCAATTCATTCCATCTTCGCTGCCTCCGGAGAATCCTTGGCATCAGGTGCCAGGACCGTATCTCCAACGCAGAAGTCCTTGAGGCGTTCAACATCCCCAGCATATAAACCCTACTGAGCCAGCGGCGCTTGAGATGGCCTGGCCATATTAGCCGCATGGAAGATGGCAGGATCCCCAAGTACACATTGAACAGCGAGCTCGTCACTGGTATCAGACCCACCGGTCGTCCATGTCTCCGACATGAAGTCCTGTGACATTGATCACAAGTCGTGGGAGTCAGTTGCCAGTGATTGCCAGAGCTGGCAGACAGCCATAAAGGCGGGGCTAAAGAGTGGCGAGTCGAAGAGACTTAGCAGTTGGCAGGAAAAAAGACAGAAACGCAAGGGGAGAGCCAACTGTGTAATAGCCCTGACAACCAATTTTATCTGCAGCACCTGTGGAAGAGTCTGTCACTCTAGAATTGGCCTTTATAGTCACTCCAGGCGCTGCCTCACAAACCACCGACCACCTTTATGTGCTTACCCATTGTCTCTTGAGACAAGGAGGCCAAAGAAGGAGGTAGAAATAAACTGATTCCAGTGGATGAGGGATCTAGACTAGGGAATATAGGTAAAAGACTACATGTAAGCGATTTATCACAGAGAGTAGGAGAAACATCTTTTACAAAGAGGGTTGTGAGGCTATGGAAAACAATATCAGATTTAATGATATAATGGTATTAGTGCAATAGAGAGGGATGACCTAAGTTCAGGAAACCAGGATGTAGAAGCAATTTGGGTAGAGATGAGAAATCATAAAGGCAAGAAGTCACTTGTGGGAGTGGTACAGGCCACCAAATCTTAACCACACTGTAGGACGGGGTATAAAGGAAGAAATAATGGCAGCCTGTCAGAAAGGTATGGCGATCATCATGGGGAATTTTAAGCTACATATAGACTGGAAAAATCAGATGGGCAGAGGTAGCCTAAGATGAGGAGTACATAGAATGTTTTTGGGATAATTTCTTGGAACAGTACATTCTGGAACCAACCAGAGAGCAGGCTATACTAGACCTGGCATTGTGCAACGAGAAAGAATTAATTAATGACCTCATAGTTAAGGAGCCCCTAGGTAGCAGCGATCATAATATGATTGAATTTTACATTCAGTTTGAGGGAGAGAAGAGTGGGTCGAAGACCAGTATTTTAAACTTAAATAAGGGTAATTATGAGGGCATAAAAGCAGAGCTAGCTAAAGTAAACTGGCAAATTAGCTTAAGGGATAGATCAATAGAGATGCAGTGACAGACCTTTAAGGGATATTTCAGAATACATAGAATAGATACATTCCAATGAGAAAGAAAAATTCCAAGGGCAGGATCTGCCATCTGTGGTTAACTAGAACAGTTAAAGTTAGGATCAAGCTTAAAGAAAAAGCATGGTGGCAGGTCAGAATATTGGACAGAACATAAAAGACAGGAAAGAAAGACTAAAAGATTGATAAGGAAGGTAAAATTAGAGTACAAGAGAAAGCTAGCTAAAAATATAAAGACAGGTAATAAGAGTTTCTAAAGATATTTAAAAAAAGAAGAGTTAACAAGTTGAACGTTAGTGCTATAGAAAACGAGTCTGGGAATTAATAATGGATAATAAGGAGAGGATACAGTAACATCCCAGAATTAGCTGTAAGTCAGCAAATGGAAGGGAGGGAGGAACTCACGAAAATTACAATCACCAGGGAAGTGGTACTGAATAAATGTTGAAGCTGCAGGCTGACAAGTCCCCGGGTCCTGATGGACTTTATCCTAGGGTCTTAAAAGAAGTGGCTAGTGAGATCGTTGATGTGTTAGTTTTAATTTTCCAAAATTCCCTAGATTCAGGGAAGGTTCCGCTGGACCGGAAAATAGCGAATGTAACGCCTTTATTCAAAAAGGGAGGGAGACAGAAAGCAGGAATCTACAGGCCAGTTACCTTAACATCTGTCTTAGGGAAAATGTTGGCAGCTATTATTAAAGAAGTGATAGCAGGGCATTTAGAAAAATTCAAGGTAATCAGGTAGAGTCAATATGGTTTTGTTAAAGGGAAGTTATGTTTAACCAATTGATTGGAGTCCTTTGAGGGAGTTACATGTGCTGTGGATAAAGGGGAACCAGTGGATGTGTTGTACTTAGATTTCCAGAAGGCATTTGCTAAGGTGCCACATCAAAGGTTATTGCAAAAAATAAAAGCTCATGGTATAGGGGATAACATATTGGCATGGAGAGAAGATTGGCTAGCTAACAGGAAACAGAGAGTAGACATAAATGGGTCATGCTTTGGTTGGCAAGATGTAATGAGCAGTGTGCCACAGGGATCTGTGCTGGGGCCTCAACTTTTTACAATTTATGTAAATGACTTAAATGAAGAGACCAAAGCTAGGGTTGCTAAATTTGCTGATGAAACAAAGATAGTTAGGAAAGTAGGTTGTGAAGAGGACATAAGGATGCTACAAAGGGATATAGATAGGTTAAGTGAGTGGGAAGAAATCTGGCAGATGGAGTATAATGTGGGAAAATGCAAAGTTGTCCATTTTGGCAGGAAAAATAACAAAGAAGCATATTATCTAAATGGTGAGAGATTGCAGAGCTCTGAGATGCAAAGGGATCTGGGTGTCCTAATGCATGAATCGTAAAAGGTTAATATGCAGGTACAGCACATAATTAGGAAAGTTAATAGAATGTTATCGCTTATCGCGAGGGGAATTGAATATAAAAGTAAGGAGGTTCTGCTTCAGCTATACAGGGCCTCGGTGAGACCACATCTGGAGTACTGTGTACAGTATTGGTCTCCTTATTTAAGGAAGGATTTAAATGCATTGGAAACAGTTCAATGAAGGTTGATACCCAATGACTGATACCTGAAATGGACAGGCTATATTATGAGGAAAGACTGGACAGGCTAGGCTTGTATCGACTGGAATTTAGAAGAGTAAGAGGCGACTTGATTGAAACATATACGATCCTGAGGGGTCTTGACAGGGTGGATGTGGAAAGGATGATTCCCCTTGTGGGAGAATCTAGAACCAGGGTCACTGTTTAAAAATAAGGGGTCGCCCATTTAAGACAGAGACGAGGAGAAATTTTTTCTCTCAGAGTCGTGAGTCTTTGGAACTCTCCGTCTCAAAAGATGGTGGAAGCAGAGTCTTTGAATATGTTTAAAGCAGAGGTAGATAGATTCTTGATAAGCAAGTGGGTGAAAGGTTATCAGGGATAGGTGGTAATGTGGCGTAATCAGTTCAGCCATGAACTCACTGAATGGCAGAGCAGGCTCGAGGGACCGAGTGGCCTACTCCTGCTCCTAATTCGTATGTTCGTATGATTGAAGAAGAGGCCATGCTAACATTGAAGAATAGGTTGAAGGACAATTAAAGGTATGAAGGGGGAATAACAAAATATTAGAACCAGACAGTCACATGGGATTAGGACTACTGCATATGTCAAGCATAAACACCAAAATGGACTGATTGGACAAAATGGCCTGTTTGCATGTTGTAAATTTTATGGACTGTTGAGAGAAGATTAAAACCAGAACAATGAGTGAAGATTTCCCTCTGTAAGTTATGTATAACAAAACCCATTATTTTAAATGAATTTATGTTTCTGTTGCACATTGTGCAGAGGAAAATGTTCCCATGTATCATTTTTATCATAGTAATGTGATACAATCATGTGTAATTTGTGTAATTCCTCTATGCAACTTTCATTTTTTCTTTTTTTTAATCAAATACTTTGTGAAAACAGAGCTCCCTTTAAGATAACCAGTGCAGTAGATTGGAATGAGAATTGTGACATACTGACAGTAGGTCAAGCATGTGATGGAGCTGAGATAATTGTTTTCCTCTTCAAAAGCCTCCAGGAAGTTTGAAGAGATCTGTTTTTAAGATAACAATTGTGTGTGCATGAGCAGTTATTTTGTTTGGTGAACTAATAATCATTGTTTACAGCCTCCGTCTGCTAAACTGAAACATTAATTTGACCTGGATTGATTCAAATGCAATTGTTTTTGACATTCATCAGACCAGAAAGAACCACCAGACATCTCATAGAGTCATACAGTTTAACAGCACAGAAACACGCCCTTTGGCCCATCGTGTCTGTGCCGGCCATCAAGCACCTATCTATTCTAATCACATTTTACAGCACTTGCCCGTAGCCTTGTATGCTATTGCATTTCAAGTGCTTATCTAAATACTTCTTAAATGTTGTGATGGTTCCTGCCTCTACCACCCCTTCAGGCAGTGCATTCCAGATTCCAAAAACCCTCTGGGTGAAAAAGCTTTTCCTCTAATCCCCTCTAAACCTTCTGCCCCTTAGCTTAAATCTATGCCCCCTGGCAATTGACCCCTCCGTTAAGGGAAAAAGTTTCTTCTTATCTATCCTATCAATGCCCCTGATAATTTTGTATACCTCAATCAGATCCCCCCTCAGCCTTCTCTGCTCTAAGGAAAACAACCCTAACCTATCCAGTCTCTCTTCACAGCTGAAATGCTCCAACCCAGGCAATATCCTGGTGAATCTCCTCTGCACCCTCTCCAGTGCAATCACATCCTTCCTACAGTGTGGGGCCCAAACTGTACTCCAGCTGTGGCCTAACTAGTGTTTTATACAGCTCCATCATAACCTCCCTGCTCATATATTCTGTGCCTTGGCTAATAAAGGCAAGTATCCCATATGCCTTCCTAATCACCTTATCTACCTGTGATGCTGCCTTCAGTGATCTATGGACAAGTACATCAAGGTCCCTCTGACCTTCTGTACTTCCTAGGGTCCTACCATCCATTGTATATTCCCTTGTCTTGTTAGTCCACCCAAAACGCATCACCTCACATTTCTTTGGATTAACTTCCATTTGCCACTGCTCTGCCCATCTTACCAGCCCAACTATATCGTCCTAGAACAAAGAACAAAGAGCAAAGAACAGTACAGCACAGGAACAGGCCATTCGGCCCTCCAAGCCTGCGCCGATCTTGATGCCTGCCTAAACTAACACCTTCTGCACTTCCGGGGCTCATATCTCTCTATTCCCTTCCTATTCATATATTTGTCAAGATGCCTCTTAAACGTCGCTATCGTATCTGCTTCCACCACCTCCCCTGGCTGCAAGTTCCAGGCACTCACCACCCTCTGTGTAAAAAACTTGCCTCGCACATCCCCTCTAAACTTTGCCTCTCGCACCTTAAACCTATGTCCCCTAGTAACTGACTCTTCCACCCTGGGAAAAAGTTTCTGACTATCCACTCTGTCCATGCCGCTCATAACTTTGTAAACATCTATCATGTCACCCCTCCACCTCCGTCGTTCCAGTGAAAACAATCCGAGTTTTTCCAACCTCTCCTCATAGCTAATGCCCTCCAGACCAGGCAACATCCTGGTAAACCTCCTCTGTACCCTGTCCAAAGCCTCCACGTCCTTCTGGTAGTGTGGCAACCAGAATTGCACGCAATATTCTAAGTGTGGCCTAACTAAGGTTCTGTACAGCTGCAACATGACTTGCCAATTTTTATACTCTATGCCCCGACCGATGAAGGCAAGCATGCCGTATGCCTTCTTGACTACCTTATCCACCTGCGTTGCCACTTTCAGTGACCTGTGGACCTGTACGCCCAGATCTCTCTGCCTGTCAATACTCCTAACGGTTCCTATAATCTAAGGCTTTTATGACACCACCAATTTTCATGTCATCTGCGAACTTACTGATCATACCTCCTATATTCACGTCTAAATCATTAATGTACACTACAAACAGCCAGGGTCCCAGCACCGAGCCCTGCAGTGCACCACTGGTCACAGGCTTCCACTTGCAAAAACAACCCTCAACCATCACTCTCTGCCTCCTGCCACTAAGCCAATTTTGGATCCAATATGTCAAATTGCCCTGGAACACATGGGCTCTTATCTTCTTTACCAATCTCCCATGCGGGACCTTATCAAAAGCCTTACTAAAGTCCATGTGGACTACATCAACTGCTTTACCCTCAACTACTCATCTAGTCAAAAAAATTCAATCAAGTTTCTTAGACATGATCATCCCCTGACAAAGCAACACTGACTATCCCTGATTAATCCCTGCCTCTCCAAGTGGAGATTAATCCTGTCCCTCAGAATTTTTTCCAATAGTTTCCCTACCACTGATGTTAGACTCACTGGCCTGTAATTACCTGGTTTATCTCTGCTACCCTTCTTGAATAATGGCACCACATTCGCTGTCCTCCAGTCCTCTGGTAACTCTCCTGTGGCCAGAGAGGATTTGAAAATTTGTGTCAGAGCCCTTGCTATCTCCTCCCTTGCCTCACATAACAGACTAGGATACATCTCATCTGGGCCTGGGGATTTATCCACTTTTAAGCCCACTAAAACAGCTAATACTTCCTCTCTTTCAATGCTAATTTGTTCAAGTATATCACAATCCCCCTCCCTGATCTCTACACCGACATCGTCCTTCTCCATAGTGAACACAGATGAAAAGTAATCATTTAAAACCTCACCGATGTCCTCCGGCTCCACACACAGATTGCCACTTTGGTCCCTAATGGGTCCTATTCTTTCCCTGGTTATCCTCTTGCCCTTAATATACTTGTAAAATTCCTTGGGATTTTCCTTTATCTTGCCCGCCAGTGTTTTTTCATGCACCCTCTTCACTCTCCTAATTACTTTTTTAAGTACTGCCCTACACTTTCTATACTCCTCCAGGGCCTCTGCTGTTTTCAGCGCTCTGAATCTGCCATAAGCCTCCTTTTTTTCCCTTATTCAATCCTCTATATCCCTTAACATCCAGGGTTCCCTGGACTTGTTAGCCCTACCCTTCACCTTTACGGGAACATGTTGGCCCTGAACTCTCACGATTTCCTTTTTGAATAACTCACACTGGTCTGATGTACACTTTCCTGCAAGTAGCAGTAGTCCACTTTGGCCAGATGCAGTTTTATCATATTAAAATCGGCCTTCCCCCAATTCAGTACTTTTATTTCCGGTCCCTCTTTGTCCTTTTCCATAACTACCTTAAATCTTACAGAGTTATGGTCACTATCCCCGAAATGCTCCCCCACTGACACTTCTATCATTTGTCCGGCTTCATTCCCTAGGATTAGGTCCAGTACTGCCCCTTCTCTTGTAGGACTTTCTACATGCTGGCTCAAAAAGCTCTGCTGTATGCACTTTAAGAATTCCGCCCCCTTTAAGCCTTTTGCACTAAGACTATCCCAGTTGCTATTGGGGAAGTCGGAATCCCCTACTATTATTACCCTATTATTTTTACACCTCTCTGAGATTTGCCTACATATCTGGTCCTCTATCTTTCCCGGACTGTTTGGAGGCCTGTAGTACACTCCCAGCCAAGTGATTGCCCTCTTTTTGTTTCTAAGTTCTACCCATATGGCCGCATTTGAGGAACCTTCTAAGATATCATCCCTCCTTACTGCAGTAATTGACTCCTTGATCAACAGTGCAATGCCACCTCCTCTTTTACACCCTCCCCTGTCACATCTGAAGATTCTATACCCTGGAATATTGTGCTGCCAGTCCCGCCCTTCCCTCAACCATGTCTCTGTGCTGGCAATAATATCATATTCCCACGCGTTAATCAACACCCTCAATTCATCTGCCTAACTACTAAGACTTCTTGCGTTAAAATAGATGCCATCCAGCCTTGCATTATTTTCTTGTCCCTTAAGAGGTCTATATTTGCTCTGCCTTCCAGACTGACTAAGTTTCTCCACTACTGTACCTCCACTCTGTATCCCATTGACAGCCAATGCAGCACTTTTGAAGTGTATTCGCTGTTGTCTTGTAGGAGATGCAGCAGCCAATTTGCAGTCACCAAGCTCCCACAAACAAAAATGTGGTGATGATCAGATAGACTGTTTTTTGCAATGTTTATTGAGGGATAAATATTGGCCAGAAATAACTCCCCTGCTCGTCTTCAAAATAGCACCATGTGATTTTTTATGTCCACTGAAGAGGGCAAATAGCACTACAGTGTCAAGCTTGATCTTTGTGTTTAAGTCTCTTAGAGTGAGATTTAAACCCACAACTTTTTGATTCAGAGGTAAGTGTGCTATTAACTGAGCTACAACTGACACCTTAGTCATGGCTGCTACCTGAAGTGATAAAGGGATGACTAGAGGCCTAATGAGTTTAACTAGGTTTAGGTGATGAAGGTACAAACCCAGAAAGTTAAAACCTAATTTTTAATGGATTTTGTGATTCATAATGATCATCTTTATTCATTTTTTGTATCGGGTGACAAATATTCCAAAAGAAATGTTGACACATTAGAAGAATATCATTGTGTAGTTAGTTTATGAAATAATTTCAATAACTTCAAGCACTGCTTTTATGTATGGACCATCACAACAGTCTTGTCTTTCATGTCAAGTGTAATCAGTCAAACATTGAAAACCACTTTTGTCTTTGTGACATTCACATCTGTATTATATATTTATTGACAACTCTTGGTTTTGGGTACTCCTGAATATTTTTTCTTGTACAAAATACAATGACATCATCCTCAGCCAACTTCCATCAATTATACTTGTTCACTTTTGAGGCTATAAATTACTGTTGGAGATATTAGCAGACCAATGCTTAATGTGTTAGTAAGATAGTCCACTGTCCACAAGCTTAGATAAGCTATTAACCTCTAAGCAGATTATCAAACTTAATAAACATGCTCAAGCATCTCTCTCTCCAGACCTGCTGGCTGAATTGTTTGGGGTCTTTTCTGCCATCGGAAGGAAAGAGGACCTCCTTCCTAGCCCTCAGTTGCTTCATCAGCACCTCCATGGCAGCATTACCTCGATATTATTCCTTTTAGCTTATGCAAACCTGATCCCCATAGACCAACACTAAAAAGCCACCTCCCATTTTTGGAATCCTGTCCAAGAGATACTGATGGAACAAGTAAAGTTCAAGAAGGAACATAAGGCAATTCAGCCCCTCGAGCCCATTCTGCCAGTCAATTAGATCATGGCTGATCTGTATCTTAATTTCATTAAACCATCTTGGTTCCAGATTCCCTAATGTCCTTACCTAACAAAAAATTATCAATTTTAAAATTTTGAGTTGACCTAGCCTCTACTGATTTTTGGGGACAGAGTTCCAGATTTTCATTACCCTTTGTGTGAAGAGGTACTTTCCAACATTAGGTGAGACAGTGGCATAGTGGTAATGTCATTTAAATTAGTAACTCTGAGCACAGGCCAATGCTCTGCAGATGTGGGTTTGAATCCCACCAGATAAGATGGTGAAATTTGAATGTAACTAACAAACAAATCTAGAATTAAAAAGCTAGTCTAATAGTGGCCATGAAACTATTGTCAATTGTTGTAGAAACCCATCTAGTTCACAAATGTCCTTTAGGGAAGGAAATCTGCTGTCCTTACCTGGTCAACTGCAGCTAACTTTGTCTTACCTGCTAGTGGCCTAGCAAGCCACTCAAGTTCAAGGGCAATTAAGGAGGGGCAATAAAAGCTGGCCTAACCAGCAATGCCCACATATGAATAAAAAACCCCTGAATGGGTTAGCTATAATTTAATAATTATGCCTCCTTGATCTGACTCCCCCACCAGAAGAAATAGTTTATCTCTATCTACCCTATCAAATCCTTTAATCATCTTAAACACCACAACTAGATCACCCTTCATCATATTATAAGCAAGGGAAATCTAGTCTATGTAATTTATCATCATAAATTGACCTTTTACAAAGAAGAATAATTCAGTGAATGAAGCCTTAACTCCAACCGTGGTAGTTTGAGAACTTAAAAAGTTAAAAAAATCTGGAAAAACAGTTGGCATCAGTAAGTCACCAAGTTGTAATCACCCAACATTTTGTATTTATTTCCTTTAGAGAAAGAAATCAGTCCTCCTTGCCCTGTCTGTCTTCTATGTAGTTGTCTCTTAACTACCCTCTGAAGTGGTCTAGCAATCCATTCAGTTACCACCAACTTTTCTGGGTATTTGGGAATAAGCATTAAATGCCTGGCCTTCCAGCAACATCCCCAGCCATCACTAACAAAACCACTGCCTTGTGCTCTGTACGTATATTCACAGACGTTTTGAAACTTTGCTTAATAATTCAAACTAAAAGCAGTTATCTTTACTAATGCTTGATCTAAGGAATTGTTCTATATTCTCACAATCTGGCCAGTGTTGGCTCTAAGCCTGTTTTTATACTGCTGTGCAGTTGGCATCCTGATGGGATGGTTTTGCAAAAAAATTCCAGGGAGTAGGACTGACATTGATAAAAGCTATGCTACAAATGGTAGGATGAAAGGAGAAGAGGTGAGAGTGGGGAGCTGTGATGAACAGCAAGCTGGAGACAGAGGACTAAAGTATTTAAGAAAGGATGCATGGTTAGAGGAGGCTGCAGAATTTGGACGGGGAAGGGGCGGCAACAAGATTATGGGCTGATTTAAGGATGAAGGTTTTAAATCGACTCTTCTAGGGGACTGGGAGCCAGTATAGATCAGAAACGATAGGAGTGTTGACCTTGCCGGGCATGATACAGGTAGCTGAGTTTTGCATACATTGGAGCTTATGGAGTGTGGATAATATTGAAGAACATGAGTCCAAAGAAACCGAGTCTAAAGATAATTTTATTTTTTATTCTTTCAAGAGATGTGGGTATCGCTGGCTAGGCCAGCATTTGTTGCCCATCCTTAATTGCCCTTGACAAGACTGTGGTGAGCCACCTTCTTGAACTGCTGCAGTCCATCTTGTGCAGGTACTTCCACTAACTGTTAAGAAGGAAGTTCCAGGATTTTGATTCAGCGACAGTGAAGGAATGGCGATATAGTTCCAAGTCAGGAGGGTGTGTGGCTTGGAAGGGAAATGGAAGGTGGTAGTGTTCCCATGCATCTGCTGACCTTGTCATTCTAAGTGGTAGAGGTCGTAGGTTTGCAGGTGCTGTCGAAGAAGTCTTAGTGAATTGCTGCAGTGCACCTTGTAGATGGTACATGCTGCTGCCACTGTGCGTCATTGCTTGAAGGGAGTGAATGTTTAATGTGGTGGCTTGAAGTGAGTGAATGTTTAAGGTGGTGGATAGAGTGCCAATCAAGCAGACTGTTTTGTCCTAGATGTTGTCGAGCTTTTCGAGTGTTGTTGGAGCTGCACTCATCCAGACAAGTGAGGAGTATTCTATCACGCTGCTGACTTGTGCCTTGTAGATGGTGAACAGGCTTTGGGGTATCAGGAGGTGAGTTATGCGCCTCTGAATTCTCTGTTTCTGGCCTCCTCTTTAGTTTAGAGTATCAGCACTGAAACAGGCCCTTCGGCCCACCGAGTCTGTGCCGACCATCAACCACCCATTTATACTAATGCTACACTAATCCCATATTCCTACTACATCCCCACCTGTCCCTATATTTCCCTACCACCTACCTACACTAGGGGCAATTGCTAATGGCCAATTTACCTATCATCCTGCAAGTCTTTGGCATGTGGGAGGAAACCGGAGCACCCGGAGGAAACCCACGCAAACACAGGGAGAACTTGCAAACTCCACACAGGCAGTACCCAGAATTGAACCCGGGTCACTGGAGCTGTGAGGCTGCGGTGCTAACCACTGCGCCACTGTGCCGCCCATGGCTTGTGGCTACTGTATTTATGTGGCTGCCCAGTTCAGTTTCAGGTCAATGGTAACCCCCAGGATGTTGATAGTGGGGGATTCAGAGATGGTAATGCCATTGAATATCAAGGGGAGATGGCTAGATTACACACCAGACAACACACCATTAACATATTGTTTGCCTTTGCTCCATGACCTTCTGGTCGGTTATTCTCTGTGCCCTTGTCCTATCTACACCTCCTTTGTTATCTCTTGCCCCACCCCCACTTTACTTGCTTAAAACCTTTCACATTTCTAATATCTGCTAGTTCTGAAGAAGGGTCACTGGCCTGAAACGTTAACTCTGCTTCTCTCTCCACAGACCTGCTGAGAATTTCCAGCATTTCTTGTTTTTAGTTCAGATTTCCAACATCCGCAGTATTTTGCTTTTATTTTGGTTAGATTCTCTCTTGTTTGAGATGGTCACTGCCAGACACTTTAATGGTATAAATGTAACTTGCTGCATATCAGCCCAAGCTTGAATGTTGTCCAGGTCTTGTTGCATATGGACATGGACTGCTTCAGTATCTGAGGAGTTGTGAATGGTACTGAACACTACGTAATCATCAGCAAACATCCCCATTTCTGACCTTATGATGGAGGGAAGGTCAGTGATGAAGCAGCTGATGGTTGGGCCTAGGACACTGTCCTGAGGAACTCCTGTAGTGATATCCTGGGACTGAGATGATTGGCCTCCAACAACCATAACCATCTTGTGCTAGGTATGACTCCAACCAGTGGAGAGCTTTCCCCCGATTCCCATTGACTTCAATTTTGCTAGGGTTCCTTGATGCTACAGTTGGTCAAATGCTGCCTTGATGTCAAGGGCAGTGCTTCTCACTTCACCTCTGGAATTCAGCTTTTTTGTCCAAGTTTGGACCAGGGCTATAATGAGGTCAGGAGTTGAGTGGCCCTGGCAGAACCGAAGTTGAGCATTGGTGAGCAGCTGTGTCAGTGCCACTTGATAGCACTGTCGATGACACCTTCCATCACTTTGCTGATGATTGAAAGCAGACTGATGGGCGGTAATTGGCTGGATTGGATTTGTCCTGCTCTTTGTGGATAGGACATACCTGGCAATTTTCAACATTGTCAGGTAGATGCCAGTGTTGAAGCTGTACTGCAACAGTTTTGCTGGGGGTGCGGCTAGTTCTGGAGCGCAAGTCTTCAACACTACAGCCAGGATGTTGTCAGGGCCCATAGTCTATGCAGTATCCAGCACCTTCAGCCATTTCCTGATCTCACGTGGAGTGAAGTGAATTGGCTGAAGGTTGGCCTCTCTGATGCTAAGGACCTCAGGAAGAGGCTGAGTCATGATGGAGGTGAGATAATGGTGGAAGTTGACAATTTTGTGGAGGTGGAAGCAAGTAATTTTGGAAATAGATTAGATATCAGATACGAAACTGAGTTCTGTACTGAGTAGAGTGCTATGGTTCCACATAGCTTTATTCAGCCTGTGAAAGTGGCCTGGCAGGGCAATTGAAATCAATGACAAAGGTGTAGAAGGGATGGTGGGGCCAAAAATGGTGAATGATCTTCCTGATTTACAGTTGGCGGAAACTGTGAAACAACAACAACCTAGGGCTGAATTTTTGAGCCACATTGAGGGCAGGAACAGAGACGGATGGGCGTGAAAATACCAGTACCAGCTGATGTGCCAGTTTTGCGATGTTGTTCCCTGCCCGAGCTATTTTCACCAGGGTGGGGGGAAGCCGTGATCACGATCCCACCCAATCCCTGATTAAGGCCAATTAAAGTACTTGGAGAGCTCATTAACATGGGTGTTGAGAATTTCACAGGGCAGGGGGGCACGGGCTACACGCACTGTGTGGGGCAGACCAGGTGAAAGAAGACGGGTACAGAATGGGAAGCCAGTCATGGCCGCCCCAGGGAAACGTCCTGGAGGCATACAAATATCAACAGTTCGGAGGGGGCTTGGCCATTGGAAGACAGGTGCCCTTGGCACTGCGCAGATGGCAGGGGAAGTGGGCAGGGGAAGTGGGCAGTAAGTACTCGGGCAAAGCAGGGGGCCGTTGTGGGGGGCAGAAGAGCAGGGGACAAGGCAGCTCAGGACAACTGGGAAACCACCTGACCACAAGGAAGGCAGCAGCTGATAATGCGGGCCCAACTCTCAGATTTTGGGCCCAGTGGCGATGAGGGGCAACACCGTCCACAGAGAGGCGGGGGAGCCCCGGGCATCAGGAATGCCGGGTAACGGAATGAGGGGCAGGAAGGACAGGGAGGCCATACCCTCCACATAGGATCTACCACTGAAGAAGGAGGTACCTGGAAATGACCGAGTCTGAAGGAGACTGCGACTCCTCAGGCAGATGGTCACAGAGATCAGTGCCCTCGTTGCCGAAGACCTCACACCTCAAGCACTCCTCGCTATGACCTGCCAGTAGCCACCAAAGTCACTGTGGTCTTGAATATCTTTGCTTCTGGCTCCTTCATCAGATCAGCTGCAGACCTTAGTGGCATCTCGCAAACGGCTGCACACCACTGCATCTCACAGATCACTGACGCCCTGTATGCCAGAGCTGGACAGCACATTCTTTTCATGACAGATGAGGCACAGAGGGCAGTTGGTTTAATTATCATTGCTGGATTCCCCCAGGTGCAGGGTATCATCAATCGCACCCATGTGGCCATCAAGGCACCCAGCGACAGGCCAGTCAGATTCATCAACAGGAAGGGCTTCCAATCCCTCAACGTTCAATTGGCCTGCAAACACAACAAGAGCTTCCTCAATGTGTGCACGGGCTTTCCTGGCAGCTTCCATGACTCCATCATCCTCCAGCAGTCCAGACTGCTGCAGATTTTCACTCTACGCATGCCCCTGCTCCCCCCAACAAAGTGCCTGCATGGATCATTGAGGACAAGGGAAATCCTTTGAAGAGATGGCTACTTGCTCCTCTATAAGAGCCCAGACAGAAGGCATATAGTCGATAAAACCAATGCCGCCTGCACCAGGACCACCACTGACCAGGCCATCTGGCTGCTCAAAATGGAATTCCGGTGCCTAGACCAGTCGGGAGGCATCCTCCAATACACTCCAGCAAGGGTCTCGCTCATTGTGGTGATATTCCGCGTCCTCCAAAACATGCGCCTCTAGACATGTGTGCATTTTGAGGACAGTGAGGCCCTGAAAGCAGACAGCGCATCGGAGGAAAAAGAAGACTTGGAGGTGGGAGACGAGGGGGAAGTAGAGACGGAGGGGGTGAATGCAGAACACCAAGGTGATTTGGCTGTACAAGGAGGTGGCCGGGCACAGCACGGGGTGCGAAGGTCTCTTCAGGGTGCCTGAATGTCAGGATTATTTGATTCAGGAACATTTCAACTGATTCCCTTTGACCCAGGATAAAGGGCATGGGTTGCAATGGACTCTGAGGCGACGAAGGCTGGAACATCTAAACTTTTACTACCAATGAAGGAAGCACATGTGCCCAGTGCCTTTGCCCTCTCCTTGATCGCACGCTTGAACTCCTTTACCACCTCACGCAACCTTTTTTTGTGATGTTGCCAATAGAAGGAGTCCCAGGTGTATGCTTTCAAGTGTGATTATTTATAAAATGATAATAAAGGGAAGCAGTGCACAGAGACAGTAAGAGTGACCTCAGTGACCCTCTCAGTGCACTGCGTGACATGTTGGCCTCGGAGCTGGGCCATTCCTACGCGATGCCCCCTTTGTAGCCTCAGGGGAGGTGGAGGCAGTCTGCTCAGTGGCCTCTGCCTGTGGCTGAAATGCATGTGGCAATTGGCCTCACCATGAAGGTGCCCGTGGGGGCATCTCCAGAGGCTGCTACAACTGCATGATTGCAGGGGTGGCCTCTGTCACTTGACCCTGCTGCACAGAGGCTCCCACAGTTAGAAGAGCCAAAGAGGCCGAGGACGATGAAGGTGCCCCATGAGGATTGGCACCCTCTTCCTCCGCCAGCCATCCTCAGCCCCTGCCTGACACTCCGGATGGCTGGAGGGGACAGCAGCTGGGGCACAACTGGCATCCACTGCAGCCATCTCTGTGCCTCCTGTGCCACTGACCATTCCAGGCTACAAAGTGTAGCGTGCATCCTGTGCGTGCCATGCAATGCTCCTGCATCCACTCAAAGTGATGCCACATATGGCTCTCCATGAGGTTGGGCATTCTCTCTATTGTTATGACCAGGTGAGAAAGGTGTCTAGGGTTCCCTCTCAGCCTTCACCTGGTCTTACCACGACAGGGTTTAATTTTAAACACACCATGTTTTGAGCTCCCCATTGATGAATCCTTGTTCACTGCTTTCCAATTCACAACCAAGTTTTCTTAGGTTTAAAGAAGAAAGATTGAAATTTCTTAAACTTAAACTCTAATTCGGTTAACGCCTATGGATACACGATGCGCCCGTGCTAGCATGCATACGCAATACATACATGCAAATAGAGACAGAAAAGAGCAGAAGAAAAATAAAATGGAAAGTTTGAGGAAATATCTGAAAATTTTTTGTTACGGTTCTGCGAGCTCACTGTAGAGTCCTTGATTGTAGGTAGATCTTATTTTGCATTAGGGCCTAGTATTCTTCTTAAACCTTATTCACTGAAGGAGACTTTTCTCTCTTGGGGTTCATGTGTCTTTAGTAGATTCAGAGGCTTGTGAGAAAGAGATGAGAGCAGACTGGAGGGATCTTCTCAGTCCAGGAGCAAACAGTCTTTCTGAGTTCAAACTGTTTGTAAAATTCAGAAAACCAAAGTTGCCAAGCAGGTTAGTCATGTGACTAACTGGTCTAACCACATCGTGGATTGTATCACCTTAGCAGTCTCTGGAATGCTCCTCTTACACACAATACCTGGTGAACAAGGTCCATTATGGGTTGAATGTGTCAGGGAATGGTCCTTTGTCCTTCCAATCACCACCAGTTAAATGCAAATGTCTTTTCCAGCCATGGCTTATCTGTTTAACAAGTCATTTCCTCATTCCAACAACAGGTAAAAATCAATGTTCATGACAAAATTAACGTGCCTCATTCTTGGCAGGTGGGGGCCTAGCATGACACTATGAAGGAGCTCATTTGCTCAAAGCCCTGAGCCGTGGTGGCGCACGAGAGATGGATGGACTCCTCCATTCTCAGCCCATGATCCCACACTGGCTCAGGGAACTCTGACATGTGGGAGCACATTTCCTTGTGCTGTTCTTGGTAGAGCCTTCTTTCTTGTGAATCCTGAGGCCCTGCATCTGTGCCCAGCTGAGCAGGGCTGTGTCTGTCCCCCCTCCTCCAAGGGGAACTGTACACAGCTGCCTCTGCCTCTGGCACCTCTTCCTGCACACTAGTGCCATGCTCCTCACCCAGTACCACCCTATCTAAATGGTGCCAAAACTCACCGAGGTGAGAGTATCTGCCCTGGTGGACGGTGCACCTGTCGGGTGTGACGGTGCTTCCTCGGTTTTAGTAGGTTCCTCCGGGGTCCCAGCGGGAGAGGGAGAGAGTGTCTCAGGTGGATGCCTGCACCTGTGGGAGACACAAGAAGAGATCATGAGATCCACCCTGGAAGAGTAGAAGCCACTGCAGTTCTGAGGCTGCCCAATGCAACTCAGTGCTTGGCATGTTACTGGACAGGGTGGCCTCCACTGTACCCATCTATTGAGCACTTCATCCTCTGTAATCACCATCTGCACCATGGGTTCCCATCTTGCTAGGTCCAACTCCCTCCGTGTCTGGGATCCTGACTATCTCCACAGCTCTCTCCTCCACTGGCATTATCCTTTGGTAGTATGGAACTCCACTGCCTGTCATCGCCCCTTCCCAGGCATGCTGTGCCCTTTTCTCCTGCAAGACAAAAGAGAGATAAGGCACTGCTGTCCTCTGTGGTCAATCGCATCTGGCCCTATCCATTAGAAGCTGCATATTTCAGTGCTTGCAGGTCCTCAGCAGCACTATGGCTCTGAGCATTCTGAGGGGTCAATAAGTACCCCGGGCACACCCCTCCCATGTTCAGGAGCAGCATGCACCCTGAGGCTCTTCGGATTGTGTGTCTGCTGGAGGGTGCAGGCCCTGAGACCAGTCCTGAGGGATTGGGGGTTATACGCACCTTGTCAAAGTGGATGAGGTTATTGAACCTTTTACAGCACTGAATCCACATTCTTCTAATTATACTTCTGACACTGATGGTGTAGCTATCTGAACCCAGGCCTGTTTACTTTCAGTTGGTGGCCTTCTCCTGCCACCCTTTGGGAAGATGACCTCCTTCCACTCCTTCACTGCCTCATGCATTATCTCCAGGTTACTATCTGAGAACTGGGTGCTGCCCTACCCCAGGTTCCAGGCCTCTGGCTTTGCAATGCCATCTTTGCACACTTCCGTCCACCCCAGTCCTCACAGAAACTCTGCTTGCTTCACTCGGATTTAAACGGCAGCCACTGTAATGGCCGCCAAACCCAACCCTAATCCAATTAAGCAATTGCTGTATGAAAATCGTTACTTTAATCTACTTCCCATGGAGATGTGTTCAGGACCCGATAGCAGTCCTGACTTCCATTCCCCACCTCCATATTAAAAATTCATCCCCTACTGTCAGTCAGACAGTCAAACATGATAGAGATGGCTGTAAATTTGAGAGAAGTTGTGAGATGTAGAGTATGGCATTGTCAGCTTACAAAAGCTGACCTCATGTCTCAGATGGTCACCAAGGGGCAACATATAGATAGGGAAGGTGGGGGGGGGGGGTGGAAGTCAAGTGAGATCCTTTGGGAACATTGGAAACTTCAGCAGGAGCCATTGTTGGAGCTTTGTTAAATAAGTAGGAGCTGATCGATGTAAGGGCAATCACACGAAGTTAAACAGCAGAGGAGAGGTGATGAGCGAGCATGGTACGGCCAATCATGTTAAATGCTGCAGAGACGTCAATAAGGGGTGATAAAAGCTCAGTCAAGAAGGATACAATTTGTGACTTTGGTCCTGGTGCTGTGAATAGGGTGGAAGTGGAAATGAAATAATTCAACCAGAAAGCTTTGGGAGACAGGCATGGAGCTAGGAGATGATGACACATTGAATGGCCTTACAGAAGAAAAGGAGGTTAGTTGGATAAGATAGACAGGTAAGTAGTGGGATTTTTGAAGAGGGCATCAATGATGGTGACTTTGAAAAGGAGAGACTCCATGAACAAAGGGACCGATTAACAATATTGGAAAGCACGGGGGCCAGGAAAGGTAAATAAGTGACCAGGAGTTAGGTGGGGAGGGGATCAAAGGAGCAAGAGGTGAGTCTGATGGTAGAGAGGCACTTAAAGAGGTTTGGGGAAGAAATCCAGGGTAGGGAGTGGGAGGAAGTACTGGCAGAGGCAGCTACATGGATAATCTTAATACTGCTGATGAAGAAATCCATGTGCTCCTTACTTTTGGAGTGGCAGATTAGAAAGCAGGGGACAGGGAATTAAATCAAGGACATCATTCATCGTGGAGAAAGGGTTGTCTTCGCCCTATTGTACAGGAGGAATTGATGGAGCACAGTAGTGGATCAGTTGATCTTAGTGTGGTCGAGCCATGTCTGGCAAAGGATAACAAGACCTGAAACATGTGTTTGAAGTCATTAAACTAAAAGAAGCAAAGCTGGAATTACAAGGGGAATGGTAGTGGTGGGAGATAGTGAGTGATTTATTCGGAACAAATGTGTCAAAGCAGAGATTCTGTGATAAGTGGAGGGCCCAGAGTAGCTGATGTTGAGAGAGGCTTTTCCAGGGATGAACGTAATGGTATTGTAGGAAGGTTGAATGTAGTAAGGGAGACAATAAACTTGCCAAGGCAGCTCTATCTGTGATGAAGATCTTGGAAGTGGAGAGGTCACATAACATGATGAGGTTGAGGAGATGGCTATTGGCAAGGTGGACAAATTTTGGTGAAGGGTGAGGCTGAGTGAGGACATGAGAACAATGGAGTTAGATAAAAGCAGGCTGAGAGGATCCGTTGTCATTTGGGGAACAGGCTCTAGGAGGGAAGAAGAGGGGAAACATTGATCCTGATATTTACGAGGAGGCAGGGAGAGCGCAGGAGTATGTGACTGCTGCTGGAAAACCCAGAAATACCAAGAAAGTGAAACTCTTGCTGAATATAACAGTAGGACCTCATTAGAATTCTTTTACCCCCACCAGGCAGCTGACCAGATTGAGAGGCTGGCCAGTATGATGGATGGGAGAGCCTGCAGTAGAAGGACCGTCCCCAGATGACAAGCTTTTGGGAATTGGTGGTGATAGCGGGAGAAGGAGTGGTGCGGCCATGGAATGCGGCAGCAAGAGGGGAAGAAGAAGGGAGAGATTGCAGAAAGGAGAAATTGCAGCGAGGAAAGATCACAGTGCGGAGAGAGATCGCTGGTGGGTTGGAGAGATTGCAGCAGAAGATTTGCTTGAGGGGACGTGGAAGAGGTCATTGTGAAATGATTTTTGACTTTAACCCCTTATAGGGGCTAAACCAAATTAGGAGTACATCTCCATGAATCTTCCTTAATTAAGTTCAAACCAGACAAACTTATAGACACTTATTTGGGTCAAAAGAATTGAACTAGCTTTCCCTCAAAGAAAGAAAACTCATAGAGAATTTTACCATCTTTCAGATAGCCTATTTTTAAAATAATTATGGCTAAGTCATAAATATCCCAGATATTATAACGGTCTGGGAACTCTCTTCAATACATATCTCTTCACATAAAGAGGCGCAGAGAGGGGGTTCTTGTAGTTGTATACAGAATGCTACATGAGACGATTTATTAACTTTTAGATATTTATTAAAGAATTTAACATGTAATAAATTTTTAAGTGAATAAGTATACTTACAATATCAAGGATTACTAAGAGATGTAAAACATAATCTTCCTTCTAAAATAGAATCCAAAAGTTCAACCTTGACAATGTTACAGCAAAATATCTTAGAATATCCATCAAAATTCAAAGTAAACTGTTACCTTAAATGCCCCGAGTAAGCTTCCTGCCTAACAAGACAAAACACTCTCAGTGAAGAGCAGAATTCTCTTGTCATGCAGTTAGCCGTTCTTACCATAGGGTGAGTAGTATTGATGAGGAATTTCAATACCACTGATTTCTTGCTTCAATACTTTCACATTTATACTATTTCTAATCTATTAACTCATCGTTGGAATGTAGGTGTTACCTTTTTGTGTGTGTTTTTCCCACTTTCATTATCCATATATGGGAATATCATTACTTACTCCCAATTATGGTAACATCATTAGCTACTTATTCCCAATTAATTATCTGCTGAGAATTCCCTTCTCATGGAGCTGTGAGCTTTTATCTGATCAAAATGTTTGTAGTGTTTTATAGCAATACTAAGACTTAACTTTATAAATGTGTTTTATACTTAATAGATTTTTAACTAAATTTGTGCAGTAACTGTTTTTTCCCTTTTGGGTTAAATTGCATTTACGTGGCATCTGTTTTTTTTGTAGGTAACATTTCACACTGTGATTGATTATCTGTGATGGTTCTTTGATGGTACCTCTTACCATCTCTTTAGGTTAGTCTGTCAACATCATTAATATCAACTATTTAGGATTATAGTTATCAGTAGGGAACATGTATAGCCTCTCTCCTTTACCTTAAAAGGCATTTCTGCTACACATTCCATTGTAACAGGTATGTTCATGTTTTTTAACTTTGCCCTTAAAGGGAATTTCAATGAACCTTGAAAACTGACCATTTCTTTAATTCTAAAAGGTATAAGGTATTAATTATATCTAAATTCTACTGAATTAAGCCTATTATACCTATATTTCATCACAGTTTAAGGGGAAGTGATCACAGGAAGGAGAGATTGCGGGAAGGAGAGAGATTGCAGCAGATAGTTTGCTTGGAAGGCTGGAGGCAAGCATTCTGCTCCTCCTGGCCCACAAACAGTACTGGAAAAGCACTTACCTGCTGAATCTAGGACCTCCTGTCTCCCCTCAGCTGCTGGGTTTCCTGAACACTGGGATATCAGGCCTGCAGCCATTAAATTTAAATTGCTGTGAAGATCTGAGGAATGGTGTCTCATTTAAATGTTAGAATTATGGACCTGTCTCTTCAGGGCGGGTTACTCAAAACTTACAAACTAGCCATGGTTAAATGCTCGCAACGGTGTAATGTGGTGCAGTGCTGACTTCACCTTTAAGAAACCGTACCTGTAAGAGATCTGGCCACTGATGCAACTGATGTATCATCACAAGATATATAAGGAGGAGACACCATTTTGAGGGATACGCTCAGCATATGGCTTTACAGAGAGCAGAAAAACACCAGCAATGAAAAGACCTGCACCTGAAATCATGCAATGTAGATTTCTACCAATTTAATGCCCCCAACCCTCTTCTGACCATTGTGGGGATGTAAAATTTCTCCCATTGTCGCCTTGGGCTTGAGAATGTGAGGAATAGGGGATTTAAGTGATAGGTAGAATGGTTAAATGAGTGTTCAAAGACGCTATCTAAATGCAAAATCATTCTCCCTTATCATCCTATTCTATTGGATATTATCCAGATAATATGATAAATTATATCCTCACAAACAAGAAACAAGGCAATCATGAAATGAAAAATGAAGCTTAGTTACCTGATAAAAAGTTAATAAAATAAGAGCAGAATTAAGTTTTGTTCTTTCACAGAAATTGTTTCGAACAAAAAGCAATTAGATGCTGTTACGACCAGGTGAGAAAGGGGTCTAGGGTTCCCTCTCAGCCTTCACCTGGTCTTACCGTAACAGGGTTTAATTTTAAACACACCGTGTTTTTAGCTCCCTCTTGGTGAATCCTTGTTCACTGTTTTCCAATTGTAAGGCAAAGAAACCAGCACAAACAGGCTTTCTTAGGTTTAAAGAAGAAAGGTTGAAATTTTATTAAACTTAAACTGTAATTTGGTTAATGTCTACAGATACACGAAACGTCCATGCGTATGCGATACACACATGCAGATACAGACAGAAAAGAGCAGAAGAAATAAAGTGGAAAGGTTTGCGGCAGTATCTAAAGATGGATTTTTGTTACAGTTCCTCGAGCTCGCTACAGAGTCCTTGATTGTAGGTAGGTCTTGCTTTTTATTGGGTCCCAGTATTCTTCTTAAACCTCGTTCAATGTAGGAGACTTTTCTCTCTTCGGGTTCATGTGTCTTCAGTGGATTTAGAGTTCTGTGAGAAAGAGAGGGAGAGCCAAACAGATAGGAGAGGTCTTTTCCAGTCCAGGAGCAAAAAGTCTTTCTCTCTCTCTCAAACTGTACAATTTTGAGAAACTCAGGTTGCCCAGCAGGTTAGTCATGTAACTAGCTGGTTTGACCACATCTGTTTGTAGACTCGGTCATCTTCGCAGTCTTCCTGGAATGTGAGCTCCCTCACCTTCAATGTCTGGTGATCAAAGTCCATTGTGAGTTGAATTGTTCAGGGAATAGCCCTTTGTCTTCACAATCACTGTCTGTTAGTATGCAAATTTTTTTTCCAGCCACGGCTGATCTGTTTAACAAGTCATTTCCTCGCTCCAGCAACAGTTTAAAATCAAGGTTCATATGACAAAATTAATATGCCTCATTCTTGGGTTGTGGGGGGGGTCTGCTTGACAGAGGCAAAGAATGAAAGAACATCTTTTGCAGCAGACAGTAGCCCTGTTGCCCACTAAATCCAGAACCAACTGAAATTTCTAATAAGGTTTACGAGCCTATGTTTCTTGAAAAGCTGTGCATTAGACTTAGGAGCAATGAAGTGTCTCAGAGAAAGATTACATTACAATTCTTAGATTGTTTTGTTTCAGCTTCATATTTTCAACTTGATTCTTAGAGAATAGAAGAGGCTTTCCCGATATTTCCATTTCTACAGGCAGGCATCTTAAGAAGATTGACGGTTTTGGCACTAGATACCATTTACTTTCATCAATAGATTAGGTCGTTTAAAAAATAATCACAGGACTAGCCAGTAAATAGCACACTGTATATAAAATGATCCACATTTGGTGGTTTACAGAAATGAATTGCAAAATAATATAACATAAATTAGTGGCAGAGAATTAACTTTGACAATCAGTGGAACACTGAAGAAAATTTTGATTATTCAGATATATATAATCAGAAGTGACAACACACTTCCTGGTACCTCTAGAACTGCTGCTCAGCATGTGATTCACTCTGTACTGGAGCTTGTGCACATTTTTTTCTCAAGGCTCATTAAATCTATAAAAGTTTTCCATAATGGATCTGGAGTGCTTGAAGAACACTCCAGATGTTGAGCTCTCACAAGAAATGATAATTTAAATCATGTTTAATTTTGTTCCAATGTGGCAATTCTGGCCTCTTAAAAGGCCTTCATGTTGTCTCAATTATAGATAGTCCCCGCTGTATATTTGTTTAGGCATAAACGGTAACTACTCCTGCAACTGAGCTTTTTGGTACAAACAGACTGTATGCAATAAACTTCTTCAAGGTGCAGTCTTTCTGTTAGATCTTTTCATTTCCCATGGGTATTTTATTATCGGGCTACCTATATGGGTCGTCCTCTGTATTTGCAGGATATGGAAGATAAGTAAGAAGTTCAGGGAAGACATGCCGGACATATAGAATGGTTACAGCAAAAAGGAGGCCATTCAATCCATCAAGTCCATGTTGGCCCCCTGGAAGAGCAATTTAGCCAGTCACACTCCTGTGTCCTTTCCCCATAGCGCAGCAAAACATTTTTCCATTCAGGTGCTTATCCAATTCCCTTTTGAGAGCTATGATTGAATCTACCTCCACCACACTCTCAGGCAATGCATTCCAGATCCTAATCATGCACTGCATAAAGGAGATTTTACTCATGTCGCCTTCGGTTCTTTTGTCGATCACCTCAAATCTTTGTCCTTTAGTTCTCAACCCTTCTGCCAATGCAAATAGCTTCTCTCAATCTATTCTATCTGGATCCCTCATGATTTTGAACACCTCTATCAAATATCGTCTCAACCTTCTCTTTAAAAATACAACCCCACCTTCTCCAATCTATCCACTTAAAAGAAATCCGTCATCCCTGGAACCATTCTTCAAAATCTTTTCTGCACCCTCTCTAAAGTCTTTGCATCTTTCTTAAAGCGTGTTGCCCAGAATTGCACAAAATACTCCAGCTGAGATCGAACCAGTGTTTTATACCGGTTCATCATAACTTCCATGCTTTTGTACTCTTTGCCTCAATTTATAAAGCCCAGGATCCGGTATGCTTTTCAACTGCTTTCTTAACCTGCTCTGCCACCGTCAACAATTTGTCTACATATATCCTGAGGTTTCTTTGTTCCTTCACCCCCATTTAGAATTGTATCCTTTGGTCTATTTGCCTTTCCTCATTCTTGCTACCAAAATGTATCACTTCATCCTTCTTTTCATTAAATTTCATCTGCCATGTGTCCGCCCATTCCACCAGTCTACCCTATGTCCTTTTGAAGGTTATCATTACCCTCCTCACAGTTCCCTATACTTTCAAGTTTTGTGTGATATGCAAATTTTGAAATTGTGCCCCATACATCCAAGTCCGAATCATTGACATAAATCAGGAAAAGCAGTGGTCCTAGCTCTGATCCCTGGGGAAGCTGACCGTATACCTTCCTTCAGTCTGAAAAACATTCAACACTACTCTCTGTTTCCTGTCACTCAGCCAATTTTGTATCCATGCTGTCACTGTCATAGACTCTATGACTCTAATAGAGAGGGCTGATGAGGGTAATGCAGTTGATGTGGTGTACATGGATTTCCAAAAGATGCTTGATAAAGTGCCAGGCTTGCCACAAAGTTGAAGCCCTTGGAAAAAAAGGGACAGTGACAGCATGGATACAAAATTGGCTGAGTGACAGGAAACAGAGAGTAGTTACCTCATCAAAAAACTAAAACAAAAGTAAAATAAGCATTTGAGGCTTGTGCATTTAGTTAAATCCCAACTTTATGCCATCAACTTTCTGTACAGGGCGAGGTATTTTTACTTTAACATGCCTGAAGATTCCTGCATACCGAAACTGCAACTTGAGCAGGACACAGTCACAAAACTGTATGGATGCTTGCAACCAAATATAGAAAGCATTACAGAACAAGGACAGCTGTATCAGCGCCAAATGTTGTATATTGGTGCACTAGAGTCCTTCCTAAGAACAGCTTCAGCTATATGACAAATCTTTCCACCTGCAAAACATTTTAAATCATACAGATCAAGAAGCATTGCTTGCCTATGTCGTTTAATTAATTTATATCCTCATAGAAAGCATCCAGCAAAAGAGAAACCCACAGACTTCCACCATCTGTATGGATTTCCTAAAGTGCATAACATGTTTGATGGCACACATATGGTCGTCTGGGTCTCAATGCTCCCTCCTGTCATGAGGCCAAAGGGTGCTATACTCCATCAGTTTGTATCTGGTCTGGTTACCACATGCATATAACCCTGGCCAATTAAATTATTGCTTTAGATGTCTACAGTTTTCCATCAGCACACAGCGTATGCCAAATGAATTGTGTAGACACACTAAAAGTGCCACATCCACCAAATGTTATTCAACTGGTGGTGTTCTCGGTGTGTCTTCCCCCATTGCGGCCCTAAATAAGAGGGTATGGTGGTAGTCCACCACTTCCTAAAAATGTGCTCCTCCTAACTGAATGCCCAATGGGAAAAAGAACTGAGGTGGATGGCAACTGGGTCTCACTGTCTGTCCATAGAGATGGAAATGAGGCAGAACCAGCAGCACACTAACATCTTGATGCTTGTCACAATGAACAACCCACAGGGAAAACATATTAGCATTACACAGTGCCTTGCAACAGCATAAGCGTATCTGTGAAGGGTTGAAATATGTGAATAGTTGGTAAGGTGGAGTGCACTGCCCCTCTTGTCTCTCTGTGAAGCTGCACAAGGTTTATTTTAAAATACATGTAAGATAATTGTAAAGTATCATTATAAAATCCTCACCTGGTTTAGACCAGAGATTTAGGTATTGACCTTTATTTCACCTCCATCAATGCTGCTTTGGCACTGCTGTAAAGTTGCCCTCCCCTCCAAATAGAACCACCCTTCTCTGTAGGACCTCCAAAGAAATGTTATTAAATGGCCCCATTCACCATTTCCACCTGATTGTAACCATTTATTTTCAATGGGACATCTTTAAGCAGCCAGTCGCCATTTCAGACTTGATGGAACCCAATAATCAATCCTCTTAAATTAATTAAATAAAAATCTGGAACGTAAAAGCTAGTATCAGTAATGGTGACCATGAAACTACCAGATTGTCATGAAAACCTTATTGGTTTACTGTTGTCCTCTAGGGAAGGAAATATGTTGCCTTTCCTGGTCTGGCCTATATGTGACTTTAGATCCACAGTAACGTGGTTGACTCTTAACTGCCTCTTGAAATTGCCTACCAAACCACTCAGTTGTATTTAAGAAGGCAGCTCACCACTACCTTCTCAAGGACAATTAAGAGTGGGCAATGAATGCTGCCCTTACCAGCGACACCCACATATCATGAATGAATAAAAATCTCCTTTAAGATGTTCCTTAAAACCTACCTCTCACCTGCCCTACTATCTCCTTACATGGCTTGACATCAAAATTTGTTTGTTAACACGTCTGTGAAGCACCGAGGAGGTCAAAGGTGCTAAGTGCAAGTTATTGTTGTTAAATATTAAATTGAACAGGCAGAGCAGGACCTTGGTTTAAGGACTGCACTACCAGTAATATAATATTTGCTCAGCATTGTATCAAAATGTCAGCCTGTGCTCAAAGCCTGGAGGCAGGCTTGAACTCACAATGCTCAGACTCAGAGATGAGTATATTACCCACTGAGCTAAGCTGACATTACACATTACTGATGCATATACTAAAAATAAACCAACTCAGATATTCAGTAATATCCTGCAAACATGATTTACCTTCTCACTAGATTAAGATTGCACAAGGAAATTTTACTTAAGAACTTATGATCCTAGGAGACAGAGATAGACTGTATTCAACTCTAACTCACAGAATTTTCATTTTAAAATGCAACTGTTCTCGTTTCAGGCTCCTCTACCTATCCATTTGAGCCTGCACCGTCTCCTTAATACTAGAAAGGAGGATTGCACTGCCCATGGCCTACTATGGTACCATCAAGACTGCTAGATGAACTAACTAAAAGTGTACTTCTACACAAATGAATTTTCTCTTTCTTTACAGAACTATAGTCAGGGACTCCATCCAGTAACCTAGGGGAAAACTGTTAGTGTTAATCCACTAAAGTCACAGTGGCGCAGTGGTTAGCACCACAGCCTCTTAGCTCCAGCAACCCGAGTTCAATTCTGGGTGCTGCCTGTGTGGAGTTTGCAAGTTCTCCCTGTGTCTGTGTGGGTTTTCTCCGGGTGCTCTGGTTTCCTCCCACAAGCCAAAAGACTTGCAGGTTGGTAGGTAAATTGTCCATTATAAATTGCCCCTAGAATAGGTAGGTGATAGGGACACATGGGGATATAGAATTAGTATGAATGGGTGGTTGATGGTTGGCACAGACTTGGTGGGCCGAAGGGCCTGTTTCAGTGCTGTATCTCTAAACTTTAAATTTAAACTTTACCGTGGAATCTCCCTGCTCAGCATAGTGGGGAAAGTCTTTGCTCGAGTCGCTCTGAACAGGCTCCAGAAGCTGGCCGAGCGCGTCTACCCTGAGGCACAGTGTGGCTTTCGTGCAGAGAGATCGACTATTGACATGCTGTTCTCCCTTCGTCAGATACAGGAGAAATGCCGTGAACAACAGATGCCCCTCTACATTGCTTTCATTGATCTCACCAAAGCCTTTGACCTCGTCAGCAGACGTGGTCTCTTCAGACTACTAGAAAAGATCGGATGTCCACCAAAGCTACTAAGTATCATCACCTCATTCCATGACAATATGAAAGGCACAATTCAACATGGTGGCTCCTCATCAGAGCCCTTTCCTATCCTGAGTGGTGTGAAACAGGGCTGTGTTCTCGCACCCACACTTTTTGGGATTTTCTTCTCCCTGCTGCTTTCACATGCGTTCAAATCCTCTGAAGAAGGAATTTTCCTCCACACAAGATCAGGGGGCAGGTTGTTCAACCTTGCCCGTCTAAGAGCGAAGTCCAAAGTACGGAAAGTCCTCATCAGAGAACTCCTCTTTGCTGACGATGCTGCTTTAACATCTCACACTGAAGAATGCCTGCAGAGTCTCATCGACAGGTTTGCGTCTGCCTGCAATGAATTTGGCCTAACCATCAGCCTCAAGAAAACGAACATCATGGGGCAGGATGTCAGAAATGCTCCATCCATCAATATTGGCGACCACGCTCTGGAAGTGGTTCAAGAGTTCACCTACCTAGGCTCAACTATCACCAGTAACCTGTCTCTAGATGCAGAAATCAACAAGCGCATGGGTAAGGCTTCCACTGCTATGTTCAGACTGGCCAAGAGAGTGTGGGAAAATGGCGCACTGACACGGAACACAAAAGTCCGAGTGTATCAGGCCTGTGTCCTCAGTACCTTGCTCTACGGCAGCGAGGCCTGGACAACGTATGCCAGCCAAGAGCGACGTCTCAATTCATTCCATCTTCGCTGCCTTCGGAGAATACTTGGCATCAGGTGGCAGGACTATATCTCCAACACAGAAGTCCTTGAAGCGGCCAACATCCCCAGCTTATACACACTACTGAGTCAGCCGCGCTTGAGATGGCTTGGCCATGTGAGCCGCATGGAAGATGGCAGGATCCCCAAAGACACATTGTACAGCGAGCTCGCCACTGGTATCAGACCCACCGGCCGTCCATGTCTCCGTTATAAAGACGTCTGCAAACGCGACATGAAATCGTGTGACATTGATCACAAGTCGTGGGAGTCAGTTGCCAGCATTCGCCAGAGCTGGCGGGCAGCCATAAAGACAGGGCTAAATTGTGGCGAGTCGAAGAGACTTAGTAGTTGGCAGGAAAAAAGACAGAGGCGCAAGGGGAGAGCCAACTGTGCAACAGCCCCAACAAACAAATTTCTCTGCAGCACCTGTGGAAGAGCCTGTCACTCCAGAATTGGCCTTTATAGCCACTCCAGGCGCTGCTTCACAAACCACTGACCACCTCCAGGCGCGTATCCATTGTCTCTCGAGATAAGGAGGCCCAAAAGAAAGAAAGATCTCTAAACTAAACTATTAATAAAGTTGGGTTTTATCTCAGATCTTCTGCGAGAAGTTGAAGATTGTTTCAATGTTATTGGACCATTCCAACAAAAGATCACCATCCATGAAAATAAAAGAACTTGTATTTAAAGTTCCCAAAATGTCACAGTGCTACAGATACAATGAAATGAATTACTTTATGTTGTGCAGTTAATGCTGTTTGGTGGTAAATGTGATAGTCATGACAAGAATGACTTTGGCACAAAGAGATATAACATTATTATTCAGTCTTTGATTTGAATCAGTTGCAGAGGTGCTGAGGAGAAAAAAGGATGGAAATGATTCTTCGCAAAAGTGGAATTGTAACATTCAGTCAAAAAGAAATTTCAGATTGCTCCTGAATACTGCCCCTGGTTAAAAATGTGCTCCCCAACTTGACCAAGGTACAAAGTTTTCTCATTTGTCTTGTGAATGAGGCACATACCGGAAACATTGCTCTCATCAAGAAATGAAAATCATAATGAAATGAGATCACAAAGAGGGATGAGTTGAGTATCTGGAGCTTTGTTTTAAACATGAAAATTATTCATCTATCTGTGCAGTAAAACAGAAATATGATCAGGTGCTTTAAATGTGAGTTCTTTTATTTCCATGGATAGTAATCCTTTGTTAGCTTTATATCTGACAGGGACACTTGATAATCAATTTTTCCCATTGACAATGTACACTAAAAATTTGGTTTAAGTAGCAAAACAGTGTAACTCAGTGAAAGTAGTGCATGAACCTTTTTCATAATTTCTGATATGAATAACACGTGTGTGTGTTTGTGCAGAGGGAGAAAGTTGTCAAGTTGCACACTTACTTTTGAGGAATAAGTAAATCTGAATGCTCAGGGATGAAATCTATGCTGTGTATGATGTTGCTGAGTAATGTTACCAGCTCCTGTAGACAACTATAAAAATGAACAAACTTCCTAGTATTGTGTCTAATACTGAAAAGTTCTTCCCATTGTATTTAACTTCAATAGGACAATGTTCTACAGTGACACACTCTAATTCTCATAAATACTTTTGCATAAAATCCCACGTTAACTTAAGCCTGCTAAAAGAAAAACCCTGAACTAAGCATGTTCATATCAGTTTCCGGATACTTTAACACATTCAGAGTATGTATGCACATTTATTAGTGCAGAAAACAAACACTTCGTAAAACATTGGACAGGAATTGTCCAACATCATTGCACAATACACCACAGGCACAGATGATGAAACAACTATTAACCAGTGCCACCTGCTGGTCTCAAAGTTACACACATAACAATGCAGAAAACGTTCAATGAATTACTATTTGTTACTTAATACTGTGAAGGATATTAAACAAATGCAACTGTAAAATTTTGTTAAGCATTGCATTCCAATGCATCTTATGAAAGTTACAGTATACTTTTAGCAAATTTTATACATCTTAAAGGATTCTGCTGAATGAAAATGTTCCAAAAATGTGCTGATTTTGTACTCCTCCGTCTTCATTCTCCGTTCTCTACAGGATCTGTATATTCAGTTGTAAT
Source organism: Heterodontus francisci (assembly GCF_036365525.1). NCBI lineage: Eukaryota > Metazoa > Chordata > Chondrichthyes > Heterodontiformes > Heterodontidae > Heterodontus > Heterodontus francisci. Next base: position 78,756,093 of record NC_090386.1, read on the forward strand.
GGGATGGTCCAGACAAATGTTTTCAGAAGCTAAAAATTACCTTGATTAAGATAATTCCTGAGCGATGTAGGAAAGACCCTTCCTCCCAGTCATAGTTTGGCTGTTTTCTCTTTCCTCTGCTGCTGGCTTTTCTGCTTTATTCTGCTGTTGTTTTGGGTCCTGGGCAGAAATCTGCTTTCTCCTGTGCAGAATTTCATGAGTTTTTGAGGTTTACAGTGACCTCCTTTACTGCTGTTTTCTTTGGAGATTGTACTATCTGCTGGACTGCCCTTATGCCACTATCTGGCTAGCTCCCAGACGTCAGTTAGTGCTCCCCTACTGGTGACTATAAGAACATAAGAAATAGGAGCAGGAGCAGGCCATTCGGCCCCTCGGCTGATCTGATTGTGGCCTTAACTCCACTTTCCTGCCTGTTCCCCATAACCCTCGACTCCCTTGTAGATTAAAAATCTAACTCGGCCTTGAATATATTCAATGACCCAACCTCCACTGCTCTCTGGGGAAGAGAATTCCAAAGATTTACAACACTCTGTGAGAAGAAATTGCTTCTCATCTCCATCTTAAGTGGGAAACACCTTATTCTGAAACCATGCCCCCTAGTTCTAGATTCCCCCATGAGGGGAAACATCCACTCGGCTTGCACCTTGCCAAGCCCCCTCAGAATCTTATATCTTTCAATAAAGATCACCTCTCATTCTTCTATACTCCGCTGACTATAGGCCCAACCTGCTCAATATTTCCTCATAAGACAACCCCTTCATTCCAAGAATCAGCCTAGTGAACCTTCTCTGAACTGCTTCCAATGCATGTATATCCCTCCTTAAATAAGGGGGCCAAAACTGTACACAGTACTCTCAGTGCAGTCTCACCTGTACAGTTGTAGTAAGACTTCCCGACTTTTATACTCCACCCCCTTTGCAATAAAGGCAAACATTCCATTTGCCTTCCTAATTGCTTGCTGTACCTGCATACTAATGTTGAGTGATTCATGTACAAGGACACTCAGCTCCCTCTGTACCATGGCATTCTGCAGTCTCTCTCCATGTGAATAATATTCTGCTTTTATAGTCTTCCTACCAAAGTGAATAACCTTATATTTTCCCACATTTTACTCCATCTGCCAAATTTTTTCCCACTCACTTAACCTATCTCTATCTTTTTGCCATCTCTGGGCAGAATTTTGTGAGGCTGTTTGGAACTGGAATGGAGGTGTGGGGGGCCGTAGATTAGCTTTGGACGCACCCGCCTGGAAATGCAACATTGTGATGTCGGTTCTGGATTTAGTCAGTGGCAGGAAAGCTCCTTATTGCAATGGGACTGCCATTTGAATTGCTGAACAGGTCTTTGTAATACATTGTCATGCAATTGATTGCAAATCAATGGTGGGTTTCGAATTAAGTGAATGGCAGGCAGCCCTCATGTGCCCTTGAATCCCTGGCTGTTGAAAGGTGTTGCCACCAAGGCAAGGCCTCAGTGCCATGAAGAGAAGGCAGCTATGATCAGCGCTGGATAGGGGAAGGTGGGGAGCAGAGGCCATTGTTGGTCTCTAGTGCTGTGCGCTCTGCATGGATGGGTCTCGGGTGAGAGGACCAGGTTGGCTTGGTCTCAGGTCTTGAGGGTTGGGTGGCCATAATACTGGGTAAAGGGGTTGGGTGGCCATACTAGTGGGTGAGAATGTTGGTGATCATAGTACTGGGTGCTGGGCTGGCTCTCAGCAAGGTTGGCATTGAGGGGCATTAGTGTGTAAGCCAAAGGGAGTAGCAAAGGCAAAGACGATAACACAACTTTGTCTCTGCAAGGAACGCTCTCTGGAGGCTTACTGATCAGTTGGCATGGTTCGCATGCACCCTGTCTTTGTGGACACCCGTGGCGTGATGTCGCACCTCTGATGAAGGGAGGGCCATGAGGCAGCTGTGCCTGCCCGTGAAGCTCCATAACGAGAGTGGCAGCAATCAGCCACGCCAAGAAGAGCCACATGTACCAGAGAGTGTACTGGACTTGACTCAGCTACCTTCAAATGTCTAAGCGACATTGTCAGCAAAGACTACAGCTCTTCAGGGAGGCTTTCACTGACCGTATGTACGATGTTGCAGGGGGATTTGCGACCTATGGGATTCAGTGGTCACCTATACCCTGAATATATAGCCCTGAAGGTTAATGTGAAATTCGACAATTATACTTCTGGATCATTCAAGGGATTCACTGGGGGGATATGTGCAGTCTCCTAAGCAGCAGCCCACCGCTGCATCAAGGAGGCAACCAATGACCTGTTCAATGTGCGTTACCAGACCGACCATGACAGTTAGCCAGAGATTTCCATCAGCTTTAGGGCCATCACAAAATCATCAGCTATAAGGCCATCACTGGATTCCCCCATGTGCAAGGTGTGATAGATTGCATGCATGTGGCCATTAAGAATCCAACTGACCAGGCAGCCACTTTCATCAACCAGAAGGGCTTCCATCCTGTTAACATCTGCAACCACTGAAAGCGTTTTCTGCAGATGTGTGCCCACTTCCCAGGAAGCAGCCACGATGTCCACATCATCAGCAGTTCCAGGTGCCACAGGTTTTCAGGCATCGCATCACCCCCCCCCCCACCGCCCCACCCACTTGCCTTCAGGGATGGATTCTCGGGGACAAGGACTCCCCATTAAAGACTTGCCTACTGCAGCCAGCAGAAGAGAAGTACAACACTTGCCACGTCTCAACCTGAACAACCATCGAGCAGCCATTGGGCTGGTGAAGGTGAGATTCTGGTACCTCAATCGATCTGGTGGATCACTACAGTAAACCCCAGTGAAGGTCATGCGTACCGTGGTGGTCTGCTTTGCTCTGCATGATCCAGCACAGCAGATGAGGGAGGCCTTGCATGAACAGGACATAATTGATCGGCAGTCCTCAAGTGACGAAGAGGATGTGGAGGAGGCTAATGAGCAGGCAGCACTGAATCTTGAACCCCTTCACCGGAGGCCTGGCACATTGAGCAACAGACCATGGAGGAAAGATGACCATGATGGTCTCTCAAAGTGAACTCAATAAAGACTCACCCCAATGTATTCAGTCTGTCGCCTCCTTTCTATCTGGATTCCATGCCAAGCGCCCAGCTTAACCACTGGCACATCTGAGACGATTACTAAAGGAGGGCTGTGCCTACACTGGCAGTCTTCAGGGTGTGTGCCGCTCTCAAACCAGTCCTCAGCTTTGGAGACTGCTGAGAGTGATGACAACTCGAAGGAGTGCAGTACAAACCATAGTCCCAACGGGCAAGGGACTGTACAGGAGGGAGCAGTAAAGTGCAGAAATTCAGTTGTTATAGGTAATTCCACAATCAGGGGGACAGATAGGCATTTCTGTAACTATTATTGTGAGTCCCGCACGGTGATTTGCCTCCCTGGTGCCAGGATAAAGGACATTATGGAAAGGATGCAGGATATTCTGAAGGGAGTGAGCCAGATGTTGTGATGCATATTGATACCAATGACATAGCAAGGACAGGTATTGAGGTCCTATGGCCAGATTTTCAGGAGTTAGAGGAGTTTAAAGAGTAGGACCTTGAGGGTAGTAATCTCTGGATTACTCCCAGTGCCACATGCTGGTGAGAGTAGAAGTAGGAAGATAGGGTGGATCAACGCATGGCTTGAAGCATGGTACAGGAGGGAGGACTTCAGATGTTTGGCACATTGGGACCAGTTCTGGGGCAGGAGGCACCTATTCAAAAGTAGCAGGTTGCACCTCAACAGGACTGGGACCAATGTGCTCGCGGGAACATTCATTAATGTGGTTGGGGAGGGTTTAAACTAAATTGGATAGGGGATGGGCACCAGCATATAGAAGCAGAAAAGAGGAATAAGGTGCATAAAGTGAGAGTGTTAGACACTACTACCAAGGTGCACAGAATATTGGGAGAGATAGATAGCACTAGAGTAGGGAATGTAAGTTATTAGGTGGGGGCAGATTAAGGGAGGAAGTAATGAAGTCTAAGTTGGGGTTAATGCATATGTATGTGAATGCACAGATGGTAGTCAATAAGATTGGTGAGTTACAGGCACAGATTGACATGTGGAAATATGATGTTGTGGTTATTACAGAGATCTGGCTCAAAGAAGGTCAGGACTGGATGTTAAATATTCCTGGATACAAGGTATTCAGGAAATATAGGAAAGGAAGAAAAGGGGGAGGAGTGGCATTATTGATTAAGGAGAGCATTACAGTGCTTGAAAGAGAGGATATCCTGTGGGGCCAAGGACATAATCTGTTTGGATAGAGCTGAGGAACAAAAAAGGTGCAATTACATTGCTTGGTGTCGTCTATAGGCCACCAAATAGTGGAAAGGATGCAGAGGAACAAATTTGCAAGGACATTATAGACAGGTGCAAGAATTATAGAGTAGTTATAAAGGGGGACTTTAATTATCTGAACATAGACTGGGATAGTAGTAGTGTAAAGGGTAAAGAGGGGCAAGAGATCCTAGAGCGGGGTCAGGAAAATTTTCTACAGCAGTATGTTTCCAGTCTAATGAGAAAGGAGGTGGGACAAGTGGATCATTGTATCATAAGGTTTAGGTTGGTTGTGGGAAAGGAAAAAGAACAATCTAGAGCAAGAATAATGAACTGGGGGAAAGCCAACTTCAATGGGGTAAGAATGGATCTGGGCCAAATAAATTGGAATCAAAGGTTGGCAGGAAAAACAGTAGCTGAACAATGGGCTGCCTTCAAAGAAGAGATAGTTCAGGCATGGTCAAGGTATATTTCCTCAAAGGGGAAGGGTAGGGTAAACAAATCCAGAGCTCTCTAGATGACAAAAGAGATAGAGATGAAGATGAAGCAGAAAAAGTGTGCTTATGATAGCTATCAGGTAGATAATACAATGAAGAACCAGGCTGAATATAGCAGCTCAGAGGGGAAGTGAAAAGCAAATAAGAGAAACAAAGAGAGGGTATGAAAAGAGATTGGCAGCTCACATAAAAGGGAATCCCAAAGTCTTCCATCGGCACATAAATAGTAAAAGGGTGGTAAAAGATAGAGTGGGGCCAATTAGGGACCAAAAGGGGGATTTACACATGGAGGCAGGAGGAATAGCTGAGGGATTAAATGAATACTTTACCAAATATTTAAAGATGATAAAGCACCAGGGCTGGATGAGATGCATCCAAGGATACTGAGGGCAGTGAGAGAAGAAATTGCTGCGGCACAGGCCATAATTTTCCAGTCTTAGACTTCAGGGTGGTGCCAGAGGACTGGAGAATTGCAAATGTTACACCTTGTTCAAAAAGAATGTAAAGATAAGCCCAGCAACCACAGGTCAGTCAGTTTAACTTTGGTGGTAGGGGAACTTCTAGAAACAATAATTCAGGACAAAATTAATAGTCACATGGACAAATGCAGGTTAATTAAGGAAAGCCAGCATGGATTTGTTAAGGGAAAATCATATTTAACCAACTTGATGGAGTTTTTGACGGGTTAAGCAAGAGAGTTGATGAGGGCAATGTTGTTGCTGTGGTGTACATGGACTTCCAAAAGGCATTTGATACAGTGCCACACAACAGACTTGTGAGTGAAGTTATTGCTCATGAAATAAAAGGATCAGTAGCAATATGGATTCGAAATTGGCTGTGACAGGAAACAGAGAGTAGTTGTTAATGGATGTTTTTTGGGCTGGAGGAAGGTTTGTAGTGGAGTTCCCCAGGGGTCAGTGTTGGGACCCTTGCTCTTCCTGATATCTATTAATGACATACCTTGCTGTACGGAGCACAATTTCAAAATTTGTGGATGATACAAAACTTGGAGGCTTTGGGAACTGTGAGAAGGATAGTATAGAACTTCAAAAGGACATAGGCAAGGTGGTGGAATGGGTGGACAAGTGGCAGGTGAAGTTCAATGCAGAGAAATGTGAAGTGATTCATTTTGGTAGGAAGAACATAGACCGACAATATAAAAGGTACAACTCTAAAGGGTGCAAGATCAGAGGGACTTGGGTTTATATGTGCATAAGTCATTGAAGATGGCAGGACAGGTTGAGAGAGTGGTCAATAAAGCATTTGGTATCCTAAGCTTTATTAATAGGGGCATAGAGTACAAGAGCAAGGAGGTTATTTTGAACTTGTATAAGATACTAGTTCGGCCTTAGCTAGAGATTTGCATTCAGTTCTGGGTGCTGCATTTAAGGAAAGATGTAAATGCATTGGAGAGAGTACAGAAAAGATTCACGTGAATGGTTTCAGGGATGAGGAACTTCATTTATGAAGATAGATAGGAGAAGTTGGGGCTGTTTTCATTGGAGAAGAGAAGGCTGAGAGAAGATTTAATAGAGGTATTCAAAATCATGAGGGGTCTGGACCAAGTAGATAGGGAAAAACTGTTCCCATTGGTGAACAGATCAAGAACAAAAGGACACAGATTTAAAGTTATTGGCAAAAGAAGCAATGGCGACATGAGAAAACACTTTTTCAAGTCAGCGAGTGGTTAGAATCTGGATTGCACTGCCTGAGAGTGTGGTGGAGGGAGGTTCAATTGAGGCATTCAAAAGGGAATTAGATTGTTACCTGAAAAGGAAGAATGTACAAGGTTATGAGGAGAAAGTGGGGGAATGGCACTAAGTGAATTGCTCCCTCGGAGACCAGTGTAAACACAATGGTCTGAATAGCCTCCTTCTGTGCTGTAACAATTCTGTGATTCAATGAGGGAAGAAAGGTGAAGGCAGCATCTTATAATTAAGGCATGAAAGAATAAGCATTTTTCAACAATGAATGTGAACTGTAAAAACGATAAAACTTTATAACACAGAACAAATGGTCAATGTCAAACACCCGTGAAAACCCAAGGGCTTTTCCTCATACATTTCCGAGTGCTTCTGCAAGATGTGATCCCTGTGTTAGCAGCTGGGCTGGAGGCAGGCTGCTGATCACACTGCCCCTTGGTCTGTGATGACTTTGTTGGCCATCTCTGGCTGCCTGAGGCCTGGAGGGCCCTGTTGCCTGAGGGTTTCCTGCAAAGGTGCAGGGTGCTCCTCAGGCATCCTGGCTACTGGAGCTGGGTTCACTGGCAGAGGGGTAAGGAGCCACTATTCACACTCGCAGCACCCTGAGGGGAGCTATGGCAGTCAGCCTCTCCTCCTCCCTTGAACCTCCATGCTCATCAGAGATGGATGTGGATCTGGAGAAGACTCCAAGTGGCACATCCTTCTTTTGCCTTGCCACAGCTACATTGAGCTCATGGCCAAGGTGTGCAAGTCTGCGCGCATCTGTGGGATTTGGTTCTCCATGAGGGTCGCCAACCTCTCAATGGAGGAAGCCATGTTTTCACATACCTGAGACATGGCAGCATTCATGTCATGGATGGACTCCTTCATTGTCCGCTCATGGCTGCACACGTCCACTAGCAACTCTGCCAGATGTTGCCTTACCTCTCTCTGCAACTCCAGCATGCCCTCCGCTAGCGATATCAGAGGCTTGTCATCAATCTGGACTCAGCATGGGCCTGGCCACCCACAGTCCTCCGATGTCAGAGGCCTCAGCTGTCTCAGCCTCAGCCACCTGCTCGGGCACATCTGCTGTGTTCTCACCAGCTTGTGACCCTGATTCTAAGGCTGAGCACAAACCAACCGAAGTGAAAATATCTGTGCTGGTGGAAGATACAGGAGAGTCATGTGACAGTACATCCTTTGACTGATCCTCCTTCTCAAAGATTGGCGGCTGTCCCCCTTCTACTGGAGTCTCCTGCAGATAACAACCTGCATGAGACAACACAAACATCTGTGATTAAGCTGTGCAGATGTTGTCACGTCAACCATGCGTGATGTGCATCTCCAGAAATATGGTGGATTTCAAATGAAGACAATCCTCACTCTCTTGTGTGGAGACTCCAGTCTCACCATTGAGCAGCCTCCCTGGGCCCCTGCTAGCTCCTGTGCCTCCTCCTCAACCGTGGAAAGAGGTTAGGTATCGACTATTCCTCCACCAGTCCGTGAGGTCTCCCTGTCGTGATGGCCCTGCAAGTGGAAAGAGAGACAGAGTAGGACTTTACAGGAATAGCAAGTGAACAGTTCTGCTAGTGGCAGCCTCTCATCCCCTAATGGGGTTACCTGCATGGCTCCTCCCCACGTCGGCTCTGAAGGGACGTCATTGGGCTGAGCTGTGAAAGAAGATGGCCTGTGGCCAAGATGCATCCATGTGACTGCCAGGATGTGGCGATACCTCACCCTTTGCCATCGCCTTTATGGTCACTCCCTCCCCATGTTGCACTCCCTCCCATGTAGCCACAAGCAAGGCCCAAGGAGGAGAGAAGTATGGAGCAGTCACCTTGGCAGAACAAAGTAGGTCCTTGAATCTTTTCCTACCCCGGACCCAGCTGCTGACCTCTTCTGTGATCTCCATCCAGGCTCGTTTGATCAGCTGGGAGGATCTCTTCTTGCCATCCCTTAGGAAGAGGATCTCCTGTCTTTTCCTTGCAGCCTGGAGGAGAATCTCCAAGGAGGCATCGTTGAACCGTGGGGCCACTTGGTGTCTTCTGCCTGACATGGTCTGGAGAGGTCCCGGCCTTTTAAGGCCTTGGTCAGTTGCACAGCATCTAAGGGACTCCAGGCAGGGGGGTTTGGGGGGGTGCGTGGGCAGCAGTACAGCAGCATAGCAGCACAGCAGCAGAGGGACTCCAGGCAGGGTGGGGAGTCAGCAGCACATCAACAGCAAATTTATTCAGTGAAGCAGCAGTTTAAGCAGGGGTGGCAGCACTTTAAATATGGCGGCAGCACTTAATAGAGTCATACAGCACAGAAACAGGCCCTTCGGCCCACCGTGTCCGTGCTGGCCATCAAGCACCTAACTATTCTAATCCCATCTTACCAGCCCATCTATATCGTCCTGCAGTCTAAGGCTTTCCTCCTCACTATTTATGACACCACCAATGTTCATGTCATCTGCGAACCTACTTATCATAACTCCTATATTCACGTCTAAATCATTAATGCACACGACAAACAGCAAGGGTCCCAGCACTGATCCCTGTGGTACATCACTGGTCACAGGCTTCCACTTGCAATAACAACCCTGGACCATCACCCTCTGCCTCCTGCCACTAAGCCAATTTTGGATCCACTTTGCCAAATTGCCCTGGATCCCAAGGTTTTTTACCTTCTTAACCAATCTCCCATGCGGGACCTTATCAAACCTGTGTTTGTCTCCACTGATGACAGCAATAGCATTTCGCTGCCTGCCCCTGCCCTTCAACTGAGACGGGCCCTGCACCTCCTGCATTCAAATGGGCCGGTCGCTGCATGATCGCGGTTGGCCGGCCATACACGTGGCGACCGGCAATTGTGCCTACTTCCGGGTTTGCTGCTGGGACCCACGACAGGCTCACTAAATTCAGCTCTTTGTGTCTTCCTCACAACTTGCTTTCACACCTATCTTTGTATCGTCAGCAAATTTGGCGACAACACTCTTGGCCCCTTCATCCATGTCATTAATATAGATCATTAATAGTTGAGGCACCCAACTAGTTACAGTTTGCCAACCTGAAAATGGCCAATTTCACTCTTCACAGAGCTGCCAGGATTTCCACTCACTTGTAAACAAGGCCATTGTCATCTATAACATTATTGTGGATGAATACATTGATATTATGGCTCTGACTCCGACAAGTTACAGATGGTGACATCTTGGCCCAGATCAAAGCCTCCCTCTGTCTGACTATAATTTCCACCACCTGCCCTTCTCAAGCTGTCAGCATAACCTTGGCCCCTTCCAAACGAAAATTGGTGGTGTCGTAAATAGTGAGGAGGAAAGTCTTAGATTACAGGATGATATATATGGGCTGGTAAGATGGGCAGAGCTGTGGCAAATGGAATTTAATCCTGAGAAGTGTGAGGTGATGCATTTTGGGAGGACTAACAAGGCAAGGGAATATACAATGGATGGTAGGATCCTAGGAAGTACAGAAGGTCAGAGGGATCTTGGTGTACTTGTCCATAGATCACTGAAGGCAGCAGCACAGGTAGATAAGGTGGTGAGGAAGGCATATGGGATACTTGCCTTTATTAGCTGAGGCATAGAATATAAGAGCAGGGAGGTTATGATGGAGCTATATAAAACGCTAGTTAGGCCACAGCTGGAGGACTGTGTACAGTTCTGGGGATCACATTTTAGGAAGGATGTGATTGCACTGGAGAGGGTGCAGAGGAGATTCAGCAGGATGCTGCCTGGGCTGGAGCATTTCAGCTATGAAGAGAGACTGAAAAGGCTAAGGTTGTTTTCCTTCGAGCAGAGAAGGCTGAGGGGGGACCTGATTGAGGTATACAAAATTATGAGGGGCATTGATAGGTTAGATAGGAAGAAACTTTTTCCCTTAGCAGAGGGTTCAATAACCAGGGGGCATAGATTTAAGGAAAGGGGCAGGAGGTTTAGAGGGGATTTGAGGAAAATCTTTTTCACCCAAAGGGTGGTTGGAATCTGGAACGCACTGCCTGAAGGGGTGGTAGAGGCAGGAACCCTCACAACATTTAAGAAGTAATTAGCTGAGCACTTGAAATGCAATAGCTTACAAGGCCATGGACCAAGTGCTGGAAAATGGGATTAGAATAGTTAGGTGCTTGATGACCGGCACAGACACGTTGGGCCGAAGGGCCTGTTTCTGTGCTGTATAACTCTACGACTCTATCCACTCCTCTGGTCTTTCCTACTGCCCACTCCAAAGTCTCAAATTTTACTCCCCTCACCTAGCAGAATCAGACAAGGGACAGTTAAAATGGAGTAGGGCACACCTGTCCTGATCTGGCCGACTACAGTTTAAAACTTCAGGTGGAAAGGACACCTGCATCAAGCTGGTGTTATCCTCTTTAAATATGCTGATCAGGCTCATTTGATCTTATTGAGGCCTGGTGTGCTATTTTATCCTGTGGCCTGAGCAGTAGTGGCTTCCCCACCATGCAAAACCTGGTAGAAAGTGCAGCTAAGGTTAGAAGAGCCCAGCAATGCAAATTTTTTATATTTATAATATAAAACCTTATAATATAAAATACTGCAGATGATGGAAATCTGAAATAAAAACAAGAAATGCTAGAAATACTCAGCAGGTCTGGCAGCATCTGTGGAGAGAGAAACAGAGTTAACGTTTCAGGTCAGTGACCCTTCATCACAACTTTTTAATATTTTTTGTGTTTCCTAGTGAGCTAAGAAAACAAATCTCACTGTTAGTCGAAGAGGCAGCAGCAGATACATACAAATAGCACAACTGCTCAATTATAACAGTTGATACTGGCCCTCTGCTGGGTCAGTCACCTAATTGCAATGCAGGGAACAAGCAGCCGGGAAATACTTAAACATGTTTTTTTTACATGTTTGTGTATACTCTGCAATGGCTAGCATGCCATTAATATAAATTGTGTGCAAAATTGGATAGTCCTTGAAAACAGCTGTGGGGGTTGCGATGCAAGATTAACCCATGCCCACTCCTTCCAGTGCAGGCGGCATGCAAACTTTGTGCTCCCTGCTCACTTATATGATAGCAGTAGCCTGGCGCTAAATGTGCTGTTGAGTGGCTGCACATCTCAGCAGGGGACTCAAGTTAGTGAGAGGCTGACACCAGTTAAAAGTAGCCTGCGCTACATAAAGCCAGCTTGCAGCTCTTAGAAAGGAGGTGCATTCTGGCTGAATCAGGTGCTGGAGCTGGCTGGGAAGCCATTCCAGGCAGGAAAAAGAGCAACTAATGGCACAACAGGGAGTGAGCATGCTCTAAGGTTTCCAGAAGCAGCACTGGAGGTCTTGGTGCAGGAGGTGGACAGGGGTGTAGATGTCCTCTTTCCACAGGGGCCCCGAGGCCCTCCAGACAGACATTGCAAAGGCAGTACGACCAGATAGCTGTCAGTTAGTGCAAATCGTGCAGCCCCCAGGACCTGAATACAATGCTGCAAGTAGTTTAATGACCTCGTACAAGGGTCAAGGTCAGTGAATTCATCTCAAAATGCCATAACCTTACAACTGAACTACAAGTCTCACACACTGCTCAATTCACCACCCCTCCTTCACTTATCCAACTGTAATTTCTATCAACCATGACTCATACCTCATGTTCACAACCTGAGCTGAGTAAACAACAAACAGATACAAATTGAGCAAACAGGTTGCATCTGTCTTGCAATCGCTGCGAGTCAACTATTAGTCTAACCACACAATGACATAATCCCCAAGGCTGTTGAAACATCTGCAGCACCACTCATCTCTCTTCTGGTTTTCTGGCTCAAGATATGCAGCACAAGAAAGGAAAGGGCTAAAAATGCAGAGCAACTTAATATGAGTGGAACAAATGAGCAAAGTATTGTAAGTAAAGGAGTACCATTTCCAGTGGCATATCTCTACCTACTAAATCACACACACACACACACCAACAGAATTTGAAACTCAAGGTTTTTATTTAAATATCTTTGTACAGAAAATGCGAACGTTATTTTACATTGACAGAAGATACTGGCAAGTCTATCTATTCCACTGTAAACACTTCCATTTAAAGCAAGGGTCACTCACTTTTAAGTCCACATCTCATATTTTAGGCAAGCCACCATTCATTTGTATAACAGTACAATTACAAATCAAATCATTTTGAAAGGAAACACTTTACTACAGGTGAGCACAGAATCTGAGTGCACAGCATTTTTTTTTTTATTCGTTCATGGGATGTCGGCGTCGCTGGCTAGGACAGCATTTATTGCCCATCCCAAATTGCCCTTGAGAAATGGGCAACCATATTTGTTTCAACATATGATCCAAACCTTATTGTCAGCACCATGAAAAATACTTACACAGCTCTGTAATAGATTTACAAAATATTTCTCTGAAAATGATAAGCTATCCTGGATGTTCACACATCAGGATGTGCAAATGCTCCTTTTATTTTGCTCCAATAATATTAATTGTGCTGTTAAATCTCGCTGTGAAGCCTGCAATTGTGCTGCTATGACCTTGGCTATAACATAATACATAACCAAGAATGAATTAGCAGTGTGTACGGGGCACTTAAGCTTTGTTTTGGACAAACACGGCAACTCAGGACTGTACACACAATTGCAATGAATTGTTGTTTATCCATTACATAATTGTACTATGATTATGAACAGTAACAAATTTAGAAGCAGCTAGCTTCTATTGTCTCCAAGACAGCAAAGGGAGAGAGAAAGAGAGAGCAAGAGAGAGGGAGAATGATTATACTAAATATTGAATATATTGACATGTATTAGGCTATTAACAAAGCTAAATGTTATCTCTAGTTAGAGGTGAAACGTCGCTTAACACTGTGGTCAAAATTTGAGCTCATTTGTTTAATCTGATTAAACTAAATATCATTTAAGAATAAGCTCTAATAGTAAGTCTGAGGATTATTGAAACAAAAACAAGAAATGCTGGAATCACTCAGCAGGTCTGGCAGCATCTGTGGAAAGAGAAGCAGAGTTAACGTTTCGGGTCAGTGACCCTTCTTCGGAACAGGATTATTGAGTTACCTTAAGAAGTATTTTCTGTCAGTGTCCTAAGATATTTTATAGTTAAAGACACTGTAAATGTTAGTTGTTTTCATATCTTCACTTTATACCTTTAAATTCAGTTTTAAATATTTTCTGAATATAAACTAGGTGTATATAACAATGTCTTATAACCAACTCTTCCACAGCTGTTAATAAAATATTTATACAGACCTACATGAAAATCTAAAAAAGATTTATAAAATGTTCATCATTTTGGCTGTCTACTATTTATAGACAACTTGCTGGACTTGCATTGCAAACATTCAGAGCAAGTCTCAAGTTTAGGAAAAAAGGAAAAAAAAGCTAAGTTTCTAGGTGACTAACTCATGAAAAATATCTATAAATAAAATGCACACTCTTTATTTAATCAATTCTCATTTCTGCTAAGGGTTGCGCTCAATGGCCCAGATGTTGCAGTAGATGAAACTGTCAACATTCACTGTCATTACTCCTCTGAAACCGGCAGCAACATCTGGAGTGTACACGTGAGCAGTCAAATGCAGAAATCCAGAAGTTGCTGTCAGTGATTTTACACTTCTCCATAGGGCACGCTTTTGAAGTCCTCCACACACTGCAATTAAGTAGAAATCACTGAACTGACGAAACTTTGGGCTGAATTTTACTGGCCCCTCGACTCCCTGGGTCATGGCGTGGAGGTTGGTAAAATTCTGGGGGGAGAGGCCTGCCTCGACTGTGACGTCAAGCAGGGCCCGCCGCATATTACCGGCAATGGGGGGACCTCAGTGCGGCCCCCCTGCCGCCTGGTGGAGGGCCCTTCATCTCCAAATGCAGATGAACATTAATAAGATGTAAATGTACTTACCTGCAGGCAGTGGCCGTCCCACGCCGATATTACGGCCGCCATTCGTACTTGCGTGCCTTTGGAACTCCACACGGAGTTCTGAGGCGAGAACCTGGTAGGGAGGGGGTAGTAATATAAATTTCAGGGCGGGAGTGGTGGAGTAGCGGGGAAATACATTTTTATTGGATGTGGGGATTGTTTAAGGGCTTATAGGCAAAATGTTACAAGTTTGGGGGTAAAGTTCGGGTGGGAAAAAGGCATGTGTTAGTCATTTTGGGCATTGAAATTACCATTGCGGGGGGGTGGGAGGGGGGGTGCGGGGCTTGGTTGGGGAAGGGCTATCCACTTCTTTCTTATTTTCTAATAAAAATTTAACACTTTTGCACTTTTAAAAATTGAAAGTCATTCTAAGGGCTTAAAACCCTTTAAAAATGTTGCTGGCGCAGTGGCGCCAGCCGCTAGGGACGCAGATGCTGCCCCTACACATCATCGGGGGCGGCCACTCTGCCCCCATTATTTAAATGAGCCCCAGTGCGAAATATTGCGGGTGCTCCTTGGTAGCCTGTGTCAGAAGGCCAACGAATCGAAAGCCCACCGCCGAGGAACGTGGCGCGCAATTAAAATTCAGTCCTTTCACTTTGGCACTACAAGTCTTGCTATAAAATCCCTTGAAAAAGTTACACTTTGTTGAGGTATAACTGGGCTTTTAGCAGTGTATTAAGTTCGTAATTACTGCTAAACAGCCACACTAGCCCTGAAAGAGCAATTTTATATTTGTCGGATGTCAAATTTCTCTATTATAATTTAAAAATCTCATATTTTTAAAGTAATTTTATTGAGTTTATTTATGATATTTTAGCTTTATCCCATCTGTATATCCCAATCAAGTAATTGCTATCTGTAAAATTAAATTAGTGAAAAATTCAGTGGTTTTTAACTTGTTTTGCTGTCTGTGAGAATACTTCAATGTGATTGGCTGCTTACACTGCTTGATAACATCATTGTTGCTGGACGCCTGGAGATCTCCTTCACGATGTCAGATTCAAACTGACATTGGGAAAGGGGAAAAACATGCCACAGAGTTTGCTAGATCTTTGTGGGCAACTTTCTTCGAGGTTAACGGCGAGTGTCGTTGCTTCGCCAGTAATGGTGAAATCTGGGCCAATGAAACAGTAAACTCAAATTATGAAAATACAATTGAAAAGGTGCAATTGATACAAGTGCCCACAATTCTCCTATCATTTGGCTTTAGTTGATAACAATACATTTCAATATAATTCAGCAAATTCATTTACAGCAGTTAACTCAGTTTGATGGTTCAGTAAGTCACAACAGATGGTATTAATGTTCGTGTGAATATTAATTCAGCAAGACACACTTATGATCTTCCAAACTTATGAATATAATTTATACTATGTAATAAATAAATGTACACCACACATATGTCGTGATGCAAAATTATATTAATATTCTTTTTATGTATAAATGAATTTTTCCATATACAAACACCTGTTTGCATAATCATTTCAATGCATAGCATAAGTTTAAATCTTGATACTTTAACAGAAAAACAGCAGTCCATAAAAAGTACATTTTATTGTACAAAAATTTAGAAAGAAACAGAATATGCTTTCATTAAATATAAAAACTAATTTTTAGCTTGCCTTAATAATCTTTGCCATATATATTTAAAAATAATTAAAATTATAAAGTCCCATTAAACATCTATTTAGTATTTGCTTTTGGGAAAAAAACCTTCAGTCCATTTCAAATCTATTCTGCAGTATATAAATGATTTTTTTTAAAAACTGTAGTACTCAAAGTTTAGAGCTAAACAAATGTTATAATACCCAAAGGAGTAAGATGCGTGGCTTTATAAAGTTACCAAAATAGCTCAGTGGATTAGATTTTACCACTTATCACATGTTACAGATCATTTTAGATCATTCTGGACTTTGGCTACTCTCAGCACTTCTTCATTAGGCCAGTTCAGCGATAATGTTAAGAATAAAACAATAGTGATCGCTATAACAAAGGTTAAAAAGTTAGCATCATTCACTTCATATGCCACTAGTCCAATTTCCTCCTGAGGGTGGGGTCAGTAAAAGATGTCTTGGTCTCGAGTCCAACTCAATAAGGTTGACTAAAGTGTTATAACATAGAAATGAATAGTTTTTATTGCTACTTGGTGACTGACAACAGTCAGTAGCTATACTCATCAGTAACCAATGTCAGAAATACAACATCCATACCTTACTGGCCAGAAAGCACCGGTCAAAGCCTGCTTCAAGTGGGACAGACAAGATTTTCTTTCTATAGGAAATGCAGCTCAAAGTTCCCATAAATACTACTCCAGTTTTGAATCTATATTGGTAAATACTTACTCCTTTAATTTCTCTCAGCGCATCATTGCACTTTCTCAATCACTTCCATATCACATGCAGCAAGAGTTTTGCATTATACCTTTCATTGTTTATACACTATTTTCTGTGTGTTTTATGTGGCTGTATTTAACCAAAGATATTTTAGATTTTACACCATAGTAAAGACAATTAGCAACAGTACACAGTTGCTGAAAAACTACTGAAAACTTTTTGTGTACCTCCTGTGGCACCAGGTTTTCCCATATCCTGCAGCAGTTAAAAACCCAGCACCACTACACAGTGGGGAATAAATTCAATATTTTACATCCATAAGATGGGCGTAGCAATAATCAATTTAGCAAAGCTGAGGCGTGCAGCCAATGTGCATGAGCTTGTGGACCACTTCTAGATTGGTTGGGTCCTGTTTTTAGGTGGCTCTGGCAGCCACCTGAAATGCACACAGGCCTCATTTCAATATTAAAATGAAGCTTCTGCGCCCATTTATGACCCGGATTCCTAAATTCAGTTAGACTAAAAGGAGATTCTACTACATACAAGGCCCAAGCAGCGTTCCGTCTCAATTTACATGGGAGCTCAGTGCCAGATGAAATTGGTTAGACCCCGATTGACAAGCTGCTTAGGGCTTTTGAAAATTAAGACCTACAATTCACTGGAATAGCGATGATGAGGTCAGAGGACCAATTTAAAATGTTCCTTGGGCCTTTCCTGTCTGGCACACCGTCACTGCACGCTGCCAGAATTGTGCTCAAATTTGGTTGCCATCAAATTTGTACCCTTTTTTTTTTAAAAGCCCATATTTATTAGTGATAAGCCTTTTACATCAGGTAATTAGTTAGTGGGGAAGCAGATCTCATTAAATTTAGCCATACTTGTAAATTCTTAATGGTGTTATAAGCCATACTCAAGTTAGAGGAATAAAGCCAATTAATTTTCCCACACTGTTCTGAACACTGGCCAAATGGATGTAGGCACCCCTGGTGCTTTCCTTGCGGTGATATTAACTATGTTGCAAACAAAAAACTCTGCTTCATATTAGTGCATTTTCCTGACCTCAAATTTAAGAATATAAATATACCTAGAGCAAAAATAAAATCCCCAGTTGTAAATTTGGAATTAGTCATCATGGGTGTTCTAATACAACCCATGTTGTTCTTATTGTTTTGTAATTGTATTCAATAAAATCACAATATTAGCATGGAAATTAACCTATTAAATATGAACAGATAAACACCAGTGTTTAAAATTGTGGTTAAAAGGTGTCATACAAATACATTAAACCTTCATCTTCTACTGTTTTCAAAAGTGATTTCTAGGCTATGTTTTGCATTCTGCAAATATGTTTAACACATCAAAAGAACAGCAGTTTATAATGATACTGTACTAGTTATATTCATCCTTCAAAAAATATGGCCAAATACCCTTTAGACATTTATTGGTTTCCAGCATATATAAAAAAAAATTGTGCTTTTCTATCACACATTTAAAGTTAGGAGAAT
This sequence comes from Heterodontus francisci, assembly GCF_036365525.1. Taxonomy (NCBI): domain Eukaryota; kingdom Metazoa; phylum Chordata; class Chondrichthyes; order Heterodontiformes; family Heterodontidae; genus Heterodontus; species Heterodontus francisci. The sequence goes on from NC_090386.1 coordinate 78,774,280, forward strand.
TAGACCAGATTGAGATCTATTGCAAGTTGATTAGAAAAAGGAAAATGACAATAAGGTTGTGCTTATCAGTTCGAATTCAGATCAATCACTACTAGCTCTATTTGCTGCTGGCAGTTTATTCTGACTGGCTTTGAATCAGATCACAGAAGAGCTCTCTGTGTGTGAGCAAGTTCCCAGCTGTTACATTTTAAATGTTTTGCATGTGTGTTCAGGAGCCCAGATTTTTGCAATACATTGAGGAGTCCTGCGGCAGCTTACAAAGTGCCCAAGAGGACAAGGATCCTTCAGCACTTTTAAATTCAGTTTGACACCACACTGTGCAATCTGTGCCTAACAATTTAAAGTTACTTTTGAAATATCCTATTATCTGAATTGAACAAAGTGGGGAATTTTGAATTATCAGATAACTGGGCTGAAACTTTTGAATGAAGATGACAGGCTATATAGTAATCAAACTGAAGTGCTAAGAGATGGCCACTCGAGAGCACTTTAGGTTACTTTTCTGTAGTCAGACAATGTAGCGGACTCTGGAATTATACTGTCATTTTTGTGTTGGTGCAAATGAAGACCATAAGCTCTCATTTACACAAAAACAGTTATGCCGGTGTAGTGGAATAACTTCTACATCTGTTCTAGGATCCTGTATAGAAATGTTGGCACAACAATTTGTACATCAGTGCAACTAGCTCCACATTGTGTAAAAGGTGCATACCAGTGGCTATGTCCTTACACTGAATTGCAAATCTGAACATCAGATCTTACATTGGGCCAAGTTATCTATGACTGGACTGGTTCAATTTTGTACCAGTGACCAAACTTTTGACCAGACTGCTGCCATTGAAGGAGCTCCTTAAGTTTTAAAAGATTTGTTTCAAAGCACTCGAGGAGACATTAATTGGCAAGTTCTTCCCTGTGCTCAATACAGACTTTGTAAAATCAAGAATTGAAACACACCTAATGCTACAGGTTCAATAAAGGAATCTTGAGCCCACAGAACTGCAGTCCTCGGTTCTCACTTGGAAATGGGAGATGTACATTTGAAAAATGTAAATATCAGGAGACAAAATAAAAACTGAAGGTGGCCAGCAGAGTTTGCTATAATGACCTTTTAAGATCGATCAAATAAGTATCTGAATGATTGGCACAAATGAATCTTGGGATAATTACACTAGCATATGCTATCTTCAGAGGATTTAGCCACATCATGGCATCTACAATAATTCAAAGCAGTGGAACAACCTATCGACCTCAACTCAGATTTAGTTTTGAAAATTCAATCTCATATAGAATATTGAACAATGTGAAATTACAAGTGCTAGCAACATTAATTGTTGAATGATAAAATATCATGATCAACTACTGCATTGATTCAATGGCGCCTTTTAAAAGTAAAACTTTCCAAAAATTACATAAGAACTACAATCACTTAAAGCTTATTTATTCTGAAATGTACAAAATATTTACTAAAATTAGGTAACTTTCATCACTGTTACAAAACAACTTGATTAAGTTGTAAGTGGTAAATCACACCTCGAGGCTTAAATGGCCCAAATTTCAATTCCTTATTATAAGTGCAATAAATTTAAGTTATGTCATGAGATACAGCTGTGCAAACGCTAACAACTTGTTTGTTATTTCAGCAGAGGCATTATCCCACTCATTTTAAATAGTTCAAAATTTCAAATGAACATTTTTGTATGCTGGTATCTCAGCATCATTTCAAGACCAGTAACATGAAAAAGGTAATATTTGCTATGTCTTCTTTAAGGCTAGTAATAATAAATAGTGCATAAGACATTGAATTCCTCACTGTACTTTCCAGCACAAACATAATTCCAACTTTTTCCTCCCCATAATATGTACCAGTTCAGTAGATTCTAGTGCAAATAGTCAATATCATTTAGGGAGCAACTGCAGTTTTTCGAAAAAAAAATCTCATGTGGAACTGGTATTTTTCATGCCATTTGGATTGCTGAGAGGTGTCAATCTAGTATATCACTCTCTGAATTATTAATATAGATGCTGCATAATATTTGTCACTTTCAACACCTCCCCACCTCACCCATCCTTCTTCTCACCACCTTCAGCAACACAGGCCATCAAATACTCAGTGTAAAGGCATACATGCAGTTACACCTTATAAAACTACACAGACTCCCTATATCATTTTGTTGGAATCTTATTTTAAACGTCCCATTCAAATGTTTGAATGATTTTATTTTAAATATAAAATTTGAGATGTTGTGGCTGCAGCACTGTCAACTGCCAAATTACTACCAATGAGTAACTCAGCCAGCAGGATTTCTGGATTTATTGGAATTCATAACATCTATACGTTCATGGTTTACTGTATGTCCTCTCCATTTATACCTCTGCAGTTTCAATCATAGTGCAAACGAAGTAAAAAAAAATCTACCAGGGAAAAATGCAAGAGTCCATCTGCCCTGTACCAGGCTTCAAGAGTGGTCAGTAGACTCAATGGAGCTCTCATGGTTGAGCTACACCAAGAACGGAGCAAGATACAAGGGTCAATAGGGATTAAAAAAAAAACATTGGCACTGCTCCTAACAGTAAGGTAAATGTTACAACAAGCCAACTACCAACAAATATGTTACATATGCATGCGTCACAGCAGTTTGGTGATTTACAGTGCAGCATCTAATTGATACTTTGTCTAAAAGAAAGGCTTTTGAACAGGAGTAAATATTTAATAAACAGTAATAATACTGCTTAGAACAACTGGCAAAGGTAAATATCTTAAGCACAGCTATATAAGTTAGGGATGTGGAAAATCGTTCCAATTTTCAATCTTCTTAAGACTTTCTCTGAGGCCTAACTTAAAGGTAATCCATGACAATGGATTCTTTTATAGAAACAGAATGGTTTGTGGGTGAACTGTGTACTTTATTCACGCTCGGGAGGCATTTTCCATTTCACACTTGCATCCTTTGCACGCATTTAATTCATTGCAAGTCCGTAATGTAACAGACTTGTACAAGGTCCCAACTTTGCTGAACAGCAAAGGGAATTTTGCCGACTAGATATTTCTAAGGCTGTTTCAAAAATCTAGATGCTTAGATGGGTGGGTGACATGCAATAATGTAGAGTGGCAAGCATCCACTTTTCACGGAGGATGTGGGATGTAGTTTAAGTGGTATTTAATCACTATGCAGTAATTACACTGTTTACTGTCATTCGTGGCATGTCCTTCTCTGGTAGAGCTGGCTCGCCATTGTCCACGTTTGAACTATTCAGTGCTGAATTCGGTGGCTTGTACAGTAATAAGGCTATGAAAAAGAACAATGTCCCCAGTATCTGAAAAGAGAAAAATTGATGTCATTAATGTCAGCACCAAAGACCAGCTTTGTATACACTTTGACTATCAAGAAACAAGTAAGAAGGCAATGATAACTCCATTTAATCAGAGAACTGGTTACTGAAACATTTTCTAAATTATTCATGTCCACTGACTGAATTTGGACTTGGGTCTCCTAGTTAGCTGCTCAATCCTCCACTCTTATGCTACTGGGATATAAGGTTTCTCTATTTTTAGAAAAATTAGAACCAATATCAATATCCTATCCTAAAAGCTTCTATGGGCTAAATAATCATAGAATTATACATTACAAAAGGAGGCCATTTGGCCCATTGTGCCTGTACCAGCTCTTTGAAAGAGGTATTCAATTAATCCCACTTCCCTGCTCTTTCCCCATTTTCCACTTCAAATGTTTATTCCTGCAATGTGGTGCCCAGAATTGGGCATAAAACTCCAGCTGGGCCCGATTGTTTCCTCCTGTTTTGATAAAACTGGTAATATGCATGCTTTAATGGCAATCTACACTCTCTGTTGAAATCATAGAATTGGGCAAATTTGAAATACTCACTTCTTGTGAATGTGTATTCATTAGTAACAATTAATAGCCATTTAAGGGCCTCTTCCCACTGCCGTGAGTATTTTACCAGCAGCACATGGGCATTTCGCCACCTGGGGAGGCCACCGAGTAATACCTGGCTGCCTCTTTGCGGGCTGGTGAGAGGGGGGCCCTCCTGATCGGATGATACGCCATGGTGCCCGCCCCCCCACCAAGAGCATGGGCTGCCCCCTCTGGATGATTAACACCTGCCCTCTCTATCAACTGTCCTCCCCTTCCTGGCAGCCGGCTGATTGGCCCCAGCGAGATCTAACGCCACTTACCTGCTTCCGAGGCCGACATCCAGGGTGCCTCTCCTTGCTGGGTGCAGTCCCAGCAGTGGCCACCACTCCTGGTGGTGCTGCTGGGCCTGAATGCCTGGCAGCTCTTGGAGGCGGGACATCCTGCCTCAGAGCAGAAGCCACGACTGCAGGCAATTAATTGCGGGAGTCATGCAAAATGCGGCCGTGGCTTCCAGGGCCAGTCGAGGTGGGCTGGCCCCGGCTTTCCAGCCAGTGGGCGGAGCGACAGCCTCCTCATGAAATTCCAGCCATATAGATCAAAGTGGCATACATGAAGTAACACAAGAGCAGTTGTTTGCCACTCATGTCAGCGGCAATTCTATACCATTTTATAGGCCTGAACAAGTACAGTAGTTACTATCTTTGAAAGTAATGAGCCCACATTATGGTGCAACCGATATATGGTATGCAGACATCCAATGCTACAGGCTGGAATTTTACGGTGGGCGGACGGGAGCAGCCTTCAACGTAAAAGTCGGTGGCGAACCCGCTTCCGCCTCGCCTGGGGATCTGTTCCGTATTTTACTGGTCCCCAGGCTTTAATTGATCTGAGGCAGGATTTCCACCCACTTGAAGGAGGAAATCCCGCCTAATTGAGCTGCCAGCTAATCAGCGGACTGGTAGCTCTTAGTCCCAGCAGCACCACCGGAAGCAGTGGCCACTGCTGGGACTGGAGTCCAGCCGAAGAAATAAGATGTGGAGTTGAGAGGAAAGGTAACTTTGTGGGCTCGCCATTGACTTTTCGGCCAGTGGGCGGGGCCTCCTGCCCCGCGAAATGCTGGCCTATATATTTCATAGATGCAATGATGTTTTGAGCTACTGTTCTTCCTCAAACTCACTGGCCTAGAAATTGTATTGCATCCAAATTGGGGTGCTATTCCACTGCTGCACATGCATGAAAATGATAAGGCTGGTGGCAGAACCATGGCAAATTGACCTGCTGGCCTCATTTGCTGCAGGCATCTGGGGCTGAAGGATCAGCTGGCTTGGACACCAGCCAAGATCATTTGGCGAGTTCACGAAGGGGAGCAGGCATTCTGCAAGGTGATGGTTGGCAGCAGACCCCCAGATTTAATGCGGAGCTGGTTTGAATGCCAAGCATCTGAATAAACTGACTGTAACGTGCACAACTGAATTTTGCTGAAGGGCCCCAAACGGACGTTAGGCACCTTATTGGCATATGCACAGGGCCTAACACCTGTTTCAGGCATGGTCCTGGACATTCTTCTTCGTGTGTACACAACGCCCACTATATCATTTGGGGCGGCACAGTGGTGCAGTGGTTAGCACTGCAGCCTCACAGCTCCAGCAACCCGGGTTCAATTCTGGGTACTGCCTGTGTGGAGTTTGCAAGTTCTCCCTGTGTCTGCGTGGGTTTCCTCCGGGTGCTCCGGTTTCCTCCCACATGCCAAAAGACCTGCAGGTTGATAGGTTAATTGGCCATTATAAATTGCCCCTAGTATAGGTAGGTGGTAGGGAAATATAGGGACAGGTGGGGATGTGGTAGGAATATGGGATTAGTGTAGGATTAGTATAAATGGGTGGTTGATGGTCGGCACAGACTCGGTGGGCTGAAGGGCCTGTTTCAGTGCTGTATCTCTAAATTATCAACTAAAAAAAAAAATTATCAAACTCATGTTTTATGTCAGTAAAACAGAAACATCACAATTTCTGCATCATTTTATGACCTGGAATAAAAACTTTTCATTTTGTGTTAAAAGCTGCAGAAAATTGCATGATTACATCATTGCTGACCACATTGCGTTTTTTATTTAAATAAACCATTTTTAACTCATCTTTTTCTTTGCCAAAATTAGCAAATAGGTGATAGGTCCCAATATGTCCTCTTAATTTACTGTTTTTTCTAACCACAAAATTATCATATACATTACCTTATAAGTTATTCCAGCGATCAAGAGATACTTGCTCATGGCTGAATTTTGGTAGATATAACATGAGCCTCTCTCATTGCACTGATTTTGCCATAACAAGCAAGAGATGTCTATAACCGAGCCAAAGGCAATTGGGCCTGGGATTCCACCTGGTGAAATGTATACAATGGAAAGTAGATAAAATACCAACAGCTGACAATTTACAGTTGGCTTAGATAGTTAGAATTTGACATTACATTATTAAATATGGCATATCACCATTAGTGTTCCCATTAACAAGAAAGGATAATTGACTTCTGATTAAGTGAACTTACTGTGCTTAATAATGTTACGTTAATACAAACAATGAAATAAGTTAACAGATGCATCTAGTAATGCAGCACTGCACTTGGTTCAAAAGTAGATTTTTAAAAATGAACAGGAAAAAATCTCAAAAAGAATGCAACAAGTTAATTAAAATCAACAGTTCTTTAAAGTCATGCCACAAGCAGTTACAGTTCTCCATTAACTGGACAATTTAGCTTTGCATGTCCGAAAAAAAATGTTTCGGGAATTTTACCTAGAACTGAAGTAATATTCTTGATCCAAAAGGTAAAATAAAAACAAGAAATAAATTAGTCTTGTTTCAGCTAAATTTGTAGATTGCTTACTCAGATACTATTAGTATTTAGTTTATATGTAATAAATTTATAAATATCAATAAATCAAAATGATGCAATCTTCAAGGCTTTTAATTATTCAAATACAAATATATTGTGTCTCAGTTAAACAATTAAATCATACATTTTTATTTTAAGCTGTTGGTTTACCATTAAATTAATAATGGAGCAACCAAAAAATTCACATTATTAAAAGCTGTGCAAGTACCCTTACCTAAAGTTCGGACCAGGATCCATTGAATACCAAGTGCAAATGATCGCTGACTATCAGGGACACACCTAATTAATGAAAAAAAAAACTAGGTTGTATAGAAATATCACAGAACTTTTTTTTCAACCCTTCAGCCTCTTTAGTAATTTTGGTTAGTTCACTGTCCCATTTAGGAAAAAAAATCTCCTCAATCCAGCAGGTAGTAGGTAGAGTTTTTGGATATTAAGAGAAAAGAAAGTAATAGTTCCTTGTGAGCACTGAAGATACAATGTTCGTGCTGAGAGCTTCTCTTGTACTTACAGATCAAATACATCTTAAGCACTGAAGGCCATTGCTATAAATGAACAAATTGGTGACCACTAATATTTTTATAGCTGCATCTCTTTAAAATGGTTTTATTCTGTCACCCCAAACATACTACCAACATATTAGATCAGTAGGTTTCCAGCCCAACAAGCATTGCTGGATCTGGTTCTGGGGAATGAGGTGGGTAAGTATATGAAGTGTGAGTAGGGGAACATTTAGGGAACAGTAATCATAGTATCATAAGGTTTAGGTTAGTTATGGAAAAGAACAATGAAAAATCCAGTGTCATCCACCTGCCAAGAATAAGGCACAGTAATTTGTCATCAGCAATTATTTTAAACTGTTACTGGAGTGAAGAAAGGACTTGTTAAACAGATCAGCCGTGGCTGGAAACGATATTTGCATATTAACAGAGTGTTTGGAAGGAAAAAGCAGCCATTCCATTCAACCCACAATGGAATTTTGATCACCAGATATTGAAGGTGGGGGAGTTCGCATTCCAGATTGACTGCTAAATTGGTCGAATACACAAACGGACATGATCAAACCAGCTAGTCACATGACTAACTTGCTGGACAACTTGAGTTTTTTGAATTTGTACAAACAGTTTGGCCAGAAAGGTGTTTGCTCCTGAACTGAGAAGATCTCTCTCCTGTCTGCTCCCATCTCTTTCTCACAAGCCTCTGAATTCATTGAAGACACATGAACCCCAAGAGAGAAAAGTCTCCTACAGCGAACAAGGTTTAAGAAGAATACTGGGTCCCAAAGCAAAACAAGATCTACCTACAATCAAAGAATCTACAGTGAGCTCGAAGAACTGTAACAACAAATCTTCAGATACTGCCTCAAACTTTTCCAATTTATTTTTCTTCTGCTCTTTTCTGTCTCTATTTGCATGTGTGTATCGCATATGCATGCCAGCGTGGGCACGTTGTGTATCCGTAGGCATCAATCAAGTTTAAGTTTAATAAATTTCAACTTTTCTTTTTTAAACCTAAGAAAGCCTGTTTGTGCTGATTTCTTTGCCTTATAATTGGAAAGCAGTAAACAAGGATTCACCAAGAGGGAGTTAAAAACACAGTGTGTTTAAAATTAAACCCTGTTACGGTAAGACCAGGTGAAGGCTGAAAGGGACCTCGAGCCACCTTTCTCACTTGGTCGTAACACTAGAGTAAAAATAATTAACTGGAGGAGGGACAATTTCAGTGGGGGGAGAACATATCAGGTCCAGATAAATCAGAATCAAAGAACGGCAGGCAAAACTGCAACAGAATAATGGGCTGCCTTGAAAGAGATGGTTCAGGTATAGTCGAGGTACGTTCCCATGAGGGAAATGTAGGATAAACAAAGTTCTGGATGATGGAAAAGAGGGAGAGTAAGATGTAGCAGAAAAAAAGGTGTGTATGATAGATGTCAGGTTGATAATATAAGTGAGAACTAGGCTGAATAAAGACAGCTCAGAAGGGAAGTGAAAAAGTAATCAGCAAAGAGAGTATGAGAAGAGCAACTAACATAAAAGGGAATCCAAAAGTCTTTTACAGGCATCTAAATAGTAAAAGAGTAGTAAAAGGAGTGGTGGGGCTGATTAGGAAGAACAAAGGAGATTTATACATGGAGGCAGAGGGCATGGCTGAGGTATTAATTGAATACTTTGCACCTGTCTTTACCAAGGAAGAAGATGCTGCCAAAGTCATAGTGAAAGAGGAGGTAGTTGAGACACTGGATGGGCTCAAAATTGATAGAGGGGGAATTAGAAAGTCTAGCTCTACTTAATTGTGGTTTGACACCAGAACTGGATGAGATGCATCCAAGGATACTGAGGGAAATAAGGGTGTATAACGCGGAGGCCATAATTTTCCATTCCTGCTTAGATATGGGGTGCTGCAAGAGGACTGGAGAATTGCAGATGTGACAGCCTTGTTCAAAAAAGGATAAACCCAGCAACTACAGGTCAGTCAGTTTAGCCTCAGCGGTGGGAAAGCTTTTAGAAATGATCACCCTAGTCAAAACAAACAAGTCAGTTGGACAATTCCAGCGACCCGGGTTCAATTCTGGGTACTGCCTGTGTGGAGTTTGCACGTTCTCCCTGTGTCTGCGTGGGTTTTCTCCGGGTGCTCCGGTTTCCTCCCAAGCCAAAAGACTTGCAGGTTGGTAGGTAAATTGGCCATTATAAATTGCCACTAGTATAGGTAGGTGGTAGGGAAATGTAGGGACAGGTGGGGATGTGGTAGGAATATGGGATTAGTGTAGGATTAGTATAGATGGGTGGTTGATGGTCGGCACAGACTCGGTGGGCCAAAGGGCCTGTTTCAGTGCTGTATCTCTAAACTAAATTCAGGAAAGCCAGCATGGACTTGATAAAGGCAAATCATGTTTAATTAACTTGATTGATTTTTTTGATGAGGCAACAGAGTGGGTTGATGAGGGTAGTCCAGTTGATCTGGTGTACATGGATTTTCAAAATGTGTTTGATAATGTGCCATATAACAAGCTTGTCAGCAAAGTTAAAGCCCATGGAATAAAATGAATAGTGGCAGCATGGCTATGACAGGAGAGAATAGTGGTATTTAGTTATTTTCTGACTGGAAGAAGGTATACAGTGGGGTTCCCCAGGGGTTGGTACTAGGCCACTGCTTTTCTTGATCTACATTAATGATCTAGACTTGGGTGTGCAGGGTACAATTTCAAAATTTGCAGATAACACAAAACTTGGAAGTATTGTGAACTGTGAGGCGAATAGTGATAGACTTCAAGAAGACAGAGACTGGTGTAATGGCAGACACATGGCAGATGAGATTTAATGTAGTGTAAAGTGATACATTTTGGTAGAAAAAATGTGGAGTGGCAATATAAAATAAAGGTTATAATTCTGAAAGGTGTGCAGGAGCAGAAGGAACCGGGTGTCTGTGCACAAATTGTTGAAGGTGGCAAGGCGGGTTGCGGATTTGGTTAGTAAGGCATATGCAATCCTGGCCTCTATAAAAAGAGGCATAGAGTACAAAAGCAAGGAAGTTATAGTGAACCTTTATAAAACACTGGTTCAGCCTCAACTGGAGTATTGTGTCCAATTCTGGACACCACACTTTAGGAAAGATGAAAAGGCATTAGAGAGGGTGCAAAAAAGATTTATGAGAATGGTTCCAGGGATGAGGGACTTCGATTATGTGGGAGATTGGAGAAGCTGGGGCTGTTCTCCTTGGAGAAGGTTGAGAGGAGATTTGATAAGCTGCACAAAATTATGAGGAGTCTGGATAGAGTAGATACGGAGAAATGGTTCCCATTGGTAGAATGGTGCAGAATAATTGGACACCAACTTAAGGTGAATGGCAAAAGAGCCAAAGGCGATGAAAAACATTTTTACGTAGTGTTTGGTTAGGATCTGGACTGCACTGCCTGAGAGTCTGGTGGAGGCAGATTCAATTGTGGCTTTCAAAAGGAAATTGAATAATTATCTGAAGAGAAAAAACTTGCGCAGGGACAAAGGGAAAAGGCGGGAGGAGTGGGACCAGCTGAGTTACTCCTGCAGATAGTCAACATGGACACGAAGGGCCAAATGGCCTCCTTCTGTGCAGTAACCAACCTATGATTCTATGATAATTATATGAATAACAAGTGACTTGGTGGTCCAGGGATGCAACATTCAAGTACCTGTGCCATGTTGAATCACTGGGTGCGACTGAAATGAAATAATTTTTATTTATATCATAGAGTTATAGAAACATACAGTACAGAAGGAGGCCAGTCACTTGTCTAGCCTGTGCTGGCTCTTTGAAAGAGCAGTTGTGCTTAGTCCCACATCCCCACTTTTTGTCCATAATCCCACAAGTTCCTTATCCTCAAGTATCTGTCCAATTACCTTTCAAATCATCTCTTCTCTTGATCTTTTGCCAATGATTTTGAATCTATGACCTCCGGTTATTAATCTACTCACCAGATGGAATTATTTTTCTATATTTACTCTAACAAAGCCTTTCCTCATCTTGTAAACCTCTATTAGGTCACCTCTTAACCTTCTCTATTCCAAGAAGGACAGTCCTAACTTTTCCAACCTCTCCGCATAACTGAAGTTCCTCCATCCCTGGTAACATTCTGGTAAATCTCTTCTGTAGCCTAAGGCCATTACATCTTTCCGGAAGTGTGATGCCCAGAATTGTTCACAATAGTTTAGCTGAGGTCTAACCAGTGATTTATAAAGTTTGAGCAAGATTACTTTGATTTCATATTTGATTCCTCCATTTATAAGCCAACCAATAAACTTTTTAACCACCTTATCAACTTGCCCTACCACCTTTAAGGATTTGCACAGTCGAACACCAAGGTCTTTTTGCTCATCTACACTCTTCAAAATAGTCCTCCCAAAGTACACCACTTCACACTGCTCGGCATTGAATTCCAGCTGCCATGCTTCTCCCCATTTCTCCATTCCGAAGCCTGTAATTATCCTTATCAGTATCTAGCATTTTTTCAAGATTTGTATCATCTGCAAACTTCATAATGCTGCTCTCTGCGCCCAAGTTTCGGTCGTTTATAACAACTGCAAAGAGTGATGGATCCAAAACTGATCCTTGGGGAACCACCATTGCAAACCACCTACTATGAAAAGCATCCATCCACCACCACACTTTACCGCCTATAACTGAGCAAATTTTGTATCAATGCTGTAATTCTCCTCTTAATTCCATAGGCTTCCAAATTCTTAATAAGCCTCCTGTGTGGTACTTCGTTGAATGTGTTCTGAAAGTCTACATATCCATCTATTGCACTACCTTGATCAACTTCCTGTTACTTCATGAAAGAATTCAATCAAGTTAGTCAGACATGATTTGCCTTTAACAAATCCACGCTGGCTCTCTTTCAGATGAAAGTTTATTTTGTCCCTGATAATGGTTTCCACTAACCTCCCTACCACCGATGTTAGGCTGACTCGTCTGTAGTTTCATGGTTTGTCCCTCTCCCCTTTCTTGAATAGTGGTGTAACGTTAGCAACTCTCTCGTGCTGTAGCACTACTCCAGTATCTAATGTGGATTGAAAGATTGTGACCAATGCCTCTGCTTTTGCTACCTTAGCTTCTTTCAATAACAGAGTATGTAGTCCATCTGAGCCAGGTGACTTGCCAACTTTCAGTAACGCTAATCTTTTTAGTATGTCTTCTCTATCTATTACTATCCTGTCTATAACCTCTGTCTCTTCTTTTAACGTGGCTGGATGTTGACAGCCCGCCGTCACTCCGGATGGCAAGCTCAAAAAATGGCAGCCCGCCTGCGTGGGCTGCATGCTGAAGAGCCGCCACAATCTCCGGCGTGGTGGCACATTTAAATAGTCAGGGCGGCACCCCTCCCCACCCAATTACGTGGAGAGGGCGGGCTGTCCATCACTGGCAGTGACATCAGCTGCCTGTGCACAGGCACTGGCACCATTTTTAAAGGGCAGTCAGCCCTGCTGGCAAATTTGAATTTTTAAAGTGAACCCCCTGGCAAAATTTACAAAATAAAATTGGAACGCCTCTTTCCAACTCCCCAATAAAAATTACAGTAAGTATTTGCCCTTCCCCTACAAAACACCAACCTTTGAACTCTGAACTTGCCCCCCCCTCCCCAGACTGCACAAATTTGAAAGAGCACCCCTTCCCACCATCCCCGACACTGATGATGCTTACTTGACCCCGTAAACCCCGCAATAAAAATCCTCGCTCCTCCCTTCTCCCCACCTGTGTCACGCCTGTTTTCCCCTGATGGGGAATCGAAGCCACGGGAGTACCGGCCACCGTGTCGAAGATCGTGGGTGGCCAAGAAGTTTCGAGGTAAGTTGATTTAAATTTATTCATCTTGTTAATTTAAATATTTAAATCGAGGTCCCATTGCCAAGTCGTTGGGGCGGGGGAGGGGGAGTCTACCACGAGCCTGGTCATCACCAGGAGGATCGGGCTGCGCCATCCCTGCGCGATCTTCGTGGCGGGCCACTGCCGGAACCACCTTCCAGCCCCACTCCCCCCCACCCCCCACCACGAAGCCCGACGTCGTGGACTTGGTAAAATCCAACCCGTAGTCGTCACATTTATAGCCGTGTCCTCTGCCTCTACATGAATACTAGCATGGATAAGGGATTGGTTAGCTAACAGAAAATAGACAGTCGGCATAAATGGGTCATTTGCTGGTTGGCAAGATGTGATGAGTGGTGTGCCACAGGGATCAGTGCTGGGACCTCAACTATTTATGCTTTATCAATGACATAGATGAAGGGACTGAATGTATGATTGCTAAATTTGCTGATGACACAAGATAGGTAGGAAAATAAGTCGTGAAGAGGACATAAGGGGCTGGATTTTAACAGCCCGCTGCCGGGATAAGTGGCGGGCAGAAAAAAAAGCAGCCCGCGCGCACGGGACCCACGTCGTGGAGCTGCCGCGACTGCAAATGTGGCGGCTCATTAGCATGGCTAGGGAGGCCACCTCCCACCAATGACGTGGAGGGGGCAGGTGAGCCGTCGCAGGCAATGTCGTCCAGCGCCAATATGCAGGCGCTGGTGCCATTTTTAAAGGCTTAGAGCCCCAAATGAAATGTTTTAAAGGGCCAGTTAGTATACATTGTAAAAAATGAATTTAAAAGTCTTCCCATGCCCGCTCCCACCAGCCACCCCCACCCCCACCATGGCATGAAACTTCATTTCAGCCCTCCCCCCCACCGGAATACCGTTAAATGACCTTCCACCCACCAACCCCACCAAAGTTCAGACCCTTTGTCCTTTACCCCTTCCCATCACCACCCCCCCCCCCCCACCAATCTGAGGAGTCTGACCCCGCTCCCGCCCTCCCGCACTGAGAAAAGTTCCTCTTCTCCCCTCCCCACAGGAGTCACGCCTCATTTCCCCGAATCGGGTTTCAAAGGCACGGCATTGCCGACCGCCCGAATGAAGATCGTTGAGGCAATTAAGGCAGAAACAGGACCTTCATTAAATCAGCTATATAAATTAATTTACATATGGAAATCGTGGTACGTCACTGAGAGACGAGGCGGTTGCCACGAGGCCTCGCCGTTGCCGCCAAGGTCGGTATGGGGCCTGCTGGTGTCGGAGTCGGTGGTGGGCCTCCTCCGTTTCTATCCTCATTGTGCCCCCTCCCCCCCCCCCTCCCCGGCATCGGAGTGGCTTTAAAATCCAGCCCATGGAGTCTGAAAGGGGATACTGATCAGTTGAATGAGTGGGCAAAAATTTGGCAAATGGAGTATAACGTGGGGCAATAGAACTTATCCACTTTGGCAGGAAGAATAGTAAAGCAGCATATTATGTAAATGGAGAGAGATTTCAGAACTTTGAGGTACAGAGGGATCTGGGTGTCCTGGTACATGAATCACAAAAGGTTAGTTTGAAGATGCAGCGTGTGATTAGGAAGGCAAATGGAATGTTGTCGCTTATTGCAAGGGGAATGGAATATAAAAGTAGGGATGTTTTGCTACAGTTGTACAGAGTATTGGTGAGACCATATTTGGAGTACTGTGTAAAGTTTAGGTCTCCTTATTTAAGAAATTATATAAATGCTTTAGAGGCAGTTCAGAGCAGGTTCACTCGACGGATACCTGGGATAGGGGTTATTTTATGAAGAAAGGTTGGACAGGTTGGGTCTGTATCCATTGGAGTTTAGAAGAATGAGAGGTGATCTTATTGGAACATATAAGCTCCTGAGAGGACTTGACAGGTGGATGCTGAAAGGATGGCCTGGATTTTATTGTAAAAGATGGCATCCCTCATGCATGAGCTTTACTCTGTGGAGCTGCCGCGATATTAAATGTGGTGGCTCATTTACATGGCCGGGGCGGACCACCTGCCCCCACCCCCACCGATGATGTGGAGGGTGCGGGCGCTCCGTCCCCAGCAATGCTGTCCAGCGCCATTGCGCAGGCTCCGACGCCATTTTTAAAGGGCTTCAAGCCTTTACCTTTAATTCCAATTTTTAAAGGAATAGAGATATAGAGTTTATTTGAAAAAAAATGTTTCAAGCCCCTCTCCCACTTGCCCCCATGACCAAAAAATTCATTCCTTGCCCTCTACCCCCCAAAATACTTAGCTTTTGCACCTGCTGTTTCCCCCCACCAAAGTTCACAAGCTTTAATCTTTACCCCTTCCCACCGCCCCTTCGAACAACGAAATTAGTTTGACCCGCTCTGCCCCCTCCCGCACTGTAGAACTTACCTGCTCCCCCCTCCCCACCAGTGTTGCGCCTTACATCAGTGGTCGGACATCTGACGGCGTGAGAGTGCCGGCCACCGACTGTAATATCAGAGCAGGATGGCCGGCGGGCCAGGTAATTCATTAATTCGTTCATTTACATTTATTAACATATTTAAATGGCCGTCCCGTCGCTACACGACAGAGGGGAGCCGCCATGAGGCCTCGCCGCTGCTGGCAATATGGACCGGGCCTTTCCGTCGTCGAAGCCCTTGGCAGGCCTCTCCCGGAGGCATTTTCCAGCCCCCACCACCAGGATCCCTGACGTTGGAGGGGCGGGGGAAGTCGGTAAAATTCAGCCCGATGTTTCCCCTTGTGGGAGAAACTAGAAGACACAGTTTAAAATAAGGGGTTGCTCATTTAAGACGGAGATGAGGAGAATTTTTTTCTCTCAGAGGGTTGTGAGTCTTTGGAACTCTCTTACCCAGACAGCAGTGGAGGCAGGGTCATTGAAAATTTTTAAGGCAGAGGTAGATAAATTCTTGACTAACAAGGGAGTCAAAGGGTATCGGGGGTAGGCGGGAAAGTGGAGTTGAGGCCACAATCAGATCAGCCATGATCTTATTAAATAGCAGAGCAAGCTCGAGGGGCCGAATGGCCTACACCTGCTCCTAATTCATATGTTCTGTTTTATTCTTACCTGAGAGTTGCTGTTAGTGCAGGAATACTGCCCAGAAATGTGAAGAAAATCACAAAAAAGAAGAGCACCAGAAAAAGTGTCATGAATGTGCACGAGGTACTGCATTTGCCAGATTCTGCAGAACCCATCCCAGACTGGAGATTCTCTATAACACAGAGGCAGTTGTGGAAAACCTGAAAATGAAGGAAAGTAAACAAAAACATTGCAAAGTCTCAGATCATGGTGTAAATTAGCTGTTGTTCAATTTATTGATTGATTGGTTTGAAAGGGAAGAATGTACCACCACAAACACACTGTATACCTTATGCTCTTTCACCTGAAACTGCACATTATTGTCTTCTGCAGGTTAAGGCTAGTCCAACCAGTATTGATTCGAAAACTTTGGTCTCAATCTATTCACTATACGATCACTCTCATTGGCTCAGTGCAGTCAGTTACAAATTGTACACTTCGACAAAGTGCAGAAGCACGAGCCTTTAAAGCACTGCAGCCTTACACATTCAATGCCAATGTAAGATTTTATTTGAATTGTTACTTCCATCTGCAAAAAGTAATTTTTCCATAACCATAATCAGACTAGACAGTTATTAAATAACATTTAGCACAGATTCAGAAAGAGGAAAGATCCTGCCTGACCTAATCTCACTATTTAGGAGAACTGGAGAAGACAATGGCTGAAAAAAAAGGAAACAGCAGGTACTTGTTAAATTGGGGAGGAAAGAGTACTTGACTGTCTCGGGCACTGGTGCTTGGATTGAGAAACCTTTGATTAAATTTGCAGATGACCCCTAGTATCAGAAGATTGATGCATGAGGAAAATTAGTTTTGAAATTTTCAATTGGTCTAGCCTCAGCAGCTTTTTGGGGAGGAAGTTCCAGATTTGCAACATACTTTGTGTGAAGAAGTACTTCCTGACTTTACCTCTGAAATACACAAAGGTAAGTAACCATTTATCTGTGTTGAAAGAAATCTTGATGACAATAATTAGGGGACATATAGCCTGGGTTCACACTTAGCATTCATGAAAGTAGAACAAAATTAATTAAAATGACAAGTTGGTTTGGTCAGATAGACTTATTTTTCTCCATGGGTGTTTAATAAAATAATTTAAAGTTGAATATACACCATGTAATTGATTTTTTTTTAAAGAAAGATTAGTCAAGAAGAGCATTTGTTCATTCAGTTTAAAGGTGCATAAATTGCATGTATATGCAGCTTAAAAACATTTCCAGACACTTGCAAGGCTGGCAACTAATGCAAACACGTATTATAACCGGAAAAATTACCTTTCTGCCGTTGGCCGACAGTGTTGTGTTGAATTCTGTGCATCCAGCATGACAGGGGGAGTAGTACATTAAACCATCGGCTCCACACACTGGATTATACATTTCCATTAAACAGTTACACTCAGCGTTGCAAGCTGCCGTCATGTTAACTGCACCAGCATAAAAACTGTGGAAAGCAATGCCTCAGAATCAATCAGCGCAATTCCTAGTTTGCTGCATCATTAAAGTCTTAAAAGCTGGAAATCAAATAAGTAACTTATTTATGCATCTTTCACATTTAATCTTTAAAAATGGTTTAACAGTATTCCAAGCGTTTTAAGCCAGGGACAACATACACATGACGTTGCATCAATAATAAGAAAGCTTTCTGCAGAATTATCCAGTAAATAATAAATCTCAAAATACAGACACAAAAGGTTCTTCCACCCTGTGAAGAATTGCTAGCTGCTGTTACACCACCAAAATTACTGGAAAGGTTACCTCTTTGAAAATTAAGCAGGTATTGACCAATATACAGAGTGGATAAGAAATGAAGCCAACCATGGACGCACCAGAGAACGAGTCAATGGTATGAAAATGTTTGAACCAGTTTTACTAAAATGGAAAATTAATTTTTGTACCGTACTGAGAAAATTCGGATGAATGTTTTGACAGAAATAAGCGAAAATGTGCAGAAGCCAGTATTTTTCTCAGTCTCAAATAAACAGACAGCTGGGGGGTCTGCTACATTTTTAAATCTTGATTTCAGTTTTTATGGCTGTTATATTAACTAATCCTGTTGATCATTGGTTAAAATAGTTACCTTCCTGTATTAATTCTATGCCTAATTAAAGTTTCAGAATGACTAAATTTTACAATTAGATTTCTAATAGTTGTCTGGTAGTACAGAACTTGAGTATTGTTGAAGATAGAGACATGTTGTCGAAGCTTTTCATCTTGCACTCATCAGGACAATCTGCAAGAATGCCAACGTAAGGGAAAAACAACAACTTTATACTGTATGAGAAGATATTGCTGACTGGTTGGCAAGTGAACTCTGATTGGCAGAGTTTACGGTGACTGACTGTTAACTGCCAAGCTTTGTTTGAAATTTAAACCAGGCAGCTTGACTCTGATTGGTCAAGGCATTGCCCTGAGGAATGAACCAGCAAATGTCTGTTACTTACTTTGTTTAGCTGAATCAAACGCAATGTTTGTACATGTTCTTTCTGTCTGCAAAGAACAGGGCCCTACGTATTCATATATGTAGCTTCCAGTACCCGCAAATGTGCCACACTGCGAGCCCCACTGACAACTGGTTGACAGCCTAATTCTTAGCACACTGCAGACTATTTAGCAAATGTTGTCCAATCGCGGAATCACATCTAATGTTGGGTACAGGGTTTTGAGTTTCACAAGCACGGGCTGGTTGGATACAGCCTGTACCTTGCCCGTTGCGAACAGCAGAAGGGACATGTTGTTTGATACGATTGGCCAGTTTTTGTGATGTATGGCCTATATAGAAACATAGAAAAATAGGAGCAGGAGTAGGCTATTCGACCCTTCGAGCCTGCACCACCATTCAATATGATCATGGCTGATCATCCAAACTCAGTGCCCTGTTCCCGCTTTCTCCCCGTATCCCTTGATCCCTTCAGCCCTAAGAACTATATCTAACTCTTTCTTGAATATATTTAATGATTTGGCCTCAACTGCTTTCTGTGGTAGAGAATTCCAGAGGTTCACCACTCTCTGGGTGAAGAAATCCCTCCTCATCTCAGTCTTAAATAGCTTACCCCTTATCCTTAGACTGTGACCCCCTGGTCCTGGACTCCCCCACCATCGGGAACATCCTTCCTGCATCTAGTCCGTCCAGTCCTGCAGAATTTTGTAGGTTTCTATGACAGCCCCTCTCATTCTTCTAAACCCTAGTGAATACAAGCCTAATCGACCCAATCTCTCCTCATACGTCAGTCCTGCCATCTGGTGAACCTTCGCTGCAGTCCCTCCATAGCAAGAACATCCTTCCTCAGATAAGGAGATCAAAACTGCACAGAATACTCCAGATGTGGACTCACCAAGGCCTTGTATAATTGCAGCAAGACATCCTTGCTTCTGTACTCCAATCCTCTCGATATGAAGGCCGACATACCATTTGCCTTCTTAACTGGCTGCTGCACCTGCATGCTTACTTTCAGCGACTGGCGCATCACACTGGCATTGAAATTCATATATCGCATTACTCATTTGTGTGATAGGCAGGACTTTTTTTGGCTTGTTGGCAACATCCTGTTAGTGGCAAACAACACACGTGTTGCGAGTGCATAGTGAAACAGCTAGCCTTACCTGTTGCTCAAACTTTTGGGATACATTACCCTTCCAGAGTAATTTGAGGTAGACTGGGCACTTTTCAGGGCCTAAAATGATGTCCTTAGGCCCGTTCATAAGTTTGCGCGATATACAGCGAGAAATTATTTAATCAGGGTAGTTATTGTTACGCAGGATGTCTTTATTCATCCTATGTGGTAGGAAGAATGTGGAGAGACAATATAGAATAAAGGGCACAATTCTAAAGGGGGTGCAGGAGCAGAGGGATGTGGGTGTAAATGTGCGTAAGTCATTAAAGGTGACAAGACAGGTTGAGAGAGCAGTTAATAAAGCATACAGTATCCTGGGCTTTATTAATGGAGGCATAGAGTACAAGAGCAAGGAAGTTATGTTGAACTTGTATGAGAGACTAGTTCGGCCTCAGCTGGAGTATTGCATCCAATTCTGGGCGCCGCACTTGAGGAAAGACATGAGGGCATTGGAGAGAGTGCAGAAGAGATTCACGAGAATGGTTCTAGGGATGAGGAATTTCAGTTATGAAGATAGATTGGAGAAGTTAGGACTGTTTTCCTTGGAGAAGGCTGAGAGGTGAGTTGATAGAGGTATTCAAAATCATGAGGGGTTTTGACAGAGTAGATAGAGAGAAACTGTTCCCACTCGTGAGAGGATCGAGAACAAGAGGGCACAGATTTAACGTATTTGGTAAGAGAAGCAAAATTGACATGAGGAAAAACGTTTTCACGCAGCAAGTGGTTAAGGTCTGGAATGTGCTGTCTGAGAGTGTGGTGGAGGCAGGTTCAATTGAAGCATTCAAAAGGGAATTAGACAGTTATAGGAAAAGGAAGAATGTGCAGGGTTATGGGGAGAAGGCAGGGGGATGGAACTGAGGGAATTGCTCTTTCAGAGAGCCAGTGTGGTCATGGTGGGCCGAATGGCCTCCTTCTGTGCTGTAATAATTCTATGATTCTATTGAGAAACATAGAAACTCAGAAACACAGAAAACAGGAGCAGGAATAGGCCATTTGGCCCTTCGAGCCTGCTCCGCCATTCATTATGATCGTGGCTGATCATCAAACTCAGTAACCTGTTCCCGCTTTACCCCCATATCCTTTGATCTCTTTCTCCCCAAGAGCTATATCTAAATCGTTCTTGAAAATACACAATGTTTTGGCCTCAACTGCTTTCTGTGGTAGTGAATTCCACAGGTTCACCACTCTCTGGGTGAAGAAATTTCTCCTCATCTCAGTCCTGAAAGGTTTATCCCCTATCCTTAGACTATGACCCATGATTCTGGACTCCCCCACCATCAGGAACATTCTTCCTGCATCTACCCTGTCAAGTCCTGTTCGAACGTTATAGGTTTCTATGAGATCCCCCCTCACTCTTCTGAACTCCAGCGAACATAATCCTAACTGACTCAATTTCTCCTCATACGCCAGTCCCACCATCTCAGGAATCACACTGGTAAATCTTTGCTGCATTCCCTTGATAGCAAGAACATCCTTCCTCAGATAAGGAGACCAAAACTGCACACAATATTCCAGGTGTGGCCTCACCAAGGCCCAGCATAATTGCAGCAAGACATCCCTGCTCCTGTACTCGAATCCTCTCGCTATGAAGGCCAACATACCATTTGCCTTTTTTACTGCCTGTTGCACCTGCATGCTTAACTTCAGTGACTGGTGTACGAGAACACCCAGGTTTCGTTGCATATTCCCCTCTCTCAGTTTATAGCCGTTCAGATAATAATCTGCCTTCCTGTTTTTGCTAACAAAGTGGATAACCTCACATTTATCCACATTATACTGCATCTGCCATGCATTTTCCCACTCACTCAACTTGTCCAAATCACTCTGAAGCCTCTTTGCATCCTCTTCACAACTCACCCTCCCACCCAGTTTTGCCTCATCTACAAATCTAGAGATATTACATTTATTTCCCTCATCTAAATCATTAATGTATATTGTGAATAGCTGGGGTCCTAGCACCGATCCCTGCAGTACGCCACTAGTCACTGCCTGCCATTGGAAAAAAAACCTGTTTATTCCTACTTTGTTTCCTGTCTGCCAACCAATTTTCTATCCATCGCAATACACTACCCCCAATCCCATGCGCTTTAATTTTACACGCTAATCTCTTATGTGGAACTTTGTCGAAAGCCTTCTGAAAGTCCAAATAAACCACATCCACTAGCTCCCCCTCATCAACCCCACTAGATACATCCTCGAAGAATTCTAGTAGATTTGTCAAGCATGATTTCCCTTTCGTAAATCCATGCTGACTCTGCCCAATTCTACCACTGTTCTCCAAGTGCTCTGCAATAAAATCTTTTATAATGGACTCTAGAATTTTCCCCATTACCGACGTCATGCTGACTGGTCTATAATTCCCTGTTTTCTCTCTACCTCCCTTTTCAGATAGTGGGGTTACATTAGCAACCCACCAATCTGTAGGAACTGCTGCAGAGTCTATGGAATCTTGGAAGATGACCACCAATGCATCCACTATTTCTAGGGCCACTTCCTTAAGTACTCTGGGATGTAGATTATCAGGCCCTGGGGATTTATCAATCTTCAGTCCCATCAATTTCCCCAACACCATGGCCGGAATTTACGCCACCCCAGCGGGTCGGATGGTGGCATGGGGAGGCGTAAAATTGAGCGGCAGGCGCTGGGAGGCCTACCCGCCCAGATTCCGCCTCCAGACAAGTTTACGGAGGTCAGGCGGGGGTGCGGGGGTGTGGGAAACAGCCCGCCCTAGGCCAATTAAGACCCTTAAGTGGCCACTTAAGGGCCCTCGCCCACCTCCACGGGTATTTTACCCATGGCAGGACGGCGTGCGAGAGACATGAAAGGTTGAAAGGCTGCCCAGCGATAGCTGTCGGTCTTTCCGCGCCGGGGGGGGGGGGGGGGGGTCTTGGCAGTCGGGCACAGGGTTCCCGATTGAGGGCCGCTCCCACCTCCCAACCCACCCTTGGGATCCAAGACGCCCCTCCCCCCAAACGACCACCCTAGCCTCACCAGGGCACGACCGATCCCCCTGGTGAGGCAACTCAAACTTACCCACTCTCTCGGGTCCATGGCGTCGGCTGGGCTGCAGTCCCAGCACTGGCCATCGTTCCCGGAGGCGCTGCTAAGAACTGCCGGCCCGCTGATTGGCTGGCAGCTCACTGAGGTAGGACCTCCTCCCTCAAGTGGGAGGAAGTCCTGCCTCGGGCTAATTAAAGCCTGGGGATCCATAAAATACGGGACAGATCGCCAGGCTGGGCGGGAGCGGGTTCGTCACCGACATTTATGTCAGAGTCCGGCTCCCGTCTGCCCACTGTAAAATTCTGGCCCATTTCTCTATTAATACTGATTTCCTTCAGTTCCTCCCTCTCACTAAACCCTGTGTTCCCCAACATTTCTACTACATTTCTACACAAGTCCTCCTTTGTGAAGACATTTCAGCAAAAATTTTGTATGGTGAGCAAATGGCTTGGGCCCGATTTACGATGTTGCCGATAAGGCCAATCTTATAGCGCGTGGAACTAAGAATCCCAACGCATGTATTGCCCAGCGAAGGTAGGTTTGCAGTAGACTTTGGTAGAGAACCCCTTAGCAGATTTCTCAACTGGAAAGCCAAGGAAAGGGAGCTCATTTGACTACTCCATTTCAAAGGTGAATTTGAGCACAGGATGGAGCCCATTAAGACATGTAAGGAAATTATTGCATGCAGCTGCGGATTCAAATAAACAAAATTTAGCTGTTAACTGTCAGTTACCACAATGATGCATTCTCCATGGCAACGCCTCTATTAAATCAGATTTCACTTGCCAACCAATCAGCATTCTCTTCTCATACAGTATAAAGTTGTCGTTTTCCCCTTACATTGGTATTCTTGCGGATTGTCCAGATGACTGTAAGATGAAAAGCTTCGACAACATGTCTCTATTTTCAGCAATCCTCAATTAGATTCCT
Organism: Heterodontus francisci; assembly: GCF_036365525.1. Taxonomy (NCBI): domain Eukaryota; kingdom Metazoa; phylum Chordata; class Chondrichthyes; order Heterodontiformes; family Heterodontidae; genus Heterodontus; species Heterodontus francisci. The sequence continues at coordinate 78,797,974 of NC_090386.1, forward strand.
GCTCATACCTGCCATTGAAAGTCGAAGTGATCCCAGCCACAGGCATGTTGGGGCAGTGAACGCAGACGATGAAAATAGCTAACAGACCCAAGATTGTACAAATCAGACAAAACTTGATGATCCCAGCACAATGGAGCTTTAATTTATTCACGATAAATCCACCAAGGAAAGTGCCACCTCCACCTGCTGGGACTACAAGGTAGCCTGGAATTGAGGAAAAGAATAAAAAGGAAATATAAATCCATCTACCTTTAGATTCAGCAAGTGCTCTTAGGTTTTGACTATTATGTGTCATTGCAATATATGATACTAGAGGTATTTCATTTCTAAAATTCATTCAAATAATTTAAAATTCCTTACACTCACAGATAGGAACATATACTTCTTAGTCACATAGTTCCAAGCACATGATCATGAAACAGCTAAATTACTCACTAGCATGGAATTAAACCTCACTCTTTGAATTAAGTTCCTCCCCATAAATCATGGATATTCATTTAATTGAGGCTTCACCTCCAAACCTATGTCATCTTTAATGGTACAAATTGTTTTGGATTTTTACAAGAGCTTGGTTAAAGAGGACTGAATTGATCCAGTTATCAGACCGAGCCCAAGGTGAGCCCGAGCACATTTTAAAAAGCACATTTTATAAAGCCCCGAGCTGCAGAATGGGCACGTGATATTCAATTCCAAATCTGAAATTGACAAAATTTCCAAAACAATTGTACTGTCCCCATCCACAGGAATCTGCAGTGTCACAAAGGGAGACACAGAGGGAAAATGGAGAAATAAAAAACAAATTCGCCATTCCTGCAGCTGGGCCCTGAAATATAGCCAAGGTAGGTACGGGGAGAAATCTGCAGAATGGGAAGCATGTCATCCAGGGGAAAGCATGAAAGGCTCTTATGCCCAAGTGCTGGATCATGAAACTGTCCTTGGTATAAAAAGGGGCAACCTTAGAAATGTAGATTTATTTGTTAAAGTTAACGTCTAAACATCATGAAACAAGGAACTGTACAGGGCTCATAAGGGATTCTACCATGACCCTATGTTTCATTCTCTTTTTAACTACAAAAGGTTATTTAAGTTATTTGACATTATACAATAGGTATAAAGTACAATGTAATTGGTTCATATTATGAAGTATGATCCAGTGTTTAACAAACCAGTCCCCTGTCATTGACTGCAAAACAAAAATCTTTCTTACACACAATAACACATTTGAGGATTCTGACTTAAGCACTGTAAAAACCAAATCATCATGACATCATTTCTTGTCTTGTCAGTAATACAGCAGTTTCAGGATTTGTTTACTGCATTTTGGAAATGGTTTGGTTTGTTCAAATTCTACATTTGATGTCTGCTCTTGGGCCATTATTTTCACACATTTATGTTTTATTGCCCTATCAGTTTGATGTTGTTTTACTGTGCCCCTCATCAATAGGTGCTAATGACATCAAATAAAATGGAGGCCAAACATCAAAACTAACAGTACAGATTGCATAATGCAGGAAATGTCCAAAGAGGAATATGATATCAGAATCTCCTGTACAATATACAGCAACTGTAGTAGAGGCAGGTGCAATGAAGTTAATTCAAAGCAGCGAGTACTGCTCGTGCATGGCCAATAATTACAATAATTTACATATCCAATTCCAAGCAGTCTCTCCGGTTCAGATAAGAGGGGAGAAAAGAACATACCTGGATATGTGCACACCACACAGCAACATACCTGGGACCAAACCTGGGCTGGAATTTTACTCCCCCTGCAGGAACAGGCTGGAGGCTTGTGGGGGGGGGGGGGGGGGGGGGGTGGGCAGGAATTGTAAAACTGAGTGGGAGGTAGGAGGGCTGCCGTTCCCGTAGCCTTCTGCTCCTATTGCAATTTTACAAGGAGCGGCGGCGAGAAACGGCCTGCCTACCCAGGCCAATTAAAGCCCTTAAGTGGCCAATTAACTGCCAGTAAAGGGCCTCTTCCTGCCACCACTGGTACATTACCAGCGGCAGCTCAAGCCCTCCAGGAGGCTGCTAGTAAAACCTCGGAGGGCACCATCCATAGCCCAACCGCCCCCACTGAACTACATTCCCCACCCCCACCCCAACTAACCGACTCCCCCTTGCCTCGCCGGGGCCGAGCCGAATGTCCCCGGCGAGGTCCCACAAACTTACCTTTTTTCTGGGGCCGGTGTCCCCCTTGCTCCTTTCTCTGGCTGCAGTCCCAGCAGTGGCCACTGCTCCTGGTGAAGCTGCTGGGACGGAGAGCTACCAGCCCGCTGATTGGTCGGCAGCTCTTGGAGGCTGGACTTCCTGCCTCAGATGGGTGGAAGTCCCGCCCGAGGCCAATTAAGGGCCCGGGCCAAGTAGAATTACAGCGGGCCCCCAGACCCGGCGGAGGTGCACTCATCCCCAACTTTTTGGCCGGTGGGCAGGCCCTCCCACCCAACATAAAATTCCACCCAATGAAATCCCATGTTAACTAAACCTATTGACTTGCATAGATACCATGGCTTGATAGGAGGTAGTGCATAAATCAAAAGAGAGAGCTGCACGAAATGAAGAGGGAAGCAACTCACATGGGATGCCAGAAGATTGGAGAAGCTATTGACCAGAGTCACAGGCAAACTTATCAGAAAGATGGACTTTGGTATTAAAGTTCTAACTAGGACAGATTAAGATCACATCTAGCAACCAAAAATGGGCAACCATAAGGCACTGTGTGCCAGCAGCAGCAGAATTGTTCGCCACCGCTATCTGTATCATGGCCCAACATAACTCTCGATCCTCAACCATCATCAAGCCAGTAGATTAACTCTCATTCGATGGAGAGTGTAGAAGGGTGTGTAAAGGAGCAGAACTTTTCCCACATTAGAATGAGGTACCATCCTCGTGAAGTTACAACCTGCACGCTAAATACCATAAGCAGCAAACTATAGAGAAATGCAGTCCCACAATAATGGATCAGAACAAAGCTTTGTAGACCTACACAAAAATGATGGTGGACAGCTAAGTAACTAATATTAGGTTGAAACACTAACTTTATTTCTCTTTCGACAGATGCTGCCAGACCTGCTAAGTATTTCCAGTATTTTCTATCCTTATAACTGAACAGGAGGCTCTGTTAACATCCCGATCCTCAACTATGGTGAAGTCAAGCATCTGAGTACAAAAGCTAAAACTGCTAAGTGGACAATCCTATTTGTCTACTCCAGAAGTCCCCAAAATTAGAGGAGCTGGCTGAGTGTACCAGGCCGAGCAAAAAATAGGCCTAAACATATTTCCAGCAAGGGTGCTGAAGACCTGTGCACCAGAGTTATCCACTCCCTTAGTCAAACTATGTCAGTAGCATTTACCAGACAATGTAGAAGGCTAAATCTAACCTAGCCATTACCAATCTTTCACTGTCCTCCCCGTAACCAGCTCACCGACATTCAGTTTGGGTTCTGCCAGAATCACTCGGTGCCAGACCTCACTATAGTTATGATTCAGACATAAACAGCAATATATGGATTTCAGAGGAGGAACAATGAGTGTTACCCCCAACATCAAGGCATAGAAAACTGAGGTTAATCATAGTCAAATGGAGGTGGCTGTGGTTGTCAGAGATCAATCACTGCAGCCACATTACAGTCCTGCAGGAGTTCCATGCATTTTCAGCCCAATTATCTTCAGTTGCCTTACCTTCCCTCCCTAATAAAGTCAGAAGCAGGGCTGTTTGCTGACATTGTTCACTTTCATTCACAATACCACAAAACAGCCTGCATCAGCCTACAGCAGGATCTGGGTGACAGCCAGGCTTGGGTGTTAATTGTGTAACAATTGTTTAATGATATGCAGGTGGAGGGTGATAACTGGGGGTCTTACCTGAGTACTTATAAGGATACTCTTATTGAGCCTGGTGGAGGGTTTGAGTGAGGAGTTATAGGTTTGTAATCCTTTACTCTGCACAATAAATGTGAAACTGAGTAAAGATAGGCTCCAGCATTATCCTTCCACAACACGTTTTCTGGGGTTCAACATTGGGCTGATGAGTGGCAGGTAATATTCATGCCACATAAGTGCTGGGGAAAGAGATTCCCAAGCAATTGAAAGCCCAGCAGTCGCTCTTGACCTGCAATGGCATTAACATCATCAAGTCCCTCATCATGGACCAGAAGCTTAATTCGACCAACTATATCCACACTGTTCTACAAGAGAAGGCAGTGACTGGATATTCTGACAAGTGGTTCACCTCCTGACCCCTCAATGTCTCATCCTACTCTACAAAGGTTAAATCAGAAGTGTGATACAATACTTACAACTTGTTTGAATTGTGCAGCCACAATATTCAAGAAGTGCAATGACATCCAATGCAAAGCAGCTTGTTTGGTGGGCACCTCTACCACTGGACTTGATATTCACCCCTGTCACCAGCACACTGTGGATGCAGCATGTATGATCTCCTGAATGCACTTAACAACTCACTAGGGTTACTTCTACAGCACCTCCCTACTCTGTGACCTATACCACCAAAAAGGACAAGAGCTGCAAAATCATCAGAACACCATTGCCTGTAAATTCACATTCAAGTCACACACCACCCCGACTTGGACGTATATATAGCTATTCCTTCACAGTTACTGGGTTAAGATGCTGGAACTCCCTAACATTGTGGGTGTGCCATCACCACAGGGGCTACAGCAGTTCAAGGAGAAGGCTCACCACCACCTTCAACTAACTCTAAATGCAACATTCCTGGTGTCACCCAGGTCAATTTTTAAAAAAAGTAAATCCTAAAGTGAATTCACTGTTGATCATTAAATAGTACATAATATCTTCTTATCCACCAAAAATGAAACATGTTAAAAATATATATATTGGATGAAAGCAGGTGCATTGTCATATTTTCACTTGGCAGTTATTAAGTGGCTCAAATCCAAACCAACCTGCACCTAGAAATCATTGAGCAATTTGCACAGGTCAGTTAAATGTGCAGAGCAACATGTCCCTAGGGGAATAAAACATAACACGGATACTCTTTGTCTACACTGAACTCCATTAATAAAGCTTAGCAAAAGGAAACCTAAATATCAATAAGGATCACGTCATTCCATTCTTACCAAATAGTGTTGCAGCTTGTGAGGCACTCAGACTAAACTGGGATTCAAGGAACTTGGGTCCAAATGTGGACATGCCAGCTATCAGAGTAGCTTCAGTTGCTCCTGACAGACAGAGAAAGATGAAAGTTGGATTCTTCAGCAATAGCAATGCTGACCTGTGGACAAGAAAACTTGGTCAAAGCTATAGGTTTTGAGATATGTAAATAGTATGAAAATCAAATCCTTGCTAAATTTTCCTTCTCATTCCTTCTCTTTCTAATGCAATGAAATAGAACGCAAAAGAAATGGGAAGCTATTAAAATAAAGATTTAATGTATGATTTTTAATGGAACATTAAACACAGACAAAATAACTAAGGATCTAGCCTTGGCTCCTTGCTATTGCTCATCTACATGCTGCCCCTTGGCAATGATATTTATCATGTTCCACATGTCCCACATAGCTGACAGCACCAAGCTCCACCTCATTGCCATTTTTCTCGACTCATCCAATGCCTCTGTTGTCTGACATCCATATAGGGAATAATTTTCCCACCTTCGTTTTTTTCCGGAAGGTGGGACATTTTTGGGTTGTGGACCTGATTGCCACAGTAATGGAACTGTCAGTGTAATCTTCCAAGAGGCGTCCAATTAAGAAGGCACCTCTGGGACTGCTGGCCAATTAGGGACGGCGGTCAGGCAAACGAGGTGGGACGGTGATTCAGCAAGCATGAATGCGAGGGCTGCAGGCAGCCATCACTGTGTCCGCAGTGAGAGTGCTGCTGATGTGAATGGGACAAGAGAGGGTGCACAAAATGGAGACATGAAACGGCTGGAGGAAATGGCAGCCACTTCTTCCTCACCAGCACTATCTGTGACATCAGTTCCAGATGATAATCATGCAAGTAAAAGCCTCAGTCTGTGGACGACCTCAGGCTTGCCAATTTGCTTCTTTACCATGCAGATTGCATATTACTTTCATGGCGCTCCAACCTCCCACTGTGCACTCACCTCCTGCAAGTTGACAAGCTGTAGGCACTATGGCAGATCCTGTAAAATTTCATTGCCTTTTGAAAATACCTACTTATAGAGTCATATACGGCACAGAAGGAGGCCATTCGATCCATAGAGGCTGGAATTTTACAGTGGGTGGACTGGAGCCAGACTCCGACGTAAACGTTGGTGACGAACCCGCTTCCGCCCAGCCTGGCGATATGTCCCGTATTTTACGGATCCCCAGGCTTTAATTGTCCCGAGGCGGGACTTCCACCGACTTGAGGGAGGAGGTCCTGCCTCAGTGAGCTGCCGGCCAATCAGCGGGCCGGCAGCTTTTAGTCTCAGCAGTGCCACCGGGAGAGGTGGCCACTGCTGGGACTGCAGTCCAGTCGACGCCATGGACCTGAGAGAGTGGGTAAGTTTGGGCTGCCTCACCAGGGGGATTGGTCATGCCCTGGTGAGGCTAGGGTGGTCGTTTGGGGAGGGGGGGCGTCTTGGATCCCGGAGGTGGTTTGGGAGGTGGGGGCGGCCATCAATCGGGCACCCTGTGCCCGACTGCTATGCCCCCCCCCGGGGCATGGAAAGGCCGACAGCTATCGCTGGGCGGCCTTTCACGTCCCCAGCACACCCGCTTGCCACGGGTAAAATACCCATGGAGGCGGGCGAGGGCCCTTAAGTGGCCACTTCAGGGTGTTGATTGGCCTCGGGCGGGCGGGCTGTTTCCCACCCCCCGCCTGACCTCCGTAAGCTTGTCTGGAGGTGGAATCGGGGCGGGTAGGCCTCCTGGAGCCTGCCACTTAATTTTACGCCGCCCCCCACGCCACCATCCGTCCCGCTGGGGCGGCGTAAAATTCTGGCCATAGAGTCCATGCCGACTCTCCATGGAGCTATCCAGTCCGTCCCAACCCCACCGCCCCCACTTGATCCCTGTAGCCCTGCAAGTTTATTTCCTTCAAGCGGCCATCCAATTTACTTTTGAAGTCATTGATTGTCTCTGCTTACACCACCCTTGTTGGGCAGTGAGTTCCAGGTCATTACCACCCGCTGCGTAAAAAAAAGTTTTTCCTCATATTTCCCCTGCATCTCTTGCCCAAAACCTTCAATCTGTGTCCTCTAGTCCTTGTACCATCATTATTACTCTCAATTGGCTTCCCACCATTGTCAGGCGGATTGCCATCAGCACACAGAAGTTACCCCTGGGAAAAGGAGGAAGAGACAGAAAGTTGTCAGCATTCCTGTGCAGTCATTTTTTCTGTCTCTTCCTTACCCCCCCACCCCCACCCCCACCGCCTCCAATGTCCCGTTAAAACTCCCTCATAGATACAGAAGTAGGTCATTCAGCTTTTTTGCGCAATTTTTTCATTCAAAACGAGTCAAGGCTGATCTGTACCTCAACTCCATTTACTTTGCTCCATATCCCTTGATATCCATACTTAACAAAAATCTATCAATCTTAAGTCTTGAAAATTGCAACTGACCCAGTGTTTTGGGGGATTGAGTTCCAGATTTCAATTACCCCTTGTGTGGAAAAAAATGCTTCCTGCTGACACTCCTAAATGGCCTCGCTATAATTTTAAGATTGTGTCCCCTTGTTCTGCAGTCCCCCACCAGAGGAAGTAATTTCTCTGTATTTACCCAATTCAATCCTGTTGTTTTAAATACCTCAATAAGATCACCCCTCAACCTTCTAAACACAAGCGAATACAAGTCAAGATCATGCAACCTGTCCTGATAATTTAACACTATAAGGTTTCGTATCATTCTGGTGATTCTGCCCTGCACCCCACCAAAGCCAATATATCCTGCCTGAGGTTTGGTGCCCAAAATTAAACTCAATATTCCAGATGGGTCTGGCCAATTGACACATTAGTTAATAAAAGCAAAATACTGCGGATGCTGGAAATCTGAAATAAAAACAAGAAATGCTGGAACCACTCAGCAGGTCTGGCAGCATCTGTGGAAAGAGAAGCAGAGTTAACGTTTTGGGTCAGTGACCCTTCTTCGGAACATTAGTTCCTCACTTTGGAAATCCAATCTCCCTGAGATTCTTGGATGAGGCACAATTTCCTTCAATTAAACATTGGGAAAACAGATGTCATTGTCTTTGGCATTAGCTACTTGCCATTGATTCCATCTCTCTCTCTGGCCACTGCCTCAGGCTGAACGAAACATTTTTCCAATCTCAGCATCCTATTTGACCCTGAGCCGAGCATCTGATTCCATATTCTCACCAACAGAATGACCACCTAGTTCCACCTCCATAGCATTGGAGATCTTCATGTTTTCAGCTCATCTGCTGTCTTCAGCGCTCATCCACGCTTTTGTTACCTCCTGATTTGATGACTCATATTCTCTCCTGGCTGGCCTCCCAGCCTCCAATCTCCATAAGCTTGAGTTCACCTGAAACACTGATGCCTACATCCTAACTCTTGTCAACTCCCACTCACCCATCACCCTATTCTCACTGCCCTATATTGACTCCCGATCCAGCAACAGTTCTATTTTCAAATTCTTGTCCTGGTGATCAAATCCCTCCAAGGACTCACCTCTCCCAAATCTCTATGATCTTCCCCAGTCCTACAACCCTCCAAGAATTTTGTGCTCCTCCAACTCTGGCCTCTTGGGCATACCTCACTTCCTTTGCCCCACCATTGATGGCCATGCTTTATGCCCTAAGCTCCAGAATACCTTCCCTTAACCTCTCCAGCTCTCTCCCCTACCTTTGAAGTCCTCCTTAAAGTCTACCTGTTTGGCCAAGCTTTCAGTCAGCCATCCTAATATCTCATTCTTTCACTTGGTATCAATTATTGCCTAATTATGTTCCTCTGAACCATCTTGGGACGTGTTTTTATATTAATGGTGCTATATGAATGCAAGTTATTGTTGTTGAGAATTCTTAATTTTGTGAATACTGGCATATTTCCTACTTTCACAGACTGACATTTCATTCCAGCCATTGGCAACTAAAATCTGACTGCTTGAAACTCAAAATAATGTTTCAGAAACACTCCAGAGTAAGCACACACAGATGTTTGCTTTTGCCTCAAGTTATTATGTGTGTTTCTTTTGAAATCTGTCTGGAATGGTGTTAACTGTGACCACTAGCGATGTGCTGGAATGTGAAACATGCAACCAAATATTACCTCATCTTCCTATGCCAGAGTCAAATGAAGTTTTAAGAAATATTGTGAATTATGGTGAAAGTTTATTGAAAACATAATATCCAAAGAGTAATGGATATCAAATTATAATTTCTCAAAGTCACATAATAAATTGCTTTTAGAAAGATATGCATGATATAGCGATCCTTGAATTGAATGCTTTTAGTTAATACAACACAAGCCAAATTTGGATCCCGGGGCTTAAAATGAGCGCACTAATTCCATGGGGCTGAATTAGACGTGCATGGGATATAAAAACAGGAGGTGCTGGAAATACTCAGCAGGTCTGGCAGCATCTGTGGAGAGAGAAGCAGAGTTTCAGGTCAGTGACCTTTCATCAGAACGTCAACTCTGCCTCTCTCTCCACAGATGCTGCCAGACCTGCTGAATTTTTCCAGCACTTTCTGTTTTTATTTCAGTATTTTGCTTTTATTTTAGAGCATGAGATATACATGGGTTGCTTCTGCCATTAGAATGGATGAACTAGTGAAACTCATATACTGTTGTTCATGTTAAGACAGATAAGGTTGAGTCACAAAGTCCAACAGCAATGGCTTCATTACTTTAACAGAGTCTCTCTGTCCTGGCTCAGGAAGCTCTTTCCCTTCTCATCCCTTGCTCAATATAGTCTGTATCTATCTTTCTGTCATTCCTCCTTCTGTCTTTCTCCTCCCACCCAAAAGGTGCTCTGTCTTTTCCTCCACAACTGGGTCCCAAATAGGTTTTGCTTTCCCTTTCTCTAGCATGTCCATCTCGTTCTCTTCTAGCCCCATTTCACCAGCCTTTTATGCCACTGTAATGAAAGTTTGTTCATCAGAGAACAACTGCTATGCATACCGAACCATTACCATTTGTGAAGAAAGGCAGCGTTCCTCGGTGCAGATGCTGCAGCCCTGATGATGCCTCTCTGTGAACTGCACTCTTTTGCATTTGAGTCAGATTCCTGCAGATGTACATTGTGCTTGTTTACATCAGGCTAATGCACTGGACTTCAAAGTGTGGGGAGCCAGGCAGTGAAGTGGTGATGGTGAGTTTTTAGGAGCAGGGGGTGTTGTGCAAGCAGAGGCCCCACATTCTAATGTTTGAGGCATTAAAAGGCAAGGACTAAGCATGGGAATCCAATTTATAGTAATGGTACAGTATGCTATTTTTAAACTGAATAGTTGAAGTTTTAATGTATTGGTAAGGCTCTGAATTTCACCTTTTGGGTCTTTTTGCGGGTGTAGAACCATTTATGCCATTGAAAATTTTCTTGTTCCATCTGATTGACCATGACCGCAAAAAATTTCCAAAATCTGATAGGTCCCTGGTTATGTTGTTCTGAAATCTAATTGGCTCTTTACTCTGCAATTCTAAGCATCGTTCCTAACCTGCAAGTCCAGATTACCATTAATCAGCATCCTATGAGCATTTCGCTTCATTCTTAAATTGTGATGCAGCACTACAGCATCACAGTAAAAGTTTTAGTAGCTCCACCAAATGGCCCAGTGCCTAAAGAAACTGTCTAATAGAACACGCAGACTGGCCAAAGGTCCTAATCTGCAGTCATCACAAAAGGGGTACCATTTACTTCAACATCTCTGCACCGAGGAAGGGAGGAAAATCATTGTGGGGGTGGAGGTGGTTGGAATAGAAGGTCAATTTTAATTCCAAGGCTTGTTCAGAGAGGTGGGGGTGCAGGACAGCAGGGAAATCTTTGTGGGAGCTCAGACTGAAGCCCAGGCCATTTTAACTTCTGGGATATATTTAATATTTAGTAACTTTGATAAAGTACCACCTAGTCGGCTCATGACAAAGGTTCGGGCATATGGAGTCAGGAGAAAAATAGCTAAATGGATAGAAAATTGGCTAAAAAATAGAAAACAGAGAGTAGAGGTAAAGGGGTTGTTATTCAGATTGGAAGGGAGAAAGTGATGACCCACAAGCATCAATGATTTGGACTTAGCAGCAAATAACTCAATATAAAAATTTGCAGATACCACCAAATTGGGGGTATTGCTAACACTAAGGAAGAAAGCAACATGTTACAAGAAGACATTAGAAAACTTGCAGAGTGGGCAGTTAAGTAGCAAAAGAACATGATCATAGATAAATGTGAGGTGATGCACTTCAGTGGGAGAAGTAGAAACATTACATACCCCTTGGAAACTGAATCGGGTAGAAGAGCGAAGTAAACTCGGTACAGGTGAGCAACATCATCAAAAGCAGGTCGGCAAAACAAGTAAAAATGTTAACAAAGCACTAGGATTTATCTCTATGGTTACAGAATCCAAAAGTAGAAATTATGTTAAACTTGTGTAGGATTCTGGAGTACTGTGCACGGTTCTGGTCTCCATTCTATAAACAGGTTACAGAAGCACTGGAGAAAGTGCAGAAAAGGTTTACAGATACCAGAACTTAGAGATTACAGCTCTCCAGAAACTCCAAATTGTGCTATTTTCATTAGAGAAGAGAAGATTTAGAGAAGACCTGATAGAGATCTTTAAAATTATGAATGGGGTGGACAGGGTAGATGTGGAGAGAATGTTTTTACTTGTGGCAGAATCCAAAACAAGGAGCCGTATGTACAAGATTAATAAATCCAATAGGGAAATAAGGAGAAATTTATTACTCGAAGCGTGGTGAAATTGTGGAACTCACTACCACAGGAAGTGGTTGAAGCAATAGCTTAGATGCTTTCAAAAGGAAACTAGACGTTATGTGAGAAAAGGGAAGGAAAGATATGCTGAAAGGCTGAGGTGAGGTAGAGAGAATGGGAGGAGACCTGTGCGAAATATAACCAGCACAGACTAGCAGCAAAATACTGCTGGAAATCTGAAATCAAAACAGAAAATGCTGGAAATACTCAGACCTGCTGACTATTTCCAGCATTTTCTGTTGATTATACCAGCAAAGACCACCAAATGACCTGTTTCTGTGCTGTATATTCTTTGTAATTCTACATAAAATATATCAGCACAGTCTTCCACCCGAAACCAGTGGGAGTATGTCAGGAGCAGAGAGGAGGAGCCCAAAGACACCGGGGACAGAAAGGAATGGTCCCCACATGAAGTTAGTGCTGAGGAGGGGTATTGAGAGGTTGGGGGGGCTGGGGGTGGGTGGTGGTAGGTGCGGCGGAGATCCTGGCACTAGGAGGAGAAATAAGGCCAGGGCTGGGAAGGCCCAGTGACTTGCTGTGGTGCTGGGGGAAATTCCTGCTCCCCCGACCCACAAGGATTCCACATAAATGTTCAAAAAACATTTTAGTTACCTTTGCTGAATCATAGAATGGTTACAGCACAGGAAGTGGCCATTTAGCCTTTCTAGTCTGCACTGGCTCCCTGCAAGAACAATTAAGCAAGACCCATTCCCCACTCTTTCCCCATAACCCTGCAAATTCACCTTCAGGTGCGTATCCAATTCCCTTTTGAAACCCACAATTGAACCTGCCTCCACCACCCTCTCAGGCAGTGCATTCCACATCCTAACCACTGACTGCATAAAAAATGTTTTCTCATGCCGCCTTTGGTTCCTTTGCCAGTCACCTTAAATCAGTGTCCTTTAGTTCTCGACCCCTCCGCCAAAGGGAAGTTTCTCTCTATCTACTTTGTCTAGACCTCTCATGATTTTGGCCACCTCTATCAAGTGTCCTCTCAACCTTCTCTTCTTTAAGAGTAACCTCAGATTCTCCAATCTATCCACATAAATGAAATCCCTCATCCCTGAAACCATTCTTGTAAATTTTTTCTGCACCCTCTCTAAAGCCTTCACATCCTTCCTAAAGTGCATGCCGAATTGGACACAATACTCCACTTAAGGCTGAACCAGTTCAGTATAAATTCCTTGCTTTTGTACCCTTTGCCTTGATTTATAAAGCCCAGGATCCCTTATGACTTTTTAATCACTTTCTCAACCTGCCCTGCCACCTTCAACAATTTGTGTACATATACTCCAAGCTCCCTCTGTTCCTTCACCCACATTAGAATTGTACCCTTTTGTTTATATTGCCTCTCCTCATTCTTCCTACGAAAATATATCGCTTCACATTTCTCTGCATTAAATTTCATCTGCCACGTGACCACCCATTCCACCAGCCTGTTGATGTCCTTTTGAAGCTTATCGCTATCCTCCTCACAGTTTACAATACTTCCAAGTTTTGCGTCATCTGCAAATTTTGGAATTGTGCCCTGCACTCCCAAAGTCTAGGTCATTAATATAGATCAAAAAAAGCAGTGGTCATGGTACTGACTGCTTCTGACCACTCCACAGACTCCCAGCACGGTTCAGCTATGGGGATTATCCCCGTGCAATCTCTTAACCACCAGCTCCCCCAAAACACCTCCCCCCCACCCCCCACACCGAGTAAAAATTATATTGTGTTGCCACTGGGAGTGGTGGCTGCTGCCAGTACTGCAGAGGCCTCGGACCCAACCCCAGTGCTGGAACCCCGGAACAGAGGTGAGGCGGGGTCACTGGGGCCAGTCTGGAAGGCCCCAGCAGGAGTGTGCTGGGGGGTGGTTGTGCAGTCCAGGGATAAGGGCATCCCGGGGGGGTGGGGGAGTTCCTCCATGAGCCACAAATTGCCTAAGGTGGAGGGACCCCCACACCCCAAGCCCACAGGGAGGGCACCTCGTTTTATAAGGCGTCCTCCCCGTGTGGCAGAGGCCCTCCCTGCTGCTGTACGATGCCAGTGGCGGCGGGAAGAGGCCCTTAATTGGTCGTGAATAGGCCACTTATGGGCCTCAACTGGCCTCTGAGTGGAAAGGCCATCATCAGTCTATTCGGCTCCCGGGAAGATGGCTGGGTGACGGGCCCTCTGTCTCCCCTGCCACCAGTCATGATACTCTGTGCCCCCCTACCTCCGACCCTGCCTCATGGGCTATGTAAGTGAATGGATTTTGACTGAGTTAAAATCTAAATATTGGGGTACAAAAATGCATCTGGGAGTAATAATCCTGGCTAACGGACGGAGCTTTATGGATTGGCGGTGTGTAATTTCATGATATGTACCACCAGTGGCACCAGGATCGCAGAAGCGAAATTATCACCAGCTTCCCCACAACCTGTACCCAAGAAACTGTACCAAGAAAATGTGGCCCCAGTGCTTTCTGTAAAGTAAGGGATATAACAAGGGGAAACAAAACTTTACATGCAAAAGTGGAGATCCTATTCTTGGGCTTTTTACAGGACTTAAGTTGAAATCTGTACAAGTAATCGTGACAACTCACTATCATTTTTTCTTGTGACTGCTGATGATTTCCACTTATAAACTGGCCTAAACACACAGGAATCACTTTATAAGTGATTTAGAATTTGTTAAATTAGCAGGGATCTTTACAAAAAGGTTACAGATTTTTTGTAAACAAGTATTACTGCATACAGACACAATTAAATAACAATAATTCTGCCTTGCACATTACCTCGGCAAATCTTTTAACGTCTTCCCAAAATCTGGCTCCAGTGCTGTCTGGTGACTTCCATCCTTCAGCTGATGAGCTTCAGAGACTCTCATTGTCATGTAACGTTGCGAACCTAATTTACAGAAAAGTTGTTTAGTTGGGACGTTATCATCAGATACATATTCTACATCTTATAAGCAATTAATAGGATTAATCACACATATATACATACACATTTTAAAGAATATATTAGTTGTTACTTCACAACTACTTTGTCATAAGTATGTATATTACTATAGAATAGTGATGATTAGGGATGAAGAAATATATATTACATAGAATTTACAGCACAGATTTTAGGTCTAATATTTCGTAAAAACCCTTTTCTTCCTTGGTTTCTATTACAAGGAAGTATTTCATTAGAATTAGTTGGTTTTGTTTGTGAGATGACCATTTGTGATGAGGGCTAACAGTTATGTTATAGAACAGCAGTACTGAACAGAAATAAAATTTACCAGGAAAAATAATCTATGCATTCTGAAAAAAGAAAACAAGATGTATATAGTTTAGGCCTGAGCCCCACTCCAGACAGCACTGGCAAACGGAGAGGAGAGTTCCAGTCTCTGAATACAGCCAGAGGGCTACTTGCATCCGATGGAAGTGGAATGGAATGTCAACAACCCCCCAACCCCGTCACTGCACCGAGCTGGTCCTCCGCTGAGCTAGGGTAATGACCTGCCCATGTAGAAAGGGTTTGGCAGAATCTGCCAAATGTAAAGCATTGGGAAAAATGCGTTGTCTCATGGGCTACTGGGTACAGGGGAAAGAGAGAGGAAGAATGAAGTCTTAAATCAGAACATCACAGCTTTAGTAGTTCATTATCAGCAGAACCCAAACGATATAATTGCTACCTTGAATTCACTGCCTATTTTGTTCTCGGTACTAAATATTTAATCTTTCTAATAGTTATGGTTATTGGGTCTTTCTGAAGAGATCAGTACAGTGCCTTAAAATGGACTTGGGTGCATTCACACATCACAGATTTAGTACTGGAACAAAACGACCGCACCACTGTTGAACATGGTATAAATTAGGTGCCAAGGCCCAAACTGACTCCAAACTGAAGCAAAGAGAGCCTCGTTCGCTTGGAAGTCTCAGCAAGCTACATTTTGGTGACAGGTCTGTCCTTAATGCTGGATATAGGCTGCATATACTCTGTAACTGCAGTGTGAGTCAGAATCCAAACTGTCTTGCACGGAGTGTAAATGCATCCTCTGAAAGGAACATAGCAACAAAAGACTTCTACAATGTATTTTTTTGGACTTGGGTATGTACTGCCAGTATATTACGTGGCTGCATTGCTATTCCAGAATTGACAGTTGGCACCGAGGTGTGCTGTACCCTAGGGTTGGCAAGTCACTTGATGAAAACTGAGCAAAGTGCAGCTGAAATTAACTGATTATGGAAACTTGAAAGAAAAAAACTTGCAGTTCTTGATCATTTTCTGACCTGTGGTGGTTGTTTTATACCCTTTGTGTCTATAAGCCTGCCTTGATATAATCACAAGTAAAATAACTGATCCACTAGGTTATAGTTCAATTTGGAAGCATGGTTTAAGCAAAACATAATCAAGAATTTCAGTCAGTGTAAAAATAGTGATTGAACACTTTCGAAGCACATTTACTTCTTATGCAGAATGGCACAAAAGAGTTTATACAAGGGGGGACAAAAAGTGGCAAAGTATCAAGATAGATGGTGCTTCAATTTACTGTGCCAAGTCGTAGCAGGTGATGGATTCATACCTATAGTTACTGACATGGTGAGGCCCTGATTTGCTATTACAGGAAGCAATAGCCAAGCGCTCTCACAGCAGACAGAGAATTAAAAACATCTGTAATATTGCTGCCCACTCCTGGGAACCTCCGGGCAATGGCCAATTACCGCCCCGTCAATCTACTCTCGATTATCAGCAAAGTGATGGGCAGTGTCGTCGACAGTGCTATCAAGCGCCATTTAAACAACAACAACCTACTTAATGATGCTCAGTTTGGGTTACGCCAGGGCCACTCGGTCCCTGACCTCATTACAGCCTTGGTCCAAACATAGATAACAGACCTGAACTCAAGAGGTGAGATGAGGGGAGTTTGATTGCTCTTCATATTGACCGATTATGGCATCAAAGAACCCGAGCAAAATTGAAGTCGATAGGAATCGGGAGAAATCTCTCCACTGGTTGGAGTCATACCTAGCACAAAGGAAGATGGTTGTGGTTGTTGGAGGCCAATCATCTCAGTCTCCAGACATCACTGCAGGAGTTCCTCAGGGTAGTGTCCTAGGCCCAACCATCTTCAGCTCTTTCATCAATGATCTTCCCTCCATCATAAGGTCAGAAGTGGGGATGTTCGCCAATGATTGTACGATGTTCCGTACCATTTGCAACTCCTCAGATACTGAAGCAGTCCATATCCATATGCAGAAAGACCAGGGCAACATTCAGGCTTGGGCTGATAAGTGGCAAGTAACATTCACGCTACACAAGTGCTGGGCAATGACGATCTCCAACAAGAGAGAATACAATCATCTCCCCTTGACATTCAATGGCATTACCATCACTGAATCCCCCACTATCAACATCCTGGAGGTTACCACTGACCAGAAACTGAACTGGACCAACCCCATAAATACTATGGCTACAACAGCAGGTCAGAGGCTGGGAATTCTGCTGCGAGTAATTTGCATCCTGGCTCCCAAAGCCTGTCCACCATCTACAAGGCAAAAGCCAGGAGTGTGATGGAATACTCTCCACTTGCCTGGATCAGTGCAGCTCCAACGACATTCAGGAAGCTCAACACCATCCAGGACAAAGCAGTGCGTGTGATCGACATCCCATCCACAAACATTCACCTCAATCGCCACCTTCAACATTCACTTCCTCCAGCGCACCGATGCACAGTGGTAGCAGTGTGTACCAAGTACAAGATGCACTGCAGCAACTTACCACGCCGCCTTCAATGGCATCGTCCAAACCCATGACCTCTACCACCAGGAGGACAAGGGCAGCAGTTGCATGGGAACACCACCACCTGCAAGTTCCTCTCCAAGTCCCACACCATCCTGACTTGGAACTATATCGCCGTTCCTTCACTGTCGCTGGATCAAAATCCTGGAACTCCCTTCCTAACAGCACTATGGATGTACCCACACCAGATGGACTGCAGCAGTTCAAGAAGGCAGCTCACCACCACCTTCTCGAGGACAATTAGGGATGGGCAACGAATGCTGGCCTGGAGTTGAGCCAAAGAGAAATAAATTCCATCATAAATGGCTTGAATTTGATTTTTGGTGTTAGTCGATTTTATTACATGATAAAGGAATTAAGACATTTATTATGAATTATTAACAATTCATTCATTATAGAGTTTTTTTTATGTCAAGTCCACTGTAGAGATGTTGCACAGCAGATACAAACACTGGGTCACGTATTTCCAAATAGCATACATTGCTGTTTGCAACATATTAATGATGACACCGTGTAGTCACAAAATGTGTCGCATATACCTATTTACACACACTGGTCCAGATGATTAGATCAGCACAATCCACCCAGTTATGTCAATAGTCACGCTAACCTCTGAAAAAGTTCTGTGTTTGTTTTATATGCAAGTTTTGCAAATACTGAAGACGAATTTCAAGCCATTTATGATGGGATTTATTTCTCTCTTGCTCGACTCCATTTTTTAAGTTATTTGCTCATCTCTATTTGTTTAGCTCTCTTTTTACTAAGTCATCCTCTTTAAATGAGCAGGAAGCCTGTGTCTAGCTCTTTGCCCCAGGCTACTCATGATTCACTTTTTTTAAAATTCATTTATGGGATGTGGCTGTCACTGGCAAGGCCAGCATTTTCAAACTGATCTCTATGATGCAAGGTAACCACTCTCTCCCAGTAACAGGAAAATAGTCTGTCTACAGTAAACTGCAAACCTCCAAATAGTTTCATAACTGCTGTGTGGAATTTAAATCAGTAGTTTAGAATCTTTATTAACCATCACCACAATAGTATAAATGTAGAATGGCTTCCAGCATTTTATTCAGGTTGCTTCTATTGCATTTCCATGTACTACTCCTTTAGGGATTTACACATATTCTAAATCAATGTCTGCATCCACCCACTCCCATTTCTGCCACCTTTATTCCCTCTACACCTCATCTCCTAAAGGCATAGATTTCTAACTAGAGTAAATTTCATAGACACCGATTATCCTCCAGTACCTTATCCAACTAACAATAATTCATAGACTTCAGCGCAAATGGTGTAGCTGCATCTCTCTGCAACTCATCATTTCCTCGGAGAATACCAGTGATTTCTTTTGTGCACTTTTGAATCTGGACAATGGATGTTAACAAGCCTTGGATGAGAGATGTTACCCTGTCCTCACCTGACATCCACACACAAGGACTTCCAGCGAGAGACTCTAGACTGTAGATCAGACGAGAAATCCTTGTCAAATTTCCTCTTCCTAGCCCGGGGTGATAAAGACAATTATACCAGTAACACTAACTTAGTACAAACTGAAAAGTAAAACCGGGACCCTTCTGCTTTGAATAGTTTAGCTACTTAACTTTCTGAACCTTGTGAAAGCAGAGAGGTGGTGGCGAGGGAAACAGATTATACATTTTATTAGGGCTTGCTACATCTCTGTTGCTATCTGCAATGGCACAATGAAGTGTGTGGTCATCAAGATTTTAGTTATGGAGAATAGAAACTTAGGACTATTACCCCAATGGACTGATTTCCATATTCAAAATGGCAATCAGTTGACACCATAACAATCTTTTCAGAAGAACTTTGTTTGAAGAAAAAAGGTCAACAATTTAAACTGCTCAATTGAATATTGAAAAGATTAAAGTGGGGCAGGTTTTGGTGTTTCAGTGCATCTCTACTTAGCGGTACAGTCCTGTTAAGAAATGATTGTGACATATTCTCTTGTTTCTCTAAGTCGGCTTCACTTGTCATCCCCATCAGTTTAGACAAGATTACCAGTTGCAAAAATCGTACATCCAATTAACCAGCTCGATTTTACTTTTTGCACAATAGATCTGAGTAACCTCACTGCAAAATAAAATTGAATTACAATAATATGCTGACCTTGTTGTGGCTCACTGCATTGATGTGCCTATTACACGAGTGAGCTATGAATGCTTAACCTTTATCTGAAATTTGTCTCTCCATTATTTTAACAGATGTCTTAGTCCATTAATTTTAAATGTTTCCACTACATTAGCAGAGAGAGAAACTTCAAACAAGTAAGGGTTCATGGGTTAGTATTTCCTGGCATGATTTCAGTGTCTGCTGCATAAGCTGCTAACTGGAATTTGACTAATTATTTTAGTAGGCATGCAGTTTACTTTTTAAATTAAAAGACTTCAAAGTTCTGACACAAAGTTAAACTGATCATGTGGCAGGACAATATAGGGGTCTGGAACAGGCACTGGCCTGTGTCCAAAGGTTTAACTCCAAAAGGAAGAAGGCATTGTGATAAAACGTCACATTTTTGTTACTGCCCTCATTTTCAACAATGTACAATAATGATACAATGCAGCTATTCTGTCTGGAGGCCAGCAGTTGTACACTGCGGCCAAGATTCCCATTGCAAAGCATGTTGTCTGAGGCTGTGAACGGCACTCTCCCCTGACAGCCAGAGTTAAAGCTACAGAGTACATGCAGAGCTGTGATGCTGGCCAGCAAATGTTTTGGGAATGAGGATGAGAGTTTCCACATTCTCAAAGCATTAAAAGACTCGGAGGTAAGGTTATGGCCCAAGAGAACCATATGACTACGTTAGCACTTAGTAGCACAAAAGCAAAATACTGTGGATGCTGGAAATCTGAAATAAAAACAGAAAGTGCTGGAAATGCTCAGCAGGACTGGCAGCATCTGTGGAGGGAGAAACCAGGTTAATGGGCTGAAATTTACCAGCCCTATGACGATGGACTGGTAATATAGCGGGGGAAGATATCAGGAGGAGAGTATGACATCTTCCTGCTGTCATGACATATTACCAGCGGCAGGAACCTCAGCACTTAAGTGCCCAATTAAGAGGCACTTCCTGATCCTGCTGGCCACCCAGTAGGTACTGGGGGGGGGGGGGGGGGGGGAGTGGGGTGCAGTTTCCTTTATGATGACTCCATGGCCCACGGAGGGGCCCCCGCCCATAGCAGCTATGGCCACCCCTACGCTAAGCTGCCACTGCTGCGATATGCCCCCACCACCCAAACACCAGGGCCTACCTGCTAGGCCCCAGCATACTCAGAAAAACTCACCTCGTATTCGAGGGTGCCTCGGCATTGAGGCACCCTCTCCTTCATGCTGCAGCCTCAGCAGTGGACATCTGTAACGGGTAGTGCTGTCAAGGCTGCTGAGATGCCGACTCTCAGATTGGGCCGGCAGCTCTGGGAGGTGGGGCCCAGCGACGGCCTCTTAATTGGCCGCTGCCAGAAAATGCTGCCTCCTGGGTGCTGCTGCCTGCCAGCGCGGGAACAGCTCCCACTTTCATTCCTGGAGACATCCAAGAAAATTTAGTCCAACATTTCAGGAAAGGTCATCAATCTGAAACATTAACTCTGTTTCTTTCTCCACAGATTCTGCCAGACCTCCTGAGCATTTCCAGCATTTTCTGTTTTTACTTTATATTAGCACTTTGTAATCTGGTTTCTTGCTGCAATGGAGTTATTGCCCACATGGTATTGAGCTCAAGTGGTACAAGACTGATTTCTTAGAAGGTCTTGTACTGCTTAGCCTCAGTATATTCCAGATTCAGAGAGAGACTTGACACTATAGATGTGGTGATGCTTCTGCATTGATGAAATACAGTTGAACCTGCTTTGCAATGATGTAAAAATGGCATAGGTACACTCAAAATATTTATGCCAATGTTATAGAAAGAATTTAGTACAAACTATAAAAGTAGAGCTTCTGAATTTTAGTTTTGTCTTTTGAAAATAAATTCCATTATGGAGGTGTTTTAACTGAAACCTAGGGCTTTTTGTTTAGGGTTTCTGGAAAGAGTTTAACAAATTATTCTCCACCTTGCTCCCACTCTGACCATTCTGTCCTTGGTCTGCTACAGTGTTCCAATGAAGCTCGACGCAAGCTTGAGGAACAGCACTTCTTCTTTCGACTGGGCACTTTACAGTCTTGTGGACTCAACTTTGAGTTCAACAATTTTAGATCATAACCTCTGCCCCATTTTGTTTCGGTTTTCTTTGTTGGTTTAGTTTTCTTCTCTTATTTCTCTCTTACTTCCTTTACTTTGCTTTCGAAGCGTGACTGTTCAGGACCCTGGCATTCACACTTCCTCCAGACACATCTTTTGTTTCTTTACTTGTCACTTTGACCTAGCATCATGAAACCTTTTGTTATTTAGTCTCTCCTGCCCTCCACCCTGTCTCAGACCTTCCCTTTTGTTCTTCTTCCTAACCTCTCCACTTTCACTTGCTTAAAACCTATTACATTTCTAACTTTCCCCAGTTCCGACGAAAGGTTATGACCTGAAATGTTAACTCTGTTTCTCTCTCCACAGTGCTGGCTGACCTGCTGAGTATTACCAGCATTTTCTGTCTTTACAACAAATTATTCCTTTTGCCCATCATCTGACCAACCTTCCAAGATAGTTTCCAGTGATCTAGATCACGATGAAGACAACTGTACACAGACCAGGATCAAATCTGGGAAAAAAATCAGATTGAAGCACAAAAGACACAACTTAACCAAAGTTTAAACTTTCGAGTTTCTGCACACCTGTCCCTTATAAAATGCTTTCCACTGGATCCGTTAATCCATACTGGTGGCATAGAGAGACGATGCGCAGATGATCTACTCCACAGTATTGAAATTGTGAAACTTGCATGTTGGCTACATAGAAACAAAGTTGGGCATCTTTTTCTGTGTATTGGTTGTAATATAAATATTTAACTGGGTATAAGAGAGGGGAAAAAATTCTGTTGCAACTGTTATGATCAGGTGAGAAGGGGTCTAGGGTTCCCTCTCAGACTTTGCCTCATTTAACTGCAACAGGGTTTAATTTTAGAAGCATTGTTTTTAGCTCCCCCTTCCTGAATCCTTGTTCACTGCTCCAATTGTAAGGCAACAAAATCAAACAGATTTCCTTAGATTTGAACGAGGAAAGTAGAAGTTTATTAATCTTAAAATCTAATCCAGTTAATGACTACGAATATGCGACGTGACCACACTGGCATGCATACAAGATAAACACACACGCAGATAGAGACAGAAAAAGTAGAAGGAATAAAGGGGAAAAGTTTGAGGCAATATCTGGTAGTTACAGTCCTTTGAGTCTTTGGTTGCCAGTAAGTCTTGCAATTCATTGGGGTCCAGTGCACACTTCAACTTGTTCCGATGTAGAAGTCTTTTCTCTCTAAGGTTTACGTGTCTTCCGTGGGTCCGGTGGCTTGGGGAGAAAGCGAGAGATAGAGAGAGGCTTCCTAGTTCCAGGTTCCAGTTCAAATAGTCTTCTGATTCTTTCTCTGTGGCACAATTCAAAAAGCCCCAAGTTGCCCAGCAGGTTAGTCATGTGATTAGCTCCTTATTTGGAACAGTCTCTCCGGTGAGGGTTGTGGATTATATCTTAGCAGTCTCTGGAATGGGCTTTCTTACACCTTCAATGTCTGGTGATCAAAATCCATTTGGGGTTAATTGGAGCCGGGAATAGTCCTTTCTCTCCACAAGCAGCGTCACTTAATATGCAAATGTCCTTCCAGCCCAGTGTCTGGTGATCTTCAAACAAATCATTTCTTCATGCAAGCAACAGTTTAAAATCAGTGTTCATACGAAAATATTAATCTGCCTTATTCTTGGCAGGTGGGGGCATGACATAACAAAAACACAGTAATACACGTTCCAGGCAACATAGGATAGGTCTAATATTGGAGGATTTTTAAAATTCATTTATGGGCTGTGGACATCACTGGCAACACCAGCATTTATTGCCAATCCCTAATTGCCCTTGAGAATCACAGAATTGTTACAGTGCAGAAGGAGGCCATTTGGCCCGTCGTTATAGTGAGGGAGGCCATTCGGCTCTCCGAATGAGCAATTCGCCTAATGCCATCCCCCTGCCTCCTCCCCGTAACCCTGCACATTCTTCCTTTTCAGACAACAGTCTAATTCCTTCTTGAATGCCTTGATTGAACCTGCCTCCACCACAGTCTCAGGCAGTGCATTCCAGATCCCAACCACTTGCTACGTGAAGAAGTTTTTCCTCATGTCACTTTTGCTTCTTTTGTCAAAAACTTTAAATCTATGCCCTATTGTTCTCAATCCTTTCACGAGTGGGAAGTTTTTCCCTATCCAGTCTGTCCAGACTCCTCATGATTTTGAACATTTCTATCAAATCTCCTCTGTTTTCTCTTCTCCAACTTCTTCAATCTATCTTCATAACTGAAATTCCTCATCCCTAGAACCATTCTCATGAATCTTTTCGGCACTGTCTCTAATGCCTTCACATCTTTCCTAAAGTGTGGTGCCCAGAACTGGATGCAATACTCCAGCTGAGGCTGAACTAGCATCTTATACAAATTCAACATAACCTCCTTGCTCTAATACTCTATGCCCCTTTTAAAGCCTGGGATACCATATGCTTTACTGGTCTCAACCTGTCCTGCTGCCTTCAATGACTTATGCACATATACACCCAGGTCCCTCTGCCACAAACAAAGGGCTGGCTGCTCTCTGTGAGGCTCGAACTCAAATCCTCAGCATTTCCCAATTTTGCACAGAAAGCCATGCTCAAAGAAGGTGGTGGTAAGCTGCCTTCTTGAACTGATTTAGTCTGTGTGGTATAAGGTACTCCCCACTGTGCTGTTTGGTAGGGAGTTCAGGATTTTGATCCAGCGACAATGATGGAATAGTGATACAGGCCGGGATTTTACCCAAGTTGGACGGGAGCCGGCCACCAACTGAAATTAAGTGGCCACTTAAGGACCTTGATTGGCCTGCGGCGGGCGGGCCGTTTTTTGTTGCTGCCGCCCTGCGTAAAGTGGAGGCGGAGGCGGGACCGGGTCCGGAAGTGCTCCCGGAGCCTCCTGCTCCATTTTACGCCACCATCCCGCTCAGCCCACAGTTCCAGGTCAGGATGGTGTATGACTTTGAGGGGAACTTATGGTGATGGTGTTCATAGGTGCCTGCTGCCCTTATTCCTCTAGGTGTTAGAGTTCATGGGTTTGGAAGGTGCTGTCGAAGGAAGCTTTGCAAGTCATTGCAGTGCATCTTGCAGATGGTACTCACTGCTGCCACTGTACGCTGGTGGTGGAGGGAGTGAATGTTTAAGATGGTGGATGGGATGCGAATCATGCAGGCTGCTTTTTCCTGAATGGCGTTGAGCTTCTTGAGTGTTTTTGGAGCTGCACTCATCCAGGCAAGTGGAGACTATTTTGTCTCATTACTGACTTTTGCCTCGTAGATGGTGGACAGGCTTTGGGGAATCAGGAGGCGAGTTACTCGCTGAAGAATTCCCAGCCTCTGATCTGCTCTTATAACTACAGTATTTATATGGCTGGTCCAGTTAAGTTTCTGGTCAATGGTAATCCCCAGGATGTTGATAATATCCTGCAATCTTCACTACCTTCAAAGCTGCTTAATGTTTTTTAACCATCTTAAAATGAGAAAAAAGTCATGCTTCAACATCTTGCTTTTCACAGCGATAGAATTATTGTGATAAGCACCTCAAAATTATCCTGTGTGATATTTAATGTTTGTGCAGAACTACTCTGATACTCTAACTAAGCATTATCTAAATTATAATAAATGTATCCATTACAAAAGTCACAATTAATTTTGTGGAAATGCATTAAGCTTCAGTAAACTAATATTGTGCAACATGAATTTCAGCTATAATCATGGATCCAGTACCTGGAAGCTGTCGAGGATATCCAAGGATTGGGATAGATACGAGGAAAGCAGCCGCTCCAGCCCCAAGGAATCCAATCCACCATGCACCCACCCATAGGGGATTTTCGGGGGTAAGGCTAATTCTGCATTGACAAAGTTTAGCAATTAGCTTCAATCCAGTTAAACAATTATTCAAATGGGAGAGAACATTTTCATGGCAAATTAAACATTTATGAAATATTGTCAGTTTGTTACAGCCTATGGGCTGGATTTTAAGAGCCCGCTGCCAATCTTGGCGGCGAGTTCAACAAATGGAGGCCCACACATGCTGAAGAGCCACTGTGATCTCCCGCACAACGGCTCATTTAAATAACCATGCGAAAAGCCCCCCAACAATCACATGGATGGGGTGGGCTGTCTCGCACTGGCAATGGTGTCAGCTGCCTGGGCATAGGCGCAGGCACCATTTTTAACAGGCAGCCAGCCCTGCCGGCTTATTTCAATTTTTAAAGTGAACCACCCCACCAAAAAATTTACGATATAATTGTAACGCCCCTTTCCAAACCCCCCAATAAAAATTACATTAGGTATTTGCCCTTCACCCCCCACAAAAACCCCTACCTTTGAATTCTGATCTACCCCCACAGACTGTACAAAGTTTAAAGTCCACCCCTTCCCACCATCCCCTACAATCATTACGTTTATTTGACCCCTTACCCTCCCCCAACCCCCACACTGAAAATCTTAACTCCTCCCCCCTCCCCCAACGTCACGGCAGCTTTCCCCAGATGGGGAATTGAAGGTGTGGGAGTGCCAGATGCCACGTCAAGCCTGGAAGATTCAAGGTAAGTGCATGTTAATTCATTCATTTTATTGATTTAAATATGGAAATTGAGGTCCCGTTGCCCAGCAGTAGGGGGGAAGGGGGGGGGGGGTTGGCGCCAAGAAGCCTCACCATCACCGAGAGGATCGGGCGGGCCCTCCTGGCACCAGCCTCAGTGGTGGGCCTCTGCCGGAAACCATCTTCCGGCACCCCCCGCCACGGAGCCAGACGTTGGGGGCTCAGTAAAATCCAGCCCTATGTTTGCAATGTATGCAAACTCGATCTAAGGATACCTCATAGACTCAGTCACTATTTAAATGTACTCTCATCCGTAACTTCAGAATTAAATGATAGCTGACAATTTTGACAACAGTGACATAATGCACAGTTACCAATGCAGTATCTTGTAAATTGGCAGCTTGCTAAAAAAAATCCACATAAATGTGGAATCAATTACGAAATTGGACTTTGTAATGGCAAGCACCTCTACGTTAACAACTAATCACCTCTGAATTCTGCATTCCTTAACTTTTAGATAATGGAGTTATAAGCATTCATAGTAGATCTCTGATAAAACATACATTGTAGGGATTTTAGTGCTGTGATCATAGAATCTTAGAAATAACAGCACAGAAGATCAACTGGTTCGTCATGCAAGAGTTGGTGCTAGTTCTTCCCCTGGAGCTAGCTGCTTCAGTGCCAATCCTGCCCTTTTCCTGTATTATTTTTCAAACACTTATTCTATTCCTTTTCCAACAAAGTCATAAACTGTGTCTCAATCGCCACTTGTTGGAAGACAGTCCATACCCTAATAACTCAGTCACATTTCAGGACTTTTTTCCTTCAAAGGCAGCAGTTTGCTTGAGTTATGTTTAACTGTGTTTTTAAACAAGTGGATTTTGTAATATCAAGGACAGCGTGGCGGAAGACTTGGACAAAAACAAGCCAATCAAAGCCATGGGATTTGTGAAGGGCAGCTCATGTATGACTAATCTAGTTGAATCTTTTGAGGAGATCACTAACATGGCAGATAGGGGACTATAAATGGTGTCTATACAGACGTCCAAAAGGCATTTGATGAGGTTTCACACAAGAGATTATTAATGAAAATTAAAGTACTTGGAATTGGATGCAATCTTGTGACACAGGTTGGGAGGCATGAGACAGAGATTGGGGATAAAAAGGAAGCACGCTTATTGGCAGGATGTGACAACTGGTGTTCCCGAGGGATCGGTGCTGGGGCTTCAGTTTTTCACCAGATATATCAATGAGTTAGTTGAAGAAATAGATGCCTGTATATCCAAGGTTGCAAATGATGCGATGTTAGGAGGCACAGTAAGTTGTGTAGATGAGAACAGGAAGTTGCAAAGGAACAGAGACAGACTAAGTCAGTGGGAAAAACTGTGGCAGATGGAATTAAATGTGGAAAAGTGAGGTCATCCAACTTGGATCCAAGAATGACAAATCAGAATATTTTCACTAAAAGCCAGGCCACAAATAGACAAATAACATGATTTATTATTTCACCACTCGCCCCCACGCCCTTGTTTTTAGAGGAGAGATTCAGTTAAGTTGAATTTTCTTTTGACAGTTACTCTGTCTGTTGACTTTCTTTAATCATTCATGGGATGTGGGCGTTGCTGGCAAGGCCAGCATTTATTTCCCATTACTAATCCCCCTTAAGAAGGTGATGATGATCTGCCTTGTCGAACCACTCCAGTCCATGTGGTGAAGGTATTCCTACAGTGCTGTTAGGGAGGAAGTTCCAGGATTCTGATTCAGCAACAATGAAGGAATGGCAATATATTTCCAAGTCAAGGGTGTGACGAAATATCCTCCACTTTACTGGATGGTGTCAAACTTCTTGAGTGTTGTTGGAATATACCATCCAGGAAAATGGAGAGTATTCCATCACACTCCTGACTTGTGCCTTAGAGAAGGTGGACAGGCTTTGGAAGTCAGGAGGTGAGTCACTCGTTGCAGAATTCCCAGCCTCTGACCTGCTCTTGTAGCCACAGTTTTTATCTAGTTGGTCCAGTTCAGTTTCTGGTCAATGGTAACCCCCAAGTCACTGGACATACTCTCTCTTGACCTTATGACAGAGGGAAGACCATCGATGAAGCAACTGAAAATGGTTGAGCCAGGACACTGGCTTCACTCAAATGATTGGCCCCCACAACCACAACCATCTTCCTTTGTACTAGGTATGACTCCAACCAGTGGAGAGTTTTTCCACGAATTCTCACTGACTTTATTTTTGCTAGGGCTCCTTGATGCCATAGTTGATCAAATGCTACTTTGATGTCAAGGGCAATCATTCTCTTTGTCTATGTTTGGGCCAAGGCTGTAATGAGCTCTGGAACCGTGTGGCCCTGATGGATCACAATTGTGCATCGGTGAGCAGGTTATTGGTAAGTACTGTCTAATAGCACTGTCAATGACACTTTCCATGACTTTGCTGGTGATTGAGAGTAGACTGATGGGGCAATAATTGGCCTGATTGGAAAATTGCCCAGGTATGTCCTGTTTACACAAAGCAGAAAGAATTGACTTTGTCCAGTAGATGCCAGTGTTGTAGCTGTACTGGAAGAATTTGGAGAGAGGCACTGCTAGTTCTGGAGCACAGGTCTTCAGGAGTGCAGCCAGGGTCCATAGCCTTTGCTCTATCCAGTGTGCTCAGGCATTTCTTGCTTACACGTGGAGTGAATAAGAATAAAGCATGTTAACAATTCACATCTGGTCTTAGCTTACCAAGTGCTTCTCTGTCTTCCTTCTTGAGAGGAGCACATAAGGTCCCATGTGCAAGACACGAGGGTGAAAAATGGTTTTTGGGATCAGAAACGGCGCTGCCACCTCAATTTCAGTAAGTTTGGTGAGCTACCAGCTCCCTGCCTTGGCTGCAGTGGCACTTAGTTAAGTCCCGAAGAGGTGGCAGAATCACGGCAGGACAGGGACCGATCCCAAATGGTAGCAGTCTTTAGGGCTGTTAGCCTAATTTGATAGAGGTGTTCTAAAACAGGCATTAGTCTCTGTGCATTTGCTAATGAGGGATCTAACACCTGTTTTAGATGATCGCCTTGGATGCTGAAAAATGCCTGACCCAACTTCTGGCATGTTAGTTGGAAACGAATGTGAAGAATAGTCCAAAGTTTACAAAATTGTATAATTCTCTTTTGAAGGAAGGTAACGCTACATGCAGGGGGAGGTGCACTGCAGCTGGAGGAGGTGCTGGGAGTCGTGATTGTAGAGAATCTGAACTGGGAAAAAGTGATGAATGGCACAAGAGGTGAGAGAGCGGGCTCCAAGGCTTTCGGGTGCTGCACTGGATGTATTGGTGGAGGAGGTGGAAAGAAGGAGCGATTCAAGTATCTGCAGGGGGAAGGAGCCCTTCCAGACACACGGTCAAAAAGCAGTGGAAGCAGATAGTCGTGGAGGTCAACACCAAGAGTCAAGCCCCAGGAATGTAGATGCTGTGCCAGAAGAAGATCAATGACATCATATGAGTTGTCAAGGTTAGTGAATACATCTTCAAAATGCAATATCCTACCAAGTGTGCCAGCTGCTTCAGTCACTGGTCAAATCACCAAACTCCCATCATGCATCCCCTAACAATCTCTTAACATTCTGAAAGCCTCGCACTGACATCTCACAGCTTGGACACGCCGCTAGCTATTCAACCATAACAGCCACATCACCCGAACAGATTCTATGACACTCACTGACATGCTTCCCTCTCTCTCTTGCAGTACAAGGTGCTGCATAAATGGAGACACGAGTTAACAGGAGGGGGACTGGTGCATTTGCATGTCCTAACCCCCATGGAGGAGACAGTTCTGACCATTCTTGGAACAACCACTGATAAGGCTGTGACCAGCAGCGGGGATGAAACCATCAAGGCTGACAGTATCCTCATATCTAATCCTCATTCTCACATTGCACTTCCCCCTCATCTCATGATTGCTTATGGTTTACAAGCTGCAGATAGTGGAACCATGCACTCCTTACTTTCTCCCCTCCCTGCATCACAATCTTACCCTTGTGCCTTTTTCCTTTCAGATATCTGAGGTGCAATCGCAGTGCAGCAACACCAGAAAAGAGTGATGATGAAGACATAGCACCATCATTTGATTTCACACTGCGCACAGCTTAGAGGATAAGTTAGAGGCATATGGGGAGACGCTGGGCACTGAGCTACAGCCAGGGGAGCGGACAAGGATAGTGCAAGTGCCAGCTCACTAGAGGGTGAGGTCCCACGAGTTCTGCTGCGGAGAACTCAGATGAGGACTTTGATTGGGTGGACTATAGAAAAAAGGCTGATGGATATACACAACAAAATGCTTGGTGCATTGGGAAGCCTGCCAGAAAACCTGTGGTCAATGCCAAGGAGCATGGAGGAGTCCAGCACCAACTTGCCAACTTCATTACCACACTTCTGCAGAATGAAGGCATCATGACTGCTGCGAGGATACCCAGGCATTGGCTTGCATGATACGCTGGCTACGGTTGCATACCAGCTGGAGGTTGAAGGAGTGAAATACCTTTCTGGTCTGGTATGGGGCAGAGTTGACATGTTTTATTCGAATTGTGTGTGTGTGTTTTAGCTCCACTAGAGGGCATTGTTGTTTATCATTTTGTCAATTTTGACAACAAAATCAAGGAGATTACTTAGCCACTTTCAAGATATGTGGAAAAGGGGAAAATGGAACTGGGAGAGAAAGGACACCGACTGCTTTCAAATATATTTGACATACAGCCTGGAATGAGAATATGCTGTACCAAAGGAGTGGGTGGAAATAGCTCAAGCTCAGCTTTTTTCTTGACCTACTGCTACTGAATAGGGAAGGAAAATAAATAATGAGAGCAATATCATCTATCAAATCACCCCTCTGATGTCACTGTGATCAACTCAGAACAACATTGCCAGAAGCCCAAGAGAAGGTCGTTTGTTGATGTGCCATGCATTGCCTGGGGAAGGTAAGGAGGGTCAATTTATACCCTCAGTAAAATGCAAATATTCAATATGATAACTGAGCTTATTACACGATACGTTAACATGTTGTTTATTAAAAAGGAACCTACCAAAAGAACGGTCTGATCTGGTGGGATAAAATACTGGGTCCCAAATTGGAATTCACAGTTATAATTACAGATAAGAAAGGCCATTTGGCCCAACTTAATTCATCCATACTGAAGGATCCTGAAGTCTGGTCATTGTAGTATCTAAATGTTGCTAACATGATTGCATGTTTCTAGTCTCCATAATCAATGAAGAGGTTATTTCACACATTGATCACTTTTTGTATAGAAGTATTTCTGACACCCATCCATTCACAGCCCCTGTACCACTGCCCTGCCCCAACACCAACTAACTCGCCATCGAATAGGTATTGAAATGGGACAAAAATGATCCATTATGGCACAACTTCTCACTGCTTTAGCCAACTATTGCTAAAAATTCTTGATTGTTTCTCTCCACTCTGCTACCTGCAAAAACATATGGGGCTGCATTTTAAGAACCCGCTGTCGCTCCCGGCGGTGAGCTCGAAAAATAGCGGCCCGCGGCGGCTCATTTAAATAAACGGGGCAACCCGCACCCCCCCACCACCAATCATGTAGAAGGGGCAGGCTGTCCATTGCCAGGAATGGCGTCAGCTGCCTGTGCACAGGCGCTGGCATCGTTTATAAAGGGCAGCCAGCCCTGCTGGAAAATTTTAATTTTTAAAGTGAACCCACCCCCCCCCCACTCCCAAAATTTACAAAATAAAATTGTAACGCCCCTTTAAAACCCCCCAATAAAAATTACAGTATTTGCCTTTCCCCCCAGAAAACTTACCTTTGAATTCTGACCTTCTCCCCACAGACTGCACAAAGTTGAAAGTTCATCCCTTCCCTCACTGATGATGCTTATTTGACCCTGCTCCCCCCGAGCCCGCAGTAAAAATCTTAGCTCTTCCCACCTCCCCACCAGTGTCACGCATACTTTCCCCAGAAGGAACTGAAGGCACGGGAGTGCCGGCTGCCGCACTGAGGACTGTGGCGGGCCCGGCAGATTCAAGGTAAGTCACCGCCGAAGGGAGGATTGGGCCGGACCCTCCCGGTGTCGGTCACCATGGCACACCTCTGCCAGAATGATCTTCCAGCACCTCCCCACCCCCGCCACAGGCTTGGTAAAATCCAGCCCACAGAGTGGATGTAGATCCACAGCTCAAAACTGCTTCAAAGCCTTTGGACGGCAATTGCAGGAAACCTAATAATTGACACTGATGCACCACTGGGTCTGGGATGGAAATGAGCCATTGGAGCAGATGGAGGGAGTTTTACTCAGCATCTAATCATGCCAGTTGTGACCCCAGGAGTTCTTTATACTGACACTAGCAGCAATAGTGAACAAGTACTGCATTCCTCTTATTTCAAAGCACACAAAATTGACTGAGGAGAAAACAATTGAGAATCACGACTAGTTGAGCCATACAGAATAGTTTTTGTCCCCTTTCAATACCATGTCCATCTCAGGCAGGGCAGTTGTGCAGTGGCTATAGAGGGCCTCAGTTTTGGGTCCTGATCTTGACCTGGTAATGGCTGCTGGAAGTGTACATGTCTGAATATTAGGTGAGGGCTGGATTCAGGATTTAGTTGAGATGTGATGCTGCAAAGATAGAATAGCCTAGCAACATTATCTAGGCTCAACATGAAGAATGGTTTCTTGGACACATCGCTGAAACTGAACCACAGCAAGGAATCAAAGCCATGTAAATGAAAATTAATGAAAAGTCAAAGGCAACAAAAAAAAGCAACAGGAAAAAGAAAAAAAAATACACGAGACAAGCAGCTCCAGATGCTGTTCATTCCCCCAGAAATAATCACCAATTAACATTATTAAGATTATTTTTCAATAGCTTGTTGCCTGCACTGGTAAGTGAGGCTCCAACTCTGAAGGTGGTCAGAAAAGTTAGATCTCTCGGGGTTGGTAAAACAGTCTTACAGAATTAAAAAATCAACTCAACAATGCATATGCAAAGACAAAATCAAGTTCTCAAAGAGGTTCTGGATTATAAACAAATTCTTATGTGCAATAATATTGGCAAACAGTAAAACAGAAAGGTTGTAACTCACTTAGTGTTGATCTCTGTATAGATTTGCAAGAAAAAACCTCCAAGTAAGTAACCAGCTGCTGGTCCAATAATTGCTGCGGTGTAGAAAATACCTTGAAATAAAAGCAAAAAAGGTTCACTTAATAAATTGTACACTACACAGTTTTTATAAAAGTTGCTCAACTGAAGGCCTTTCTCATTTCCTTTCCATGTCTGCTTCTATCTCAAATCTTTGCCTAATAAATCTTTGCAGAGAGATTTCTTTGCAAAAAACATAACTTCAGTTTCAATACTTTTTCCTTCAATCACATTAGGTCACTGAATGTAACCATGTCTGCATCCTTCTGCAACAAACATGAAAAATACATTGGTCGCAAATGTTATTTCTGATGGCACAATCCTATTTTCCAAACTCTTTTGCACAACATGCACTTGCACCACATTTTCTCGGTCATGGTTGCCAGTATATTATCCACCATTATTTGGAGTGTCCAAGATTTTGTTCTTTGTGGCCAATAGGTTTATGCCTTCGGGGATCACATAAAAAAAAAAGCCATGCTGCCATTAATTTACATACATCTGAAGCAGCTGAAATGAACAATGCTGAGAACAGCCTACTCCAAAGCTTCAGGCCTATAACATTCAAACAGGCAAGTCAACAACTAAAAAATGAAAGTGCAAACAGGATTGCGTTGCCTTAGGTTTGAAGCATTGAATGGTGGAGCCTTGTGTCACATGTAGCCTACGGGTTGCAATTTGGATACCATGAAATCAATTTGTTTTCGGTGCACTAACAGGTACTTTTTGTCTCAACCATTCAATGCCTTTTGTCAATTAACCAACTTTGAAATCATATCTGCAGAAACACACATCCAGACAATAACAAACACTAGTATTTATATAGCGTCTTTAATGTAATGAAATGTCCCAATGTGCTTCACAAGAGCGTTATAAAGTAAAATTTGTCACCGAGTGACATAAGAAGATGGCCAAAAGTTTGGTCAGGGAGGTAGATTCTAAGGAGTGTCTTAAAAGGAAGAAAGCGCAGTACAGAGGCTGAGAAGTTTAGGGAAGTAATTCCAGAGCTTGGAGCCTAGGCAGCTGAAGGCATGGGCACCAATGGTAGAGCAATTAAAATTGGGAATGCTCAAGAAGCCAGAATCAGATGTGTGCAGATATTGGAGGGTTGCAAGGCTGAAACAGATTACAGAGATAGGGAGGGGCAAGCCCATGGAGAGATGGGCTCATGAAAACATGAATGAAGATTTTAAAATCGAGGCATTTCTTGACGGGGCCAATGCAGATCAGGGGTGATGGGGTGAATGGGACTTGCAGAGTTTTGGATGGCCTCAAGTTTATAAGAACATAAGAAATAGGAGCGGGAGTAGGCCATACTGCCCCTTGAGCCTGCACTGCCATTCAATAAGATCAAAGTTGATCTGACATTGGCCTCAAATCCACTTTCCTGCCTGTTCCCCATAACCCTTCTATTGTTCAAAAATCTGTCTATCTCAGTCTTGAATATATTCAATGACCCAGCCTCCACAGCTCCCTGGGGTAGAGAATTCTAAAGATTCACGACCCTCAGGGAAGAAATTCCTCCTCATTTCCAGCTTAAATGGACGATCCCTCATTCTGAAACTGTTCTCCCTAGTTCTAGATTGGCCCACAAGGAGAAGTTTCCTCTCCGCATCTACTCTGTCAATCCCCCTCAGAATCTTACATGTTTCAATAAGATCAGCTCTCATTCTTCTAAATTCCAATGAGGATCAGCACAATGTGCTCAACCTTTCCTCATAAGACAACCCCTTCATCCCAGGAACAGCTGAGTGAACCTTCTCTGCAGAGCCTCTAATGTAAATATATCCCTCCTTAAATAAGGAAAGCAAAACTGTACACAGTAATCCAGGTGTGGTTTCACCAAAGCCCTGTATCGCTGAAGCAAGACTTCCCTACTTTTATACTCCATTCTCCTTACAATAAGGCCTGCATTCCATTTGCCTTCTTATATGCTAACATTTTGTTTCATATAAGAGAACACCCAGATCCCTCGGTATTGCAGCTTTCTGTAATTTCTCTCTATTTAAATAATATTTTGCTTTTCTATTCTTACAACCAAAGTGGAAAATCTTACATTGACCCACATTATAGTCCATCTGCCAAATATTTACCCACTCACTTAATCCATCTTTATCCCTTTGCAGAAGCTTTAAAAGGGCTGGATTTTCCCTCTGGGGGCAGGAAACAGAGGTCAGGACTGTTTCCGGGTCCCAAACGTGTCTCATGGGGTAACAGTCACTCCCTGGGGCAGCCAATTAATGGCAGATGGCATTTTACTGTTCATCTGCCATTCAATTAAGGACAATGGGCAAGCTCTCGAAGCTGAAGGAACAATCAGAAACCTTCCACCTTGAAAGGAGCTGCAGGTTGCAACGGAAGGCAAGTAAGAGAGAGGGTGCTTCAAGATGGAGGCATCCTCGCTCGAACGTTTTTACATCTTTAATTAAAAACTAGATTCCACAGCCAGGCTACCACTATGTGTGTGTGGGGAGGTGGAGGCGGGGAACCCCTCTACAGGGCGGCCTGTGCTTCTCCTGCAGCCAGACAGGCAGGGAGGGCCTCTAGGCCTGCCTGGAGCACTGTCCCCCCCCCAGACTGCCACTGTGTGCCTATCTCGAGGCACCTAAACTGTCCTCCGCCAGCGTGGGAGGACAGTGTGGGAACCTGGAGGCCTGGAAAATTCCAGTCAGCTTTTTTTAATTGGCCTCTATTAGGCTCTTAATGATCCTGATCGGGTACTATGAGCGGGTGGAAAATGTCCCGGAGGCGGGATGGAGCCGGGGCAATGGCACACGGGCCAGTGGGACTATTTTTAGCCCCTGCCTGCCTCTGATCCCATCCCCAGGAGGGGCCGAAAATCCAGCTCCTTGTGTCTTCCTCACAACTTGCTTTTGCATCTATTTTTCTATTGTCAGCACATTTGATTACAATACACTCAGTCCCTTCATCCAAGTCATTAATATAGATTGTAAATAGTTGAGGCCCCAACAGTGATCCCTATAATACTCCACTAGTTACAGTTTGCCAGCCTGAAAATAACTCAGATATCCTGAATCTGTTTTCTGTTAGTTAGCCAATCAACTATCCATGCTAATATATTCACGCAAACACAACCTTTTATGTGGCACCTTATTAAATGCCCTTTGGAAATCCAAATACACTACATACTGGTTCCCCTTTATCCACTCTGCTCATTACATCCTCAAAGAACTCTAATAAATTTGTCAAACACCGGGCGGGATTTAGCGAGCCTGTCGTGGGTCCCGGCAGCGGACCCGGAATTGGGCAATGTCCTTGCTGGTCACGTGTGCAGCTGGCCCATTGCAATCATGCGTTGGGGGCCAATTATTATAATGGGGGTGCAGGGCCTGGCCAATTATGTGACGGGGTGGGATTTGAGATGCCAAAAACGGCATCAGATGACTCCAGAGCAGGTGTTGGCATCACATTTAAGGGCCTGCCAGCTCAGTATTCACTCCTGCCTGGTTTAGAAAAGTGCTGTCCTGAGTGCCCTCTGCTGCCCCAGGACCACTTCTGCTGCCGGATAGACCAGGAGCTGAGCGCAAGCCTGCAGCGACCACAGCTGAAGGAAGACACCGGGTGGCCCCATGGTATAGCAATGCCTCCCTCAAAATTCTCCTCTAGATTGCAAGGGAAAGGCGGGAGGTCCTCTTCCCCAGCGATAACAAGAAGAGGTCCTCCTGCATGACCAAGTAAGCCTGGATGGAGATCTCAGAGGAGGTTAGCAGCCATGGGGTTAACCCCCCTGGAACTGGATACAGTACCACATGAGGGTCAGTGACCTCCTTCGTTCTGCCAAGGTGACTGCTCCACACCGCTCTCCTTTTTTAGAGTTTGCAAGTGGTTACGCAGGAGGAAGTGGGGCTTGGGGAGTGAGGCACCACAAATCGCTGGCAGAGCGGGGTTAGGCATCACATCATCCTGACAGATGCATGGCTGCATCTCGAATACAGGTCACCCTCTTTCACAGCTCACCCCCATTAACTCCCCTGACAGCGGACGGGAGCATGATCTATAAAAGGACCCCCCAGTAGGGGACAAGTGACTGCCACTAGCAGAACTGTCATCTTGATCTCTCTGCGAAGTATGACCATTTCCCTCTTTCCACTTGCAGGGCAAGAGGGCCCAGAACGGGAGGGATGCATCATGGACTGGCGGAGGCATCCCAGACATCAGGTCTCTCTCCATGACTGAGGAGGAAGCATTTGAACTAGTGAGGACCCAGGGCGGCTGCTCAATAGTGGATGGTGAGACTGGATTCTCCACGCAAGAGAGCAAGGATGGTCTTCAGTCAACATACAGTTCACTTCTGGAGACCCACATCATACATGGTTGGCATGACGAAATCTGCTCATCCTAACCCACATGTTTGTATTCTCTCCTGCAGATCAGCGGCTGCAGGAGACTCCAGTAGAAGGGGGAAATAATTCCACCTCTGAGGAGGATCAGCAGTCAGAGAATGCACTGTCTCATGACTCTCTTGCATCTTCCACCAGTGCAGGTTCACCTTGGTGGGTTTCTGCTCAGCTGTAGAATAAGGGTCACAAGCTGGTGAGAGCACCACACACATGCCTGATGGAGGCTGAGACAGCCAAGGCCTCTGACAGTCGGAGGACTGTGGGTGTCCAGACCCATGCTGAGTCCCAGGCTGATGTTGAGCTTCTGGTGTCGACGGCACAGGGCATGCTGGAGTTACAGAGAGAACTAAGGCAACATCTGGCAGAGCTGCGAGAGGCAATACGCAGCCATGAGTGGACAATGGAGGAGTCCATCCATGACATGAGTACTGCAATGTCTCAGGCATGTGAGCACATGGCTTCCTGCATCGAGAGGTTGGTGACCCTCATGGAGAGCCAGATGCAACAAATTCACGCAAACCTGCACACCATTGCCTTGACCATGAGCTCAACACAGCAGCAGCAAAGTGAGAGAAGGACAAGGCCCCTGGAGTCTTCTCCAGCTCTTCATCCTTCTCTGGTGAGCAGGGAGGTTCAAGTGAGCCTTGAGGAGGAGAAGAGGCTGACCTCCACAGTTGGGGGCTCCCCTCAGGGCACGGAGTTTGAACTTGTCCTGCAGCCGGGCACATAACTCAGTAACAGCCTCCCTGGAGAGCCATAGTCTTCTCTGACAATGCTACTTTTGGAAGTAGCTGCTTTGAGTCCGGTATGCTCTCTGGCACAGATGAGCTCTTCTTGGCATAGCCAGCTGCTGTTGCTCGTCATGGAGCTTCATGGGCAGGCACAGCTACTTCCTGGCCCTCCTTCCATTGGAAGTGCTGCATCACGCCATCGGGGGGGTCCAAAAAGACAGGGTGCATGAGACCCATGCCAGGTGATCAGTTGGCCTCCAGTGTGCTGTCCTTGCAGAGATGAACCTGCCTTGGCAGCTTTCCCTTTGCTACTTCTCTTGGCAGAGTTGCTAATGGCCCTCAGTGCCCACCTTACTGATAGCCGACCCTCTCGGCCAGTAGTCTGGGCACCAGACTCTCTCACCCCAACAGTTTAGGCACCCGGTCCAGCCACCCAAAACCAAGCCCCCCCCCCTTGCAGAACACCCAACACCCCACCTTGCAGAACAAGTGAGACCCAGTTCACCTAGTACTGTCCACCCAAGACCAAGCTCACCCATACAGAGTGCACACAGCACTGCAGTCCGACAATGGCCTCCACTCTGCCCTCTTCCCCTACGCAGTGCTGGTCACGGCTGTCTACCCATGGCAGTACTGAGGCCTCATCTCAGTGCCGCCAGCTTTTAACAATTGGGGCTCCAACCTATCGTCCACTTAATTCCATTAGTCCCCCATTGAATCACTCACGATTACACACAAATGTATTAAAACTAACTGTTCTACAATTTAAATTACACTCCCATCTCGTCAGGGTGGCGAGGCTGCCTTGGTGATTTCTGCCGCTGACTGAATCTGGAACTGATGTCATAATGTTGAATTTCCAGGAAAACTTGTCTGATGCAATTCGCCAGTCCCCCATGCCTCCATTCCCGCTCCAAACGGCCACACTAAATTCAGCCCGCCATTACCCTTTCATGAAACCATGTACTGTATTGTAATATTCTAAATGTCCTGTTATTACTTCCTTATGCAGAGAGTAAAATGTGGGAGGCTGGTCAGGAGTCCATTGTAATAGTCAAGTCCAGAAGTAACAAAGACAATGATACTTGTGGCAAAAAAAAACAAGATTGATTCTCAAAATCAGGTTTATTAACCTTTCTGGAGTTTGTAACCTCTTAGAATACATTAAAACTACAAGTGTAGCTTTGTTGTGAAGCAGTTTTACTTCACGCTGCAGCTCCAGTGTAAATGGAACCTGAATCTGGCATCAGAACACAATCTGATACCAGAACTCTTTGGAGAAGTAAGTTTCACTCCACATTGTTCTGGAGTTTGTTCACACTCAATCCACACACCATCTTTAGCATAGTTGCAAAGATTCTGGCTCCACATGAACTCAGTGTGGAGTTTAAATGCACCGCGAGAGTGGTTCAAGACAAGTGAAATGTAGGTTCAGCAAGCATATTATAGAGGTATCTAGGACCAATTATTTAATACAACATTGCCTGTACTTTGAAGATCTCACCTCTTATTAGTTTCTTATTGTAGATTATTTTCAATGTCGAGGTAGAGACTTCTCTGATACCAGCTTGTCTGCGATATATAGACGTGCTAGTCAAATTACTGTGCTGACTGATACCCTGAAAGTAAGTGAACAGTCTAACTGAAGAGAACCAGGAGCATACAGCATTACATTGTTGCATTATTGCTGATTTTCCCAGACCCTGAGCTGCAGTTTACAGCAAACAAGCAGAAGCAAGTGTGTCTGCAGAAAATTAAATCTCTTTCTGTAATTGTTACTGCACTAAAAATGAGATGTCAAACATGCCATCAGCAATGCATTGATTGATTACCTGGGATCGGGTCATGACCCATCTATTCTGTTCTGTTTCTCACTGAATAGGTTTGAAACAGACAAGTCTCTGAGGATGGAGGGTGGGAGACCACTGGTTACACTCTTAAGCAGTCGCTGATGACTCCCATTCTGAATCCATACAGTCCTGCTAAGGAAAAGTATAAGGTGCATTGGTCTTCTAGGAGCTCAATTTAGAAGAAGAATTGGTATAATTAAAATGCACTACATCTGCTCAGCTTATATGGAAGTGTGCTATAGCACAGCCCTTAGAGGGTCTACCAAACATAACATTACTATCCATTGCAGGATCATGCTAAGGTTTCCAAAAGCATGAGAATTCTCATTTTAGAATAAGATTGCTGTTCTATATTATTTCATATATTCAATTATCCAGTTATTCTCGGTGACCCTCTGTCCTATCAACACCTTGCCTTTTGTTATCTCTTGCCCCACCCCTGCTTTATTTGCTTAAAACCTACTACATTTCTAACATTTGCCCCTAGTGTAGGTAGGTGGCAGGGCATATGGGATTTACTGTAGGGTTAGTATAAATGGGTGGTTGTTGGTCGGCACAGACTCGGTGGGCCGAAGGGCCTGTTTCAGTGCTGTATCGCTAAATAAAAAAAAAATTTGCCAGTT
This sequence comes from Heterodontus francisci, assembly GCF_036365525.1. Classification (NCBI taxonomy): domain Eukaryota; kingdom Metazoa; phylum Chordata; class Chondrichthyes; order Heterodontiformes; family Heterodontidae; genus Heterodontus; species Heterodontus francisci. The sequence continues at coordinate 78,839,046 of NC_090386.1, forward strand.
CTGATGAAGGGTCACTGACCTGAAACATTAACTCTGCTTCTCTCTCTACAGATGTTGCCAGACCTGCTGAGTATTTTCAGTATTTCTTGTTTTCATTTCAGATTTCCAACATCTGCAATACTTTGCTTTTATTATATTATTTCATGTTGGCTCTGTTGGTTTCTACTCTCATAGCAACGCCTGATCAGGTTGAGTAGCATTTTCCTTCAATTTCCATTCTTTCAACTTCTATGATCTTCTATTACACAGTAAGCTTGAGGGGAGGTGGCTTTGCACATTGTCTTTTCACCACTCGGACTGATGGAATGAGAGTATCTTGTTTCTGCTCACTGAATGGATCCCTCGTGAAATGAAATTAAATAACTATAATCCAGTTTCCAGTAGCTATCGGCACTGATCAAAACTGCTTATAATTTGGTGTGATATTAGCACACTTAAGGCATGAAGATTGCTGGTATTTGAAATGCCACAATGCTGCAGTCGGAAGTGAGGAATTGTTAGTCTCATTGGCTGTTCTATATCAGGCCTGACCAGGCTTAATAGTGGTACTTAAAGTTTGAAGTGGGAAGGTGTTCTACTACCTAGTGCTACAATAGCAATTATCCTAATGTCTTTCACCCTGATGTGACCTCTTCTAACTTCTGAATATGTCTTTAGAGCAGTAGATAAATACCTTATTACTTAGAAATGGTAAGTGAATAAAGAATGTAATTCGTCTTTAATAATCACTATTGTGTTTACATGTTTCACAGAGAGTTCTTGGCTGCATTTCTTATTTTTCTTCAAGTAGAATGGTGGAGTAAAGCTTTAGAAGTGATTTCCACAAACAAAGAACCTGATAGAGAGGCTGCATGGAAGGATCTCTTTCCAGTAGAGATCTTGGAATACTCTCAGGGGAGGTTTGACAGTTGTGGCGCAGAAATAATATTGCTGGGAACATAAAAGGGTGGCATAATAATGAGGAAACCGCAAGTTTCCAACTAAATACAATCATAACTGCTCATAATCAAGAACAGGGCTCAATCAAGTCCTACAGCTTAATACGAAACTCAAATCGTGCCAAACCCATTTGGCTGCTTCCCCACAATCTGCGAAGTCTGAAAACGTACCCTGTCAAACTCATTCATATGATCAGTAGGAAGAAAGAGCCGATTGAAGTGGTCTTTCATGCATAAGGTTGGAATTCTGTTTTCTGCGAGATAGATATATTTGCTGCAGAGCCTGCCACATCCCGATGGCCGTTCTTAATGGAAAGAACCACCTTGGTCTTCCTAGCCTGTTTATTTTATTGTCGGAGACCTCCGTAGAACTGAGAGAATAGTTGTGGCGTATCCTGAATTCCCGATTTCGTAAATCAGGACTGTAATTCATCCAAATACATCTACCTCAATCAATTTAGCTACAGATTTCAATTTCATCAGATTTTTCTAACTGAAAAAAAAAATTGGAGACCTTAAAAAGGTTTCAGATTTTGCCTTTGGTGTTTCTTTTCTCACCCTTCCCGAGAATACAACCATTAGCTCCCTATGAGGATTATAAACTACTCAGCTTAATATTCTTCATTTAACAATAATTCATCTCTTGAGAGGAACATAGCTTTAATGACAAGCTTCAAAATAGGGGGCACAGTGTGTATGAAATATCCCATTATAAATTACATGCAAATGTGTTTCTTCCTCAACATCATCTGATTATTTGCATAGTTCCTCCATAGAACACATCCAGTTCAATTTAGTAGAAATGCTGGAATGATCTAGGGCAGATGGAGCTTCTTGAAATGCATCTGCTTCACACTTGGTGTTTTATCTACTTCCAGTTCCCACTAAAGATTTTCTGGTGAGGCTGGGGGGGTGCGGCGGGGCAAGTGAGAGAAGAGCTCGGCTCGAGTCTGTAAACAGACCGCAAAAAACATGAACTGGCACTAATGCAATAGAACGGATGTTCTGCACGGTAAATTATTTTGTCCATCTTCCACTTTCTAAAAAGCAGATTACGATGTAGGGAAAACAAACTACTTTATCTACACTTGAGAAGGTGGTAGTGAGCTGCCTTCTTGAACCACGGCAGTCCATGTACTGACAGTACTCCACAGTGCTGTTAGACAGCAAGTTGCAGGATTCTGTCTCTGCAACAATGAAAGTACAGTGATATATTTTCAAGCAACGATGATCAGAGACTTGGAGGAGAACTTGCAGGGGGTGTTTGCATGTGCCTGCTGACCCTGTCTGTCTAGGTGGGAGAGGTCGCTAGTTTTGGAGGTGCTGTCAAAGAAGCTGTAGTAGATCTTGTACATGGTACACACTGCAGACACAGTGCTCTGGTGGTGCAAGGAGTAAATGTTTAAAGTGGTGGATGGGTTGTGAATTAAGCGCGTTGCTTTTTCCTAGATATTATTGAGCTTCTTGGGTTTTGTTAGTATTGCACTCATCTCGGAAAGTAGAGAATATTCCATCAGACCACTGACTTGTACCTTGTAGATAGTGGAAAGGCTCTGGGGAGTCTGGAGATGAATTACACACCACCCTGACCTGCTCTTGTAGCCACAAAAATCATGAGGTTGGTTCAGTTAATTTTCTGATTAATGGTGACCCCCAGGATGTTGATGGTGGGGGATTCGACAGTGATAAGGCTGCTGAATGTCATGGGGAGGTGGTTAGACTGCTCTTGCCTGACACAAATGTTCCTTGCCACTTATCCACCCAAACCTGAATGCTGTCCAGGTCTTGCTGTATGCAGGCACTACTTCATCATCTAAGGAGTTGTGAATGAAACTGAATCTACTAAAAAACTATCTTTATCTATTTGCCTCTTCCTTCTTTATATTGCAAGTAAGTGTTTCCCTGCATTCTAGGACATAATGGTAATTATTATTAGAGGTCTATCAATGGTGTTAGCTTTCAACTGACATAGTCCAACATACTGTGTAGCTGACCAGAATTGTTGCTGCTCACCAGACAATGCCTGTGCAGGGAAAATTGAATTCACTAACATTATGACAGACCACAAAAATAACACTAATGTTTTATCAGATCCGATCCAAGGACATTTTTGCCCAATCAAAAGTTAGACCTCTTCACACATTTAAAAGCAAATAAGAACTTGCATCCAATGCACAAATCAAGCTTAGAAATTTCCCCTGTAAATACAAGGGGCTTAGGGGCATTTTAAAAAGCAACAGCACAATTGAGTGAATCAGATTATGGAAAATACTGGAAATTATGTTACAAACTCCTAGGTCTGGAATTTCCACCATACTTACGCCCCAAAACACAGACTATGGGACACAAATCATCGCCTAAAAGATTATGGAATATTTTGTGTGCAAGTACAATTTGCCTAATCTCCACAATCTTTTGATTGTCTATCAATCCTCTGTCCAAATGGATCTCTGCCATAATAATGGCTCTGCTTCTGAGTTTCTCTTTCTTTCCTCTACATTCAAAATGGTGTAATTAGCAACATTTATTGACCGTCATTCTTCAAGTGTTACACTTCAAAACCAAGTGTTTAAAAAGAGGCAAATCATTTGGAATCAAATCCTTAGATTCCTGAAGCACTCATTGAACTTACCAATTCACACTTCTAAAGCAAAAAGAGAATGTCAGAGATAGGACCTTAAACCTCAGCATCAATTAGCTCACCCAGTGTTTACTCAACAACAATTAGACTTTGTTGTGTTAAAGATACACAATTATAATATATTCTGTATTACACGGTAGTCTTCATAGGGCAATATCAAATCGCTAAAATACCTCGTTTTGGGTCAACAATGCAATTTCAGTCAAACCTAACCTAAAGGTTACTATTAATTTAATTTAGTCTCCATCACAGGAAAAAAATTGGAATATTTTATTAGAAACAAGGTACGTTTTCTACAATAGTTTGGATGGGGTAAGGATTTGGGGTGTACAAATAGGCGCGCTAGGTGAAAGCAGGGTAGCTTGCAAAGTAATATTCACTTTTGTTAGTCATAAATTGCCTATACAGATGACAGGTTGTCGAATGCTCGAAAGAGGGTACGGATGACTAAAAACTGAAGGTTTCCAATAATTGCTGACAGACTGGCCAACTATTGGTTGTTAAAGTCCAAATCAAGGTTTGGGTGGAGCAAAAACTCACCTATTTAACAGCAAAATGCTTCCATAGAAAAGTTCATTTCAAAAGCATCTTGGTGTCAATAAAAAAAAAGGAGGAAGATATCTTTGGATAAGTAAAGAACAAATATGCACATGGTGCTGATGAAAGCATCCAGCATTGAAGCTATTGAGAATTATCCTGTAGAAATCCTCCCATACAGAACTACAGGGGATTGTGACCCTGAAGAACATCAGATTTGATAAACTTGTTTAAAGCCAGGAAAAATATACTTTTGATTCATTATGATTAAGTCTTAAAATTCACGTAATTATAATTTATTTTTAAAAATCAAATTTAGTTGGTAACATGTATGATGCAAAATACTCTGACACATTTGTCTAGCTCAAGACAGCAGTGAACCACTGTTACGTTTCAGTTATCCATGGTAGATTTTCATTCCCCTACTTTGTTTTCACAGCTATTGACTATAGTTTACAATTACATGGTATAATCACAACAGCTTCCAAGAATACTAGTCTTCACACAACAGTAAACATTTTTCATGGTGCGATATGATTCATCAATCTATTTTTATCTGGGTTCTCCATCAGAGAAAAAAAAAAAGTTTCAAGGGAGATGAGGAAATACAAAGGAAGCATGTGTTCTGAGTGGGGAATGTGCAATAAAGCAAATCTGCACAATGATCTGTATAAATGAATGACCTTTATATGTAGGCAAACAAGCAGAATTCCGTAATTTTAGAAATTTCCAATTGTAATAAGATCAAAATACAAAAACAAGGTTTGAGTTATTTTAAAGGCATAGAACATGTTTCCAAATTGGAAGACCTGATGGCAAATGTGAGTTGTTTACTCAGGACATCTTCCCAAACATATGCAAAATATCTGAAAGACAGGGCCAATCTCACCAAGTAGCTGTCAAGGATCAAATGTTCTCAACCTATACTTTTGAGTTTTTAGTGTGGTTCCTTGTATCCCACAAGAAATAAAGTTGGAAGTAGATCCTTATGATCTTGTTTATAAGATCTTGTAGCTGACAATTGTCACATCTTAGTTGACAGCATTCACAGGAATTCCCTTAGGCTTCTTCCTGCTCTGTCACCATAATTAGGCAGAATCACCGCTTCCACTAAACGTCTGCCAAAGTTACTGCCATAGAGTGGGAAAAGCCCCAAGGAAATTCCCTCCACATTTATTTTGTTTTCCAAACAGGTATTAGTTTTATTTGGATAAATTAAGTCATACATTCCTGACTTCAAGATGCACAAGCATGTGACATTACCAGTCTAACTGCTACCATAATAATCACATCAATAATTCATAAAGGCATTTGCAACTGCAGTATAATAAAACGGCACATCGTTTCTCCCAAAACTCACCAATGTAAACAGGAGCGTAGTTTGACTTGACATTTTCATCTAGGTAGGTCACTCCCAGGGTGTAGAGTGGAGTTGCTCCTACACCATGGAGGAACTGTCCAAGCATAAACAAAAACCTGTAGTTGGAATAACTAGATGAACCTTCGCTGCACTGTGTGGACTGATTAGAGTGGCACAATCCAGTCTGTTCAGATAGAGTCACTTCATAGCGACCAGAGATGAAGTGAGGCAAGGCAAACACCACTGATCCCAAAGCCATGATGAGAACACCCCAGCCAAGCCAATGTGGCTTGTGACCACTGCCACCAAAGTAGCTAACAAAAATCAGGCAGACACACGCTGCTATGTCATAAGAGCTGGCAATCATTCCACTGTGATAACTGCGTAGGTCAAACCTCCGTTCGATTGAGGTAATCACGGTATTTATAAATCCATTTACTATAATTCCTTGGAGAAAGGAAGCACTACAGAGGAAGAGGAGCACTCCTTTTGGTGTGTTAAAAACCTGCAAACATTTGGGCTTGAGCAGACCCCAGCCACACATATTTTCGGTTTTGTTCTGGATTAATTTGAACGGGTATGAGTTATCATATACCTTTGTCCCATTGCACTGTATTTTATTGTTGGTTTCTGAAGAAGTCAGAGTGTCCAAATTATTAACACTTGAGCATGGTTCGTTTAAATTCAGCAGCTCCTGTCTGGAGCTGAATGAAGTATCTCCTATCAAATGGCTCGACATTTTCAATCTAACTGCAAAGGTTACCAAAGATTCCCCACAATGTGCGATTCTTGAAGATGACAAGTGGAAGAATGACTCCTTTCGGAATTCCACTTAACAGTCCGTCATGGTGACTGATGTCATGTCCTCAGTGTCTTCGTATGTGAACCTTGGTTTGTTCATTCTACAAAAGAAACATGGCAATTACTATCAGCTATGCGTGTTATTAATAGGACTGTCTCAAGCCTAATATTGTTCACTATGGCAGAAGAACTTGGTCTGATTTGCACCACTTCACTCACCAAATGTGCGGATTTAAATTCAATTGCGTAGTATAGTTTATGGTACCAAAATCAGAGAAGGTAACCCAATAATGCAAGATTTGCTATTGCTTTCCCTACACCAATAAACAGCAGATTTTCCTTTAAATAAAGTCCTGCATATTACCCTAACTTTTAATCTAATGTATTTATTTGTAATGTGTTCCACATCTCTATGTTATGTTTTACACTTAACAGAAAAGAACAGAAGTTATAAGCGGTGTGGCAGTGTAGTGGTTATATTGCTGGACTAGTAATTTAGTAATTTAGAAGCATGGACTAATAAACCAGAGAATGAGAATTGCACTTTGAGAATTTGAATTCTGCATGCAATGTTTAAAAAAAAATCTAGACCTGAATTTTATTCACGTGCTGCGCTCTGTGGCAGCGCACCTTGAACTCGGCGGCCTTCCGTCATGGAAGTGCCGCCTAGAAACTGAGGTGAAGGGCCAAGATCCATTATTAGGATGGTAAACAACAACAACTTACTCACCTCCTGACTCCACAAAGCCTGTCCACCATTTACAAGGCACAAGTCAGGAGTGTGATGGAATAATCTCCATTTGCCTGGTTGAGCCCAGCTCCAACAACACTCAAGAAGCTCAACACCAGAACAAAGCACCTCTCTTGATCGACACCCCATCCACCACCTTAAACAGTCACTCCCTTACCCACTGGTACACAGTGGCAGCATATGTACCATCTACAAGCTGCACTACTGCAACTCGCCAAGCCTCTACCTTGCAAACCCATGGCATCCAGAAGAACAAGGACAGCAGAGGCATGGCAACACTGCCACCGACTCACACACCATCCTGACTTGAACCTATGTCATTGTTCCTTCACTGTCGCTGGCTCTGAATCCTGGAATTCCCTTCCCAACAGCACTGTAGGTGTACCTACACCACTTGAACTGCAGCGGTTCAAGAAGGTGGCTCACCACCACCCGTTAAAGGGCAATTACGGATGGGCAACAAGTGCTGACCTTGCCAGTGATACTCACATCCCATGAAAGAATAAAATAAGGAGTGTTATCAAACAAATCTGACCCCGAGCCACAAAAAGGAGATATTAGGGCAGATGACCAAAAGCTTAGACAAAGAGATAGGTTTTAAGGAGTGTCTTAAAGTAAGAGACAGAGGCAGAGAGCTTTAGGTAGGAAATTCCAGAGTTTAGACCTGAGGTAGCTTAAAATAGGGTATGGCGAAAGGCCAGAATTGAAGGAGTCCAGAGAACAAAAGGTTGTGTGGCTGGAGAAGGTTTCAGAGATAGGGAGGGGTGAGGTCATGAAGGGATTTGAAAACAAGGATGAGGATTTTAAAAGTGAGACATTGCCAGACTGGGGACCAATGTAGGTTAGTGAGCACAGGTGCAGTGGATGAACCTGGTGCAAGTTAGAACATAGAACAGTACAGCACAGTACAGGCCCTTCGGCCCACGATGTTGTGCCGAACATTTAACACTCTAAGATCAAACTAACTACCTACCCTTCATTCTACTATTATCCATGTACCTATCCAAGAGTCGCTAAAATGTCCCTAATATATCTGCTTCTACTACCACCGCTGGCAGCGCATTCCACGCACCCACCACTCTCTGTGTAAAGAACCTACCTCTGACATCTCCCCGAAACTTTCCTCCAATCACCTTAAAATTATGTCCCCTGGTGATTGCCCTTTCCACCCTGGGAAAAAGTCTCTGACTATCCACTCTATCTATGCCTCTCATCATCTTGTACCCCTCTATCAAGTCACCTCTCATCCTTCTTCGCTCCAATGAGAAAAGCCCTAGCTCCCTCAATCTTTCTTCGTAGGACATGCCCTCCAGTCCAGGCAGCATCCTGGTAAATCTCCTCTGCACCCTCTCTAAAGCTTCCACATCCTTCCTATAATGAGGCGACCAGAACTGAACACAATATTCCCAAGTGTGGTCGAACCAGGGCCTGATAGAGCTGCAGCATAACCTCGCGGATCTTAAACTCAATCCCCCTGTTAATGAAAGCCAACACACCATACGCCTTCTTAACAACCCTATCAACTTGGGTGGCAACTTTGAGCGATGTATGGACATGGACCCCAAGATCCCTCTGTTCCTCCACACTGCCAAGAATCCTGTCTTGAAGCCTGTATTCTGCATTCAAATTCGACCTTCCAAAATGAATCACTTCACACTTTTCCAGGTTGAACTCCATCTGCCACTTCAAAGCCCAGCTCTGCATTCTGTCAATGTCCCGTTGCAACCGACAACAGCCTTCCACACTATCCACAACTCCAGCAACCTTCGTGTCATCGGCAAACTTGCTAACCCAGCCTTCCACTTCCTCATCCAAGTCATTTACAAAAATTACAAAGAGCAGAGGTCCCAGAACAGATCCCTGCGGAACACCACTGGTCACCGAGCTCCATGCTGAATACTTTCCATTGACTACCACCCTCTGTCTTCTATGGGCCAGCCAATTTTGTATCCAGACAGCCAACTTTCCCTGTATCCCATGCCTCCTTACTTTCTGAATGAGCCTACCATGGAGAACCTTATCAAACGCCTTGCTAAAATCCATATACACCACATCCACAGCTCTTTCTTCATCAATGTGTTTTGTCACATCTTCAAACAATTCAATAAGGCATGTGAGGCATGACCTGCCCCTCATAAAGCCATGCTGACTGTCTCTAATCAAACCATGCTTTTCCAAATAATCATAAATCCTGTCTCTCAGAATCCTCTCCAATAATTTGCCCACTACCGACGTAAGACTGACTGGTCTATAATTCCCAGGGTTATCCCTATTCCCTTTCTTGAACAAGGGAACAACATTTGCCACCCTCCAGTCATCCGGTACTACTCCAGTGGACAGATAGGATGCAAAGATCATTGCCAAAGGCGCAGCAATCTCTTCCCTCACTTCCCGTAATATCCTTGGGTATATCCCGTCTGGCCCCGGGGACTTATCTGTCCTCATATCATTCAAAATTTCCAGCACATCCTCCCTCTTAACCTCAACCTGTTCGAGCATATCAGCCTGTTCCACGCTGTCCTCACAAACGACCAGGTCCCTCTCACCAGTGAATACTGAAGCAAAGTATTCATTTAGGGCCTCCCCGACCTCCTCCGACTCCAGGCACAAGTTCCTTCCACTATCCCTGATCGGCCCTACCCTCACTCTGGCCATCCTCTTGTTCCTCACATAAGTGTAGAACGTCTTGGGATTTTCCTTAATCCTACCCACCGAGACTTTTTCATATCCCCTTCTAGCTCTCCTAAGTCCATTCTTCAGTTCCTTCCTGGCTACCTTGTAATCCTCTAGAGCAGTGTCTGATCCTTGCTTCCTCAACCTTAAGTAAGCTTCCTTCTTCCTCTTGACTAGCTGTTCCACATCTCTTGTCATCCAAGGTTCCTTCACCTTACCATCCCTTCCTTGCCTCATTGGGACAAACCTATCCAGCAGTCGCAGCAAGTGCTCCCGAAACAACCTCCACATTTCTGTCGTGCATTTCCCTGAGAACATCTGTTCCCAATTTATGCTCCCCACTTCCTGCCTAATAGCGTTGTAATTCCCCCTCCCCCAATTAAATATTTTCCCATCCCGTCTGCTCCTATCCCTCTCCATGACTATAGTAAAGGTCAGGGAGTTGTGATCACTATCACAACTGCTCTCCCACCGAGAGATCTGCCACCTGGCCTGGTTCGTTGCCAAGCACCAAGTCCAACATAGCCTCCCCTCTAGTCGGCCTATCTACATATTGAGTCAGGAAACCTTCCTGGACACACCTGACAAAAACTGCTCCATCCAAACTATTTGCACTAAGGAGGTTCCAATCAATATTAGGGGTTGAAGTCACCCATGACAACAACCCTGTTACTTCTCTGCACCTTTCCAAAATCTGCCTCCCAATCTGTTCCTCCATGTCTCTGTTGCTATTGGGGGGTCTACAGAAAACTCCCAATAAAGTGACTGCTCTTTTCCTGTTTCTGACTTCCACCCATAATGACTCAGTAGACAAACCCTCCTCGACAACCTCCCTTTCTGCAGCTGTGATACTATCCCTGATTAGCAATGCCACTCCCCCACCTCTTTTACCTCCCTCCCTATTCCTTTTGAAACATCTAAACCCCGGAACATCCAACATCCATTCCTGCCCCTGTGATACCCACTTCTCCGTCATGGCCACAACATCGTAGCTCCAAGTACTGACCCATGCTCTAAGTTCATCACCCTTATTCCTGACACTTCTTGCATTAAAATCGACACACTTCAACCCATCATACTGGCTGCAACTTTGTCGTGTCGATTGTCTAACCTTCCTCACAGACTCTCTGTACTCTGTATCTGCCTGTTCAACAGCTACCCCATCCACTGATCCGTAGCTCCGGTTCCCATCCCCCTGCCAAACTAGTTTAAACCCTCCCGAAGAGCTCCAGCAAACCTTCCGCCCAGGATATTGGTGCCCCTCCAGTTCAGATGCAACCCGTCCTTCTTGTACAGGTCCCACCTTCCCCAGAAGGTATCCCAATGATCCACATATCTGAATCCCTCCCTCCTACACCAGTTCTGTAGCCACGTGTTCAGCTGCACTCGCTCCCTGTTTCTAGCCTCACTAGCACGTGGCACCAGTCACAATCCTGAGATTACTACTCTGCTCGTCCTGCCTTTCAGCTTCCAACCTAACTCCCTATATTCACTTTTCAGGTCCTCATCCCTTTTCCTAGCTATGTCATTGGTACCGATATGTACCACGACCTCTGGCTACTCCCCCTCCCCCTTAAGAATCCTGTAGACTCGATCCGAGACATCCCTGACCCTAGCACCCGGGAGGCAACATACCATCCGGGAGTCTCGTTCGCAACCACAGAATCTCCTGTCTGTTCCTCTAACCATTGAATCTCCTATCACTATCGCTCCTATTCTCCCCCCTTCCCTTCTGAGCCACTGAGCCAGGCTCAGTGCCAGAGAGCTGGCCACTGTGGCTTTCCCCTGGTAGGTTCCCCCCCCCCCCCCAACCGTATCCAAAATGGTATAATTATTATTAAGGGGAACGGCCACAGGGGATCCCTGCACTGTGCGCCTATTCCCTTTCCCTCCCCTGATGGTCACCCAGCTACCTTTATTCTGTAACTTAGGTGTCACTACTTCCCTATAACTGCTCTCTATCACCCCCTCAGCATCCTGAATGATCCGAAGTTCATCCAGCTCCAGTTCCCTAACGCGGTCTGTGAGGAGCTGGAGTTGGGTGCACTTCTCACAGGTGAAGTCAGCAGGGACACAAGTGGTGACCCTCACCTCCCACATCCTGCAAGAGGAGGAAGCCCTAGCTTCCATCCCCTCCGCTCTAAATTGACAACAGAGATTTAAAAAAAAGGAAAACCTTACCTTACCAAACCCTCCACACAAGAGTCCTTTTTTTTTGGTTAGAGGAGGAGGATGGGTGGGAGACACTACACGTGTAGTGTTTCGGGTTTAGCCACTGCCCGAATATTTCAGTTTACTTACCCAGCAGTCCCCATGTCCGCCAAAACAAAAGGCAAGTTAATTTAAACTGAAACTCGCCTTCCCAGCTGCCACCTCGCTCGCACTATCGCTGCTTCAAAAAAAAGATACAAGCAGCAGAGTTTTGGATGACGTCAAATTTATGGAGGATGGAAGCTGGAGAGCATTGGAATAGTCAGTCTAGACGTAATAAAGGCATGGATGACAGCTTCAACTGCAGATGAGCTGAGGCAGAGGATGATTCGGGTAACGTTATGGAAGTGACAATAGGCGATCTTGATGATGGTGTGGCTACGTGGTGGGAAGCTTATCTTATGGTCAAAAAGAACTGCAGGATGGTGAATGGTCTGGTTCAGCCTCAGACAGTTGCCAGGAGAGTGGCGAGGGACTGGAGTTTAAGGTGGGGGCCACGACATTAACTGGTGATAAACCCATGGAAATTAGTCAAAATCACAAACAGCAAGACACACTTTCTAGGACTGAGTTCTGTCTCTATTCACTGTCTCAGTTATGGGGTACATTTTCAACTTCATCAACCAGGTCATAATCTATTTCGCTCTCTATAGAAACTGCTTGATTACTGCCGGGCAGTGAAGATAAAAATCTACCCACATGGAATCAATTTTATGTGCATTTTTATTATTTTGATCCATTCAATTTCTTAATTCAATCCATGTAATGACGGGTTATTGGAAAAAGTTTGCTTGAGGTAACAAGAAAGAACCTCAACAGCAATGTCACTGATAGCAAGGTCTGTTGTACTCTGTACTGGTTTATCAGTAAGAAGCTAACCGCATCATGAGGTCATGAACAGATAAGGAAGTGAGGAAACCTAGGATTAGCTGAAACAAAGGAGATAACAGAATGTGTAAAACAGATGTTCCTGATCACACTAACGGTCTGGTCTATGAGGAAAATACTTCATGATTTACGACCCCAAACAAGGTTAGGGATTTGCCAAAAACTGTGCATGTGAATAAGGTCTGAAGAACTCAGGATTGGAGGCGAAGATGATAGTGCAAGTATTCATGCACTGAGTGTGTAGTTAAAGATGAATATGAAGAGTCTGTTTGGCCCTACGCAGGGCTGCAGTCGATGGTAAGAAACCAGATCAAGAAGCAAACTATTCGAACGCCCAATCTAACCTTCCGCCTTCAGCACTGAAACTCTCCACACAAAGACTGTATTACGAATAAATGTTTATTGACCAAAATCACACGCTAATAAAAACATCACTTAATTTTACCAAGAGAACTGGCTTATTTCTATGACTGACTCCATGTACAACCCTAATAAAAGACAAAGGAGAAAAATTGTACAGCACACAGTACTCCTCCACAATCATGACAAAATCCAAGTGTATGCTACAAACAGGGAGTGCTTGCCTCTCCAAATTTCAGATGTTTTAACCACGAACATTGAATCCGACAATGGAATTTTGTTGGCAAAGTGCTTCCTTTTTGTTAATTACTTAGTGGAGGCTCCATAATTTAGACCAGGATTACTGTATATAAGGATTGAATTGAGAAACTGCAGATTCAAATTACAAATACACCCCAAGCAACACAGTTGAAATTGAAATTCATGTTTGGAATGGTGCAAGCATCCAATACAACAGAAAAGCCTATTTGAAATCTTGCCAAAGAAAGCCTTTGTCCTTGATTTTTATGTCGTCATTGTCGACAGGAATAGTGCCGGAAGACTGAAGGATAGCAAATGTTGTCCCCTTGTTCAAGAAGGGGAGTAGAGACAGCCCTGGTAATTATAGACCTGTGAGCCTTACTTCGGTTGTGGGTAAAATGTTGGAAAAGGTTATAAGAGATAGGATTTATAATCATCTTGAAAAGAATAAGTTCATTCGAGATAGTCAGCACGGTTTTGTGAAGTGTAGGTCGTGCCTCACAAACCTTATTGAGTTTTTTGTCAAGGTGACCAAACAGGTGGATGAGGGTAAAGCCGTGGATGTGGTGTATATGGATTTCAGTAAGGCGTTTGATAAAGTTCCCCACGGTAGGCTATTGCAGAAAATACAGAAGTATGGGGTTGAAGGTGAATTAGTGCTTTGGATCAGAAATTGGCTAGCTGAAAGAAGACAGAGGGTGGTGGTTGATGGTAAATGTTCATACTGGAGTATAGTTTCTAGTGGTGTACCGCAAGGATCTGTTTTGGGGCCACTGCTGTTTGTCATTTTTATAAATGACCTGGATGAGGGTGTAGAAGGGTGGGTTAGTAAGTTTGCGGATGACACGAAGGTCGGTGGAGTTGTGGATAGTGCCGAAGGATGTTGTAGGTTACAGAGGGACATAGATAGACTGCAGAGCTGGGCTGAGAGATGGCAAATGGAGTTTAATGCGGAAAGGTGTGAGGTGATTCACTTCGGAAGGAGTAACAGGATTGCAGAATACTGGGCTAATGGGAAGATTCTTGGTAGTGTAGATGAGCAGGGAGATCTTGGTGTCCAGGTACATAAATCCCTGAAAGTTGCCACCCAGGTTAATGGAGCTGTTAAGAAGGCATATGGTGTGTTAGCTTTTATTAGTAGGGGGATCGAGTTTAGGAGCCACGAGGTCATGCTGCAGCTGTACAGAACTCTGGTGCGGCCGCACCTGGAGTATTGCGTGCAGTTCTGGTCACCGCATTATAGGAAGGATGTGGAAGCTTTGGAAAGGGTGCACAGGAGATTTACTAGGATGTTGCCTGGTATGGAGGGAAGGTCTTATGAGGAAAGGCTGAGGGACTTGAGGTTGTTTTCGTTAGAGAGAAGGAGGAGAAGAGGTGACTTAATAGAGACATATAAGATAATCAGAGGGTTGGACAGGGTGGATAGTGAGAGCCTTTTTCCTCGGATGGTGATGGCAAACACGAGGGGACATAGCTTTAAGTTGAAGGGTGATAGATATAGGACAGATGTCAGAGGTAGTTTCTTTACACAGAGAGTAGTAGGGGCGTGGAACGCCCTGCCTGCAACAGTAGTAGACTCGCCAACTTTAAGGGCATTTAAGTGGTCATTGGATAGACATATGGATGAAAATGGAATAGTGTAGGTCAGATGGTTTCACAGGTCGGCGCAACATCGAGGGCCGAAGGGCCTGTACTGCGCTGTAATGTTCTATGTTCTAAAGAGAAATGCAACCAAAGAAAAATGAATCCAGGATGCCCATGACAAAAGCGTGCCAAAGCACTAAAGTTAAAAGGAGGGGAGAAGATGAAATACTGGTGGTTTAGGCAAGAAAAGCTTGGGTTTCAAAAACCTGTAGATAAACATGCTTACTCGAAAATCTGGATCTAAAATGTGAAAAAGCATAGGTTGCAAATAGAAGTGGGATTTGGAAATAGTATACAAAATCCTCATAAGTCCTTTCTTAGAAATTTCAAATAATCATAGCATTTTCCTCAAAACATATAGAAGAATTAATAGAAAATGGCAAACATGCACTTGAAGCTTCTGTTAACATCAAATTTATTCTACTTGTTAAAAAAGTCTGCAGAAGAGACCTTTAGTATTGACTTTTCTGGAAGTTGTAAAATAATATGTAACATGGGTGGTCAAATGCTTCACAATAAGTGTACTTACCAAAGTAAATTGGATGCCTTTGAGCTTCAGTTGAGAAAGTACTGCATCTAAGTGGAGCAGCAAAGAACAATGAGTTAAAAATAGTCAAACCCAACAGTACTGATTAATGAATGTTGAAAAACTTTTCTTCAAAATATGAACATTGTAAATACAAGGACAATGTTCCATTGCGTAAGTTATAAAAAAAAAATGTATATGAGAAAGTTGTGTTGGAACAAATCAAGCAAACTGCAAGATCATTTAACTTCCACTTAACCAAAAAAATTGGATACTTGCATTTATAATCCTGCTGTGATCCACGATGGTGTAGGAGGAGCTTAATTCTGCATGTGGCCCAGGCTACATTTGAGTGCTTGATACTAATATTGGGAGGATGCCAAAATTGAAAATATGCTCACCATTTATCACCTAGCAATTCCTCACCTTGACAACCACAAAATAAAAACAGCGCATCTTTCTGAATAATCATGTTCACACAGCAATGAGAATATTATAGACGTTTTTAATTACATAGTCTGGGTTAGAATTTTCTACCCATCCATAGACAATAGGCAGAAAACTCGGTCCTGCATACTAGCGACTAATAACCATAACATGGGCTAGATTTAGTCGCAGCAGTGGGGCTCCCGGCGCCAGGCCATAAAGTTGAGGGGAACCCTGCCTCTTTGTCGTTCGGAACTCCCCCAGTCCCCCGGCGTGATTCAACAGCGCGCAGGCACTTAAGTGCCCGGCGTCAGGATCCCCATCCTTTTAAAGACAGGGATCCCACCTCCAAGAACTGCCGACCAATCAGAGGGAGTGGTGGCCACTGCCGGTACTCCCGGAGGCCTGGCAGCAGGCCCAGTACTGGAGACCCGGAAAAAAGCTGAGTAAGGCGAGGTTGCCAGGGAGGTTGTCAATGAGTCCAGGGGTGAAGGGTATTACAGGAGGTGGGTTGTTTGCCAGTGAGATTGCCCACATTGGAGGCCACCACCCACCCCACCCCCAAGCCTGCAAGGAGGTTGCCTCGATTTACTGGGCAACCTCCCCATGTGGGGGAGGCCCCCTCCCCCGCTGGCTTAATTCAGAGGCGGTGGGAAGAGCTCCTTACATGGCTAATAGACCGCTTTAGGGCCTCAATTGGCCTCTGGGCAGGAAGACTGTCTACAGCCTTTCCCGCCCTGACTTAATTGCAGAGTGACTGGAAGGTGCGTATCCTCTATCCACGCCCCCATCACAATTCTTTGGGCCCCCCACCCCTGCCTGCTAGCCCATTTCTGGGGACCCCATTCAATCCAGCCCCATGTGTGAAAAAGAGAATGGAAGTAGAATTTCTGTTTTTGGTGATAATTAACTAGTACTGCACAGACAACTTTCCTACCATCAGAATTTTATTATTCAATATGAATCTCACTTATCTGAATGATAAATTGGTGCTTTCAAATTCCAAGCAAACTTATACAGGAAACTACTACCAGAAATCATCACTTCCACATGAACAACATAATATTTTGCTTTCATTAAGAACTATCATAAAAACAATGAGTTCTGTCATTCTTTTCACTGCCAAAGGTGTCATATAAATGCAAGTTGGTGTTGCTACTGGGGCAGATCACCTGCCCATTCCATTCTTCCATAATGGTTGGTGATCTGCTCTTCCAGATTACTGCCAAGGTGGCGAAGGTGAAAATCTACCCCAATGTCAATAGTCTTTTCAAGTTTTAATTGCCCTTTTTTAAAATAAACTCTTTCTGTAACATATTAAACTCTTTTCTGTGATGACGTATTTTTTCAAGGGACTTGAGTTACTAATCTATTATGTTATGATTCCCGTGGAGGCCACCAACAAACCAAAAGAATTAAATCCACTGACCGACCCCAATTTAGGAAACAAAAACCAAATAAACAAGATTTCATTTTTATAAATTTTACTTTAACAGTCAAACCAAAAGAAACGTAAATTAAACATGAACGAACAGTTAAACCACAATCCATATATGTACATCTTAAAGGTTACATGTTAATTAGTAGATACATCAAAGATACTCCGTACGAATCCTCTGAACAGACTTATAAGCAAGATGGCACCGAACTGTCCCACTGTACAACAAAATCAGGAATTTCCTCGGGTAGTTTTCCGCTTCTTGTCCTCCAAGATGCAGATATGGAAGTAATGAAGTCACATCGATAGCGAGTCATGCATTCTTGCCTTTAATAGTTTGGTCTCATCACCTCCCAAACAACATCAGTCTCATACACAACCGTCCTGATGGTATGGTTCCATTGAAAACTTTAAGTCACTGAAGATAGCTGCTGTAAGTCATGCACCAATGGTCAGCTCTCAGTCCAGGCTCCTCTGCCTGCAGCCAAAGGAGCTGCTGCTTTGTAATCTGTTTCAAATCTAAGCTGCTTCCCTGGAAGCACAAAAATCTGCATTTCCCAGCTTATTTCTTTTAAAACCATAACTGGCTGTTTCTGCTTCCATTCACTGTAGAGTTCTTCTAAAACGGAAACCTGAGTTCCAGTCACATGTCTCTGATCATAAGATTGTGTGTTTTAAAACTATTTAGGATCATCCTTGTTTTCCTGGAACTCCTTATAGCTTTCAGCTTCATTTATAGGGAATCACGGTCTCAAAAAAAACTGTATAAACTCAGTTTTCACACAAAGACGCCATCAAAATTATGAATTCAATGAACTGGATTTTATCAGGACTTTGGGGAGGTGAGAAGACTGACAAAACGGCATGGGAAGGCAGCAGGTGCTATGCCCATTGTCTTCCCGCCACCATGTCATTTTACCAGCAGCAGGGAAGATGACAGATGGCCCACCAACCTGGAGCCCAATTGAGCCACTTCAGTAGCACTCTTTAACCCACCGAGGGAGACCTCTGGTGGCAATGACCCCCCCTCTCCCATGGCAAAGGCACCACATGTCCTCAGCAACCACCGCTCGCGGTGGCGCTGCTGAGTTGCCGGCCCTCTGATTGGCCAGCAGCACTTGGGGGCAGGGCGGACTCCTTAATAGGGAATGCAGCCCTGGCGGCAGCAACTCAATTGACTGCCGCTGACAAGATGTGGCCCCGGATCCCACTGATCGCCGAAGCAGGTTCGCCCCCTGCTTTTGACCCTGGCGGCAGGGCCCCTTGCGCCTCCATAAAATCTAGCCCCATGACTCTGGAAATAATAACATTTGGTGTAAGATCCATGAGAACTGAGTAAAAGTAGTTCAATGGCTCACATCCAACATTTTGTTTGAGATATTGTTTGATTATGTTTGAATAAATCTTCAAGAATGGTGCTGCCTAATGATAGTAAAGTATTGCAGTACAGGCTAGGGGCTACAGATTAGCTGCACTGCATGTTTCTCTTTATTAAAAAGGAAGAGAAAAATATGCACTCGACCACTGTGGTCATTCTGTTTAAATTGACTACTTCACTGCATTCCAGACATGTATTTGATTACATACAGGACTCTGCTTTCCCCATTCAATGTGAATATCAACAAACAAAATAACCACAACTCCCGTATCACATGTTGAAAGAAATTGTTCAATGAAGAACTGGATGATGCAGTGTAATCAATGTTCATTATATATAATAGTTTGGAAAAACACCAATATTAAGGGCTAATAGGAAAGTGCCAACAAGGAAATTCATAGCAAATATGAGCTTCACACAAAGTATTTCATCTTCTTAGTACTCAGTTCAGGTGAGTAGAACTAGGGTACTTTTCAATCTGAGGTGGTGGTGTAGTGGTAATTTCACTGAACTAGTAATGCAGAGGCCCAGGCTAGTGCTCTGGGAACATTGGTTTGAATTTCACCACGGCAGATGGTGAAATTGCAATTCAATTAATAAATCTGCAATTAAAAAGCTAGTCTAATAGTGACCATGAAACCATTGTTGTAAAAATCCATCTGCTTCACTAATTCCCCTAAGGGAAGGAAATCTGCTGTCCTTACCTGGTTTGGCCGACATGCGACTCCAGACCCACAGCAATGTGGTTGACTCTTAAATGCCCTCTGAAATGGCTTAGCAAGCCACTCAGCTCAAGGGCAGTTAGGGATGGGCAATAAATACTGGTCTAGTCCACATTCTATGAGCAAATAAAAAAAGAACTGATTCAGGGAATAAATGTGGATTTCATATTAGACATGTACATCATCGGAAACTTTCTTGCCCCCAAAGTGACTGAAGGGTGTCTATAAATGATTCAATTGTAAGTTGATTCTTGACTTAATTTCTCATGGCAGCTTTGAGACTTCACAATTCTGATTAGTTCAGGCACAGGATACTCTTGATTTTTGGACTGCTAAGTTAATGGTTGAAAAATCCCATGCAATGTTCATCCAAAATTCTAATTCTCACAGCAGGAGAGGAAGGAAATAATGGCGAATTTCAATATTCTTTCATGAAACATGAGATATGAAGTAATGCTGCATGGGATTTTGCTCTGCACTTTTCTTTTTTATTACAATGGGAGATCATGGAACATCTTGGACATTTAGGGATGGGCAATAAATGCTGGCCTAGCCAGCAATGCCCACATCCCATGAAAGAATTAAAAAAAAATTCAGGATGCCAGGAAGAGGATCAGGTTGCTTGTGTAACTCAGACAGACATCAAACCTTCCAGGAGACCAACCCTGTGGATTGGAAATCATGAAAAGGAGTGAGTGAGTCATACCCTATCACCCAGAGCTGCGGTGTGTTTTTTTTTTCTTTTTAAAGAGGAGAGAGATTATTTTAAAAGTTATGAATAGGCATATTGAGCCGTAGGAGTTTGCATTAGTTAAAGATCAGGTAAGTCATTCAATTTGGATGCAGGAAATATTTAGAACTTCGAACTGAGGTTCAAGTATGTTTTGTTTAAATTATGGATTAGTTATTAGGTGTGATTGGCCCATGGATAGATATTAGCACTAACTTGTGTGGTAACAAGTCATTCTTCTTTGAGTGGCCAAACTCTCAGAGAACAGAAATAAAAACAAGAAATGCTGGAATCACTCAGCAGGTCTGGCAGCATCCGTGGAAAGAGAAGCAGAGTTAACGTTTTGGGTCAGTGACCCTTCTTCGGAACTGACAAATATTAGAAAAGTCACAGATTATAAGCAAGTGAGGTGGGGGTGGGGCAAGAGATAACAAAGGAGAAGGTGCAGATTGGACCAGGCCACATAGCTGACCAAAAGGTCACGGAGCAAAGGCAAACAATATGTTAATGGTGTGTTGAAAGACAAAGCATTAGTACAGATCCAGTCCTACTCAGGCCCCCTCCCCCAACTCTTTTTCCGGTACATTTCTCCGCTGGTCCAGTCTCTTCCCACCTACATCTGTGACTCTTCTGACGCCCTACGTCATTTTGACAATTTCCAGTTTCCTGGTCCCAACCGCCTCCTCTTCACTATGGACGTCCAATCGCTCTACATCTCCATCCCCCACCAGGATGGTTTGAGGGCTCTCCGCTTCTTCCTGGAACAGAGGCCCAACCAGTCCCCATCCACCACCACCCTCCTCCACCTGGCTGAACTTGTTCTCACATTGAACAACTTCTCCTTCAACTCCACGCACTTCCTTCAAGTAAAAGGTGTCGCTATGGGTACCCGCATGGGTCCTAGTTATGCCTGTCTTTTTGTGGGATATGTCGAGCATTCTTTGTTCCAGTCCTACTCAGGCCCCCTCCCCCAACTCTTTTTCCGGTACACTAATCTGTACTAATGCTTTGTCTTTCAACACACCATTAACATATTGTTTGCCTTTGCTCCGTGACCTTTTGGTCAGCTATGTGGCCTGGTCCAATCTGCACCTTCTCCTTTGTTATCTCTTGCCCCACCCCCACCTCACTTGCTTATAATCTGTGACTTTTCTAATATTTGTCAGTTCCGAAGAAGGGTCACTGACCCGAAACGTTAACTCTGCTTCTCTTTCCACAGATGCTGCCAGACCTGCTGAGTGATTCCAGCATTTCTTGTTTTTATTTCAGATTTCCAGCATCCGCAG
Source organism: Heterodontus francisci (assembly GCF_036365525.1). Classification (NCBI taxonomy): domain Eukaryota; kingdom Metazoa; phylum Chordata; class Chondrichthyes; order Heterodontiformes; family Heterodontidae; genus Heterodontus; species Heterodontus francisci. The sequence continues at coordinate 78,860,596 of NC_090386.1, forward strand.
TATTTTGCTTTTATCTAAGAGAACAGAATTTGGCTTTGTGGATCCGTGCCAACTTCAGCATTTTACTGAGGCAGAATATTTGTTTTACGCTTTGAATTGACAATAGTACTATTATGTCGACTGTTTCTTGATATCCAAGGTACTAATACATCTGGTTATGGATGTATGCACAGGCAGTGTTAAATTCCAGAAAGTTTGTTGCGCAAGGATAATGCTGGAGCCTATCTTAACTCAGTTTCACATTTATTGTACAGAGTAACAGGATTACAAACATTTCGGGCTGGATTTTACCTTAGGCAGATGGGAATTCGCCACCGACATAAAAGTCAGTGGCAAACCCGCTTCCACCTAGCCAGGGGATCCATCCCGTATTTTACGGGTCCCCGGGCTTTAAATGTCCTGAGGTGGGACTTCCACCCACTTGAGGGAGGAGGTCTCACCTCAGTGAGCTGCTGGCCAATCAGGGAGCCAGCAGCTCTTAGTCCCAGCGGTGGCTACTGCTGGAACTGCAGCCCAGCTGACATCATGGAGCCTGGAGTCGAGGTAAGTTGGGCTTGCCTTACCAGGTGGATTGGTCCTTCCCCGGTGAGGCTGGAGTGGTCGTTTGGGGGGATGGGGGGCGTCTTGGGTCCCAGGGGTGGGTTGGGAGGTGGGGGCGGCCCTCAATCGGGTACCTTGTGCCCGACTATCATGGCCACCCCCCCCCCCCCCCCCCCCCCCGGGGCACAGAAAGGCCGGCAACTATCGCTGGGCCCTTTCCCCCCTCACCCCCCCAACCGGCATAAAGTTGATCGGAGGTGGGAGTGGGACAGGTAGGCCTCCCGGAGCCTCCCGCTCAATTTTATGGTGCCCCCACGCCACCATCCGACCCGCTGGGGCGGCGTAAAATTCAGCCCGTAGTTCCTCACTTAAAAACCTCCACCAGTCTCAGTAACAGCCTCCTTATAAGTGCTCAAATAAGATCCCAGTTAACACCCTCCACCTGCATATAAATAAAAAACTGACACACAATTAACAGATTCGCTTCTTCCTTTTATAATAAAACTTAGATTAATATGCTCAAACAATGGGCTGAATTTTATAAGCCTGCCTCCGAAATCGGCGGCGTGCGGAATAATTGGCTGCCTGCCCGTGCAAGACACACACCGAAGAGCCACCGCGATTCCAAGCGCAGCGGCTCATTTAAATAGCCGGAGCAGGCCGCGCCCCCCCGCTGCCCCCCCCCCCCCCTTTACCCCGATCCTGTGGAAGGGGCTGGCTGTCCATCCCCAGCAATGGCGTCAGCTGCCTACGTGCAGGCACTGATGCCAGCTTTAAAGGGTTGTCAACCCTACTGGCAAAATTTAATATTTAAAGGGAAATGGAATTAAAATAAATAAATACATCTCTTTTGCTCCTCTCCCACCAACCCCCCCCCCCATACCAATTAAATTAATTATTTGCCCTTTCCCCCCAAAAAAACATACCTTTACCATCTGACCTCCCTCCTCCCCGCCCCAAATTGCACAAACTTTTAACTACAACCCTTCCAACCATCCCCTACGCTCATGAGGCTAATTTAATCCCGTTCCACTCTCCCCTACCCCCAGTCACTGATAAACGTACCTCCCTCCCCTCCCAAGTGTTCTGCCTCATTTCCCCGGACGGGGATCTGAAGGCACGACAGTGCCAGCCAGTAGGCTGAAGATCACGGCAGGACATCAGGAGGTGACCTGAGATTAATTAATTCACTTATTTTACTTTATTTAAATATTTAAATTGCGGTCCCGTCTCCAAGCGGCAGGAGGGCCGCCACGAGGCCTCGCCGCCATCGGTAATATCGGGCTGGGCTCTGCCGGCATCGAGGTCCATGGCGGGTCTCATCCGGGGCAATCTTCAGGTCCACCCCACCACCGATTCTGACTTCGAGCGCTCCTTAAAATCCAGCCCAACATTTCAAAATAAATTCCATATTATGTGCAAAGTATTAACACGCTCAAAGAACATTACAAAATAAAGAATTATCAGGCAGTGTATTTTCTCAGTGTCCCTTGACGTCCTCTTGCTGGAGATTGAAAGTTAACCTGTTATCGGAAAATAATTTGTCCATGGGAATTGACGTTTCTTATACAACAAAGCAAGGCCTCAGTATCAGCATTAACTGCTTTACAAGTCACTTAGAGGGTGTCGCTGCGAACATGCATTACTCCACTTGTTAGAGAGAGAAAAGAAAAAAAAAGTGAAAGGTTTCAACTGAGAAGATTGGTGACTTGAAGCAGCAAAGTATCTTTTTGAATTGTTCTGATCAAGACAAATATGCTAAAAATGAGGAAAAACAAGGGCAAACAGCTGATCGGAACACGAGATATCTTCTGTATTAAAGGTCATAAGGATAAGGAAGTAGATGGCACCAAAAAGGTACTCTAAATTGCGAGTTGAAATGTTGTCTTGCATTTCTAAATCATAATAGTAGATAAATTTAATGCTGATGCTTTTAATCATGAAGGATGAATATGTCAGCTCTGTTTGACTTTACTTACAAGTCAGACAAAGACACGGAACAATGTGGAAGCTACTAGTTAATTTTTCTATTCAAGGTTAATAGATTTTTCTATTAAGCGCAGATTTCGATCAAAGTCCAGGCTAAAAGGCAAATGAAGTTGGTGCATTTGTAGCATTACACATCCTGATGACAAGGGTTTTAGCCCCACATTCACAATGTGTGAATTTCAGTAATCTCATTTACCTGCCACATGATATGGTACAACAGGAATCACACTTTCCTTGACTACAGTGATGTCCGTTGACTAAGCAGAATGGAATTACCTGCAAAAATTTAAGCAAAATACTGCAGATGCTGGAAGTCTGAAATAAAAACAAAGTGCTGGAAATACACAACAGGGCTGGCAGCATCTGTGGACAAACCTGAAATGTTGGGCAGGAGGCTCCGGCCACTGGCCAGAAAGTCGGGGCTGAGCCTGCCTCCACAGGGCCTTGCAGCTACGCTGTGATTTTACATGGCCCAGGCCCTTAATTGGCTTTGGACAGGACCTCCGCCCCTCTGAGGCAACTCGCAATTTACAGTACCTTTGGTGCCATGTATTTCCTTGTCTTTATTACCTTTAATACAGAAGAGATATCTCTTGTTCTGATCAGCTGTTTGCCTGTGTTTTTCCCTCATTTTTAGCATATTTGTCTTGATCAGAACTAAAAGCCGGCTCGGGTCTGCAAATGAAACCTGACTCAAGCCCAACAAAACCACATCCAACCCGAGCCCGACCCGGCCCGATTCCTTTCATTTTTTTCCCACGCCCGACCCAACCACCGGAATCTTCAGTTAACCTAGCTTCCGTTTTTCACTTTTTAAGCTTGTGCAGATAAGCAACAAAAACTATAACTGGACTCAAAAGGTTGTTTAAAAAGTTCATTAAGATTAGAGCCACATACCGGAGGTGGTGATAGAGTGTGTCCAACCCGGCCCGACACGACCCAAGCCTGAATGCCGGACCTGGAAGAGTGACCCGACCCGATCCGAACCCAACGCATGTCGTCGGGTCCCGTCGGGTTGCCATGCTCTAATCAGAACAATTCAAAAAGGTACTTTGCTGCTTCAGGTCACCAGCCATCTCAGTTGAAACCGTTCATTTTTTTTTTCTTTTCTGTGTAACAAGTGGCAGTTCTCAGTCCCAGCAGTGCCACTGGGACTGCAGCCAGGGAGAGGAGCAAGAGGGATGCCGACCCCGGAAAAAAGACAAGTGTGTGGGGTCTCGCGGAGTCAATCGGCCGGTCTCCGGTGAGGCAAGGGGGAGGTCGGTTGGGGGAGGGAATGTTGTGCAGTGGGGGCTGTTGGGCCATTGGGGGGTCTTCCGTGGAGCTCAGGGTGCACGATCAGGAGGGTCCCCCCCAGCCTGCAAGAAGGCTGCCAGGTTTTACTGAGTGTCCTCCTGGAGGTCCTGAGCCACCTGCCCACCACTGGTGATAAACCAACAGCGGCGGGAGGAGGCCCTTAAATGGCATCTAACAGGCCACTTAAGGGCCTTAATTGGCCTAGGAGGGCAGGCTGCTTCTCGCCACTGTCGCCCCTCGTAAAACTGCAGCAGGGTTGGGAAGAAGACAGGAACGGCCCCCCACCTCGCCAATAGCGCACTACTATGGGGGGCGGGGGGGGGGGGGGGTGGAAAAGTCTGGCTGCTAACTCTGATTCTCTCCCTACAGATGCTGCCAGACCTGCTGTGTATTGCCAGCACTTTTTGTTTTTATTATGGAATTACCTGTTCCATGCAGTCTACGTACTGTCCATCACTAATAATTAGCAAGTAACTTGTAAATTCTGTCTGGGTACTCAGTAAAGATACTCCCTGTTATGTCTTTGATCTAACCTGAAAGCATGTACAGAAACCAGGATAGTACTGTAACATTAAGGATATAGGCAAGTATAAAATTTCATTGTATGCAGATGATGCATGCAATGCCGATGTAAGAAAAAGATTACAGGATCCTAAGTTTTATAATAGAAGTATCAACCACACCAACAACAATGGAATGTTAATGCTATACAAATAATTGGCTAGGCTATTGTAAGAATACTTTGCCAGGTTCAGGCACCCTAATTTAGGAAGGATGTCAAAGTTATGAAACGGCTACAAAGAAATTTACTCCAGAGCTAAAGCTTTGGTAATGTTGACAGTTTAAAGAAACTAGGCAACCTTTCATTCAAACTGAGAATGTTATAATGGATGTGTTAGAAATCTTTAAAATTAATGAAGGTTTTTGATAAGGTACATAAACCTATTTCCACTGGTTGAGTCTGTTATATGTAGTAATTTAAGATCACCACGGTGGAATGAAAGAAGAGGTTTACAGAATTTAAAAAAACACACAGAAGGTTGTTTGGACATGGAATGGTTTACCAGAAACAATGATGCAAGCAGAAACTATAATAGATTTTGAAAGGGATGTAAATAAATATTTGAAAAAGAAAATTTTAAAAGCATACAGTGTCATGTAAGTGCTCCTATTTTTACATTTTTTTTTTGAGGGCATGTGGTTGAAGGTTGTAGAGATGAATTCATTTGGAGGACTGATGTAATTCTATAGATGCTGGACTTTGTTTAACAAAGGTCACTGGAAAGACTTTGAGATTTTGTTTAGAAACACTTACATGTCTTCAGCTAAGTAAATAGCAGGTGCCTTCTGATGATGAGAGTTATTTACAGAGAAGTGACATGTCAAAATTTATGGTGGTCAAGAGTTGGTTTCGTTTTGAATATTGTTTTGAGTCCTCGATCACGATCCTCGTGACAGCAGTATTTTGGATGCCAGAAAAGGGACAACTGATATCATTCCATATCTTATCCTTTTCATTCAAGAATTAACAAGTATTTGGTCAAAGTATTTTCTTTTTGTCTTTTTGTAAGAAAATCTCTGCAGAGAAAACCTCTATTCTTTCTTCAGCTGGTATTTGTGTGCGTGTACGTGTTGGACTAAGTTAGAAGGGAACTTTTATATATGAATGTGTGTGTTAACGCTTCACATATTTACTGAATAAGTCTCGTTTAGAATAAATTGATAATTTTGTTGATTATTAAAGAAACCTGGTTGGTGGATTTTATACAGACATAAAAATAGAGTATATAATTGGCCGTATCGGTAACTGCATACACATTTAAATATATGCTGTGGCCTGTGGAGAAACGGAACTAGAGAAAGACAGTGCACGCCACCCACCTCGGTCGTATCAATGGTGTTACGACCAGGTGAGAAAGGTGTCTCGGGGTCTGTTACTATCTTCACCTGGTCTTATTGTAACAGGGTTTAATTTTAAACACACTGTGTTTTGAGCTCCCACTTTGTGAATCCTTTTTCACAACTTTCCAATTATAAGGCAAAGAAATTAGCTCAAACAGGCTTTCTTTGGTTTAAAGAAGAAAGATGAAATTTATTAAACCTTAAATTTAAACTCTAATACGGTTAATGCCTACGAATAGATGACGCGCCCACGCTAGCATGCACACGCGATACACACATGCAAATAGGGACAGAAAAGAGAAGAAAAGATCAGTAGAACAATTTGAGGCAATATCTTGTTACTGTTTCTCGAGCTCACTGTAGTCCTTGATTGAAGATACGGTCTTGCGTTTCGTTGGGGCCCAGTGTTCTTCGTAAACCTTGTTCACATAGGAGATTTTTCTCTGAGTTTATGTGTTTTCACAAGATTCCGTTCCGTGGGAAAGAGATGGAGGCAGGCAGACAGGAGATGTTCTCAGTCCATAAGCACATGACTTACTGATCTCAAGTACTGTTTTCTCTAATTTAAAGCTCTCACTTCAAACCTCTGCAACAGCCAGTCATGTGACAAAAACTGGTCTGACCACTTCTGTGGATTGGGGAAGCAACTACGGGGTCCCCATTGTTTCTACATCATCTGTTACTATGCAAATGTCTGTCCAGTCAGGGGCTTGCAACTTTTTTAAGTTTTAATGTTCAAGTGGCAAAAATCATGTGTGTCTCAGTCTTGGCAGGTGGGGGTTTGCCTGACAATGGGCAGGGTAATAGTACTGAATGGATACTCTTGAGAATCGGCACAGACTCCGATAAGCAATCTACCGACTTAACTCCAGTGCTTTTTCATTAAATGCTCAGTTAATTGCTTGAATGGCCATAAAGTGATAAAGTGATTTAATGCTACATGCAATGGTCACAATCAGGGAGTCAGTTTGATTCTATTAATACTCTTAACACTGAATCAAAAGGTTGTGGGTTCAAACCTCATTTCAGGACTTGAGTAAACGATCTAGGGCTAGGCTGACACTCACAAAGGTGCTGAGGTTTTGCAGCCTTATTTGGAGATCCGTCTTTAAGCTCTGTCTGCCTGTTCTGATGGTTCGAGTGGATGCAAGAGATCCTGTAGCATTATCAGAAAAGCAGCAGGGAATGGTTAACTTTTCTTCCTCAACCACGACCATAAAGAAAACCTGTCATTCATCTCAATGCAGTTTGTGGGATCCTGCTGTGCATAATATGGATGTACATTTGCACCATAACAGTGACTGTACATCAGAAGTACTCATTGGATACAAGTGGTTTTTGGGAACATCCCAAGAGACTTAGTAAGAGAGTGTACAAATACAAGTTGTCTGTTTTTATTGCATTGGCCAGAAGGCACGTCACATAGTCAAACATGTTACAACCAGACAATAATAATTAGACAAAGCACTTACTCAGAGCAGGCAGGCCACAAATATGCACATAACCATCTTCTACTGTCAATGGATGCCAGTAGTGGCATTGTCACGAGACTAGTAATGCAGAGACCCAGGGGATTACTCTGGGGACATGGGTTTAAATCTCATTACAGCAGAAGGTGGAGTTTGAATTCAATTAATAAATCTGAAATTAAAAGCTAGTCTAATGATGGTCATGAAGCCATTGTCGATTGTTGTAAAAACCCATCTGGTTCAATAATGTCCTTTAGGGAAGGAAATCTGCTGTCCTTACCCGGTCTGGCCGACATGTGGCTCCAGACCCACAGCAATGTGGTTGACTCTTAAATGTCCTCTGAAATGGCCTAGCAAGCCACTCAGTTGTATCTAATCGCTAGGAAGTCAATAAAAAAGAATAAAAGTGGACAGACCATCCGGCATCGACCTAGGTACCGGAAACGACAACAGGAAACCCAGCCCTGTCGACCCTGAAAAGTCCTCATTACTAACATCTAGGGACAAAGTTGGGAGAGCTGTCCCACAGACAAGTCAAGCAACAGCCTAACATAGTCATACTCACGGAATCATACCTTACAGACAGTGTCCCAGACACTGCCATCACCATCCCCGGGTAGATCCTGTCCCAGCAGAGGTGACGGCACAGTGGTATGCAGTCAGGAGGGAGTGGCCCTGGGAGTCCTCAAGATTGACTCTGGATCCCATGAAGTCTCATGGCATCAGGTCAAACATGGGCAAAGCAATCTCCTGCTGATTATCACATACTGCCCTCCCTCAGCTGATGAATCAGTACTCCTCCATGTTGAACACCACTTGGAGGAGGTACTGAGGGTGGCAAGGGCACAAAATGTACTCTGGGTGGGGGACTTCAATGTCCATCACCAAGAGTGGCTTGGTCGCACCACTACTCACCGATCTGGCTGAGTCCTAAAGGACATAGCTGCTAGGCTGGGTATCCAACAGATGGTGAGGGAACCGTAAGGAAGAAACATACTTGACCTCATCCTCACCAATCTGCCTGCCGCAGATGCATCTGTCCATGACAGTATTGGTAGGAGTGACCACCGCATAGTCCATGTGGAAACCAAGTCGCGCCTTCACATTGAGGATACCCTCCATTGTGTTGTGTGGCACTACCACCGTGCTAAATGGGATAGATTTCAAACCGATCCTAGCAATGAAAAACTGCGCATCCATGAGGCGCTGTGGGCCATCAGCAGCAGAATCATACTCAACCACAATCTGTAACCTCATAGCCCGGCATATTCACGTCTCTACCGTTACCATCAAGCCAGGAGACCAACATGTTCCAACCAACCAACTGACACTGTTCAATGAAGAGTGCAGGAGGGCATGCCTGGAGCAGTGCCAGGTATACCTCAAAATGAGGTGTCAACCTGGTGAAGCTATAACACAGGACCACCTATGTGCCAAACTGCGTAAGCAGTATGCGATAGACAGATCTAAGTGATCCCATAACCAACGGATCAGTTCTAAGCTCTACAGTCCTGCCACATCCAGCCGTGAATGGTGGTAGACAATTAAGCAACTAACTGGAAGAGTTGGCTCCACAAATATCCCCATCCTCAATGATGGGGGAGCCCAGCACATCAGTGCGAAAGGTAAGGCTGAAGCATTTGCAACAATCTTCAGCCAGAAGTGCCGAGTTGATGATCCATCTCAGCCTCCTCCAGAACTCCCCAGCATCGCAGATGCCAGTCTTCAGCCAATTCAATTCACTCCGCGTGATATCAAGAAACGACTGAAGGCACTGGATACTGCAAAGGCTATGGGCCCTGACAACATTCCGGCAATAACATTGAAGACCTCTGCTCCAGAACTTGGCATGCCCCTAGCCAAGCTGTTCCAGTACAGCTACAACACTGGCATCTGCCCGGCAATATGGAAAATTGCCCAGGTATGTCCTGTACACAAAAAGCAGGACAAGTCTAACCCGGCCAATTACCGCCCCATCAGTCTACTTGCAATCAGTAAAGTGATGGAAGGTGTCATCAACAGTGCCATCAAGCAGCACTTGCTTAGCAATAACCTCCTCAGTGATGCTCAGTTTGGGTTCTGCTAGGGCCACTCAGCTCCTGACCTCATTACAGCCTTGGTTCAAACATGGACAAAAGAGCTGAAATCGAGAGGTGAGGTGAGAATGACTGCCCTTGACATCAAGGCAGCATATGAACGAGTATGGCATCAAGGAGCCCTAGCAAAATTGAAGTCAATGGGAATCAGGGGGAAAACTCTCTGCTGGTTGGAGTTATACCAAGCGCAAAGGAAGACGATTTTGGTTGTTGGAGGTCAATCATCTCAATTCCAGGACATCACTGTCGGAGTTCCTCAGGGTAGTGTCCTAGGCCCAACCATCTTCAGCTGCTTCATCAATGACCTTCCTTCAAACATAAGGTCAGAAGTGGGGATGTTCACTGATGATTGCACAATGTTCAGCACCATTTGTCACTCCTCAAATACTGAAGCAGTCCATGCAGAAATGCAGCAAGACCTGGACAATATCCAGGCTTAGGCTGACAAGTGGCAAGTAACATTCGTGCCACACAAGTGCCAGGCAATGGCCATCTCCAACAACAGAGAATCTAACCATCTCCCCTTGATATTCAATGGCATTACCATCACTGAATCCCCCACTATCAACACTCTAGGGGTTACCATTGACCAAAAACTGAACTGGAGTAGCCATATAAATACTGTGGCTACAAGAGCAGGTCAGAAGCTGGGAATCCTGCGGCAAGTAACTCACCTCCTGACTCTCCAAAGCCTGCCCATCATCTACCAGGCATAAGTCAGGAGTGTGATGGAATACTCTCCACTTGCCTGGATGGGTGCAGCTCCAATAACACTCAAAAAACTTGACACCACCCAGGACAAAGCAGCCCGCTTGATTGGCATTCCTTCCACAAACATTCACTCCCTTCACTACCGATGCGCAGTGGCAGCAGTGTGTACCATCTACAAGATGCACTGCAGCAATACACCAAGGCTCCTTAGACAGCACCTTCCAAACCTGCGACCTCTACCAACTAGAAGGACAAGGGCAGCGAATGCAAGTTCCCCTCCAAATCTCACACAATCCTGACTTGGAACTATATCGCCATTCCTTCACTGTCGCAGGGTCAAAATCCTGAAACTTCCTTCCTAACAGCACTGTTGGTGTACCTACCCCACAGGGACTGGGCAATAAATGTTGGCCTAGCCAATGATGCCCACATCCTATAAATGCATAATAAAAAAATATTGTTCATGAACTTTTATATGTAAGTGCTTTGGGTCCTCCTGAGGTCATGAAAGGCATCATATAAGTGCAAGTTCTTTCTATTGTTCTGCACAGTTTACTGTAAAGCTGTATTCATTCTGCTCTGGAAAATGAACAAATCCACATCGCAGTTTAGATAGGAGAGCAGCATTATGCTGGCTACACAGTTTATGAAAGGCAGATCTGTGTAATTAGAAAGGACAGATCCCATTTTCTAGAAATGTAATAAATTACACAGTTCATCCAAAGGTTGTCTGTTTTCGTCATTCTAAGACATTACTCCAGTTTCCATTGAACACCATGTGCCAAGTGTAATAATAAAACTCTATTTTAACTGCCATATTGTAGATGGCCTGGTCATATTCCCAGATGTAAAAAATGCAGAGATGAATATAAATAAGGTTTAAACTGACTGCCAAAAAAGGGGAAAATTAATGAGGATGAGAGTCAGATCAACAGGATGATTTTTTTGACACATATCCACAAATATTAATCATATTTCTCCAAGAGCAGGGAATGGACATATCCTCCTTAAGTAAGCTAATGGATTGGACACCCCCCGTTTTTCATAGGCCCTATTTTTGAGGCCTATTGTAGTGGCTGAAAAATGTACACTACTTGCACCATCAGAAAGAAGGGACCTGTGGTGTTTTGAAGGCACTGTGTAGAGAACACATTTCATTTGGAATGGAATATCTGATGTAGCAACAGATTTAAAGTGCAACTGTGGGAAACAATCAAATTTGATTTTATAAAGACCTTGGACCAAGTGTCTATCCTGTCTAGATTCTCCAAGGTGGGCAATCCTATGAAAAATGCCTTTAAATGGTATCCATGTGATCTGCTCAGAGCAGGTCAGTGAGAGAGAGAGAGAGAGAGAGAGAGAATGAAAGACGAAAGAATAGGGACAAAAGGGTTTATTCACAATTGCCAAGATACAATCTTGTGTTCTCCGGGAATCAGTACTCTGGGCCTCTGCTCTTCAGCATAGATATTATTGACTTGGACAAAGGAATACATATATATCCAAGTTTCTACATCACACCAGGCTAGGAAGCATAGTGAGCTCCGTCAATGAGAGTAGGATATTACAAAGGAACACAGAGAGAATAAATGAGTGGGCAAATGACGGAAATTGGAAATCAGGAACTGACTCCCTCAAAAGGCTGTGGATGTATGATCAATTTAAATTTTTAAAACTGAGATCAGTGGATTATTGTTGGGTAAGGGTATCCAAGGGAGCAAAAGCAGCTCAATGGAGTGGAGATAAAAGGTCAGCCAAGATTTAATTGAATGGCAGAAATTGATTTGAGGGCTGAATGGCCTATTCCTATCTCTCACTCTTTGTGCTGATCCACATAAGTTAGCAAATACACATCAGCAGTGAAGCAGACATTTGGAGGTAGTTGTTCCAGGAGTCACTGCATTAAATTTGACAGATTGGAACTATTTCTACCATTAAGAAATCCTGTGTAAGGTAGAAAGAGAGAAGATGGCAAGGATCCATTGTACCTTCAAAGGCAGTTAAGTGCACTTCATATTTTAGCTGTTCCAATCAAAACTGTTTTAATTACAAACATTTTGCTTATTTTCAGCCTGAAAAAAACATGCATTTGTTTGGAAACTGCTGATTTTTGACCAAGTCTGGAAACCTCCTCTCCTGAAAGAGAAAGGAACGCAATTGCAGTTTACTCAAGTTTTGATCGAAACTCTTGGTGCTCACATGACAACCTGAACAACAAAATGCTTTCTGTCTGGCCAGTAAACAATGAAGAGCAATCAGAGCCAATCTCATGTTTTCTGTGCATGGAGTTTGACAGGTATGGAATTCCAGCTTGGAAACACCCCCAAAGAAGTATGATAATTATACCTGTAGGTAGATTAGTCACAGAAACATGCAGCAGATTAAAACAAACACAAACATACACAGGCAGGGCTGAATTTTACTGGAAGGGAAGGAGTCCCGACATCGGGGTTCAAATCGGATTGTGTGGTCGCATGGAAGGCAGATTTTGCGGTCATAGTCCAATTAACGACTGGAAGGCTCGGGAAACGGCCAACAAGTGGGGTGGGGTGGGGGGAGGTGTGGGAGGAAGTCCTGGCAGCTGAAATGCAGGCATCATATTTAAAGGGAAGGCTGCACTCAAAGGCACCACATAAAGATGCAAATGGAAGGGAAGCTAAACAGGGGAGACTTTGAAGGAATGGCTGCAGTTGGAGGAAGGATGGCTCCCAGGGTTTGTGATTCCTCCCTGGAGGTTCTGCTCCAGGCAGCAAGGGCACAAAGAGAGAGGTGCTGTTCCTAGTGGACGGGAGGAGTATTTTTTTAGATTTAGAGATACAGCACTGAAACAGGCCCTTCAGCCCACCGAGTCTGTGCCGACCATTAACCACCCATTTATACTAATCCTACACTAATCCCATATTCCTACCATATCCCCACCTGTCCCTATATCCCCCTACCACCTACCTATACTAGGGGCAATTTATAATGGCCAATTTACCTATCAACCTGCAAGTCTTTTGCCTGTGGGAGGAAACCGGAGCACCCGGAGAAAACCCACGCAGACACAGGGAGAACTTGCAAACTCCACACAGGCAGTACCCAGAATTGAACCCGGGTCACTGAAGCTATGAGGCTGCGGTGCTAACCACTGCGCCACTGTGCCGCAGGAGGTCAATAAGCCTCACCAAGAAAGCATGGCCGCAGGTCGTAGAGGAAGTCAGCAGCTGCAGGGTTTTTGCACAAACACGGCAGCGATTCGATGACCTGGTGCAGTCTGGCAAGGTGAGTGGAATTCGTAATACAAAGCTTGCTGTCCTGGATGTTACAAAAGGCATCGATGAAATTGAGAACAGGTTGCCAACCCTGGCATCGGACATGACCAGGCACCAGCGTTCACAGCAAAATACACAGACTAGCCTCACAGTGGAGACCCTGGTCAGTCAGAATTAATCGCTACATTGCCAATACTAAATGGCCGCTTGTCGCAGGCCTCCGAGTGGTGCAATGCTGGGCACCAAAACTGGCACAGAATGACAACTGCAGCTGGGCAATAAAAGTGACACACTGTACATCTATGCTTGTAGGAGAAGCAAGCTCACAATGACAAGCAGCAGAGAAGAACAGGAGGTGGGTTGCCATTGCTACCTGTATTGACGTCGATGGAAGAAGAGGTAATGTAGCTAGGAGGGGCTGCAGCAAGGCAGCCTGTTGCAGGGTGAGGTCGAGCCCATTGAATGAATAACTTCATGGAGGCAGCCATGAAACGTTCTGATGAGCACTACCTATGATGCACCTGTGGCCAGTGATGAACACAGTGAGCTCCAGATGATGGACTGGCAGAAAGAGTTGGTGCAGCGCCCCAACATCACTCTTGTCTGTCTTGCAGGTCAAGTAGCAGATGAGGCACCGACGACAGCAGCAGAACCGCATGAGCCATCACAGGAGGAGCCACCATCTGAGGAAACAGCATCACATCATTCTAGTGTACCTGCCACCAGTGCAGGTACTCTCATGGCAGTGGGCATTGGAACACAGATAAAAAGGGTGGCACCAGCTGGTGAGTACAGCACAGAGGTGCGCAAACAGCTAATGGAGGTGGTGACAGCTGTGGCCACTCCCCATCAGAGGACTGAGAAAGGGCCCAGCGATGCTCAGTTTCAAGCAGATGGCAAGCTTTGGGAGTCATCAGCAAAGTATCAGGGTGAAATGTGTGGACATCTGCCAGAGCTCCCATGGGCTGTTTGCGCCCATGTGCGGATGATGGAGGAGCCCATTCATGCCATGAGTGACACCATGTCTCTGGCGAGTGACAGCATGGCCTCCTCCACTGAGAGAGTGCTGACCTTCATGGAGAGCCACATGCAGCATACCACCCAGTGGATGCAGGAGGTGCGCGCTGACCTGCGTACCATCAGCTCATCTATGAGCTCTGTGGAACGATGGGTGTGCAACATGGTCGTAAGACACTTGGACCCTTCACCAGATGCACAAGCACTTCAGGTAACCAGGGAAGGACAAGCAGGTTTTGAAAGGGTGGAGGAGTGGCTGCTGAAGCCGCTGAGGGCTCCTCTCAGGTAGCTCCAGGAGTGGATAGCGGCTCCTTGGCCCCTTTGACGGAGACACTAATGCTTCATGAAATTGCGATGATAGAGGTAGCTCCTGCATAGATGCAGATGGCCCCTCATCTGTCCTCTGGGCCTCGGGCATCCAGAGGACATCCGCCATAGTCACCCAATGCACTGGAGCAGAAAGGCATACAGCCTGCCTCCAGTTCAGTGACATGCACCAGGACAGCACAACGTAGGAGCACCTGCAACTGCTCGCGTAAATCCACTTAGTTGCATTTGGATCTCACTGGGGTGATAGTTTATTGTGGAATGTCAAAGATTTGGTTTAATGTGTCAAATGTAAGGTCATATTTTGCCTCAGAAAACATTTTGGGTGCTCATTTCTGCAGGCATCAGCTGGTGAGCTCGAGAAGGAGGTCATGAAAAGGTCTGCACTGCATGGACAATGGTTACTGTATGCCTTGGCTTAATGTCATGATGAGCCCATTGAGATGGTAAAGGCATTCATGAAAAGGCTACCAAGGCTATACGAGGGAGAAGATTGAATTGTTTACATGGAGATTTAAGAGAGGCTCGGGGGATACATATCTGCAAGAGTGATTCACTTGTCTCTCTGGCATGCATGACAATGCCCTTGATGGCAACCCTGTGGATGCATTTCAATTGCCACTCGGTCTCAAGCCCCCTTCAATCTTCCTCAACTAGGTCCTTATTTTCCAAGGCTACTTACTCCCACCGGAGCACCATGTTGTGCAGAGCTCAGCATTCCACCAGGATACCTGAGACCCTCGATGTGGCATACTTTAGAGCTCTGCCAGAGCTATCCCAGTATCTGAACCTGATTTCAGAAGGCCTATGGCCTGTTCAATGGTTGCCCTTGTAGTCATGTGGCAGCAGTTGTAGGTGTCCTCTGCCTCTTTATTGCAGCTCCACACAGGTGTAAGGTGTCATGTTTTCAGCGCGTAGAATCTTGTCACCTGGTATTCATTCATGAAGGCCTTCAGGCGGCCTGAAAAACTGAGGCACCTGGAACTGTCTCAGGATGAATGAGTGACAGCTTCCTGGGAACCTTGCAAACACTTGGAGCAGCCTTTTGTGGTGGTCACATACATTCAGCGAGTGGAAATCCATCCAGTTGACAAAGGCTCCTGGCTGCTCTGCGAGAGCATTGAAGGTCACATACGTGCAGTCGATTACCTGCTGCAGCTGCAAGAATCCAGTGATAGCCCCAAATCCAACTGCCCTCCCAGCCTGACTGGCCTGATATGTGCAAAACTGTATGTATTGGCCTGTCATCTCGTACATGGCATCCGTGGCCAGCTTGATGCAGTGATGAGCTACTGACTGGGATATCCCACAGTTATCTCTAGAGGATCCCCGGACTGATCATGAGGCATGCAAGTTGAGTGTCAATGTGACCATCACCGCCACAGGCAATGGGTGGCCACCACATCCCATTGACCTCAAATTCTTCTCCAGCATTGTGCACAGCTGTGACACCATTTGACTGGAGAGACGCAGTCTTTGCTGGCACTGATGCTTCGACATCTCCATGAAGCAGAGCCTTTGTTGATAAATCCTTTTGGCTAGCCACTCCTTCAGTGACCATGCACCTCCATTTGTAGCCGTCGGCACCCTCCGCGCCCCCTTTCACCCTCATAAGCCTCCTCTGGGTTTCGCAGTCCTGCTTCCTGTGGCTGCACCTCTCTCTCCCTCTCACACACATTCTCCGCCTCACTGTAAGACTCAAACTCTGAGTGCATGAGATTCATATCTAATTGAAGGGCTCATATCTTAAAGCCTCTCAATCCCCTCACTCTGCGTGCATGAGTTGCACCACAGAGAGGCCCTTCCAATAATCTGCCTCTGAAATGTGCTCCCACTTTGCAGTGCCTTTGGTGTATCACTCTCGTGCCTTATTGCTTTTCGCTCTCCCTGTGTTACAATGCTGCTGCTCTCAATGGCTTCTACCTGCTGCCACCATTCACCTGCCGCTGAACTCTTGCCTTCGTATAGCTGGCGAGCCGCTGAAGCTCCATTGGATCTGGTGCACTCCCTTAAAATTTAAAAAGCACCTCAAAATAGAAGATAATTGGCTTCTTAACAGGCTCAACTGCTTGCACACCGTCACTATGTGTGCACTCGACCCCACTGCCCGACCGCCTCCGGGAAAATTGACCATCAGCGGGAACATGTCGGAATTCTGCTCCGCACCCAACCTCCAAGCCCGGGGCCAGTAAAATTCCACCCAGTTTCTGAAGCACACCCTGCAATTTATGTGCTGTATTGTCCTCAAACTGTGAAAGTTAAACATGTTGTGCTACAAATTCTCACCTAAATAATAGTCACCTTTGTTAAAAGCAAACGTCTAGGTCTTAAGATTTGACATTATCTCACTGCATTTCTTAGCAACATTATAAATGTTTTGGAGAAGACAGATCAGGTTGACCAAAAAAACTGAATCATCACAATCTTTGCACAACCTCATTCTAAAACAAGTTCCGTAGTGCTACTAAAAAAAATATTTTTAATCTTGTCACACCCAAAAAACAAGACTCTACAGATTAATACATAATGATACTTCTATTCTCAAGAATGTTTCTACCATTGGTCGACCACGTTTAAAAGTTTTAGCTAACACAACACAGGGAACACCTTTAAACAGTAACTGCTTAGAACAGTCCCACGTTTGTAATGACATGAGATTGAATTCCAGCAAGTAGTGCAACACCACCTTAAAAAGCTACTGACACTAAAGGCCTGTTCGGGTCTACAAATGAAACCCGACCCGCGCCCGACCTGACCACTGGAATGAAGTTGATTATATTAAAGAGGTTGTGCTCTACTTCGGATGGAATCGCGCACTGCAGACTAGTAAGGAGCGTTTCCCGCCTTGACGTCCTGGCTGCCACTGTGTCCGACCCGGCCCGAGCCCGAATGCTGGACCTGGAAGAGCGATCAGACCCGATCCGAACCCGACACATGCCGTCAGGTCCCGTCAGGTTCGGATCGGGTAGCCATGCTCTAACTGACACTACTTTAGCAAACTTTTTTAAAAATGTAATTTTAGACTGTTAATTTTAGTGCATTTTGCTTATAGTAAAAATGTAGCCAGCACTTGAGCAGTTGAGCAGAACTCTGTGGGTGGATGCAAAAATCCCTTTTGCATGACCCGAGACAAAATCAGAGCTGTGGTTTAACTTTGTTGTGCCAGTTCAGTGATTTTCCCAGGTTGTTGCACCTGTCAGCAGCAGCATAATGGCATCACAAATGTACCTCCACCTCACCCAGAGTACATCACACAATTAAAATAAATCTTTGGCAGAGCCTAATATTTTGTATAAAACAAATATAGATGTTTAGTTGTCTTAATCACTCGATGAAGATTTCAAACTTTCCAGTTGTATCTTCTTGATCTATTAAACAGACCTGCTTCACAAGACCTGCAGCCCAACATTCGAAAAACCTTTCAGCTCAGGAAGTACTTTTGATTTGTACGAAAGCATGCTACTATTAAAGGCAATTTGCAATAAGAAAATCCAGATATGTGAGAATGCAATAATGTGCAAGTTGATAAAAAAAGATCCAAGTCAGCAAGTTCAGATTACATAATTTACGTCCATTGGTTTTGGAAACTTTGAAAGCCTATTAAAATGTCAGCAGCCTGAAAGATAGACAATTCAACTTAAGAGCGAGCATTTGCTCAACTGCAAAACCTCTTGCCCCAATCCAGATGTCACCAGTACAATGCAGCTTTTCTTAAAAATGACCTTGGGAATAAAGTGTCTTCCAAAATACTTTCGTTAAGTGCTTGAGGTTTTGGGTGTGGCTGATATGAACTTTTAAAACTAGGTACACAAAGATAAATAGATAATAAAGGAGACTACAGGAAATAGGGCTCTTGACAGTTAGTGAGAATTTACCAGAATATTGCAATGGACAACAAATATTACACAACTGCACTCTTTTCCAGTCAATGGAGTGAGATAAAATAGTAACTATAGACATAAAAACCAAAAACAAGATTTTGAATGAAAAAGCAGTTTTGGTGAGGGGAAGAGAAAATATAATTTTTTTTTAAGAGATACAGCACTGAAACAGGCCCTTCGGCCCACCGAGTCTGTGCCGAACATCAACCACCCATTTATACTAATCCTACACTAATCCCATATTCCTACCAAACATCCCCACCTGTCCCTATATTTCCCTACCACCTACCTATACTAGTGACAATTTATAATGGCCAATTTACCTATCAACCTGCAAGTCTTTTGGCTTGTGGGAGGAAACCAGAGCACCCGGAGAAAACCCACGCAGACACAGGGAGAACTTGCAAACTCCACACAGGCAGTACCCGGAATCGAACCACTGCGCCACTGTGCCGCAGTAGGGAAGATTAGAAAGTACAGTCCCCAAGATTCCCAATCATTATCAAATGATCCTTGTGGAAAACTGGTACATGAACAGGTTTGGGCTCAGTTCTGATGCTTCTCCTGGACTCACATAAGATGCCAGAGACTGCTGACATTCATATTCCACCAGAAAAGGAAATGCCTTCAGGAAATGAGGAGAGAAACTTGTAAGAAAAGAAAGAGAAGCAGAAGAACAAAGATCTTTGAATGTCATTGGTACAATATCTGAGCACTGTGATCTTGGGAACTTTAGGTAGCACACTGGGGCATTAAACTCCACACAAGCTAAAAATGAATTCAAAATTTGTAGCTCCAATTTGCAGCGCAGCCATGGAAAAATTATTATATTGATAAGAAAAATTTCCACCAACTTGTTTTTTAAAGTTTTAAACAAAGTCAAAATGTCACATCCCTTTAAAGTAATTTATGTGCTGATATGATCTACATCATTGTTAACAGCACCTCAACAGCACTGTAGGTGTACCTCCCCCACATGGACTGCAGTGGTTCAAGAAGGCAGCTCACCACCACCTTCTCAAGGGCAATTAGGGATGGGCAATAAATGCTGGCCTTGCCAGCGACGCCCACATCCCTGGAATAAATAAAAAAAAGATTATGGCCTTGATTTTCCAGCTAAAACAATGGGTAGTTTAATGGCACTCACCGCTACTAATAAAGCATCCAGCAATTTATGGCGAGCAAGAGATACTTTGTGAACTGCAAATTACAAGTTAATTGGCAGTAATTATCAAATAAACTCACCATAGAAAGTTAGGCTGGTACTTAACAGCCCAAATGCTTTTTTAATGAGGAGATTTTGGTTTCTGCAATGCCAATCAACCTCTCCAGCCTAGAAAGAGAGCAATTGTGAGTCTCATTCCTACAGGTAGTAGATTGTTAGCAAGAGATTTTTTTTACATTTGTTCTTAGGGTGTGAGTCGCTGGCAAGGCCAGTGTGTATTGTCCATCCTTAAATGCATTTGAGAAGATGGTGGTGAGCTGCTTTCTTGAACCTCTGCAGTCCATGTGATGTAGGTACACCCACAGTGCTGTTAGGGAGGGAAATTTAAATGTTTTATTTCTGTTTCTCAGCTTCTCTTTGTTTTTTTTTTCTTTTCCCTCAATCCAATCTTTCTTTTTCTCTCTTTTCATACCTGATTTAATTCTATTTCACTCCATTTCCTTCCTGGTCATTCCTCCCTCTTTCCCAATCCTTAAATCTCAATGGTTAAGGAGATTGATTGTATGCGAGACAGCATGGTGGAGCCTCAAAGCTTTTGTGAAGTGGAGGCCTCGATACACTTACTGGGTGAGAACAGTGGAGTGTGCATTGGTTCCACAAGCCTGTGACAAGGCGAAGTAAACTAGGGGCAAGGGAAGTCAGGGAGGAGGACACAGGCCTAGGAACAAAGGAGATTCAAACCTTGAGCATGACTGATTTTTTTTCCCGAAAATATACTTTATTCATAAAAATCTGTAAAAAAAAAATACATTACAAAGCAGTTCAAAACAGTTCCAAGTTGACATTCCAGAAAGTGCAAAGGAAATCAGTTTTCTTCAATACTGAAGTGAGTTGCCTCACAACCCTTCCAGTCCATTTTACATGCAATGTACATTTTACAGCAAAACCATATTTTGGTGCATATAGCCCAAGGGGTTTTCCATGGGTCCAGCCCCTCATGTTCCCTATGGCGGGAGGATCTTACACAGTAGTGACAATAACCAATTACCTGAGGCTCAATTTCCCTTTAAAATTACTGAATGCTTCCTACTCAGTCTGTTAGGTTTAGTCCCTTTACGGTTACTGTCTTTTCAAAAGAACATGTGATTCTCCTTGTTAGTTGCAGTCTAGTTATTTGGCATAACCCTCAAGACTTGGAAAAGCCTCTCTTTATATATTATGGTGAATCACTATCCCCCCAGGCAATCTTTCCACCACCCACATGGAAAGTGAGGAAAATAAAAGCACTGCAAATCAACCACATACCACAGATGCATTACTGAGGGCCACCAAGCTCTTGGTCCACAGAGGAGGGAGAAGAGCAACAATAACAAACAGCAATCCAAAACAAAAAATTTCATTGATGTATCACCTTTGACATTGAAAATCATTCTAAAACATTCCACAGGGCTATGAGGAAAAATGGATGTCGACACAAAAATGCAGAGAGAGACTCAGATTTGTGACCAAAAGGTTGCTTAAAGAAGTTGATCTTAAGGATGGGAGGGCAAGAATGTTGCACAGAGTTGCTGCAGGATTTTCCCTTGGGTGGGGGTGAAATCAGAGGTTGGGCCCATTTCAAAGTCTCAAACCTCCTCTCGGGGAGAAACAAACAGTCTGGGACCCCGATTTTCACGGGGGCACCCTCTTAGTTGGCCTGGAGACTGGCTCGCCATTCAATTAAGGATGGTGGGCGGGCTCTCGAAGCTGGAGGACCAATCAGAGGCCTTCCAGCTTGAAAAGAACAGCAGGCTGTAATAGAGGGCATTAACCGAGGTAGTGATTCAAAATGGAAGTGTCCTCTCTCCAACTTTTTAAAACTTAAATTCAAAATAGATCTTGCAACCAGGCCACCAAACTGGGGGGTGGGAGTTGCTCTAGAGGGAGCCTGCAGCTGCTCCTGCACCCAGGCAGGCAGGGAGGGCCTCTAGGCTTGCCTGGAGCACTGGGTCTCTGGTCTGCCGCCAAAAGGCTGCCCCCAGGCACCTAAATTGGCCTCTGCCGTCTGTGGGTAACTGGAAAATCATTTACTTGGCTTCAACAGGCTCTTAACGAGCCATGCCAACCATCTTCCATAGAGCAATGAGAAAAAATGGATGTTGGCACAAAAACGCAGAGAGAGATTAGGAGTTGTGACCAAAAGGTTGGTTGAAGAGGTTGATCTTAAGGATGGGAGGGTGTGAATGTTACAGGCGCGTAGCCCTGCGACCCATAGATCCTGCCTCCACAAAAATGGCCCGGGTCAGGGAGCTGGCACATCGGCTGGCGGGGCTATTTTTAGCGCCCACCCGCCTACGATCCCAGCCCCAGCAAGGGCTGAAAATCGAGCCCTTAAAGGCAAAATCACCAATAATGGAGTGAAGGAGAAAGACACGCAAGAGCTACAATAAGAAGAACAAAGTTTAGTGTGGGGCTGGAGGAAATTGCAGAGATAGGGAAGAGCAAGGCCCTGGAGAAATTAAAAAAAAATGAACGTTAAATTGCATGTCATGGCGTTTTGATAGAGTACATATGAGTTCCCACAAGCAGGAGGTTCAATGAGCAGAGGACACAGATCTGAGGTAATTGCCAAAAGAACCAGAGGGGAGATCATGAGAATTTTGTTTTAATTGACGCAGTAATTTATGATGATCTGGAATGCATTGGATGGTGGAAGCAGATTCAACTGTAAGTTTGAAAATGGGAACTGGATAAATATTTGAAGGGAAAATTATTACAGGACTACAGGGAAAGTGCGGGGGAGTGGAATTAATTGGATAGCTCTTTCAAAGAGCTGGCACAGACACGACGGGCTGAATGGCCTTCTTCTGTGTTGTATCATTCTATGATTTGCATACCAGGAGCCAATGTAAGTCGTGAGGATGGGATGGGGGAACAAGCAATATGATAGCGAACAGGATTTACTGTGGATAGGATATGATCAGCAGTTTTGGAGCCGTAAGGAAAGAACAGCATTGGAATAATCAGATCTGGGAGGGAATGAGGGATTGTACGAGAGTTTCAGTGGCAGATGGACTGAGATAAAGGCAGAGATGGGTGTAGGCAGTCTTTATAACGGACAGGATATATGGTCAGACACTGAACATGGGGCCAAGCAGGAGACCCAATGTTTCAAACAGTTTGGTTCTGCCTGGGACAGTGATCAGGGAAGGGCAAGCCGCAGTAAGAAATCAGAGTTTGTCAAAGGGGCGAAGTACAATGGCTTTGGTCTTCCAAAATGTTGAGCTGAAAGAAGCGAGGATTGATCCAAGACTAAATATCAAATTAGCAATTTGACAATATAGAGGCAGTGGGCAGGCTCAGAGAGATAGTGAGGATAAGCTGGGTATCTTTGGTGTAAATATAAAGCTGACCCCATATTTTCTGATAATATTGCGAAGAGTCAACATGTAGACGTGGAAGAGGAAGGGATGAGGGATGGATCTTAGGGGTCTCCTGAGGTGATGGTGCAGGTTTGGAAGGAGAAACCATTGCTAGAGATGCTTTTGCTAAAGTCAGATAGGCAAAAGTAGAACCAAGTAAAGGCAGTAACAAGGAGTCAAATCAAGTTGGAGATACTCATAGAGTCATACAGCACTGAAACAGACCCTTCGGCCCACCAAGTCTGTGCCGACCATCAACCACCCATTTATACTAATCCTGCATTAATCCCATATTCCCTACCACATCCCCACCTTCCCTCAATTCTCCTACCACCTACCCACACTTGGGGCAATTTACAATGACCAATTTACCTATCAACCTGCATGTCTTTGGCTGTGGGAGGACACTGGAGCACCCGGCGGAAACCCATGCGGTCATAGGGAGAACTTGCAAACTCCGCACAGGCTGTACCCAGAACCGAACCCGGGTTGCTGGAGCTGTGAGGCTGCAGTGCTAACCACTGCGCCACTGTGCTGCCCTTAGATTCACAGAAACATAGAATGGTTGCAGCACAGAAGGAGGCCGTTCAGCCTGTGTCAGCTCTATGCAAGAGCAATTTAGCTAACCCCACTCACCTGTCCTTTTCCCATAGCCCTGCAATTTTTTTCTCTTCAGGTGCTTATCCAATTTCCTTTTGAAAGCCAAAATGCATCTGCCTCCACCACTCTCTCAGGCCAGATCCTAACCACTCCCTGTGTAAAAAGGTCAGAGCGTGCAAGGCCAACTTTCAGGATATAAACATGGAATTACGAAAAAAGATGAGCATTGACCTGCAGAGTGACCGATTCAAGGACCTTGCAGAAGAAAGGAGGTTGGAGGTGAGGTGGTAGTTAGTGAAGACAGTTGGTACAACCATGGATCTTTCTTTGAGGAGTAGAGTGCTTTGGAAAGGGAGAGAAGAGTGCTTGAGGAACAAAAGCCATTCAGCAGCATTGAGGTGAGGAAGTAGGCCTCTTGAGTGGGTGAATTGGAAGTGGAAAGGGTGACTACACTAGGTGGGGTTTTGGCTTAAGTGGCAAGGGGAGGGGTGACATCAAAGCAGCAGATGCAACTTAATAAATGGTCTCTACTTTGATGAAGAATAAATCCATGCGCCCTTTCCATTCTGTTGAACAGAATACATTACTGCCTAAAATTAAGTGAACATCTAGGAATGAAGCACAGATCTTTGTGGGCGAAATTGTTGGAGTTACTGGGAGATGTGATGGATGTGATTAGTCATTTCTGAATTGTTAAAATGATTTGTGTATACAAATACAAGTATTTGTGTACAAATGTTATTACTAGGAAACTAGTACTCGAAAATGCTGTAATTCTTATTTTTTCAGCAATGTGACAGATGCTGGTTCACAAAAAAGGAATTTGAATCTTTGGCTGTATTTTATTGCATATCAGCAAGTCATGCTGCCGGGGCTGAAAGTGGAAGATGACCCCACTCCAGCAGGCAGCGCAACCCGGGCAGCATATTGCCAGCAGAGGTAATAAACAGGCTCCCACTGGGAGCGCCATCCAATTAAGGACGTTGGTCTGCCGCCCACCCCCTCACCCCCCAAGAGCTGCCAGCCCAAACAAAGGAAAAATAGCTCAGCAGCGCCACTGCTAGCAGTGGCCATTGCTAAGACTGCAACTCCAGGGAGAAGGTGTCTCAATGGTGAGGCAACTAGGAATAGAGTGGAGATAGGTTGAGGGAATCTGGGACCTCAATCGGGGGAGGATATCATGTACAGGCAGTGCCATTGCTGCTAGGGTGGCCATTGCTGCCATGGGGCCATTCCATGGACCATGGAGTGCCCATAAAAGGAGCCCACCCACCAACACACAAATCCTGCAGATTTCACTGGGCGGTCTCTCCCCACATGGCTACAGGCCCTCCCAATGCAGGAAAAATGCCTGAGGAGGTGGGAAGTGGCTCTTAATTGGCTACTTAATTCGCTCAATTGACCACCCGGCAGGCAGCCAAGCCATCAAAATTCCCACCTTCAGCTCCCTTCCCGACACCTTTCCCTGCCATTTTGCAAGCCCTTCCGCCGCCAAGCCCATTGTGTTGGTACTTGCTTGAATTTGTAAAATTTGAGCCAATTGGATTGCCTAAAAATCACCCAATTGGAAAACTATGTCAGACACTTTATGCACACTAGCCAATAATGGATTTACTTTCTATTCTTTGAAATCATATTCTAAAACATTGGATGCCAACTTGTTACATTGGCCACGCAGCTTTTTTCTTTAAAACACTCAAATAGCAACCTTGTAAATGGTAAGGTTAGTACTACTAAGGTCTTTAAGTTAGTGTAACTTAATAATTACGAATTAGAAAGTGCTGTTTGGACAGTTGTGTGAGGGATTTCTCCGATTTTGGTCTCTTGCTTTTCTTTTCTGCCTTTTCAACCTCCACGGTACAGGGAAGAAGCTGATTGGCAAGTAACAATTACGTTACTCTACTTATTACATTAGCAATTATTAGTTTGTAAAGCGTATTAATGGCAGGGCAGCTCGGCCAAGAGGAATGTGCCTCCTGTGGTATGTGGGAAGTCGTAGACGCACCATGTGTCCTTGACATACACATCTGCAGGAAGTGTCACCTACTGCAGAAGCTTGAGTTCCTGGTTTCAGAACTTTGAGTGGTGGCTGGACTCACTGTGGCACATCCGTGAGGCAGAGAACTATGTGGATAGCACGTTTCAGGAGGTCGTCACCCCGGAGCTTAAAGGAGCCCACCAAAGAGGGACTGCCTGGCTGCCTGCCAGACAAGAAAGTCAAGGCAGGTAGGGCAGGAATCCCTGGAGGGCATCAGTATTCAGTTCCGAATACCGATGGGAGAGAGCGTTTCTCTGGAGAGTGCAGCGAGAGTCATGACCAGAGTGCCATGGGTGGCTCAGCTGTGCAGGGAGGGAGGAAAAAAGACAAGAGACCAATAGTGGTAGGGGATTCTATAGTGAGGGGAACAGATAGGCATTTCTGTGGTCACAGTCATGACTCCAGAATGGTATGTTGCCTCCCTGGTGCAAGGGTCAAAAGATATTACCAAGCGGCTACAGAGAATACTTGAGGGCGAGGGTGCACAGCCAGAGGTCGTGGTCTACACTGGTACCAACAATATAGGAAGAAAGAGCGATGAGGTCCTGCAGGCTGAGTTTAGGGAGTTAGGAAAGAGATTAGCAAGCAGGACCTCAAAGGTAGTAATCTCTGGATTACTCCCAAGGCCAAGTGCTAGTGAGTATAGAAATAGGAAAATACACCAGATGAATGAGTGGCTGGAGAGATGGTGCAGGAGGGAGGGCTTCAGATTTCTGGGGCATTGAGACCAGTTCTGGTCAAGGTGGCACCTGTACAAGCTGGACAGTCTACACCTGAACAGGACCAGGACAAATATCCTCACAGGAAGATTTGCTAGTGCTGTTGGGGATGGTTTAAACTAGTTTGGCAGGGGAATGGGAACCTGAAGCCAGTTTCAGATAGGGCAATTTCAGGGCAGGGAACAGGAGGCAGAAAATTAGCGAGTGACAAAGACAGAAGAAGCAAAGGTTTAAAAGTGTGCAGCACAGAAATTTGGTACTGTTAAAAGGTATTTACTGAAATGCAAGGAGTATAGTAAATAAAGCCGATGAAGTGAGGGCACAGATAGACACATGGCAGCCTTACATCATTGCTATAACCAAAACTTGGCTTAAAGAGAGGCAAGAATGGGAGTTCAACATACCTGGATATAGAGTTTTCAGGCAGGATAGAGAGGGGGATAAAAAGGAGGGGGTGTAGCATTATTGGTTAAGGTGTCAAAAGCAGCTGTGAGGAGCAATGATGTGCTAAATGAATCATCAATTGAGACCATATGGGTTGAGCTCAGAAATAAAAATGGGACAACCACACTACAGGAGTGTACTATAGACCCCCAAATAGTGAGAGTTAGAACAACAAATATGTAGGCAAATTTCTGGAGTGCAAAAATAGGTCAATAATAGTTGGGGATTTCAACTACCCTCATATCAATTGGGATACAAACAGTGTGAAGGGAACAGAGGGGAGAAAATTCTTGAACTGCCTTCAAGAGAACTTCTTTAGCCAGCACACAACAAGCCCAACAGGAGGGGACGCAATTCTAGACTTCGGTAATGAAGCTGGGCAAGTGCACCAAGTAGCAGTGGGTGACCATTTTGGAGATAGTGACCATAATACAGTTAGTTTTAGCATAATCATGGAAAAGGACAAAGATAAAACAGGAGTAAAAGTTCTAAATTGGGGTAAGGCAAATTTTACGAGACTGAGAGATGATCTGGCGAAAGTGGACTGGATACAGCTACTTAAAGGAAAATCAGTGGCAAACCAGTGGAAGGCATTCAAAAGAGAGATTGTACAGGCATAGTGTCGGCCATGTCCCCACAACGATAAAGGGTGGTATGGCCAAATCTAGAGCCTCCTGGTTATCTAGAAGCATGCAGGGTAAGTTAAAGCAGAAAAAGAAAGCTTACGACAGTCACAAAAAAACTTAATATTTTAGAAAGTCTAGAGGAGTATAGCAAGTGCAGGGGTGAAGTAAAAAAGGAAATTAGAAAAGCAAAGAAAGGACATGAAAAATTATTGTCAGGTAAAATGAAGGAAAACCTAAAGATGTTTTCTCAGTACATTAAGAGCAAGAGGTTAACTAAGGAAAGGATAGGGCCTATCAGAGATATGCAAGGGAACTTATGCATGGATGCAGAAGATGTGGGCAGGATTCCTAATGAGTTTTTTGTCTCTGTCTTCATAAAGGAGAGTGATGATGTAGACATTGTAGTAAAAGAGGAGTGTGAAATATTCGATACGATAAGCATAATGAGAGAGGAAGTACTAGAGGGTCTGACATCCTTGAAAGTGGATAAATCGCCAGGGCTGGATGGATTGCATTCCAGGTTGTTAAAAGGATGCCAGGGAGGAAATAATGGATGTGCTGAGGATCATCTTCAAATCCTCACTGGATATGGGCAAGGTGCCAGAGGATTGGAGGTCTGCGAACGTTGCACCATTGTTGAAAATGGGTGCGAGGGATAGGTCAAATAATTATAGGCCGGTCAGTCTGACCTCGGTGGTGAGTAAATTGTTAGAATCAATTCTGAGACACAGGATAAACTGCCACTTAGATAGGCATGGATTAATCAGGGATAGTCAGCATGGATTTGTTAAGGGAAGGTCACGTCTTACTAACTTGATTGAATTTTTTGAGGAAGTGACAAGAAGGATTGATGGGGGTAGCGCAGTAGATATGGTCTACATGGATTTTAGTAAGGCATGTGACAAGGTCCAACAAGGCAGTCTGGTCAGAAAAATGAAAGCTAATGGGATACAGGGGAATGTGGCAGGTTGGATCCAAATTTGGCTCAGTGACAGGAAGCAAAGGGTAGTAGTCGACAGATGTTTTTGTGAATGAAAAGTTGTTTCCAGTGGTGTTCCACAGGGCTCAGTGTTGGGTCCTTTGCTGTTTGTCGTATATATTAATGATTTGGACTTAAATGTGGGAGGCATGATTGTGAAATTTGCTGAAGACACAAAAATTGGCCGTGTAGTTGATAGTGAAGAGGATAGCTGTAGACTCCAGAATGATATCAATGGTTTGGTTGAGTGGGCAGCAAAGTGGCAAATGGAATTCAATCTGGAGAAGGGTAAGGTAATGCATTTGGGGAGGGAAAACAAAGCAAAGGAATACACAATAGATGGGAGGATATTGAGAGGGGTAGAAGTGAGAGACCTTGGAGTGCATGTCCACAGGTCCTTGAAGGTGGCAGGACAGGTAGGTAGAGTGGTGAAGAAGGCATATCGAATGCTTTCCTTTATTGGCCGAGGTATAGAATACAAAAGCAGGGATGCAATGCTGGAACTATAAAATGCTGGTTAGGCCACAGCTGGGAGTATTGTGTACAATTCTAGTCACCACATTACAGAAAGGAGATAATTGCTTTGGATAGAGTACAGAGGAGATTTACAAGAATGTTGCCAGGGCTTGAAAGTTGCAGCTATGAGGAAAGATTGAATCAGCTAGGATTGTTTTCCTTAGAAAAGAGGAGGGTTAGGGGTGACTTAATTGAAGTGTACAAAATTATGAGGGGTCTAGGCAGACTGGACAGGAAGCCAAGACCTGCTACCCGACATGTGTCAGGCTCAGGTCAGGTCGGGTCGCACTTTGGGGTCCGGCATTCGGGCTCGGGTCAGATCGGGCACACTCTATCAACACCTTAGATAAGTGACTTTAATGTTAATTTGCTTTTTGGACTGTAAAGGTGGTTTTGCTACATTTACTTTAAGCTTGTGCAGGTAAGGAACAAAGTGAAAAACGGAAGGTAGGTTAACTGATGGTCAGGTCGGGTACGAGAAAAAATGGAAGGGCTCAGGCCAGGTGGGGTTATGTCGGGCTCAGGTTGGGTCTCTTTTGCAGACCCAAGCAGGCCTTTAACATGAAGGACCTGTTTCCCCTAGCGGACAGGTCAATTACCAGGGGGCACAGATTTAAGGTGATGGGTAGAAGGATTAAAGGGCACATAAGATTTTTTTTTTTTTTAGAGATACAGCACTGAAACAGGCCCTTTGGCCCACCGAGTCTGTGCCGACCATTAACCACCCATTTATACTAATCCTACACTAATCCCATATTCCTACCACATCCTCATCTGTCCCTATACATCCTCACCTGTCCCTATATTCCCCTACCACCTACCTATACTAGGGGCAATTTATAATGGCCAATTTACCTATCAACCTGCAAGTCTTTTGGCTGTGGGAGGAAACCGGAGCACCCGGAGGAAACCCACGCAGACACAGGGAGAACTTGCAAACTCCACACAGGCAGTACCCTGAATTGAACCCGGGTCGCTGGAGCTGTGAGGCTGCGGTGCTAACCACTGCACCCAGAGGATGGTGGGTGTCTGGAATTCACTGCCAGGATCGGTGGTGGGGGCAGAAACCCTCAACTTATTTAAAAAGGTACCTGGACCTGCAGCTGCACCTGAAGTGCTGTAACCTTCAAGGTTATGGACCAGGTGCTGGAAGGTGGGATTGGGCGGCTAGTTTGTTTTTGGCCATGCAGACACGATGGGCTGAATGGCCTCCTCTGTGCTGTAATTTTTCTATGGTTCTATGGTTCAATCCTATTTGTTCTTATGTTTTGTTTTTGCTGGTTTCTCCAGTTTTAATTTTGTCGAGCTGGCAGTCTGGAAAAGGCTAGTTTTAGCACCATTCCCTCACTGGTGGATAAATCATAAATTAGAACATTAAGATCTGTTGATAGCAGAACTGTGAAATATGAAAATTAACAGGAACAAGGATTTAAATTCATGCCTGACCTCCAAGGCTCCATGCTATGTACCATTATGGCACATGAAGACACTTTGGTTTGAATTACTGCCTTTATCAATGTTATCCTCATTTATAGCGAATTAGGTCTACAAATACTATCAATGTCCTGCAGTACCTATCATCACAACAAGTCAAACAGCTATCAGTATCATTATTACAATTAATGGTTAACTGGAATTAACTGAAATAGAAATGCAAGAGGATTTTGTTTATTCCAACTGTCAATGTTTCTGAGTAATCTACTGGAAGAAAGACCACACCCTGGTGTTTCCAAATTTATTTTCCTCTCTTATGAAATCTGTCTTTTAACCAAAGTACCACCCGTTAACATCTGAATTTAAAAATATGACAAAATCCAAATTACTCAAGAGTTCCCAAACTCATTCAAAACCAAATTAACCACATAAGTCTCTCAGTTATGTAGCCAACTACAAAATGGAATCAAATATTCTCCCAATACCAACATGTCAATAATATGTTTTGCCACTTCCAAATTATCTTCAAATTTTCCAACGACATCTATGTTATAGGGACATCGAAAAGAGCTTAAATATTTGACAATCATTTGAAGAACCCCCATTACCTGCAGAGATGTGTTAACTCAGACGCATTGGGGAGGAGCTCTGCTTAGTTGGAAAAAAATGCTGAATGCTGGGGGGCCAGTGATAAAAAGGATAATCATTAAGCAGCAATGAAAAATGTATTACGTACCGACAAGCCTTGTGTGCACACTGTCCATGATTGCAGAGAGAATGGAGGCGCTTCAACTTCCCCATTCTCCCCGATGTGCTGCTTCCTCTTCTAACGGCCCTCACAGGCTCCAAAAGACAGAATAAAAGCAAAATACCGCAGATGCTGGAAATCTGAAATACAAACCAGAAATGCTGGAAATAGCAGGTCTGGCAGCATCTGTGGAGAGAGAAGCAGAGTTAACGTTTCAGGTCAGTGACCCTTGTTCAGAACCCCTGATGGTCTTTGACCTGAAACGTTAACTCTGCTTTTCTCTCCACAGATGCTGCCAGACCTGCTGAGTATTTCCAGCATTTCTTGTTTTTATTCCAAAACCCAGAGGTTGTCGACCAAGTGCATCTCAGCAGTCACAGCAGGGATTTGTGCAGCCTACTTCTACCTCTGCTGAACCACATAGAGAAAAGGAGCAAAGTTTTGTAGTTACACATGGTATGCACAGAGGTTATGTGTTATGTTACGTTTCCATGATTTAGTATAATCACAAAATTTGTCACTTTCCCGTGTTGCCCATTTTTGGTTGCAACTTTCCTTTGACAGCACCTTCCAAACCCGCAACCTCCACCACCTAGAAGGACAAGGGCAGCAGATGCATGGGAACACCACCAAGTCACACACCATCCTGACTTGGACCTATATCGCTGTTCCTTTGCTGTCGCTGGGTCAAAGCCCTGGAACTCCCTTCCTAACAACACTTTGGGTGTACCTACCCCACATGGACTGCAGCAGTTCAAGAAGGCAGCTCACCACCACCTTCTTAAGGGCAATTAGGGATGGGCAATAAATGTTAGCCTAGCCAGTGACGCCCACATCCTATGAACAATTTAATAAAATCTTGCCTTTTCAGTTCTTTGATGATGATTGGGAAGACATGCATTGATGGGAACCTATGTGGGCGTGCGGCGGGTGGAGGGTGGAGTGATGCAGTGATGTACAATGGGTGGTTGGTTGGCAACAAGACTGCTTTGTGTCAGTGGGATGAGGATGGGGATGAGAATGGCTGTTGGATGTAGTTTTTATATGGAACGGGTGATGGCAACTAACTGAACATTACAGATAAAAGGGAATCCCTGGCTTCCTGGGCAGCTTTGATGGCGTTGCACTCTTCCTCCTCCTCCTTGGAATTGTTGGCAGATTATGGCTGCACAGTGCCTTGTTCCTCCTTCAGCTCTCATTCTCACGGCTGCTCAATGTTGTGCAGAGCTCAGCACCTCACAATCAATCTGGAAACCTTGGCTCCTGAATGCTGAAGCATGCCTCCAGAGTTCTCCAGACAACTGAAGTGCATCTTCAGCATGCCCACTGCTCGTTTAGTGACACAGCTTGGTGGTCATCTGGCTATGCGGGCATGGCCTTTGGGCTTCATTGAAGGAGTTTGTTCATGATGTCATCAGCCAAATTTGAAGGGGATGTCCTTCATCTCCTAGAAACCACCCCTTAAGTCTGCTTCCAGGTCCAAAGAGTTGAGGGAGCATGGGCTGCCGCAGGGCAAAAGCTTCATGGCAGCTCCCTAAGAATCTGGTGCACACCTGCATAAACTTTTACAAGTGGTTGCACACCAGCTGCACATTGAAATCGCTTGCTGCTGAAGGTTATTTTGACCCTTGGCTATGGTCCACTCTAAGGCAGCCCAGGTGCCACCCTGATCTAAGTCTCAGAATGCCCTAAGTGTATAAACTAACCTACCATAAGTACACTGAATAAACCCTATCTCAGTGGTAGGCAAGAAAGCAGCTGTGAACATGGAGTATTGATTGCAATTTTTACCCGATTTTTAATGAGCCTTACAAACTTGTTTTGTGTTTGTGCCCTGGGCCTGAATTTATTCGTGTGCTGCGCTCCTCGGAAGTGTGCTTTCAACTCGGCAGCCTTCTGACATGGAAGTGCTGCCGAGGAGCCCCCGCAATATTACGTGCGGGGGTTCATTTAAATAGATGGGGGCAGAGCAGCGGTCCCCGATGACGTGTAGGGGATGGCCACCGCGTCCCTGGCAACGGCATCTGCTGCCATTTTTAAAGGGCTTTAAGCCCTAAGCAGAGATTTAAATTTTTAAAGGGACCAGGATTTTAACTTTTAATGAAAACAGTAAATTTAACATCAAAGCGCCACTTCCACCCCTCCAATGATCACACAATAAATATATTTCGCACTCCACCCCCCCAAAAACCAATCTTGACAGTCCTGACCTTTAAACCCCAAACTTTGCACTCTTTGCCCTTCAACCCCTTCCCACCATCCCCACAGCCAATGAAAAATGGTTTCATCGCTCCTCCACCCCTCCTGCCCTGAAAATTTTACTCTTCCCCCCTCCCCACCAGGTTCTCGCCTCGGAATTCTGTATAGAGTTCCAAAGGTGCGCGAGCTGCGTTCAGAGTCGGTAAAATCGGCGTGAGAGCTAACTATTGTATATGGGTCAGCGGCATCCTGTTTTTGCCAATATCACTCAGCCCCATTACACTATACTCTTGTATTCATGAGGAACTTATAGTGCTGGCTTCTGGAGATTCCTTGCATATTCTTGCCTGTTTTCTCCTCAATACGAGTTCAGGAACAATGTGATTCCAAATGGATAGCAGTCGACATTTATATAGAAGTAAAAGTCCATCAAATTTCAACGTGTCACTGAGTTTGTGTCCCAAGTGAAAGTAATGCATGCCAGAGCGTAGAAATTGAGACATTCCCGAAGTGACTTGTGCCATTTTAAAATGAGTCTACATAACATCAGCCTTTAAACTTGTGTTTTAAAATAACCTAGCTGGTAGGGTTAAAAGCTTGGAGTAGGGGTGTCCAACCTTTTCAGGTGGGGGGGCCACATTACAATTTTTGTCTTAGATAGGGGGCCAGTGAGACAATTTTGGAAAGATAAAGGGCTGGATTTTGCTCTCCCCCAGGTGTCGGGTTCCGTGGCGGGGGTGGGGGGGGCCTGAAGATTGCTCCGGAGGAGACCTGCCATGGATCTCGACACTGTGGCGGCACCCCCACCGCTGGGAAACGGGACCTCAATTAAAATATTTAAATCAATAAAATACAGGTTAATAGAGCTGTTAAGAAGGCATATGGTGTGTTAGCTTTTATTAGTAGGGGGATCGAGTTTAGGAGCCACGAGGTCATGCTGCAGCTGTACAGAACTCTGGTGCGGCCGCACCTGGAGTATTGCATGCAGTTCTGGTCACCGCATTATAGGAAGGATGTGGAAGCTTTGGAAAAGGTGCAGAGGAGATTTACTAGGATGTTGCCTGGTATGGAGGGAAGGTCTTACGAGGAAAGGCTGAGGGACTTGAGGTTGTTTTCGTTAGAGAGAAGGAGAAGAGGTGACTTAATAGAGACATATAAGATAATCAGAGGGTTGGACAGGGTGGATAGTGAGAGCCTTTTTCCACGGATGGTGATGGCAAACATGAGGGGACATAGCTTTAAGTTGAGGGGTGATAGATATAGGACAGATGTCAGAGGTAGTTTCTTTACACAGAGAGTAGTAGGGGCGTGGAACGCCCTGCCTGCAACAGTAGTAGACTCGCCAACTTTAAGGGCATTTAAGTGGTCATTGGATAGACATATGGATGAAAATGGAATAGTGTAGGTCAGATGGTTTCACAGGTCGGCGCAACATCGAGGGCTGAAGGGCCTGTACTGTGCTGTAATGTTCTATGTTCTATGAGACATCCGCTGCCTGCAGTTAAGTTTATTAGCCTCTAATTTAGGTTCATTTGAATATGCTGATGAAGGGCCTGCCGCCAGGCAGCGGTGGGGGGGCACACCGAGGTCACCCCACTGCTAGAATATATGTGGCGGGCCCTTCTTGACGTCGCGGGTTGAGGCAGACCTCTCCCGGCAAACCTTTACCGGCCCCTGCGCCGCAATCCACGTTATCGAGGGGCCGGTAAAATCCAGCCCTTGGTTTCAATGGCGAGTTTTAGAAAGCCTGAGAAACCAGTGTGTGCACCAGTAAATTTGAAAGGACATTAATATATCACTATAATGGAGAAGTTTGCATATTTAAATTGGTAATATGCCTCTCCCAAGGGGATTATGCGCAACCTGTCAAATGAGCCTGCGTTAAATCTGGAAATTAGCAGGTTGGAGCTGACTTCCGAATGCACTGACATTTTCACTAAATCTAACTTCCCACCTGCACCTAAACAATGCGCTCTTCTATGTTAAAATTACCCCCCATCCGTAATCCTACTTTTCACAACAGCCATCCTGAAACACAGAAAATTCATATTTGAAAACTGTACCGTATTATTAAAAAAAAGGCAGCCATTTCCTATATTACAACACTGACTACACTTCAAAAGAACTTCATTGGCTGTAAAGTACCTTGAGACACCCTGTGGTCATGAAAGGTGCTATATAAATGTAAGTCTTTTTTCTAACTATAGTCTGAAATGATGAATCTTCCTAAAATATCAGGATTAAAAAAGGGATATTTGCAATGCTATAAAAACCTGAGAGATCACACAGCAGGAACTTTAAAAAAACTCCAAAATTCAGCAAAAGAGCATTATCCTTTTGCTTTCAAATGTTTTAGCGTTAAAATGCCTCACTTTAAAATAAAGACTAAAAAACTATGACCTAGAAATTTATCCACACATCTCCTGTTTTTAGGGCTTTAAAAAGCCTAAGTCTTCAATACGGCGGGCAGGATAGGCATGCTAATGACAAGCCGGAAGTGCAATCCCTGCTGTATTGGTAAAGGCAAAAATAGGCATGCAGTGCCCAGATGTGCGAAACAAGCACTGGCCAATTTGCCTCTGGAATAAAAGGACCCAATGCCTGTTTGAAGCCTGCTTTGCAATATTGGTTTTCACCAAGGCAACCAATGCCAGTTGGACACAGCAAACCAAGATTTGAGGGACAAGTGCAGGGTTAAACTATAGCACAGTGTACTAAAACTTAAGCAGCCTCACGTGAGCACTCTCACATGCCCAATAAATTGCACATTTAATACCAATGAGGTACACTATTATGTATTCTCTTAAAAGTACACTGTTCCCCAACTTCCCCCAAGAAGCAACATTAATTTTTTTTTACAGCCACAGAATCAAAATTTTTGAAATTCTATTTTTCTCCAGAAAATCTGTAAGAGTCACTTTATAAATGAACAATCAGCACTCGGTAAATGAGAAATAGCTGAATAAATTCAAACATTGCAAAACAATCTCAGTTCTAGAAATAATTTCTTGAAAAATCATTTGAAATAGCCAGTTCTTACACTCTGGTCTTAAATTGATATCAATTCAGCAAGGTTAGATCAGACTGTTTGGCTAAAACTGAAATGATCATATAATAGAACACAGATTAAGCAGAACAAAAAAAAAATTACAACATTACAAACATATTAATGCAGTAACAAAAGCAGTCCGTCATTCAGATGAAAAATAACGATTGGTGGTGCTACTCACAGAGACTATGCAAAAGGTTGCTGTGCACTTGCTGAAAGCTTAGGAAACACAGCACTACTGGTTCTACCGTGCAGTCTTTTAAATTGACAGGGTCAAACACGTGAGTTTTTGGAAGTGCTGTCACGGTACTAGCCTTCCATAGCCACTGCCAAGTATTGGCTAATCAGAACAAGCTTTTTTGCAATCCATGAGAAAAACAGTATTGAATTTGGACACTAAACTGTTTTTCCTTCCACTGTTGTTTGCAGAATTGTGGTCAAGTGCTGGCAAACCATTCAGTACTTTTTTCCCCTCCAGACAGAATGGCTTACCATCGAAAACTTAAGTGACAAATGAACTTTGGCATATTTAAACGTGAGGTGGTGCACTTTGATAGGAAAAACAGAAATATAACCTACACCTTCGAAATGAAAAAGTGAATGGGGTAGGCAAGCAAAGGGATCTGGGGATACAGGTGAACAAATCATTAAAAGCAGCATCGTAGGCCACCAAAATCAATTAAAAATACCATCAAAGCACTGGAATCTATTTCTTGGGATATGGAATTCAAAAGTAGCGAAGTTATTGAAACTTGCACAGAACCTTGGTTAGACTGCACTGTGCACAGTTCTGGCCTCCATACTATGAAAAGGACATAGAAGCACAGGAGAAATGCAAAACAAGATTTGCAAGAATGGTACCAGAACAGGGATTGCAGCTATCAAGAAAGATTGAACAAGTTGGGTTTTTTTTCTTTAGCAAAGAGAAGATTCAGAAGAGACCTGACAGAGGTCTTTAAAATTATGAATGGGTTGGTCAAGGTAGATGTGGACAGAATGTTTCCACTTGTTGGAAAATCTAGAAATAGCAGCCATAAATACAAGATAGTTATTAATAAATCCAATAGAGAAATAGGGTAACTATCTTTATTCAGTGTGGTTGGAATGTGGAAGTTGCTACCACAGGAAATGATTGAGGCAAATAGCTTAGATGCTTTCAAAAGAAACTAGAATAGCACAAGGAAAGGGAATTCAAAAACATGCTGAAAGGATGGGATTAGGTAGGGTGAATGGGACATGCATGTGGAATATAAAAAACAGACCAGACTAGTTGGACCCAATGGCTTGCTTCTGTGCTATATGTTCTATGCAATATACAGGGTGCTGTAGTCATTGAATACCCATTGCTATTGATCAAAAATCATTTTTAAATGTCTCTCACCCGAGAATTGGTGGCCTCACGCTAATTTTGTCTCCCAATCCCCCCTTTCTGTGTTTGTCTTTCAGTTCTTTTGTGTTTTAATTATTTTATTCAGAGATACAGCACTGAAACAGGCCCTTCGGCCCACCGAGTCTGTGCCGACTATCAACCACCCATTTATACTAATCCTACACTAATCCCATATTCCTACCACATCCCTACGTGTCCCTATATTCCCCTACCACCTACCTATACCAAGGGCAATTTATAATGGCCAATTTACCTATCAACCTGCAAGTCTTTGGTGGTGGGAGGAAACCGGAGCACCCGGCGAAAACCCACGCAGACACAGGGAGAACTTGCAAACTCCACACAGGCAGTACCCAGAATTGAACCCGGGTCCCTGGAGCTGTGAGGCTGTGGTGCTAACCACTGCTCTTCATGCATTTTCTTTCTCTGCATATGGCTCACACATTTCCTGTCAACAAATCTCTTTCCCTGTCGCCTCTCAGGTATTTCTCTCATGGATTCTGTAAATTTGCTTCTCTTTCTCTTCTTATGGAAATCGAATGCCAGGCTTCACGCTTTGAGCCCTTCTATATGGCTACAAATGAGGGACTGAGATATGGAGTGAGAATTACCATTAAAATAAAGAGTTGGGACAGGTCACACAGCAAGTTGCTGTGACCAGGAATGCACTGCTTGAAAAGGTGATGGAAGCAGATTCAATAATAACATTCAAAAAAGAATTAGATAAATACTTGAAGGGAAAAAAAACACAGGGCTATGGGGTAACAGCAGGGGAGGGGACCTAATTGCACAGCTCTACTGAAGAGCCAGCACAGAGACAATCAGCTGAATGGTCTCCTTCTCTCCTCAGACCAGGATGGGACCTGGGATGGTCTTTAGTTGTTACTGTATTAGATTCAATGCTATGGTGCTGGCTGGTATTTAAATGCTTGGGAATTGCTGCAACGCCAAAGAGCAAGGGGAAAAACTGACATCTAGGAGAGTACAGGGCTCAGGTCAAAAAGAAGCAAGAGTGTAGGTTCAAGAGCTTGTTCCTAGACTGAAGATAAAAAGGAATGAGGAGGCTAAGGCTAAGATGGCAAGAAAGGGAGAGACTGGGGCTGCAAAGAAATCACAGTCTCTGGTAACTGCTTGATCTAGATGAGAGGAGTGAGATTAGGAGGAGGTCAAGGCCAGGAGCTGTCGAGAAAGTGAGGTGTACAAGGATTAGTCTCTGGTAACTAAGGGTTGAATATTATGTTCGTAGCGGAAGTCCTGACGACAGGCCAGAAAGCCAGGGGCAACCCGGACTTGGCCATTTGTGGTACCTCAGGATGCATTTTGCTGGTGTCAGGCAACTAATTAGTTGCCAGTGGGGCTGCCATCCTTTTAAAAGATGGCCAACCGCCCCCAGAAGCTGCTGGACAATCAGATGGCCAACAGCTCAGCAGCAACACCAGGAGCAGCGGCCACTGCTGGCACTACAC
Organism: Heterodontus francisci; assembly: GCF_036365525.1. Classification (NCBI taxonomy): domain Eukaryota; kingdom Metazoa; phylum Chordata; class Chondrichthyes; order Heterodontiformes; family Heterodontidae; genus Heterodontus; species Heterodontus francisci. Next base: position 78,899,852 of record NC_090386.1, read on the forward strand.
CTGGAAGAAGGGGACACCATGACACCGCCCTCCCTCCCAACCAGGTAAATGGGGTCTGGGGTCAGTCAGGCAGGCCTGGGCAAGGGGTGGGGAGGTGCGATCATTGCCACCGGTGGCGGGGGGGAGGAGGGGTTCCGTCAGCCAGAAAGTGCCTAAATAGAAGGACAAAACCCTCCCACCGAGCCCACATGGAGGCCATCATGGTTTACCTGGTGGTCTCACCACATGGCGGAGGGCCCACCCGCCGCTGGTAAAATGCCAGTGCTAGCGGGAAGAGACCCTTAATTGGCCATTTAAGTGGCTCAATTGGCCTCCACCTTAAGAAAGACGACAGGCATACCACCCTCCCGCCTTCACTTGCTATTTTACGGGTCCCCCTGCCTCCCAGCCCATCCCCAGAGGCCTGGAAAAATCCACCTTTGTGACTATGGTCATATGGTATGCTTAGACCAATCAAATCTGCAGGATGATGACACAAATAACTTGGCATACACTGGAGGTTTCAAATAAAGCGTTTGATTCACCTCCATTTTCACAGAAATAATGACATTGATAGGGATTCACTTGGGTGTTTATAACAATAACTAAGAAGCCTTCTCTTCTGCTTTCTATTACTCCTACATGGTGCTTGCATTGTGGCTTCAGGAGAGCTAGAGGCAAGCTGCTCATTCCCCCTGCTATGACAGCTGAGATGCCTTTGGTGGACATCTACTGGTTTTCGGAGCCTGTGAGAGGCTCTGCCAAAGAGGCTCCCGACCTGTACCTGTGCAAGGGCAGACTTGGTCATCAGGACGGGAGGTAGCATGTTGTTATGGCCCAGGGTCTCGGGTTCCCGCTCAGCCTTCACCTGGTCTTACCGTAACAGGGTTTAATTTTAAACACACCGTGTCTTTAGCTCCCTCTTGGTGAATCCTTGTTCACTGCTTTCCGATTATAAGGCAAAGAAACCAGCCAAACAGGTTTTCTTAGGTTTAAAGAAGACAGGTTGAACTTCATTAAACTTAAACTCTAATTTGGTTAATGCCTATGGATGCGCGATGCACCCAAGCTAGTATGCACATGTGATACATGCAGATAGAGACAGAAAAGAGAAGAAATAAAGTGGAAAAGTTTGAGGCAATATCTGAAGGTGGTTTTGGTTACTGTCCTTACAGCTCGCTGTAGAGTCCTTGAGTGTAGGTAGGTCTTGCTTTTCGTTGGGGCCCAGTATTCTTCTTAAACCTTGTTCGATGTAGGATACTTTTCTCCCTCGAGGTTCACGTGTCTTCAGTGGATTTAGAGGCTTGTGAGAAAGAGATGGGAGCAGACAGCAGAGGTCTTCTCAGTCCAGGAGCAAACAGTCTTTCTGAGTTCAAACTCTGTGGCTAGTTCAAAAAACCCTGGACCAGCCAGTTAGTCATGTGGCCAGCTGGTTTAACCAGTCCTGGCTTCTGTGGATTGTATCACCTTAGCAGTCTCTGGAATGCTCTTCCTTACACCTTCGATGTCTGGTGATCAAAATCCATCTGGGTTAATTGGAGCAGGGAATAGTCATTTGTCTCCATGAACACTGTCTGTTAGTATGCAAATGTTTTTCCAGCTAAGTGTCTGGTGATTTTTTTTAAACAAGACCTTTCTTCACTCCAGCAACAGTTTAAAATCAATGCTCATATGACAAAGTTAATGTGCCTCATACTTGGCAGGTGGGGGCCTGCAAGACAATGTGAATCTCCACCTGAGAGATGAGGTGTAGAAAGCGATGAACAGTGTGATTGTCTTGAGAAAAGACTTCCATTTGTCCTTTCTCCAATTTTCCTCTCATGGTCCACCCGCACATCCGTTTGCCAAGAGCTGCTGTTGTTTCTCTTCAGTGAGGCGCTGAATGGCCAAGGCGAGGCTTTCCTCCATCCTGTTTAAAGTGGCAGCCAGAGTGTGTAGGCCATTGGTGAGGGCAAGTATTCACTTGGTTACCTGCTGTGTCTGATTCTCCATGCAGGTGGCCACTCTGTGTGGAGATGGACATCAGCACAAAGGCCTGAGACGTTATGGTACTCATGGTAGAGACGGACACCTACAATCTCTTTCCAAGTGTGCACAGTGCCTCTGGAAATGCTGGCAGAAACACGCAAATTTCCCACTGCTGCTCCAGAGGTGTCCTTTCGTGAATGACCCTTGAGGGTCAGAATCTGCATCCAGCTGAGGAGAGCTTTGAGTGTCCTGCACCCTAGGACAGGGACTCTCCACTGGTGTCCCTGTCTCCAGCACCTGCTCACATATGATGTGCACCTCACCATGTGACAACCTAGCTATCTCTATTGGAGTCCCCACCGAGGTGTGCGTATCTGCGCTGGTGGACAGTGTACGAGTCCCATGATGGTGCTCCCTCAGAAAGTGCATCCTCCTTTCAGGACACCTTCGCCTCCTCCCACTCCAGCCCCTCCGCAACCCTGGGAGGACCAGTGGGAGATGAAAGACATAAATTAGAACTGAGATGTGGAAAGTGTTCAAAATCTACATTGTGCAGATTTTGATATTTCAGTTTGTGATGACAGCAATTCAACATGTGCGACTGTGGCAGTGTTGCTAACTAATTCTGTCACCAGATATGTGGGAACCTCCATCTCTCCATCGTCTATGGCAATGGACTCTGCCACCCTGATGATATTTAATGCCTCCTCCTCCGCCACAATGGTCAGGGTGGTTATGACTAGAGGGCCACCCCTGGTATTCTGTGTTCTCTTCTCCTGCAGTGAGAGAAAGCACAGAGTTATGAATGTGAGAAATGGAAAGTGTGGAGAGGATAGAATGATGTTTGTGCAGGAGGACTGGAGCAATCGGTGAGAGATGGCAAAACAATGAGGGATGGGCATCGAGATGAAGATTTGGGAGATGCAGAGGGCGAGAGAGAGGGTAAGAGAGAGGGCGAGGGAGAAAAAGAGGGAGAAAAGAAGAAGATAGGAGCAGAAAGGAATGTTGTTTCTAGAGAAATGAAACCTTAAGCAGTTTTCAGTAAAACAAAACTTACAGCACTAACCTATTCCTTCACCTATTTCAAACTGACTACCAAATATATGCTTATGCTAAACATATTTCTAATTTCTAATAACCTCCTGAATATAATACCACAAAGCATATTTACTGCTCCATGTGAATTCATTTCACATTTTGTGTAATCAAAACAAAACTGTTCAACTTTCCTCCTCTGTGCCCTGTTATTGTAAAGTTTTTCCATTGCATCAGAAATATATGGACATGGACATGGCATCTGTCCATCTCGAGAGACAATGGACTACACCCAGGGTGTACATCAACTGGAGTGTCCTATCCAGGGCACAGGCCTAGGCAAACAATATGTCACTGTTATAATGTAGGAAATGCAGAAGCCAATTTGCACACAGCAAACTCACACAAATAGCAATGTGATAATAAGACCAGATAATCTGTTTTTGTGATGGCAACAGATAAAAATTTATAATACCGTAAAAAAAAAAATTCACACCCGCAAGCCTACTTCTCTTTCAGACCATGAGTTTGTTTTTTTTTCTGTTCCCTGACCTGGCGTGTATTATCTCGGCTTTTCACACCAGCTCCAGCCTTACTTCAGCCTTCCCCCTGCCCCCGTTTCCCACATGCCAGTTTTCTACCCATTAGTCCATCGTCTATACATTCATGAAATGACTAACCTCAATATTTTTTCAAGCTTCAATGATTTTCATGTATTGCTTCAGCGCTCCTGTATAATTTTGCAGCCCATCCCAGTTGTCCTACTTATTCTTTTCAAGCTCCTTGTGTATTTATATGGCCAAATTAGAGTCTCCTTCAGTGCTCCCAGACCCCACAAAATGGCTTTTCCATTCTCCTTCAGCAGGTGGTACCAAGTTACATCTTACTGTTACATCTCACTTTGGTCAAAGGGACTCTTCCCAAGTTCTCTTAGATCCTGTAGCATTTGATTGATCTGGGTTTGATTGTATTAGTCTGTCCACCTATCTGTTCACTGTGTTTGATTGCTTAATCCTATGGCTGGAGCTTAAGCGTTAAAACTGAAACTAGAAGTTTCTGCAGCAAAAGAAAACACTGCTCTGAGGAGCCATTGTACTGAAATGGTGTAAGAATTATCATATTTTAGAGTGCTGTAAATAAACCAGTTGGTCTTTCAATATTTGTTATCTGCATTGCTTTCAGGTAAATCAGATATACATACTATAACCAGCAACCCGATGTAAACATAACAAAAACGTGACGACGAGGATGATTCACCAAAATATGTTATTAGTTCCAGAGCCTTTCTTCCAGCGCCAGGAAATCCTCCCTTGTGCTGGAAACGATGGAGTTCGGAGTTCAAGACCTACTTACTCACTACGGGGATGGGCATCCCAGATATAGCAGCGAACTGTAAGAAAGCGATACTTGTACATTGTCTAGGAGCAGAAGGCCAGTGAGTCTTCGAGCAGCTCACAGAAGATACGGCTACATTTGAAACGGCGGTAAGTGCTCTCAAAAAATACTTTGGCCCAAAGAAAAGTGTGATAGAGCGGTTCGCATTCCACCAGCGATCCCAGGGACATAGTGAGCCCATTAAACAATACGCAACAGCATTGCAGCCATGGCGGCTACATGTAAATTTGGCACACTAACCAACGAGCTAATTTGTGACCAATTAATGAAAAAGACTTCAATTCCACAAATTAGGGAATGTCTTCTCATTCAGGATGATGATTTAACCTGGGAAAAAACCATAACACCCTTGGCAGTACAGATCGAATCTGCTATGTTAGATTTGAGAGATTGCACACACATGCTCCCTTAAACTCTGGGTTGCAGACACAGCTTGCCCAACTAGCCTCAGTGCAAGGGTTAAAAACAAGAAGTCTTCAACAACCTCATCAAAATATGTCCCTTCAGTTACCTTCAAAACTGTGCCCAAATTGTGGAAATTCTCATCAAGTCACAACACCATGTCCAGCTCGAGGAAGAACATGCAACTCATGTTTAAAGTGGAACCATTTTGCAAAGATGTGCAGCTTGTCAAAGAAAGACTTAATTGGTTCGTCACAGGAGGGAGTGTCTTCCTGAGAATGAGGTACAACATGTATTTACCATCACAAAATGTAAAGCATCAAATCACTTTAAGGAGTGGTCAGTCGAGATCGCAGGCCTCTCAGTGTCATTTTTTTATCGATGTTGGCGCGAAAAGTATCTATTTGGAGTGACAAACTCTACCATCAGTATTTTTCGCAATTCTCTCTCACGCCTGCAATAGACACTCTTCAAGATTATGACGACAATATCATTCCAGTTTCGGGGACAATCACAGTTCCAAAATACTACAAAAATGTCACCCGAGACAGCTTCACTTTCTATGTAGCTAGTAGCCAAAGCCTTATGGGTTAAACCTTTTCCATAGGCTTGGATTCAAACTCACTGACCCCACCGGAGCACACATTAATGGGATTGATAATGCAGATTATACACACCAGTATCTTTTCTTATTTACTGGATTTGGGGAGATCAAAGGATACTGTCATGCTCCTCACGTTGACACATCAATTCCACCAGTTTCGCAAACTTTGTGACAGTTGCCATTTGCAATCTGTGCTGAAGTGTCACAGGAGCTGAAATGACTCAAAGCAGATGGTATAATTGAAAGAATCGACTCATCGTTGTGGGTATCAAATCTAGTCATTGCACCATGAAAAAATGGTGAACTTAGACTATGCATTGACCTAAGAGACCTTCCTATCTTAAAGACTATTTCTGTACTTAGAGAAAACAGACAAGTTGAACACTAAGAAATAACTTGATGTATATATGTTTGTTGTTTAGAATACTTTAATTCAAAAATAATGTCTTTCGTCAATCGGGAGAAAAATGTAGGGCTGGATTTTACATTGCCGCCGCCGATTAAACAATGGCAGCCCGCACGCACAGGCAGCACTTCATAGAGCCACTGCAATATTAGTCGCGGCAGCTCATTTAAATGGCCAAGGCAGACCACGCCCCTCCCTGAAGATGTGGAGGGGGCGGGCGGTCCGTCCCCAGCAATAGTGTCTGGCGCCACTGCGCAGGCGCGAGGCCATTTTTATAGGGCTTCGAACTCTTCCATTTAGTTTAAATATTTAAAGAGATAGTCATTTAAAATTTATTTTAAAAAATCAAATAAATGTTTCTCGCCCCTCTCCCAGCCCTGCCCCCAATAACCACACAATTCATTCTTTGCCCACTTCTCCCACAAAATTACTTACTTTTTGTACCTGATCTTCCCCCCCAAAGTTCATAAACTTCAATCTTCACCATTACCACCATCCCCAACACCAATCAGATTAGTTGGACCCCACTCGCCCCCGCCTCCCTGCACTGAAATACTTACCTGCTCCCCCCTCCATCCCCCCCACCAGTGTCCCACATCAGATCTCCAAACAGAGATCCTAAGGTGTGGGAGTGCCGGCCACCATCACCAATATCGGAGTGGGATGGACGGCAGAAGCAGGTAAGTGATTAATTCATTTATTTGCATTTCTTTAAATGTTTAAGTTCTGCTCCCATCGCCGAGCGGTGGGGGGGCGGGGGGGGGGGCCACAAGATCTCGCTGGCACCAGCAATATCGGGCCGGGCCCTCCCGGCATTGAGGCCCATGGCGGGCCTCTGCCAGAAGCATTTTCCAGTCCCCCACACAACACCCGACGTCGGGGTGGGGGGGGGGGGCTGTAAAATCCATCCTGTAGTGTTTGATTGATCTCAGTTTGATTGTATTAGTCTGTCCAGTTATATGTGTTCACTGTGCTTGATTGCTTAAGCCTACGGGTGGAACTTAGAAGGTAAAACTGAAAATAGAAGGTTCTATAGCAAAAGAAAACACACTGCTCTGAGGAGATACTGTATTGGGATCATGTAAGAACTATTATATTTTAGAGTAAACAAACCAGTTGGTGATTTAATACAAGTATGATATCTGCATTGCTCTGAGATAAATCATATATATATATACACAATATCCAGCAACCCAGCGTAAATATAACACATTCAAGACAGAAATTTCTAAGCTCCATCAATTTCATTGCCTGCTGTGTGCCATTCCAGCCCCTCCATTCACTCCAGCCTGAATTCACAACCATGAATTTTGTCCATGAACAATTCCACAGGACCTAAATATGTAGCATGTACCTTACATGGTATAATGCTCATTATTCAATAACAGATCCTCCTATTCACACTGAGCAACACCACAGGAGATCTGCTGGTATTATCAACTTGTCGCAAAAAAGTTACTTGAGCTATCTAATGTAAAAAAGCCAAATAGCTTTTCACTTACAGTACTGTTTCACAGGTGACGCAAATCTAATAATACCCCACTTCTAATCCAATAATCTATTTTGTGTACTTTAAAAAAAAATCAGTAACTTTCACAAAGAAAGTTAACAAAGACATCAATGGTTGAGGAAATTTGGAAATTGAACAAGGCATTTAATAGATGACAGTGCAGTGGGAAAAAATGTGATTACCTTGTGTTATAATTCTATTGCTTTTAAGTTCAGTTCTTGTAAATGACACATTTATAAGAACTGTGAGCTGAATAGCAACAGATGAAAGCTGTAAGAAAAAGCAAAACCAGAAACATCCTACTTGGGCCATCCATCAGCCAACAAGCCTCCTCTTGAACAATTTCCAACCAAAATGAGCAGGAAAGCGAGCAATTTACTTGGAATGCAAAATAAGACATAAGTGACATGGAAAATTCCTTTTTGGAAATAGTTTTTATCTCCCCAGTTAATAGGAATCTTTATGAAGTGGAGAATAGCAGCCAGCTGAAGAGACTGGCCTACTAATGCTGCCGACAGCTCGGCGATTACCCACCGGGAGAGGAAAACCAAATAAACGGCAATCATACCAGGATATTCTTACTCTCTTCCTAGTGGCATTATGGCAGCTACCTGCTTGTCTCTTGGCAATGCATCATGTGTAGAAAGTAAAGACTGTGGAGGGCAAAAGGACAACAAGATAAGACAAGCAATATCGAGACTTTAACCCTCCAAAATGCCCAAATCAAATAATAACTAAAACATACAATAAAAGTTCAGCCATTTATTAGTGTGAAATCTACAGAAAGCCTATGCAAGGAGAAAAGTTAATTGAGGAGCCATATACCACCAAAATACTTCCAAGCAACACTACAACAGTGGCGTGCTTGTGCAGCCTCAACCTTCCCCAATGGCACTGATGGCTATGCTCGGGGAAAGACCTTTTGAAGCAAGTTTATAATTATTGTGATGGGTCATTGAAAATTCTGCTATTAGTAAAGTAAATCAACAGGAAAGCCAAAGCAGCCGTACAATGTCTTCTCCAAGTACACTGAAAACGTCAGCCTAACCCACAAAACATATAGTCAATCAAGCTCCAGCAAGTTCTGGTAATAAACCTGAATCGTACCACCACTGAATCCTAATTGGAGTGAAACAGAGGATAAAGTGCAGCCTTATCTGCCACAGAGACACCATCAGTGGCACATTAGTCACTGCATAGTTCCTACATGATTGATGTTTACAACTAATTGGTCAAATAGTTGCTAATGATTCCTCACAAATAAACCATCATCAGCCCAAAATTTCAATTGTCCACTTTTAAAGTGCTCAACCATAACTATATTTTAGTCACAAGTTGTAAATTAAAGTTCTGTCTTGATAGATCAAAAAATTGGTCTTGGCATATAGTGACGCCAGCATGGTAACATTTATTTGACCAGCCCTAGTTGCCCTCAAGGCTTTAAGAGTCAACCACATTTCGTGGAACCGGATGGGGTAGCGGGTTCCCTTCCCTGAAAGCTGTTTGTGAACAAGTTGTGTTTTTACAGCAATCTGCCAGCTTGCATAGTCATTTCATAGGCATACTAACCCATACAATTCCAGAAATATTGAATTGCCTATCACAATTTGCACTATGTAATAACCTTCAACAACTGTTCAAGTAACAAAGAAACTGTACATTAATATCTCAAAGACAAATCACTTCGTCTTCCTACATTTGGCTTACTCTTAAATTGAGCACACATTTCCAGTTAAATGTAAAAATGGGCTTTGCCAAAATAAAATAAAATAAAAACTTTGAAAAGTTGGAAACATTAAATTATATTTGACCTTTGACTCATTCCTTTTGTGTACTCTCATTATATATCCCTTTCAAACATTAATTCATTTTAGCTCTTTATTAGTACCGTGAGCCTCTTATTTTCTTAAATTATTCCCAACTTTTATTCGAACTATCCTTATAATGCAGGGCAAAATGCATTTACGAAACGTCTGATCATAATTCAAAGAGCTTCACATGACTTTGAAATGGAGCATCTTTTGTTCCCAAGTTATTTTGTACGCCAAGATCATAGTTCATTGGGACAAGTACTTTAAAATATCAACAGATGGATGAACTTTACACAAACTCAACTAGTATCAATGTTCTTAGAGAGTCAGTAAAACAATGAAGGAACAATTCACCTTGTGTATTGTATTAAAGTTTATTTTTGTTGGAAGTTGCTCAAAGGGAGGCTTACTGGCTGACAGATGGCCTAAATAACCCAAATCTTAGAGCATACAGGGAAATCCTAAAAAAATTAAGTATTAAATGAGAAAATTAATCTATAATGGTAAACTCAAGGAGGCGAAATGAGCAGATATACCTTTGGACAGATAGGAGAGGGGTTAGAGAGAAAGATAATAAAAAAAGAAAGGACACTGATACAGAGTAAGAATTTGAGAGTCAGCAAAGTATTAGAAATTAAGTAAAAACAAGAAATGCTGGAAATACTCAGCAGGTCTGGCAGCATCTGTGGAGAGAGAAGCAGAGTTAACGCTTCAGGTCAGTGACCCTTCTTCTGACCTGAAACATTAACTCTGCTTCTCTCTCCACAGATGCTGCCAGACCTGCTGAATATTTCCAGCATTTCTTGTTATTATTTCAGATTTCCAGCATCCGCAGTATTTTGCTTTTATTAGAAATTAAGTCATGGAACTAACTGCCCTATTTGAAATGGAATGACGTATCAATGTAGGCGTGATGGCTTTGATTCAGTGAGACGGGGCCGGGATCTAAATATTTCAACTACAAAAGGGAAGAATTGCCTTATTAATTAAAAGGGATAATGACAGTCATGGAAGTTGAAGCTTTTAAATTGATGTAGCTCTCAGACAGAGTCTGTCTGCATAGAATGTTAATGATTGTTACCATATTAGGAGCATTTTAAAAAATGACTGAATAATGAGCAAGAGTTTTGAGGCAATTTAGAATGGTAACAGAGACTTCAGCTATCCTGCAGTAAACTGGGAGAAACAAGAAGATTCTGATCAACATTCCACATTCCTCCAGTCGAGCTGGACTGGAAGTTAGCCAAACTCATTGACATGAAAAGGGACCAGCTTAGTTTAGTTGAAAAGACTTGGCTGATGAAATAATAGACTGACAGTAGGAGGTATTTGAAATGCAAAATGGATTAGGTGGTCGGGGGGTAATGACTGCTGTTCCTCCGGCCTGGGTATTCTGCTGCGGGGAGGTAACTTCACCATCTCCGAAGTTAAGGAGGTGGTGGGCGGCCGCCTCCTCGTAGCAGACGTGATGTACAACAACGCTCCGCTCCGGTTGATCAACGAGTACGCCCCGGTACAACGCAGCGAGCGGCTGACCGTCTTCCAGCAGCTCCCACAGCTGATGGCGACGTCCAGGCCGGTCATCCTAGGCGGTGACTTCAACTGCATCATCGATGCGGCTGGACGATCCGGCAGTGACGACAGCAAACTGGACGCTACGTCCAGATTCCTAATAGAAACAGTTAAGGATGCCAAACTGCACGACGTCTTCAGCAAACCTGCAGACGGAGCGCAGCGCAGATACACATGGTCAAGATCGGACGGGTCTGCCCGTTCCAGGATTGACTTCCTGTTTGTGTCCCGTGCTGTCACGGTCGGATCCACCGACATCAAGCCGGTGTTCTTCTCCGACCACTGCCTCTTACTGGCCGACTGTCACTTACAGGACGACCAGCGGGTTGGCAGAGGGACGTGGAAGCTCAATGCGACACTGCTGACCCCAGAGAACGTTGAGGAACTCAAAAGGGATTATTACAAAGGTTGGAGGACCGTGAAACCCCTCTTTGAGTCTCCAGTTCACTGGTGGGAAGCGATTAAGGAGAACATCAAGAGGTTCTTCATCCACAAAGGTGTTCAGAAGGCGAGAGAGAGACAGAGGGAACTGTCCCGACTCCAGAAAATTATGCAAAATCTACTCCGGTTGCAGTCAATGGGGGTTGAGGTCAAGGAGGACCTCCAAGAGGTGAAGAGCCAGCAGGCCTCGCTCTTTGCCAAGGAGGCCTCCAAGATCATCTTCCGGTCCAGAGTCCGCTCCATCGAGCAGGATGAGACGTGCTCGCGTTACTTCTTCCAAAAGGTACACAGAGAGAGCTCTGTTATCAGCAGCCTGAAGGAAGAAGATGGCTCGGTAACGTCTTCGCAGTCCGACATACTAAGGATCAGCAAATCCTTTTATGCTGGGCTGTATGACGCGAAGCCCACAGACAGCAGAGCCTCCCAGTCCTTCCTGTCATCTATCACAGAGGTCTTAGATGACAGCAGGAGGGAGGGACTGGACAAGCTGCTAACTCTGGACGAGCTGACAAAGGCCGTCGAGTCTTTCGAGACGAGTAAAACTCCCGGGAGCGACGGCTTACCGGTCGAGTTGTACTCGGCCCTGTGGGACTGGGTCGGCCCGGACCTGCTGGAAGTATACGAGAGTATGCTCCTGGCCGGCAGCATGTCAGAATCCATGAGAAAAGGCATCATCACCCTCATTTACAAGCAGAAGGGGGAGAGGGCAGAAATCAGAAATTGGCGGCCCATCTCACTGCTTAATGTTGACTACAAGATTCTGTCCAAAGTCATAGCCAGTCGAGTCAAGTCTGCTCTGGAGTTGGTGATTCACCCCGATCAGACCTGTACTGTACCCGGCAGGAAGATCTCTGATAGTCTCGCGCTACTCAGGGATACGATCGCCTACGTACGGGACAGGAGGGTGGACACCTGCCTCATCAGCCTGGACCAGGAGAAGGCTTTTGACAGGATATCGCACACCTACATGATGGACGTGCTTTCCAAAATGGGGTTTGGGGAGGGAATCTGCAATTGGATCCAACTGCTCTACACAAACATCAGTAGCGCAGTCTTAATCAACGGGTGGGAATCGGAAAGTTTCCCGATCAAATCTGGAGTCAGACAGGGCTGCCCTCTGTCCCCGGTCTTGTTTGTTTGCTGTATTGAACCCTTTGCTGAGTCTATTAGGAAGGATGCGAGCATAAGAGGGGTGACAATCCCAGGCAGCGGAGGCACTCAGGTCAAAACCTCCCTGTACATGGATGACGTCGCCGTTTTCTGCTCGGATCCGCTGTCCGTGCGCAGACTGATGAGCATCTGCGACCAGTTCGAACTGGCCTCGGGAGCCAAAGTTAACCACGGCAAGAGCGAGGCCATGTTCTTTGGCAACTGGGCTGACCGATCCTTTGTCCCCTTCACCGTCAGGTCAGATTACCTGAAGGTGCTGGGGATATGGTTCGGAAGGGCCGGGGCGTGCACCAAAACATGGGAGGAGCGAGTAGCCAAGGTACGACAAAAGTTGGGCATGTGGGGGCAGCGATCTCTCTCCATTGTGGGTAAGAACCTGGTCATCAGGTGCGAGGCGCTCACGTTGTTGCTCTACGTGGCGCAGTTCTGGCCCATACCCCACTCCTGCGCCGTGGCAGTCACCCGAGCCATTTTCCGCTTCGTCTGGGGATCTAAAATGGACCGGGTCCGGAGGGACACGATGTTCAAATCTCTGGACAAGGGCGGGAAAAATGTACCCAACGTGGCCCTCATCCTGATGACTACCTTCGTGTGCGGCTGCATCAAGCTGTGTGTAGATCCCCAGTACGCAAACTCCAAGTGTCACTACGTGCTGAGGTTCTATCTGTCCCCGGTGTTGCGAAGGATGGGCCTGGTCACATTGCCGCGGAACGCTCTGTGCAGTTGGGCGGTGCCGTACCACCTATCCTTCGTGGAGCAGTTTCTGCAGGAAAACACCTTTGACCACCGGTCCATCAGGCAGTGGTCTGCACGGAATGTCCTCAAGGCCCGACGGGAAAAGGAAACGGTGGATCATGTCGGATGGTTCCCCGAGCAGACCGTCAAAGTCATTTGGCGGAATGCCTCATCACCAGAACTTTCAAACAAGCACCAAGACGTAGCTTGGCTGGTGGTGAGAAGGGCCCTCCCCATCAGATCCTTCATGCACACCCGAAGTCTGGCCCCCTCCGCACAGTGCCCCCGCGTTGGCTGTGGTGGGGAAGAGACGGTCGCACACCTCCTCCTGGAATGTGCCTTTGCAAAGCAGGTGTGGAAAGAGATGCAGTGGTTTTTGTCAAGGTTCAGCCCAAGCAGCTCTGTAACACAGGAGTCTGTGCTCTACGGGCTGTTCCCAGGGACGCACACCGAGACAAACATCAACTGCTGCTGGAGGACTATCAATTCGGTGAAAGACGCCCTTTGGTCTGCCCGAAACTTGCTGGTCTTCCAGCGCAAAGAGTTGTCCACCACCGAATGTTGCAGACTGGCACATTCCAAGGTCCAGGACTACGTGCTGAGGGACGCACTAAAGCTTGGGGCAGCCGCAGCAAAGGCTCAATGGGGAAAGACCACAGTGTAAGGTTCCCCCACCAAGCTGGACTGAGGGGCTGGATCCATGGGAAACCCCTCGAACTGTATCGTTAATATTCTCAATTGCTGTAACTGTAAAACTGTAATTGACATGACAATTGTGAAAAGGAAGGGTTGGGAAGGAACTCATGACAGTATTGAAGGAAACTGATCTCCCTTGCAATGTTTGTATTTTTTGGTGCTGTTTGGAAACTGTCTGGCAATGTAATTTTTACAGATGTTTATGAATAAAGTATATTTTGGAAATAAAAAAAAAGGTGCAAGTTAAATGCATTCTGACTAGCAGTGAACAGGGTATACCTCAAAAGGCAGAGAATAAATGGAGGGGTTAGATCAGAAATGGGACATAAGAGGCAGACCATAAAATATAAGGGAGAGTATAATATAAAAGCAGAAGAAATACTTTTTGGGAGAAACGGGAGAAAACTCTGTAAAATTTCCATACAGTTATATATGACTTATTCAAGCAAAAAGACACACAGGTCAACTTCTAATTTACAATTGTCTCTGAGTAGAGTCATTGGGCTGAATTTTATATTGACAATGGGTGTCCCGACAGTAGTATAAGGGTCTGAAAGGGTTAATGTTAAGAATGTGTAAAGAATACCTCCTACCATGATGATGCAAGAGATCACATGTGAGAGAGACTTGAAGAGAGATGCAGCATAGCTTCAGAGGAGTCTCACAGACTGGTGTGGAGCTGGACATAGTCATAATGTAATAAATGTTAATATTCTAAGTACTCAAGATGAAGGAGTCTCTCTAAGCTTGACTAACTAAGTATATTAAGGTGGCAGCATACCAACCAAACATAGCAACAATGGGCTAGAAGATGGGGGGGGGGGGGGGGGTAAGGTGGGGCAGTGAGCCCACCTCGGCCCTTGATCAGATCCCCAGCCAAATTTAATGATGGGCAGGAAATGAATTGCCCGCCATCGGGGACGTCTTCTCTTTTAGGGACAAGATCCCATCCCAGGAGCTGCCAGCCAATTGGAGGGCCAATAGCTCAGCAGTACCAGAAGCACCACCGGGAGTGGTAGCCACTGCCGGTACTGCAGGAGGCCCAGGGCAGCAAAGATGGAGGAGACCGTGGGGCCATGGTAAGTGGGGTCGGGATTGCCGGGCCCGGTGAGCAAGCGTGCCCATTGGTGAGGGCAGCGGAGGTCTCACCACAAGGGCGGCCACCGGCGCCAGAAGGACCGTCGGAAAGGAGGGGCACTTTATTAACATATATAAATCAGGCTTCCGCAGTGCAATTGGGAGCTCAACTTAAATTTAACTGCTGCTGCTGCTTGGGTTTCCCAAGGCTCAAAAAACAGGACAGAGAATTAGAGGTGGGAGTTTCTGGCTCCACATAATTAAGTGCCTTTTCTAACACTCCCTGTGGGCCACGAATGCTCCTCCCAGCCCCTCAAGGAAACCTCCACCTCCCCCACCATTGTCCCCAAAGTTTATCTGTTGTCTAATTGCCCAATGACTATTTTCAGATTATTACAGCAGTTGATAGTGTTCATCCATTTTAAACAAAACAATCTGAACTCCTGGGTTGTTTCTCACAGCAAGTTAATGTGCAAATATTAATTCATAACGTTTCAATAACTAAGCTGAAGACTGAAAGATTCCATGCTCCATCCAAGCCAAGAAGTTGTCTGCCGTCATGCAACTAATTATTGACAGATGTATGGGAATAAAAAGGGACTTTCCCAATAAACAAATATTACAAACTTATGACTTTGCAATATTAAAGTTTGAATCAAGTACAAGTACAGCTATCGGACTTGGATTAGGGTTTAGAAAATAAACAGCAGCCATTACTACATGAATCCAGGTAATATGCAACGGGTGTTAGCTGTGGCTCCGTGGCAGCACTTCCACCTCTAAGGTCGAAGGTTGTGGGTTCAAGCCTTATTCCAAAGACCTGAGAACAGAAATCTAGACTGACACTCGAATGCAGTACTGAGGTACTGCTGCACTGCTGAAGGTGCCATCTTTAGATATGATAATAGAGTAGGATGAAGTGGGAGGAGGTTCGTGCGGAACATAAAAATCAGCATATACCTATTGGGCCAAATGGCCCTTTCCATGCTAGAAAAAAAATCTAAGTTTTCAAGATGTTATGCTGAACTGACAGAGTCGGCAGAGAGAAGCTAAGAAACTATTTCTACTGATTGGGGAAGCCAGGACTTGGGGACATCAACTTCCTGGGGATTACCATTGACCAGAACTGGACCAGCCATATAAATACTGTGGCTACGAGAACCGGTCAGAGGCTGGATATTCTGCATCAAGTAACTCACCTCCTGACTCCCCAAAGCCTGTCCAACTTCTACAAGGCACAAGTCAGGAGTGTGATGGAATACTCTCCGCTTGCCTACATGAGTGCAGCTCCATCAACAGTCAAGAAGCTCAGCACCATCCAAGAAAAAAACAGCCCGCTTGATCGGCACCCCATCCACCAACTTAAACATTCACTCCCTTCATCACCAATGCACAGTGGCAGCAGTGTGTACCATCTACAAGATGCACTGCAGCACCTCACCATGCCTCCTTCTACAGTACCTTCCAAACCTGTGACTTTTTTTACCACCTAGAAGGACAAGGGAAACACCACCAAATGCAAGTGCCCACAGTCACATATCATCCTGACTTGGAACAATATTCACTGTTGCTGGGTCAAAATTCTGGAACTCCTTTCCTAATAGCACTATGGGTATACCTACACCACACAGACTGCAGCAGTTCAAGGTGGCGGCTCATCACCACCTTCTCAAGAGCAATCAGGGATGGGCAATAAATATCAGTGATGCCCACATCCCACGAACGAAGGAAAAAAAAAATAGACCTGACTGTAGATTTTCAGGCTTTCAGGAATGAAGTTAGGGAACACTTCTACATGCAAAGGCTGCTAGAAGTTTAGAACTCCCTTCTGAAAACGGCACTTGATGCGAAATCATTTATTAATTTTAATTCCGAGATAGATCAATTTTTGTTAACCAAAGGTATTAAGGGATATGGGGAAAAGGAGGGTTTATGCAGCTAGGTCACAGATCAGCCATGATTACTTTGAATGGCAGAACAGGTGAGAGGGGTTTACTGGCCTACTCTTGTGCCCATGTACAGACTGAAGTTAAAACCTAAGAGATGACAATATATAAACTGTTCTTTAAAAATCTCCCAAGAAAATTCAATGTATTTTGTGGCTCCTTAACGGCATACCAATGGTGATATTTACTTTACAATTTTTCAGATCTTGTCTGTCCTAGGTTTAAAATTCGATGTTCAGTATACAGACGTATGCCCAATGTTTGCAGAAAGATTAAAAGGCCAGAATTTGTCTTTTGATTGCCACAATAACAGCACAAATAAAGAATTCAATATCACATCATCTCTGACCTGCCAACTGTTTGGAATTATCTGTGGAAGAATGTACTGCAATCTTTATTTTACAACTTCCATTCTCATGGCACCGATTTTTTGGCGTTCTCCACCACAATCTATTGTTCAGAGACTATTCTTTCAAAGGGAATTAAATAGTTGCTTGCTAAAGTAGAATATAAAAAGGAAGTAGGAAGAGTAAGGTTCTGTTAAATGGTTCATACGCCTGTACAGGCTTGATGGGCCGAATGGCCTGTTTCTGTGTGTAATATATGTGATTTTACATATTGCCTGAAGAATTAAAAGTTCCCTGTGGCTTAACAAAAGCCCATTACTACAGTATTTTCAATTCTCCCACTTTACCGTCACAATATCTAGTGCTTCATGTCTGAGGCCAGAAATTCCCAGGCTGGCAAGATTTTTGATGCAATGGCAACAGGCTGCAATTTGAATCTTTAGTCATCCTGGCTCTTTAAAGGGTGGGCTTTATAATACCCCTTTGTATAAATGGACAGATACATTATAATCCAATGTAATTGAGAGAAACACATGATTTATACCCATTGTAATGCAGGACACCAGGGACCTTGAGTCACCAGGGATCCAACATGGATAGAAATCATGGTGGGGAGAGAAGTATCTAAATTCAAAGTCTACTTTCAGCTCAGGCACCCACTCACAGACCTAACCATATGTTTATATTCCTGCCTTAGTGATGATCCCCTTATGATGTGGTGTTTTTGTACCAGCCTATAAAATTTTAACACCAGCTACATCACCTTAAAACAAAGGTAAGTACTTTTTTTGAACCTCTCAACCAGCATTTTCCCTCTTCACTTTTAATTGCTCAGAAAATCAAGAAAGGAGCAGCCAGTTATAGTGTTTGTACCTAAGCCAATTCCAAGCTGTGCCTTAGCTCAGTGCAGTTAGTATTTTATGTGAAATGAAATTTGACTTTTTAGATGTAACTTCATGTTAAGTCAACATATTTTTGGCTCAGATAACATATTCAGCTTCTACACAATGGTGAGGCACAAATCTACCACAGCAAAGGTTTAAAACAGATTACATGTCATAAAGGTTTTGAACTCTGGCCAACAAAATGTCAAAGAAGGATCCAGCAAACCAAGGCCCGGCACTTCCTCAGAAGTGAAGGAGAAGAAAAGTTAACAGGTGCAATACCCTGCAAACTACTTATAAAAGAAACAGGGAACTGTTCACTCAGCTGCTCATGTCCTTACTCACAACAAGTCCCCTCACCCATCATGCCTTTGCTTGCTGACCTACAATGGCTCCCGGTTAAGCAGTGTCTTGATTTTAAAATTCTCATCTCAGTTTTCAAATCCCTCCATGGCCATGACCTTCCCTACCTCTATAATCACCAGTCATGAAGACCTTCACCTGTCACGAATGAGGCATATTAATTTTGTCATCTGAACATCAATGTTAAACTGTGGCTGGAGTGAAGAGATGACTTATTTAAAGAGATCAACAGTGGCTGGGAAAACATTTGCATACTAAGACAGTGCTTGGAGAGTCAAAAGAATTGCTCACTGATTCAATTCACAGAGATTGGGCTGGGCAATGGTGATCCACATCTTGTTGGTGTAAGAGACAGCACTACAGCCCCCACCACCGCCCCCCACACTGAGAACTTTGAAATCCACAAACCACAGGAGCGGTTGTTCCCAAATAAGGGATTAGTCACATAACTAACCTGCTGGCCAACTTGGAAGTTTTGAATTGTGCTCACAGGACAGTTTGAAGACAGATTGCAACTGAATCTGGAACAAGGGAGCCTCTTTCCTGGCTGGGCTCCCTCTCGTTTTCTCATAAGCCTGCGGACCCACTGAAGTCGCTTACACTTCAAGAGAGAAAAGACTCAACTGAAACAAGTTAAAGCGTGCAATGGGCACCAATGAACAGCAGGACTTACCGGGCAACCAAAGACTCCACATTGAACCCAAAGAACAGTAAATACACCCAGCTATTGCCTCAAACTTTTCCCCTTTATTCTTTCTACTTTTTCCATCACTAATCTGCGTGTATGTTTATCGCATATACATGCTAGCATGCTCGTGTCGTGTATTCGTAGTCGTTAACCAGATTAGAGTTTAAGGTTAATAAACTTCCACCTTTCTTGTTTAAATCTAAGAAAACCTGTCTAATTGATTTCTTTGCCTTACAATTGGAAAGCGGTGAACAAAGGGTTCACTGAGAGGGAGCTAAAACACTGTTTTTAAAATTAAACCCTGTATTAAACCAGGCAAAGGCAGAGAGGGAACCCCTAGACCCTTTTCTCACCTGGTTGTTACAGCCCCCAACCCTACAGCCTTCTGAGTTATCTGCACTCCTCTAATTCTGGCCTCTTGGGCATCCCTGATTTTAATTGCATCACCATTGGTGGTTGTGCCTTCAGCTGCCAAGGCCCTAATCTCTAGAATTCCCTTCCTAAACCTCTCCGCCTCTCTACTTCTATTTCCTCTTTTAAGACACTGCTTAAAAGCTACCTCTTTGACCAAGCTTTTGGTCATCAGTCCCAACAACTGCTTTTGTGGTTTCGTATCAAATTTCACTTTATAACATTCATGTGAAGTGCCATTGGAAATTTTACTACGTTCAAGAAGCTATATAAATACAAGTTGTTGTTGACTATACAATGAGACAAAGAAAAGAGGTTAAAAAAAAATGTGCAACAGCTAAGTTAACACAAGGAAAAAGGCAGAAACTGGGGTGAAGCAAAGGCGGAGGTTGGGGCAATACAGGTAATGGAAGACTGAATTGATTACAGAAAAAGTTGGGAACATAGCAGCTTTGTTTTCATTCATTCATGGGATGTGAATGTTGCTGGCTAGGCCAGCATTTGTTTCCCATCACTAACTGCTCATGAGAACGTGGTGGCGAGTCCCCTTCTTAAACTGCTGCAGTCCATGTGGTATAGGTACACCCACAGTGCTGTTGGGGTGGGAGTTCCAGGTTCTTGACCCAATGACAGTGAAGGAATGGTGATATAGTTCCAAGTCAGGTGGGTATGCGGCTTGGAGGGGAACTTGCAGCTGGTGGTGTTCCCATCCTTCTGCTTCCCTTGTCCTTTTAGGTGTAAGAGGTCATGGGTTTTGAAGGTACTGTCAAAGGAGGCTTGGCGAGTTGCTGTAGTGCATCTTGTAGATGATATGAACTGCTACCACTGGTGATGGAGGGAGTGAATGTTTAAGATGGTGGATGGGGTGCCGATCAAGCGGGCTGCTTTGTCCTGGATGGTGTTGCGCTTCTTGAGTGTTGGAACTACACTCATTCAGGCAAGTGGAGATTATTCCATCACATTTCTGACTTGTGGCTTTTAGATTGTGGACAGGCTTTGGGGAGTCAGGAGACGAGTTATCTGCCACAACATTCTGAACCTTTGACCTGCTCTGTTTGCCACAGTATTTATACGGCTGGTCCAGTTAAGTTCCTGGTCAACTGTAAGCCCCAGGAAGTTGACGGTGAGAGAATTCAGTGACGATAATGCCATTGAAAATCATGGCCAGATGGTTAGATTCTCCCTTGTTGGAGATGGTCATTGCCTGGCACTTGTGTGATGCGAATGTTACTTGCCACTTATCAGCCCAAGCCTGAATGTTGTCCTGGTCTTGCTGCATGGGCTCATAAACTGCTTCAGTATCTGGGGAGTTGCAAATGGTTGCGCCTAGGACACTACCCTGGGAAACTCCTGCAGCAATGCCCTGGGGCTAAGATGATTGGCCTTGAAAAAGACATCAATTTTCCTTTATGCCAGGTAAGACTTCAACCAGTGCAGAGCTTTCCCCCCGATTCCCATTAACATCAATTTTGTTAGGATTCCTTGATGCCACTCTCGGTCAAGTACAGTCACTCACACCTCACCTCTTGAATGCTGTGGATGCTGCTGGCAAGGCCAGCATTTGTTGCCCATCCCTAATTGCCCTTGACAACTGAGTGGCTTGCTGGGCCATTTCAGAGGGCAGTTAAGAATCAACCACATTGCTGAGCATTTAGAGTCACATGTAGGCCAGTCTGGGTAAGGACAGCAGATTACATTCCTTAAAGGAAAAAGATGGGCTTTTATGGCAGTCTGGTAATTTCATGATCACCATTACTGAGACGAGCTTTTTATTCCAGATTTATTAGTTAACGGAATTTAAATTCCACTAGCTTCTATGGTGGGATTTGAACTCATGTCTCCAGAGCATTAGTCTAGGCTTTTGGATTACTTGTCCAGTAACATTACCACCACACTACCTTTCCCACACAGTAAATTTATTTTTCTGATTAGATATGAATTTGTTGTAAACTTGTGCCACAGGCATGCCATATCAACAATGTTTAGTTTAGAGATACAGCACTGAAACAGGCCCTTCAGCCCACCGAGTCTGTGCCGACCATCAACCACCCATTTATACTAATCCTACACTAATCCCATATTCCTACCACATCCCCACCTGTCCCTATATATTTCCCTACCACCTACCTATACTAGGGGCAATTTATAATGACCAATTAACCTACCAACCTGCAAGTCTTTGGCATGTGGGAGGAAACCGGAGCACCCGAAGGAAACCCACGCAGACACAGGGAGAACTTGCAAACTCCGCACAGGCAGTACCCAGAATCGAACCCTGGAGCTGTGAGGCTGCGGTGCTAACCACTGCGCCACTGTGTTCCCCACTGATGAATGTATGTCAGGAAATAATGGGATAAGTGAGTTATGCCATGAGTTGCATTGCCACATAGTTTGTTGCAATATTTACATCATTCCACCAACAGCCTTACCAAAGCAATAAAAAGACATTCTTGCCACTCAAAGCTCCATTGCAGTCAATGATGTTTGCCAATTTATTGAATTTCTGTTATATTTCATGCCGCAGTCAGCTAGCCTAAAAAAATAATGATATTTGTGACCTGGTAATGACATGATTTGTAGCCAACACATGACTCTCAGCATGAACAGCCAACAAAGGAACCTTTAATGGTGTGGAACCTCACCCGAGCAGTCTGGAAATTGTCCCTAGTCTACTTTCTTTCCAAATCTCTCATTCTTCACAGTTTTGCCATCCAGAGCGTCGTTAGCCTCTCAAGGCAATTACTTTCAGGGCCTCCACGTCTTTATACATGTTAAGGTGAAAGCATTGTAATAACCTATACACTGGGCATTCCCCCATGTTTGATTATTATGGATAACCTGGAGGAGGGGCATTGTAAACAGGCATGCCACTCGGAGCAACATGGCCAAAGACTGAACCAATTTTGCTTCTAGTCTGCCCGCCAGAGGAGCTCTGCATGCACTGACGGCACTTCGGCAAGGGAGCAACTGGCCACCTGTGCGACGTGCTCCATGAAGATCTAAAGTCCACCACACACAGGGTTTTGTCACTGACAATTAAGGTGACAATGGCCCTCAATTTCTACAGCACTGGTTTCTTCCAAAGATGCACTGGAGCCCTCTCATATCAGCCACTGAGCGGTGAGAACTGCATGCAACAGGTATCTTCCACACTGTATCCAGCTTCATTAACTACAACTCATCCCCTATGCAGTAAAAATACCGGTCCATCTAATTCCACAGATTGCTGGCTTCCCAAGATGCAGGGGCTACTGATGGGACCCACATGCCACTGAAAATTCCACTCACAGAACCTGTCATTTTTATCAGCACAAAGGATTGCCCACTAATTGCCTGTGATGCCCAACCAGGGATTTTTCATGTAAATTTAGCATTGGAGAAACACTCAACAGGAAAGTGCAGAAACTGGAGATTACTCATTAAACAGCCTTTAATTTTTTTTAACAACTTTAATTAAATATTTAAGTTTGATTTAGTTTATTTTCAGAAGTTTCACATCATTTACTTCCCAGTGCCATGCCTCAATTTGACTTATGGTGTCAGTTCTCAGCTATTTATAGAGCCATGTGGTTGGTCTGTGGAGTAGGTCATTGCCTGTGCCATCGACGAGGTTTGTGATTCACTACTGACGTTATAACTCCACAGATAGATCAACATTCCACCACATTACAGTGTATATCAGCACCATGTTGACTGAGGTTTCAGCATGTTTCTCTGATGGAGGAGGGAGGTCCTTGCGAATCCAAGTTCTGCCCCAAATTCCTGGAGTCCTGCAAGCAATGTGCCAAGCAACTTGTTTCTCCCTCTCCTACCCCCATAAATATTGACCCTTTTTTATTGAGCCATGTATCAGAAGGCCTTTATCTGCTGCAACTACAGCCTTTCACATATTGTACTATTGGATAATGTCAAAAGTTTGTGTTTCATATCTACAATAGCTTTATTAGCTGTAAAATCTGATCGAACATTAATGCCTGACACTCTGTAAGGCCAATAGTTGGGCAGTGTGAGAGTACATTTAACACAACTGTGGTAACACAACTGTGAAAGAACAATGAACAATGAATTAAAGGCAATAGAGATCTGTAAATAATTTATGGCAACATTTAATGCAGAACTGCATTGTCAGAGGCACATCTTTCAGAATAGGCATTAAACGGAGGGTCCATTTACTGGATCAGATGACCGTGAAAGGTCCAACGACACTATTGGAAGAGCAGGGAGTTCTTCCAGTGTCTAGGCCAATACTTATCCTCGAGCACCAAAACATATTAAATGGTCATTCATCTCAATTGCTGTTTGTGGATTCTTGCTGTACACAAATTTGGTGCTGTGCTTGCCTAGGAAACATCAGTGACTACACTTCAAACTTAGTTAATTGACTGAAGTACTTTGGGACACAGAACAGTAATGGATGTCCCAAGTACCTGAAGGGTATATGTAAAGAAGCATTGGCCAGAATTTTACGGTGGATGGATGGGAGCCAGACTAAGACGTGAAAGTCGGTGGTGAACCCGCGTTCGCCTAGCCCGGGAATCTGTCCTGTATTTTACGGGTCCCCAGGCTTTAATTGTCTCGAAGCGGGACTTCTACCCACTTGAGGGAGGAGGTCCCGCCTCAGTGAGCTGCCAGCCAATCAGTGGGCCAGCAGCTCTTAGTCTAGCAGCACCATTGGGAGCTGTGGCCACGGCCGGGACTGCAGCCCAGCCAACACCATGGATCGAGGAGGGAAGGTAAGTAAGGGCATGCCTCACCAATGGGATTGGTCCTTCCCTGGTAAGGCTGGAGTGGTCGTTTGGGGGCAGGGGGGTGTCTTGGGTCCCGGGGGTTGGTTGGGAGGCAGGGGCGGCCCTCAATCGGGCACCCCGTGCCCAACTGCTATGCCCCCCCCACACCGGGGCGTCGAAAGGCTGGCAGGCTGGCAGTTATCGCTGAGAGGCCTTTCATGTCACCAGCACACCCACTTGCCACGTGCAAAATACCCATGGAGGTGTGTGGGGGCCCTTAAGTGGCTGTTAAGTGGCCACTTAAGGGCCTTGATTGGCCTCGGGCGGGCGGGCCGTTTCCCACCCACTCCCCCCCCCCCCACCAACCGCCGTAAACTTGTCCGAAGGCAGAAGTGGGGCGGGGAGGCCTCCTGGAGCCTGCCACTCAATTTTATGCTGCCCCCATGCCACCATGCAACCCACTGGGGCGGCGTAAAATTCCAGCCATTGTCTTTTAGTGAGCTACATTGAATCCACTAAGAAATTACTCCTAAAACGGCCCAAATTATAAGACGTCAAAAAATTTGAATTAACATTTAAATTATTTATAGGATAATTACTTCAGCTCCATTTGAGCAGTTTTCATGGTGTCACAGAACAGCGTGCCTTTAAAAAAAAACTAAGAGGCACTGTGTGCCAGCAGCTGCACCTGTCCCTAGGCCACAGCAGGAGAGGTCACATGGTGTACTGTAACAATTTGACTGTGTGTAAAAACCGGCTGAAACCCCCAGTTTTGAGAAACATCAGTGAAGCGTGTTTGCCTTGAAAGAAATCCAAATTATAGACCTGTCGTTATACCTCGTGTTGAAAGAACTGTTTGACACCTGCTGCAACCGAAGTGCTTTGAATGCCTATCAAATAAAGACTGTTCATCAAATTCGCGTAGAAACTTCGAGTGGCATCTGATTTTTTTTTAAAACTAGGATACCTCATCCATCAGGAACGTAACTCACAAAGACTTACCACCCAGTTATTTATTTATTCTTAAGAAACAGCTAATATTTTATAAACTTTTTTTTTTTTAAAAACGGTTAACCGTTCATTTTTGAATGTGTGTGTGTGAATGGGGGAGTTAGATAAATAAGAAATTATAAGGTCCTTAGATATAAATTTATCTTGTGTTAAGATTTAGTTTATTAATAAAGTTAATTTTTTTTTGTATAAAGATACCTGGTTTGGTCTGTTTTATTCTGGGGGTTAATAAAGTGTTTAATTTGGCTGTTTTCTAGTTAGGTGGGAAAACTTAAATAATGTGCTGCGACCTTTGGAGTGATGGAACTGAATTAATAGTGCAAGGCACCCGCCTCGGTCATAACAATGGAAAGTCCTACATTTTGCAATAGGTTGGAGACCTTGTATGACAAATAACATGCTTTGTAACTGGCAAAGTGGCTGAGCAAAGACCTATCCAGCAAGACAGGTTCATAAACATTTGTAACGTTACACCATCAGTGCTCAATTGTGAAATGTTAACTTCATTATCAAAAATGTATCAAAGAGATTGCGTTCTGGATATGATTCATTCCATATACTACTTATGCCAAAAATAACAGCTTGAAATCCCAAATCTAATTATAAATTTTTGTATTTTACTTTTTGATCATGCTGGTTTTCCTAGCTAATATATTCCTGCATGGAAATACAAAGGAAATGGTTTTCTATCTAAAACCCTGCGTGGAAATACAAAGGAAATGGTTTTCTATCTAAAACCCTGCGTGGAAATGCAAAGGAAATGGTTTTCCATCTAATATCCTGTGTGGAAATGCAAAGGAAATGGGTTCCAGTGACATCCCTATGTGGAAATGCAAAGCAAATTGAGGGCATTTTTCTCAGTAGCAGCACTTCCCCTTAATAAACAGTAGGAAATTCACTGCTAAAGCACTAGAATAGAGCTGCCACAGAACTTTAACAAAGTTGAAACAAAAAGCAAATTGAAATTCAATTTTAAATACCTACTTAAGCATTGCTGCCAAAGATTTTGACTGGCTATGGTTTTTCTACAAGCTCTCAACTCTGTTCATGAAGACAACGGATACACCTCCAAATCCCATTAGGATCATCAATAGGAGCAGGAATCTTGAGCAGGACATACCCTTATGCAGCAAGTTTACCACATACTTAGAGCCCACAATGAAACTAATGTATATGGCTTCACACAAGCACTTGCAAAAGTGCCATCTGCTCAAAACCGACCAAATAAATATCTAATGTTCACTATTAGTGGAGGAAGCACTTTATCGTCTCAGGTACTCCACATATATTTTTTAAAGTGCAATGAGGCCTAACAAATCCACAGTGGGAAGGAGGCGTGTGCAAGGCCCAATGGAAATTACTCCTCGAGTTAGTTCACAGCATGGACCCTATCGGGAGGCTGTCAATAAAGAGGAACTAAGTGCTCCTTCTGAAAGGGGCACCACTAATACACTGTAACAGAATAGAAACTGTTATAATCTCCAGAAGCTATTACTGTATCAAATTTGTTACTTCCAGAAAAATGTCACCCATTGAACAGGATAACAGGCTGATTGATGATCGATCCTCAATTTCCCTAAAGACTTACAAGTGGACCCCATTACTAAATTAACTGAACGATGTAGATAAATGCACTTGCTTTGGGTGTGGTCAGGCTCCATGGGGTCATTAGTAAGCATGCTTATTCACCAACGCTTTGCTGGTTTCACAGCATCATGCCAATTTTCCAACTTGGGCTTTCAAATGGCTTGAAAGACTGGCCGCCGTAATGTTTTTAAATCATGATTTATCAACACATTTTGTAGTTAGTGAAGACAAGAAAGGTTTCCTAAACACTTCTGCAAAAATTATGTGCCCTGTTAAAAAAAGTCATTATCTAGTTTTTGAAGTTGGAGATGCCGGGATTGAATTATGATGAGCAATATGTGAATTGTGCACGTTTCCACCGGAAAAGAGCAGGTTAAAAAGGCGTTACAATTTTTTTTTTAGGATTTTTAAGAGAACTGATAACTGTAGACCATAACAAGTTGTTACACTTTATCCAGAACACTCGAACCAGGGGACAGACTTGTGGTTAGAGGGGTGTTAATTTCTAACCTGCAGAAAAAATATTTCAGGGAGTGAGCTATAAATCTGTGGAACAGGCTCCCTAGGAAGATGGTGGAAGCAGATTGTATTGATCGATTCAAGTGCAAATTAGAAAGATTTCTGTCAAATAATATTTTAGGATGTGGTATGTGCAATTTGAGACATGACATACAAGCTTCAGGGGAACAGATAACTTTGAACCCACAGTTCTCGACTTTTACAGCTATTGGGGGTTTGCTAACCTCATGTTTGGGTCAACTGGAGACTAACACCTGGGGCTGGATTTTGCCACGAGTCGGAGCCAGGTTTGGAGGTGGGCGTGATGCCAATTTCTCACTGCCGGTCAGCTTGCCAGTCTGCCATCATGTTCCCACATCTGGCCTATTTGCAGGAAGGCAGCTTCTGGGGCAGTGATGGCAATCTGCCCACCAGGCCAGAGTGGGTCCAGAGATGCACCCTGCAAAGCAGCCCAGCATTAATCCTGTGGGTTCACAGAATCACAGAAAGTTTAAGACACAGAAAGAGACCACTTGACCCATCATGTCTGTGCCAACCGAAAAACGGTCCACCCATTCTAATCCCACCTTCCAGCATTTGGTCTGTAGCACTGCAGATTACGGCACTTAAGGTCCAGGGGCTCCCCCTCCACAATGTCTGCCACAGTTCATTTTGTTGAACATGCCTCTTCCAGTGGTGCTGCCAAGGCTCCAGAACTGCCAGCCTTCTGATTGGCCGGGAGAATCAAGAGCTTGCTCGCCATCCATAATAGGGCAGTGAATGTGGAGGCTGGGAAGATTGTCAGAGGCTGTGCTTCCGGCAATTACGAGCGCAGGACCCCATTTGGTCAGGGTCTCGAAACCCACAGTAAAATCCAGCCCCTGGGGAGCAGATTAGCATTTCTGCAACAAAGTACAACTTTTGTAGGAGTTCTGAAACTCTACAGATTGCTATTTTGTAATTAATCTTCAAATTTACAGAATCTTTTTCAGTTGCTTAATAATTAGGGAAGGCAATTTGAAAATGTTCAACTCTCCAAAATACCATACCAAATACTAATTTGGCACACCAAATACATTCTGCCTGTGTGCTTTAACATTGGCATTAATCCAAAGTGTGTAAAACACATGCAGACACTCCACAGTGTTTCCAGCAAAAATATAAATAAAGGATTTTAATTTGGGAAAATTCAATGAAAAGATCAATTCCTGTTTAAATTAAGAATAGGCTTCTGTTCCTGCAAAGCACCAATATATGGTTTTCATTAAAACAGGAATGTTGCTTTGGAAAACCTGTAAACTATATTATAGTTAATATAAGGTGGATGATTACCTCTGCTTCCTTGTTTGCTATTTCTCTTAATGCTAAACAAACCTACAAATCCTACAGAAGAAACCTAGTGTTACCGTGTGGTCCACATTCAGTTGTTTCTCTTCTGTTCACAGAATGAAATACTCGGATTGCTCTGCAAGTATGAAAATGTCTTTTAGCCGCAAAACATTTTCAAAGTCATGTGACTGAACTCTTTGACGAGTCGGTAACATCAGAATGAATCCCAATCCCAGTTTAATGAGTGCTGCCTCACATGTGCACTTTGCTGGAGTGCCACTCTTCTTAATTACTAAATAATTAGCAAATTAACTAAACAATAATTTCAATGCTTTAAATACTCTGCAGGTACATTATATAAAAACGAACTTTACTACAAGGCTTTGTAAGAAGTGTTACAACCTCATAGGAAATACACATTAAAAAGCTTGTAGTTTTACAAGGGACAGGAATGGATGTTGCAGGTTCCAGGATTTAGATGTTTCAGTAAGAACGGAGAAGATGGTAAAAGAGATGGGGGGGGGGGGGGTGTGGCATTGTTAATCAAGGAGAGTATTACGGCGGCAGAAAGGACGTTTGAGGACTCGTCTACTGAGGTAGTATGGGCCGAGGTTAGAAACAGGAGAGGAGAGGTCACCCTGTTGGGAGTTTTCTATAGACCTCCGAATAGTTCCAGAGATGTAGAGGAAAGGATAGCGAAGATGATTCTCGACAGGAGCGAGAGTAACAGGGTAGTTGTTATGGGGGACTTTAACTTTCCAAATATTGACTGGAAATACTATAGTTCGAGTACTTTAGATGGGTCAGTTTTTGTCCAGTGTGTGCAAGAGGGTTTTCTGACACAGTATGTAGACAGGCCAACCAGGGGCGATGCCACATTGGATTTGGTACTGGGAAATGAACCCGGCCAGGTGTTAGATTTAGATGTAGGTGAGCACTTTGGTGATAGTGATCACAATTCGGTTAGGTTTACCTTAGCGATGGGCAGGGACAGGTATATACCGCAGGGCAAGAATTATAGCTGGGGGAAAGGAAATTATGATGCGATTAGGCAAGATTTAGGATGCGTAGGATGGGGAAGGAAACTGCAGGGGATGGGAACAATCGAAATGTGGAGCTTATTCAAGGAGCAGCTACTGCGTGTCCTTGATAAGTATGTACCTGTCAGGCAGGGAGGAAGTTGTCGAGCGAGGGAGCCGTGGTTTACTAAAGAAGTTGAAGCACTTGTCAAGAGGAAGAAGGCGGCTTATGTTAGGATGAGACGTGAAGGCTCAGTTAGGGCGCTTGAGAGTTACAAGCTAGCCTGGAAGGATCTAAAGGGAGAGCTAAGAAGAGCGAGGAGAGGACACGAGAAGTCATTGGCGGATAGGATCAAGGAAAACCCTAAGGCTTTCTATAGGTATATCAGGAATAAAAGAATGACGAGAGTTAGATTAGGGCCAATCAAGGATAGTAGTGGGAAGTTGTGTGTGGAATCAGAGGAGATAGGGGAAGCGTTAAATGAATATTTTTCGTCAGTATTTACAGTAGAGAAAGAAAATGTTGTCGAGGAGAATACTGAGATACAGACTACTAGGCTAGATGGGATTGAGGTTCACAAGGAGGAGGTGTGAGCAATTTTGGAAAGTGTGAAAATAGATAAGTCCCCTGGGCCAGATGGGATTTATCCTAGGATTCTCTGGGAAGCCAGGGAGGAGATTGCAGAGCCTTTGACCTTGATCTTTATGTCGTCAGTGTCGACAGGAATAGTGCGGGAAGACTGGAGGATAGCAAATGTTGTCCCCTTGTTCAAGAAGGGGAGTAGAGACAGCCCTGGTAATTATAGACCTGTGAGCCTTACTTCGGTTGTGGGTAAAATGTTGGAAAAGGTTATAAGAGATAGGATTAATAATCATCTTGAAAAGAATAAGTTCATTAGCGATAGTCAGCACGGTTTTGTGAAGGGTAGGTCATGCCTCACAAACCTTATTGAGTTTTTTGAGAAGGTGACCAAACAGGTGGATGAGGGTAAAGCCGTGGATGTGGTGTATATGGATTTCAGTAAGGCGTTTGATAAGGTTCCCCACGGTAGGCTATTGCAGAAAATACGGAAGTATGGGATTGAAGGTGATTTAGTGCTTTGGATCAGAAATTGGCTAGCTGAAAGAAGACAGAGGGTGGTGTTTGATGGCAAATGTTTATCCTGGAGTTTAGTTACTAGTGGTGTACCGCAAGGATCTGTTTTGGGGCCACTGCTGTTTGTCATTTTTATAAATGACCTGGATGAGGGTGTAGAAGGGTGGGTTAGTAAATTTGCAGATGACACGAAGGTCGGTGGAGTTGTGGATAGTGCCGAAGGATGTTGTAGGTTACAGAGGGACATAGATAGGCTGCAGAGCTGGGCTGAGAGATGGCAAATGGAGTTTAATGCAGAAAAGTGTGAGGTGATTCACTTTGGAAGGAGTAACAGGAATGCAGAGTACTGGGCTAATGGGAAGATTCTTGGTAGTGTAGATGAGCAGAGAGATCTTGGTGTCCAGGTACATAAATTCCTGAAAGTTGCCACCCAGATTAATAGGGCTGTTAAGAAGGCATATGGTGTGTTAGCTTTTATTAGTAGGGGGATCGAGTTTCGGAGCCACGAGGTCATGCTGCAGCTGTACAAAACTCTGATGCGGCCGCACCTGGAGTATTGCGTGCAGTTCTGCATTATAGGAAGGATGTGGAAGCTTTGGAAAGGGTGCAGAGGAGATTTACTAGGATGTTGCCTGGTATGGAGGGAAAGTCGTACGAGGAAAGGCTGAGGGACTTGAGGTTGTTTTCGTTAGAGAGAAGGAGGAGGAGAGGTGACTTAATAGAGACATATAAGATAATCAGAGGGTTAGATAGGGTGGATAGTGAGAGTCTTTTTCCTCGGATGGTGATGGCAAACATGAGGGGACATAGCTTTAAGTTGAGGGGTGATAGATATAGGACAGATGTCAGAGGTAGTTTCTTTACTCCGAGAGTAGTAGGGGCGTGGAACGCCCTGCCTGCAACAGTAGTAGACTCGCCAACTTTAAGGGCATTTAAGTGGTCATTGGATGGACATATGGATGAAAATGGAATAGTGTAGGTCAGATGGTTTCACAGGTCGGCGCAACATCGAGGGCCGAAGGGTCTGTACTGCGCTGTAATGTTCTATGTTCTACACATATAAGCACCAAAATTGGGCTCCTTAAGTGGTAGGGAAACTGCTGGAAAAAATTCTGAAGAACAGGATTAATCTCCACTCGGAGAGGCAGGGATTAATCAAGGATAGTCAGCATGGCTTTGTCAGGGGGAGATCATGTCTAACAAATTTGATTGAATTTTTCGAGGAGATGACTAGGTGTGTAGATGAGGGTAAAGCAGTTGATATAGTCTGCATGGATTTCAGTAAGGCTTTTGATAAGGCCCCGCATGGGAGATTGGTCAAGAAGGTAAGAGCCCATGGGATCCAGGAGCAATTTGGCAAATTGGATACAAAATTGGCTTAGTGGCAGGAAGCAGAGGCCGATGGTCGAGGGCTGTTCTGGGGATTGGAAGCCTGTGACCAGTGGTATACTGCAAGGATCGGTGCTAGGACCCTTGCTGTTTGTAGTGTACATTAATGATTTAGACATGAATATAGGAGGTATGATCAGTAAGTTCGCAGATGACACGAAAATTGGTGGCGTCGTCAATAGTGAGGAGGAAAGCCTTAGATTACAGGACGATATATATGGGCTGGTCAGATGGGCAGAGCAGTGGCAAACAGAATTTTATCCCGAGAAGTGTGAGATGATGCATTTTGGGAGGACTAACAAGGCAATGGAATATACAATGGATGGTAGGATCCTAGGAAGTACAGAAGGTCAGAGGGACCTTGGT
This sequence comes from Heterodontus francisci, assembly GCF_036365525.1. Classification (NCBI taxonomy): domain Eukaryota; kingdom Metazoa; phylum Chordata; class Chondrichthyes; order Heterodontiformes; family Heterodontidae; genus Heterodontus; species Heterodontus francisci. Next base: position 78,932,314 of record NC_090386.1, read on the forward strand.
GTACTTGTCCATAGATCACTGAACACAGCAGCACAGGTAGATAAGGTGGTGAGGAAGGCATATGGGATACTTGCCCTTATTAGCTGAGGCATAGAATGTAAGAGCAGCGAGGTTATGATGGAGCTGTATAAATCGCTAGTTAGGCCACAGCTGGAGTACTGTGTACAGTTCTGGTCGCCACACTATAGGAAGGATATGACTGCACTGAAGAGGGTACAGAGGAGATTCACCAGGATGTTGCCTGGGTTGGAGCATTTCAGCGATGGAGAGACTGGATGGGCTAGGGTTGTTTTCCTTAGAGCAGTGAAGGCTGAAGGGGGGACCTAATTGAGGGATACAAAATTATGAGGGGCATAAATAAGGTCGATAGAAAGAAACGTTTTCCCTTAGCAGAGGTGTCAATAACCAGGGGGCATAGATTTAAGGTAAGGGGCAGGAGGTTTAGAGGGGGTTTGAGGAAATATTTTTTTACCCAGAGGGTGGTTGGAATCTGGAACACACTGCCTGAAGGGGTGGTAGAGGCAGGAACCCTCATAACATTTAAGATGTATTTAGATGAGTATTTGAAACGCCATAGCATACAAGGCTACGGGCCAAGTGCTGGAAAATGGGATTAGAATAGATAGGTGCTTGAAGGCTAGCACAGACACAATGGGCTGAAGGGCCTTTTTCTGTGCTGTATAACTCTGTGACTTAGTGCCACTGGTGTCTGTGCTACAGCAACCTGTAATCCTGAAAATGGTGGCTGATTGGCTCCTGCCTGTTTTGGACTGGCCCGTACGGTGCGCCATACTTGAAAGGATACTTGCGTGGGTGTGTGCCAGAAGCATGCAGAATGGGCAGATCGTGACATCGCTCAGTGTTTAATGCTGATTTGGCACCCTGAGCTGCCATTTTTGACCTTGTAGGTCCTGTTAATGCCCTCTCTTAAACATTCTCAGTTGAACATGCATTCAATTGCATGAGGGTTCCCCCACCAGCACTATTTAAAGACATCAGCATGGGACTTTCGGGTGAAGTGCTTTTGACTTTCTGTTGCTGCTGCCCAATGGAAGCATTGTGTTTTGTGTTGTTGGAGGATCGCTCACAAGTTGTTGGAGTCAGAAGGGAGTGGTGCTAGACTTTTCTAAGGAGTTCAGTAAGTTTGAAGGCCCCTGAGCAAAAAGGCTGCTATCATTCATGGGAACTATAGTTGCAGTTTGCGCTGCAGCACCACAGGAAGATGAAGCACAAGCAGCAGAGAGTGGAAGCTGTACATAGAGGGAGGAGCAGGTGGGCTTTGAATTGAAGGTCGTAGCTACCTAGCAACACCTTTTATTTGAAGAAGGTGAGTGGAGGTGAAGGAGAAGTCCTAACCACCTCCTCTTCACTATGAACATCCAATCTCTCTACACCTCCATCCCCCACCAGGGCAGCCGAAGGGCTCTCCGCTTCTTCTTGAACAGAGGCCCAGCCAGTCCCCAACCACCAACACCCTCCTCCTCCACCTGGCTGAATGTGCTCTTACATTGAACAACTTCTCCTTCAACTCCACTCACTTCCTTCAAATAAAAGGTATTGCTATGAGTACCCACATGGGTCTTAGTTATGCCTGTCTTTTTGTGGGATATGTTGAACATTTCCTGGTTCCAGTCCTACTCAGGCACCTCTTTTTCCAGTACATTGATGACTGTACATTGAGAGCCACTTCCTGCTCTCACCCTGAACTGAAAAACTTTATCAACTTTGTTTCCAATTTCCACCTTTCTCTCATGGTCTATCTCCAACACTTCTCTTCCCTTGCTCGACTTCTCTGTCTCCATCTCTGGGGATAGGCTGTCCACTAATATTCATTATAAGCCCACCGACTCCCACGGCTACGCTTCCTCACACCTGTTTCCTGTAAGGACTCCATCCATTCTCCCAGTTTCTCTGTCTCTGACACATCTGTTCTGATGATGCAACCTTCCACAACTGCGCTTCTGATATGTTCTGATGATGCAACCTTCCACAACTGCGCTTCTGATATGTTTTCCTTTCTCCTCAACCAAGGATTCTCCCCCCACTGTCATTAACCGGGCCCTCAACCGTGTCTGACCCAATTCCCGCACTTCGGCCCTCACCCCTTCCCCTCCCTCCCAGAACCACAACAGGGTTTCGCTTGTCCTCACTTTCCACCCCACCAGCCTACACATTCAAAGAATCATCCTCCGCCATCTGCAGCGTGATGCCACCAAATACATCTTCCCTTCCCCTGTCAGCATTCCAAAGGGATCGTTCCCTCTGCGACACCCTGGTCCACTCCTCCATCACCCCCGACACCTCGTCCCCTTCCCACGGCACCTTCCCGTGCAATCGCACGAGGTGTAATACCTGCCCTTTTACTTCCTCTGTCCTCATCATCCAAGGCTCCAAACACTCCTTCCAAATGAAGCAGCGATTTCCTTGTACTTCCTTCAATTTAGTATACTGTATTTACTGCTCACAATGCGGTCGCCTCAATATTGGGGAGACCAAACGTAGATTGGGTGACTGCTTTGACCGTGAGCTTCTGGTTGCTTGCCATTTCAACACACCATCCTGCTCTCATGCCCACATTTCTGTCCTTGGCCTGCTGCAGTGTTCCAGTGAACATCAAGGCAAGCTCCAGGAGCAGCACCTCCTCTTTCGAGTAGGCACTCTGCAGCCATGCAGATTCAACACCGAGTTCAACAATTTCAGAGCGTGACTGGCCTTTTTTATTTTTTATTTCTTGTTTAAAAATGTATTTTATTTTTTAAACAGGTGCCTGTTTTTCATGTGCTTTTAGACAGAGCTGCTCATTATTCTGCCATTAACACTCTCTCTGGATTAATGCTTTGTCTTTCACCACAATCATTAACACGCTCTTTGCCTTGGTCCCATGACAGCTTTGCTATTTAATCTCCCTGCCCTCTGCTCTATCACACACCTTCCCTTTTATTCTTTTCCCCACCTCCACCACCCACCCACCGACCTCCCTTCACTTGCTTAAAACCTATTTTCTTACCTTTGCCAGTTCTGATGAAAGGTCATAGACCTGAAATGTTAACTCTACTTCTCACTTCACAGATCAGAAACCTACATGTATACACATGATGTGCGAAAGTACTTCAGATAATACAAGAGTAAAGTTTCATACTTACTACGCATTGGCAATAATTCCAGAAAACGCAAGAGTTTTATTGAGGTTCGTGGCTTGAGATTTGTTTTTCCAGTTACCAAATTCTGAAAACACCATTATTCTACCTAAAAGAAACAGACATGAAGTTTTGTATTTAATTCTTAATTTAAAAGATTTTTGATATTACTTCTATGATTTTTACTGTACAACCAGTTCAAAACTCAGTTAATTACTATGCTATCTGCTAGATTCTTCATTGACTCATTTAAAGTAATCTAATTTGCAGTTGAATGACTTCTGATTCATTTCAAATAAGAGTTCCTGATCTCACTTACTGCAAAGTTATTCAGCAGTAACATCTCTTCATCCGAAGGTACCAATGAATATATATTCTGAATCATACTACACAGCTGCACTACCTTTGCTACCAACAGTCAATAACATTGGAATAAATCTCTAATTTGACAATCTTGAACTCCCTGGTTCTACACAATTATTAATCATCAAGACACTATATATAAATTCCAGGTTCCAAACAGAGCAGGAAAAGAATTCAAAACTGGATATGTTCTGTTAAGCAGCTGAACAGCAGATGGCTGGCCAAAGACTGCAGCAGATTGTATCAGCATTGGGTAAATTTTCAACTTGCCACCCAAAGGAAAACAGACTTTGTAGGTTAACCGCCCATTATAGAAACAGACTGATGCTGTTCCGTTTTTATAATGACTGGGTGCAGTGGGGTGGGGAGGGGTGACAGGCAATTTTCAAGGTCAGTTTTAACTCCCGGCGGTAAATGGAAAGGTTGTACCTATATTTCTTAAAATTGGCAAATTGCTTGCAAACCTAGACTTCTGTTTTAGGTCATAATATTGCTCACTAGACCACAGGACAAATACTTATGTAGAAAAGTTCTCTCTTTAATCATTACTCGAAGCCCATTTCAAATTAAGCCCAGATGGCTCAGTTAACAAATGTGTACTAAGTAATGAAGTATTGAGGCATGTAGACCAAGGCCCCAGGTTCAATACGACATCAGTGCTGAACTAACAGATCTCAAAGGCAGCAGTGGAGGTGCTACAATCATTCTCAGCTTTTCTCAGCTACTTGCCCACTTGCGATTACTGACCTCTGATGAAAAGTGTACACATGGACTATGGGCGCGACTAAGATCATACTGAGCTGTAAAAATGCTGCATGATGTGATTCATGCTGATACCAGAATCAGGCATTTCACATTCTGCGCTGGCCAGCCCATATTTTTAAATCCATTAAAGTAACTGGGTGGAAAACTGCACACTATTAAGCTCAAGAGGACAAGAGCCCAATTTAGTTGTCCATGTTTACATGTGACCATTAGATGAGCCACTACTTTCCAAGCAGTAAACAGCAAGAGAAGCAAGTTTATTTAAAGCACTGTGCCTGAATATTTATAGTTTCTCTATGTGCTTTGGTCACATGTAGCAAGTAGTGTAACATTATTAGATTACCAAATCAACCTAGTCATCTTTGATATAGTAAGTAACTGTCCATGCAGGAAAACAATTTATTTATCCTCTTCTCATTTAAATAAAATTGCTAAAAATAATGCTGACAGATTCAAGGTGCTGGAATGCTCCGCATACTTTGAGTTACAGTTACAGTTACAGAGATACAGCACTGAAACAGGCCCTTCGGCCCACCGAGTCTGTGCCGACCATCAACCACCCATTGATACTAATCCTACACTAATTCCATATTCCTAACACATCCCCACCTGTCTCTATATTCCCCTACCACCTACCTATACTAGGGACAATTTATAATGGCCAATTTACCTATCAACCAGCAAGTCTTTGGCTTGTCTGGAGGTTCTACTTAAAAGCAGGCTGGAGCCTATGTTTAGAACTTCCATCATCTCTCCAAATACTGCATCTGGTTGGATATAATGAAACACAACAGCTTTATCACCAAGATAATAATATAAAAGCAAAATACTGCAGATGCTGGAAATCTGAAATAAAAACACAAAATGCTGGAAATTCTCAGCAGGTCTGGCAGCACCTGTGGAGAGAGAAGCAGAGTTAACGTTTCAGGTCAGTGACCCTTCAGCAGCTTTATCACCAAGGATGCCTTGTGAAGAAATCTGGGATTCTTGCTTTTAAATCAGTATTCAAAATTAAACAACTCTGTGCTGAATATTTGTGTTCCAGGTTGTGCTAAAATACCTCGAATAGGATCAGTTGTAGTTCCGCCAACAATATTTGAGTAAAACTAGTGATCCAATTATACTGGGGTTACATGGCAATGAAATATAGGAATTCTGGGTCAGAAGGCACCAGTCCAACATTTCTGTGTCAGCTCTCTTAAGGGAGCTAACTACTTGTATCACACTTCTTTGCCCTTATCTTAAAATATTTTTCTTTTTCAAATGCTTTAGACAAAATACATTTGCTTCATACCTTCAATGAGTAACAAGCAGAAACCAAGCTTAAATTTGTCATTCAGCTGATGTACAGTTGACTGACATTAAGTCAATAAGATGTAATTCTGTTTATTTAAAAGTTGAAGTGGACAGTTTTGTAACAATTACCCCTGTATTTATGTGTAGAGGTAAAATAAACAATCGGAATATTTTTAGGCATAAAACAATAAGCTTGTTTGCTGGAGTAGAGCTAAATGCAAAACTAAATGAATTTGGAATACATGCATCAGAAAGTTGTCATAGTTCAAAGTCCAGTTCATTTCCCACACTAAATTAAGGTAGCACAACAATGATCGACGAATATATTTATAATAAGCAGCAACCAATAACACACTGCACACTAGTTTTGGAACAGATAGCATTAACTTTACCAACTGTACAAGAAGACCAGGGAAAAGCAAAGTACTACTCCATAAAACCTTGTATTTATTATACTGTGACATCGCTCATGGGTAATCTAAGATGAGGTAGCTAATGTTTACCATCATCCTCATAGACACCAAAAAATATGAAGGGCTTACTCTGCAATGGGTGCCTCACTTCCTGAACACTCAATCGTCTACAAAGTTCAAGCCACAAATGTGATGGCGTACTCTCCACTCACCTGGATGGGTGCAGTAGCAACATGTGATACTCAGCACCATTCAAGACAAAACAATCTATCTAATTTTGCTAATTGAAGTACTATCTACCCCTTCCATCACAAACATATTGATACTGCTTGAATAATCTGTAGGATGCATCACAACAAATCACCATGTTATTTCAAAAGCATCTCACTTCTCGTCTTCAACCTCTATCACTGAGAAAGAAGTGATACATTACACCGACTTGGGATATATATTCCTGGCCTTTCATGAGTATCTTGAAATTCCATATCCACCACTACAAAGCCTGTAACAGTTCAAGCAAAAGACCCACAACTACCTTCTTAGGGAAACTAGAATTGGATAATAAATGTAGCCTTGAAAGTGTTGCATATATATGGAAAACAAATTTAAAGAAAAATAGTCCTGTTAGATTATATTTGTAGTGTTATTGACTGACCAGATTTCACAACTTTTTTACAATCCAATAGGAATTTGTTCTTCCATCCCCACAACAACCTCAGTTATATCCAACTCAAGCCCCAAGGCCTGCACTATTTATTTTTTTAAATTTTACTTTTATTTTTTATTTAGAGATACAGCACTGAAACAGGCCCTTCGGCCCACCGAGTCTGTGCCGACCATCAACCACCCATTTATACTAATCCTACACTAATCCCATATTCCTAACACATCCCCACCTGTCTCTATATTCCCCTACCACCTACCTATACTAGGGACAATTTATAATGGCCAATTTACCTATCAACCTGCAAGTCTTTGGCTGTGGGAGGAAACCAGAGCACCCGGTGAAAACCCATGCAGACACAGGGAGAACTTGCAAACTGCACACAGGCAGTACCCAGAATTGAACCCGGGTCGCTGGAGCTGTGAGGCTGCGGTGCTAACCACTGCGCCGCCCTAAAGTTATTGTGTTAGTTCATATTGAGAGAAATCTCTAACTTATCCTCCATTCCACAGGAGCTGCAGGAATAGATTGCTGGTACTATGGTGTGGAAGATGCACATTGTTTCATGAATAAAAACTCAGAGTTAGGTAACTTACGCCTCTTCGCCATTCCATACACTACACATACTGAAAAGGCCTTATAAAAGTAACTCAAAATAAGGAGCAGAGTTGTTGAAGGCTTCTGCATGAAAGCCATAACAGCATCATGGACTTATCGCCCAGTAAAACAAGGCAACCTCCCTGTAGGTTTCGAGTGGGGGTGGCCTCCTCTGTTGGCAAGCTCGACAATATCCAGGCTTGGGCTGATAAGTGGCAAGTAACATTCACGCTACACAAGTGCCAGGCAATGACCATCTCAAACAAGAGTGAGTCTAACCAAATCCCCTTGACATTCAATGGCATTACGATTGCTGAATCCCCCACTATCAACATCCTAGGGGCTACCATTGACCAGAAACTGAACTGGAGTAGCCATATAAATGCCGTGGCTACAAGAGCAGGTCAGAGGCCAGGAATCCTGCGGCGAGTAACTCACCTCCTGACTCCCCAATGCCTGTCCACCATCTACAAGGCACAAGTCAGGAGTGTGATGGAATACTCTCCCCTTGCCTGGATGGGTGCAGCTCCAACAACACTCAAGAAGCTCAACACCATCCAGGACAAAGCAGCCCGCTTGATTGGCACCCCATCTACAAATATTCACTCCCTCCACCACCGATGCACAGTAGCAGCAGTGTGCACCATCTACAAGATGCACTGCAGCAACGCACCAAGGCTTCTTAGCACCTTCCAAACCCGCAACCTCTACCAACTAGAAGGACAAGGACAGCAAATGCATGGGAACACTACCACCTGCAAGTTGTCCTCCAAGTCACACACCACCCTGACTTGGAAATATATCACTGTTTCTTCACTGTCGCTAGGTCAAAATCCTGGAACTCCCTTCCTAACCGCACACTGGGTGTACCTACCCCACATGGACTGCTGCGGTTCAAGAAGGCAGCTCACCACCACCTTCTCAAGGGCAATTAGGGATAGGTAATAAATGCTGGCCTCGCCAGTGATGCCCACATCCCATGAATGCATAATTTAAAAAAATATTGTTAATGTACTTTTAAATGTAAGTGCTTTGGGTCTTCATGGAGGGCCCCCAGTGGCAAACAACCTACCTTCCTTAACGCTGCGCCCGCATTCATTGCCCACCTTCCCTCCCCCATCGCCAGGGCTTGCCTCACTTACCTGGAGTCCTGGTCTCCAGTGTCGGGACTGATTCCAAGGCCTCCTGTAGTACCGGCAGTAGTCACTGCTTCCGGTGGCATTGCCAATACTTCTGAGCTGCCAGCCCTCTGATTGGCTGGCAGCTCTTCGAGGCGGGATCCCTGTCTTTAAAGGATCAGGGATCCCAGCGCCAGGCAGTTAATAGCTCGTGCGCTGTTGAATCACGCCGGGTGGGGGGAGGGTATTCCAAAAGGCCGAGGTGGCGTTCTCACTTTCTTGTTTGCCCGGTGCCGGAAGCCCACTGACTGGACTAAATCCAGCCCTAACTATGCAGTTTTTTCACTTGCTTTAGTGGAATCAGTCTACCGGATGGATCCATTTTAAAGAGACAAGCTATATGACCACACCCCAGTTGGGCATATTCCTATCTAGCTTGTGTACTCTTGTAGCTCTTTATAGTATTTTGTTTTTGTTCCCACATGGCAATCTAGAAAACATTGCATTGGTTGCCGATGTTACCATATATGCCTATTTTTGAAAGTTTGCCCCACATGGATCAATGTGAACACCTTGGGTCCCTGGGGGACCAAAAAAACCAAAAGATTCAGACAGGCTGGATTAAAAAACATAAAATGTTTGAAATTTCAAAGTCCAGCTAATCTAATCTACTTTGTAGGCAGGCTGGAGATTACTGGCAATGAACGATCCAATGAAAAGAACTTCAGCTGGAGAAAAATGAAATGCCAAATTGGTGCAGGACCTGAGGCCTTATACAATCCAGCAGGAGGAGACTACCCACAGTAACCATCGGTCACCCACCTCCTAACTACCCAGCTATAACATTATGACATTTCCATATACATGGAGTATATAGTTTTCTCAATCACTCAAGTTATACCAGACTCCTGCAAAGTATGGAGGACGCAGAACCAAACAAAGTTTACTTGATCTCAGCTGTTCCTAAATTTCGGAGGAACCACAGATCCAAAAGTGAAAGAAGTTAATTTTAGTAAACATGAAGTACACCAGATGATCCCACAACAGCATTTATAGTATTGTGTGTACAACCTCCTAATCTGTAGTCTGCTTTACAGCGATGTCAGTTTGAAAATTTATACTTAATTTCAAGCTGACATATTAAGCAAAACAGTAAGGAATACTTTACTGCAAAATGGTTACATTGCAAATTTGGGGCAGAATTTCTGCTTTGCCTCGTGATCTGATATGTACTCTTGAAATTAGTTTTGAGAAACGACAGTCAAAATGCATCAACAGCTAATATGTTTTAAATTATTGGCCAGAGTACAAGCAATACTCAGTACTGTAACCAGCAGTTACCCTTGGGAGATGGTAGGTTTCAATAGATTGAATTAGGTAGAGTGCAATCTTTAACCTGCTCATTTGTAAAGAAGGAAGTACTAATCAGTGGCCTAAAGCCATTAATTATGTTCTGTTAAAGACAGCCTGCGTCACTAACCAAGATACTTGAAAATACTACTGTCCTGAACACTGGTGAATTTAGAACACAAAATGTCAGACTTCCACAACACCAATATTTTATATATGGAATTGTGTCAAATTTTGTGTTCTAAATTCAAAGTTAAAAATTTTCTTGATCGGGATCTACTTCAACGCAAATGTGCATTCAGACTACAAGTTTAGTGTCACTGCCAAGTGAATGCTAAACTTCTAGTGTAAATCTGATAGCAGAGTAAAGAGAGATTTCAAGGTGCAAGGAGGCTCGCACCACTTGGAATTAACACAGCACACTTTAGATTTAAACTTTATTTCAAGGGAGCTTGGTGAATGTATAAGAGGGTAGAGGCTTACTCTTAGTTCTAGAGCAAGACAATTAGAATTCCAGGCAGGTAATGGCCTGGCCAAGCTTCAACTTGCACCCAAAATACACACTTGCACTGGTTTCCAGCTCCTCCATCAAGTCAGTTGGTAAATATATTGCATAACTGAGTCTAACACACCAGAAGGTCCCAGGTTTGATGCCCACTCTATGCTGAGTTAGTTGATCCCTGGCAAACTAGCAGTACAGGTGCTAGAATTGGTCTCAGCAAGGCAACACCATGAAATAAAAATAAAAACAAGCCAAAATTCTGACTCTTAAATCGGCATTCACCAAAATGTTAGAAAATGCATGGGCATGATTGCTGACAGAGATCAGATCAGCCTCAACTTTGACAATCCCAAACATTATCAAGCAAGCTGACTATACTCACTGGCCTGCGTGATACATGAAGAAACACCTCTGTTATCCAGCTAAAGAGATCTGTATAACATCAGCAGTCAACACCGTCAGCAGGTAAGGAAACAAGAGAAAATACTGGAACCCTCCTCACCATTTTCCTCCTATGCAAGGTTCTAGGAAAGCCAGAGGAAGCACTAGGTAAGCAAATAATGGCAACAAACAGATTGGTTGCTCTGAAAATAAACAAAAGTGATCCATCCAAAAACTTACATCCAAGAATGTTAAAGAAACAGACTGAAATCAGTGAAGCTTTTGTCAATATGTGTTTGTGCACTAAATTCAAAAAAGGTTCTAGATAGCTTAGAAAGTGGCTAACATAACTATTTAAAAATAGATCAAGAAGTTCACCTAGAAACTATAAATCAGTAAGAATCAATTTCAGGGAAAATTCAAGAATTTTGAGATCTAGTGGGTAATTACTCAGGAAAATAATGTGTTAAAATACAGTCAGCATAAAATAAATCACGCCACTGATTTGCAGGAAGTTTACAAACACATTGCAAGTAGGCTGAGCATGGAAACTGCAGTTAAGATATATTTGAATTTTCTTTTTATATATGGTCAACTGCTGAATTTAGTCCAGACTCAAACATCATACTAGATTTCTTAATGTAATTGAACAAAGGGGTTCTTGAAGAAAGCGCTGCCAGAAATTCTATTTCATATGTCTGTAAAAAAGCCATATCACCATTTATCTGTTTTGTTTTGGGTTCAGTTGGAGACTTTGCTGACTTCACCCCAGTATCTAGGTCACAATGCGTTTCTGGTGACAGATGCTCTCAACGGAAGCACAAATGATCTTTCCACCTGGTTTCTGGGTCAACTTAACAGCAATTGAAAATAAAACGTGACTGGCAAAATAACCTAAATTCAAAATATTATACACACATATAACTCTACCAACTGCCCATAATGAGAATACCATTTATTAAATAGGGCGTCACAAAAAAATAAATTGGCTGATGATCTTCAATACTTTGCTTAAAACTTTTCCCTCTGGCCTAAATTTTACACTTAAGAAGGAAAGGGCTTCTCATTTCCTCAGCTTCAATTGAGCAGACAGTCCTCTTTTGCATCCTTCACGTTATGTCACTTCAGTTGGTTTATGTACATATCTCATTTACTTTTACATCCAAGTTCATTTGGATTTTTAGTTTCTGTATTAATAAACTGTTTAGGATGGAAATTGCTAAAATATTGACTTTGTCAGCCATTACTGGCAGTACAAAGAGAAAGGATGCTTTTAGGCCTTCACTAAGTCTGTCTCATTTGGGATCCGGGAGATCTATAGCTGAAGAGTGCTACAGCTGCAGACTTGTAGCTCTGATGCAATGCTGTACCACACATTGGTACCAACACACTGGTGTGCCTGTTACTGACCTAGAGTAACCAAAGAGGACAAGTGTGTAATCTGGATATTAATTGTGTTTAATTGTATGCAGGTGGTGGGCATTAACTGGGGATTCACTCGTACCCTATAAATAAACACAGACTAAAACAGTAGCTGTTGGGTTAGGTGGTGCATGTTTGTAATGTGAAACACAGTAAATAAATAAATATAAAAGTTTGTAAAGATTGCCTCCAGTTCTATCCTTCACCAACTGGCTTTCCGAAATTGAATATGATTGAATATGGTAGCAGAGGATGGTTGCCTAAAAGTAAAGGTTGGAAACTAAGAAAAAAAAGTTTCAGACAGAAAACTACAATCCTAGTAGCCATTGTGGAAAATGGCAGAGAGCAAGTGTTAATTGTTGGGGTATGATTACCCTCCAATGTTCTCAGAGTCGGAGAACAGACATTGGTTACATCCCAACCAAAGAGGAAACAAGGTATGGCCTTGGTGTTGCTTCCTATCAGAAGTCAGTTAACTCCAAGAATGAGGCACATTAATTTTGTCATGAACTTTGATTTTAAACTGTTATTGGAGTGAAGGAAGGACTTGTTGAACAGATCAGCTGTGGCTGGAAAAGACATTTGCATATTAACAGTGTTTGGAAGGATAAAGCAGCCATTCCCTAACACATTCAACCCACAATGGACTTTTGATCACCAGACGTTGAAGGTGGGGAGATCGCATGCCAGCTTGACTGCTAAGATCGCCAAATACACAAACGGACATGGTCAAACCAGCTAGTCACATGATTAACCTGCTGGGCAACTTGAATTTTTTGCATTTGTACAAACAATTTGGGCAGAAAGTGTGTTTGCTCCTGGACTGAGAAGATCTCTCCTGTCTGCTCCCATCTCTTTCTCTGAAGCCTCTGAATCCACTGAAGACACATGAACCCCAAGAGAGAAAAGTCTCCTACAACGAACAAGGTTTAAGAAGAATTCTGGGCCCCAAAAAGACCTACCCACAATCAAGGACTCTACAGTGAGCTTGAAGAATCATAACAACTCTTCAGATATTGCCTCAAACATTTCCACTTTAATTTTTTTCTGCTCTTTTCGGTCTCTATTTGCATGTGTGTATCGCGTATGCCTGCTAGGATGGGCGCGTCGTGTACCCATAGGCCTCAACCGAATTAGAATTTAAGTTCAAGTTTAATAAATTTCAACTTTTCTTCTTTAAACCTAAGAAAGCCTGTTTGTCCTGGTTTTGTTGCCTTATAATTGGAAAGCAGTGACCAAGGATTCATTCACCAAGGGGGAGCTAAAAACAGGGTGTGTTTAAAATTAAACCCTGTTACAGTAAGACCACGTGAAGGATGAGAGGGACCCCTACACACCTTTTTCACCTGGTCGTAACAGACTCCATGAAAGGAATCATGTGGTGATCTATGAAATACTGCATTAAATTTTAGCTGATCAACTAGACTGCAAGTTGACAACTGCCCATCATGATAAGAATTCACTCCAGATAATTGGAGGCTATAGTCCCCATCAATTAGTCTATGGCAAAATCCCAAATTGGTTTCTCTGCTGTGTGGTGGTCCTCCTGCTCTAGGAGGCAACATAAATTAGTTCAATTTTTTTTCCTGCACATTTGAATGCTTGACATGCAGGGAGACAGGCTTTCATCAAGGCTGAGGTATCAGAAAATTAAGAGGTCTGAAGCATCACATAAGACAATCCGAGAGAGAATTTAATCAAGAGATTTGGTGTATTACAAAACAGAGGGACATTGGGAATGGAAAGGCCCTAGTAAGCTAATAGGACCTGATGGTAAGACACAGCCATCAAACTGTTAAGGCTTATTCCACATGATTAATCCAAATTAATTACAAAATCTCAAACTCTGAGCAGCTGATAAAAGTAAATGAGACACCTTGTACCTCAAGTGCTCGTGTTTTGTGCTGAAAGTTCATTAGGAATAGATCAAGGGTTGGATAGTGATAACATGAGCAAACATGACTTACAGGACAGAGCTATCAGATGCAAATACCAATGTGCCAGAATGGGGAATCAGGGAACTCCTCTTTGCTGATGATGCTGCTTTAACATCTCACACTGAAGAGTGCCTGCAGAGTCTCATCGACAGATTTGCGGCCGTCTGCAATGAATTTGGCCTAACCAACAGCCTCAAGAAAACGAACATCATGGGGCAGGACATCAGAAATGCTCCATCCATCAATACTGGCGACCACGCTCCGGAAGTGGTTCAAGAGTTCACCTACCTAGGCTCAACTATCACCAGTAACCTGTCTCTAGATGCAGAAATCAACAAGCGCATGGGAAAGGCTTCCACTGCTATGTCCAGACTGGCCAAGAGAGTGTTGGAAAATGGCGCACTGACACGGAACACAAAAGTCCGAGTGTATCAAGCCTGTGTCCTCAGTACCTTGCTCTATGGCAGCGAGGCCTGGACAACGCACGTCAGCCAAGAGCGACGTCTCAGTTCATCCCATCTTCGCTGCCTCCGGAGAATACTTGGCATCAGGTGGCAGGACTGTATCTCCAACACAGAAGTCCTCGAGGCGGCCAACATCCCCAGCTTGTACACACTACTGAGTCAGCGGCGCCTGAGATGGCTTGGCCATGTGAGCCGCATGGAAGATGGCAGGATCCCCAAAGACACATTGTACAGCGAGCTCGCCACTGGTATCAGACCCACCGGCCGTCCATGTCTCCGCTTTAAAGACGTCTGCAAACGCGACATGAAGTCCTGTGACATTGATCACAAGTCGTGGGAGTCAGTTGCCAGCGTTCGCCAGAGCTGGCGGGCAGCCATAAAGGCAGGGCTAAAGTGTGGCGAGTCGAAGAGACTTAGCAGTTGGCAGGAAAAAAGACAGAGGTGCAAGGGGCAAGCCAACTGTGTAACAGCCCCGACAAACAAATTTTTCTGCAGCACCTGTGGAAGAGCCTGTCACTGTAGAATTGGCCTTTATAGCCACTCCAGGCGCTGCTCCACACACCACTGACCACCTCCAGGCGCTTACCCATTGTCTCTCGAGACAAGGAGGCCAAAGATATTCCAGAGGAGTCTAGTGAATGGAGGGATGTGACAATTGTGGGATTCGCAGAAAAAGCTACTGGCAAGTTTAAATATTGTCTGAATATTCAGGATGATGGCCAAGAAGCAAGGTCCATGGATGGCAGAATGGGGTGAGAGAGTAGAAAGGAAGAAAGCTTAGTGCAAGTACTGATAGTGGGTCTGGCAATGACTCTCAAGTCAAAAACTGATTGCTAACTGAAAAAAAAACCTCTAAAGCAAGATGGAGGACTCTCAGTAATAGTCTTGATAGACATAAAAGTATTGCTGAAAATAGAGACATTGGCTGGATTTTACCAGCTTCTCGATGTCGTGGATCGTGGTGGGCAGGCCGGCCCATAAATGATTTGCAGGAGCAGCCTGCCATGACACACGACATCAAAAAGGTCTTGCCGCATATTATCTGCGGCAGCGAGGCCTCGGTGCGGCTCCCTCCCACCACTGCTTGGTGGTGGGGCTTCATTTAAATAATCAACTTCATTTAAATCAAATGCAAACCACCCCACCTGATCCCAGCAGCCGTCCCACACTGATCGCGCACCTTTGGAACTCCATAGAGTTCTGGGGCGAGACACTGGTGGAGAGGGAGAAGGACTGAAATTATCAGGGTGGGAGAGGGGGTAGCGGGAAAACATTTCTTATTGGCTGTGGGGATGGTGGGAAGGGATTTAGGGTCAAAGGGAATAACATTTGGGGGGGGGGGGAATGGTCGTGAGTGAGGACTCAACATTTTGGGGGGGTGGGATAGGACAAAAAACTAACTGCTTATTCATTTGGGGGAGGGTGGGATTGGGGATTGCAGGTGTGAACAGATCTGTATTTAAATTCATTAACAAGCTGGTCCCTTTAAACATTGAAATGTCATCTAAGGGCTTGAAGCCGTTTAAAAATGGCGGTGCCTGCACCATTGCCGGGGTCGCGGCAGCTGCCCCCTCTACGTCATCGGGGACAGCCATTCCGCCCCCTCCATTTAAATGAACCCCTGCGCATAATATTGCGGGGGCTCTGCGGCGGCACTTCCGTGTCAGAAGGCTGCCGACTTCAATGCGCACCACCGCAGAGCATGGCGCACTGATAAAATTCAGACCATGTTGTCGAAGCTTTTCGTCTTTCATTCATCGGGATAATACGCAAGAATAATGTAAGGAAAAACACTGACTTTATACTGTATGAGAGTGCTGATTGGTTGGCAAGTGAATTCTGGTCGAGGCGTTGTCATGGAGCATGCACCAGATTATGGTGACTGACAGTTAAATGCCAAGATGTGTTCGAAATTTAAACCAGGCAAATTAAGGGAGACCCTTTGTTTTTAAACTGTGCTCCCTAATTTCAATCTCTGCAACCAGAGGAAACATCAGGCTGGATTCTATAGAGGCCTCGACATCAGGATCCGTGGTGGGGTTGAGGGGGGGGGGGGGGGGTGTCAATAAGATGGCCCCGGATGAGGCCCACCATGGACCTCGACGCCGGCAGGGCCCGACCCAATATTGCCCGCAGTGGCAAGGCCTCATGGCAGCTACCAAACCACTTGGCAACGAGACCGCCATTTGAATATTTAAATAAATTAAACTGCCTGAATTAATGAGTCTCCCATCGCCTCCTGAAGTCCTGCCACCATCTTCACCCTGGCAGCCAGCACTGCTGCGCATTCAGATCCCCGACCGGGTAAATGAGGCACAACACTGGTGGGGAGGGACGAGGAGGTAAATTTCTCAGTGCAGGGGTGGGGATGATGGAAAGGGTTATAGTTTAAAGCTTGTTTGGGGGGGGCGGGGGGTGGAGAAAAGGTGAAATTGTGAAGTTGTGTTTTTTGGGGGGGGGGGGGAAGGGCAAATAACTAATTTAATTGATATTTGCGGGGTTAGGAGAGGGGCAAAAGAAATGTATTTATTTTAATTGAATTTCACTTTAAATATTTAAATGTCCCAGTAGGGCTGACAGCCCTCTAAAATTGGCATCAGCACCTGCACACAGACAGCTGACATGATTGCAGGGGACAGACAGCCCACCCCCTCCATGTGATTGGGGGGAGGCAGCCCGCCCCAGCTATTTAAATGAGCCGCCGCGCTTGGAATTGCGGTGACTCTTTGGCATGCAGCCCACATGGCAGGCTGCCATTTTTTTCACCGGCCGCCGATTTCAGCGACGGGCTTAGAGAATTCAGCCCACCCTTTCAGCATCCAGCCTGTCAAGTACCCTCAGGGTCTTGTATGTTTCAATAAGATCACCTCTCATCCTTCCAAACTCCAATGAATACAGACCTAACCTTTGCTCATAAGATAACCCTCTCATCACAGGAATCAGCCGAGTGAACCTTCTCTGAACTGCTTCCAATGCAATTATATCTTTTCTCAAACAAGTAGAACCAAAACTGCACACAATACCCTAGATGTGGTCTCCCTGTACAACTGCAGCAAAACATCTCTACTTTTATATTCCATTCCCTTGCAATAAACAACAATGTTGCATTTGCCTTCTTAATCACTTGCTGTACCTGCATACCAACTTTTTGTGCTTCGTGTACTAGGACATCCAGATCCCTCTGCATCAGAGTTCTGCGTTTCTATTTTCCGGCCAAAGTGGACAAGTTCACACTTTCCTGCATTATACTCCATCTGCCAAATCTTTGCCCATTCACTTAACCTATCTATATCCTTTTTCAGACTACTGTCCTCTTCACAACTTACTCTCCTACCTATCTTTGTGTCATCAGAAAATTTAGCAACCATACTTTCTGTCCTTCATCCAAGTCATTGATATAGATTGTAAATAGTTGAGGCCCCAGAACTGATCCCTGTGGACTCCCCTATTTACAGCTTGCCAATCTGAAAATGACCTATTTATGCCTACTCTCTGTTTCCTGTTAGCTAAGCAATCCTCTATCCATGTGAATATGTACCCCCTATACCATGGGCTCTTATTTTGTTTCATAACTTTTGATGTGGCAGCTTGTCAAATGCCTTCTGGAAATCCAAGTAATCACATGAACAGGTTCCCCTTTATCCACATTGCTCGTTACTCCCTCAAAGAACTCTAATAAATTAGATAAGCACAATTTCCCTTTCACAAAACCATGTTGACTCTGCCTGATTGCATTGAGGTTTTCTAAATGACCTGCTATAACCTCCTTAATAATAGATTCCAGATGTTAAGCTAACTGACCTGCAGTTCCCTCCTTTCTGTCATCCTCCTTTCTTGAATAGTGGAGTTATATTAGCTATCTTCCAATCTGATGGGACCTTTCCAGAATCTGGGGAATTTTGGAAAATTTAAACCAATGCATCCAATATCTCATCAGCTACTACTTTTAAGGCCCTAGGATGAAGTCCATTAGGACCTGGGGACTTGTCAGCTTTTAGTTCTAATAATTTTCTCAATACCCTTTCCCTGGTTATAATTGTTTTAAGTTCCTCCCTCCCTTTCAACTCTTGATTCACAATTATTTCTGGGATGTTATTTGTATCCTCTACAGTGAAACAGATGCAAAAACATCTGTTCAATTCCTCCACCATTTCCATTATTAACTCCCCAGACTCACTGTCAAGAGGACCAACACTCACTGTACTTCCTCTTTTCCTTTTTAAATACCTGTAGAAACTCTTACTATCCATTTTTATATTTCGAGCTAGCTTTCTCTCATACTCTAATTACTCTCTATTCTTTTAGTCATACTTTGCTGTTTTTTTATATTCTGTCCAATCTTCTGACCTGCCACTACGCTTCGCTGAATTGTATGTTTTTTCTTTCAATTTGATACTATCTTTAAGTTCCTTCATTAATCAAAAATGATGCATCCTTCGCCTAGAGTCTTTCTTTCTCACTGAAATGTATCTTTGCTGAGTGTTATGAAATATCTCCTTAAATGTCTGCTACTGCATCTGTAATGACCTATCCCTTAACCTGGTTTCCCAGTTTACTTTACTTTAGCCAGCTCTATCCTCAAACCCTCGTAATTACCCTTATTTAAGTTTAAAATTCTAGTCTCAGATCCACTCTTCCCACCCTCAAACTGAATGTGAAATTCAATAATGTTGTGATCATTGCTACCGAGAAGCACATTTACTATGAGGTCATTAATTAATCCTGTCTTGTTACACATTACCAGATCTAGAGTAGCCTGCTCTCTGGTTGGCTCTGGAACATGTTGCTCTAAGAAACTGTCCTGAAAACACTCCATGAACTCATCTTCCAGGCTACCTTTCCCAACCTGATTCGTCCAATCTATCTGTAGATTACATTTGCCCATGATTATTGCCGTACCTTTCTCACAAGCATCCACTTCTTCCTGTGTACCCTGTCCTACAGTGTGGTTACTGTTAGGGGGCCTATAAACTACTCCCACAAGTGACTTCCTACCTTCACTATTTCTTATCTCTGCCCAAACTGACTCGACAACTTGATTTTTAGAACTTGTACTAATGTCATCCTGAATTAACAGAGCTACCCCTCCCCCTTTTCCTAGTTTCCTGTCCTTCCGAAATGTCATGTACCTTTGAATATTCAGGTCCCAGCCTTCACCATCTTGCAGCCATGTCTCTGTAATGGCTATCAGATCATACATATTTAATTCTATTTGAGCTATCAATTCATTTGTTTTGGTATGGAATGCTACGCGCATTCAAATACAGAGGCTTTAGTTCTGTCTTTTTGCTATTTATGCAACCTCTAGCCTTAGCTGCTTGCACACTCTTAATTTTGTACATTCTATTCCTTCCTGCCATGCTCTGATTATTATTTCCCTTATTACTAATTTGCTCTCTTGCCTTATCTTCTCTTTAATTTATTATATTTTCTCTCACTTGATCCCTCATCCTCAGTATTTAGTTTAAAGCCCTCTCTACCACCCTAGTTATATGACTCGCCAAAACACAGGTCCCAGCACGGTTCAGATAACAGTACAGTACAGTTCCACTTTCCCCAGTACTAGTGCCAATGCCCCATGAATCCAAACCCATTTCTCCCACACTAATCTGTGAGCTACACATTTAACTCTGTAATCTTATTTACCATACTCTAATTTGCTCGTGGCTCAGGTAATAATCCAGAGATTATTACCTCTTGAGGTTCTGCTTTTTAGTTTAGCCCCTAGCTGTTCATACTCTCTATGCAGAATCTCTTTCCTAGTCCTATCTATGTCGTTAGTAGCCACAGGGACTACGAAAACAGAATCCTCCCCCTCCCACTGCAAGTTCCTCTCCAGCCCTGAGCTGATGTCCCAAACCCTAGCACTGGGCAGTCAACATAGCCTTCTGGACTCTCGCTCTTAGCTGCATAGAACGGTGCCTATCCCCTTGGCTATACTGTCCCTACTATAGATTCCTATACACTTACCCCTCTTGAATGTCTTCCTGTACCATGGCACCATGGTCAGTTTGAACCCCTGCATGATCAGATGAAACATTCCCCTCTCCGCTACCTACAAGGTTCAAGTTTGTGGAATTTAAGTAGTCTTGATCCAGTTTCTAGTTGGCACAATTTGGCCGATAGCACACAACTTCAAAATTCAGTATAAATTGATCTCCTTCAAAATGTCCATCAAGAATAGCTAGTGCAGAACAAAAGTCAGACTGCTATCACTGTTAGTGCTCCTCTGAATCTGAGATTAGAGCACATTGATCGAAACAATAGAAAAAGCTTATTGTGCAAGGCTATGCTGTATATGGGTTAGAAATGTTTGACGCTAATCTTAGCTGTCCAGCGATTGGTTCTACTCCCCTCCTTGATATCCCTCACCTTAGTGGTTTTCTCTCAACTCTCTAGTTTCCCAAGCTTGCTGCGATCAAGGTAGCAAAACCTGGCATAATGAACACTTGAATATGTACAAGAGCAGCCTGGAAATGACTCTGATGCTCACTTTATGGAATCACTTCATAACAGAGTGCCTGAAGGAGAATAAAATTGTCCCTGATGCTCCCCTTGGTAATTTAGTTCATAACACAATACGTAACAAAGATCTTCAGCCCCATTCTTGGTCTGTGCTGAGACAGCCAATTTAAGCTAGAAGAGTAGTCAGGGCAATAAATCAGCTTCTGTACCCTGGCTTGAGAGAGGGAGGCAATCAATTTGAGTTTCTACTCGCTGCAGCTCACGCATCAAGGATAATTTTAAAAAGCCCATTCACGGCATGCGGGCATCCCTGGCATGGCCAGCATTTATTGCCCATCCCCAATTCCCTTGCGAAGATAGTGGTGAACTGCCCTCATGAATACAACTGGCTTGCTAGGCCATTCCTGAGTGGAGTGTGACGCAGTCAACTACATTGCTGTGAGTCTGGAATCACACATCACACAGATCAGCAAAGATGGCAGATTTCCTTCCATAAAAAGGACATCAGTGAACCAGGTAGGTTTTTAACAACAATCCAGTTGTTTCATGGGGCACCATTACTGATTCTAACTTTTTATTCCAGCTTGATCTACTCTATTGATTTTAAATTACCCACCTGCCATTGTGGAATTTGAACTCATGCCTGCAGGTCATTGGGATTACCAGTCCAGTGATGTAATCACCGTGCTCCTGAACCCATGAGGAGAAGGTGCAAAGTGATTGGTACTTGTGGAACTATTCATCACTCAATTTTATTTTAAAAAGGGGGTGGGAAATTGATATGTAAAATTAAAATGCTGCAATTCTTTCAAAAATCCTGAAAATCAATCCTTTTGAAAAGACAGGTGGGCCAGCATGCGTTGACAATGTCAACATGTCACACATTCATGCAAGTTTATGTTTTAAACAGAAACAATTTAAACACAAGCAAGATAGCAACCTCTACAAATAATCTCTGTAAAATCTGAAAAGGGCACAGTGTGGAATCTTGCCAACCCACAGGCTTACAAACTGTACACTGACTGACTGGAATGAAAATTAAAAATAGTACAAACAGGAATTTAAACATCATGCTGAAGTGAATTCAGCAAATGAATTAAGTAATTGTTCCAACTTCAATTGTGAAATTATCACTGGTCAGTGACTGGAATTGATGTTACAAATTTGCATCTTTTAAAAATAAATACATTAGTTCTTTGTAATCACAACTTTAAAATTAAAATAAAACCTAAGTGTGTGTGTGGTGTGTGTGTGTGTGTAACACTTAACCATAATGATAGTGCTGATGGGTTAGGTAAACCATTTTCAAAAATACAAATTGTCCTTAGTAGATAATGTTACAATAAGCCTCTGTTTCCACATCTGGCATCGAGGCAGCATCTTCCAGTCTCCATCATCCTAACCATCAGGGTATCCCATTCAGTTGTATGATGAACATTACCCTTCAGAATGACAGATGGGTCGACGTGCTGTACTAGTCACCTTGATTTACTTGACATGTTATGTCATAATTCTGTGTACCAAGCTTACTCAAATATTTAATATAGGCCCTCCTCTAGAAGGGATTTAAACAAGAGACCTATTACAGATCCAGGGGATAGCAAGATTGAAGCCTCAACCTCCTGTACTCTTTCTGCACAAATCTTGCATCTCACTACAGACCAAAGGAACCTCTTCAGCTGCATGCTTAGGAATTCTGAACCCTAAAGAACTGTTTTGATACTCTGCTTATAAGCCAAAAGCTTATGACTTGGCTATCGCTGGAGAGAAGAAAAAGCAGCATACTCTTTGTTTTAATAAAAGCAAAATACTGCAGATGTTGGAAATCTGAAATAAATAACTGATGAATGGTCACCAATCTGAAACGTTAACTCTGCGTCTCTCCCCACAAATACTGTCAGACCTGCTGAGTATTTCTCGCAATTTCTGTTTTTATTGCACTCTGTTTCTTCTAAAGTTGTTATAGCTGGCATCTATCAGAACAAGTACTGATATGAACCAACAATTCAATATGCAACTCCCTAATTCTCCAATTAAGATTCTGTTGATTTGTGCAGCACCATGCCAGACTTGGAGCACCCAGCACTCTCTCTTTGGTTAACCCATTGGTAAATGAAGCACAGTAAATCCGATAGCAGAACAAAGAACAGTACAGCACAGGAACAGGCCATTCGGCCCTCCAAGCCTGCGCCGATCTTGATGCCTACCTAAACGAAAACCTTCTGCAATTCTGGGGACCGTATCCCTCTATTCCCATCCTATTCATGTATTTGTCAAGATGCCTCTTAAACGTCATTATCGTACCTGCTTCCACCACCTCCCCCGGCAGCAAGTTCCAGGCACTCACCACCCTCTGTGTAAAGAACTTCCCTCGCACATCCCCTCTAAACTTTGCCCCTCTCACCTTAAACCTATGTCCCCTAGTAACTGACTCTTCCACCCTGGGAAAAAGCTTCTGACAATCCACTCTGTCCATGCCGCTCATAAATTTGTAAACCTCTATCATGTCGCCCCTCCACCTCCGTCGTTCCAGTGAAAACAATCCGAGTTTATCCAACCTCTCTTCATAGCTAATGCCCTCCAGACCAGGCAACCTCCTGGTAAACCTCTTCTGTACCCTCTCCAAAGCCTCCACGTCCTTCTGGTAGTGTGGCGACCAGAATTGCACGCAATATTCTAAGTGTGGCCTAACTAAATATCTGTACAGCTGCAGCATGACTTACCAATTTTTATACTCTATGCCCCAACCGATGAAGGCAAGCATGCTGTATGCCTTCTTAACTACCTTATCCACCTGCGTTGCCACTTTCAGTGACCTGTGGACCTGTACGCCCAGATCTCTCTGCCTGTCAATACTCCTAAGGGTTCTGCCATTTACTGTATACCTCCCACCTGCATTAGACCTTCCAAAATGCAGGCGTGCCAACAGTTCACCGTTTGAAGTAGGGCTGGAATTCCTTCAAAAAGATCCTGTCAATAATTCTAAGTGTCACTACCCAATATCATCCAAGTTTAGGGTCTAACTTGATTGGTTTGCATAAGCACTTCTATCTGATGGAACCATAATTCAATGGGACATGGTGTGTATAATGTGGTCAGATTAGTGGCAATGCACTTGACCATTTAAATCGTACTTTGTGCAGTTCAGCATGCCACTTTGAAAAAGTTCCTCATACTGCCTCATCAGATTTCTTGTTGCCAACTAGTGGCTACCCACCATGAAGGGGAGCAAGAAGGGGACTGGATCACTGGGATTGAGTTGGCTCCAGGATAGCATGCCTGATGAGAGATTGGACTCTGAAAGACTAGATAACCTAAAACCTCCATTCCACCACTTTTCTCAATCTCTCCATTGCCTCTTGTCTATTAGACTGAATGTCTGTCTGACATCCAGTTCCAATGAGTAATTTCCTCCAGTGAAATACTGGGAAGACTGAAGCCATCATCTTTGGTCCCGGATATAGATTCTCCCCTTTCACCGCTGATAATCAACCTCAACCTCAACCAGGCTGTTCGCAATTTGAGTCTTCGTCAAACCCGAGCTGAGCTTCCATATCCCCTCAATCACAAACAGGGCCATCTCCACCTCCATAACATCTCACTTTTCTACCCCTACATAAGGCCATCTGCTAAAACCCTCATTCATGCTTTTGTCACCTCCAGACTCTATTGCTGAAAGGGTCGCACTGTGGACCTCCTATCCTCCACAAATTTCAGCTCATACAAAACTGTTATTCACATCCCGTCACACACCTAATCCTTCTAATCACTCATGACCTTGCTAACCTACGCTGAACCCCAATCCACCAGTCTCAAATTTAACATTATTTTCTTTATCTTTAAGTCCCTCCCTGACCTTGCCACTCCTTACCGCTGTGGCGTCCTGCAGCCTTAGAAATCCTCTCAACTCCTTTTGCACACCCCTGCCCCTTTGACCCACCACTAACAGCCATGTTTTCACCCTCTTTGATCTCCCTCCCAAAACTTCTCCCACTTCCCTGTTATCCTTTAAAACCCACCTCTTTGCTCAAATCTTTGTTCGTTGCTCCTAACCTGTCTTTTGAGCAGTGTCCATTTCTCATCACACTTCTGTGAAGTTCCTCAGGACATTCTTCTACATTAACGGCACTACATCACTAGAGAGAGTGTGTGAGCTATAGAACCAATAGAAAAATTACGGCACATAAGGAGATCATTCAGCCCGTCGTGTCCGTGCCAGCTGAAAAAACTAGCTGCCCAATCTAATCCCACCTTCCAGCACTTGGTCCATAGCCTTGCTGGTTACAGCACTTCAGGTGCATGTCCAGGTACCTTTTAAAAGAATTGAGGATTGTGTGTGCATTATGATTATGCTGGTGATACTGAGCTGATAAAAAAAATGCACACTGAAGCGAAGGGATAGTAAACCAGGATATGAAGTAATCTTCAATGCTGGGAAACAAGGGGAGAGAAAAACTGAATACACAAGTTAACATAAAAGGGTACATTCAGGGATTTCCAAGCTCCCAGCACAGAAGCATGCTCAAGAGAGCAGAGTTGAGAAAACTGCAGCCCCAACCTGTACTCCCTTTGAGCATATCTGTCCTTGGCAACCACTCTTGCCTCCCACACACCTGGTACATTGAATTATTTTTTATTCTTTCTTGGATGTGGGCGTCACTGGCAAGGCCAGCAGTTGCTGCCCATATCCAATTGCCCTTGACAACTGAGTGGCTTGCAAGGCCATTTCAGAGGGCAGTTAAATCAACCACATTGCTGTGGGTTTGGAGTCACATGTGGGCCAGACCAGGTAAGGACAGCGGATCTCCTTCCCTAAAGGACATTAGTGAACTAGATGGGTTTTGACAACAATCAATAGTTTCATGGCACCATTACTGAGAGCAACTTTCAATTCCAGATTTCTCTTAGTTAATTGAATGTAAATTCCACCAGCTGCCATGGTGAGATTTGAACCTATATCCTCAGTACGTTTGCTCGGGCCTCGAAGAAATCCCAAGCTGCCTTCAGTCTCTGGACCAATTATTTTGAAGCTTGAACTGAATCCTGCCTGTATGTATTTAATTAGTCTGACCACCTACTAGGGCATTAAAATTCAACTGTAAAGTATATTGTGTGTACACTAAACTAAGCATTGCTTTTCAAATCAGAAGATAAGAAGGCAATTACTTAAACCGTACTATCTTAATTTTGGACTTCCTGCAATACAATTCCTGCCACTCAGCTCCTGACCTCATTACAGCCTTGGTTCAAACATGGACAAAAGAGCTGAACTCAAGAAGTGAGGTGAAAGTGACTGCCCTTGACATCAAGGCAGCATTTAACCGAGTATGGCATCAAGGAACTCTAGCAAAGCTAAGGGCAATGGGAATCAGGGGGAAAACCTTCCACTGGCTGGAGTCATACCTAGCACAAAGGAAGATGGTTGCAGTTTTCGAGGTCAATCATCTGAGCTCCAGGACATCACTGCAGGAGTTCTTCAGCGTAGTTGTCCTAGGCCTAACCATCTTCAGCTGCTTCATCAGTGACCTTCCTTCAATCATAAGGTCAGAAGTGGGGATATTCGCTGATGATTGCACAATGTTCAGCACCATTCGTGACTCCTCAGATACTGAAGCAGTCTGTGTAGAAATGCAGCAAGACCTGGACAATATCCGGGCTTGGGCTGATAAGTGGCAAGTAACATTTGCGCCACACAAGTGCCAGGCAATGACCATCTCCAACAAGAGAGAATCTAACCATCTCCCCCTGACATTCAATGGCATTACCATCGCTGAATCCCCCACTGTCAACATCCTAGGGGCTATCATTGACCAGAAACTGAACTGGAGTAGCCATATAAATACCGTGGCTACAAGAGCAGGTCAGAGGCTAGGAATCCTGCGGCGAGTAACTCACCTCCTGACTCCCCAAAGCCTGTCCACCATCTACAAGGCACAAGTCAGGAGTGTGATGGAATACTCTCCACTTGCCTGTTTGGGTGCAGCTCCAACAACACTCAAGAAGCTCGACACCATCCAGGACAAAGCAGCCCGCTTGATTGGCATCCCATCTACAAACATTCACTCCCTCCACCACCGACACACAGTGGCAGCAGTGTGTACCATCTACAAGATGCACTGCAGCAATGCACCAAGGCTCCTTAGACAGCACTTTCCAAACCCACGACCTCTACCAACTAGAAGGACAAGGGCAGCAAATGCATGGGAACACCACCACCTGCAAGTTCCCCTCCAAGTCACACACCATCCTGACATGGAACTATACTGCCGTTCCTTCACTGTCGCTGGGTCAAAATCCTGGAACTCCCTTCCTAACTGCACTGCGGGTGTACCTACCCCACATTAATGAGCCGGGCCAGGTGGTTGACGTTTCAGTAGGGGACTACTTTGGGAATAGTGATCACAATTCCGTAAGTTTTAGAATACTCATGGACAAAGACGAGAGTGGTCCTAAAGGAAGAGTGCTAAATTGGCGGAAGGCCAACTATACCAAAATTCGGCAGGAGCTGGGGAATGTAGATTGGGAGCAGCTGTTTGAAGGTAAATCCACTTTTGATATGTGGGAGGCTTTTAAAGAGAGGTTGATTAGCGTGCAGGAGAGACATGTTCCTGTGAAAATGAGGGGTAGAAATGGCAAGATTAGGGAACCATGGATGACAGGTGAAATTGTGAGACTAGCTAAGAGGAAAAAGGAAGCACACATAAGGTCTAGGCGGCTGAAGAAAGACGAAGCTTTGAAAGAATATCGGGATTGTAGGACCAATCTGAAACGAGGAATTAAAAGGGCTAAAAGGGGTCATGAAATATCTTTAGCAAACAGGGTTAAGGAAAATCCCAAAGCCTTTAAATTCATATATAAGGAGCAAGAGGGTAACTAGAGAAAGGATTGGCCCACTCAAGGACAAAGGAGGAAAGTTATGCGTGGAGTCAGAGAAAATGGGTGAGATTCTAAACGAGTACTTTGCATCGGTATTCACCGAGGAGAGGGACATGACGGATGTTGAGGTTAGGGACAGATGTATGATTACTCTAGGTCAAGTCGGCATAAGGAGGGAGGAAGTGTTGGGTATTCTAAAAGGCATTAAGGTGGACAAGTCCCCAGGTCCGGATGGGGTCTATCCCAGGTTACTGTGGGAAGCGAGAGAGGAAATAGTTGGGGCCTTAACAGATATCTTTGCAACATCCTTAAACACGGGTGAGGTCCCGGAGGACTGGAGAATTGCTAATGTTGTCCCCTTGCTTAAGAAGGGTAGCAGGGAAAATCCAGGTAATTATAGACTGGTGAGCCTGACGTCAGTGGTAGGGAAGCTGCTGGAGAAGATACTGAGGGATAGGATCTATTCCCATCTGGAAGAAAATGGGCTTATCAGTGATAGGCAACATGGTTTTGTGCAGGGAAGGTCATGTCTTACCAACTTAATAGAATTCTTTGAGGAAGTGACAAAGTTGATTGATGAGGGAAGGGCTGTAGATGTCATATACATGGACTTCAGTAAGGCGTTTGATAAGGTTCCCCATGGTAGGCTGATGGAGAAAGTGAAGGCGCATGGGGTCCACGGTGTACTAGCAAGATGGATAAAGAACTGGCTGGGCAACAGGAGACAGAGAGTAGCAGTGGAAGGGAGTTTCTCAAAATGGAGACGTGTGACCAGTGCTGTTCCACAGGGATCCGTGCTGGGACCACTGTTGTTTGTGATATACATAAATGATTTGGAGGAAAGTATAGGTGGTCTGATTAGCAAGTTTGCAGACGACACTAAGATTGGTGGAGTAGCAGATACTGAAGGGGACTGTCAGAGAATACAGCAGAATATAGACAGACTGGAGAGTTGGGCAGAGAAATGGCAGATGGAGTTCAATCAGGGCAAATGCCAGGTGATGCATTTTGGAAGATCCAATTCAAGAGTGAACTATACAGTAAATGGAAAAGTCCTGGGGAAAATTGATGTACAGAGAGATTTGGGTGTTCAGGTCCATTGTTCCCTGAAGGTGGCAACGCAGGTCAATGGAGTGGTCAAGAAGGCATACGGCATGCTTTCCTTCATCGGACGAGGTATTGAGTACAAGAGTTGGCAGGTCATGTTACAGTTGTATAGGACTTTGGTTCGGCCACATTTGGAATACTGCGTGTAGTTCTGCTCGCCACATTACCAAAAGGATGTGGATGCTTTGGAGAGGGTGCAGAGGAGGTTCACCAGGATGTTGCCTGGTATGGAGGGCGCAAGCTATGAAGAGAGGTTGAGTAGATTAGGATTATTTTCATTAGAAAGACGGAGGTTGAGGGGGGACCTGATTGAGGTGTACAAAATCATGAGAGGTATAGACAGGGTGGATAGCAAGAAGCTTTTTCCCCAGAGTGGGGGATTCAATTACAAGGGGACACGAGTTCAAAGTGAAAGGGGAAAAGTTTAGGGGGGATATGCGTGGAAAGTTCTTTACGCAGAGGGTGGTGGGTGCATGGAACGCATTACCAGCGGAGGTGGTAGACGCGGGCACGATAGCATCTTTTAAGATGTATCTAGACAGATACATGAATGGGCAGGAAGTAAAGAGATACAGACCCTTAGAAAATAGGCGACAGGTTTAGATAGAGGATTTGGATTGGCGTAGGCTTGGAGGGCCGAAGGGCCTGTTCCTGTGCTGTAATTTTCTTTGTTCTTTGTTCTTTGATTGCAGCGGTTCAAGAAGGCAGCTCACCACCACCTTCTCAAGGGCAATTAGGGAGGGGCAATAAATGCTGGCCTGGCCAGCAACGCCCACATCCCATGAATGAATAAAAAAAAATACTTGTAAATGATTGAGAAGAAAAGGGAGGAGTTTCCAACTGACAGTAAATTGAACACAATGCGCTGAAATTTATGAGCGTGCCGAAATTCGAGGCGGTGCGCTCTGCTGTCAGGGGTCTTTAGACACAGATGTGCCGTTGCTGAGCCCCCACGACATTTCGCACGGGGGCTCATTTAAATGAAGAGGGCAGAACGGCCGTCTCCGATGACGTAGAGGGGGCGGCTGCTCCATCCCTGGCAATGGCGTCTGGCGCCACCGCAGCGCCTTTTTTAAAGGGCTTCAAGCCCTTTGAAGCAATTTTAGTTTTCAAAGTTATGTAACGGTTCATTGTCCTAAAAAAATTAAATAAAAGCTGGAGGCCCTATCACAACACCATCCCCTCCCGCCCCAGTGTATGCTTTTGGGCCTACATCACAAAAAATTAAACATGTTCCCAACCCGAACTTTACCCCCCAACCTTGTTGCATTTGCCCTTCAACCCCTTCTCACCATCCCCACAGACAATAAAAAGTGTTTTCCCCGCTGTCACCCACCCCGCCCTGATAATTTCATTCCTCCGCCCTTCCCTACCCATGTCACGCCTCAGAACTACAAACAGAGTTCCGAAGGCGCGGAATTTGCAGCCAGCGGGTGGAATATCAGCGTAAGATGGCCACCGGGACAAGGTAAGTTCATTTGTATACATTAACTTTCATTACAGCATTGAAGCATTGGGTTAAAGGCTTGCTACCCAACCTGAACCCGACGGGACCTGATTAAATGTGTCAGTTTCCGGTCAGATCGGGTCGCTCTTCCGGGTCCAGGTTTCGGGCTCGGGTCAGACACACACAGTATTAATTGGACTTGAAACGTTGTTTAAAAAGATGAAGATTAGAGCCACAAAGTCAGTGATTGTTTGGTCACGGGTTAAATAGAAACCCATGGCATTGTGCCCAGACAGATTGTGCCACACTGTACCAGTATTGCTTAAAATAAACACAGC
The DNA here is from genome assembly GCF_036365525.1 of Heterodontus francisci. Lineage (NCBI taxonomy): Eukaryota > Metazoa > Chordata > Chondrichthyes > Heterodontiformes > Heterodontidae > Heterodontus > Heterodontus francisci. The sequence goes on from NC_090386.1 coordinate 78,962,956, forward strand.
AAATTGCCCGAAGGCTCAGAAAATACTATACATCACCTGGACTCCTGCTTTACAGGTTGAAATACTCGCAGCAAGTTTTTCCAGCGAGCAGCTGAGATGCAGAGACCAGGAAGGTCCTGAGTGATTAATTATTATAAAACATACAGCATTTATATAAAAAACATGAAATGATCACAGTCAGGGCGCTAGTCTACACACATACAGTACAGTACTGTCTGGGCACAACTCATGGGTTTCTGTTCAACTCATGACCAAACAATTACTGACTTCGTGGCTCTAATCTTCACCTTTTTAAACAACCTTTTAAGTCCAATTACAATTTTTGTTGCTTATCTGCACAAACTGAAAAAGTGAAAAACTGATTCGGAATCGGCAGGTGGGTAAAGTGAACATTCCGGTGGTCGGATTGGGTCGATCAGGCCGGGCTCGGGTCGGGAAAAAAAATGGAAGAACTCGGGTTCGGGTCGGGTTTTTTTTTCCTGACCTGAGCAGGCCTTTAGCTGGGGTCCTCAGAAGGAGGCCGAGATGGATCAGCACTTCTGGCTGAGGATGGTTGCAATTGCTTCAGCCTTGTCTTTTTGGCTTGGTTGCCTGCAAAACAACAGTGACAATAGCTCAAAAGTAACTCAATTAACTGTGCAGAACTTTGATGCATCCTGAGGATGTGCATGGAGTTATATAAACACATGTTATTTTTTTAATTCCACAAATGCCATCCAAACTATTCAATCCGGGACTCCACTGAAACTTTTTCATCTCCAGAAGAATGGTTCTTCAAAGTATCATCCTCTCCCTCCCAGGTAATTCACTTGGATTGTTAGACAAATTTTGCCTGAAACAGAACAATTGCTCAAAAGGTATGGAAATGCAAACTCAAGCTTGCAGCTATAAATTAAGTATTGCAATTAATGGAGAAATGAGTCAACCAACAGCAGACTGCAGAGTCATTTTGGGTGGTGAGCTGCAAGGTCAGCACTCATTCTGCATTTGAATTTCATCCCTTAAATGAGTAGGCTAACTCAAATTAGACACAGGCTGCTGAGAATAATATACAAAAATAGTTCTTGTAAATTTTTTTGAAGTTGGTACTACATATTACGAAATAAGTAAGAGGAACCGTTTTAAAAATTACATCAATTTCCTCATACACACTAGAAACTCATTCAAAACAGCCTGTTGATAATTCCACCTTGGAGAAGTATGTATGAAGCATGGCCTCCGTTTGGCCCTGTGTAAACTCTTAAGGTTTCAAACATCAACCAAGTTGTTAAACTAGTCAAATTGACTAGAAGAAAATCTTGATTGTATTTTGGAATTGTGCTAGCAATACTTTCTTTAATAGGGGTGTGTTTTACTCCATATGCAACTGTTATTTTCTTTCAGTAGAGTAGATTTGTTAAATCTAATTCAGAGCTAGACTTCCTTCCCCACTTTGCGCTGACTCACTGAGTCATTTAATTCTTTTCCCTCCAAGATGCACAGGTAGATAAGGTGGTTAGGAATGCATACAGGATACTTGCCTTTATTAGCCGAAGAATAGAAGAGCAGGGAGGTTATGATGGAGCTGTATAAAACGCTGGTTAGGCCACAGTTGGAGTACTGTGTATAGTTCTGGTCACCACACTATAGGAAGGATATGATTGCAATGGAGAGGGTGCAGAGGAGATTCACTGGGATGTTGCCTGGGCTGGAGCATTTCAGTTATGAAGACAGACTAGATAGGCTGGGGTTGTTTTCCTTGGAGCAGAGAAGGCTGAGGGGGGACCTGATTGAGGTATACATAATTATGAGGGGCATTGATAGGATAGATAGGAAGAAACCTTTTCCCTTAGCGAAGGGGTCAATAACTAGGGGGCATAGATTTAAGGAAAGGGGCAGGAGGTTTAGAGGGGAGTTGAGGAGGAATTTTTTCACCCAGCGAGTGGTTGGAATCTGGAACACACTGCCTGAAGGGGTGGTAGAGGCAGGAACCCTCACGACGTTCAAGAAATATTTAGATGAGCACTTGAAACGCCATAACATACAAGGCTACGGGCCAAGTGCGGGGAAATGGGATTAGTTAGGACAGGTGCTTGATGGTCGGCGCAGGTGCGTTGGGCCAAAGGGCCTGTTTCTGTGCTGTAAAACTCTATGACTCTGTCTTCCCTCTATACTCCAGCTCTGCTCTCCTCTGCAGTACTTTTAAGGAGAACCCACTGCCACCATTTTCTACTCTCAGCTCTATCCCCACTGTTCTGATACCTCACATCTGGCTACTGCAGACTACCCATTGCTACTGCACCTCATTGAGGTCCAACATTAAATAGGCCCATATCCAGTGGGCCTTCACAGCCTCCTTGCAGTCCTATTCTCTCCCATCCCAAGCCTCTTGCTACTTTATAAGACTGAGGCATGAGTCAACCCTCTGTGATACTTAGCAATCCAATATCTGAGCCCGGCAGATGGTATTGTGAACGATGCATATGCTTTTTTAGATTACTGCCAAGTAGCCCCATTTTTACATTCATCCCCAGTAAGGGTACAAAATGAATAAATGCACAAACCTGTAAAATTGGTTGTGCAACCTGCAGAAAGCACAATCAACCAACTTGCTCATTACCGTTGTCTTCATCACCACCTGTTACTACAAAGGAAACCAGAAGCTCGCTATGGTCACTGAAAGCACAGATGTAAGACTGTGGGGGGGAGGGGGTTTAAGAGGAAGATGAAATACCATACATTCTCTAGTTCATTTTCCTCCATGTTTCACTGCATTGTTTTTATTTCATGTTTCACACTAAACTATTCACCTTTCATATGTACAGTACGTTATTCATAGCATAGTACTTGGGAGGTTATTGAAGCAAATCAAAATTACTATTTCAAGTTTAAAAAAATCTAATTTCTCCATTCCAAACATTAAAGGGAACCACAGTACATCAAAGTCACTTCTCTACCGTAATATAAAATTAGTCTTTAAAAATAATGGATCAACAATACTATATCATAAGTGTCCCCACCTGCCTAGAATGAGGCACGCATTATTTTGCCACATGAACATTAAAACTTAAAATTGCTGCTGGGAAGAAAAGAGGGCCTAGCATATGAAATTGACAGACCCCTTGCTGGAAAGACCTTTTTTGCATTGTGACAGCAGTACTTGGAACGGAAAAAGGGGCCACTCCCTGCTCCAATTTAATCCACAATGGACTTTTGATTACCAGACGTTGAAGGTGGAGAGGCTAGCCTTCCAGGTTAACTGCTAAGATGGCCGAATACACAAACAGACGTGGTCAGACCAGTTTAGTCACATGACTAACGGACTGTTAGAGTTTTTTTTAATTTGAACGTGCCACAGGGAATTTGACCACAGAAAGCTCTTTGCTCCTGGACTGAAAAGACCTCTCTCCTGCTCCCATCTCTTTCTCACAGAACTGATGACCTATTGAAGACACATGAATCCCAAGAGAGAAAAGTCTCCTACGGTGAACAAGGTTGAAGAAGAATACTGGGCTGGGCCCCAACGAAAAGCAAGACTACCTACAGTCAAGGACTACAGTGAGTTCAAAGCACAGTAAAACCCCCTCTTCAGACATTGCCTCAAACCTCTCCATTTTATTTTTCTTCTGCTCTTTTCTGTCCCTATTTGCATGTGCATATTGCATATGCATGCTAGTGTGGGGCGCGCCATGTATCCATAGGTGTTAACCAAATTAGAGTTTAAGTTCAAGTTTAATAAATTTCATTTTTCTTCTTTAAACCTAAGAAAGCCTGTTTATGCTCATTTCCTTGCCTTATAATTGGAAAGTGGTGAGCTAGGATTCACCAAGGGGGAGCTCAAACACAGTGTGTTTAAAAATTAAATCCTATTACAATAAGACTAGGTGAAGGCTAACAGAGACCCCGAGACACCTTTCTCACCTGGTCATAACAATAAGCCATAATATTTTGTCCATTGTGATCTCTCTCATTTGTATTTGTCTCGGGGGGGGGGGGGGGCAGATCCGTCCTCCTTTCCCTTAAAAATAAAATGTTTTTCTTTGAGAAAGTGATGCGATTTGTAATATCTAAGGGCATTACAAACATCAAATCAATTTTAGAAAGTTGGTCATCTTAATGTTGGATTAACTCCACCATGGAAATAAAAGCAAAATTATGCTCAAAAACAATGGACCCAATTTTTGCTGTAGAAATAGTGGTTAAGCCAACAGTGCTCACTGGTAAAGCATAAATCAGACAACAATTTCAGGTGTCTGCACATAAGCAGTTAAATATGATCGTCAAAGTTGCCCTGCTCCTCCAAAAGCTGCACGAGAATGCCAAGAAACTCTGCATTCAAATCAACAGCATGAAATTGCAGTACTACGTGATATGTACACACATATATACATACACATACAGACTCAACTTGTGAGAGAAAGTTAGGGCTTCTCTATTCCAGTATAAGTAAATTTTTAATGCCGTAAGTCTTAATTGCTGCCAAACAACCCCTCCAACACTGAAAATTAACTTCTATCCAGGCCCAGATTTTGTGTTAATAATAAAACTGGTGTGGAGCCTCATTCCTTCAGATGTTAATTATTGTTGGAGATCTATTTTTTTCTGTCTCTCTCTCTCTCCCTTAATCCCATCGTTGTTTACTTCCCTGTATCTGACTTGACATTATGGCCAGGATTATGCAGTCAGTGGCACAGGACCAGCTCTCATTGCTCACTGCGAAGAGGGCTGCCACAAAGTTTCGTCCATCTTTTGAGTACCCCAATTTCATACTCTTGCATGTACTTCAATGCAGAATCGAATCGACAAGCTAGTGTTATAGCACAGGCTGTGGAGGAGCAAGCTAACTTGGAACACAACTTCCAGATTTCCACATTTAACTGTGCATGTGTGTACTCCAGAAGTTGCTATCCGATTTACTACATAATAACGTGAGCTCTGTTATTATTAAGACAATATCCGGGCCTGGATAAAGTTATTCTGACACTCCCTGGTTCCAGGTCTGCACTGCCCTTTGACAATTCTTCAATCTGATAGGTTAAGGAGATACGCAATTGTTTTCCCTGTTCATACAGATTCTGATCCCCTGTAGAGACTGTTGTGCTGAAATGGCTCTGTAATTACAGTAAAATCTGGTGCAAAGTCCCATACTCTGTGAGTAGCTAATGAATAGCTGTCATTCATTCACCATCAAGAGCAAACTTTGGCCCAATATCTAACATCTCCAACAGACTGGCGGTAAAGAAATGGGTGAAAAGAACACATCTCATAACAAGTACAGATTTAACTATTTTGCTAGCATAAAAACCTGTGTGGTGAACTGGGTATAGTACTTGCATTGTACACTGGATTGCGTTCCTACATTCCATAATATTTCAACAACTTGTGTATTAAAGTGCCTTATTATAGTGCCTTAAAATAATACAATGTCTCAAGGCACTTCACAGGAGCATTATCAAACACACACTGACATCAAACCACAAAAGGACAGATGACCAAATATTTGGTCAAAGATGTAGGTTTAAAGGAGCATCTTAAAGGAGGAAGAGGTGAAAGCGTAAAAATTCAGGGAGGGAATTCCAGAGCTTAGGGCCTCAGCAATTAAAGGCACAGCTACCAATGGTAGCACGTTTAAAATCACAGATGCACAAGAGGCCAGAATTGGAGGAGTGCACATATCTCTGAGGGTTGTAAGGCTGGAGGAGGTTAAAGAGATAGGGAGGGGCAAAGCCATGAAGGGATCTGTAAAAAGATGAGAATTCAATTAATTTCTCTTTAAACTGAAAAAGTAAAGACAAACTTGCTACCTTATCCTAACATTAAACATACTGAATTATGTATCTTCTTTGAAACCACTATGAAACTGGCTATAATGTCAGCCTTAACAATCAACTGGATCCAACTGAAATGGTATTGAGGCCATGCAACATGTACTTCAAACACGACTCTAGATCGTGGAAACAGAAGCTGGGATTATCTTTGCTCTCCAGGATAATGCCGGAGCAGTAGGCAGTTTTGGCAGAGCCCAATAACACCATGTAGTCCAACCTAATCTGGTGATAGAAGGCTAAACCAAGTTGTGCATTAGATACTCTGCGAATGATGGTGGGAATCACACGAAGGACAAAATCCAGGCTAGGAGAGAGTAAAGTTGTTTTTCTGGGGACAAGGGCATTCAAGGTGGAGATCACTTCCACAAGTGTGAATTAATTAAGCAAATCCAGCACCATTTGTTAAAGGCAAATCATGTTTGACCAACTTGATACTGTATCAAAAAACGCAGGGTTGAGAAGGGTAGTGTGGTTGATGTGATATATATGGACTTCCAAAAGATGCTTGATAAAGTGCCACGTAATAGGCGTATCGGCAAAGCTGAAGAGATCCATGGAATAAAAAGACAGTGGCAGCATCGACATTAAGCTGGCTGAATAACAGGAAACAATAGCGGTGTACAATTGTTTACCTTCCTTCAGTCTGAAATCAGTGGGGTTCCTGTAGACAGTACTAGGACCACTTGATCTAGAATAATGACTTGGACTTGGGTTTACAGGACACTATTTCAAAATATGCAGATGACACAAAATTTGGAAGTAGAGTGGCAGTGAGAAAGATAGTGATAGATTGCAAGAGGGCATAAACAGGCTGGTGGAAAAGGTGGACGTGACAGATGAATTTTAATGCAGAGAAGTGTAGCGTGATGCACTTTGGCAGGATGAATGAGGACAGGCAATATAAAGTGAAGGGTACAATTCTAAAGATGTTGCAGGAACAGAGACCTGGGAATATATGTGCGCAAATTGCTGAAGGTGGCAAGGAAGTTACAATGAACCTTTATAAAACACTGGTTTGGCCTCAACTGATTGTGTTCAATTCTGTGCACAATTTATGTGAATTTTTTTTTAAATCCACAGACTGGAGACCTGAATTCATATTTTTTTTTAAGAAATTGAAAGGAACAGATAATGGTGACTTTGCTAGCAGCTTAAGATGGCTATCTAATTTGCAACACTGTATCCTGCGTTGTAAGGCCTGTGAGGTTGGAGACGAAGAGTCTGCCCAATCACAGCAAGAACCAAGACTTTAGGAATTTAAGGGAACAGCCTGTTCCCATTAGCAAGGCATCAGAATTTTACTTGAGCAATGGGAACCTGGTTGCGAGAAAGAAATCCCGAGGCATGGGCTGTTTTAGTTGCAAGAAATACAGTGCTAACTACCATGCTTGAATCACTGGGTGACTGTCACGTGACAAGCCCCCCCCCGCCCTTCCCCCGGCATCTGTCTGTTTTATGCTGGTGTTTCTCTGCAGCAGGCTGAGAAGCATCTGGCTTCTGACAAGTGCAGACCCAAATGGGGGTCCCATTCTCACTCTCTCTCTCTCTCTCCCGCACCCCGCACCCCCCCCCCCCCCATTCCAGCTTGAAAGTTTTAAACCCTGCCTGCTGACTGACCACTTCTGCATACTCCAGCTACAACCAGAAACCCCTTCGAGGAAATCATCCACATCACTGTCTCCAAAAGACCCACCAAATCAGTCATCTATCTCCAAACTGGAAGCCTCAGGACCACCAAATTCACTCGAAGCCAGCCAAATCACCAAACTCTGCAGACTCTACATCCCTTTTTTCTATGGACTCTAATTTGACCAATCTACCCTTCCTCCCCGTAACCTATTTGTGTGTATGAGAGAGTTGGAGTGAAGCTTATTATTTTTTATTAGTTCAGTTTAAGCACAATAAAGTTATCCTCTTTCTTTGTCAAACTCAAGAAAATCTGTCCGATTGCTTCTTGTTATGATCATAGCAAGGATACAATCAAGCACCTACTCAATTAGCCAGTCCATCCACTTCAAAAAAGAACTAAACCTGTTGTGTTCAAATAAGGAGGGGGAAAAGAGGGGAGTCCTTTGACCCCCTCCTTACTTGACCAATATGCACCCGAAGGGAAAAAAAAATTTGGGGCTACAGAGAAAGGGCAGGGAGTGGGACTTATGAAATAGTTCTTGCCGAGAGCCAGCATGGACTTCATTGGCCGAATGACCTCCTTTAGGTGTAACCATTCTATGATCCTAAAGGAATGGCTGAGCTAATCAATGACTGAAAATGTGTCATGGTGAATTGATACCCATAGGCTAGGAAGTTGAGAGTTGGAAAGCACATTTTAAGTGGTGTGCAAGTGAAGGGGCAAGAGGAAAACTATTTTTTTTTGAGGGGCAGACTGAGAGGTAAATGGGGTTGGACAAGAATAAGGGGCTGTAGATTGTGCATGATAGAAAAGGGTCAGAATAGCCAGTTCTCATAACGTAGAAGATTGCAACATTGAGTATGGATATGGGTAGAAGAGTTTATAATAGAGGGAGAGGTTTTGAGAAGACAGACAGCAGTGAATTTAAAAGGGAGGGGAGGGGGATTATGGGCAGTTAAAATGGAAATAAAAATCAGAGGATGAGGAAACCCACAGGCTGAACCTGAAAGTGGAAAGGAGGCAGGATATCTTTGGATGGGACTGGGTGGGGGTGCAGGTGTCAGTTTACAACAAATTTTTGAAAGGAGAGGCCAAGAGAAGTGGAACTGGGGCCAGAATTTTTCGTTGGGCAGGAGACTCCGCCCACAGGCCAAAAAGCCAGGGGCGAGCACTCCTTCGCCAGGCTTAGAAGCCATGCTATAATTTTACATGGCCCAGGCCCTTAATTGGCCTCAGGTGGGACTTCCGCTCCTCTGAGTCAGGAAGTACCACCTCCAAGAGCTGCCAGCCAATCAGCGGAATGGCAGCTCTCAGTCCCAGCAGCACCACCGGGAGCAGTGGCCAACTGCTGGGACTGCAGCCAGGCAATGGAGCAAGAGGGACACTGGCCCTGGAAAAAGGTTAAGTTTGTGTGGCCTCGCCGGGGATAATCTGCCAGGCCCATCGATGCAAGGGTTGTCAGCTGGGGTGTGAGGGAAAGAATGTAATTCAGTGAGGTGCCCGATCAGGAGGGCCCCACCCAGCCTGCAAAGAGGCCACCAAGTTTTATTTACCAGGCTCCTGGAGGGCCTGAGCCACCCACCTGTCACTGTTATTGGCCACTTAAGGGCCATAATTGGCCATGGACAGGCGGACCATTGCTCTCCACTGCCCCTCATAAAATTGCAGCGTAAGTGGGAAGGTAACAGGAACGGCACCTCCCACCCCCACCCTTTCCCACACAATTTTACGATCACCACCACCACCACCAACCCCCTCCGCCCCCCACCCCCACGTGCCCCCACCCACCTCCAGCCCACTCCTGCATGGCAGGGCATAAAATGACAGACCTAGGCCAGAAATCCAAAGGACAAGTTACCAAAGCAGTAAGGAGGAAGAGACCAAGGTGTCACTTGGTAATAGCGGGACACTGCAACTGCGGTGGTTGAGGCTGAATAGCTGATGGAAAGTAGAGCCAGGTGCAAAGCTTTGGTCTAGGCCAAGGTGTCAATACCTGGAAATCAAATTTCGGTCAAGGTCAGCAAACAAGCAGATAGTGGCAAAGCAGAGATCATTCAGCAGCATGGGAGCAAAATCCAGAGCTGTTTGGAACCAGCTGGAGCAAATCAGAGATATCTGAACAGTGAAAAATTCCAAAAGAAGCAAACTGAGCCCACAGGAGCAGGCAATAGCAGAAGTACAACAGAGAATACAACACCAGTCAAAGAGGTGGCAAAGGTGGAAGCCACAGTGCAATCCAAATGCCAGCTTGACTTTCTCCTAAGAGCTTCTGCTTTTCCTAGGTCCATACTGTACAGAAAATATTTCCACAATATTGTAGTTCATACATAGTACATTGTTTTTCATCAGCCTTAATGGAATTTAATTTCTCAGTGGACATTACTTATTCTTCACAAGCTAATCCACATTTATTTTACCCTTCCACACATCTGTGTAAATACACCTGAATAAAAATAGATAGATAATGTGAAGCTTATGGTAACAACTCATTTGAATTCAGAAGTGTGAACAGCTCCACCCTAAAGTTACAAATATAACACAGGATATTGAGCCAGAGAGAGAGTGTGTGTGTGTGTTCCGGGTGGGAAATAACCACATATTCAAATGAAAGATACCCCAAAGGGTTAATTCTGGTATTTTTTTTTTACCCAGCCGAAAAATATGGTTGCGCCATAGGCCAAGAGGAAAGACTTTAACATTTAAAAAAAGCCGCCTTATATGGTTTAGGGGAAATAAATGAGCCAGTGCACTTTGCACTCCACAACGATGATTCATTTCTTGCAATGTCAAAGCGGTTTCGTAAAACTGTCTCATGGAAATAAATTACGCTGCCAACCAGTGCTGAGTGAACACATGCGTGCTGTAGTATTGCATGTCAACAACAGGAATGCACCTACAGAACGGGATTATTCTCTCTAGATTGTTGCTACCATTATTACACAGAGTGATGTTATCAGGGCATGCACACCATTATTTGGAGCATTCCCAGTCGCCTGTTAAACTGCATTGGAATGAATCTAGCAGGTGTGACCGATAATAACCCCAGTAACTGACTGCCCTATGTCGCTCGCAGAAATAGCGTAAAATTAAAAAGGCCAGATGACTCTGATGCTGCTACTCTTCAGATCGCATTTTATTACCATTGATTTTTTATGGTAATATTTTAAAACTAGCATTTCTGCACAAAACCTTCCTGAAGATTACAAAAGACACCAATGTATTAGAAGAATAAGGATCCATTTGTAACAATGTATTTAAATATCTTGATACAAACCTGCCAGCAACATGTTCACAATCACATTCCATCCAAAAAACAAACGTAGCGCATACAACGAATTTTAAAGAACCCAAGCGTCAAAACACAAGTAAACAAAGGATAAGATAAGCCCGCATTATTCTAACACTACGTTGCAAATTCTAATAAATAATTCTACCTCCATTGGTGGTAGGTGGGTTGATTTTGCCATTGTTTCCATCACAGGGTGTGTTATTTTTCGGATCAGTGCGTGTAACTGGCTAAAAGTCGCAATCTGGATAAGTGAAAAGAGACTCACATGTAAAGCTCACTGTTGAGTTCACGCTTTGTCCATGTTCAGGTCCAAACTCTCATTCATGAAGCAAAGGGCAGATGGAGCCCTGGAGCCGATAATTGACAGCCGGCTCGACCAATGATGACGTTCATGGCGTTACGACTGCCAACCAATCACAGGCTGCATAATCGATTAAGTGACATTGCTATCATCCATGCATGGCCGGTGATGTGGGCAGAACCCAAGTGGGAGAAATGTGCAATTCTTCTTACAATAAAAAAACCTATTCTCTCGGGGGAAATCTTTTATGACCGAGCAAATACAATGTATGCATTATGGAATTGTTACTTTTTGTTCCACTGTAGCATTTTTTGATGCAGTAGGTTTTGATTACAATTTTTTCAACCAAAAATATTTATATTTATCACGATTTATCATTATTCTAGGATCATCCTGGAATGCAAAGGTAATCCCCAGATATTCTCCACTGCAAACCATCTTCTTAAACCCCTCTCCCCTGTCCCTTCCAACAATAGGTGTGAAGAGTTCATGGACTTCTTTGTCACTAAGATCGAGACCATCCGAACAGTTGCCTCTGTCGCATCCCTCCCTTCCACCAGCCTACCTGGCATAATTTCCTCTAATGCTCCTCCCCCCACCCAAGCCCTGAACTCACACCTTTCTCTAGTTTCTCTCTTATCTCGTCTCATGATCTCTCTGAACGCAGCTCGTCCATGAAACCCCCCTTCCTGCTCCCTAGATCCGATTCCCACTAAACTGCTGACCACTCAACTTCTCCTCCTGCTCCCCATGTTAGCTGATATTGTTAACCCTTCTCTCTCACCACCACCTCTCCTTTTTAAAACTGTTGTGATCACCCCTCTCCTCAAAAAACTAACCCTTGACCGAGCCACCCTTGCAAACTACTGTCCCATCTCCAACCTCTTGCCTCTCCAAAGCCCTTGAATGTGTAGTCACCTTCCAAATCCATTTCCATCTTTTCTAAAACTCCATGTTTGAATCCCTCCAATCAGGTTTCCACCACTGCCACTGTACCAAAACGGCTCTTATCAAAGTCACAAATGAAATCCTATGTGACTGTGACAATGGTAAACTTTCCCTCCTTGTCCTTCCTGACCTGTCAGCAGTCTTTGACACAGTTGGCCACACCATCCTCATCCAACACCCCTCCACTGTCATCCAGCTGGTGGAGCTGCTCTTACCTGGTTCCGTGTTTATCTATCTGTCTGGCAATGATTAATCACTTGAAATGGCTTCTCTCCTGCTCCGGCACCATTACCTCTGGTGTCCCCCAAAGATCTATCCTTGGTCCCCTCCTATTTCTACATGCTGCCCCTCGATGACATCACCCAAAAGCACAGTGTTAGTTTTCACATGTATGCTGTGCCACCCAGCTTTACCTCACCATCACCTCTCTCAACTCCTCCACTGTTACTAGACTATCAGATGGCTTATCCAACATCCAGCACCGGATGAGCAGAAATTTCCTCCAATTAACTATTGGGAAGACTGAAGCCATCGTTTTTGGTCCCCAATCCAAACTCCATTCCCTCGCTACTGACTCCATCACTCTTCCTGGCAATTTGGGTAGATTAAGCCAGTCTGTTTGCAACCTCAGTGTCACATTTGACTCCAAGAGAAGCTTCTGACTTCATTTTTGTGCCATCAATAAGACAACCTATTTTCAACTTCACCTTAACATCACCCAACCTCACTCCGTCTCAACTCATCTGCTGCTGATACCCTTATTCATGCCTTTGTTACCTCTAGATTTGATGATTCCAATGCAAACCTGGCTGGTCTCCCACATCCTACTTTCTATAAACTTGAGGTCATCCAAAACTTTGTTGCCCATGTCTTAACTCGCACCAAGTCTCATTCCCCTATCATCCCTGTGCTCACTAAACTACATTGGCTCCCAGTCAAGCAACATCTTGATTTTAAAATTCTCATCCTTGTTTTCCAATCCCTCCTTATCTCTGTAATCTCCTCCAGCCCCCCAAAACCCTCTGAGATAGCTGCGCTCATATAATTCTGGCCTCTTGAGCATCCCCAAATTTAATTGTTCCACCTTTGGTTCCGCCTTCAGTTGCCTAGGCCCTAAGGTTTGGAATACCCTCCCAGCACCTCTCCCGCGTTTTCCTCCGAAAAGACACTTCTTAAAACCTACTTCTTTGAAGAAACTTTGGTCATCTGACCAAAAGTCTCCTCATGTGGCTCCATGTTGTCGTATTGTGTTTTGTAATGCTCCTGTGAAGCACCTGAGGATATTTTATTACATTAAAGGCACTATATAAATATAAATTGTTGTTCATAATCTGTGGTTGGCAACCTTCCAGCTACCAAAGATGATGGACATGCAGCAAACAATACATGGGGGTGGGGTGTCTTCTCTTGGTGAACCTTTGCTGATGGCTGTGAAGGCCAACTCTTGAGAACCAGGTTCTGCCACAAGTGCTGCATGCGAAGCTGCTAAGTGACGCTGTGAGTTGTTGTTTTGACATTGTATCCTGTTGGCAAGCTGCTGTAGCAACTGGTCGTCATGGCAGTGCACACCAGTCCACAGGCAAAATCAAGAAATTCATGTATGGACTTCAGCCACAGTTTTGTATCTACCATCCCTTATATTTTCAGTACTTGCTATTTCTTTAATTTTGGACATTTGAAGAATGTGGAAAACTGCACAGGCAAGTGCTACCTACAAAAAAATATAAATTTAGTTCAGCCTATTACAGTGCCCACCACTTAAAATCTTCACATTTATATAGCCCAAAAAGCAATAACAATTAACCCTTTGCATTAACATCATTTCAAACTTGCTAGTTACTCTTCAGTATGAGATTGATTTTGGGTTTTTCCCCAAGTCCTAATAAATATCATAGGCTGCATTAGTTCAGCTGAGGGACAGTTCTCTTAATGTCTTCAGTCATTACTGAATGAATCCTACTCCTGTCTGCCAACCTTTAAAAAAATTTATATAGCACCTTTCACAAACTCAGAACCTCCCAAAGTTCTTTACAGTACTTCTGAAGTGTAGTCACTGTTGTAATATTGGAAATGCAGCAGACAATTTGCATATTGTAAATTCCCACAAATCTGTTTTTAGTAGTGTTGATTGAGGGATAACTATTGACAGGGGCATAGAGGACAACTCCCTGCTCTTAGCACTGCAACAATCTACCCAGCTGCAGCTCCAGCCCCTGACCTCTGACACTGAGGCTAAACCAATAATGCCTCAAAATGATTATCATGTCCAATATTTCCTCCAAATCTCACACCATTCCAGGAATTCTCCATTTAACAACATCTAACATTATTATAGGTACACCAGGCTACAGTACGGTAATGGTTATAGCTTGTAATCCAAAGGTTGGACTAATGAATCCAGGGGACCAACTTAGAGTACAACAATGGAGGTATGAGAATTTGAAGTTGCTTCTTAAAAAAAATTTGAAATATTTAACTGGTATTTGTAATATCAACCATGCAGCTGATAAGTTGTTGTAAAAACCCACCTGGTTCATTGTCATTTAGGGAAGGAAGCCTGCCACCTGTACACAGACTGGCCCATATGTGACTCCAGTCCCACATCAACAGTGACAACACTTCAAAGTATTTCATTGATGTAAAGTGCTTTGGGATATCCTGAGATTGTGAAAGGCATTATATAAACCCGGGTGTGTTTCTCTTCTTTCTTTGTGTCTTAACCACAACACTGAAAAAGTGACCTAGCAACCCATTCAGTTATATCAAACCACTTTGGATCAAGAAGAAGGCTCATCATCACCTTTCAGGGCAAATAGAGATGCCAAGAATGGAAAAAAATATGAAAAATTATCACAAGGGCTACAATGGTTCATGAAGATGGTTCACCACGATCTTCTCAAGACCACTAGGCATGGTCCTAGGATAGGAAGATAGGAACAGGAGTAGGCCATTCAGCCCCTCGAGCCTGTCCCGCCATTCAATGAGATCATGGCTGATCCGCGGCCTAACTCCATATACTTGCCTTCGGCCCATATCCCTTAATATCTTTGCTTAACAAAAATCTATCTATCTCAGATTTAAAATTAACAACTGTTCTAGCTTCAACTGCTGTTTGTGGGAACGAGTTCCAAACCTCTACCACCCTTTGCGTGAAGAAGTGCTTCCTAACATCTCTCCTGAACGGTCTGGTCCTAAATTTTAGACTATGCCCCCTAGTTTTAGAATCTCCAACCAGTGAAAATAGTTTATCTTTATCTTGCCTGTCTTTTCCTGTTAATATCTTGAAGACTTCAATCAGATCACCCCTTAACCTTCTAAATTCTAGCGAAAACAGGCCCAATTTGTGTAATCTCTCCTCGTAACTTAACCCCTGTAGTCCAGGTATCATTCTTGTAAACCTACATTACACTCGCTCCAAGGCCAATATATCCTTCCTAAGGTGTGGTGCCCAGAACTGCTCATAGTACTCCAAGTGGGGTCTAACCAGGGTTTTGTACAGCTGCAGCATAACCTCGGTGTCTTTATACTCCAATCCTCTAGATATAAAGGCTAGCATTCCATTAGCCTTTTTGATTATTTTCTGCACTTGCTTGTGGCATTTGAAAGATCTATGCACCTGAACCCCCAAGTCTCTTTGGACATCCACTGTACTTAACCTCTTCCCATTTAGAAAGTACCCTGCCCTATCCTTTTTTGGTCCAAAATGGATAACCTCACACTTGCCCGCATTGAAATCCATCTGCCACAGTTTTGCCCATTCACCTAGTCTGTCAATATCTCTTTGCAATTTTATGCTATCTAGACTGTCTACAATGCCGCCTAACTTTGTATCATCAGCAAATTTGGATATATGACTTACTATGCCATCATCCAAGTCGTTAACGAATA
Source organism: Heterodontus francisci (assembly GCF_036365525.1). Taxonomy (NCBI): domain Eukaryota; kingdom Metazoa; phylum Chordata; class Chondrichthyes; order Heterodontiformes; family Heterodontidae; genus Heterodontus; species Heterodontus francisci. Next base: position 78,978,819 of record NC_090386.1, read on the forward strand.
ATGTGAATAATTGAGGCCCCAACACAGATCCCTGCGGGACACCACTAGTTACATCCTGCCAATCGGAGTACTTACCCATTATCCCCACTCTCTGTCACCCATCACTCAACCAACTTTCTCATCATGTCAATAATTTGCCCTCAACTCCATTTGTTTCTACCTTAGTTAACAGTCTCTTATGTGAGACTTTATCAAATGCCTTCTGGAAGTCCATATAAATAACATCCATGGACACTCCCCTGTCCACTACCTTAGTCACCTCTTCAAAAAATTCAATGAGATTTGTCAGGCATGACCTTCCCAAAATGAATCCATGCTGGCTGTCCCTGATTAACTGAAAATTTTCTAGGTGTTCAGTCACCCTATCCTTGATTATAGACTCCAGCAACTTGCCCACCACAGATGTCAGGCTAACTAGTCTGTAATTTCCTTGGTTCCCCCTTTCACCCTTCGTAAAAAGTGGAGTGACATGCGCAACTTTCCAATCCAGAGGGACCACTCTTGAATCTAGGGAACTCTGAAAGACTATAGTTAGAGCATCTACAATGTGCTCACCTACTGCCTTTAACACCCTCAGATGGAAACCGTCAGGTCCTGGGGATTTCTCACTCTTTAGTTCCATTAATTTCCTTGTTACTGATGATTTACTTACATTAATTCTATTAAGTCCCTGTCCCCTATCGGCTATTAATTTTTTCAGGACTTCTGGCAAGTTATCCTCCTTTTCAACTGTAAATACTGAGGCAAAGTAATTGTTCAATATGTCTGCCATTTCCCCTTTATCAATGACAATATCTCTAGTTTCAGCTTTTATTGGGCCTACATTGCTCTTGACCACCTGTTTTCCCTTTATTTAACTAAAACATTTCTTGTTATTTATTTTGATGTCCCTTGCAAGTTTCCTTTCATAATCTCTTTTTAGTAGCTCTTATAAGCTGCTTTGTGACCCTTTACTGGTCTTTGTATCGATCCCATTCGGCCGGATCTGTGCTGCGTTTTGCATTTTTGTAAGCCATTTCTTTTTGTTTTATGCTATCCCTAATCTCTTTAGTTGTCCATGGCTGTTTTCTCTGTGAAGTGGAGTTTTTTCCTCTCAGGGGTATATACTCGCTCTGTATTTCGTTAAATGTTTCTTTAAATATTCTCCACTGTTCTTCAGTCGTTTGACCCATTAACAGATCTACCCAGTTTACCGTGGACAGTCTCTGTCTCATCCCGGTAAAGTCAGCCTGACCAATCACCAATGAGGTGATATTATTTCTCATCAGTAAGGCTACTCCACCCCCTCTGCCATTTTCCCTGTCCCTCCTGTAAACTTTATAACCAGGTATATTTAGTTCCTAGTCCCAACCATCCTGCAGCCACGTCTCCGCAATGGCCACCACATCATAATTTTCCATTTGAATTTGTGCCTGCAGTTCATCTAGTTTATTTCTTTCACTCCGTGCATTTGTATATGGAACTCTTATTTGGGCAATACCCCCTAACCTGTCCCTCAGCACTGATGCTTTATTTGCCTGTTTATTATTTCTCTCTTCTGGTTTAACCAGTATACTTCTTGCAGTTTGGTAACAATCAGCCTCATCACTAACCTGCACTCCTACCTTCTCCTTTAACTTCCTGTTTTTCCATGTAACTGAACCCTCACCCCCACTATTTAGTTTAAAGCCCTATCTACAGCCCTAGTTATGCGATTCACCAGGACTCTGGTTCCAGCATGATTCAGGTGGAGCCCGTCCCATCAGAATAGCTCCCTCCTTCCCCAATACCGGTGCCAATGTCCCATGAATTCGAACCCATTTCTCCCACACCAATCTTTGAGTCACGCATTTACCTCTTTAATCTTGTTGACCCTTTGCCAATTTGCTCGTGGCTCAGGTAGTAATCCGGAGATTATTACCTTTTTGGTTCTGCTTTTTAATTTAGCCCCTAGCTGCTCATATTCCCTCAGCAGAACCTCTAACCTTGCTCTACCGATATCGTTGGTACCAACGTGGACCACGACAACTGATCTTTCCCGTCCCACTCCAAGTCCCTCTGCAGCCCAGATAAGATATCCCGAACCCTGGCACCAGGTAGGCAACACAGCCTTCAAGTCTCCCAATCCAGTGAACAGTGTGTATGCCCCTAACTATACTATCTCCGATTACGACTACATTTCTCTTTTCTCCCCCCATTTGAGCAGCTCCCTGTACCACGGTGCTGTGGTCAGTTTGCTCATCCTCCCTACAGTCTCTGCTTTCGTCCACACAGGGAGCAAGAATCTCAAACCAGTTGGACAAGGACAATGGCTGAGGCTCCTGCAGCACTACCTCCTGAATCCCTCTACCTGCCTCATTCCTGGTCACACTCTCCTGTCCCTGACCACTGGCCGAATTCAAGGTAGTTAATCTAAGGGGTGTGACTGTCTCCTGAAACACAGCTTCCAGGTAACTCTCCCCCTCCCTGATGCGTCGCAGTGTCCGAAGCTCAGACTCCAACTCAACAACTCTGAGCCGGAGTTCCTCGAGCAGCCAACACTTGCTACAGATGTGGTCACTAGGAACCACAATGGGGTCCACCAGCTCCCACATCATGCAGGTACAACACATCGCCTGGCCCTGCATCTCTATTTTATTTAATTAGATTTTAATTTGTTTTTTAAATTTCTGAATGGTCTTTAGTTTTTTAATCTGTAAAATATTTCTCCTATTCACCTTTAATCTGAATTCAACTTAGAATAGGTAATTCAAATTAGCAGTTATTTACCAACCAATGAACTTACGGTTTTTCCTGTGATGACACTTTTTTATTTTTCACTCTGTTTTTACTCCCTTAAATTACACTAGGTACCTTGATTCCGCCCCCCCCCCCCCCCACAAAAAACACTACCTACTATATTAAAAAGAACTGTCAACCTTTCTCTTTACTTTAGTTACGAAACCAGTTATTGAGAGTTATTCCCTAACAGCTGCTATGCACCAACCAATCACCTTGCAGCTTTCCTGTGATGTCACTGTTGACATTTTTCTTTCAAAACTCTGGCGCGCCTGGACTGCTCCCGGAAGGTAAGCTGGCTCGCTGAATGAACTCTCGCTCTGTCTCCCGGTCTCTTTGTGCTCTGGCTCCACTCTTGCTGTGTCCGGCTCGCTGAATGAACTCTCGCTCTGTCTCCTGGTCTCTTTGTGCTCAGGCTCTGCTCTCACTGTGTCCCGCTCGCTGAATGAACCCAGCCTTGTCAGTGCCATTCCTATCCTGAGAATCAATATTTTAAAACATTGGCACCTTGAAAAACATGACTTGCAGACATTCACTTAAGTTGCTTTTAACCATTAACTGGGAAGCTTGCAAATAAGTTTCTAAATGTTTATAATTTGGAACTTTAATAGTTCTACTTGTCAGACAACATGAAAATATAGACCACAGAAAAGTTGAAGTGTGCTCTATGCTGCCCATTATTTACAAAATGTAGTGAATGGCATGAAACAAATCAGATGTAAGAAAGAAAACATAGACTTGCATTTGTGTAGCATGTTTTGTCTTGTACTGTGTTATGGATTAGGAGGGTAGGTGGCACTTTTATGCTCATGCTGTACTGTGGATGACAGGCATCAGTGTTCAGTGTTACTGATGGCAAATTGCCAACGTAAACTCAAGTTCTGCTGGTGACCAACTTTTCACAGGTTCCAAGAGCTGTTGTCAGATGGTACAGCAAATCCTCTTGACTCCCCAATAACTGCCATCAACGCAGTGAAAAAACACAGGGACAGTAGCATTAGTAAGTTACAGGCTGCTCTTAAGCATTTTAACACACAGTATAAAAACAAAACCCAAAGCATGAACTCTGGAGGCAAGATCACAAGCACGTATCACAACCTCAGGACATTCCAAAGTGCTTTACAGTTAATGAAATACTTTTGAAGTGTAGTCACTGTGGGCAATGTAGGAAATGCAGCAGCCAATTTGCACACAGCAAACTCCCACAAACAGCAATATAATAATGACCAAATAATCCCTTTTTTGTGATGATCAAGGAAAAAATATTGGCTGGACACCAGGAATACTTCCATTGCACTTTTTCTAAATAGTGCCACGTACTCTTGTACATCCACCTGAGAGAGTAGATAAGGGCCTCAGCTTAACAACTCATCTGAAAAACAGCAATCCTTCAGTATTGCATTCAAGTGACAGCCTAGACTTTTTGTTCTACATCTCTGGCATGGGCCTTGAACCAACAACCTTCTGACTCAGAGGCAAGATTACTATCAACTGAGCAATGGCTGACACAGATATGATAACACTGTAACACTTTAACATTCAGCAAATCAACTTTTGACACATAAAAATCTGCAGCAGTACTGATGTGCTGAAAAAACCTCAAAGCCATTTCTGAAAATTCTGACAGGAGTTTTATCTTGATAGCCACTGTTATCAAAAATGCAAATTCAATTCCTAATGTCTGATTATATCAAACATCACAGTCCAACTATTTCCTGCAGTCATATTACTGTCAAATCCTAGAGTCCATGATAAAAGATGTAATAGCAGAGCACTTGGAAAACAATGACAGGAACGGACAAAGTCAGCATGGATTTAAGAAAGGGAAATCATGCTTGACAAATCTACTGGAATTTTTTGAGGATGTAGCTAGTAGAATAGATAAGGGAGAACCAGTGGATGTGGTGTATTTGGACTTTCAGAAGGCTTTTGATAAGGTCCCACATATGAGATTAGCATGCAAAATTAAAGCACATGGGATTGAGGGTAAGTTACTGACATGGATAGAGAACTGGTTGGCAGACAGGAAACAAAGAGTAGGAATAAAAAGGTCTTTTTCCCAGTGGCAGGCGGTGACTAGTGGGGTACTGCAGGGATGAGTGCTAGGACCCCAGCTATTCACAATATATATTAATGATATAGATGAGGGAATTAAATGTAATATATCCAAGTTTGCAGACGACACAAAGCTGGGTGGGAGTGTGAGCTGTGAGGAGGATGCAGAGAAGCTCCAGTGTGATTTGGACAGGTTGAGTGGGTGGGCAAATACATGGCAGATGCAGTATAATGTGGATAAATGTGAGGTTATCCACTTTGGTGGCAAAAACAGAAAGGCAGATTATTCTCTGAGCAGCTATAGATTGGGAAAGGGGGAGGTGCAGCAAGACCTGGATGTCTTTGTGCACCAGTTGCTGAAAGTAAGCACGCAGGTGCAGCAGGCAGTTAGAAGGCAAATGGTATGTTGGCCTTCATAGCGAGAGGATTCGAGTACAGGAGCAAGGATGTCTTGCTGCAATTATACAAGGCCTTGGTGAGACCACATCTGGAGTATTGTGTGCAGTTTTGGTCTCCTTATCTGAGGAAAGATGTTCTTGCTATGGAGGGAGTTCAGCGAAGGTTTACCAGACTGATTCCTGAGATGGCAGGACTAACATATGAAGAGAGATTGGGTTGATTAGGCTTGTATTCGCTACGGTTTAGAAGAATGAGAGGGGATTTCATAGAAACCTACAAAATTCTAACAGGACTGGACAAACTAGATGCAGGAAGGATGTTCCCAATGGTGGGGGAGTCCAGGACCAGGGGTCACAGTCTAAGAATAAGGGCTAAGTCATTTACGACTGAGAGGAGGCATTTCTTCACCCAGAGAGTGGTGAACCTGTGGAATTCTCTACCACGGAAAGCAGTTGAGGCCAAATCATCAAATATATTCAAGAAAGAGTTAGATATAGTCCTTTGGGCTAATGGGATCAAGGGATATGGGGAGAAAGCGGGAACAGGTTACTGAGTTTGGATGATCAACCATGATCGGATTGAATGGCGGAGCAGGCTCGAAGGGCCAAATGGCCTACTCCTGCTCCTATTTTTCTATGTTTCAACACAATATCCTGCACTTAAATTCTTTCCAATATCTTACATATTTTTATAGTGAATTTTAAAATCATTATGTTAAAGTTGACATCAATAAAACTAACAGTATTAAGAGTAATTTCTTGTGCTATTTTTAAATTGGTTTCCAGACATTACAGGATCTAATCTGGATAGAAGTGGGTATGGTGATTACGATACACGATTAACCTATGCTGGTTCAATGTAACCGAGGCAACATGCAAATTTCATGCTGTTTACTCTTTTGAATAATTGCTGTGTGCAGGCCCAAAGTTGTAACTTGCTTGCACCACTTAAAGCTAGCCTATACAGCTTAAAGTTAGCCTGCACCTTTTAAAGGGAGGGTGCATTATGGATGGAGTAGGTGCTTGCAGTTGTTCAGAAAGTGAATCTGACCGGAGAAACAGTAAAGAATGGCATAATAAGGGCAGAGAGTGGGTTCCAAGGGTTTCGGACACTGCACTAGAGGCCTTAGTGGAGGAGGTGGAAAGCAGGAAAGAGGTCCTGTATTTGAAGAAGGGCAAGACGCCCTCCAGACACGTGCTCAAAAGGCAGTGGAAGCAGATAGCCATGGAGGTCAATGCCAGTAGTCAAGCCCCGAGGACCTGAATGCAGTGCCGTAAGAAGTTCAATGACTTCACACGAGTGCTGAAGGTCAGTGAATATATCTTCAAATGCCATATCCTGCCAACTGCATCACTAGCCTCAGACATTGCTCAAGTTACCACACCCCCATCACTCAGCTATCACCAATCTCTATAAATCAGGTTTCGTAACTAACATGCTTCACCTCACCCTCACACACATAGTAATGATGCAAGCCTTACACCCACATCTCACAGTTTTCATATTCTGCCACCTAGTCAACCATGACAGCTACATCAGCCAAACAGATTGCACAACACTCACTGACGTACTTCCCTCTCTCTTACAGGACAAGGTGGCGCACAACTGAAGGCAGCCGAAGCTGATATGAGGGGGATGGATGTGCCTGCATGTCCTAAACCCCATGAAGGAGGTGGTGCTGGGCATTATTAGAACCCCATTGCTGAGGCCATGGTCAGTGGGGGGGTTGAAACCATTGAAGATAACTGCATTCTCAAACCTAATTGTCCTTCTCATCCAACCTCCCCCTCATCTCACACTGTCTTCTAATTTACAAGCTGCTTCATAGAATGTTTGCAGCACAGAAGGAGGCCATTTGTCCCATCATGTCTATGCTTGCTCTCTGGAAGAGCAATTCAGCTAGTCCCACTCCCCTGCCCTTTCCCTGTAATGCTGCACATCTTTTATCTTCAGCTGCTTATCCAATTCCCTTTTGAAAGCCACAATTGAATCTGTCTCTACCAGCCTCTCAGACATTGCAGTTGGTGTAAGCATACTCCTTTTGATTCCCCCATCCCCAGACCAAAACCTTATATATTTTTCCTTTCAGATATCCAAGAAGTGCAAGCTGGCCAGGCAGTAGAGGAACAACAAGAAGGGAGTGATGATAAAGACATACCATTACTTGCAGCCTCTAGCTCAAATACTCACATTGCCTGTATCTTAGGGGATAGATTGTTCGTGGAATCTGCACATGGTGAGACATCAGGCACAAAAGGCTGTCGCCAAGGCAGGGGCAAGAACAATGCAGCAGTCAGCTCTTCAGAGAGTGAGGTGCATACGAACATACAAATTAGGAGCAGGAGTAGGCCACTTGGCCCTTCGAGCTGCTCCACCATTCAATAAGTTCATGGCTGAACTGATTACTCCACTTTTCCACCTACCCCTAATAGCATTCCACCCCCTTGCTTATCACCTGGCATCTGTGTTTCACTGCAGAGGCCTCAGATGAGCATTTCGATGGGACAGCATACAAATGAACACTGATGGGTGGACAAAACAAAATGCTTGGTACATTGGGACGTCAGCCAGAAAGTCAATATCAAGGAACATGGAGGAATCCAGCACCAACTTGTCTGAGGGCTTTGTGCAGAGCTTGGAGCCCATCTTTTCTGGCTTGGAAGGGGTGACCCACTTAGTTCACAGACTTGTGGACCCAACAATGATACAGCATCTGATGGCTGATATTGCAGCATGTATTGCAACATAAGCAGCACCCACCCAACATCTGAGTGCTGCAGGGGAATCTCAGACTGTTGCCATGCAAGCTTAGACTACAATGCTGGCATTAGGCTACAATGCTGGCATCTACCCAGCAATGTGGAAAATTGCCCAGATATGTCCTGTGCACAAAAAGCAGGACAAGTCCAACCAGGCCAATTACTGCCCCATTAGTCTACTCTTAATTAAAGTGATGGAAGGTGTCGTCGACAGTGCTCTCAAGCGCCACTTGCTTAGCAATAACCTACTCAGTGACGCTCAGTTTGGGCTCTGTCAGCACCACTCAGCTCCTGACCTCAATACGGCCTTGATTCAAGCATAGAATAAAGAGCTGAAATCAAGAGGTAAGGCGAGAGTGACTGCCCTTGACATCATGCAGCATGTGAACGAGTATGTGATGGAGCTGTAGCAAAACTGGATTTAATGGGAATCAGGGGGAAAACACTCCGCTGGTTGGAGTCATATCTTGCACAAAGGAAGATGGTTGTGGTTGTTGAAGGTCAATCATCTCAGCTCCAGGACATCACTGCAGGAGTTCCTCAGGGCAGTGTCCTAGGCCCAACCATCTTCAGCTGCTTCATCAATGACCTTCCTTTAATCATAAGGTCAGAAGTGGGGATGTTCGCTGATGATTGCACAATGTTCAGCACCATTCGTGACTCCTCAAATACTGAAGCAGTCCATGTAGAAATGCAGCAAGGCCTGGACAACATCCAGGCTTGGGCTGATAAGTGGCAAGTAACATTCGCGCCACACAAGTGCCAGGCAATGACCATCTCCAACAAGAGAGAATCTAACCATCTCCCCTGACATTCAATGGCGTTACGATCGCTGAATTCCCCACTATCAAAATCCTGGGGGTTACCATTGACCAGAAACTGAACTGGAGTAGTCATATAAATACCGTGGCTACAAGAGCAGGTCAGAGGCTAGGAATCCTGCAGTGAGTAACTCACCTCCTGACTCCCCAAAGCCTGTCCGCCATTTACAAGGCACAAGTCAGGAGTGGAATACTCTCCACTTCTTGGATGGGTGCAGCTCCAACAACACTCAAGAAGCTCGACACCATCCAGGACAAAGCAGCCCGCTTGATTGACATCCCATCCACTAAGATTCACTCCCTCCAACACGGAAGCACAGTGGCAGCAGTATGTACCATCTACAAGATGCATTGCAACAATGCACCAAGGCTCCTTTGACAGCACCTTCCAAACCCACGACCTCTACCAGCTAGAAGGACAAGGGCAGCAGATGCATGGGAACACCACCACCTGCAAGCTCCCCTCCAAGCCACACAGTATCCTGACTTGGAACTATATCGCCGTTCCTTCACTGTCACTGGGTCAAAATCCTGGAACTCCCTTCCTAACAGCAGTACCTGCCCCACATGGACTGCAGCGAATCAAGAAGGCATCTCAAAACCACCTTCTCAAGGGCAATTAGAGATGGGCGATAAATGCTGGCCTAGCCAGCGATGCCCACATCCCAGGAAAGAATAACAAAAAATCTGGACACACTGAATAGTAAACCCTACACTCCAGCTGGTTAACAAGAAGACTTGCACTGTCCACAACTGAAGACAGAGTGTGGCACAGTTAACTCACTCCCCTAACAATGCACTTCAGTAAAAAGGTTCAGTGGTAATTGCAGGTTTCCATTAATTAGCCTAATATATATTGACGTGAAAGAGCAGTTGCCATAAAAAATGGCACTGGCTCTCTGTTAAAAGTATTGAGAGAAAATGGGAAGTTGTAACGGCTCCTGCTGATGGATGAACCAGCGCAAAAGGAGAAAATGGTAGGATAATTCTGTACTTTGCATGGTATTCCTCACTCAACTTCCTAGCTATTTACCAGAATATATCAGGCCACACAGGCACCTAGACACATGCTCAATAGGTATGTGTTAGGTATTTGTATATGTATTATCAAATGGGAGCGGGCAAATTAGAATTCCAGGGGCAGAACTTACATAGGATTTCTGCAGATTTTTCTATCATTTTTTGCCATATCTTCAAGATTTTCCACCAATTTGACGCCAAAGTTATAGCAGCTGATAGGAAAAAGCCTGCAGCAATTCCAGACTAAAGTGTCAAGGATACTCATATTTACAAAGATAAATAGTAATTGTGTTATTAACACCAAAAAATTCTGTTACCATCATATCTGATTCTGTTTGCTCCTTTTTGCAGCTGTGCTATCTAGAGGTTTACTGTAATGCATGAATTGAGTTCAGGAAGTTTAAAATGTTAGCTTATTGTTTTAGTAAACTGATTGTAACATGCAATGTTGTTCAAATAAAAATCAATAGAAATGAGCAGAAAACTTTAATGTAGAAAGGGCTTGAGCTCCAGATTGTAAGCTACATTCAATAACCTGAGAAAATATATAGTTAATAAGCTTCAGTAATTTTTACCATTTCAACTCAAATGTACTAATTCCTTGTATGATTGCATTCCCCAATTGTAGACATTGGTTCATAAGCTGTCAGAACTCAACGTGCAAAGAAAAATCTTCTAAAAGTGAAGAAAATAAAGAGAACTGAATTGTGATTTTGAAGTGTTGAGTGGGAGATTCTTTCTTCAGAATAAGTTCCTTCTGATAAAACATGAACTGCTTGATAGCTGGGCAAATTAGGTGATAGGGCAAGTTGATAAGTCTGGTAAAAAAGCATACAGGATACTTGTCTTTATAAGTAGAAGCATAGAACACAAAAGCAAGGGAAGTTATGCTAAACAACAAGAACGACTTTCATGTATATAGCACCTTTAACGTAGTAAAAGGCCCTAACGTGTTTCGCAGGAGTCTTATCCAACAACATTTATAAATCTCAGTATAGGTCTCAGCTGGAGTATCCAATTCTGGGCACCACACTTTAGGAAGGATGTCCAGGTCCATGAGAGGATGTAGAGGAGATTTGCTAGAATGGTACCAGGGGTGATGGACTTCAGTGGGAGGCTAGAGAAGTTAGGACTGTCCTCCTTTAAGCTGGGAAGGTTAAGAGGAGACTTAATAGTGGCACTCCTAATCATGAAGGGTTTTGATAGAGTAAATAAGGAGAAACTATTTCACTGGCAGATGGGTCAGTAACCAGAGGACACTAGTTCAGGTGATTGCGAAAGACACAGAGGTGAGATAAGGCAAATTCTTTTTCCACAGCGAGTTATTATGATTTGGAAAGCACTGCTTGAAAGGGTGGAGGAAGCAAATTTCAAAAGGTAATTGAATAACTGCTTGAAAGGACCAAAACTGTGGAGCTATGGGGAAGAGCAGAGGAGGGGGACTAATTGGAGATCTCTTTTAAAGAGCTGGCACAGGCACAATGGGCCGAAGAGCCTTTCCCTGTGCTATAAGATTCTATAGTAAATGAAATCTGGTTCTCAAGTGAGGTACAGACATACACTGGTAATTTTTTAGGACATTAATGTTTCTATAACAGCCAGGAAATGCCCACACCAATTATTCCTAAATATGAAATATTAATCACTAGTATACTGCATCAGACACTAAATCTACCGAAAGGTTAGTTTTAAGTATTAGTTTTGAAGAAACTGTTATAGTAACAGATTTGATTGCTGACGCAGTAATCTAATTGTGCAATCTTTGCTTACAGCCTGGTGACATGCTTCCAGACACGATGCCAGACAATAAATACCCCTTACATATTTTCATCATAATTTTAGTTTCTTCCATGATAATCAGCACTAAAAAAAGGACTGAGCATTTCCACAGCAGTGTTTCACAACTTGTGTAAGTGCGCCAAATATTTACAGAACAGAAAGGCCCTGTGTGGCATATTTTCACACTGGAGAGAATTAAGCTTTAATAAATAAACTATTGTTTTCTTTCACATGCAAATGGAGGCAGCTTTCTGTTGAGAAACAAAACATTCAAGATTGAAAACAATTCCAATATTATCAGGCCTGTGCAGCAATTTAATGTCATAGAGTCATTTGCAGCACAGAAGGAGGCTATTTGGCCCATCAAGTCCATCCTGACTCTCCACCCAGCTATCCAGTCAATCCCACTACCCTGCTAAATCTCCGTAGCCCTGCCAGTTTATTTCCTTCAAGTGGCCATCCAATTTCTTTTTGAAATCACTGTCTCTGCTTCCAACAACTTCGTGGGCAGCAATTTCCAGGTCATTACCACCCGCTGCGTAAAAAAGTTCTTCCTTCCATTTCCCCTGCATCTCTTGCCCAAAACCTTCAATCTGTATCCCCTAGTCCTTGTACCATTAGTTAATGGGAACAGTTTTTACATATCTAACTTATCTATGATTGTCATAGTCTTGTACACCCCTATTAAATCTCCCCTCAATCTCCTTTGCTCGAAGGAGAACAATCCCAGATTTTCCAACCTAACCTGGTAACTAAAATTACCCATCCCTGGAACTATTCTAGTAAATCTCCTCTGTACACTCTCAAGGACACTCGCATCCTTCCTAAAGTGTGGGGGCCAGAAGTGGATGCAATACTTGGGACCTAACCAGAGCTTTATGAAGGTTCAGCATAACCCCCTGCTTTTGTGCTGAATCCCTCTATTTATGAAGCTCAAGATCCCATATGCATTACTAACCACTCTTTCAATATGTCCTGCCACCTTTTAAGAGCGATGCACATGCACCCCAGGTACCTCTGTTCCTGTACTCCCTTTAGAACTGTGCCCTTAAGTATATATTACCTCTCCCTATCCCTTCTGCCAAAATGCATTACATCACACTCGTAGGTATTAAATTCCATCTGCTACCTGTCTTCCCATTCTGCTAGCCTACCTATGTCCTGTTGCAAGCAATTCATGCTGTCCTTACTGCCACACCTCCCAGTTTGGTATCATTGGCAAATGTTGAAATTCTACTCTGTATTCCAAGATCCAAGTCATTTATATATAGTGAAAAAAAGCAGTGGTCCCAGACTGTTTCTTGGGAAACGCCACTGTCTACCATCCTCCAGTCTGAAAAACAACCATTTACCATGACTCGCTGTTTTATGTCCTTAAGCCAATTTTTTTAACCAAGGGACACTGACCCTCATATTCTATGAGCCTATATTTTGTAAACCATCCTTTTATGTGGTACTTTATGAAATGCTTTCTTAAAATCCATATAGACAGCATTCACCGCATTCCCTTCATCAACCTTCTCTGTTATTTTATCATAAAATACAACTAGGTTAGTCAAACACGATCTGCCTTTTACAAATCCAGCTGGTTCTCCTTAATTAACTCAAACCTCTCCAAGTGTCTCGATTTTTTCCCTCTGATTATTGTTTCTGAAAATCTTACCCACCACTGATGTTAAACTAACTAGTAGTTGCTGGGACTGTCCTTACACCCTTTCTTGAATAAGGGTGTCATATTTGCCACTCTCCAATCCTCTAGCACCTTCCCTGTATCCAGAGAAGATTGGAAGATTATGGCATGTCCTTCCGTTATCTCCGACCCAACTTTCTTTAGCAACCTAGGATGCAAGTCTTCTGGATCAGCTGACTTATATACTCTAAGCAAAGCAAGCCTTTTTTGTGTCTCCACCTTTTCAATTTTTACCTTATCCATTGCTTCTACTCTGCCCTCTTCTACCGATATTTTGTCAGATTCCTCTTCCTTAGTAAACACTGATATAAAGTACTGAAAGTATTTTAGCCTTGCCCTGTGCCTCAAAGCATATATCACCTTCCTTGTTTCACAGGGAGGCAGTGATGTAGTGGTAATGTTACTGGGCTACTAATCCAGAGCCCAGGCTAATGCTCTGGGGACATGTGTTGAAATCCCACCACAGCAGATGATGAAATGTGAATTCAATTAATAAATCTGGAATTAAAAGCTAGCACCTAATGGTGACGATAAAACCATTGCTGTAAAAACCCATCTGGTTCATTAATGTCCTTTAGGGAAGGAAAATCTGCTGTCCTTACCTGCCCTACATGTGACTCCAGTTCCACAGCAATGTGGTTGACTCTTTAAAAACAAAAGTGCCCTCTGAAATGGCAGAGCAATCCACTCAGTTCAAGGGTAATAACTGCTGGCCTAACCAGCAACACCCACATCCCACAAATGAGTAAAGCAAAATAGGCCCAACTCCACCTCTGACTACCTGCTTACTATTTACATGCCGGTAGAAGATTTTTGGATTCACTTTTATGTTGACTATTCCCATGTTCTCTATTTGCCAGTCTTACTTCCCTCTCCACCTCCCCTCTCAAGTTATTTGAAATGGCTTGAAGAATTCACCTGCCATGCATCATATATCCTCTTTTTTTTCCCATCATAATCTCTATCTCTCTCATCATCCAAGGAGTCCTGTTTTTGGTTCCCCTATCTTTCCTCTTGTTGGAATGTTCCTAGTCTGTACCTGAAGCATGTCTTCCTTAAAAGATAACCCTTTGTTCCATTACAGCTTTTCCTGTTAGTCTTTGGTTCCATTTTACCCTGGCTAGATCCCTCACATCATGTTGAAATTAACCCTCTTCCAATCTAGGCGTTCTACCTTATTTTGTTCCATGCTTTTCTGCATTACGACTCTAAACCTTATCATATGATGATCACTCTTACCCAAGTGCTCCCCAACAGATACTTGGTCCACTTGGCCCACCTCATTCCGCAGCACCAGATCCAGAAATGCCTTCTTTGTAGTTGGGCTGAGAACATACTGATCAAGGAAGTTCTCCTGAACACATTTCAGAAATTCCTCCCCTCCTTCCTCTTTACTCTAAAATTATCCCAATCAATATTAAGGTAATTAAAGTCCCCCAGTATCACCACTCTATAGTTCTTGCACATCTCTGCAATTTCCCTGCAGGTTTGCTCCTCTATCTCTCACTATTTGGAGGGCTATAGAATACCCCCAGTAGCATGATCATACCATTTTTGCTTCTCAACTTTAACCAAATGGATTTTTTCCTTGCTCCCTCAAGGACATCCTCCCTTTCCAACACTGCAATGTCTTCCCTAATCAGTACTGCCACCCCACCTCCCATATTTCCTTCACTATCTTTATATCTTTGTATGTTAAGCACCCAGTCCTCGCCATTTTAATCCATGTTTCCGTTATTGCCACAACATCATATTCCCATACTGTTACTTGTGCTTGTAGCTCACCAACATTATTCACCACACTTGGTCAAGAAAGGAGGTAGAGAGGAAATAGGGAACGACAGGCAAGTTAGCCGAACAGTAGTCATTGGGAAGATGCTGGAAACTATTATTAAAGAAGTTTAAACATTGCACTTGGAAAAGCATAGTATGATTAGTAGAAGTCAGCATGGTTTTACTAAAGTAAGACCCTGTTTGACAATTTTTAAAGAGTTTTTTGAGGATGTAACTAGTAGGTTTAGTATACCTGAGTTTTCAAAAGGCATTCAATAAGGTGCCACATATAAGATTAACAGACAAGATAAGGGCTCATGGTGTTGGTGGTAATATGGATAGAGGATTGGTTAACAGACAGGAATCAGACAGTGGGCATAAATGGGGCATTTTCAAGCTGGCAGGCAGTGAATAGTGGGGTGCTGCAAGGATCAGTGCTGGGGCCTCAGCTATTTACACTCTATAGAAATGACTTGAATGCAGAGACAGAGAGTAATGTATCTAAGCTTGCTGATACAAAGCTCAGTGGAAAGATAAGCTGCAGGGAGGATGTAGAGAGGCTGCAAAGAGATATAGATAGGTTAAATGAGTGGGCAACACGATGGCAAATGGACTATAATGTAGGGAAGTGTGAAATTGTTTACTTTTGTCGTAAAATTGTCATGCTTGGCCCCCACCTGCCAAGAATGAGGCACATTAATTTTGTCATGAACATTGATTTTGAAGTGTTACTGGAGTGAAGAAGACTTGTCAAACAGATCAGCCACGGCTGGAGAAGACATTTGCATATTAATAGACAGTGTTTGGAAGGACAAAGCCGCCATTGCCTGACATTCAACCCACAGTGGACTTTTAATCACCAGACGTTGAAGGTTGGGGAGCTCACATTCCAGGTTGACTGCAAAGATGACCGAATACACAAACGGACATGGTCAAACCAGCTAGTCACACGACTAACCTGCTGTGCAACTTGAGTTTTTTGAATTTGTACAAACAGTTTGGGCAGAAAGCTGTTTGCTCCTGGACTGAGAAGATCTCTCTCCTGTCTGCTCCCATCGCTTTCTCACAAGCCTCTGAATCCACTGAAGACACATAAACCCCAAGAGAGAAACGTCTCCTACAGCGAACAAGGTTTAAGAAGAATATTGGTCCCCAATGAAAAGCAAGATCTACCTACAATCAAGGACTCTACGGTAAGCTCAAAGAACTGTAAAAACAACTCTTCAGATATTGCCTCAAATTTTTCCACTTTATTTTTCTTCTGCTCTTTTCTGTCTCTATTTGCATGTGTGTATCGGATATGCATGCTAGAGTGGCCGTGTCGTGTATCCGTAGGCGTTAATCAAATTAAAGTTTATATTTAAGTTTAATAAATTTAAACTTTTCTTCTTTAAACCTGAGAAAGCCTATTTTTTCTGGTTTCTTTGCCTTAAAATTGGAAAGTGGTGACCAAGGATTCACCAAGGGGGAGCTAAAAACACTGTGTTCAAAATTAAACTCTGTTACAGTAAGACTAGGTGATGGCTGAAAGGGACCCCTGGACCTCTTTCTCACCTGGTCGTAACAAAATAGAAAAGCAGAATATTTTTAAAAAGGTGTGAAACTGGTAGGTGTTGATGTTCAGAGACACTTGGGGTTACTCGTACAAGGAACGCACAAAGTTAACATGCAGGTGCAGCAGGTTATTAGGAAGGCAAACGGCATGTTGGCCTTTATTGCAAGGGTACTGGAGTACAGGAACAAAGAAGTCTTACTAAAATTGTACAGGGCTTTGGTGAGACTGCACCTGGAATACTGTGTGCAGTTTTGGTCTCCACATTTAAGAAAGGATATACTTGCACTGGAGGCAGTGCAGCAAAGATTTACTAAATTGGGCCCTGGGATGAGGGAGTTGTCCTATGATGAGAGGCTGAGTAAATTGGACCTATATTCTCTGGAGTTTAGAAGAATGAGAGGCAATCTAATTGAGACATACAAGATTCTGAAAAGGCTTGATAGGGTAGAAGCTGAGAGATTGATCCCACTGATCAGGGAATCTAGAACACGGGGACACAGTCTCAGGATTAGGGGCCAATTATTCAGGACTGAGATGAGGAGAAATTACTACACCCAAAGGGTTGTGAATCTTTGGAATTCTCTATTCCAATGGTTGTAGATGTTCTATCATTGAATACATTTACGGCTGGGATGATGGATTTTTGGTCTCGCAGGGAATCAAAGGATATGGGGAATGGGCAGGAAAGTGGAATTGAAGCCCAAGGTCAGCCAGGATCGTATTGAATGGTGGAGCAGGCTCAATGGGCCATATGGTCTACTTCTGCTTCTATTTCTTGTGTTCTTGTGCATTTACATACACACATTGTAATCTTGCTTTGCATTCCTTGTCCACTCCCATCAAATATGGAACTACTCCCTTCTCTAGCACTGTCCAATTCTCTCACATTATGCACCGTATTCCTCTTTTCTTCTTCAATATGCTGGTACCCATACCCCTGACAATTCAATTTTACCCTCTCCAGCCATACTAGTGAATCTCCCCACGAGAACATTGGTCCCTGTCCTGTTGAGGTGCAATCCGTCCCTTTTGAATAGGTACCTTCTGCTTCAGAATTGGTCCCAATGCCCCAAGAATCTGACGCCATCTTTCCTGCGCCATGCTTCAAGCCACACATTGATCCTCCTTATCTTCCGGTCAGCCTTACGTCAGTGGTAGGGAAATTATTAGAGAGGATTCTTCAGGACAGGATTTACTCCCATTTGGAAACAAATGAACTTATTAGCGAGAGGCAGCATGGTTTTGTGAAGGGAAGGTCGTGTCTCACTAATTTGATTGAGTTTTTTGAGGAAGTGACGAAGATGATTGATGAAGGAAGGGAAGTGGATGTTGTCTATATGGACTTCAGTAAAGCCTTTGACAAGATTCCTCATACAGAACTGGCTCGGTCATAGAAGACAGAAGGTAGCAATGGAAGGGTGCTTTTCTGAATGGAGGGATGTGACTAGTAGTGTTCCACAGGAATCAGTGCTGGGACCTTTGCTGTTTGTAGTATATATAAATGATTTGGATGAAAATGTAGCTGGTCTGATTAGTAAGTTTGCGGACGACACAAAGGTTGATGGTGTTGCGGATAGTGTTGAGGATTGTCAGACGATACAGCAGGATATAGATCAGTTGGAGACTTGGGCGGAGAAATGGCAGATGGCGTTTAATCCGGACAAATGTGAGGTAATGCTTTTTGGAAGATCTAATGCAGATGGGAAGTATACAGTAAATGGCAGAACCCTTAGGAGTATTGACAGGCAGAGAGATCTGGGCGTACAGGTCCACAGGTCACTGAAAGTGGCAACGCAGGTGGATAAGGTAGTCAAGAAGACATACGGCATGCTTGCCTTCACCAGTCGGGGCATAGAGTATAAAAATTGGGTTCCGAAGAAGGGTCACTGACCTGAAACGTTAACTCTGCTTCTCTTTCCACAGATGCTGCCAGACCTGCTGAGTGGTTCCAGCATTTCTTGTTTTTATTTCAGACTTCCAGCATCCGCAGTATTTTGCTTTTATTATTATAAAAATTGGCAAGTCATGCTGCAGCTGTACAGAAGTTAGGCCACACTTAGAATATTGCGTGCAATTCCGGCCGCCACACTACCAGAAGGACATGGAGGCTTTGGAGAGGGTACAGAAGAGGCTTACCAGGATGTTGCCTGGTCTGGAGGGCATTAGCTATGAGGAGAGGTTGGATAAACACGGGTTGTTTTCACTGGAATGACGGAGGTGGAGGGGCGACATGATAGAGGTTTACAAAGTTATGAGTGGCATGGACAGAGTGGAGAATCAGAAGCTTTTTCCCAGGGTGGAAGAGTCAGTTACTAGGGGACATAGGTTTAAGGTGCGAGGGGCAAAGTTTAGAGGGGATGTGTGAGGCAAGTTCTTTGCACAGAGGGTGGTGAGCGCCTGGGAATTGCTGCCAGGGGAGGTGGTGGAAGCAGGTACGATAGCGACGTTTAAGAGGCATCTTGACAAATACATGAATAGGAAGGGAATAGAGGGATATGGTCCCCGGAAGTGCAGAAGGTTTGTACTTTAGGCAGGCATCAAGATCGGCGCAGGCTTGGAGGGCCGAATGGCCTGTTCCTGTGCTGTACTGTTCTTTGTTCCTATTTCTACTCTCTCTAGCATGTGGCACTGGGAGTAATCCAGAGAATACTACCTTCGAGATTCTACTCTTTAACTTCCTCCCTAGCTCCTGAAAATCTGACTGTTGGACCTCAATACCTATGTTGTCGGTACCAATGCATGACAGTGAAATGTACATTGATACTGTATATACGATCTGAAAATTGATTTTCACGCTCAGTTACTGTATATTTGTATGGTTCATCCTTTGTTGCAGTCCAAACATAAAAGTGTAAAGCACTGATATTATATACACCTGGAAAAGATGGTAATGGGCAGCCAGCTTTTTATACTTAATTGTCCGGCTATACTGCTGTTTAATTTCGCATGCCTAAATAGAGCTGGCTACCCTGTCAGTTCTGATCTATCATTATAAATCCCAGTATCAGTCACAGTCTGGTGAGCACCTCTCTGAGAATACATTTGAGTTCAATGGATGGAGTTGAGCCTTCCCCGACTGATCGGCAGTGTGAGCAGGCATTATAACCACAGCTAATTGTTGTTGGTGTCACTTGGTATAATGTAACCACGGCATAGATGAGTATTGGGCAAAATTCCAGTCATCCAGAAATCCAGGCCAGGCTCAGAACCTCACCACTGGCCTATTTACATGAAGCCCACACTGTTAGTTTCGTTGTCAGTGAGACTGAATTTAGTTTGTGAAGCAGAGCAAACGTTTCTTTTGAGGCCTGTTTTATATGTAATTGATGTTATGCATAAAAAATATTTTTGATGGCGATTATTGGCAAATGCAGACATCATGACAAGCTTCCATAATTTGTTTATACAATGTGAAGAAATAGCATGCAGTCTGTGGCCTATTATGAATAATTCGACATCTTGTTTACTGAATTTAGCAAGACAGGCTCTGGGAATTTGGTGACCGAATATCAAACATGCTCTGCTGTTAAGTTGTATAAGATGTTAGCTGTCGTTTGGTTGGTAGCACTCTTGCCTTTGAGTCATGAAGGTTGTGCATTCAAGTCTTGCTCTCGGACTTTAAGCTTAAGAATCTAGGATGACACTCCAGTGCAGTGCAAGGGAGTGCTGCACTGTCAGAGGTGCTGTTTTTGGATGCAATGTTAATTCGAGGCCTGGTCTGTCCTCTCAGATGGATGTAAAAGATCCAGTGGCACTATTTTGATGAAGAGTAAGGTAATTATCCCTCGTGTCCTGGTCAATATTTATCACTCAATCAACCTTATAAAAATGGATTATTTAGTCATTATCATATGGCTATTTGTGGAATCTTGTTGTGCACAAATTGCCTTCCACGCTTCCTATATTGCAACAGTGACTTCAAAAGTACTTCATTGGCTGTAAAATGCTTTAGAATAATCTGTGGTTATGAAAGGTGCTATTTAAATGCAAGTCTTTTTTTTCAATAATTCATTGAAGGAGGGAACAAATCCTCTTTGAATGAGAAAAGGAGAATGTCTACTAGCCCAGGGAGGGCTCTGACTTTACTCCCCCCTACCCGATCTATTATGTCCATGCCCAAACTCGTGGTCTTCTCCTCATAAGGGATCCAAGGTCACGGCCTTAATGATTCCCCCTTTCCTGTCTGTATCTACCACAATCTGTTATGTTCAGTCTTGTCCGAAGAAAAGTTGTAAACTAAATATATGTTGGACGGTGGAATGTGAGGGATGTGTGCCACTTAAGTGCCCAAGACACTAGCCACCTTATTTGAGTATGTGAACATGCAGCATTAAAGAACCCGTTAAGCTTGTTACTTGCAACATTTCAATGGCAACAAGTTCAGCCCTTTGATATGGCTACATTATATAGTGCAGAGAAGAGAGTTCTTGTGCATTAAAAAGATGAACAGCTGGAAAAGTTTACTGTCATCTCCCTTTGTCCATCAAGTTTACAATGAAGAATAATAAATATGCTTTGCAAAACAAGCTGTTGAACTGTTGTCACATGTTTGCACACTTACCTTGGCAAACTTCTGTCAGGTTCAGGCCACAATGAGACTGATCCCTACACCTGAATTGGTAGTCCTAAGTGCACCCAATATTGGGCCTCAGGCCCCATTTAAATGAGATAGGCGAGCTATGGGCACCTACTGGGTGACCTCAGGCAGCTCCCTGTCAAAGAGGCTTTGAACTTTGGGCCACTGCATCAGAGAAGAGTTCTGATTGGGATGGGGGCAACTGAGATAGGAGGGCTGATCGGGACAAAGGGATGAGCAGAACATCGGGACGGGGTGGTCAGTGGCATGGGAGGTGATTGGAACATCAGGCCACTGGGTCCAAATTGCATTCATGGTGACCCAACTTTTCATAGGGTCACTCAAACAGGCATTTGTCTTTTTAATCGCATATTCAAAGGGCCTCACCCCTGTTTCAGTTGCAAGCTTTTGATGCCTAATTTTTCGCCTACACCAATATGTTGGGTGACATACTTTTGGCTTGACGGTCATATTGAAAGCTTAGGCACCCATTTAATGCCTGAAAAATGGGTGCAGTGCCGTCAGATTTTTCGCACTAAGTATGACCTGCATTAAGTGCTGGGAGAGCCATAAATATAATTACATCGCTAACCTCGTATTATGGTGAAAGGTCAGTGGCTTGTTCCCAATGCTTGTGACATCTGATGCACAGCATTACCAGGATCATTGCTCTGGAACCACAATACTAATCCATCCTCTAACCACATGATGTGACTTGATGGGTAAGAAGCTTGAAAACAGTAAAACCTAACTTCCTCAAAATAAATCAGAGACTATATAGATGTATATGAAATACTTTTAAACAATCCATACCACAAACCTATACTGGTGAGATTGGGAATTGGTTTGAGAAAATTACTTCTTTCGTCAGAACGTTCTCATTGAAAATATATAGGTTTCAAAATCTACTAAATGTGGTCATATGAGTTGTTCTTTTAGTGAGTTTCTTGGTGACTGAAATGTAAACGCACTTGATCAATTAAACACAATATAAAGTTTGATTTGCAGATAACTGTATGTACTTTTGCAGGATAAAATTAACACTGCAAATGTATTTAATTCAAACAGCCTGGAGAAGACTTTCAACTGCTGGCTGCCTATTTCTTGCTTGAACATCTGGCAATCAGCAGTTGAAGATCTAGTGGAGGGCCTTATGAACTCACTTGCCATTCTCAATCAACTTTCAGCCAGGTTCTTAATTAGGCACCGAGC
This sequence comes from Heterodontus francisci, assembly GCF_036365525.1. NCBI lineage: Eukaryota > Metazoa > Chordata > Chondrichthyes > Heterodontiformes > Heterodontidae > Heterodontus > Heterodontus francisci. Next base: position 79,001,215 of record NC_090386.1, read on the forward strand.
ACTCCCATCCAAAACAGGCGGGAGGCTGTTTAGATATGCAGATCAGATCCTATCCTGGTTGGGAAACTATTGGAAAAAATTCTGAGGGGCAGAATTAATCTCCACTTGGAGAGGCAGGGACTAATCAGGGATAGTCAGCATGGCTTTGTCGGGGGGAGATCGTCTCTGACTAACTTGATTGAATTTTTTGAGGCGGTGACGAAATGTGTAGATGAGGGTAAAGCAGTTGATGTAGTCTATATGGACTTCAGTAAGACTTCTGATAACATCCTACATGGGAGATTGGTTAAGAAGGTAAGAGCCCATGGGATCCAGGGCAATTTGGCAAATTGGATCCAAAATTGGCTTAGTGGCAGGAGGCAGAGGGTAATGGTCGAGGGTTGCTTTTGCGAGTGGAAGCCTGTGACCTGTGGTGTACTGCAGGGCTCAGTGCTGGGACCCTTGCTGTTTGTAGTGTACGTTAATGATTTAGACGTGAATATGGGAGGTATGATCAGTAAGTTCGCAGATGACATGAAAATTGGTGGTGTCGTAAATAGCGAGGAGGAAAGCCTTAGATTACAGGATGATATAGATGGCTCATAAGATGGGTGGAGCTGTGGCAAATGGAATTTAATCCTGAGAAATGTGAGGTGATGCATTTTGGGAGGACCAACAAGGCAAGGGAATATACAATGGATGGTAGGACCCGAGGAAGTACAGAGGGTCAGAGGGACCTTGGTGTACTTGTCCAAAGATCACTGAAGGCAGCAGCACAGGTAGATAAGGTGGTTAGGAAAGCATATGGGATACTTGCCTTTATTAGCAAAGGCATAGAATATAAGAGCAGGGAGGTTATGATGGAGCTGTATAAAATGCTAGTTAGGCCACAGCTGGAGTACTGTGTACAGTTCTGGGCACCACACTATAGGAAGGATGTGATTGCACTGGAGAGGGTGCAGAGGAGATTCACCAGGATGTTGCTTGGGCTGGAGCATTTCAGCTACGAAAGAGAGACTGAAAAGGCGCAGGTTGTTTTCCTTAGAGCAGAGAAGGCTGAGGGGGGATATGATTGAGGTATACAAAATTATGAGGGGCATTGATAGGTTAGGGGGAGGGTGAACAGCCAGAGGTTGTGGTACACATCGGTACCAATGACATAGGCAGGAAGAGTGATGAGGTCCTGCAGGGGGAGTTTAGGGAGTTAGGTAGTAAGCTAAAAAACAGGACCTCTAGGGTTGTTATCTCGGGATTACTCCCTGTGCCACGTGCCAGTGAGGCGAGAAATAGGAAGATAGTGCAGCTAAACACGTGGCTGAGCAGCTGGTGTAGAAGGGAGGGTTTCAGATATCTGGACCATTGGGCTCTCTTCAGGGACAGATGGGACCTGTACAAGAAGGACAGGTTGCATCTAAACTGGAGGTGCACTAATATCCTGGCTGAAAGGTTTGCTAGCATCACTCGGGAGCTTTTAAACTAGTGTGGCAGGAGGGTGGGAACCAGAGCAGTAGGACAGCTAGTGAAATAAATGAGGAGGACATAGTAAATAAGGCCAGTAGGACTAAGAGGAAGAGCAGGCAGGGAGATGTTGCTGAGCACTGCGGGACTGCTGGTCTGAAGTACATTTGTTTCAATGCGAAAAGTATAACAGGTAAGGCAGATGAACTTAGAGCTTGGATTACTACTTGGAAATATGATGTTGTTGCTATTACAGAGACTTGGTTGAGGGAAGGACAGGATTGGCAGCTAAATGTTCCAGGCTTTAGAAGCTTCAGGGGGATAGAGAGGGATGTAAAAGGGGTGGGGGAGTTGCATTACTGGTTAAGGAGAAAATCACAGCTGTATTGCAGGAGGACACCTCGGAGGGGTCATGCAGCGAGGCAATATGGGTGGAGCTCAGGAATAGGAAGGGTGCAGTCACAATGTTGGGGGTCTACTCCAGGCCTCCCAACAGCCAGCGGGAGGTAGAGTTGCAGATATGTAGACAGATTTTGGAAAGATGTAAAGGTAACAGGGTTGTGGTGGTGGGTGATTTTAACTTCCCCTATATTGACTGGGACTCACTTAGTGCTAGAGGCTAGGATGGGGCAGAATTTGTGAGGAGCATCCAGGAGGGCTTCTTGAAACAGTATGTAGATAGTCCAACTGGGGATGGGGCCATTCTGGACCTGGTATTGGGGAATGAGCCTGGCCAGGTAGTCGAAGTTTCAGTGGGGGAGCATTTCGGGAGCAGTGACCATAATTCCATAAGTTTTAAGGTACTTGTGGATAAGGATAAGAGTAGTCCTCGGGTGAAGGTGCTAAATTGGGGGAAGGCTAATTATAACAATATTAGGCAGGAACTGAAGAATTTAGATTGGGGGCGGCTGTTTGAGGGTAAATCAACATCTGACATGTGGGAGTCTTTCAAACGTCAGCTGATTAGAATCCAGGACCAGCATGTTCCTGTGAGGAAGAAAGACAAGTTTGGAAAGTTTCGGGAAGCTTGGATAAGACGGGATATTGTGAGCCTAGTCAAAAAGTAAAAGGAAGCATTTGTAAGGGCTGGAAGGCTAGGAACAGATAAAGCACTTGAGGAATATAAAGACAGTAGGAAGGAACTTAAGCAAGGAGTTAGGAGGGCTAAAAGGGGTCATGAAAAGTCATTGGCAAATAGGATTAAGGAAAATCCCAAGGCTTTTTATACTTATATAAAGAGCAAGAGGGTAAGTAGGGAAAGGGTTGGCCCACTCAAGGACAGAGATGGGAATCTATGTGTGGAGCCAGAGGAAATGGGCGAGGTGCTAAATGAGTACTTTGCATCAGTATTCACCAAAGAGAAGGACTTGGTGGATGATGAGCCGAGGGAAGGGAGTGCAGATAGTCTCAGTCATCTCATTATCAAAAAGGAGGTGGTGTTGGATGTCTTCCAAAGCATTAAGGTAGATAAGTCCCCAGGGCCTGATGGGATCTACCCTAGAATACTGAGGGAGGCAAGGGAAGAAATTGCTGGACCCTTGACAGAAATCTTTGCATCCTCATTGGCTACAGGTGAGGTCCCAGAGGACTGTTGTGCCTTTGTTTAAGAAGGGTGGCAAGGATAACACAGGAAATTATAGTCCGGTGAGCCTTACGTCAGTGGTAGGGAAACTATTAGAGAGGATTATTCGGGACAGGATTTACTCCCATTTGGAAACAAATGAACTTATTAGCGAGAGACAGCATGGTTTTGTGAAGGGGAGGTCGTGTCTCACTAATTTGATTGAGTTTTTTGAGGAAGTGACGAAGATGATTGATGAAGGAAGGGCAGAGGATGTTATCTATATGGACTTTAGTAAAGCCTTTGACAAGGTCCCTCATGGCAGACTGGTACAAAAGGTGAAGTCACACGGGATCAGAGGTGAGCTGGCAAGATGGATACTGAACTGGCTCTGTCATAGAAGACAGAGGGTATCAGTGGATGGGTGTTTTTCTGAATGGAGGAATGTGACTAGTGGTGTTCCGCAGTATATATAAATGATTTGGAAGAAAATGTAGCTGGTCTGATTAGCAAGTTTGCGGATGACACAGAGTTGCGGATAATGATGAGGATTGTCATAAGGTCTAATGCAGGTGGGAGGTTTTCAGTAAATGGCAGAACCCTTAGGAGTATTGACAGGCAGAGATCTGGGCATGCATGTCCACAGGTCACTGAAAGTGGCAACGCAGGTGGATAAGGTAGTCAAGAAGGCATACGGCATGCTTGCCTTCATCGGTCGGGGCACAGAGTATAAAAATTGGCAAGGTATGTTGCAGCTGTACAGAACCTTAGTTAGGCCACACTTAGAATATTGCGTGCAATTCTGGTCGCCACACTACCAGAAGGACGTGGAGGCTTTGGAGAGGGTACAGAGGAGGTTTCCCAGGATGTTGCCTGGTCTGGAGGGCATTAGCTATGAAGAGAGGTTGGAAAAACTCGGATTGTTTTCACTGGAACGACGGAGGTGGAGGGGCGACATGATAGAGGTTTACAAAGTTATGAGCGGCATGGACAGAGTGGATCGTCAGAAGCTCTTTCCCAGGGTGGAAGAGTCAGTTACTAGGGGACATAGGTTTAAGGTGCGAGGGGCAAAGTTTAGAGGAGATGTGCGAGGCAAGTTTTTTTTACACAGAGGGTGGTGAGTGCCTAGAACTTGCTGCCAGGGGAGCTGGTGGAAGCAGATACGATAGCGACGTTTAAGAGGCATCTTGACAAATACATGAATAGGAAGGGAATAGAGGGATATGAGCCCCGGAAGTGCAGAAGGTGTTAGTTTAGGCAGGTATCAAGATTGGCGCAGGCTTGGAGGGCCGAATGGCCTGTTCCTGTGCTGTACTGTTCTTTGTTCTTTGTTAGATAGGAAGAAACTTTTTCCCTTAGCGGAGGAGTCAATAATGAGGGGGCAAAGATTTAAGGTAAGGTGCAGGAGGTTTAGAGGGGATTTGAGGAAAAACTTTTTCACCCAGAGGGTAGTTGGAATCTGGAACACACTGCCTGAAGAGGTGGTAGAGGCAGGAACCCTCACAACATTTAAGAAGTATTTAGATGAGCACTTGAAATGCCATAGCATACAAGGCTACGGGCCAAGTGCTGGAAAATGGGATTAGAATAGTTAAGTGCTTGATGGCCGGCACAGACTCGATGGGCCGAAGGTCCTTTTTCTGTGCTTTCTAACTCTATGACTCCATACTTGCTGCAGGACCCTGAATACAACTTTGAAAAAGAAATGGGTGGAACTTGCATGGTGCCTGCCAGCCCTATCTTTCCAGGTATTGAGAGGCCAAATCGTCAATTAAAGAGACAAGTAGCGGCTTCTACAAAAAAGTTTTGTGGTATTTTAAAAGCTTTTTCGTGGGACAAAAGGAGCAGGAGAACTCCTCCACGCCCCACAAAAAATCTACAGCCCACTGCCAGCTTGTTCTCGCCACTTGCTCCACCCCAGACCTCTCCAACCCCCCTGAGGCCTTACCGATTTTCCACCACAGGAACCCAGCGAGCTGCAGTGGGGCACAGATTGGCTCCTGCAGCTCAGCAACAAAATGTCAATTTGGCCCGAACCCGTAAGTGGATCAGGCTGCAGTGTTGGGTGAGTGTTGTGGCCGCATGGCTGATATCGGTCCATCATGGACACAAAGCGAAAGTCTCCTGCCTGCCTACTTTCATTAGTAAGAATAAGGATGCCTGGAAGAATGAAAATAGTGCACAGTTGTTTTAACCAAATTGTTGGAGAGTGGTTCAATTCTTTGTCGCTGTGGGCTGCATAGAGCCTCATCGGTGGCACATAAGTTTTAAATTCTAGTTCCCATTAATTTGCAGATATTTCAAGTTGCTGATACTGACTTATCTTGGCAATCAGATTTAAATTTATCCTCCAACCAAGCAACAGTGTAAAAACAACACATTCCAAACCTCCAAACCACACAACATTCAAACAGAACCAACCAGCAAATAAAAAATGTGTGCAAATAATGACTGAGTTGCATTATCTTTGAGGGCTGCATTCGGAGGCTTCAAGGGATATAAGTTGAACATCACAGTCTAAGCTGTCAAGTTTTCTTAGCTATGCCCGCGATCACTATGACCTTTATGAGATAGATTAGAAACTCAGTTGCAAATGTTAAGAATATCAATGCAGACAATCTTAAATTGTAGAGAAGTATAAACTCAGGCTATTACAGAATATTCATCAAACTTTGCAACTACTGCTGAATGCTATACTAATCAATTCAATGTTTATTCAAGTCTTATACTTATGAATTAATCTTGGTTCCCATGATATATTGATAGCCCCCTAATTTTGTAAATATATTCACATTTGCTGATACCAATGAGTGTTTGTTTTACATTTATCAGTTTATGATTTGTCTGCCCATTTGTTAAGTCTCTTCAAATCTCCATTAGTTCCTCCCAACATTCTTGGTTCTCTTGCTGTGTTGATATTTGTTTACAAAGTAGGCAAAGTCATATATTTGTTGAGTATCCACCTTTTCTTAACAATACCAGTTAAACAAGAGAATGCCCAGGAACTAGAGCTGAGAGCTCCTCGAGTCAGAAACCAACAGCCTAGTCATGTGCGAAACTCATGATGACGACAGCAGAAAACAAGTGCTTCGCATCACATCCCTTCCCTCACAGAAGAAAATGTGCTGTCTACCATTTCAGACTCAAAATATAATATTGTTTATCCTCCTCTTCAAAAAAATGTGAAGCCCGAAATTTAAACAAAACTAAACAGACAATCACAAACAGGCTTGCGCTGTCTTCCAGAACTGTGATTGGTGATTAGTGTCTGAATAGCAGGGCCATGAAATTCAGCTCTGTAGCACCGGTCAAGGCAGGGCTTGCATAATTCTAAGAGCGATAGTGCAGGCAGGCAGAGTTGGCAGATCAGGACGTCAAACGCTGATTTGGCTCATGACCTACAATTTTGGACTTTGCCTGGCCTGTTAATGCTCCATTTTAATCACTCCCAACTGAACATGTGTTCAGCTGAAGGAGGGACCAATCCAAGCCCTAAAGTTATTTACAGGGATCATCATGGGACCTCCCGTTTTTGACTTTTTTTTGCACAGTGAGTGGAAGTACAGTGTTGAGTGTTATTGGAGGAGTTTTGAAAATTTTTGAATGGACATGGGTGTAGTGCTGGACTTTGACAAGGAGGTCAGAGGAAAAATAAAGACTTGAAAGTGTGTCACATCTTTCATGACCAGAGGACATTTCAAAGCACTTTACACACAATAAAATACTTTTGAAGTTGTTGTAATGTGGGATACAAAGCAGCTAATTTGCACACAGCACAGCAAGCTCCCAGAAACAGCAATATGAAAATGACTAGATAATCTTTTTTTCGTGATGTTGATTGAAGAATAAATAACAGGCAGGACCCCAGGGCTAATTCCTCTGATCATCTTCAATATAGAGCTATGGGATCTTTTATATCCACCTGAGAGGGCAGAGACAGGGCCTTGGTTTAACATCTCATCTGAAAGATGGCACTTCGAACAGTGCAGCAACCCTTCAGTACTGCACTGGAGCGTCAGCCTAGGTTTTTGTGCTATGTCTCTGCATGGGGACTTGAATGTATGATCTTCTGACTCAGAGGTGAGAGCTGCTGGAAGTCAGTTAGTCAGTGAGTAAGACATTGTCGGAGTTGGTAGGCTCATCAGAACAAAGCATGCTTCCAGTAATAGCAGCGAAAGTTGCAGTTCCTCTTGGGCTGCTGTCCACACCAAGGGTATTCCGAGGCCACTTCCTCTAGCTCCACTGCAGCCAGAAACAATTTCTGAGGCTACTTTTCACCCATGAGATGGTCACAGAATGTGTCACCTCCTCCAGCTGGAGTTACAGCAGGGTGAGAATATTGTTGTCAAGTACACTGTGACCCTCAATTTCTATACCAGTGGATCCTCCAGGAGGAAGCAGGTAACATTGCTTCTCTAGGCCACCAGTCCATGAACATGCAGTTGGTGTCTGACTATACACAGAGAATTATGTCAATGAATGCCCACTGTGCTGGCAGCAGCCACGACACATTCACCCTGTGCCAGTCAGCTGTACCCGCCATCTTTGGGCCACCAAGATAAACCGCAGGCTGGCTGCATGGTGACGAGGGCTAGCCATTCTACAGCTGGCTCAAGACTGCCCTCCACCATCTTACCATGCATGGACAGCATCCCTACAATGAGAGACATGCTACGGTCAAGAAAGTTGTGGAGCAAACCATTGTCTTCAAACAACAGTTCCACTGCCTAGACTGCTTGGGGAAAGCCTTCCAGTACTCACCAGAATATGCCTCCAAGTTCATGATGGTCTGCTGCCTCGACCACAACCTTGCTCTCAGAAGGGTGTGGCCTTTGCCACCAGGCCTTTGGAGGGCAACGTGAGAGGAGGAGGAAGAGCAGGAGGAGAAAGAGGAGGAGGATGAAAAGGAGGCAGAGGAGAAAAGCAGGAAGAATTCGGGATCCCTCCACTCCAGGCGGGCGGGCTGTGACCAGTTACCCTGACTATGGTTCCCTTGAAATCACTTCCCATCATCACTGTTGCTCCCACCTTTCCATCTCTGTGTTGTGGACCATCACAGCATTCTTGGCCAAAATCCTAAAATAAAAGACACCATTCCATACCAACACTTCCAATAATACACACAAAACTGAACTGTTCGCCCTGCAGGTACTTTTGTCTGTCCTAGTACTCCTACGTAGTGCTACCACAGTGGCTGCAGCAACACTGGTGGAAGGCTGCAGATTTTCAGTGCGGGATACTGCAGGTGGCCTTACTTGAGGGCCTCGGTTAACTCTGGTTCTTGAGGGCCAAGCTTCAGACTGCACCACTTGGCATGGATGGCAGCAGTCTGGGCTGGCTGGCTGACAGGCAACAGCATGGGCACTAGTGGAATGGCAGTGGTGGGAGGACGAATGCTGTCATAATGACACAGCAGAGCAGATGCGTGCTCTACAGAGCCACTGCCACTCCCCAACGGTGGTGCCTCAGCGATCCTAGGAAACTGCTGGAGCACACAACCACAATAGCGCCGACTGAGATTGCATGGCACCAAGTTGAGCTTGCGTGGCAACAAGCATGAATCTCTTATGTCTGAGATATTGGCCACCAGACACTGCATTATGGTGGGTCCATGTGCTAGTATGGCTTTGACCGTCACTTCCATGCTGGAAAGGATGAGCTCTGAGCTCTGCTTGAAGCCCTGTGCCAAGTTGAAGCCGAACACCTCCGTGCTCCTTTATAGTGACAACAGATTCTGTGGCAGGCCAGTTGATTCTGTAACAGTTGGTTATGGAGCGACACTTGAAGAAGCAATTCGAGACCTTGACAAATATCTGGCAGTTTTTCTTCATCAATACAGTGAAAGTGGTGTTGTGCTAAATATGGACAAACTGAAACTTCATAGGCGAGAAGTAGCTTTTATTGAACACGTTGCTATGGAAAGAGGATTTTGTGTTGATCCAAACAAAGTTAAAGCAATTTTGGAGATGCCGTCACTGACTGATGTAGCAGGGATCCAATGACTGCATGGAGTTCCTCAATATCGGAGTAAGTTTCTCTTCCATCTGCTAGATATCACAAAACCACTTACAGATTTGCCACAAAGAATGCAGAATGGTTCTGGGGCAAATCTGAAGGATTAAGCTTGCCACAACTCAAAGTAATGGTCACCTGCACGCTGCCCCTTCGTTTCTGTGTTTACCGATCCTTGGTCAGTGATTTATAGTTGTCGAGCATGCATACTGGTGCAAGGTAAAAGGACATTCTATTAATTTCATCATTAACATTCTGCTTAATGATGTTCCTGCCCAGACAGGCCTTGCTACCCAGCAGAAGGCATATAGTCAAGCTATGGATTAGCATACAGTCTAGCTTGCATCTCAAATCACCATGTTGAACCTGGATTCATACTTGTCATTTCATGAGGAGCCTTGAACTGCCATAAGCTACAATCTCAGCCATAAAGGGCGGCATAGTGGCAAGCACTGCAGCCTCACAGCTCCAGGGACCCGGGTTCAATTCTGGGTACTGCCTGTGCGGAGTTTGCAAGTTCTCCCTGTGACCGTGTGGGTTTTCGCTGGGTGCTCCAGTTTCCTCCCACAGCCAAAGCCTTGCAGGTAAATTGGCCATGGTAAATTGCCCCTAGTGTAGGTAGGTGGTAGGGAATATGGGAATACTGTAGGTTAGTATAAATGGGTGATTGTTGGTCGGCACAGACTTGGTGGGCCGACGGGCCTGTTTCAGTGCTGTATCTCTAAATAAAAAAAAAATATGTGTTCAACTTCTGATAGCTTAAAATTTCATGTAACCTTTTGACATAGGTGAAGAGGAATCCCATCATATTGTGCACCAGTATCTATTTGGAATCTGAGGTACTTAGGGATACGTCCCCGGAAGTGCAGAAGGTTTTAGTTTAGGCAGGCATCAAGATCGGCACAGGCTTGGAGGGCCGAATGGCCTGTTCCTGTGCTGTACTGTTCTTTGTACTTGCCTGACTTGAGCTTAAATGTATCATGCAGTGAGTCACCAAACCAATAGCGCTGACCTCATTAATGAAGACTTCTTCAGTCCTTGGCTCATTATGTATTTCTCCGACGACAGGCAAATCAATTCTCTTCAATGGCATTTTATTGCAAAATGATTTGTTTTGCTGTATTTGTTGCATGTTTCTCCTAAATTAGGGCACCACTCTCTTTTGTGAAACTTGTGTTTCTTTCCACAGTTCCAGCACACATGAGTCTTTGGGGAGCCTCTGACGTTGTCCTAAAACTTGCCACTGTTGTAGCTTGAGATCTTCTTGGTTTTTTGTATGGCACTCACGTTCTGTTCTTGATAATCCCCAAAGACTTTGAGTTGCATCGCCACGCTTTCAAATGCATTACCAATCTCGTCTGTCTTCAACAGGGTTTGGTCAGCCTTGTGAAATAGTCTGTTATGCACAGTCATACCTACAGTCCTAAATACAAGTCAATTTCAGAGACTTCTGGCATTTTGGAGTGAAAATGGCAGTCTTCAGTGAGTTTTTGCAGTGCTGTTCGATATTGGTTGTATGTTTTACCAGTTTCTTGCATTCTCCTATCAAACCTATATCTCTCAAAAGAAATGTTCTTCCGCAGTTGGCAATACTGAGAAAACTTCTTCAGCACCAGCGGCATCTTATCTCTGTCTCCAGCTTCAACTCAGTCTGACCACATGGAGTGGACTTCATGCGCTTCTTTCCTGAACACTGTAAGAAGTGTCACCACCTGCACTTGTTCTGTCTTCTTGTCAAGCTCTTTTCAGGCTTGCTTGAATCTCACCCAGTTTTCTGAAGCATTAGATGTCGAAATCCAGAGGTGGTGGAGGAGCATATACTGACACCATTTTTAGTTTTTCTTTTATTGCTTCATGGGATGTGGGCGTCGCTGGCTAGGCCAGCATTTATTGTCCATCCCTAATTGCCCTTGAGAAGGTGGTGAGATGCTTTCTTGAACCACTGCAGTCCATGTGGGGTAAGTACACCGACACTGCTGTTAGGAAGGAAGTTCCAGGATTTTGACCCAGTGATAGTGAAGGAACAGCAACATAGTGCCAAGTCAGGATGGTGTGTGGCTTGGAGGGGAACTTGAAGGTGGTGGTGTTCCCATGTATCTGCTGCCCTTGTCCTTCTAGGTGGTAGAGGTCGCGGGTTTGGAAGGTGCTGTCTAAGGAGCCTTGGTGCGTTGTCAAGTTACTATATTTAAGTTGTGCACCCTGTTAATATGTACCCAAAAATGAAAGTTGTTTTAAGCCATCATTAACACTGATGCTACCATGTGTAGATACTACTTTATAAAGTAGGTGAAGCCATAAGTTGTTAAGCATCCACGATTTATTAACAATAAACAGGAGTTGCAGAAGCCAGAGTTGAGAGCTCCATGAGTAACACAGCCTAGATATATGTGAGATACATGACAGAGACACTTTGCATGCACAGTAAAAGAGCAATTTGCACCACACACACAACTTGGTATCATCAAAAAATTCAGGAATTTTAATTTTCACACATCATTAAGATTACCAATAACATGTTGTGATGAAAACAGTGATATCAAATTGAGGCCTTGAAGGATCCCAGCTGAATCACATTGGAGTGTATTTAAAGTGATTTCACTTCACACCAACATAATAGTTACAGGGATAAAGTTTCCGCTTGTTAACACTAATAATATCAACGCAATCAGGGTGGAATCGCCTGAACCAGAGCAAATGTTTGGGGAATTTTAAAAATGAGTTACACCCAAAACCACTTATGTTCAGGTTTTCCATTCAATTTGTCAGAATCAGGACCCACCCGCAAAACTGGCCATACCCCCAGGTGGAAATGACGATTACACAAGTTTGGGAAGGCTCTTTAAATTGTACTCATTTTCTGAGATGCACAGGTACTAGTTGGTTTTTCTCACATCAAAACATATTTAATTTATTAAGAAAATGGTAAGTGTAAACCAATGAAACTATTTAACAGTGCAGTATAGTTTTTTTTTTAAAGCATTTTCAGTGATTTTAAATCAGGTTATTCACAGATGGACGACTGGACACCCTGATTAAAAATGCTTATTTTTGCAGACAGACCCACTTTTGGCTGTATTAATAAAACTGCACCAGGTTATCAGTCTTAAATACATGAAAGAATACTTTCCAATGGAAAGAAAAAAGAAATACTTCCAATACTTGCATTGGTGTGTGGAAGAGCTTAGGTTTGAGGTTATGCAGATTAATTTTAGCAGAAACTTGAACTCTAACCAGTGCAATTTCAAGCGCTTTTTGGGTGAAATTTCCCAATTACGCCCTAAGTAAAAGCATTACCACAGGATATAAATGCAGACCAAAGCCAGTCAGGACTCAACTGGACAGCAGAGCAAAGCAGAGTCACTCACTTTGTTGGATGGGGTCAAGTTCTACCTTAGCTCTGGCCTCGCATAACACATTGAAGCTAAACTTATAATATAGATCGGCCTTTAGAACATATGTGATTCCCCGGTTCAACTGGAACTTCTACTATTAGTTAAATTTAGCTACTGCTTTAGATATTGTGTGCACAAAAAACATGTTTTCCATTAACTGTTTTTCAAGTACATCTTTAATATTCCTCACATTTTTTTTCAAATACTGGCATCACATTCCTAATATTACAGTAATAGCATCTATTGTGCAAATATAATATTAGCCTCCTGGCTGAGTTGCATCTGTAGGAATAGAAAGAAAGGTCTTGCATTTATATAACACCTTTCATGCCCTCACAAAGTCCCAATGTATTTCACAGCCAATGAATTAATCAATGTAATAAAAGCAAAATACTGCGGATGCTGGAAATCAAACAAAAACAAGAAATGCTGGAATCACTCAGCAGGTCTGGCAGCATCTGTGGAAAGAGAAGCAGAGTTAACGATTCGAGTCAGTGACCCGAAACGTTAACTCTGCTTCTCTTTCCACAGATGCTGCCAGACATGCTGAATTAATCAATGTGTTCATTTCTGTTATGTGAGTAAATGTGACATCCAATTTGCACGTAGGTCACAAAAACTGTACTGAGATAAATGACCAGTTAATCTAATTTTAGTTATGGTTGGCTGAGTGATAACTATTGGCCAGGCTACTGGGAGAACTCCTCAGCTCTTTTTCAAATAGTGGCATGGGGTCTTAAGTATCCATCTGATCAAGCAGGCAGGCTTAATGATCCATCCCTTTCATTGCAGCAGCTTTTTCGGGAGCAGAGTGTGAGCGAGTGAGCAGCTGGGAAGGTCAGTTTGAAAGTAAACTTAATTTCCTTTTGTTTTTCGGCGGAGGCCAGGGAGCTGCTGGGTAAGTAAAACACTATATATTTGGCCGGTTTAAAATAACTTTCCTTTCATTGCAGCAGCTTTTTCGGGAGCAGAGTGTGAGCGAGTGAGCAGCTGGGAAGGTCAGTTTGAAAGTAAACTTAATTTCCTTTTGTTTTTCGGTGGAGGCCAGGGGGCTGCTGGGTAAGTAAAACACTATATATTTGGGCGGTTTCTGAACCCGAGACACCACACTTGTCGTGTCTCCAAACCCGCCCTCCTCCTCTTACCAAAAAAAAAGGACTCGGTGGGGTGTTTATAAGGTAAGGCTTTTTCTATTTCTCTGGTTTTATCGTGATTGGTAAAAACTTTTCGTTCCTTTTTCATTTAACTAAGTTAAGCTTAAGATTAAAAATGGCAGGAGATCTCAGACCCGTGTCATGCTCCTCTTGCTCAATGTGGGAGCTCAGGGACATGGCTGATGTCCCTGACTCCTTCACGTGCAGGAAGTGTGTCCAACTGCAGCTCTTGTTAGACCGCATGACGGCTCTCGAGCTGCGGATGGACTCACTTTGGAGCATGCGCGATGCTGAGGAGGTCGTGGATAGCACGTTTAGTGAATTGGTCACACCGCAGATTAGGATTGCTGAGGGAGAAAGGGAATGGGTGACCAAAAGGCAGAGAAAGAGCAGGAAGGCAGCGCAGGAGTCCCCTGCGGTCATCTCGCTCCAAAACAAGTATACCGTTTTGGATACTGTTGAGGGAGATGGCTCACCAGGGGAAGGCAGCAGTAGCCAGGTCCATGGCACCGTGGCTGGCTCTGCTGTTCAGAAGGGCGGGAAAAAGAGTGGAAGGGCTATAGTCGTAGGGGATTCGATTGTAAGGGGAGTAGATAGGCGGTTCTGTGGTCGAAAACGAGGCTCCCGAATGGTATGTTGCCTCCCAGGTGCACGGGTCAGGGATGTCTCAGATCGGCTGCAGAACATTCTGAAGGGGGAGGGTGAACAGCCAGTTGTCATTGTGCACATAGGCACCAATGATATAGGTAAAAAACGGGATGAGGTCCTACAAGCAGAGTTTAGGGAGTTAGGAGCCAAGTTAAAAAGCAGGACCTCAGAGGTAGTAATCTCAGGATTGCTACCAGTGCCACGTGATAGTCAGAGTAAAAATGAAAGAATAGTCAGGATCAATGCGTGGCTTGAGAGATGGTGCAGGAAGGAGGGGGTTCAGATTTTTGGGACATTGGGACCGGTTCTGGGGGAGGTGGGACTATTACAAATTGGACGGTCTACACCTGGGCCGGACTGGAACCAATGTCCTTGGGGGTGCTTTTGCTAACGCTGTTGGGGAGGGTTTAAACTAATGTGGCAATGGATGGGAACCAATTGAGGTCAGTTGACAGTAAGGAGGTAGTAACAAAAGCCTGTAAGGAACTAGATAATGAAGTCAGTGTGACTAAGGGGAAGAGCAGGCAGGGAGCAGATGATGAATATAAAGGGACTGGTGGTCTGAGGTGCATTTGTTTTAATGCAAGAAGTGTAGTAGGTAAGGCAGATGAAGTTAGGGCTTGGATTAGTACCTGGGAGTATGATGTTATTGCTATTACTGAGACTTGGTTGAGGGAAGGGCATGATTGGCAACTAAATATCCCAGGATATCGATGCTTCAGGCGGGATAGAGAGGGAGGTAAAAGGGGTGGAGGAGTTGCATTACTGGTCAAAGAGGATATCACAGCTGTGCTGAAGGAGGGCACTATGGAGGACTCGAGCAGTGAGGCAATATGGACAGAACTCAGAAATAGGAAGGGTGCAGTAACAATGTTGGGGCTATACTACAGGCCCCCCAACAGCGAGCGTGAGATAGAGGTGCAAATATGTAAACAGATTATGGAAAGATGTAGGAGCAACAGGGTGGTGGTGATAGGAGATTTTAATTTTCCCAGCATTGACTGGGATGTCCAGTCCAGATGTAGCAGAATTTGTAAGGAGCATCCAGGAGGGTTTTCTAGAGCAGTATGTAAATAGTCCAACTCGGGAAGGGGCCATACTGGACCTGGTGTTGGGGAATGAGCCCGGCCAGGTGGCTGAAGTTTCAGTAGGGGACTACTTTGGGAATAGTGATCACAATTCCGTAAGTTTTAGAATACTCATGGACAAAGACGAGAGTGGTCCTAAAGGAAGAGTGCTAAATTGGGGGAAGGCCAACTATACCAAAATTCGGCAGGAGCTGGGGAATGTAGATTGGGAGCAGCTGTTTGAAGGAAAATCCACATGTGATATGTGGGAGGCTTTTAAAGAGAGGTTGATTAGCGTGCAGGAGAGACATGTTCCTGTGAAAATGAGGGATAGAAATGGCAAGATTAGGGAACCATGGATGACAGGTGAAATTGTGAGACTAGCTAAGAGGAAAAAGGAAGCATACATAAGGTCTAGGCGGCTGATGAAAGACGAAGCTTTGAAAGAATATCGGGAATGTAGGACCAATCTGAAACGAGGAATTAAGAGGGCTAAAAGGGGTCATGAAATATCTTTAGCAAACAGGGTTAAGGAAAATCCCAAAGCCTTTTATTCATATATAAGGAGAAAGAGGGTAACTAGAGAAAGGATTGGCCCACTAAAGGACAAAGGAGGAATGTTATGCTTGGACTCAGAGAAAATGGGTGAGATTCTAAACGAGTACTTTGCATCAGTATTCACCGAGGAGAGGGACATGACGGATGTTGAGGTTAGGGTCAGATGTTTGATTACTCTAGGTCAAGTCGGCATAAGGAGGGAGGAAGTGTTGGGTATTCTAAAGGGCATTAAGGTGGACAAGTCCCCAGGTCCGGATGGGATCTATCCCAGGTTACTGAGGGAAGCGAGAGAGGAAATAGCTGGGGCCTTAACAGATATCTTTGCAGCATCCTTAAACACGGGTGAGGTCCCGGAGGACTGGAGAATTGCTAATGTTGTCCCCTTGTTTAGGAAGGGTAGCAGGGATAATCCAAGTAATTATAGACCGGTGAGCCTGACGTCAGTGGTAGGGAAGCTGCTGGAGAAGATACTGAGGGATAGGATCTATTCCCATTTGGAAGAAAATGGGCTTATCAGTGATAGGCAACATGGTTTTGTGCAGGGAAGGTCATGTCTTACCAACTTAATAGAATTCTTTGAGGAAGTGACAAAGTTGATTGATGAGGGAAGGGCTGTCGATGTCATATACATGGACTTCAGTAAGGCGTTTGATAAGGTTCCCCATGGCAGGCTGATGGAGAAAGTGAAGGCGCTTGGGGTCCAAGGTGTACTAGCTAGATGGATAAAGAACTGGCTGGGCAACAGGAGACAGAGAGTAACAGTAGAAGGGAGTTTCACAAAATGGAGACGTGTGACCAGTGGTGTTCCACAGGGATCCGTGCTGGGACCACTGTTGTTTGTGATATACATAAATGATTTGGAGGAAAGTATAGGTGGTCTGATTAGCAAGTTTGCAGACGACACTAAGATTGGTGGAGTAGCAGATAGTGAAGGGGACTGTCAGAGAATACAGCAGAATATAGATAGATTGGAGAGTTGGGCAGAGAAATGGCAGATGGAGTTCAATCAGGGCAAATGCGAGGTGATGCATTTTGGAAGATCCAATTCAAGAGTGAACGATACAGTAAATGGAAAAGTCCTGGGGAAAATTGATGTCCAGAGAGATTTGGGTGTTCAGGTCCACTGTTCCCTGAAGGTGGCAACGCAGGTAAATAGAGTGGTCAAGAAGGCATACGGCATGCTTTCCTTCATCGGACGGGGTATTGAGTACTAGAGTTGGCAGGTCATGTTACAGTTGTATAGGACTTTGGTTCGGCCACATTTGGAATACTGCGTACAGTTCTGGTCGCCACATTATCAAAAGGATGTGGATGCTTTGGAGAGGGTGCAGAGGAGGTTCACCAGGATGTTGCCTGGTATGGAGGGCGCTAGCTATGAAGAGAGGTTGAGTAGATTAGGATTATTTTCATTAGAAAGACGGAGGTTGAGGGGGGACCTGATTGAGGTGTACAAAATCATGAGAGGTATAGACAGGGTGGATAGCAAGAAGCTTTTTCCCAGAGTGGGGGATTCAATTACTAGAGGACATGAGTTCAAAGTGAAAGGGGAAAAGTTTAGGGGGGATATGCGTGGAAAGTTCTTTACGCAGAGGGTGGTGGGTGCCTGGAACGCGTTGCCAGCGGAGGTGGTGGATGCGGGCACGATAGCGTCTTTTAAGATGTATCTAGACAGATACATGAATGGGCAGGAAGAAAAGAGATACAGAACCTTAGAAAATAGGCGACATGTTTAGAGAGAGGATCTGGATCGGTGCAGGCTTGGAGGGCCGAAGGGCCTGTTCCTGTGCTGTAATTATCTTTGTTCTTTGTTCTTGTTCAAAAGACAGCACTTCCAACATTGCAGAACTCCTTCCGTATAACCCTAAAGTGTCAGTGTAGGTTATGTACTCAAGTACCTAAAGTGGGACTTGAACCCACAATCTTTTGCCTCAGAGAGTGCTGCTACTGAGCCAAGCTGGCAGGAAACAAAAACCTGTTGACTCGTGTTGGAAAAACAATGAAATCGATTCATCTGTGAAACCCAAAGGCAATCAAGCAAAGATTTGGGAGTAACTATTCATCAATACAACCCAATAAGTTACTACAAAAACAAAAATAGAGCTCTCTATTTTGTATGCAAATAAAGAAGCACACTCCCATAGCAAACAGTTTAAAGTAAAAACATTCCCTGTGTATATTATCATAATAAAGCTCCAAAATAATTGTTTATATCCTGTTGGATATTGTACAATATTAGCGGGCAAACATCAAGATAATTGAACTTGACTGTGAAAGTCTTGTTTGTGGCTCAGTCATTCTGCTTACAAATGCATTGGACAGAATTTTCTCAGCTATGTGGAGGCATCCTTGGAGTTGGAGGTGGAGATGGAGATGAGGGTGGGAGGGTGATTTAGAAAAAAATGCCTCAGATATGTACCTACCTCTTTGTGCATTTTCCGGAGGCGGGAGTGCCGCACTAATGGCAATGCATCCGGCAGCAGCGGGCAGATAATTAAGGCAATCATTGGTGTAATTAGCAGGCATTTCTTGAACAGACTGCAATTTTGCCAAAAGTGTATTGCTCGCCTACTCACAGGAGGCGAGAGCAGAATGGGAAGTCAAGGCACCATGAGATAAATATGAAGTTTTAAATCTGAAAGGCCAAACTGACAACCCTCAGACCATCCGTCTGCAAAAGCTTGCAAAGGAATAGGCTTCACCTGCAGATAGATCCACCAGATAGTGCTGGGCGGGAGGATTAGCGGCCCGTCCGATCATTATTATCGCGCTGCCCTCTCGTGCACCAGTCAGATCAACAACACAACAGTCTTTTCAGTGAGGCTGCTGGCTACCCTTCACTTCAGGTGCCGTAATTTATTTTTATTTCCAAAATATACTTTATTCATAAAAATCTGAAGAAATTACATTGCCAAACAGTTTCCAAACAGCACCAAAAAATACAAACATTGCAAGGGAGATTAGTTTCCTTCAATACTGTCATGAGTTTTTTCCCAACCCTTCCGTTTCACAATTGTCATGTCAATTACAGTTTTACATTTACAGCAATTGAGAATATTAACGATACAGTTTGAGGGGTTTCCCATGGATCCAACCCCTCAGTCCAGCTTGGTGGGGGAACCTTACACTGTGGTCTTTCCCCATTGAGCCTTTGCTGCGGCTGCCCCAAGCTTTAGTGCGTCCCTCAGCACGTAGTCCTGGACCTTGGAATGTGCCAGTCTGCAACATTCGGTGGTGGACAACTCTTTGCGCTGGAAGACCAGCAAGTTTCGGGCAGACCAAAGGCGACTTAATAATTGACCGCCTCCCGTAAGATTAAGCCGACGAGCGCATTATTGAAATGCACGAGTTTGGGACCCGGAAATGGTCCCGACATTGGGTTTCCAGACACTCAAGGCAAAATTCAGCCCATTATTTTGGCATTGCTAAGTAATGTTGCTGTTTACATATGTGTGTTTATCTTGTATTCAGATATAACGTATGGGAGCCATGAGTCATATGCTTGTTACGCCCCATTGTCTTGCTGGTGCCTGTTATGTTCAGTCTTCTTCAAGTATGTAGAAAATGAACATATGTTGGAATGAGAATGGTGAGAAAAAAAGCTCCAACATGCCTGAGGTTCTGCCAGCACCACCCTCACAGGCAGCAGAGCAACTCACAAAAAGCAAACGAGCTAGATCACGCATACGATCTCAGTGAGCCCAATTCCTGATGGGTGATTTGGGAGGGGGAGGCAAGCTCCTAACTTATTTAATCAGCTTAATTATTCAAAACAGGCCATGGCCACATCAAATTTCAAAACCTTGGGTGCAGTTCTGCCTGAAAAACTGGGATGGGAAGGTCTGTGCATTGAAACGTTTTGTTCTTCGGTTCTCCCTTTTATAAAATAATTCATTTTGGTTATGAGATATTTGCATTTAAAGCCTCAAATTTTAATGCAAAAGATCTTGGTTCTCCACATCTTGTTTGCCTGAGGAGTTACGGGAGCAATAAATATTGCCTCTTCCAGGCTATATGCTGAGTATGGGACTAATTGGATAGCTCTTTCAAAGAGACAGCACAGAGACAATGGGCCATATAGCCTCTTTCTGTGCTGTATGACTGTATGTTTTGCTATGATGGTGCTTCCATATTTTTTGTTCAGTTTTTTTGAGGACTCATGTATTTTAGAATTATGGACATCGTTTTATTTGGGAAAACTGAAAAGGATTCCATGGATTTTTTTTCATGGGGGTCATTGAAAGGACACTGAGAGGTCTTGTTTGAAAACAACATTTATGAAAGTCACCTGTCTTTAGATAATACTCAACATGGGCTTTTTGTCCTGGGGAAATGTTTACGGAGAAGTGACAGGTCAAGAGTTATAGGGGTCAGGAGGCTTGACTCTTGAGATTTTTTTTGGGTTTCATTTTGGACATTGTGTTGGCCTGTGAACTGTTTTGAAGGCAGTTGGAGAAAACCAGCCAAGAGTGCAGTCACCATCAGCACCCTCTTCCATCTCTTTGAGAACTTTCTGAGAATCAAGTGTAAGAAATAGAGAAACTGATGCTGCATTTCTCCTGAAAAGCTTGCCAGAAACCCTTCTTGTTGCATTTCTCCTGGAAAGTCTGTCAAACTGATCTTCAACATCGCCTGAAAAGAACTATTCTAGAAAGATCCCATTGACAGCTGTCTACACATATTTGGGATGGCTGACATCTTTCCATAACTTCTCTTTTTTCTTCAAGAATGAGCAAGTATTTGGCCAAAGTATTCTTTTCTGTCTTCTTTTGTAACAGAGCTCCAAACAGAAAATCTCTATTTTTCCGGTTAACCTGTGTGTGTCTGTGTGTATATGTGGGGCTAAGGTAAAAGGGAACTTTCATATTTCACTCTGTGTGTTAATGCTTTTCTTCATTGTTGGTTATGTCTTGTTTTATAATAAACTGATAATTTTGTTGTTTATTAAAGAAACCTGGTTAGTGTATTTTATTCTGCGATAAAGAGTAGGGTCTAGGATTGTCCATATTGGTAACAGGAGAAGTGAAACTAGAAAAGACAGTGCACTCCTTCCAACTCAGTTATAACAGTGAAAAGGAGAGTTCACTTATCTTAGCACTTCCGCGGATTTGCTTCCAGGGCCGACAGACTTGGGAGACCATATGAACCACTTGTCTAATTTCTTCTGGATAGTGTGCACTATTTTCTTGGTGGTCCTCTGCCCTACAATGAGCCAGCTTTCTTTGATGCAAACTCGAGCAGGACCTCCAGTGCTTCATCAAAGAAGGGTTTTGTCCAAATTGCTTCTTACAGCTATTGTGCCTTGCAGATAATGGTGCTTTGAAATGAGAAACAGAATCTCCTCTTTAATTTAATCATTTAAATGCCGCTGGCTGGCCTAATTTTGTGCTCAGTTTGCAGGTCCGCCAACCTGTGGACATTTTCATTTAGAGGGGGCCTTCAGTTCCGAAGAAGGGTCACTGACCCGAAACGTTAACTCTGCTTCTCTTTCCACAGATGCTGCCAGACCTGCTGAGTGGTTCCAGCATTTCTTGTTTTTATTCCATTTAGAGGGGGCCTTGGCAAATGAAGAACAGGCGTTAGATCACAAAATTAAGCACAGCTTGCTCCCTGCACTTCTGGCATGATTAAACCCATGCCATAGATCTGTGCAGCCCTGATTTTTCTGGCAATACAAAATTGCGTTTTCAGATGATGTTGCCTAGGGACAGCATATAGGTGAGAAATAGAAGGGGGCCAAGGATACACCCTTGGGGAACACCAGAGGTAACTGTGCAGGAATGGGAAGCAAAGCCATTGTAGGTGATTCTCTGGTCACAATTAAATAGATAAGAATGGAACCAGGGGAGTGCAGTCCCACTCAGCTGGGCGGGCATTGGACAAGGATGGTGTCTCCAACCATGTAAAAGGCTGCAGACACCTCGAGAAGGATGAGGAGGGATAGTTTACCGTTGTCACACTCGCATAGGATGTCATTTGTGACTTTGGTAAGAGATGTTTCTGTACTGTGGTCAGGTGGAAACCTGACTGGAGGGATTGAAACCGAGACAGTGAAATTCCAGAGGTTGCCATCTCAGGTGTGTCCCTGACCCCTCCTCCCACCCCCCACCCACCAGCACTAACTCTGCCAGAGTTTGCGGGGTCAGTCTGATTGCAGCTTACTTGCATGGGGTTGGTGAGTGTCTACACCATTATGAGTGCACCTCCAATGCCATGCAGCCAGAAAACCCAGTATCTGCCAACTATTGTGGTATTTAAGGAGGTTGATATGGATATTTGTTTCAAAAAATATCTATCTTTGGGGTTCAGACCAGTTTCTGAGTCTGGACCCTCCAATGAAGGGCCACTTGCATCAAACTGGAGAAGAGTAAGCTTCATCTCTCTCAGCATACCAGCTTCCAGTCCGATACCAGGTTCTCACTGATCCAGAGACAGACATACGCTTGGTGCAGGAATTCTCTGCCCCTGTGGTCTGCTCTTGCAGTCTTTGACCTTGTAAGTGGCGGACATAGTTTCTGCTACTTACCGTGCCAAGTGGATCATCCAGGAAATGGTGGAGACCTGGCATAACAGGCCCCTCCTACTTTCCAGTGGATTCTGCTAGTCACCCACTGAACTTACAGCAGGAATCCAACAGAACCCCTGAGGACATTTGAGACCCTGAATTATCATTTCCCATGAGGTAGATTGTAATGCACAATGTTTAAACAGTTTGCTGTTGATCTGATTAATGTCACTGATTCAAATGCTGGCAAGTGCAACTCCGGACAGCAAACTATTTAGAAGCCCAGATGGCGATTGGTGAAATGGGTGCCTGAAAATTTTACCAATGTAAACTGCTGCTGTACTTGAACGAATACGTTGCCAAAGAACTTAACCACTCTATCATTTAATTAGCTATAATGAATGAGCCAATCCAACTTGGTCATTTAATTTTTTTCCAGCTGAAAATTTCTCCATCTTTCTCTGAAAAGATTTAGCATTTCTCAGAAAAAGAAAAGTGGCCTTTTTGTTGGATGGAAAACAGCCAGCAGCAATGAGAAGAGGAGAAAAAAAAACTGCCCCTTTCACCTCATTTTCCTGTTTTTGCCCATTTTGGCATTCATCTCTATCACTAATGTTAAACAACAGTGGGAGTTCCCTCAGTTGTCAAGATGATGAAATTCTAAAAATCACTTGAACTTGAACTTCACAGCCGGGAACCTGTTCCTGTTTGTTTGCGATTGTTAAATCGTGTAAATAGCTAATCTGCGAAGCAGGTTTGGATTGTGAAAGCTTTTAGTTATTAGATTGATTACCTTTATTTATATACCAGAGGTAGTCATTATTTGTAGTTTTTTTGACCAAACATAAAGCACAGAAAATATTATAAGGTAGTTTAAACAGTCGGAGAGTCAAATTTCCATGCATTTGGTGGCATAGAGGATTGAGGAATTAGGTCTGATAATCCAGTCCAATCACACAGTGGGTGAATTAGTGCTGTGAGCCTCCAGCACTGTTAGTTGACCTCCCACAATAGGGCAAGGTCAGTTAGTTAACATAATTTATTGGCACTGTAGTGGGCTCTTACAAATATGAACTGATTAATATGAATTGATTTGAACATGGAGGATCAATTAGCTGAGTCAATCTATCTGTAAAAGTGTCTTAGAGTTGTTCTCTTTCTCTCTGAACTATGCCTGCTATGTTGTAGAATTTGTGCATCCAAAAAGTGGTGAGACACCATGTCTGGAGATCCAAAATAGACTGTGTCCAGAGGGACACGATGTTCAAACCGCTGGATAAAGGGGGAAAAAATGTACCCAATGTCACCATCATCCTGATGGCCACCTTTGTGTGCGGCTGCATCAAGCTGTGCTTGGAACCCCAATACGCAAACACCAAGTGTCACTACATGCTGAGGTTCTATCTATTCCCAGTGTTGCGAAGGATGGGTTTGGCCACATTGCTGCGGAACGCTCCATCCAGTAGGACCGTGCCGTACCAGCTATCCTTTGTGGGAAAGTTTGTGCAGAAAAACACCTTTGACCACCAATCCATCAGGCAGTGGTCTGCACGGAATGCCCTCAATGCCCGGGAAAAGGAGATGGTGGATCCTGATGGATGGTTCCCCGACCAGACTGCCAAAGTCATTTGGCAGAATGCCTTAGCACCAGAACTTTCAAACAAGCACCAAGACGTAGCTTGGCTGGTGGGAAGAAGGGTCCTTCCCATCAGATCCTTCCTGCATGCTCAGAATCTCACCACCTCTGCACTCTCCGCTCGAGGTGGATGTAGTGGGGAAAAGACTGTTGCCCACCTCCTTCTGGAAAGTGCCTTTGCAAAGCAGGTGTGGAAAGAGATGCAGTGTTTTTTGTTGGGTTCATCCCAAGCAGCTCGGTAACACAGGAGTTTGTGCTGTATGGGCTGTTCCCAGGGACACATACCGAGATAAACATCAACTACTGCTGGAGGACCATCAACTCGGTGAAAGACACTCTTTGTTCTGCCCGAAAATTGCTGGTGTTCCAGTGCAAAAAGTTGTCCACGACCAAGTGTTGCAGACTGGCACATTCCAAGGTCCAGAACTACATGCTGAGGGATGCACTAAAGCTTGGGGCAGCCGCCACACAGGCTCAATGGGGAAAGACCACTGTGTAAGGTCCTCCCACCATAGTGAACTGAGGGGCTGGAGCCTCTGTAGTTTTATCATTAGATGCAAAGTTGGGAGAAAGTGAGACCAGTTTTCTGTGGTTGAGATACAGTAAGGACACAGACTGCACAAATATGTCAGTTTCGTAGGGTAGTAATAGACACGGACTGGGTGAGACAGATCAGTCTGTATCATTGATACGTTCTATGCAGTGATATTTACCTGTTCATTGGATATCAGTGTGTATTCTTATACTTTGTGACTTTGGAGCGTAGTTCGAATAAAGTTAGTCCAAGAAATTCATAATACTATTCCTTTTGTCAGTGTTGTCATTTATTCTATTTGAGTCCGAATCCGAGTAATGGTTAAATGCGTTAGAGCTCTTCTAATTCACATTTCTAGTAGTGGGATATCCATTGCTAGCAACTCTTACCGTGACCATAGCAACATGGATCAAAGTTCCAGTGAGGTTAAATGTAGTCTTAGGTTGTGCCTCAATCATTGGAGCAGATCAGGCAAAAATCTACAGAACTCCTAAAGGCTGCCAATTGTGTTCAGTCAGAGCACTCTTGCCTCTGAATCAGAAGGTAGTGGACTCAAGCAGGATTTGAGCCCATGATCAATATTCTGACTTTTTTTTTCTACAATGGTAAAAAGTGAAGCAACCTAATGAAAACTACAATGCAAAGTTTTATTTTACTGAAGAAATGAACTTGGTGATCAATTCGTTCGACTTCCAATGTAAACCTACAGATTCTGCTGCTACTTCAATAGAATTCAGCATACTTGAAGTTCATATGAAGAAAAATAACTTTGGCCGTTATCAGTTTTTCTGCAAAATTAAATCCTTCCACTAGCCATTAGCTTCTGATTCACTAATTTTTCCAAAAATATACCTTATTCATAAAACTTGTAAAAACACATTACTTAACACTTCAAATTTGACAGTACATAAAGTGCAATACAGATTAGTTTATTACAATACAGTATATGAGGTGCCTCACTACACTTGCCATTACGGATTACATTTACAATGTACATTTACAATCCATGTCAAACATTCTTTGCATTAGGCCCAAGGGGTTTTACATGGTTTCCAGCTGTTCGGTGTAAATCCCTGGGAACAGCCTGTAGAGCACTGAGTCATGCGTTACTGAGCTACTCAGGATGAACCTCGACAAAAACCACTGCATCTCTTTCCAGACCTGCTTTGCAAAGGCGCATTCCAGAAGGAGGTGGGCGACAGTCTCTTCCCCAACACAGCCACCTCAAGGGCAACGTGCGGAGGCGGTGAGACTCCAGGCGTGCAGGAAGGATCTGACGGGGAAGTCCCTTTTCATCACCAGCCAAGCTACGTCTTGGTGCTTGTTTGAAAGTTCTGCCGATGAGGCATTCTGCCAAAGGAGTTTGACAGGGGAACTCGGGGAACCATCAGACAAGATCCACCATCTCCTTTTCCAGCAGGGCCTCGAGAATGTTATGTGCGGACCACCTACTGATGGACTTGTGGTCAAAGTTGCTTTTCTGTACAAACTTTTCCATGAGGGACTGGTGGTATGACACGGTTCAATTGAATGGAGCCTTCCACAGCAACGTCGCCAGACCCATCCTGCGTAACACCAGGGACAGATAGAACCTCAGCATGTAGTGATACTTGGTGTTTGTGTACCGTGGGTTTACGTATTATCCTCGTTGTGGTGTATTCAAATTAGTTCTCCAGTAAAATTCAACATCTATTTGTCAGTGGAGATTGAAGTGCACAACCATCTAATTTATGATGTTTGTCATCAAAATTCCTGATGTGGGAAATCTAGTCTATTGATTCAAAGTGAAGCTTTTCAGACAGCCTGATATGAAGGGCAGAGAATATTTACAAGTGCCTTCTTCTTTCTCAAAGTAAATGTACTTACATGTAGCCAACTTTTATACTATTGTCGTACAATGCATATACACCCTTATGAACTTGCTTTTAGTGATTTATGTATCTGCATTTCCAGAACTCTTTACATGGCTTGGTGTCAAATTTTATTCCATAGTGCTCCTAAAAAGTGCCTCAGGAGCTTTTATTATGTTAAAGGCACTATATAAATGCAAGTTGTTATTATTATTATCCATCCTGGAATAAGTATCTTCCTTCTTCCATCTACCAAAATGAACAAGCTCACATGTTGCTTTATTAAATTTAATTTGTTGTTTATTCAAATCCACTCTGCAAGCCTGTTTATGTCTTCCTATATTTTGGTGCAATCTTCCCTATTATTAGTCTTAATGTGATAGATGTCACTGGTTTGGCAAGTGCTGCTGAAGTAAGCTTGCAGAATTGTTGCGGTGCTCCCTGTAGAGTTTAAATATGGCAGCCACAGTGCACTGGTGGTGGAGAGGGTGGATAATGAGTTCATTGATGGGGTGTCAATGAAGCTATCAATACCATCCTGGATGGTATTGAGGTTCATGACTGTTGTCGTAGTTGCATCTATCCAGGGTAGTAATGAATATTTCATCAAAACTTGAGTTGAGCTTTGCAGATATGATGAAAGGGCTTTTAGTGGTGAGGAGTGTTCTGTGATCACTTTAAGCGTGATGTCCCTTTAATAACTCAGCATACTAATGAGCTAAATAGAAACATAGAAAATAGGGGCAGGAGTAGGCCATTTGGCCCTGCTGTGCGATTCAAAAAAGATCACGGCTGATCGTCTAATTCAGAACCCTGTCCCCGCTTTCTTCCCATATCCTAGGATCCCTTTGGCATTATCTATCTCCTTCTTGAATATATTTAATGACTTGGCCTCCACTGCCTTCTGCGGTGGAGAATTTCACAGGTTCACCATCCTCTGAGTGAAGAAATTTCTCCTCATCTCGGTTCTAAATGGCATACCCCGTATCCTGAGACTGTGACCCCTGGTTCTGCACTCCCCAACCTTCGGGAACATTCTCCACGCCTCTAGCCTGTCTAGTCCCATTAGAGTTTTATAGGTTTCTATGAAATCTCCTCTCATTCTTCTAAACTTTAGTGAATATAGGCCTAGTCGACGCAATCTCCCCTCATACGTCAATCCTGCCATCCCAGGAATCAGCCTAGTAAATCTTCTTTGCACTCTCTTCATGGCAAGAACATCCTTCCTCAGATAAGGAGACCAAAACTGCACACAATACTCCAGATGTGGTCTCACCATGGCCCTGTATAACTGCAGTAAGACATCCTTGCTCCTGTACTCAAATCATCTTGCAATGCAGGCCAACATACCATTTGCCTTCCTAACTGCTTGCTGCACCTGAATGCTTGCTTTCAGCAACTGGTGTACAAGGAAACCCAGGTCTCGTTGCACGACCCCTTTCCCAATCTATCACCATTCAGACCATAATTTGCCTTTCTGTTTTTACAACCAAAGTGGATAACCTCACATTTATCCACATTATACTATCTAGTCATGTGACTAGAAGCCATGATCTCTCTCCACTGTAACACTCTGGAGAATGTTTCTGTCTATAGTTTGCTCTGTATTGTGTGTATTAGTTTAGCTGTAAATAAACCTTCTAGAAATCTTCAAGAAACTGGCACCCATGTTTTTCATTTTGTTGCTTAAGATAACACAAAGAAACTCATGACAAAGAGGTGAGCCATTAACTGCAGAGTACTATGCCTCTGCTCTACTGTTGTTGCCATGTTATAGATATGGCTGGTCCAGTGAAAGCTCTGCTCAATGGTGACCCCAGGAGGCTGGGGGACTTAACCATGATGGTATAATTGGAAGTCAGGAGGTGGTGGTTAGGCCTTTTTTTGTCGGGGATGATCATTGCCCAGCACTTACGTGGCACAAATCTCACTTTCTATTTGTCATGAATGTTGTCCATGTCCAAAATGGGCTGTGAACAGCCACATCCTAACCTATGATGGAGGGAAGGACATTGATATAGGAGCTGAAGATATGGCTGAGAATGCTGCTTTGACAAATCTTTCAAGAATTTCCTTAGACTGCCTCCAAGAATTATTACCATCTGCCTTTGTGTTAAGTATAACTCCAGCAACTAGTGGATTTCCCCCTTGAAGCCCATTGGCCCCAGTTGTGCTTAGATTTCTTGGCTCCATACTTGGTTGAATGCAAGGGTTGTCCAGCACAGTTTGTCTCACTTCTCCTCATTCAGTTAATGGATACGTTTCTGGATCAAGGTTGAAGTATGGAGTCAAATACTTCTGGAGGAACCCAACTTGAGCATTGGCAAGCAGATTATTGATGACAAGACTTTGCTTGATAACACTATTTACATCTCCTTCCACCCCTTTGATGATGAGCAGAAAGAGGACGATGGGTTAATTGGTTAGATGAGATTTACGAATATATGAATTAAGAGCCAGAGCAGGCCACTCGGCCCCTCGAGCCTGCTCTGCCATTCAATAAGATCATGGCTGATCTGATTGTAACCTCAACTCCACGTTCCCGGCTACCCCGATAACCTTTCACCCCCTTGCTTATCAAGAATCTATCTACCTCTGCTTTAAAAATATTCAAAGACTCTGCTTCCACCGTCTTTTGAGGAAGAGAATTCCAAAGACTCACGGCCCTCTGAAAGAAAAAAATTCTCCTCATTTCTATCTTAAATGGGCAACCCCTTATTTTTAAACAGTGACCCCTAGTTCTAGATTCTCCCACAAGAGGAAACATTATTTTCACATCCACCTTGTCAAGATCCATCACCCATCAGGATCTTATATGCTTCAATCAAGTCGCCTCTTACTCTTCTGAACTCCAGCAGATACAAGCTAGCTTGTCGAACCTTTCCTCACAAGACAACCTGCCCATTCCAGGTATTAGTCTAGTAAACCTTGTCTGAACTGCTTCCAATGCATGTACACCCTTCAATAAATAAGGAGACCAATACTATAAACAGTAGTCCAGATGTGGTCTCACCAATGCCCTCTATAACTGAAGCATAACTTCCCTACTTTTGTATTCAATTACCCTTGCAATAAATGATAACGTTCTATTAGCTTTCCTAATTACTTGCTGTACTAACCTTTTGCGATTCATGCACTAGGACACCCAGATCCCTCTGCATCTCAGAGCTCTGAAAACTCTCACCTTTTAGATAATATGCTTCTTTTTTATTCTTCCTGCCAAAATGGACAATTTCACATTTTCCCAAATTATACTCCATTTGCCAGATCTGTGCCCACTCACTTAACCTATCTATGTCCCTTTTATGTCCTCTTCACAACTTACATTCCTACCTATCTTTGTGATATCAGCAAATTTAGCAACCATACCTTCAGTCCCTTCACCCAAGTGATGAAATTATAAAAAGTTGAGGCCCCATCCTTGTGACACACCACTTGCTATATCTTGCCAACCAGAAAGTGACCCATTTATGATGACTCTCTGTTTCCAGTTAGCTAGTCAATCTTCTATCCATGCCAAACTGTTACACCCTACACCATGAGCTGTTATTTTATGCAATACTCTTTGATGTGGCACCTTATCAAATACCTTGTAGGTAGTGTTTTCTTTAGAGAATCAAGGTTCTCAGTGTAAATACTCTAATTTTTGGATAATTTAAGGGAGTAAAAACAGAGTGAAAATAAAACAAGGAGTGATATCACAGGAAAACCGTAAGTCCATTGGTTGGTAAGTAACTGTTAATTTGAATTACCTATTCTAAGTTGAATTCAGATTAAAGGTGAATAGGAGAAATATTTTACAGATTGAAAAACTAAAGACCATTCAGAAATTTAAAAAACAAATTAAAATCTAATTAAATAAAATAGAGATTCAGGGTCAGGCAACGTGTTGTACCTGCATGATGTGGGAGCTGGTGGACCCCATTGTGGTTCCTAGTGACCACATCTGTAGCAAGTGTTGGCTGCTCGAGGAACTCTGGCTCAGAGTTGATGAGCTAGAGTCTGAGCTTTGGACGCTGCAACATATCAAGGAGGGGGAGAGTTACCTGGAAGCTGTGTTTCAGGAGACAGTCACACCCCTTAGATTAACTACCTTGAATTCGGCCAGTAGTCAGGGACAGGAGAGTGTGACTAGGAGTGAGGCAGGTAGAGGGATCCAGGAGGTAGTGTTGCAGGAGCCTCAGCCTTTGTCCTTATCCAACAGATTCGAGATTCTTGCTCCCTGTGTGGACGAGAGCAGGGCATGTAGGGAAGATGAGCAAAGTGACCGTAGTGCCATGGTACTGGGAGCCATTCAAGTGGGGGGAGAAAAGAGAAATGTAGTCATAATCGGGGATAGTATAGTTAGGGGCATAGCCACTGTTCTTTGTGGCCAGGATCGAGAGTTCCGAAGGCTGTGTTGCCTACCTGGTGCCAGGGTTCAGGATATCTCATCTGGGCTGCAGAGGGACTTGGAGTGGGACGGGAAAGATCCAGTTGTCATGGTCCACGTAGGGAACAACGATATAGGTAGAATGAGGATAGAGTTCTGCTGAGGGAACATAAGCAGCTAGGGGATAAATTAAAAAGCAGAACCAAAAAGATAATAATCTCCGGATTACTACCTGAGCCATGAGCTAATTGGCACAGGGTCAATAAGATTAAAGAGGTAAATGCGTGGCTCAAAGATTGGTGTGGGAGGAATGGGTTCGAATTTGTGGGACATTGGCACCGGTACTGGGGAAGGAGGGAGCTGTTCTGATGGGACAGGCTCCACTTGAATCATGCTGGGACCAGAGTCCTGGTGAATTGCATAACTAAGGCTGTAGATAGGGCTTTAAACTAAGTAGTGGGGGTGAGGGTTCAGTTGCATGGAATATTAGAAAGTTAAAGCTACCTTTAACTAGGGCGGCACAATGGCGCAGTGTCTAGCACCACAGTCTCACAGCTCCAGCGATCCGGGTTCGATTCTGGGTACTGCCTGTGCAGAGTTTGCAAGTTCTCCCTGCATCTGCGTGGGTTTCCGTCGGGTGCTCCGGTTTCCTCCCACCTCCAAAGACTTGCGGGTTGATAGGTAAATTGGGCATTGTAAAATTGCCCCTGGTGTAGGTAGGTGGTAGGAGAAAGGTGGGGATGTGTTAGAAAATATGGGGTTAACGTAGGATTTGTATAAATGGGTGATTGTTGGTCGGCACAGACTTGGTGGGCCGAAGGGCCTGTTCCTGTGCTGTATCTCTAAATAAAAAATAAATAAAATTTTTAAAAAAGAAGGTAGGAGTGCAGGTTCATGATGAGGCTGATTGTTACCAGAATATATAAGGTAGGGACAGAACGTGTGAACGTCATATTGCACCAAGGAATCGTACAGGAGCAGGGAAGTTTTATAATAGAACAAACTTACAGGCTTTGTATCTGAATGCACGAAGCATTCTGAATAAAACTAATGAATTAACAGTGCAAATAGAGCCGAATAGGTATGATTTAGTGGCGATTACTGAGACATGGTTGCAGGGAAACTAGGTTTGGGAATTGAATATCCAAGGATACTCAGTATTTCGGAAGGATAGGCAGGAAGGAAAAGGAGGTGTTATAGCTTTGTTAGTAAAGGAAGAGATCAGTGCTGTAGTGAGAAATGATATAGGCACTGAAGATCAAAACGTAGAATCAGTCTGGGTAGAAATAAGAAATAGCAAGGGAAAGAAGACCCTGGTGGGAGTAATCTATAGGTCCCCAAACAGTAGTTCCTCAGTGGGGCACAGTATAAACCAGTAAATACTGGGGGCTTGTAAGAAAGGTATGACAATAATCATGAGTGATTTTAATATGCATATAGACTGGATTAATCAAATTGGCAAGGGGAGCCTTGAGGGAGAGTTCATTGAATGTATTAGAGATTGTTTTTTGGAGCAATATGTTGTGGAACCAACCAGGGAGCAGACTATTTTAGATTTGGTATTGTGTAATGAGGTGGGATTAGGCACAGTGGTTGGGTGGCACAGTGGCGCAGTGGTTGGGTGGCACAGTGACGCAGTGGTTGGGCACCGCAGCCTCACAGCTCCAGAGACCCGGGTTCAATTCTGGGTACTGCCTGTGCGGAGTTTGCAAGTTCTCCCTGTGACCGCGTGGGTTTCCGCCGGGTGCTCCAGTTTCCACCCACCGCCAAAGACTTGCATATAATAGGTAAATTGGCCATTGTAAATTGCCCCGAGTGTAGGTAGGTGGTAGGGAATATGGGATTACTGCAGGGTTAGTATAAATGGGTGGTTCTTGGTCGGCACAGACTCGGTGGGCCGAAGGGCCTGTTTCAGTGCTGTATCTCTAAATAAATAAATAAATAAATGTGAAAGATACTTGCAGTACATTACAGAAATTAGTTGCTGCAAAACTTCCTTTATGAAAAGGATAGGAACGGTTCCCTTGGAATCTCATAGTTAAGGATCCCCTCGGGAAGAGCAATCATAGCATGCTAGAATTTCAAATTCAGTTTGAGGGGGAGAAACTGGAGTCCTACACTAGCGTTCTGGAGTTAAACAAAGGTAATTACATAGGCATGAGGACAGATTTGGTCCTAGTGGACTGGGCAGGAAGACTAAATGTAGGACAGTTGATGAGCAGTGGCAGATTTTTAAGGAGATTTTCAAATCCTCCCAACTAAAATATATTCCAGAGAGGAATAAAGATTGTAACGGGGGGAAACATCCATGGCTAAGCAAGCAAGTTAAGGATAACATAAAGACAAAATCTAAGGCACAATATTGCAAAGGCCAGTGGCAGGCTGGAAGATTGGGAAACTTTTAAAGATCAACAAAGGGTTACTAAAAAAAGTAATAAAAAGAGCAAAGGTAAATTATGAAAGAAAACT
The DNA here is from genome assembly GCF_036365525.1 of Heterodontus francisci. Lineage (NCBI taxonomy): Eukaryota > Metazoa > Chordata > Chondrichthyes > Heterodontiformes > Heterodontidae > Heterodontus > Heterodontus francisci. The sequence goes on from NC_090386.1 coordinate 79,034,408, forward strand.
AGCGCAAAATATAAAAACGGATAGCAAAAGCTTCTATAAGTATATAAAAGGGAAGAGAGTAGCTAAAGTGAATGTTGGTCCATTAGAGGATGAGACTGGGGAGATAACAGAAGGGAACACAGAAATGGCGGAGACACTAAATCAGTATTTTGCTTCAGTTTTCATGGTGGAGGACACTAGTACCATCCCAATAGTACCAGGTAATGCAGAGGTTCTCGAAAGGGAAGAACTTAGAAAAATCATCATCACAAGGGAAAAAGTATTGAGCAAACTATTGGGATTGAAGGCAGACAAGTCCCCAGGGCCTGATGGCCTACATCCGAGCGTCTTAAAGGAAGTGGCAGTGCAGATAGTGGATCCATTGGTTATAATATTCCAAAATTCCCTGGATGTAGGAAAGGTTCCAGTGGATTGGAAAAAAGCTAATGTAACACCCTTATTCAAAAAAGGAGGGAGGCAGAAAGTAGGAAACTATAGACCAGTTAGTTTAACATCTGTCACTGGGAAATTGTTAGAATCTGTTATTAAGGAGGTAATAACAGGACATTTAGAAAGTCAAAATGCAATCCATCACAGTCAGCATGGTTTTAAGAAGGGTAAATCGTGTTTGACTAATTTGCTAGAGTTCTTCGAAGATGTAACAAGTAAAGTGGATAATGGGCATCCTGTAGATGTAGTGTATCTGGACTTCCAGAAGGCATTTGATAAGGTGCCACACAAAAGGTTAATACACAAGGTAAGATCACATGGGTTTAGGGGCAATTTATTAGCTTGGATAGAGGATTGGCTAAGCAATGGAAAACGGAGAGTCGGAATAAATGGGTCGTTTTCTGGTTGGCAAGATGTAACTAGTGGGGTGCCACAGGGTTCGATCCTCGGGCCCAAACTATTTACAATCTATGTTAATGACTTGGATGCAGGGACAGAGATACTATAGCCAGATTTGCAGATGACACTAAAATAGGTGGGACAGTAAATTGCAATAAAGAAATAACAAAATAAGAGGTTAGGTGAATGGGCCAAAATTTGGCAGATAAAGTTTAATGTGGATAAGTGTGAGGTTATCCATTTTGGTCAGAAGAATAGAAAGGCAAATCATTGTCTAAATGGAGAGAAACTTCAGAGTGCTTCGGTGCAGAGGGATCTGGGTGTCCTCGTGCATGAATCGCAGAAAACTAGTATGCAGGTGCAGCAGGTAATAAGGAAGGCAAATGGAATTTTGGCATTTATTGCTAAAGGAATAGAGTATTAAAGTAGGGAAGTGTTGCTGCAACTGTACAAAGCATTAGTGAGACCGCACCTGGAGTATTACGTACAGTTTAGGTCCCCTTACTTGAGGAGGGATGGAGTTGCATTGGAGGCAGTTCAGAGGAGATTCACCACATTGATTCCGAGATGAGGGGCTTGTCCTATGAAGAGAGATTGAGCAGTTTAGGCCTTTACTCTCTAGAGTTTAGAAGAATGAGAGGAGATCTAATTGAGGTATATCGGATGACTAAGGGGATTGACAAAGTAGACGTAGAAAGGATGTTTCCTCTGGTGGGGCAATCTAGAACAAGAGGTCACAGTTTTAGGATAAGAGGTAGCAAATCTATTTATTTTTATTTTATTTTATTTATTTAGAGATACAGCACTGAAACAGGCCCTTCGGCCCACCGAGTCTGTGCCGACCAACAACCACCCATTTATACTAATCCTACATTAATCCCATATTCTCTACCACATCCCCACCATTCTCCTATCACTTACCTACACTAGGGGCAATTTAGAATGGCCAATTTACCTATCAACCTGCAAGTCTTTTGGAGGTGGGAGGAAACCGGAGCACCCGGCGGAAACCCACGCAGACACAGGGAGAACTTGCAAACTCCGCACAGGCAGTACCCAGAACTGAACCCGGGTCGCTGGAGCTGTGAGGCTGCGGTGCTAACCACTGCGCCACTGTGCCGCCCAAAACAGAGATGAGGCAAAATTACTTCACTCAAAGGGTCGTGAGTCTGTGGAATGCACTACCTCAGAGTATGGTGGATGCCAGGACATTGAGCAAATTTAAGGAGGAGATAGACTGATTTTTAATTAGTAATGGGTTGAAGGGTTATGGAGAATGGGCAGCAAAGTGGAGTTGAGGCCAAGATGAGATCAGCCATGATCATATTGAATAGAGGAGCAGGCTCGAGGGGCTGAACTGCCTACTCCTGCTCCTATTTCTTATGTTCTTATGTCCTCAAAATCTAAGTACAGTACATCCACCAGTTTCCCTTTATCCACAGCACATGTTACATCTTCAAAGCACTCCAGTAAATTGGTTAAACATGATTTCCCTACACAAAACCATGTTGACTTTGCTTGATTACCTTGAATTTTTCCACGTGTCCTGCTGTAACGTCTTTAACACAGCTTCTAACATTTTCCCTCAGTCAGATGTTAAACTAACCGACCTGTAATTTCCTGCTTTCTGAGCAAAGGAGTTACATTCTCGATTTTCCAATCTGGGGAATTTTGGAAAATTAAAACCAGTGCATCAACTATCTCACTAGTCACTTCTTTTAGGACCCTAGGATGAAGTCCATCAGGACCTGAGGACATGTTAGCCTGCAGCTACAACAACTGTGCTCAGTACCACTTCCCTGGTGATTGTAATTGTCTTGTGTCTCTCCTCCCTTCCATTTTCTGACTTATAGCTATTTCTGGGATGTTACTTGTATCCTCTATGGTGAAGACTGATACAAAATACCTGTTCAATTCATATGCCATCTTCTTATTCTCCATCATTAATTCCCCAGACTCATTTTCTATAGAACCAATGCTCACTTTGTTAAATCTTTTCTTTTTTAAATGGCTATAGAAACTGTTGCTATATGATTTTATATTTCTAGCCAGCTCTTTCTCGTACTCTAATTTTCCCCTCCTTATTAATCTTTTAGTCGTTCTTTGCTGCTTTATATATTAGAACGTAGAACATAGAACAATACAGCACAGTACAGGCCCTTCGGCCCACGATGTTGTGCCGAACCTTTAACCTACTCTAAGATCAAACTAACTACCCACCCTTCATTCTATTATCATCCATGTAACTATCCAAGAGTCGCTTAAATGCCCCTAATGTATCTGCTTCTACTACCACCACTGGCAGCGCATTCCACGCACCCACCACTCTTTGTGTAAAGGACTTACCTCTGACATCTCCCTGAAACCTTCCTCCAATCACCTTAAAATTATGCCCCCTGGTGATAGCCCTTTCCACCCTGGGAAAAAATCTCTGACTATCCACTCTATCTATGCCTCTCATCATCTTGTACCCCTCTATCAAGTCACCTCTCATCCTTCTTCGCTCCAATGAGAAAAGCCCTAGCTCCCTCAATCTTTCTTCGTAGGACATGCCCTCCAGTCAAGGCAGCATCCTGGTAAATCTCCTCTGCACCCTCTCTAAAGCTTCCACATCCTTCCTATAATGAGGCGACCAGAACTGAACATAATATTCCAAGTGTGGTCGAACCAGGGCCTTATAGAGCTGCAGCATAACCTCGCGGCTCTTAAACTCAATCTCCCTGTTAATGAAAGCCAACACACCATACGCCTTCTTAACAACCCTATCAACTTGGGTGGCAACTTTGAGCGATCTATGGACATGGACCCCAAGATCCCTCTGTTCCTCCACACTACCAAGAATCCTGTCTTTAAGCCTGTATTCCACATTCAAATTCAACCTTCCAAAATGAATCACTTCACACTTTTCCAGGTTGAACTCCATCTGCCACTTCTCAGCCCAGCTCTGCATCCTGTCAATGTCCCTTTGCAACCTACAACAGCCTTCCACACTATCCACAACTCCAGCAACCTTCGTGTCATCGGCAAACTTGCTAACCCAGCCTTCCACTTCCTCATCCAAGTCATTTATAAAAATCACAAAGAGCAGAGGTCCCAGAACAGATCCCTGCAGAACACCACTGGTCACCGAGCTCCATGCTGAATACTTTCCATCTACTACCACCCTCTGTTTTCTATGGGCCAGCCAATTTTGTATCCAGACAGCCAACTTTCCCTGAATCCCATGCCTCCTTACTTTCTGAATGAGCCTACCATGGAGAACCTTATCAAACGCCTTGCTAAAATCCATATACACCACATCCACTGCTCTTCCTTCATCAATGTGTTTTGTCACATCTTCAAAGAATTCAATAAGGCTTGTGAGGCATGACCTGCCCCTCATAAAGCCATGCTGACTGTCTCTAATCAAACCATGCTTTTCCAAATAATCATAAATCCTGTCTCTCAGAATCCTCTCCAATAATTTGCCCACTACCGACGTAAGACTGACTGGTCTATAATTCCCAGGGTTATCCCTATTCCCTTTCTTGAACAAGGGAACAACATTTGCCACCCTCCAATCATCCGGTACGACTCCAGTGGACAGTGAAGACGCAAAGATCATTGCCAAAGGCGCAGCAATCTCTTCCCTCGCTTCCCGTAATATCCTTGTGTATATCCCGTCTGGCCCCAGGGACTTATCTGTCCTCATATCATTCAAAATTTCCAGCACATCCTCCCTCTTAACATCAACCTGTTCGAGCATATCAGCCTGTTCCACGCTGTCCTCACAAACGACCAGGTCCCTCTCACTAGTGAATACTGAAGCAAAGTATTCATTTAGGACCTCCCCTACCTCCTCCGACTCCAGGCACAAGTTCCCTCCACTATCCCTGATCGGCCCTACCCTCACTCTGGCCATCCTCTTGTTCCTCACATAAGTGTAGAACGCCTTGGGATTTTCCTTAATCCTACCCGCCAAGACTTTTTCATGTCCCCTTCTAGCTCTCCTAAGTCCATTCTTCAGTTCCTTCCTGGCTACCTTGTAACCCTCTAGAGCCCTGTCTGATCCTTGCTTCCTCAACCTTAAGTAAGCTTCCTTCTTCCTCTTGACTCGCTGTTCCACATCTCTTGTCATCCAAGGTTCCTTCACCCTACCATCCCTTCCTTGCCTCATCGGGACAAACCTATCCAGCAGTCGCAGCAAGTGCTCCCGAAACAACCTCCACATTTCTGTCGTGCATTTCCCTGAGAACATCTGTTCCCAATTTATGCTCCCCACTTCCTGCCTAATAGCATTGTAATTCCCCCTCCCCCAATTAAATATTTTCCCATCCCGTCTGCTCCTGTCCCTCTCCATGACTATAGTATAGGTCAGGAAGTTGTGATCACTATCACCGAAATGCTCTCCCACCGAGAGATCTGCCACCTGGCCTGGTTCGTTGCCAAGCACCAAGTCCAACATAGCCTCCCCTCTAGTCGGCCTATCTACATATTGAGTCAGGAAACCTTCCTGGACACACCTGACAAAAACTGCTCCATCCAAACGATTTGCACTAAGGAGGTTCCAATCAATATTAGGGAAGTTGAAGTCACCCATGACAACAACCCTGTTACTTCTGCACCTTTCCAAAATCTGCCTCCCAATCTGTTCCTCCATGTCTCTGTTGCTATTGGAGGGTCTATAGAAAACTCCCAACAAAGTGACTGCTCCTTTCCTGTTTCTGACTTCCACCCATAATGACTCAGTAGACAAACCCTCCTCGACGACCTCCCTTTCTGCAGCTGTGATACTATCCCTGATTAGCAATGCCACTCCCCCACCTCTTTTACCTCCCTCCCTATTCCTTTTGAAACATCTAAACCCCGGAACATCCAACATCCATTCCTGCCCCTGTGATATCCACGTCTCCGTAATGGCCACAACATCGTAGCTCCAAGTACTGATCCATGCTCTAAGTTCATCACCCTTATTCCTGACACTTCTTGCGTTAAAATAGACACACTTCAACCCATCATACTGGCTGCACCTTTGCCCTGTCAACTGTCTACCCTTCCTCACAGACTCTCTGCACTCGGTATCTGCCTGTTCAACAGCTACCCCATCCACTGATCCGTAGCTCTGGTTCCCATCCCCCTGCCAAACTGGTTTAAACCTGTCCAATCTTCTGACCTGCCACCCATTTTTGCGTAATTATATGTTTTTTCTTTAAGTTTGATACTATCTTTAACTTTTTTAGTTAACCACAGATGGTTAATTCCCCTGGAATTTTTCTTTCTCGTTGGAATACATTCTGTGTATTCTGAAATATCCCCTTGAATGTCTGCCACTGCATCTCTATTGACTTATCCCTTAACCTACTTTGCCTGTTCACTTGTGCTAGCTCTGCTTTCATGCCCTCACAATTGCCCTTAATACCTTATTATTAATACCTTTCTCTCTTGCCTTGTCTCTACTCTTTGATTTATCACATCTTCCCAAATTTGATGCCTTGCTCCCATTAGTTAGTTTAAAACCCTCTCTACTTCCTTAGTCATGCGGCTCGCTAGAACACTGGTCCCAGCATGGTTCAGGTGGTAGACCGTCCAAACGGTACAGCCCCAACTTTCCCAGTACTGGTGCCAGTGCCCCACAAATTGGCACCCACTTCTACCAATTCAGTCTTTGAGCCATGAGTTCATTTCTCTAATCTTATTTGCCCTACTCCAATTTGCACATGGCTCAGGTAATAGTCCAGAGCTTAATACCTTTGAGGTTCTGTTTCTTAATTTGGTGCCTAACTCCTCATACTGACTCTGCAGAACCTCTTTCCTTGACCTGTCTATGTCTTTGGTACCTCTCTGGACCATGATATCTGGATCCTCCCCCTCCCACTGTAAGTTCCTCTCCAACCCTGAGCAGATGTCCCAAACCCTGGCATTGGGCAGGCAACACAGACTTCTGGACTCTTGCTCTTTGCTGCAGAGAACAGTGTCAATCCCCCTCACTATACTGTCCCCTACTACCACAACTTTCCTTCCCCCCCCCCCACCCCCATCCCCACCCTACTTGAACGGCTTCCTGTACCATTGTGCCATGGTCAGTCTGCTCAACCACACTATAGTCCTCGTTCTTGTCCATACAAGCTGCAAGATCCTCGAACTGTTGCTCATTTGCCAGTGCTCGGCTCTTCTGCTCCCACCTTCTCAATCCCCTTACCTGCCTGACTTGCAGTCACACCCTCGTGTCCCTGACCACTGACCAAAACAGACAACCCTATCCTGTTTTATGTGGTTAGGATTTATACCCTAAATAAATATAATAACATGGCTTGCTAGAGAGCAATGCTTATGCCCTGGTGCAAAAATCTGCACAAACACAGAACAAATGTTCTGCGTATATTGAGCTGTCGTTGCACCTGTACATTCGCACAAAGGAATGCAATTCCAAGTTCAATGTGTTTTCCACGCTGTCACAGTTCCTATTTTGAAAATCATATTGGCCACTTTTAACAATTTCTGCCAGGTTGGAACAAGGCATAGAGCTCCCAAAATTGCAAAATTAAGAATACTGCCCCTTTCCTACTCCTGTTCCGCCTGTGGTAGCCTTGTTGTGTGGACCTTCACATAGGTGGCTCAAATGTCTGCCTCTTTCAGGTGAGACCCTTCTTGTAATATGCGTGCTCAGTGCATTTTTACTGGGCACAGAATGGCCTAACCAATGGTCCTTCAAGGGATCACAGCAGGCCTCTCCGAAATTCAATATGTTTTTGTATTTATTAATAATTTTTTTGTAGACTGGAAACCGTATGTACCTGTGCTAACAGTGTCAACAGCTGTATTATTGGCCCTGTATTGAGAAGATAGTAAGGTTGGGTTCTGTTCAACCAAAAAGAGGTGATTTTTGTTGAGCTGAAGAGTCCACTGTACAATTTCATCTTAATAGTGTTACGACCGGGGTGGGAAGAGTGCACTGTTTATTCGAGTTCCACTTCTCCATGGGTCACAACATATATTTAAATTTTTTCCTGCTTACCGACACGGTCAATCATAGATTCTATTTTTATTCCAGAATAAAACACACCAACCAGGTTTCTTTAATAAACAACACAATTATCAGTTTATACAAATAGTCATTTAATAGTACAGAACTTGAGTATTGCTGAAAATAGAGACATGTTGTCGGAGCTTTTCATCTTGCACTCATCAGGACAATCACAAGAATAACCAATGTAGGGGAAAACAACAACTTAAACTGCATGAGAAGAGAGTGTTGATTGGTTGGCAAGTGAACTCTGATTGGTAAAGGTGTTGCCATTGAGAACGCACCAGTTTATGGTGACTGACAGTTAACTGCCAAACTTTGTTTAAAATTGAAATCACACAGCTTGACTCTGATTGGTCAAGGCATTGCCCTGAGGAATGAACCAGCGAATGGCTGTCACTTATTTTGTTCAGCTGAAACAGGCACAATGTTTGTACATATTCTTTCTGACTGCAAAGAATAGGACTTGCATATCGATAGCAATGCTGTGCCCATGTGCTCATTTGACATTGCTAGCCTATTCACCAATGTACCACTTAAGGAAGCCATAGATATTTGGGCTGCAGCACTATATCATGGCGATCTAGACCCACCACCATTACGTGAATCAGTATTCATTGAACTTATGAACTCGGTAGCTGACGCAGTTGAGTTCAGTTTTGAGGACACCATGTCTGCACAAATTGATGGTGTTGCCATGGGATCAGCTCTAGGCCCAGCTCTTGCAAACATCTTTGTTGGGTTCCATGAGAAACGTGTCTTTGATTGAATGACACCTAACCTCCTACCTCTTGCATATTTCTGATATGTAGATATATGTTTCCTATATTTGAATCTGCAGCTGCATGCAATAATTCCCTTACATATCTTAATGGGCTCCATCCTGTGCTCAAATTCACTTTTGAAATGGAGCAGTCAAATGAGCTCCCTTTCCTTGACGTACTAGTTGAGAAATCTGTTAAGGGGTTCTCTACCATGGTCTACCACAAACCTGCCTTCACTGGTCAGTACACGTGTTGGGATTCTTACAGTTCCATGTTTTTAAAAAATTCTTTCATGGGATGTGGGCATCGCAGGCCAGGCCAGCATTGTGCTATAAGATTGGCCTGAATGGCGACTACATAGGTAGGGCCTGAGCCATTTCCGTACCATGCAAACTTGATTCTGAAATAGGGCGAATCAAAGACATCCTGCGTGACAATGGCTACCCTGATCAGATCATTTCTTGCTAACTTATGAATGGGCCTAAGGCTGTCTTTCTTGGCCCTGAAAAGTGCCCAATCTATCTCAAATTACCCTGGAAGGGTAATGTATCCCAAAAATCTGAGCAACAGGTAAGGCTAGCTGTTTCATGCTGCTACTATGCTCTGGCAACGCGTGTGGTGTTCACCACTAACAGGATGCTGCCGTCAAGCCAAAAAGATGTTCTGCCTATCACAAAAATGCAGAATGTGATATATGAATTTCGATGCCAATGTGATGCTAGGTATCCAGGCTGTACGTCCCAAAGACTGGCGGGTCATATCAAACAACATATTCTTTCTGGTGTTCACAACAGGGAATGTACAGGCTGTACGCAACCAGCCTGTACTTGCAAAACTCAAAACACAGTGTCCAACATTGGATGTGATTATGTGATTGGACAGCATTTGTTAAATAATCCTCAGTGTGCTAAGAATTACGCTGACAACCAATTTAAGCTTGTCAGTAGGGCTCGTAGTGTGGTGCATTTGCGCGTACTGGAAGCTACATATATGAATACACAGGGCTCTGTTCTTTGCAGGCAGACAGAATATGTACAAACATTGCACCTGTTTCAACTGAACAAAATAAGTGACAGCCATTCACTAGTTCATTCCTCAGACCAATCAGAGTCAAGCTGCCTGGTTTAAATTTTAAACAAAGCTTGGCAGTTGACTGGTGCATTCGCCATGGCAACGCCTCTACCAATCAGAGTTCACTTGCCAACAATCAATTCCCTCTTCTCATGCAGTTTAAGTTGTTGTTTTCCCTTACACTAGTATCCTTGCGATTGTCCTGATGAGTGCAAGACGAAAAGCTTCAACATGTCTCTATTTTCAGCAATTATCAGTTTATTATGAAACAGGTCTCAACCAATAATGAAGTAAAGCATAAACACACAGATTGAAAAATTAAAGTTCCCTTTTTACCTTAGTCCCCTCACACTTACACACACACATACACTGGTTAACTGGAAAATAAAGGGATTTTTGTTTTTAGAGCTCTATTACAGACAAAAAACACTTAGGCCAAATACTTGCTCATTCTTGAAGAAACAGCAGATGAGATATGTTGTGTTCCAAATACTAGCATCCAGTCCAGCCTCCAAATACACATGGATGGGTCATTAGGATTTTTTCAAACAGTTCTTACTGTTTTCCTTGTGTTCAAGTTACTTTTGGCGCGGGAGGAACCGGAAGCTGGACGGCAGCAAGGACTCCTGGGTAGGTATTTTCTTTAAAGGTGCGGAGCAGAGTTAACCCGAGACACTACACATGTAGTGTCTCCCACCCATCCTCCTCCTCTAACCTAATAATAAGACCCTTTTTACCCTCCTCCTCTAACCAAAAAGGACTGAACAGGTAAGCTATTTCACTGTTTTTGTTAATATCTATATTTGTACTTAATTAAGGGGTAATTGAGTAAAAGAAATGGCAGCCAGGGGAGTGCAGTGCTCCTCCTGCAGTATGTTCGAGGTGAGGGGAACCTCCGGTGACCCTGCCGACTTCACCTGCTGGAAGTGCATCCGTCTCCAGCTCCTATCAGACCGTGTTAGGGAACTGGAGCTGGAGCTGGATGAACTGAGGATCATTCGGGAAGCTGAGGGGGTGATAGATAGAAGCTACAGGGATGTCGTTACTCCACAAAACAAAGGCAGCTGGGTAACAGTTAGAGGTGGGAAGAGGTCAGTGCAGGGATCTCCTGTGGTCGTTCCCCTCAGCAACAAGTATACAGTTTTAGATACTGTTGGGGGGGACGGCCTATCGGGGGCAGGCTGCAGTGAACGGGCCTCTGGCACGGGGTCCTGCACTGTGGCTCAGAAGGGAAGGAGGGAGAACGGGAGAGCACTAGTCATCGGGGACTCGATGGTGAGGAGTACCGACAGGCGGTTCTGTGGGCGCAAGCGAGACGCACGGATGATTTGTTGCCTCCCTGGTGCCAGGGTCCGTGATGTTTGTGATCGCGTCTTCAGGATCCTTAAAGGGGAGGGGGAGCAGCCAGAGGTCGTGGTGCACATTGGCACCAACGACGTAGGAAGGAAGGGTGGCACAGATGTTAGAAGTGAGTTTAGGGAGTTAGGCTGGAAGCTGAAAGCTCGGACGGACAGAGTTGTTATCTCTGGTTTGTTGCCGGCGCCACGTGATAGTGAGGCTAGGAATAGGGAGAGAGCACAGCTGAACACGTGGCTGCAGGAATGGTGTAGGAGGGAGGGCTTCCAGTTCTTGGATAATTGGACTGCATTCTGGGGAAGATGGGACCTGTTCAAACAGGACGGGCTGCATCTGAACCAGAGGGGCACCAATATCCTGGGAGGGAGGTTTGCTAGTACTGTTCGGGAGGGTTTAAACTAGTTTGGGAGGGGGATGGGAACCGGACTTGTAGTCCAGGGACCAGTGGGTCCACTCAGAAAGACAAAGAGTGTAGTGAGGTATTGGGGAAGGTAGCACTGTCGCAGAGGACAGATGGGCACGGAGAAGGGTTAAAGTGCGTATACTTCAACGCAAGAAGCATCAGGAATAAGGTGAGTGAATTGAAGGCGTGGATGGGCACTTGGGACTACGATGTTGTGGCCATCACTGAAACGTGGATAGGTGAGGGGGAGGAATGGTTCTTGGAGGTACCTGGTTATAGATGTTTTCATAAGATTAGGAATGGTGGTAAAAGAGGTGGGGGGGTGGCATTGTTAGTTAGAAATAGTGTAACAACTGCTGAAAGAATTTTCGAGGAGGATCTGCCGACTGAGGCACTGTGGGTTGAGGTCAGGAACAGGAAAGGAGCAGTCACCTTGATGGGAGTTTTCTATCGGCCCCCCAATAGCAGCAGGGAGGTGGAAGAGCAGATTGGGAAACAGATTTTGGAAAGGAGCAGAAGTCACAGGGTAGTAATTATGGGGGATTTCAACTTCCCAAATATTGATTGGCAACTCTTTAGATCGAATAGTTTGGATGGGGTAGTGTTTGTGCAGTATGTCCAGGAAGCTTTTCTGACTCAGTATGTAGACTGCCCGACCAGAGGGGAGGCAATATTGGATTTGGTACTAGGTAATGAACCAGGGCAAGTGATAGAGCTGTTGGTGGGCGAGCACTTTGGAGATAGTGATCACAATTCTGTAGCATTCACTGTGGTAATGGAGAGGGATAGGTATGTGCAACAGGGCAAGGTTTACAATTGGGGGAAGGGTAGATATGATGCTGTCAGGCAGGAACTGAGGAGCATAAGTTGGGAGCATATGCTGGCAGGGAAGGGCACGGTCGAAATGTGGAACTTTTTCAAGGAGCAGATAGTAGGGGCCATTGATAAGCATGTCCCTGTCAGACAGGGAAGGGATGGTCATGTGAGGGAACCGTGGTTGACAAGAGAGGTTGAGAGTCTTGTTAGGAAGAAGAAGGATGCGTATATAAGGTTGAGGAAAAAGGGCACAGGCATAGCTCTGGAGGGATACAAGATGGCCAGGAAGGATCTGAAGAAAGGGATTAGGAGAGCTAAGAGAGGGCATGAAAAATGCTTGGCGGGTAGGATAAAAGAAAACCCCAAGGCCTTTTACGCGTATGTCAGAAATATGAGGATGACTAGGGGGACCGTAGGTCCGGTCAAGGACAATAGCGGGAGACTGTGTGTTGAGCCGGAAGAGATAAGTGAGGTTTTGAATGAGTACTTCTCTTCGGTATTTACGAATGAGAAGGGGTGTATTACTGAAGAGGACGGTGTGAAACAGACTGGTAAGCTCGAGGAAGTGCTCGTTAGGAGGGAAGATGTGTTGGGGTTTTTGAATAACTTGAAGATAGACAAGTCTCCCGGGCCTGACGGGGTATATCCAAGGATGTTATGGGAAGCAAGGGATGAAATTGCAGAGCCGCTGGCAATGATCTTTTCATCTTCTCTGTTGACGGGGGTGGTACCAGGTGATTGGAGGGTGGCAAATGTTGTGCCCCTGTTCAAGAAAGGGAATAGGAACAACCCTGGGAATTACAGGCCAGTTAGTCTTACTTCGGTGGTAGGCAAGTTGATGGAAAAGGTGCTGAGGGATAGGATTTCTGAGCATCTGGAAAGACACTGCTTGATTCGGGACAGTCAGCACGGTTTTGTGAGGGGTAGGTCTTGCCTCACAAGCCTGATTGAATTCTTTGAGCAGGTGACCAAGCAAGTGGATGAGGGTAAACCAGTGGATGTGGTGTACATGGATTTTAGTAAGGCATTTGATAAGGTCCCCCATGGTAGACTTATGGAGAAAGTCAGGAGGCATGGGATAGTGGGGAATGTGGCCAGTTGGATTAAGAATTGGCTAACTGATAGAAGGCAGAGAGTGGTCTTAGATGGTAAATACTCAGCCTGGAGCCCAGTTACCAGTGGCGTGCCACAGGGATCAGTTCTGGGTCCTCTCCTGTTTGTGATTTTTATTAACGACTTGGATGAGGAAGTCGAAGGGTGGGTCAGTAAATTTGCAGATGATACAAAGGTTGGTGGAGTTGTGGATACCGAGGAGGGCTATTGTCGTCTGCAAAGGGACTTGGATAGGTTGCAGTGCTGGGCTGAAAAGTGGCAGATGGAGTTTAACCCTGAAAAGTGTGAGGTCGTCCATTTTGGAAGGACAAACACGAATGCAAAATACTGGGTTAACGGTAGGGTTCTTGGGCATGTGGAGGAGCAGAGAGACCTTGGGGTCTATGTGCATAGATCGTTGAAAGTTGCAACTCAAGTGGATAGGGCTGTGAAGAAGGCATATGGGGTGTTAGCGTTCATTGGCAGAGGGATTGAATTTAAGAGCCGTGAGGTGATGATGCAGCTGTACAGGACCTTGGTAAGGCCTCATTTGGAGTACTGTGTGCAGTTCTGGTCGCCTCATTTTAGGAAGGATGTGGAAGCCTTGGAGAGGGTGCAGAGGAGATTTACCAGGATGTTGCCTGGAATGGAGAATAAGTCTTACGAGGAAAGGCTGAACATTCTAGGCCTCTTCTCGTTAGAACGGAGAAGGATGAGGGGTGACATGATAGAGGTTTATAAGATGATCAGGGGAATAGATAGGGTAGACAGTCAGAAACTTTTTCCCCGGGTGGAGCAAAGCGTTACAAGGGGTCATAAATTTAAGGTGAAGGGTGGGAGATATAGGGGGGATGTCAGGGGAAGGTTCTTTACCCAGAGAGTGGTCGGGGCATGGAATGCCTTGCCTGGGGAAGTTGTTGAGTCAGAAACTTTAGGGACTTTCAAACGGCTTTTAGATAGGTATATGGATAAAGGAGAATGATGGGGTATAGATTAAATTGTCCTTGACAGAGGACAAAGGATCGGCACAACATCGTGGGCCGAAGGGCCTGTTCTGTGCTGTATTTTCTATGTTCTATGTTCTTTTCAGGCAGTGTTGAAAATTAATTTAGCAGGCTTTTCTTCAAAGTCAGGAGACGAGATGAGTTTTCATAATGTACTCCTCAGGGTCTTTTAGAGAGGTGCTAGAAAGCTGATCTGGGTTGTGGTCTTCTCTCCTTCCTTGGGAATTCTCTTCTGTCCTTGGAAGTTCTCTTCTCTCCTTGAAAGTTCTCTCCCTTTTTATAGAATTCAACCCCAACTCAAAACAATTCAAATGCGAAACTGACAACAGGAGGCCAGCCTTTTGATTGCCATCAATCTTGACCTGTCACTTCTTTGTAAACATCTTCTCCAGGTGTCCAAAGTTCTCTGTTGTTTATTGAGCTGGAAGTCAGTTGTTTTCCCAGAAAGGCTGGTTTTCCTCACAAGACTTCTCAGTGCTCCTTTTAAAAAACATTTCCAGGGACTGTTTTTCAAAGTCAAGTGGCATTTACATGACCCCCTTTGAAAACCCCAAAGTTTAACAAGAGTATGTAAGGAGGAAGGAATGCCATTGCCATGATGTTTGTGTAACAAGAGAAAATGCTAATGACCTTGAAGATGGCAAACAGCAGCTGATAGTTAACATGGATTGGCGTAGTCTGACAGGGGGCTGAATAACTGGCAAGAAAGTCTGAATCGTGTGTATTACAGCGTGCTCTGTTTAATTGATATGGGGAAAAGAACAAGAAGAATGGCTGACAGATTTCCCAGCATTATTCATTAAGGTACCTCAGCAGAAAGGAATGCTTGCTTTCGTTTCCACAACTGACCTCTTGTATATTGTGTCAATCACCATAACTGCCAGTATTTCTCATAGCTAAAAAATAAATACTTCAGAGACAGAAAAATCACCACCTTTTTCAATAATCATAAAACACAGTGTACATTTTCTCTATTGGAAATTAGATAATGCGCGATGGTCAGAGTGAAATAGTGAAATATTTGCTTTCGGAGAATACCTTATGTTGGTTTGTAAATTGAGTCATGTCCTTGCTACAGGGGGAAAAGTTCAAAGAGAATACTGTAGTAATGAGCTGGCACAGATACACTAGAAGAGAGTTCAGAAATATTGGAGGAAACTCAAAGACCTTCATCTTGGGGATAGGTCAAAAACAGCCATTCAGTAGACAATGGGAGTCATCAAAGGCAAATCAAGAGATGACAATGACAGATAATATCCCTATCAACCATTTTCATTTCTCAAGATATTAAATTTCCGAGTCAAATGTAATCTTCTGTTAAAACAACATCTAGGCTTATATGCTCTGCAATCCAATTAAACATTACTAATTGTTCCAGTTCCAAATCCAAGACTGGCCAGGGGCATGCAGATGACATGTAGTGAGCTCGATTGCAGTTTTAGTTCTGATGCTGATGTAAAAACCTATTGAAAACTGTAATAACTAAAGCTTCTATCTCATAAGGCACAAATAATAAGAAGGTAAATTTGTATTTTTGGTCCCTATTTATATTTTAGGCAGTTCCAGACATCCCAATCAGTAAAGGACAGCCCAGTCCAAAACTGAATGGGCAGCAAATCTATGAACAGTTTAATTAGAAATGGGAAGAGCCAGAAAAAATAGCTAGCAAAGAACTGTATGAAAAGTTAACATTATCGTGTTTAAAGTTATTAAATAAGAATTCTTAGATTCACCAGCAGTTGTTACACTCTAGATTAATTACACAATTAAGTGTTTGAGGATAATGAGGACTCTGATGTGGGAGATTGGTAAGGATGGACTTTTTATGGTGGGCAAAACATGTTCGATCAGAGAGTGTTTATTAATCAATTTGGAAGAATTCAGTTCCATTCCATAAACTAAACTAATGTGGTTGTAAACAAAGCTCTATTGAGTATAGTAGTCTCTGGTGGTTGGATGAAATACTGCAAGTAAGCAGAAGCAGGAAGACAGGGCTCCTTTGAGGGCAGGGTCGGAGGCAGGAAGGCTGGCAAAATGGTGTGGGAAGATGTCGGGTGGCGTTCCCAATGCTTTCCCATCACCATACCATTTTGTCAGCAGCGGGAAAGGTAGAAGACAGCCTGCCCGCCCAGAGTTCAATCGAGCCACTTAAGTGGTCCATTGAGGGCCGCTTCCCATCTCCACTGGCATTTTACCAGGGACTGGGGGCCCAACGGCCATATGAGCAGACAGCCAGGTAAACTATAACAACCTTCCAGCTGGCTCTGGGTAAGGGGCCCTCCTTTCTAGGCACTCTTTAGCCCATGAATGGGCCCCCTGACGGCAATGGCTGCCCCTGCAGCCTCGGCAATGCCTGCCCTCAGCAACCCACCCTGGGGCCTGCCTAACTGGCCTCAGTGCCCTCAGACTCCACTCAGCTGGTTGTGAGGGCGCAGGTCCATTGCTGTGTCCTCTTCCTCCAGATGCAGGTCTAGCAGTGGCCACTGCTCCCTGTGGTGCTGCTGAGCTGCTGGCCGTCTGATTGGGCTGGCAGCTCTTGGGGGTGAGCCACCGTCCTTAATTGGACGGCTGGCCCGGTGGCGGCCACTTAATTGTCTGTCGCCCAGAAAATGTGGCCCTGGGTCCCACTGCTCGGCGAAGCAGGGGCGCCTCCTGCTTTCGTCCCTGGTGGTGGGAGCCCTACTGCCTCAGAAAAATCCTGGCCAGGGACTTTGGGTGAAATTGTGCATGGGCATGGATGCAAAATGGTATTGCATTAATTGTTTGTCAGTCACCTAGTAGTCAGTTCCATTAACTTGAATACTACAAATTCAAGCATTATAATATAAATATATAATAAATTATAGCACATGTTCCCATGTTAATTAAAGGCACGAGTACAAATATTGTTCATGAAACAATCAAACTTTGTCACTTACAGCACAGAAGAAGGCCATTCGGCACATCATGCTTGTGCTGGCTCTTTGAAAGAGCTATCCAGTTAGTCTCATTGCCTTTCTCTTTCCCCATAGCCCTGCATTTAAAAAAAGATCTTTTTGCGTATACATCCATTGTATTTGGAATATTTTTGTTGAATCTGCTTCCTTTTAAGCCAATTCATTCCAGAGCATAACAACTCACTGCTGTAATATTACTTGTTCCTTTGGAGTGTGATCTATTGCAAGATTCACATGACTACAATTACATAGAAAATATGGGTTTATTATGCATTGAATTGTACACACGTATTTATATATATATAAATATATATGCATATATAAACAGTTACTGCATGTGCTATATCTGAACACCTCTTGTTCTGTCCAGCTCCAAACTGGTCAAGTGTGGTACGACATCACTTTCTCTGGTGACCTTCACTTACAGTTCCTTATGGTGATCCACTCTTAAGGTCGTCCCACAACATCCCCCATTTTTCCAAAGATGAAAACATATGTACAATACACAATCATGTTGTGGTTCAGACTAACTATACAAGATTAAACAAAATTTTATTTTTACAGGTAAACTAATTTAACGCTCCCTAAAACGTAGAGGAGGTTTGCTTGTTCGTCCGGATCTTGTCATCGTGAACCTCTTTCCAGAGCTGAGTTCGCCTTGATGACTCCTCTGAGATGCATGCTCTTTCTCTGTGCTTTTAGCCTTTACCTGTTCATCTTCAGATTTTGTCTTTGAATGTGTCTGCGATGCCACAGGGTTGTCACATGTAGTGTTGTCGTACCGCTCTCTGAGTTGACTTTGGTTCCATTGTGTGTCTGAACCTCATGTGATCTGGGCTGGTCACATAGCCGAGCAACCTCTGCAAGCTACCAAGTTTCCAAAGCATGATTGAGGAATCTGACCTTCTGTCCTACTCACAATCGAACTAATTCTGGTCCTGTGTGTCTGTCGTGATATGCCTTCATCTTCCCTTGTTTAGACAGAAGTATATCCTTTACTGTGGAAAACTTAGAGATGATGACTGGGCAGGGTAATTCTTACCTGCCTTCCAAACATCAACTCTGTAAGTGATGGTAAGCCCATGTCGGATGGAGTAGCATGGAGGTATAGCATTGCAAATTGAGGTTGTGTCCCGTCTGCTTGTACTTCAAAATTAGCAATTTGATGGTGTGCACCATGCCGTTGGACTTTGGATAATGCAGTTAAGATGTCACATGATGGACACTTCACCTGATACACATGTCTTGGAATGGTCTTCCTGCACATTGCGGCCCATTATCGGAGATAATTTCAGGCACGACAAATAGGCTGAACCGTGCACTGACCATATCAGCAACCACTGTACTTGATGTATCCCGCAGCCGCCTGATGATTGGAAAGTTGGTGAAGTAATCCATAACAAGGAGGAAATCATCACCTGGAATGTGAAATAAATCTGTGCTGATCTTGGCCCATGGATGTGAAGGTGTTCCATGTGGGATCAAGGCTTCCTTCTGTTGATTTGGCTGACAACTTTGACATTCCTCACAGGATTTCACCACCGTCTCAACATCACTATTGATTCCTGGCCAGCAAACCATCTCTCTGGCAAGATGTCTGGTGCATTCTATTCCCAAATGCCTTGATGCAGTTGGGCTAGGATATCCTTCCTCTGCACTGCTCCTCCGCCTCACGGGGCTCTACGATGACTGGGTGGATCAATCCCATGCTTGTTGGTCTCTTCCGCTCTCTTGCGCTATCCTTGCAGTAGACCCCCCCCCACCCACCCCCGCCCCCACAAACCTTCCCCTTGCTACTCCATTGGGTACGTGTACCATTGCCCCTCTGTGTCTCTTGCATTTCGCACCCTCGTTGGTTAATGTCACTGATTCTACCACAACCCGCTGTTGATGCCATCCTTACATATCCACCATCTTGTTAGTTTTTTTAGCAAATACAAATCCCCAGAGTCAAGCAACAGCCTCCTCATTTGCTGAATTTAAGGTGATTAATCCACCACTTGGTCTGTAGAGGGGAGACTGACTGTTGGTTAATGCCACCCTTACACGACAGCCACCCGCTGCAGTGCCCACCCATAGAGGCCTTCTGTCGTCAGCCAGCAATGGCCTCTGCTCCCCACTCTTCCCCTGCAAACCAAAGTAGCCTTTCAAAATAGCTGGCTGTCAGAGGCAGCACTGAGGCCTTGCCTCGTTTCCGCCACCTTTAACTAGTCTGGCTTTGAAAGCCCGTGATTTCCTTGTGCTGTTCAGGAAATACAAAACACTTCATAAAATTCCATTTAAATTAAGGTTAATTACCTTCTGAACAAACACAATTGATGTCTGACCATGTTGTAGTGAGAAGCCCATTTCTCCTCTTTCCCGCTGCTGATAAATTCTGGAAGCGACGTCACGACGTTGGGCTTCTGAGAGCGCATGTTCCCTCCACATTTTCTGGCCCCCTGCTCCCGCCTCCAACCCTGCTCTTTCCGGCCCGGTAAAATTCCGGCCCATGTTTCACAACCCGCAATAGGAGAAGATTTTCAATTTTTAATGTAACTTATGCTATAAAAATCCATTCAACAGAAAATAAAGCATAAGTCAATAAGCATAAAGTATATAAAAACACTCAAAATGTGCAATTTTAGACCAGAAGAATCACTTTCTTTCTGGCTGTACCTCAAAATCTAGTCACAATGTTGCGAGACCATCCCCACCCTCCGCCCCCCCATACAAAATAAGTTCAATTGGAAGATATTTGCATTGGAAAGGTGAGGGCGCGACCAGCTTTGTGGACAGAGATTTGAGTGGTTTAAATGACAGTTGCAAAAAATTGAGGCAAATTGGTCATATTGTAGTTATGCAAGAAGCTCACTTCGGCTCAAAAATCAACCATCTTTCAAGCCATGTACTTGGGTGATGATTCCTAGTGCAATGCTGACTGTTCCCTTTTTTGTATTCATTCAAGGGACGTGGGTGCCGCTGGCAAAGCCAACCTTTATTGCCCAACCTGAATTGTCCTTGAGAAGGTGGCGATGAGTCACCTTCTTAAACTCATACAGTCCTTGTGGTGTCAGTGCACCCAGAGTGCTGTCAGAAACAAAGGTTCTGAATTTTGATTCAGTGACAATGAAGGAAAATGACATATTTCTAAGTCAGGATGTTGTGTGACTTAAAAGAAAAGAAAGACTTGTATTTATATAGCGCTTTTCACGGCCACTGGATATCTCAAAGCGCTTTACAGTCAATGAAGTACATTTGAAGTGTAGTCACTGTTGTAATGTAGGAAATGCAGCAGCCAATTTGTGCACAGCAAGCTCCCACAGACAGCAATGTGATAATAATCATATAATCTGTTTTTGTGATGTTGATTGAGGAATAGATATTGGCCAGGACACCGGGGATAACTCCCTTACTCTTCTTTGAAATAGTGCAGTGGGATCTTTTACATCCACCTGAGAGGGCAGACAGGTTGGAGGAGAACTTGCAGGCAGTGGT
This sequence comes from Heterodontus francisci, assembly GCF_036365525.1. NCBI lineage: Eukaryota > Metazoa > Chordata > Chondrichthyes > Heterodontiformes > Heterodontidae > Heterodontus > Heterodontus francisci. Next base: position 79,055,158 of record NC_090386.1, read on the forward strand.
GTTCCTATGCACCTGCTGTCCTTGTCCTTCTAGGTGGTTGAGTTCACAAGTTTGGTTGGTGCTGTCGAAGAAGCCTTAGTGAGTTTCTGAGGTGCATCTTGTAGATGGTACACAGTGCAGACATGGTACACTGACAGTGGGGGAATGAATGTTCATTGCTGAAGACCTCACAGCACTGGTCTCCATGGTCTGTCAGTCGCCATCAAAGTCACTGTGGCCTTAAACATCTTCACTTCAGGCTCCTTCCAAGGATCAGCTCTGGACTTTGGTAACATTTCACAGATGGCTGCACACCGCTGCATCATGCAGGTCACTGATGCCCTTTTTGCCAGGGCTGGACAATACATTCATCTCACGACAGATGAGGCCTCATAGGCACAGAGGGCATTGAGTTTCAACACCCTCACTGGATTCCCCCAGGTTCAGGGCATCATCAACTGCACCCATGTGGCCGTTGAGACACCCAGTGACTCACCAGTGAGATTCAACAACAGGACGGGTTTGCACTCCATCACCAACAGGGTAGATGCAGGAAGGATGTTCCCGATGGTGGGGGTCAGAAACAGGGATCATAGTCTAAGGATATGGGATAAACTTTTCAGGACTGAGATGAGGAGAGATTTCTTCACCCAGAGAGTGGTGAGCCTGTGGAATTCGCTACCACAGAAAGCAGTTGAGAACAAAATATTGAATGTTTTCAAGAAGGAGTTAGATATAGCTTTTGGGTCTAAAGGGATCAAAGGGTATGGGGCGAAAGCGGGAAGAGGCTACTGAGTTGGATGATCAGTCATGATCATAATGAATGGCGGATGAATGGCCTACTCCTGTTCCTATTTTCTATGTTTCTATGTAGGACGGGTTTGCACTCCATCAACAACAGGACTGGTTTCCACTTCATTAACATTCAATTGGTCTGCAACCACAACAAGAGCTTCCTCCATGTGTGCACTCGCTTTCCTGGGTGGTGCCATGACTCCTTCATCCTTTGACAGTTCAGGCTTCAGATCATCACTCCAACCCCCAAAGCCTGTGGATGGATCCTAGAAGACAAGTGCTATCCCTTGAAAAGTTGACTACTCACCCTAAACAGAGGCGCAGAGGTGATACAAACAATGCCACCTGCTCACTAAGACAACCATTGAGCAGGCCATTGGGCTTCTGAAGATGCGTTTCCGATGCCTGGACCTGTTGGGTAGTGTCCTGCAATACACTCCTGTAAGAGTCTCAATCAATGTAGTATTCTGATTTGCCCTCTGTAACTTGGCCCTCAAGATGTTCACCTTCAGGACAGTGAGGCTGTGAAACCAGATAGCTCATCAGAGGAAGAGGAGGAACAGGAGGTGAGAGAGGAGGAATGGAAGTGGAGGGGAAGGATGCAGAACACCAGGGTGCCCCGGCTGCATAAGGAGATGGCCGGGCACGGCATGGGGCACGAAGGTCTCATCAGGATGCCATGAATATCAGAGATCATTTGATTCAGGAAGGTTTCAGCTGTGTCCCTCTGACACAGGATGAAGGACATGGTCGAGAAGCCAGTCTGAGGTACTCTACGCTAACACATCCATTCAAGACACAGCCTGAAACATCTCAATGTAACTCAGCATTCCACATGCAGTCTGATGGGGTGGGGTGCACTCTGTAATCACCATCTCCAGCATGAGTGCCCACTTCGCCAGGGCTGACTTCCTCGTTGTCAGTGATCCTATTTTCATCGCTCGATCCTCCATAGATACAATCACCAGAATGTAGGGGACACTCCTCCTCCTCTCTTGGCCCTTTCTCAGGCATTGTGTGCCCATTTCTCTTGCAAGGACAAAACGAAGCGAGATAAGGCACCACTGTCCTGTATCGTCAATGTCATCTGCTCCTATTCATTAGCAGCTGCATGTCTTAGTGGTGACAGGTCCTCAGCAGCACTATGGCTCTGAACCACTCTGAGGGGCCAGTAAGTGCCGTGGGCACACACCCATCCCATGTTCAGGAGCAGCATGCGACCTCAGGGTCCTTGGCAGGTGTGTCAGCTGGAGGGGGAACACCCAGAGGCCTGTCCTGAGGGTTGGGGGTGGCACTCACCTTGTTAAAGTGTATCAGGCCATTGAACCATTTCTGGCGCTGGATCCAGGATCTCCGGTTACACTTCTGCTGCTCACAGATGCAGCGATGCCTTGCCGGGTCTCTTTCATTTGTGTGGGCGACCCCCTCCTGCCACCTCTGGGAAGAGGACCACCCTTCTCTCCCTCGTGGCTTCTAAAATAGCCTCAAGGACTGCATCGGAGAAAAGTTCTAAACCTCCGGGTCACTTGGTGCACCTTGGAGAGGACAGCAGATTGAATTTAGCAGCAGCCACACTAATGGCTGCTGTGGTCTGTTTCGATCTGGCCCACACTTTAGAAGTCCCACCTCCGTGCCCGCCTCCAAAGCTGCTAATTGGACGGTGAACTCGGCTACATATCAATTAAGGGGTCGCCCCCATCAATATCGTGCAGCATTTCCGTTTCCCCCAGGGGGTGGGTTCGTGACTGGAAATAGTCTTGGTTTGCGTTACCTGCCCCCAACGCGAAAATTCAGTCCATTATGTGTGAGTTTTGTTCTTAAATATAAAAGATGTGTGAATTCAGACAGAATAATTTTGCTAATGGAAATTCCTGTGTGTGTACATTCTTTGCACCATGCTGTAACGTGTATGTAATTTGCAAAAGTCAGAGATTTTCACTTGCACCATCTTCCTTGTTAATTCCATGTTAAAAACCTCCCTGTTGAGTATGGCATTTCACTTTCTCAGCTGTGCTTTCTTTGTTGTTCACTACAGTAATATTTTACTAAGTTAAAAACACTATATACATGCATTTTGTTGTCATTCTTTGTCCAGTCCTGTGTTGCCACTTTATTCTTGTGGCCAAGCACTGCCTCACAAAGTAGGTTACATTGTTCAAGAGCTGTAATCCATGATCGCATTGTCATTAAATGGGCACTGTACACTATAAGATATCAAATGTACTGTTGACACTCCTGAATGGAATCTTTCACAGCAACAGATCACGTTCAGCTGACTCAGCCATCTGGAATTCTCTTGACTTTTGTGCTCTTTCTCAAGTTGAGCAACTTCTTTTCGACTTCTCACCGGGTAAGCCAAATGATAGACACTGAGTTGACATGCTCAATCACGCTTAATGTCTCCATGTTTTGTTCAGAGGTCACCCCTGGTTCAGCAAATAAAGGTCCTACTATTTCTCCTTGAAATGGGCTTAACGACTAGTAGAATCTTTCTTTTCCCCCTCACAAGTAACAAGTAAAAAGTATTGTAATGTTTACACAGTTGATTTCATTGCAAGTGGCCAAGTACTGCCCACAAAGAAGGTTACATTGCTCAAAAGCTGAAGTCCATTGTCATATTTCATTGAATGCACACTGTATACTATGAGAAATGTTGAAACTACTGAATAGAAGCTTTCAGAGCAACAGATTAAGTTCAATAGAGACAGCCATTTGTAAAAACATGTCCACAGGGGACTATTTCCAAGAAAAGGCAACTTTTTAATCATATTACAAAAGCTCTCCAAAACAATGCAGCTAACGTGCTTACATAATGAATGGGTAAATGAAATTGCCACCACAAACATGATGGAACAATGCTGCCTTTGTTCCTTTAACCTCCTGTGAATAACTGCTAAAAAAAGTATTTTCAATTTAGCTCAGAAGAGGTCAAACTTAAAAGACCATCACCTTCATCAAAATAACCAGCGGGCATAGGTCTAAGGTATGGTGCAGGAGGTTTAGAGGGGATTTGAGGAAAAATATTTTCATCCAGAGGGTAGTTGGAATCTGGAACACACTACCTGAAGGGGTGGTAGAGGTAGGAAACCTCACAATATTTAAGAAGTATTTAGATGAGCACTTGAAATGCCATAGCATACAAGGCTACGGGCCAAGAGCTGGAAAATGGGATTAGAATAGTTAGGTGCTTGATGGCTGGCATAGACACGATGGGCTGACGGGCCTGTTTCTGTGCTGTATAACTGTATGACTCTATTTGGCAAGCATTTAATTTGTTTATAAGGATGTGGTGCACTGTCATAAACTATTGAAATAAATCATTTTCTGCCTTTTTTAAATGTCGGATTTTATTTATTCCTGATGTCGGGTCAGATAAATTACGTGAAATCAGCTATGGGCAGATGTGCTTTTTTATTAGGTCAAAAATGAATGGAAAAGGTTAATCTCAATAAACATTGTATTTAATTTGGAAATCACAGTTAAGTCCAAAAAGCAGGGTGTGGCCAATATCTTAGTGGATAATGAACTGAAGCAATGAGTGGAACAGGCATGTGCTATGAGTCATCCTACTGGCTTATTGCAAGGGAGGTGGCAGGATATTTTTACTTTACAATTACGTTCAGCTTGAAGATAAGAGTTTATGTTTCAGGGGTTTTATCAAGATTACCCCTAATTTTAAAATTCCACTTTGGGATAAGTATCAGGTTCAATTAAGTTAATCTGGAAAAGGGGAAGATATAGTTATTATTGCAGTTGCATAGCATGTCATTCTAATACATAGTTCTTCTAATTTCTCCCTCGCCAAATAAAAAAGAAGTTTCTCTATATACCTTTTTATGAAGACATAAACTGTTTTTCAAAAGCCTGCTCATGGATTTAGTGGCTCAATCAGTAGTTGTGTAAGGTGGAAATTATTGTCACTGTTGTTACCATAAAAACACTTAAAATGCTTATATAAAATCTTATTTGTGATGCTATTTAAAGTAAATGGATTAATCTCTCTAAATAAATAGTGCTTGGGGGGGGGGGGGGGGGGGGTGGGGGGGATTTGACATAAGTTAAGGTAAATTTTCCATGATGACAAATAAAGTGACATGTGATTGCAAATGAACCTAATCTGGGATTTTCTGAGTTGAGTCCTAATCAAATGTAAATTGAGATTTCTTCCACTCATAGCAACTCATCCAGATCCCTTTAGAATGCTCGTAGTGAATCCAGACTCACTGCACATAATGGCAACGTATTCCAGAAGTTGATAACTCCCTTTAGTTTACATTGCACCTCCTCTTTCTTCCTACTTCTATGTATCACTTTGCAATTCTCTGTTAAATTTCATCTGCCACCTGTCCTCCCATTCCACCAACCTGTTTATGTCACCATCCTCCTCACAGTTCATTACACATCCAAGCTTTGAAAATCTGCAAATTTTGAAATTGTGCCCTGCACATCCAAGTCTAAGTCATTAATTAAGATCAAGAAAAACAGTGGTCCTGATACCAACCGCTGTATATTTTATTTAGAGATACAGCACTGAAACAGGCCCTTCGGCCCACCGAGTCTGTGCCGACTATCAACCACCCATTTATACTAATCCTACATTAATCCCATATTCCTACCACATCCCCACCTTCCCTCAATTCCCCTACCACCTACCTATACTAGGGGCAATTTTTACAATGGCCAATTTATCTATCAACCTGCAAGTCTTTGGCTGTGGGAGGAAACCGGAGCACCCGGTGGAAACCCACGCGGCGACAGGGAGAACTTGTAAACTCCACACAGGCAGCACCCAGAATCGAACCTGGGTCGCTGGAGCTGTGAGTCCAAGAAACAACTGTTCACCACTATGTTCTGTTTTCTGTTCTTTAGCCAATTTCATATCCATGTTGCCAATGCCCCTTTAATTCCATTGGCTTCAGGTTTGCTGAAAAGCCTATTAGTACAGACAGAGTGCCAGCTTAAATTATGTGCTTAAATCTCCGGAGTGCAGCTTAAACCCACAACATTCTGACTTAACTGAACCAAAATTTTGATGATAGTAGCACCACAAGAGCTCAAACTATTGTTTAATTCAGACCAATGGGTCTATGCTAGGAATGCAAGAACTGTTGCAACATTCAACATTCCTTATGGGTACAAAATGTCAGCATAAAATACCAATTAGCTTCTCTTAGCCATAGCTCACACTGCATAGTTGCCTGGAATGCTATCTGTTTTATAGGGAAATTTAAATCCAACAGCATTTTTTTTTACATGGAAGAGGCCAGGACATTTATGAAACATTTAGATGTTGTAATTAGATGGTATTCTGGAAGAATGAGATCAAATGCCCTCAAGGATGTCTTTCATCTGAACCTATCTTGAAAACTCACCTTCCCGGCCACCTTACTCTGCTCCTGGAGGGACACGGTGCCACTCTGATAAGCCAGGATGATGTCGGGGTGAGCAACCAGTGCGCTCCTGCAGGTAGCAACAGTTTGCCCTGTCCATTGAAATGACCCTGTGCCTTGGCTGTTAATGCAATGGGACTTAGGGTCTGCTCCACCACTCTCCCACTGGCAAAGCAACCATAGTGCAATTTCAAGGCCTTAGTCTCTGTTACATGATCATGGTCTTTCAATTTAATTTTTTGTCTGGTTACACTCCTGTGATGTGCTTTGGGATGTTTTTCTTCATTAAAGGTGCTACATAAATGCAAGTTCTTGGTGCATTGATTTAAAAAAAACACTTAAATCAGTGAATGGCAGCAGACATTATCAATCCTACTCAAATTCTACCTTGTTGGTTGCCAGGGCAGCAGCAGATGGCATAGAAATAGAAAGTGCTGGAATTACTCAACAGGCCTGCCAGCATCTGTGGAGAGAGAAGCAGAGTTAGCGTTTCAGAGCTGTGACCTTTCATCAGAACTGACAAAGGTTAGAAATGTATTAGGTTTTAAGCAAGTGAAGCGGGGGTGGTGGGGGGGAGTAGGTGGGGAAGAGAACAAAAGGGAAGGTGTGTGATAGGGCAGTAGAGATTAAGTGACAAAGATATCACAGAACAAAGGCAAAGTGAATGCTAATAGTTGTACTAAAAAGCAAAGCATTAATCCAGAGAGAGTTGTTTTCACTTGCTCAAAGCCTAATACATTTCTAACCTTTGTCAGTTCTGATGAAAGGTCACAGACCTGAAAGGTTAACTCAGTTTCTCTCTCCACAATGCTGCCAGACCTGCTGAGTATTTCCAGCACTTTGTTTTTATTTCAGATGTCCAGCATCCGCAGTATTTTGCTTTTATTACTGTAGCAGATGGCAATTGGATTGTGCATTTTTTAAAAATTGTGCACTATTCAAATTCATACATGTAATTGGGACAGAAAAATTGGTTACATGATTGTGTCATCACAACACCAATCATGTTGTTGCAGATAAATGCATTGTAAGCCATTTTATCAGACAATAATGCTTTTCACAAATTCACACCTGAAAACCTGCATCGATTATTTGCATTTTAAGGCTATTTTTAAGATAATGTGAATGAAGAAATGACTAATGTTGAAAAAGCTCAACATAATGTTGCAAAGTGAGTGAAATTCATGGAGTATTTATGTACATAAAAATCAATTACTGGGACTGATCACAAGATGGTAAGTTATCAAGGGAATCAATTGAAGGCAAGAATTGTGATAGTGAAGCTTGAACAGTAAAAAATCGTCATCTGAAACTAAATTACAGAGCACTCAGCAGTCATGGTGATTTATGATATGCACTGTGTAATATTTCAGGGCTTTCCGCAGAAATTATTTGGGACAGTTACTTTAAATGCTGTGTATTCTCATGAGTTTTAAAAGCAGCCAGATGAAGAGTAGTAAATATGCTAAACAGAAATTATTTTTCCAGCGACAAAACAATGAATGATTCATTAATACAAAAGCAAAATACTGTGGATGCTGGAAATTGGAAATAAAAATAGAAAGTGCTGGAAAAGCTCAGCAGGGGGTCTGGCAGCATCGTTAGCTTGTCCAAACAATCAGAGCACACCTTTCACCTATTATGTTGGAAAACTTTTGATCTCTGGCTGTCTGTATTACGGAGGTTAAGAGAGAGACACAGACAACAAAAAGGCAGTCAGGCAGCAAAATGTTGCGAGTAGGTTAAAATGATGGGAGACTGCAGGGACAACAGGTTCTACCCTGAACAGTAGGACAGAATGCAAATGAGTTATAGTGTTTAATCTATGTCAGATAACTCACTGAAAAGTGGCAGCCTAGTGTGCTCATTATTATATCTTTATGCAAATATAACTTTTAACCAATTCATTTAAGGGAACTTGATCATAACTGTTATTTTGCACATTTATTTTGCTGAGGAATAAAGTAATGATTTGAATGAAACTGTGCCTCATCTGGTGTTAACGTGGGCCATCTTCAGAGAGATTAAAGAAATGCATGTGTGAAAGACATGGATATTTGGTTCAAACTATTGTTCAAGCAGATAACTTGAAATATGAGTCAATTTCATAAACTAAGACACTTAGACTACTTTTGGGACCCAACCAATCCCCCACACAGTGTTATTGAGATTTTTGTTTTCTATTCGAATACAGTTTGGCCTCACTTACAGATGGGCACAATGGGCCAAAGGGCCTGTTTCTGTGCTGTATAACTCTATAGCTCTATGACTCTATGACACGTAGCAAGAGTGTGCACCTGCAGATTTACATATTGTTATGATCAGGTGAGGAAGGGTCGAAGGGCTCCTCTCTTTTCCCTCTCCTTGTTTGACCACAACAGATTTATTTCTTTTATTAAGTGGATATACTTGCCACTTCAGTGAGTGTCTATTAGTTTACGTACCATGATCATAAAAAGAGCCAATCAGACAGGTTTTCTTAAGTTTAACCAAAGAAAGAGGTTATCTATATTGTACTTAAACCGATCTAAGCAAAAATAATAAAATACATTCCAACTTTCACACACACACACAAATAGGTTACAGAGTGGGGAAGGATAGTTTGGTCGAATTAGAGTTCAGATAAATAAAAGGGGTATACTGTCTGTGGAGCTTGGTGACTCGGCTGGCTTCAGGCTGAATTCGGTGGCTGCGTGACTTTCCTTTGGCGATCCTGAGGCTTCCGGTTTGAAGATGTGGACACTGTTTCAGTGGTTCTTTGGCTTCTGGTTTGAAGAGGTAGATGCTGATTCAGTGGTTCTCCGGGAGGCAGCAATGTGACTGAATTCCTTCAAGGGAGAGCTCTGTCTGTTCTTTCCAGTAAGTTCTCAACTCTCTAGCTCCCCTGTCAGGCTTAAGTCATTAAGCAAAGTGAGCATCAATCGGTGAACAGACTAACACAATCAAACACAAATCAATTAAACCACTAAACACCACAGTCTGCAGCGAGGAACATGCCTCGCTGCTTACAGTCAGCAGACAGGGTTCAAAGCTTGCAAGGCTTGAGTGGCTCGTCTCCACCAATTTAATATTCAGACTTCCAGCTGGTGAATTAAAAGAAAATCATCATTCGACCTAGCACGTGTTCGTGGCAATCCAGTGGAACTTCAAAATAGAGTGTTTTTAGCTTGATTGCTATCTGACATATAACAGAGTTATATCCAGCATCTGGATATCAGTTATAATTGAGACACTTCTAGAAAAAAAGTTTGAGTCATAAGGTTTCTATAAACCCATGTAAAATTTAAAAGCTATTTTTTTCAGTCCTTTTTTTAACTTTGAAACTATCTTTTTATTTCTGCTCACTACTAAAAACACAACCTAGCCACCCATAGTTCCCCAAAAACACAATTAACATTTAGATGTTATAAATCTTGACAGTGAACCTGTTTTGAAATAGTTTATTGATGTGGCTGAAAATGTGCCTGTACTGAAAATGAATTCCTGGGGAAGTGGTAACTGGGCCATGCCATGCGGCATAGTGACGTCAAAATTTACCACTTCCTTCAATATGTTTCCCTCATGTGACAGATTATTCAATGTAGTTTTCCCTGCCTTATGCCTGCCCACCTTTTCTTTGAAGAGGCAGAGATTTGCAGCATATTATTTTCCTCCAACATGTTATATTTTCTGGTCACTCCCAGTTTGAGGGAAGGAGATATTTCCAGAGTGCAGGTAACAAAAAAAACACCAACTTCCAGTTATATAATGTAGTTAAGTGATATTTCCAGTGAAGGTGAATACAACGTCCTTCAACAAAATCACTGAACAGCCTTGGCTCAGTGCTAGCAATCTCACCTCAGGGTCGAAAGTCATGACCAGGCATTTCCTCTGTATTTGAGCCCGGAGAGACGTTTAACTTGGAGGTTAACAAATTGCTTCATAGAGTCATGACAGCACAAAAGGAGGTAATTCGGCTTAAGAGATGGCTGAAATTTGAGCACAAGTGAGTTACACGCGCAACAACAACATGCTCAAGTCTCCTCCGTCTTTTACATCTGTTCATCGAAACTTTCATCCAAACACATCTCCGCCTGCAAAACTGGCCTGGGTGTTTGTAGTCTTGCACTTGTTGAGGTGTTGTAGAGTTATAGTGGCTACAATTCAGCACAAACCTGGTCGTGTGCATTTTATTGTCTTCACAGATGGAGAGTCTTAAATTTACTTTGTGATGTCTCTGCTGCAGTGGTTGTTCAGTTATTTTATTTTATTCATTCACGGGATGTGGGCGTCGCTGGCTATGCCAGCATTTATAGCCTATACCTACTTGCCCTTGAGAAGATTGTTCAGTAGAGTTCTTCTTACTTGGCTGGATTTCTTGCACAGCCTCTGACTGGACTGCTTTTCTGAGGTGTTGGTTTGATCTCTTTCTCACTAGAGGGCTACCTTTTAAGGTAAATATTCATTGCATTAGAGCTTCTGTTAGGGGACATATGGCCCTCTCCCCTGGCTTGACCACAAAATGAGTCAGGATATGATAACCATGGCTATCGATTGATGTCTGAATGGGGACCATTCTGGTAACACGGCGCTACTTCATACCTATTCATTTTGGTTTGCACTGTGAGTCAGTCTGTCTCCAGAATCCTTTGTTCTTTCATGTTGCCAAGAGTCATTCATTTGCAATAGTGCTCCTTTCAATTTCAAAGGGGTTCTGCCCAGAGCTATTTCAGACGAGGTTAATGAGTTCCATCTTTTCAGACAGGTTTGTCGATTTCCAGTATAGTACATGACCGCTACTCCTCCATTTTGACTGTGGTATAAGTGTCCATGTTCTTGTGGTTTAGTTTAAGAGTTGACTTTTTAAATTCATAATTCTTCCAATTCATTGTTCATTTCATCATGCCTCCTTCCATGCATGACAAAATATTGCAAAAAGGTTTTCAGGCATAGCAGGAAAGGAAGTAATTCTGCTGGTACTTAACCACACTTTTTTGAGAATTTTTATTACATTGGACTGGAGTTTGCGGTCAGCGATGAAGGAAAGGCTCTCGCTACTGACCTCGAAGTAAGTCTCGCTGTGAGATCAAGTGATATCTCTGGCAAGAATTCATCTCCAGCGCCTTTCAGTGGTACAGCAACTGATTGCAGAGTTTTTTACTGGGCTTTCCCAGCATGGAGCTGGAATGATGTCATCAGGCACTTGTACCTCTGAGTCGAAATGTTGAAACCTCACTCTCGATACTCAAGCATATAATCTATTTAAACTGAGGGAAGGCTGCTTTGTTGGAGGTACTGCTTTTTGGTTCAGAAGTTAAACTGAGGCCCCATCTGCCTTCTGAGGTGGGCATAAAAGATCTGGCTTGCATTAAAGGATTTTCTCAGACACACAAACAGAAATCAAAAAGCAGTAAAATAAAATCACTTCTCAACATTCTTACACAGAGAAAATTACACATTGGGAGATTCCCATGGGGTGAATGTGGAAACTAAAATGTTCTGAAAAATTGCTGTTAAAAACCCTATTGAACAAGGAATAAATTTTTATGTGGTTACTAGCTGTGTTTGAGAGTGGGAAAGTTGAAGTTCTGTCTAATTTAATGATTGTTGGCTCTGGGAGGAGCCACAGCGCAGCTTGTGTCAAGCCCTGAGTGACAGGCCACAATTTCAGGATTTCCCCGCTAATCTGCACAGACCCGACATCCTGAAGTTGTGGTCAGTGTCAGAGGGGCAATGAAGGTGAACGCTGACAGTTTGCCGCCAACCTTCCGCCAACTAGAGCATGGCTACCCGACCCCAACCCGACAGGACCCAACGACATGTGTCGGGTTCGAGTCGGGTCGGGTCGCTCTTCCGGGTCCGGCATTCGGGCTCGGGTAGTGTCGAACCAAGTCGGAAACCCTCTATCACCACCTCTGGTACGTGGCTCCAATCTTAATGTACTTTTTAAACACCCTTTCAAGTCCAGTTACAGTTTTTGTTGCTGATCTGCACAAGCTTAAAAAGTGAAAATCTGAAGCTAGGTTAACTGAACATTCCGGTGGTCGGGTCGGGTCGGGTCGGGCGTGGGAAAAAAGTGAAAGGGCTCGGGCCGGGTCGGGCTCAGGTTGGATCTGGTTCTATCAGGCTCAGGTCGTGTTTCATTTGCAGACCTGAGCAGGCCTTTACTGCCAACCCCCCAGAAGATCCAGTTCTTTATCATTACTGAATAATGCATTTCATTTTCTCTTTCTTTGACTGTATTTTTATGGCATTAGTCACATTAAAAATTAAAAAGCTTCCCCGATTAGTGGTTCTGCAACACGCAATGCATGTGCCCGAACAATGGTTACATGAGTTGAAACTTAAATTTTCCTACATAAGGGAGAAATATATGGTGTGAGTTTGAAGTTTTCCTTGGACTCCGTTAGTATTCTGGGGTAGATCCCATCAGGCCCTGGGGACTTATCTACCTTAATGCTTTGCAAGACACCCAACACCTCCTCTTTTTTGATAATGAGATGACTGAGACTATCTACACTCCCTTCTCTAGGCTCATCATCCACCAAGTCCTTCTCTTTGGTGAATACTGATGCAAAGTACTCATTTAGTACCTTGCCCATTTCCTCTGGCTCCACATATAGATTCCCTTCTCTGTCCTTGAGCGGGCCAATCCTTTCCCTAGTTACCCTCTTGCTCCTTATATATGTATAAAAAGGCTTGGGATTATCCTTAATCCTATTTGCCAATGACTTTTCATGACCCCTTTTAGCCCTCCTGACTCCTTGCTTAAGTTCCTTTCTACTGTCTTTATATTCCTCAAGGGATTCGTCTGTTCCTAGCCTTCCAGCCCTTACCAATGCTTCCTTTTTGTTTTTGACTAGGCTCACAATATCCCACGTTATCCAAGGTTCCTGAAACTTGCCAAACTTATCCTTCTTCCTCACAGGAACATGCTGGTCCTGGATTCTAATTAACTGACATTTGAAAGACTCCCACATGTCAGATGTTGATTTACCCTCAAACAGTCACCCCCAATCTAAATTCTTCAGTTCCTGCCTAATATTGTTATAATTAGCCTTCCCCCAATTTAGCACCTTCACCCGAGGACTACTCTTTTCCTTATCCACAAGTACCTTAAAACTTATGGAATTATGGTCACTGTTCCCGAAATGCTCCCCTACCGAAACGTCGACCACCTGGCCGGGCTCATTCCCCAATACCAGGTCCAGTACGGCCCCATCCCTAGTTGGACTATCTACATATTGTTTCAAGAAGCTCTCCTGGATGCTGCTTACAAATTCTGCCCCATCTAAGCCCCTAGTACTAAATGAGTCCCAGTCAATATAGGGGAAGTTAAAATCACCCACCACCACAACCCTGTTACCTTTACATCTTTCCAAAATCTGTCTACATATCTGCTCCTCTACCTCCCGCTGTCTGTTGGGAGGCCTGTAGAAAACCCCCAACATTGTGACTGCACCCTTCCTATTCCTGAGCTCCACCCATATTGCCTCGCTGCACGACCCTTCCGAGGTGTCCTCCTGCAGTACAGCTGTGATATCCTCCTTAACAAGTAATGCAACTCCCCCACCCCTTTTACATCCCCTCTATCCTGCCTGAAGCTTCTAAATCCTGGAACACTTAGCTGCCAATCCTGTCCTTCCCTCAACCAAGTCTCTGTAATAGCAACAACATCATAGTTCCAAGTACTAATCCAAGCTCTAAGTTCATCTGCGTTACCTGTTATACTTCTCGCATTGAAACAAATGTACTTCAGACCACCAGTCCCACTGTGCTCCGCAATATCTCCCTGCCTGCTCTTCCTCATAGTCTTACTGGCCTTATTTACTAGTTCCCCTTCATTTATTTCACTTGCTGTCCTACTGCTCTGGTTCCCACCCCCCTGCCACACTAGTTTAAACCCTCCCGAGTGATGCTAGCAAACCTCGCAGCCAGGATATTTGTGCCCCTCCAGTTTAGATGTAACCCGTCCTTCTTGTACAGGTCCCATCTGTCCCTAAAGAGATCGCAATGGTCCAGATATCTGAAGCCCTCCCTTCTACATCAGCTGTTCAGCCACGTGTTTAGCTGCACTATCTTCCTATTTCTAGCCTCACTGGCACGTGGCACAGGGAGTAATCCCGAGTTTACAACCCTGTATCTCTGCCTTTTCCCATATGGCAGGCAGCTCACTACTGGTGTGTAATTAACCCACCTTGTTGGACTCTTGAGTGCCCTTTTTGCATCTGAAAAGAAAATGTGTGAGGCACCATTGACCATCTCAGCCCCCCATTCCCTAATAACATTAAATTGTGTAATTAATCCAACTGTAACAACTGCCTTGTGAATTTGAACTCATGAGCCCCTTGAGACTACCACAGATAAGACCTGAAGAGTGACACATTGAAGCACCTTCACCAACCACGGCTTCAGTGGAGCAGATCACTGAACAGTTAAAAGGAATGTTCAAGCTCCTCACCCAGTCAGGGAGAGTCTTACAACTCAAGTTGTCCAAGATTATTCTGCCCTGCTGCACCTTATGCAATTTTGCACTACAAAGGGCTATTGTCACAAAACAGATAGAAGAGTGGTAGCTTTAACTAATGGCAGAAGAGGAAGGGGTGACTGCAGAATAAACTGATCATACAAGAAGAATCTTAAGGCCAATTCTAATAGACAATACGTTTAGTTAAAGTACTAAATCACCAATTTACAACAGTTATCTGCACATGTTTCCCATCCCTGAGGAAAAATAGAATTCCCTTATTGCCCTCAGCCTTACTTCAGGACACAATAAATACAGAATCACAGAATTGTTACAGCACAGAAGGAGGCCATTCCGCCTATCGTGTCTGCACCAGCTCTCCAAATCACCTCATGCCATTCTCTTGCCTTCTCCCCGTAACCCTGCACATTCGTCCTTTCCAGATAACAGTCTAATTCCCTTTTGAAGGCCTCGATTGAACCTGCCTCCACCACACTCTCAGGCATCGCATTCCAGATTCTAATCACTTGCTGCATGAAGAAGTTTTTCCTCATGTCGCTTTTGCTTCCCTTGCCAATCACTTTAAATCTGTGCCCTCTTGTTCTCGATCCTTTCACGAGTGGGGAAAGTTTTTCCCTACCCACTCTGACCAGACCCCTCATGATTTTGAATACCTCTATCAAATCTCCTCTCAGCCTTCTCTTCTCCAATGAAACAGTCCCAACTTCTCCAATCTATCTTCATACCTGAATTCCTCATCCCTGGAACCATTCTCATGAATCTTTTCTGTACAATCTCCAATGCCCTCACATCTTTCCTAAAGTGCGGTGCCCAGAACTGGATGCAATACTCCATTTGAAGCCGAACTAGTGTCTTATACAAGTTCAACATAACTTCCTTGCTCTTGTACTCTATGCTCCTATTAAGAAAGCCTATGATACTGTTTGCTTTATTAACTGCGCTCTCAATCTGTCCTGCCACCTTCAATGACATATGCACATGTACACCAGGTCCCTCCGTTCCTGCACCCTCTTAAGAGTTGTACCCTTTATGTTATATTGTCTCTCTATGTCCTTGCTACCAAAATTAATCACTTCACATTTCTCCGCATTTAACTTCATCTGCCACTTGTCTGCCCATTACACCAACTTGTCTATGTCCTTTTGAAGTTTTATACTATCCTCTTCAAAGTTTACAAATTATTCCAAGTTTCGTGTCATCCGCAGGTTTGAAATTATGCCCTGTACACCAAGGTTTAGGTCATTAATATTTATCAGGAACAGCAAGGGTCCCAACACAGATTCCTGGGGAACTCCACTACAAACCTTCCTCCAGTATGAAGAACATCCATTAACCACTACTCTCTGTTTCCTGCCACTGCTATGGTCCCATTTATTCCATCAGCTATAACATTGCTCACAAGTCTGTTGTGCAGCATTGTATCAAACACCTTTTGGAAATCCATGTACACCACATCAACAGCATTACCCTCATCAACCCTCTCTGTTACTTCTTCAAAAAATTCCAGCAAGTTAGTTAAACACGATTTTACCTTGACAATTCCATGCTGGCATTCCTTAATTAACCCTCATTTGTCCATGTGACAATTAATTTGGTCTCAAATTATATTTTCTAGAAGTTTCCCACCACCAAAGCTAAACTAACTATCCTGTAGTTGCTGGGCTTATCTTTCCCTCCTTTTTTTGAACAAGGGTGAAGCATTTGCAATTCTCCAGTCCTCTGGCACTACTCCTGAGTCTAAGAAAGACTGGAAAATTATGGCCAGTCTCTCCACAATTACCACTCTCACTTCCCTCAGTATCCTTGGATGCATCTCATCCAGCCCTGGTGCCTTATCAACTTTAAGTATAGACAGTCAATCTAATATCTCCTCCTTATCAAACCAGGCTGAATATAGAAGGTTCAGAGGTGAGGTGAAAAGACAAATAAGAAAAGCAAAGAGAGAGTATGAAAAGAGACTGGCAGCTAACATAAAAGGAAATCCCAGGCCTCTGAATTACTGGTCCAATAAAATGATCTCGACACTACCCCAAGAGTGTGTGGTGCAGATACGTTGGTGCATTTTATACTGGTGCTTTCTCCTTGTGAAAATGTATGGTGTGTGAGTGTGTGCCATCTATTTGCTATCCATGTTCTCCTTCCCAGTGGGAGAACAGGATGGGTTGAGGTTTAGTGGTTCACAAAGAGTTCCCGCCACTGACTAACTGAACGCCCCCTCCCTGGTGCTCGATACTGTCAGAATGAATATTGAGGGTGTTGTGAGATGCTCAGCTCAGGGTAGTTTGCCACCTCCTCTTCCTCGAAGAGGAACATGTTTTAGCATGTTGATCTCTGAGACACCCTTGAAACAGAGCTTACATAGCAAAGCATTCTATTGTGTTGTGGTGCCATCCTGCAGAAAATGCCTGAGTTTGAAAGAGTGAATGATTGAATGAGTAGATTTTAACAGATCAAAGCCATTGATTTCCCCTCCCTCGCTCTTTTTACTGTCTCCATGCCCAAACCTCAAGGGTTTTCTTTTCATAATAAGTCAAACATTGTAGATTGTATTACCCAACCACCCATATCTGTGCATGTTGTTATGATAGAAGAGAGACAGACATTGGAATGAGGAAGATTAGAGATATGTGTTATCCAAATGCCCAGCATATCAACCATCTGATGTGGGTCCATAAATATGAACCATGTAGGTCACATGTATTAATAGTATACTTGCTGTTCATAGCTTGCAAAGCAAGAACAGTGGTATGACTGCAACAAGGAGTACCTGACAAAAACATGCCCATACCCGTGCATTAGCAAAATAGCTGTCATGTTCCTGTCCATGCTTTGCAAAACAATATTATAAAAGTTGACAAAATCTGAGCACATTTACTTGACAAAGAAAAAGGGATTTGAATTTATATACTGGCCTTCATTCTCTCAGGGTGTCTGAAAAGGTTCAGGTTGAATCAATAGCACAGAATTTCCCATGTCAACAATAGGCGATTTTGATGACAAATGCCATAAATTAGATGGTTATGCACATCAATCCTCCAGTGGTGAATAGATGCTGAATTTTACTGGAGATCTAATTTGAATTTGCTTCAGTGTGGATAATGGTGAATCAGAAGCATCACAGCTAATAAAGGGATATGAAAAGATATGATAACGGCCAATTTTACTTTTCATTATATGGAGCTGAATTTATTTTAATTATGCATACTGAATTATATTAAAGCAGCACCAGAATCTACAGGTTTGAACAAATTGATCGCCAGGTTCATTTCTTTAAAAAAACCCTACTTAGGATTGTAATTTTCTTCACTTTGTTCAATTAAAGAAAAAAAAAGTGGGAATGTTTAGGCTTGCTGGGTCTGCATTCATCTATTTGGTTTTATTGTCATTGAGTAATTGTGCATTTAATTTGAGCTGTAAAGTCAATTGGAATCTCTATTTTTGTTACTGGACATTGGGCAGGAACAGGAATACAAGTGGCAGGAAGCCTTTGCCATGAATGGTCCCCGGCAATGAGGTAAGTCTCAGGTACAGGAATTCAACAGGGGGAAAGCCCAGGGAAAGAGAGGCCAAAGGTTTCCTCGTGGACCCGGTTGAGAGCTGCTGCACCTTCCGTCCATCAAGGAAAATACATTAATTCTTAATTTTTGGGGCCATTTTTGGCTGTGGCTGCTGTTACTGGAGTTTCTTTTCTGCCGCGGAGTGCCACCATTACTTCCCTACTCAGGCCTCAGATTAGGCCCCGATAATGTCATCAGAGCATTTAAAGAGGAACCTTCCAGCTTGGGCAGGTGTTCTTGTTGCCTGCAATTTATGAAGAGTAGTCACTGTTGTGAAATGTAGGGAAACGTAACAGCCGATTTATGCACAGCAAGATCCCACAAACAGCAGTGAGATAAATGATGAATTAAATAGAACTCACCCATTCTTCTTTGGCCTTTACACCCACCTGAAAGAGCAAACTGGATCACGAGTTTACTGTCTCATCCAAAAGACAGCACTTCCAACAGTGCAGCAATCTCCAGATACTGCAGTGGATTATCAGTCAAGGTTAGCCACTCATGACCTATTGGCTCAGATTTGAGACTGTTATCATCGAGCCAAGGCTGAGACCCAATATTAACTCCTTTAGCTAAGAATGCACCAACTAACGAACCTGGCAGTTAAGCACCTTCCTGTGCTACCATCTTCTTTGGCCTCCTTGTCTCGAGAGACAATGGGTTAAGCACCTAGAGGTGGTCAGTGGTTTGTGAAGCAGCGCCTGGAGTGGCTATAAAGGCCAATTCTAGAGTGACAGACTCTTCCATAGGTGCTGCAGATAAAATTGGTTGTTGGGGCTGTTACACAGTTGGCTCTCCCCTTCCGCTACTGTCTTTTTTCCTGCCAACTGCTAAGTCTCTTCGACTCGCCACACTTTAGCCCCGCCTTTATGGCTACCGACCAGCTCTGGCGATCACTGACAACTGACTCCCACGACTTGTGATCAATGTCACAGAGCTTCATGTTGCATTTGCAGACGTCTTTAAAGCGGAGATACGAATGGCCGGTGGGTCTGATACCAGTGACGAGCTCACTGTACAATATGTCCTTGGGGATTCTGCCATCTTCCATGCGGCTCCCATGGTCAAGCCATCTCAGGCACTGCTGGCTCAGTAGGGTGTATATGCTGGGGATATTGGCCACCTTGAGGACTTCTGTGTTGGAGATATGGTCCTGCCACCTGATGCCAAGGATTCTCCGGAGGCAGCGAAGATGGAATGAATTGAGACATCGCTCTTGGCTGACATACATTGTCCAGGCCTCGCTGCTGTAGAGCAAGGTACTGAGGACACAGGCTTGATACACTCAGACTTTTGTGTTCCGTGTCAGTGCGCCATTTTCCCACAGTCTCTTGGCCAATCTGGACATTGAAGTGGAAGCCTTTCCCATGCGCTTGTTGATTTCTGCATCTAGAGACAGGTTACTGGTGATAGTTGAGCCTAGGTAGGTGAACTCTTGAACCACTTCCAGAGCGTGGTTGCCGATATTGATGGATGGAGCATTTCTGACGTCCTGACCCATGATGTTCATTTCCTTGAGGCTGATGGTTAGGACAAATTCATTGCAGGCAGCCGCAATCCTGTGGATGAGTCTCTGCAGACACTCTTCAGTGTGAGATGTTAATGCAGCATCGTCAGCAAAGAAGAGTTCCCTGATGAGGACTTTCCGTACTTTGGTCTTTGCTCTAAGATGGGCAAGGTTGAACAACCTGCCACCTGATCTTGTGTGGAGGAAAATTCCTTCTTCTGAAGACTTGAACGCATGTGAGAGCAGTGGGGAGAAAAAGATTCCAAACAGTGTAGGTGCGAGAACACAGACCTGTTTCATGCCACTCAGGAATGAGGTGATGATACTTAGTAGCTTCGGTGGACATCCGATCTTTTCTAGTAGTCTGAAGAGACCACGTCTGCTGACGAGGTCAAAGGCTTTGGTGAGATCAATGAAAGCAATGTAGAGGGGCATCTGTTGTTCGTGGCATTTCTCCTGTAGCTGGCGAAGGGAGAACGGCATGTCAATGATGGATCTCTCTGCTCGAAAGCCGCACTGTGCCTCAGGGTAGACATGCTCAGCCAGCTTCTGGAGTCTGTTTAAAGCGACTCGAGCAAAGACTTTCCCCACTATGCTGAGCAGGGAGATTCCACGGTAGTTGTTGCAGTCACTGCGGTCACCCTTGTTCTTATAGAGGGTGATGATATTGGCATCGCGCATGTCCTGTGGTACGGCTCCCTCGTCCCAGCACAGGCAAAGCAGTTCGTAGAGTGCTGAGAGTATAGCAGGCTTGGCACTCGATTATTTCAGGGGTAATGCCGTCCTTCCCTGGGGCTTTTCCGCTGGCTAGAGAATCAATGGCATCACTGAGTTCCGATTTTGTTGGCTGTACGTCCAGCTCATCCATGACTGGCAGAGACTGGGCTACATTGAGGGCAGTCTCAGTGACAACATTTTCCCTGGAGTACAGTTCTAGGTAGTGCTCCACCCAGCGGTCCATTTGCTTGCGTTGGTCAGTGATTGTGTCCCTTGATTTAGCTTTGAGGGGGGCGATCTTCATGATGGTTCTACCATCACTGTGAGGTAAATTCAAAAGAAGGAATGTTGTTCTTCTATTTGTTTTAGCTCAACAAGGAGAGGGCTACTAGTTGTGGGGAATAGAACCCATAGAGTCCTAGGGTTGAATTTTACCAGCCAAATGAATCCGGGTGGGAGGCAGGATAAGTGATAAAATTGTAGCGGAAGGCGTGGGAGGGAAGCCCAATGCCTTTGTGTCGCAACCAAATATTAAGATAGGCAGCTAGGCTGATGGGAGGAGGTTGTGCTAGAAAGAGGCGGGAAGGTAATTAAGCTGATTAAATAGGCAATTAACTGATTTTACCAGGTTTTTCTAATTTTTCTATGGGCGCATGGGAACAATGGCGCTTCAGAGCTTTGCCAACTATAACTAGGCAGAGACTTAGCAGCATGTCAGTGTTGGCTGCAGTTGGCAAAGAGGGAGGAACTGGTTGGACAGCAGAAGTAGCAATCAGGAGCAGATGCTGACTTGCCTAGCACACACTTATGTGCCCTCTCAGACTTGACACTGGTATCTACAGAGCAAAGGGCATGGTAGGCCCTGAGATCTGAGTGTGGCTATTTGCGATGGGCCTCATTCACTCATTCTTTGAGACCTCCAGTGAGGAAGAGCATCAGAGAGGAGAGAGCTGCGGCCACAGGAAGCAGCCAGCAGAGGGGCACCAGGATCAGGAACCTGAAAGGGGGTAGGGAGGAGGGCACAGAGGAGCACATAACCAGCCACTTGAGCGCAGATGACAATACCCCCAGGGAGGGTCTACCATCGGAGGCACAATCTCCCACAAATGTTGAAGCAGCAGTGTTGTCGAAGACTGTGCCGCTACAGACAAACTATTACCAAACTGTGTGCCATGATGGGTGGATAAGCTGAGCCTTATTGGGGGGCAGGGCACCCAATGCCTATTTTGTTGAAGATCACCGTGGTGCTGAATTTCTACACCTCTGGATTTTCAGGCATCCTCTGGGGATATCTGTGGGATCTCCATGAACTGTGGCAGCTCATCGCTACATAAAAATGGTCACCAATGCCATGTTTGAGAGGGCTAGCCATTACGTGCACGTTCACACTGTTCTGGACAGTCAGGCTAAGAAGGCTGTAGGATTTGGGGCCATTGCTGCTGAGGTGAGAGTGACTGCCCTTGACATGAAGGCAGCATTTGACCGAGTATGGCATCAAGGAGCCCTAGCAAAACTGGAGTCAATGGGAATCAGGGTGAAAACTCTCTGCTGGTTGGTGTCATACCTAGCACAAAGGAATATGGTTGTGGTTGTTTGAGGTCAATCATCTCAGTGACATCACTGCAAGAGTTCCTCAGGGTAGTGTTTCTAGGCCCAACCATCTTCAGCTGCTTCAATGATCTTCCTTCCATCATAAGGTCAGATTTGGGGATGTTTGCTGATGATTGCACAGTGTTCAGCACCATTCACAATTCCTCAGATACTGAAGCAGCACGTGTCCAGATGCAATATCCAGGACAACATCCAGGCTTGGGCTGATAAGTGGCAAGTAGCATTTGCACCACACAGGTGCCAGGCAATGACCATCTCAAACAATAGAATATCTAACTATTTTCGCTTGATGTTCAATGGCATTATCATCGCTGGATCCCCCACTATCAACTGTGGGCTACCATTGACCAAAAACTGAACTGGACAGCCACATAAATACTGTGGCTACAAGAGAAGGTCAGAGGCTGGGAATTCTGCAGTGAGTAACTCACCTCCTGACTCCCCAAAGCCTGTCCACCATCTACAAGGCACAAGTCAGGAGTGTGATTGAATACTATTCACTTGCCTGGAAGGATGCAGCTCCAACAACACTCAAGAAGCTCGACACCATCGAGGACAAAGCAGCCCGCTTGATTGGCATGCCATCCATCACCTTCAACATTCACTCCCTTCACCATCGACACACAATGACAGTAGTGTGTACCATCTACAAGATGCACTGCAGCAACTCACCAAGGCTCCTTTGATAGCACCTTCGAAACCCATGACCCAACCACCTAGAAGAACAATGACAGCAGATGCATGGGAACACCACCACCTGCAAGTTCCCCTCCAAGCCACACACCATCCTGACTTGGAACTATATCACTGTCGCTTGGTCAAAATCCTAGAACTCCCCTCCTAACATCACTGTGGGTGTACCTACACCCCAAGGGCTGCAGCAGTTCAAGAAAGCAGCTCACCCCACCTTCTCAAGGGAAATTAGGGATGAGCAATAAATGCTGGCCTAGCCAGTGACAGCCACATCCCTTGAATGAATAAAGAAAAATTCCCCCAGGTGTAAGGTGTTATGGTGTCATTCACTGCACACATGTGGCCATCAAGGCTGACATAAACCAAGCAGCGACCTTCATCAACAGGACGGGCTTCAACTTGCTCAAATTACAATTGGTCTGTATTCTCTGCTAGCAGATCTTTAGGGCTGCGCAAGCTTCCCAGGAAGCTCTTGTGATGCCTACATACTAAGGCAGTCCAGGTGCCCAATCTTTTCAGGCCCCTGTGTGCATTCAAGGATGGGTACTGGGTGATAAAGGCTACCCACTGAAGAGATGGCTACTTTTGCTTTGAGCAACCCAAGCACAGATGCAGAGAAGAGATACAACAGCTGCCACGGGAAAACTTGAGTGACCATCGAGTGAGCCATAGGCCTTCCAAAGATGTGCTTCAGATGCCTGGATAGATCTGGTGAGGCCCAGCAAGCATCTCATGTATTCTGCAGGAGTGCTGTGCTCTGCACAACCTAGCGCTACAGAGGGGAGAACCTTTGAACAATGAGGACTTCCTGGAGTGCGATGCCTCCTCTGATGATGAGGATATGGAAGGGTATGGTGATCAGGCACAACAGGATGAATATCCTGTGGGACAGCCGGCAAGGCGCAATGAGGTACGCACAAGGGAGGCTCACGCTGCGCTAATACAAGCATTTTTCACATGAGCCTTACTTACACATCCAGACAATCAAATAAATCTTCCACCTTCCACAGACCTGTTGTCGTTCCCTTGATTGCCCTTACCAATTCCCTGGAGCTGTCAACACATGAGGCAATAGCATTGGAAATGCGTGACCTCACTCGGTGTGCTCCTTCCCATCACACCCTTTGTGGGAGCCAGAGAACTATTAATGGCCCAGTAGCATTTAAAAAAATAAAGGATTCTTTCAGTGGTGCTCAATATCACAATTCATATAAGACAAGAGCACATCAAGGTGACACTAACATCAGGATCTCGCCCCGTGACAGCCATGTGCAGCTATCTGGTGTTTTTCACATGCTTCCGGGTGCTTCGATGTGGTGCTCCCACTGTGATGTCAGCTGAGGTGGAGGCAGGCTGCTGACCTTTCTGCTCCGTGGCTCTTGATGACCGTGCCTGATGAGGCCTGGAGGGCCCGGCATAATGAGGGTCTCCTACACAGGTGCAGGAGCCCTGTCTGTCTTTGCGGCTTCGTGAGGCGCTGGTGTCATCAGAGGGGCTGAGGAGCCACTGTCCACACCAGGAGCACCCTGAGAGGAGCTCCCAGATGCTGCAGACAGCTTCTCCACCACCCTTTCAGGGCACACTTGGCCCTCCCTGCTCACTTGAGGAATACGCGGATTCAGGTGTCTCAACCCCCTCTTGTCCAGCCATTGCTCCACAGAACTCATGGATGTGGTGATGGCATGCACATCTTTGTGCATCTCCAGCATCCACTGGGTGGTCTGCTGGATATGGCTCTCCATGAGGGTCGCCATGGTACGTAAATGGAGGTGTGGTACAACAGCAACTTGTATTTATAAAGCACCTTTAGCATAATAAAATGTCCCAAGGTTACGTAAGGAGATATTAGGGCAGATGACCAAACGTTTGGTCGAAGAGTTAAGTTTTAAGGAGGGTTTTAAAGGAGGAAAGTGAGGTAGAGATGTGGAGAGGTGAAGTCAAGGTATTCCATAGCTTAGGTCCTATGCAGTTGAAGGCATGGCTACCAGTAGTGAAGAGATTAAAATCAGGAAAGTTCAAAAGGGCAGAATTAGAGGAGTGCAGATATCTCGCAGGATTGTGGGGCTGGAGGAGATTACAGAGAAAGGAAGCAGCAAAGCCATGGAGGGATTTGCAAACAAGGATGAGAATTTTAATATCAAGATGTTGCTTACCCAGGAGCAAGTGTAGGTCAGCAAGCACATTTTTTTTTTATTTGTTCCTGAGATGTGAGCGTCACTGGCAAGGCCAGCATTTGTTGCCCAACCTTAATTTCCTTAATGAAGGTGGTGGTGAGCTACCTCCTTGGACCGCGGTAGTCCATCTGATGTAGGTACACCCACAGTGCTGTTAGAGAGGAAGTTCCAGGTTTTTGACCCAGTGACAGTGAAGGAATGACGATATAGTTCCAAGTCAGGATGGTGTGTAGCTTGGAGGGGAGCTTTCAGATGGTGGGGTTCCCATGCGTCTGCTTCCTTGTCCTTCTAGGAGATAGAGGTTCTGGGTTTGCGAGGTGTTGTTGAAGGAGCCTTGGCCAATTGCTGCAGTGCATCTTGTAGATGGTAAGCACTGCTGCCACTGTGCACTGATGGTGGAGGGAGTGAATGTAGAAAGTGGTAGATGGGGTGCCGAGCTGGGTGATGGGTGGACGGGATTTGGTGCGAGTTAGGACATGGCAGCAGAGCTTTGGATGACCTCAGGCTTACAGAGAGTAGAATGTCGGAGACCTGCCAGAAGTGCATTAGTATAATCAAGTCTAGAGGTAACAAGGAATAGATGAGAATTTCAGCAGTTGATGAGCTGAGGTGATGGCGACGTCATATGATGTTTCAGAGGTAGAAATAGGCAGCGTTAGTGACGGCTTTTATATGTGGTTGGGAGCTCATCTCGGGGTCAAGTATGACTGAAGTTGCGAACAGTCTAGTTCAGCCACAGGCAACTGTCAAGTAGAGGGATGGAGTAGGTACAGTTAAACCATGGTCTATTTGAATGGTGGAGCAGGCTCAAGGGGCTGAATGGCCTACTCCTGTTCCTAAGTTTCAATGTTCTGAATATTTAATTAGAAGACATTTCTTATATATTTGAAGAGTTCAGATGATGTTACAAATAGAGTATGTTACAATCTTGGATACATTTCCCACACTTTTTAAAAAAATTTATGCTATAAACAGATTTTTTATCAACTGTGATGCTTTATGATATCATCATGCCCAAAGTATTGATAGCTGAGGTTGTTTCATGAGCCCTTGGGGCTTTACATTAAAGGTATGCATTTGAATAGCAAAGCAAAGTGTTTGCACCCTCCTCCTGTGTTCCTGAATGAGTGCTGAGTACCAGTGTAATAGGTGTTAATAGTGCCATCTGGTGACTGATTTCAATTACTACACCTTGCTTCATCTAATTCCTTTTCGTAATCTTTGCAAGGACAGTGTCTTTACTAAAATTTTATTTCAAAAACTAATGATTGCAAACAGATTACAAATTCATTCAGGAAAGTGGGAAAACCATTTAATAATTCATGCTCGAGGTATCAATGCTTAAGAATAAAATCCTGAAGAAAAATGCTAATTAGCTTTCCTCATTGACATGCATACTATCAGCGTGGTGAGCTGAATTTTACCAGCCCCTCGACGCCATGGGTCGCGGCAGTGGGCCTGGTAAAATTCTGCGGGGAGAGGCTCACCTCGACCCCTGATGCCGTGAAAGGCCCGCCGCATATTACCATATTGCCTCTCAGCCAGCAAGCCCAGACTGCTGCTGCCCAAACCCAGATGCTGCAGTCTGAAGCCAGGCCTTCAAGGCCCAGAGCTGCTCGAGGGCATCCTGCAAGACATTTGCAGTTCCCCCCTCTAAAAGTCAGCAATCTTCCACCAGCCATGCTGCAGCAACTGGGGTAGCATTGCATAGGAGCATTAGGACAGGCAAAGGCACCCGCAAGACAGGCATGAAGGGATTGCACAAGGGTAAATTGCTCATGTTGTTTGTATAATTGCATGTGTTGTTACATAAAGATGTTGTGTGAAGATTTTTGCTGGTGGTTTTTATTGTTGGATGCTGGCCAATAGGATGATCTGATGGGGCATCTAGATACGAACATACTAATTAGGAGCAGGAGTAGGACATTCTGCCCCTTCAAGCCTGCTCTGCCATTTAATAAGATCATGGCTGATCTGATTGTGGCCTCAACTCCACTTTCCCACCTACCCCCGATACCCTTTGATTCCCTTGTTAGTAAAGAATATATCTACCTCTGCCTTAAAAATATTCAATTGCCTTGTCTCCACTGCTTTTTGGGGAAGGGAGTTCCAAAGACTCACAAACCTCTGAGAGAAAAAAATTCTCCTCATCTCTGTCTTAAACGACCCCTTATTTTTAAACTATATCCCCTACTTCTAGTCTCTCCCACAAGGGGAAACATCCTTTCAGCATCCAACCTGTCAATTCCCCTCAGGATCTTATATGTTTCAATAAGATCACCTCTCATTCTTCTAAACTCCAATGGATACAGACCCAACCTATCCAACCATTTTTATGAGATAGTCCCCCCATCCCAGCTATCAGTTAAGTGAACCTTCTCTGAACTACCTCTAACACATTTATATCCTTTCTTAAATAAGGAGAACAAAACTGTACACAGTACTCCACATGTGGTCTCACCAATACCCTATACGACTGTAGCAAAACATTCCTACTTTTATATTCCATTCCCCTTGCAATAAATGACAATATTCCATTTGCCTTCCTAATCAATTGCTGTATGTGCATATCAACAATTTGTGATTCATGGATGTAACAATAGGGAATGGTGGGTCCATGTTGGTCTAGGGAAGTTGCAAAAATCAAATCGCAAAGTGATAATCCTCTCTTTCATAGCCTGTGTGGAGTCCAGAATGCCTCCTCCCTACTTCCTGCTATCCCACTTTCTCCTCCCTCTACACACAGCTTCCCCTCTCTGCATCCACTGATCTATTTCCATCGTTGCAAATCATGGTTGCACAATATTGCACAACTATTTGCGACTTCTCAGATACTGAAGCAGCCTGTGTCCAGATGCAGCAAGACCTGGACAACACCTAGGCTTGGGCTGATAAGTAGCAAGTAGCACTCACGCCACACAAGTGCCAGGCAATGACAATCTCAAACAAGAGAGAATCTAACCATCTCTCTTGACGTTCAATGGCATTACTATCACTGAATCCCCCACTATAAACATTCTAGGGGTTACCATTGACCAGAAACTGAACTGGATCAGCCACATAAATGCTGTGGCTACAAGAGCAGGTCAGAGGCTAGGAATTGTGCGGCGACAAACTCAGCTCCTGTCTCCCCAATGCCTGTCCACCATCTACAAGGCACAAGTCAGGAGTGTGATGGAATACTCTTCACTTGCCTAGATGGGTGCAGCTCCAACAACACTTAGGAAGCTTAACACCATCCAGGACAAAGCAGCTATCTTGTTTAGCAACAAAAACAAGAAATGTTTTTTATTACACATACCTGCCCATTTACCTCCTCTCTCCTCACTATCCCAGGCCCCAAACACTCCTTTCAGGTGAAGCAGCGATTTACTTGTACTTCTTTCAATGTAGTATACTGTATTCGCTGCTCACAGTGTGGTCTCCTCTACATTGGGGAGACCAAGTGCAGACTGGGTGACCGCTTTGCGGAACATCTCCGCTCAGTCCGCAAGCAGGACCCTGAGCTTCCGGTTGCTTGCCATTTCAACACTCCCCCCTGCTCTCATGCCCACATCTCTGTCCTGGGATTGCTGCAGTGTTCCAGTGAACATCAACGCAAGCTCGAGGAACAGCATCTCATCTACCGATTAGGCACACTACAGCCTGCCGGACTGAACATTGAGTTCAATAATTTCAGAGCATGACAGCCCCCCACTTTACTTTCATTTTTAGTCATTTTTAGTTATTTTTTCTTCCTTTTTTTTTTTGCATTCCTTTTAACATTTTTTACAATCTTTTTTTGCATTTATTTCATTTCATCTTAGTTTGTTCAGTTTGCTTACCCACTGTTTTTTTCAGGTTGTTTTTCTTCAGGTTTGCACTTGCTGATGTTCAATATTCAGTATATTCACACCTAATCTGTACTAATGCTTTGTCTTTCAACACACCATTAACATATTGTTTGCCTTTGCTCCGTGAACTTTTGGTCAGCTATGTGGCCTGGTCCAATCTGCACCTTCTCCTTTGTTATCTCTTGCCCAACCCCCACCTCACTTGTTTATAATCTGTGACTTCTCTAATATTTGTCAGTTCCGAAGAAGGGTCACTGACCCGAAACGTTAACTCTGCTTCTCTTTCCACAGATGCTGCCAGACCTGCTGAGTGAATCCAGCATTTCTTGTTTTTGTTTCAGATTTCCAGCATCCGCAGTATTTTGCTTTTATCTTGTTTAGCACCCCAGCCACCACCTTCAACATTCACTCCCTGTACCATCGACGCACAGTGGCAGCAGTGTGTACCGTCTACAAGATGCACTGCATCAACTCACCAAGGCTCCTTTGTCAGCACTTTCCAAACCCGTGACCTCTACCACCTGGAAGGATAAGGGCAGCAGATGCATGGGAACACCACCACCTGCAAATTCCCCTCCAAGCCACACACCATCCTGACTTGCAACTATATTGATGTTCCTTCACTGTCGCTGGATCAAAATCCTGGAATTCCCTTCCTAAGAGCACTGTTGGTGTACCTACACCCCAAGGACTGCAGTGGTTCAAGAAAGCAGCTCACCACCACCTTCTCAAGGGCAATTAGGGATGGGCAATAAATGCAGGCTTAGCCAGCGATGCCCATGTCCCAGAAACCAATAAAAAAGGAGGCACTGCGAGCACAGCCCCCAAACCTGGATCAGGTATTTCCAACTGTAAGCACCATCTCTCAAAACCCCACTCCGAAAACACTCCATACTGCTTCCACAAACTCAGTCTAAGCAAATATAATTCAAGAAAAAACCCTACCTGCAAGTTGCTACCTGGCCCTTTAAATAACGCTTGTGTTGGGTCCATCTCGCAACTCAGTTCTTGTTTTTTTACCAAGTGACGCACAAATCCATTCCCTGCGTGATCCACATTAGGCATTCTGCATGACATTAGCCAGGAGGGCTGTGTGACGTCAGGCTATTGCTTCTGAGGATTCTGGAACACGCTGGGGGCGTTCCATCCTCGGCGCCACCAAAAGTGGATGGCAGCACTGCGCGTTCCAGCAAAAGAGCACTAGGCGAGAGGTGCACTATGGAAATGGAATTCATGCCCATTATCCTTATTCATGCTCACTTTTGCCAGTCTACATAATGTTTTATCAATAATAAATGCTGTGGCTTATACAACAGTATTTTTTAAATTCCCTTCAGATAATACAAAGTCTGAAGTTGTATATTCAAAGATCAAATTTTCAAATCTAAACAGATGATTCATAGCAACAACAACTTGCATTTATATAGCTATATTTATTACAAAGGTGCTGTATATTCTTATCGCACTTTTAATGTAGAAAAACATTGCAGAGACGAAACAGACGCTGAGCCGAAGAAGGAGATATTCGAGAGTCATGACCTACTGACTCAGAGTTGAAAATTGACATTCAAAACTATTTTGTGTTTCTAGTTCTCAACTCCTAATTATGACATGCTAAAACTCCAAAGCAAACCTGATTTTCAGACCTCAGCTAATTTGCATGCCACGATGCAAAGATGTATTGGCACAATGGCTGTTGGTTGACACCAATTTGCATAGACTCAAGTCCCTTTGGCAACCCTGATCCCTCAATAGATTTCTTGTAACATCTTAAGTTGGTATTTTGAAGGGACGCTGGTTGCATTGTTTACAAATCTCGATGAAGCCCTATTCTAGATCATTAAATGCACAAGCCTGTATTTTTCTGCATTATCCCATTCCAAATCAGATTAGCAGCAGAAAAGGTGGGAAAATCAGGCAGCCACCACAGTTGCACCCCCAGACTTCAATAGTCCTCCAACCCCAGCCCCCATTGAAAAGGCCATTGGCCACAACAGACAAGTGCCAGGGAAGAGGTGGTACTGTCCCTAGGCATCAGCAGGAGAGGGGGAATGGTCATCCTTGGATGGGTGCTGGAAAGCTCACTGATGCCCCAACTAGGGCAGAATTTCCATAGTGGATACATCTCCCTGATATTTAGGTTGAATTTCCTTTCTGGAGCCTGATGGAACAACTGACTTCCAAGGCCCTGTGCCATCCACTTCTTCTTCTGCTGCAGTGACAGTCCTGTTAATTTGTCTTTGTTGCAGCATTGGGCTCTCGCTTGCTGGTGGGGATCCCATCATGAGCCTGGCCTGCATGCATAATGACCCCTGACCCAGGAAGATGGGTTGGGGTCACGGTGAAGTCAGAAAATGGGCAGTATCCAACACCCATCCCCTCCTCCTACACGAGCAGGAAGAGGAGAATCCAGGTTATAGTGTGTACTCTGATATTTCAGAGCAGTATTGAGGGAGTGTGGCATTATTATAGGTGACATCTTTTGGATGAGATATTAATCCGAGGCCCTGTCTGATCAGGTGGATGCTAAAGTCCAATGGCGGTATTCAACGAAGAGCATGGGAGTTCTTCTGGTGTCCTGGCCAAGATTTATCCCTCAACCAGCACAACTGCAATGGATTAACTGATAATTTATCTCATTGCTCTATCTGGGACCTTGCAAAAATATTGGCTTCTGTGTTTGCCTACATAATGGCTGTTTTAGTTTTAGTTTTTAGTTTTAGTTTTTTAGTTTTAGAGATACAGCACTGAAATAGGCCCTTCGGCCCACTGAGTCTGTGCCGACCATCAACCACCCATTTTATACTAATCCTACACTAATTCCATATTCCTACCACATCCCCACCTGTCCCGATATTTCCCTACCACCTACCTATACTAGGGGCAATTTATAATGTCCAATTAACCTATCAACCAGCAAGTCTTTGGCATGTGGGAGGAAACCGGAGCACCCGGAGGAAACCCACGCAGACACAGGGAGAACTTGCAAACTCCACACAGGCAGTACCCAGAATTGAACCCGGGTCGCTGGAGCTGTGAGACTGTGGTGCTAACCACTGTGTCTGCATTTCAAAACTAATTCACTGCGGTGATGGGCATCCTGATGACATAAATGGTTCTATATAAATTCAAGTCCTTTCTTTTCTTTCCTTACTCAGTATTTGGAAGTTAAAAGATGCATTGCTTTGAATGTTACACTGTGAGTGTGGATTACTGTACACAAAACAGTCTCGACTGCATCATTAGATTAGATTTTCCAGACTTTCTTTAAACAGTTTATATTAAGAGGTCTGAGTGATTTTCTGTGGTAACATTTACAGATAATTAGACAGGCAGGTGCATATGGAGTCAAACAGCCTGCTGGGAGAGTACTTTAAATAAATGATAATGGCCAGACTTTTTATTCACTTATCACAGCAAGACAACATCTGGTTAATAATGCATAATGCTTCTACAAATAGGGGAAAGATTGAAGAATGGAAGAGGCAGCTAAACTCCCATGGGGCTGCTTTTAAGAACATGCCTAATGATAGTAGCTATCTAAAGTTTCCAGACTAACATACCTTAAATAATAAGAGCACAGTTCAGCCCAAGTGAAAATGTAACTCAGCTGTGAAACGGCTTTGCTCGGGTTGGGTACTTTAAAAATTGTTGTAATGCTTCATCTGTGCACCCCAGCATGAAGTTACCTAATCTTCCATCCAATCAGAGATGTTGTATGCATTTACTTTTGTATGTATGCTGTGTGCTTTCTACAGTGCACAAGTAGAATTCACAATGAGCAGCAATCTCACTTCATGTAGAGGGAGGGTTCATCAAATAATCGAAAACATCAAAGCAATATATTGGTGTTGCTTTTTACTCACGAGTGGGAAGGCAGCCTAGCGAGCAGCTGGCCTATGCAGGAGCAACATCAGGGAGTCTCAACCGATTTTTTAATGACCAGGCCTCATGACCATGCTGCTTGCCAACTTCCCGAGCAAGACAACCTGGAGGCTAATGGATAGCGGCTGCCCGGCGATTGAAATCTGGTGGATTGGAGGCCACAGTGGACCCAGGGGAATAGTCCCTGGCACAAGGTGAGTGCAATGAGGTTCTCACAGAGCGAAATCGTAGAAAGCCCCGGGCAGTGGAAGCCCAAGGTTTCCTTACAGAATGGGAAAATGTTTTTTCACTATTGTAATTTGGCCAAGTGAAATCCTTCTGCTGATAGTGTAACCTATATCTCTACGGTGTACATTGGCTCCCACATCCCTCTCATGGCAAAAACTGCAGTCCAGTGTACAGACTTCCTTTGGTATTTTGCAGTTGCATTGTTTCAATTTTCAATATGTGCAGAAAAATTAATTTTTCCAGTCACTTTGACGATGATAGTAACTCAAAGACATATTGGGAGCAGGGAGGTGGCGCAATATCCTGAGGGAATCCTGGAAACAAATTCTGCACATCTGTCTGTGGCCACCAAATTATTATATTTTTCTGGGTTCTGTATCCATTGCGCAGTAGTAGGCATGATGAGGACCTGCATAACACAATCCGAACTCCAGTGTTTAAAGGACCAATCCAAAGATGGAATTTGCAGGAACTTGAAGTTGGAAGCAACAGAGGAAGAACTTTCAGTATGGAATCAGGACAAATGTGGCAAACTGCTTTAATATTGCCTTGTTTGATGTGCTGCCTGGGGCTGTGAAGAGCTGGAGACAAGTACTCTTACCCAGTAATGGGAGGAAGAAACTTGCTGCTGACACAAAGGAAGCACGGCTGGAAGTATTCCAGGAAATGAGTATGTGGAGCATTGTGCCACACTCCTGATTTCAGAGCAGGAAGAACTTTATTGACCTAACCAGGTCTGGTGCACATTCACCTACATCCTGCTACATCACCCCCATCTCTTATGCTTTGCCTTGTCAAGCCTAGTCCATCACATCACTCCTCACACCTACATACATTGCAACCATCCTTCTCTTTCTGTGCACTTGCTCACATCCCCATCTATCCATCAAAAGCAAAATACTGCGGATGCTGGAATTATGAAATAAAACCATAAAATGGTGGAAATACTCAGCAGGTCAGGCAGCATCTGTGGAGAGAGAAACAGCGATTTACATTTACTTTTTTTCAATTTAGTACACTATATTCACTACACACAATGCAGTCAGCTCTATATTGGGAAGCCCAAAAGCAGACTGGATGATCGTTTTGTGGAACACCGCCATTCAGTCTGCAAGCACGTCCCTGGGCTCCCATTCACCTGTCATTTTAATTCTCCACCTTGTTCACACTCTGACCTTTCTGTCCTTGGCCTCCTGCATTGCTCTAATGAAGTCGAACATAAGTTTGAGGAGCAGCACTTCATCTTTTGATTAGGATTTTACAGCCTTCTGGAGTCAGCATTGAGTTCAACAATTTCAGACCATTCCTCTGACCCCATTTTGTTTCCTCTACTTTGCTGGTTGTCATTTTATTCTCTTGCTTTTCTCTTTTTTTTTGTTTTTGGACAGCAGCTGTTCATCATTCTGCCATTCAGACCTCCTTTAGACACATCTTTTGTTTCTTGTCCCATTACCACTCCCTTTGGCCTTGAACCACCAACCCTTTTGCATTAGACTCACTCATAGGTCTGCACAGGTTTCCCCTGTGGCAGGAGAAAAGAATGCAAAACAAGGGAGAGGGAGAGAACTGGAGGTGGGCCTCCACATATCTCAGTGAGTAAAATATGATCACCTTCATAATGATAAGTTGCAACATTCTTATCTTTCTAGTATTAATTCATATCTTTTATCCCCAACAGGGCCTTTAGGCATGCAGCAAGAGTCCAGGGACCTTGTGGATGGTGAATCCTCAGAGGAGATTATTTGTTCTGAGGGCATACTGTCCTGCTCAGATACCTGCACTTTGGTGGGACCAGTAGGACAGAGAGTTGGGTTTTTTTGCCTGGTGATGCACACGTCACTGCTGGTGGTGGTAGGAACAGCAGTGGAGAGTCCATGACAGAGGGCACAGCCCTCTCTAATCTCTGCTCAGCTGGACATAGATGCTGTACTCTGGGGGTCATTGGTGAAGGGGATAATCATTGAGCAATAGGAGAGAAAGTGTGACGTACTGAAAGGCCTTCCAAGCATTGTGACCACGATTGCAGACAGAACGGAAGAATCTGCCTCAAACCTGAGTGTGTTGATGTTGCAGGTCATTGTGGTGATGTCTTCTTGCATGGATGCAGTGGCCAACTCCAAGGAACATGAAACACGACAATCAAATGAGTCCATGTCCATCTTGACCACGGCTGTGCACATTCTAGATTTTTTTTATTCATTCATGGACTATGGACATTGTTGGAAAGGCCAACATTTATTGCCCACCCCTAATTGCCCTTAACAAAGTGATAGTGAGCCATTCAATAAGATCCTGGCTGATCTGATTGCAAGCTCGACTCCACATTCCTACTTCCCCTGAAAACCTTTCACCCCCTCGCTTATCAAGAATCTATCTACCTCCGCCTTAAAAATATTTAAAGACTCTGCTTCCACTGCCTTCTGAGGAAGAGAATTCCAAAGATTCACAACCCTCTGAGAGAAAAACTTTCTCCTCATCTCTTGCAACGGGAGTCTGACGGACTCCCGAGGTGGGGCTGCCCCCCACCTTTCAGCCCACCACCGGGACCCCCACCATCAGAACAAAATTCTGCCCTGAGAGAGCAAGGGATTACAGAAGTTAAGATTCTATGGTGGCACCAACCAAATACAGGCACAATACAGGTGTGTCAATCAGACGTACACATTTCTCTAAAATCATGGGAGAGGAAATTTAAACCACCTTGTCCAGATACAGATATAGGAGCAGAGGATCCAGGAGAAATGAGTTACAACACTACAAGTAAAGGTTCAGTACTTTGATGTTTTACGAGGCAAAAACCATTCTCCAAGAGGCAAATCGTTCATCGACATCAGCTCACAATGGGGAGGTTCTATAAATTATAGAAATATTGCTATTGGCAAGTGTATTGACTTTAATCTATTTAGTAGACATGTTACCTGATGCTGTTGACTTGTTAGCTATCTTAGGAGTCTAACTCTAAATAAATCTCAGCAATTTATATCAATCTCAGACACTCTTCTCAACTGTATATTTATAATTAGCAAGCAGTACAGCTGAATTACTGGCACATAACCTGAATCACCATTGTAACCTCTCTTATTTATATTGTTAATTAACCCTATCTATTAATTATTTGTCTACTCAATGGGGATGAAATTCATCCTAGCCGGTCGGACAAAAAAGAAAACTGGGCTAGTGTCATTTCGCTGTTGCCCAGTGTTTATGTGGTGCTATCTATGATTATAAAATTAATAAACAGTTGTCAGTCCATGACTTTGTCCACTGATTTCTTTGATAATCACTCAGTAGCTTGTGTGCATTCTGATGGGAGATCGTTCGTGTATCTGAACTGGTTGATGTAAGACAGTTCGGCGAGCCAACTTCGGGCACCAGCCACCCCTAGGCGGGGTGACAAACCACAGACAGTTCAATTCGCCTGGTGCCCGGGATGAATATTCTTGTCAGGGTATTGATCCCAGTGTTTTTACCGCTATCATCCAAAAATAAACTTGCTGGGATGTGCCAAGTTTGGGTGCCAGGAAGACCCGATTTTACTGGGTTTTCCCAGCCAATGACCCCAGTGAATCCCGGCGAGTTTGCTCTCAAGTTGTGATTGGCGGCACCAAAGCTACATAAGAGGAGCTAACATCGCTTTCGAGTGTTGAAGTGCCGAGTGTCGGACTTCAGGTCACAACCAATGCTCCATCATCTATAATGGAGGTAAGAACGTTTTTTTATCAGTCACATGAGAATAAACATTGAGCTGTTCGGGAAGTAGTGCCAGATGTGAAATAAGAGAGGCTGGAGAAATATGCACTTAAATGATTTTGCTGCTTAATTGCAGATTGGTTGAAATGCAGTCACAAGGTGGCAGTAACAACCACAAACCGATCCTCTGCTGGAGTAGGAAATGGATCGGAAAATGAATTAATTTCTGTAATTAGCCCTTGGAGAACGGCTATAAATGTATTCCATATTTTCATAGTCAGCTACACAATTTACAAAACCTTACAGTTTTATTCATAAAATTACAAGCAAAGCTTTATCTTATTGTCGATTAGAAACTACAGTGATGGTATTCACAGCTGAACACTTACCTCATCCATAAAACATTCCACTGCCCGCTGTTTTGTGATTGCACCCACTATTTTAATACAGAAATGAAATATCAGTGGAATGGGTCAAACATTCATCATCGAATTTGCTCAACAGTAATTTTCATTCTTGCATCCCCATTGATATAAAAGTGAACTCTTTCACCAGTTTAAATGTTTGAAAGATGAATTTTTGTTTAATAAACTGATGTCAGATTGTTAATTTAACTGAAGTGAAACTATCGTGATGGAGCACCCATCGATGTCATTTTTGTTTTGGTTGCTACATTATTCTGAGCTGGACATCAATTCACTTTAATATTTAATATTCACTTCATTATATGTTAAATGAAGGTGGATGCATTAATGTATTATTCAATCACAGTCTGCAAATACAAGAATCTTACTACCTGAATGTTTCATATTCCAATTCAATGGAAGGCAGTCAGACCTAACTAATGGGGAGACACCCTTTTAACCTCTTTAATGTAACAATGATGACGGAGAGAACTTCACTACCATTTAAGATGAACAAGAATTCTTGAAAGCTGAAAAGGACCAGTAAAACAGTTCAGTAGTAGCTAAAACAGTAGTGACAAATAACACATTAAATATTAAAGACTATTGATGACCAAGTCAGAATACCATAACATTCAAAATAAAAAAGTGATGAATGTGTTTTCTATTGAGGCAGCCCTGCTTCAGCGAAATCAATTGTCTGAAGTCAGTTTTTTTTAACTTTCATTTTTTAAAGATGTAAACTGCTAAAAGTTTCAGATTTATATCAGTATAATATAAGCACATAAACATTGTAATAATACCCTGCAGGGAGTTGAAGATTGTAGATCAATTGAGGAACTCAACTTGCATTCCCATTCCGGGTGCCGAAGAAGGGTCACTGACCCGAAACGTTAACTCTGCTTCTCTTTCCACAGATGCTGCCAGACCTGCTGAGTGGTTCCAGCATTTCTTGTTTTTATTGCATTCCCATTTTACTGGTTGAGTCTCACACCTTCCATTCTGTCTTCGTACAGACAGTACCTAAGAACTGTCGACAGTTTGTTACGCTGGTACGCTTGGTAACCACTAAGCATTGCTTTACCCCCTTTTGTTGAATTTCATCCCAGAAACGATTTCTGCTTTTCATAATCAATTTGCTTCCTTCTGTGCATGTTTGGCATCAATTCTTCTTTACAATCAGCTGACAGGAAGGTAGGTTTGTAATGAAGCAAGATCCAGAAGATCAAATTTTCCTTTGTCAAGGGAGGACAGTATCCCACCACAAACCCACAGCTCCACATCGTGACCTCAGCCAAAATAAGAAAATTACAGCATCACTGTGTCATGTGCACCTCAATGGCACTCTCCCTAGATCTCCAATCTATAGCCATCTCATTAGTTGGCACGGTACTGGCTTGCCCAGCAGCTACTGGGTGTTAAACATACAGGCAAGAGCTGGGGACAAGATATGTGGACACTGGTGACTTTACCCTGCTGGTGTTTTTTTTAAGAAAAGTGAGAGAAAGGTACAATGAGATTACAACTGAACTTTCTAAATAAATGTTCTGAGTTGCCATACAATTTATTTTGCAACACAGTGAGAGTTGATCACTATTTTTATTTACTCCGCAGTGGTTTATTATTCTCTAGCACATACATACACTAGTTATTTCTCCTTCACAATTGCTGTGGGTAAGTAATTGTGATTCTGGGAGATCTGACAGACTCATTCGTTTTTATTTTCACGTAAGAAGTTATGTGCACACAGCTAAATGCAAATTTCATATATTTCTTTGGAAGGCATGTTGTACTCTTTACTCTTTTGCATAATATAGCCTGCTCGCTAAAAGCTTTTACAGACACAGCATCTTGGAATAAGGAATGTTGGCTGTCAAACTGAAATCTATGCTACTAACTGCTTTGCGAGTATCTTCTTTTTAACAGTGCCAATGACATATCTTGTTTCATGCCACAAATGAAAACTATTAAGAAGAATTCTTTTTTTACGTAAATGATCCTCTTTTAAGGTTAAGTTTCCATGTGATGAAATATATACATAACGTTATCTATATTATGGTCTTGCATTAAAAAACAAAGCTGAAGAACTATGACAAAACTTTGGCAGTCAGGCGCAAGTAAAGCAAAATTGAGTGACTGACTAGATCCTACCACATTAGTCATTCTCTCATGTATTTACACAATTAGAGCTGTAGAGGTAGATTTACAGCTTGCTACCCAGGCATCCAACTGGCATTGTGGATTGACTGCCTTTTATAGACTTCGATGGGGATGGAACAAGGCGGATTTTATAAGAGTGGTCTATTCACTGTGCCACATTTGTGCCCAAACCATAAAGGTGAAACATTCCCCCCATGCTTTGACAGCGCAAAAAAAATGTGTTCACGTTGCAGCCTTAGTGTGTGTAACCAGTATATCTTTTGTCCATTCACTGTTACATCTTGGTAGTTTTCCTAAATCTACAAAATCAAGAACTGAAGTGAGCCACCAGAGAATCCTATATCAAAATTATCAGAATCTTCTACTTTTTACAATTTCAATGCATCAGGTTAATTCTGTGACTAAGCATTAAAATATATATCTGGAGTAGGAAATAATCTCTAGTTGCTACAGTTATCTAAATGACGCAAATGAAATGTGTGGACTAACATAAATTAGCCACTTGTGTTGATCTTCTATCATTAGGCTTTGATTTTCTGCACTTTCAGTCAACTGTCAAAGCATTGTCCACTGAGCAACTTGATGTAACTGTGCAACATCCCTATGCCTCATTGAAATGTCCAGAGAAAACATACATTACCTATATAAGTCTGGAAATTACTGCTGCAATATCAATGAATAAATGCTTAAAATGCTTGTGTGGCATTCCTCCGCCTGTTATTTAAGTGGAGGTATTAATGCCTGCGTTAAAATAACAGGGGATTGTCGTAACAATGCATTAGTGTTTGTCTGCTTATGTCACCAACAGTGATTTCAACAAAAATAACTTACATTTATATCGCGCCTTTAACGTAGGAAATCCCCCAAGGTACTTTGCAAATAGGTATAAGAAAAATAGATACCAAGCCTGGAGGGGATGTTTTAGGAGGTATGATCCAAAGCTTAGCCAAAGAGATGGGCCTTGAGGAGCTTTTAAAGGTTGATGGCGAGACACAGATGTTTAGATAAAGAGGTCCAACACATAGGACCACAGCAGCTGGGTAAATGAAGGGGGAGAGTTATACAGAAGGCCAAAATCTGAGGGATGGAAAATTTGGGAGAGGATATAAGACTAGAGGAGATAAAGATCATGGGTGGAGCAAAGACACGGAGTGATTCATAGATAAGGACAAGGATTTTAGATGTGATTTGTTGAGGTAGGCATAGAAACATAATTCTCAAATTTTAAGTAATTTACAGCTAGGTTAAGAATTGACAGGGTGCTGCTTTCAATGCTGGTGAACCTTGTGACAAGTTGTACTAATTGGAATTGTCAGAATCAGGTAGTGGAAAGGACATAAGAATGAATCATTTATACTGATTCTGGGAGAAATAGCAGAATAAATGGAACAAAGTTGAATACAAAGAATGACTTAAAAGACTTAACTATTTTGTCAGGAATTTTTATGGTTGGGATCACTATAGAATGCTTGTAAAACAAAATTACTGTAAAATATTTGTGTATCATCCTAATTAATCGTTTATGCTGATTCTGACTCTATTATATGCTTTTATTGCATAAAATGCAAGGTTTTACAAGAGGTTGTTAGCATTGAAAGATAGCTGATGTGTACTGGAGTGACAATATGTAGTGTACTGAGTAATAAAGATATGAAGGATTGAACATTATATGGTTGGATTTGGATTATGTGCTTAAATTCTCCTTTGATTAGAACTGGGAAGTAATTTTGCATTAAAATTTGCTTTAATCAGAATCATGTGTGGATATGAGTCAGTGCTATATTAGTAAAAGATGAATATTCTTAGATGTTTCCATACTTTTGTAATATCCAACTTCGTACAGCACAGTAATTGGTGAGATTGGTTGAAGCATCTAAAAGTAACTCCACCCCTATCCTTGCAATCGGGAGAATGACATAATTAATAACAACAGATCGTCTGGCCAAATTAACAAAAGGCAAGCACTTCCATTTATTTAGTGTCTTTGACAACCTCAGGATGTTTTACAGCTAATGAAATATATAACAAATAAACAGCCATTTAAATTACATTTATAAAATCAGGCTGAAGAAAGCAATTAATCCCATTTGGTGCTCACCAGTTCAGATCACTCCAAGCAAACTATCGGATACTATGGAGCTGGATTTTGGGTTGAGTGTACATTGGTGGGTAATGCAAAAATCAAGGTTTAGTGCAGTATTTACTTATTTTGTTTATAAGAGTTTAATGAGGCAATTTAGTTGTGAAGGGTGTAGGTATGGCAGAGCTATTAAATATTTAGTGTAAGCTTTTACCAATGGTGAAATTACATATATAGAAGAGGATGTATAAGGTTGTGAGGGATGATATGTTCTGAAAAATTAGCAATAAAGTTTATAGAAGTTTATAAGCTTAGTATGGATCCTAATGGCATTAATCCTCGGCTAGTTAAGAAGGTCAGAGAGGAGATAGCAAAGGCTCTGATCAGATTAGTTTTATTCCTCCTTAAACTGTGCCAAGGGACTGGGGAGTTTTCTTTGTAACCACAGTTCGTAAAGGGAGAGAAGGGTACATTGGAAAAGCCATTTAGTTTCACATCAGTTGTGAACAAACTTAGAATTTGCAATTTAAGATTAAATTTGTCAGTAATTAGCAATGCATGGGTTAATCAAGCATGGATTTGTTAAAAGCAAGGCAAGTTTGACAAATTTAATAGAAATTTTAGAAATGACCAATTGTACAGACAAAGGGAATGCAGCGCATATGGATTTTCAGAAGGGATAACACGTCCCACAGGAGGATTGTTACATAAATTCATGCATAGTGTATCAAAGGAAATGAAACAACATGAATAGATGAAGTAAAAGCAAAATACTGCAGATGCTGGAAATCTGAAATAAAAACAAGAAATGCTGGAAATACTCAGCAAGTCTGGCAGCATCTGTGGAGAAAGAACGTTAACTCTGCTTCTCTCACCACAGGTGCTGCCAGACCTGCTGAGTATTTCCAGCATTTCTTGTTTTTATTTCAGATTTCCAGCATCTGCAGTATTTTGTTTTTATTATATGAATAGAAACTTGTTTGATGAACAAGAAGTAAAGGGCCAGGCCAAATAGGTGTTGCTTGGATTGGAAAAGATAAGGGAAATGGCATGCCCCAGTGTCAATGCTGGGTTGATATAGATGACTCGGATTGATCATAGGAAGCACATTCTCAAATTATACTCATGACACAATAGTTATGAGGACAGGCAAATAATAAGGAGGGGTGTAAAAGACATGGGGAGGACTGAGAAAGATTAGTGGATTGGGCAGACAGGTGGTAAATGCAATTTGATGCAGATAAGTGTGAGGTAATACATTTTAGGAGGAAAATAAGTAATGGGAATATGCAGTCAAAAGAAATTTGCTGAAGTGTGTAGAGGAATAGGATGATGTAAGGGTGAAAATCTATATTCCAATGCAGTCTGTGTGCAAATCGGTTGGCATCCTTCCATCTATGAAAGATGATGGACATGCTGTAAACAATCCATTTAGGTGGGGTGTCTTCTCTTGGTGCACCTTTGCTGATGGCTGTGAAGGCCAATCCTTGAGAAGCAGGTTCTACCACAGGTGTTGCGTGTGAAGCTGCCAAGTGACGCTGTGAGTTGTTGTTTTTGACGTTGGTGCCTGTTGCCAAGCTGCTGTAGCAACTGGTCGTAATGGTAGTGCACACCAGTCCACAGGATATGTCGCCCTTTCCCTTTCTCGCCAGTTGCGATAGTCAACATTTAGGGCCTTCATGTCACACTTGCAAGCATCCTGAGTACTGCATGCAACTTTGGGATCTCCATGATTTAAAAAAAAATTAAGGATGTAGTTTGACCAGAATGATACCAGGGATGAAAAACTACAGTTATGAAGTGAGACTTGGAATACTGGGACCAATTGCGCAGAACAAAAGAAAGTTAAGAGTTAATAGAGGTTTAAAATCTCTGAACGATTTTGAGAATGGAAAGTCTGTGAAAAGGGATCAATTTAAAGTTGTCTCTAAGAGCATGAGGAGAGAGGTTAGGATAAATTTTGTGAATGCAGAGAGTTGTTAGAATATGGAATGCTTTTTCATACAGAGTCGTGAAGGCAGAGTCCATTACATCTTTTATGGGAAGATTAGATGAACATTTTTAGCAGAGTAAGCTACAGGACTATTTGGAGAGAAAGGCGGTGGTATTACACCAGTAAATATCTGACAAAGACATGATGGGCCGAATAGTTTCTTCTGTGCTGTAAACTTCTATGTTTAGATATAGTTCAAAAAAAGTAAATAACTTTGTACAAAATAATGTAATAATATGGCACAATATAGATGAAAGCTGAGGTAGACTGCATGTGTATAGATGATCTGATGGTATATAGATAGTGCAGTATATGCACTTCTGGGCTAAAAGACGAGAGATGTGTTACAGGCAAGTGAGGAGGGGTCGAAGGGATTCCTTCTTTCCCTCTCCTTGGTTGACCACAACTGGTTTAATTCTTTCTCAAAGTGGATGGACCGGCCAATTCTGTAGACGTTTGATTACTTACTTGCTACAATCATAACAAGAACAATTGGACAGGTTTCCTTGAGTTAACAAAGAAACAGGTTAACTTTATTGTATCTAAACCAAACTAATAAAAATAATAAGCAATGTGCCAACTTTCACTCTCACAAACACACTACAGGTTTACACACAT
Organism: Heterodontus francisci; assembly: GCF_036365525.1. Taxonomy (NCBI): domain Eukaryota; kingdom Metazoa; phylum Chordata; class Chondrichthyes; order Heterodontiformes; family Heterodontidae; genus Heterodontus; species Heterodontus francisci. The sequence continues at coordinate 79,098,939 of NC_090386.1, forward strand.
AGGGCTGAATTTTATGAGTGCACCGCAGCTCGCGGCAGCGCACTCTAAGAACGGCATGCATCCCGTGCGGATGCGCCGTCCCTGAGTCCCTGCAATATTAGGTGCGGGGGCTCATTTAACTAGTGGGGGCAGAGCGGTCGCCCCGATGACGTAGAGGGGGCAGCATCCGTGTCCCCATCAACGGCGTCCGGCACCACCGCATAGGTACCGGTGCCATTTTTAAAGGGCTTTATGCCCGCACAAATAAGTTTAATTTTTAAAGGGTATAAAATAAAAGATTTTTAATACATTGAAAGATAAGTGATGGAGATGGAGGCCCTTCCCCAACCCCCCCCCCCTCCAATGGTCATTTCAGGCAATGAAATGATCATCAGTTGTTTGGTCCAATACCCGAACTTTCCCCCTCAAACTCCAATCTTTTGCACTTCAACATCTTCCCACCATCCCCACATCCAATTAAAATTGATTTCCCCACTCCTCCACCCCTCCTGCCCTGTAAATTTTATTCCTCCCCCTACCCCACCAGGTTCTCACACGAAACTCCGTATGGAGTTCCGAAGGCGTGCGGAGCACGAACAGCAGCCGTAATATCTGAGTGGGATGGCCACCGCCTGCAGTTAAGTTTCTTTAAATATTTATATGGTAATTTACATATGCTGATGAATGGCCCACTGTCAGGCGGCCGGGGGGGGGTGCGGGTGGGGACCGCACAGAGGTCCCGCCACCACCGGTAATATGTGGCGGGCCCTTCTCGACGTCGCGGGTCAAGGTGGGCCTCTCCCTGTAGTATTTTACCTGCCCCCGCGCTGAAACCTGCAGCGTTGAGGGGCCGGTAAAATTCAGCCCATACAAATAAGTTACAGAGTGGGGACAGGTAGATTAGTTGAGTTAGAATCCATAGAAAAAAGGTATACAGTCTGTGGAGTTTCGTGATTTGGCTGGCTTCTAGCTGAATTCAGTGGTCCTGAGGCTTTTAGTTTGAAGAGGTAGCTGGCTGGTTCGGTAGGTCTTCCAGTTATAGCGATGCAGATGATTTCCTCCAACGGGGTTTCTGATTGTAGCTGGAGTATGCAAAGGTGGTCAGTCAACATGCAGGATTTGAAAACTTTCAAGCTGGAATGGAGAGAAATAGAGACCCGCACTTGGGCCTGCATGTGTCAGAGTCCAGTTGCTTCTCCTCTCTCTGCTGCAGAAAGGCACAAGCTTAAAACCACACATGGGGAGGGGCTTGTCACATGACAATCACTCAGTCATTCAAACATAGCAGTTAGCAGTAATTCTCTCTTGCTAAAAAGATCAGATAGTTCCTTTCTTGTGTTCTTGTGCTCTTTAAACTCCTTGGGTCTTGGTTCTTGCTGGGCATGAGCAGACATTTTGTCTCCCTCCTCACAAGCATTGCAGTATAGGATACATGTTGCAAATTAGGTAGCCATGTTAAGCTGCCAGCAAAGTTATCCTTTTAGCTGGTCTTTTAAAAAATATATAAATTCAGATCTCCAGTCAGTGCATTAAAGAAAATTATCATTCAACAAAGCACATTGGGGGAGGCAGTGGTGTAGTGGTATTGTCACTGGACTAGTAACCCAGAGACCCAGGGTATTGCCCTGGGGACATGGACTCGAATCCCACCATGGCAGAAGGTGAAATTTGAATTCAATTAATACATCTGGAATTAAAAGTTAGTCTAATGATGGCCATGAAACCCATCTAGTTCACTAATGCCGTTTAGAGAAGGAAATCTGCTGTCCTTACCTGGTCTGGCCTACATGTGACTCCAGATCCACAGCAATGTGGTTAACTCTTAAATGCCCTCTGAAATGGCCTCGCAAGCCACTCAGTTGTATCTAACAGCTACGAAATCAACAAGGAATGAAACCAGACAGAGCACCCAGCATCAACCTAGGCGCCAGAAATGACAGCGGCAAATCCAGCCCTGTCAACCCTGCAAAATCCTCCTTACTAACATTTGGGGGCTTGTGCCAAAGTTGGGATAGCTGTCTCACAGACTAGTCAAGCAATAGCCTGACATAGTCATACTCACCGAATCATACTTTACAATATCCCAGACACCACCATCACCATCCCCAAGTATGTCCAGACCCAGCAGAGGTGGTGGCACAGTGATATACAGTCGGGAGGGAGTTGCCCTTGGAGTCCTCAACATTGTCTCCAGACCCCATGAAGTCTCATGGCATCAGGTCAAACATGGGCAAGAAAATCTCCTGGTGATTACCACCTCAGCTGATGAATTAGTACTTCTCCATGTTGAACAGCACTTGGAAGAAGCACTGAGGGTGGCAAGGGTGCAGAATGTTCTCACCAAGAGTGGTTTGGTAGCACCACTACTGACCGATCTGGCCGAGTCCTAAAGGACATAGCTACCAGACTGGGTCTGCAGCAGGTGGTGAGGGAACCAACAAGAGGGAAAAGCATACTTGACCTTGTCCTCACCAATTTGCCTGCCGCAGATGCATATGTCCATGACAGTATTGGTAGGAGTGACCATCGCACATTCCTTGTGGAGACTAAGTCCCGCCTTCACGTTGAGGCTACCCCCCATCGTGTTGTGTGGCACTACAACCGTGCTAAATGGGATAGCTTTCAAACAGACCTAGCAATGCAAATCTGGGCATCCATGAGGCACTGTGGGCCATCAGCAGCAGCAGAATTGTACGCAATCACATTCGGTAACCTCATGGCCTGGCATATCCTCCACTCCATTATTACCATCAAGCCGGGAGACCAACTCTGGTTCAATGAAGAGTGCAGGATGGCATGCCAGGAGCAGCACCAGGCATACCTCAAAATGAGGTGCCAACCTGTTAAGCTACAACCCAGGACTACTTGGGTGCCAAACTGCATACGCAGCATGCAATAGACAGAGCTAAATGACCCCATAACCAATGGATCAGACCTAAGCTCTGCAGTCCTGCCACATCCAGTCGTGAATGGTGGTGGACAATTAAACAACTAACTGGAGAAGGTGGCTCCAAAAATATCCCCATCCTCAATGATGGGGGAGCCCAGCACATCAGTGTGAAAGATAAGGCTGAAACATTTGCAACAATCTTGAGCCAAAAGTGCTGAGTTAATGATCCATCTTGGCCTCCTCCAGAAGTCCCCAGCATCACAGATGCCAGACTTCAGCCAATTCAATTTACTCTGCATGATATCATAAATGACTGAAGACACTGGATACTGCAAAGGCTATGGGCCCTGACAATATTACGGCGATAGGACTGAAGACCTGTGCTCCAGAACTTTCCATGCCCCTAGCCAAGCTGCTCTAGTACAGCTACAACACCGGCATCTATCTGGCAATGTGGAAAACTGCGCTTGACATCAAGGCAGCAATTGACCAGGTATGGCATCACGGAGCCCGAGCAAAACTGGAGTCAATGGGAATCAGGGGGAAAACACTCCGCTGGTAGGAATCACACCTAGCGCAAAGGAAGATGGTTGTGGTTGTTGGACGGGAGACGGGACATCCAGCGCTGTGATGGATGTTGGATCAGCTGGGTAGTCGGTGCTGGGGCTCTATTTAAAGCGCCCCAGCACCTGCTTCCTGACAGCTGCCAAATAAATACTTACCTCACTGTTGAAGAGCAGGGCTGCTGTCAATCTGGCAGCAAAGCAGAAAGTTCTGGAGAAACTCAGCAGGTCTGGCAGCCTCTGTGGAGAGAGAAGCAGAGTTAACAAAGAACAAAGAACAGTACAGTCTTTTACATTCTTTTTTACATTTTTTACAATCTTTTTTTGCATTTATTTCATTTCATCTTAGTTTGTTCAGTTTGCTTACCCACTGTTTTTTTCAGGTTTTTTTTCAGGTTTGCACTTGCTGCTGTTCAATATTCAGTGTATTCACACCTAATCTGTACTAATGTTTTGTCTTTCAACACACCATTAACATATTGTTTGCCTTTGCTCCGTGACCTTTTGGTCAGCTATGTGGCCTGGTCCAATCTGCACCTTCTCCTTTGTTATCTCTTGCCCCACCCCCACCTCACTTGCTTATAATCTGTGACTTTTCTAATATTTGTCAGTTCCGAAGAAGGGTCACTGACCCGAAACGTTAACTCTGCTTCTCTTTCCACAGATGCTGCCAGACCTGCTGAGTGATTCCAGCATTTCTTGTTTTTGTTTCAGATTTCCAGCATCCGCAGTATTTTGCTTTTATTAAAGAACAGTACAGCACAGGAACAGGCCATTCGGCCCTTCAAGCCTGTGCCGATCTTGATGCCTGCCTAAACTAAAACCTTCTGCACTTTCGGGGACCGAATCCCTCTATTCCCATCCTATTTATGTATTTGTCAAGATGCCTCTTAAATGTCATTATTGTACCTGCTTCCACCACCTCCCCCGGCAGCAAATTCCAGGCACTCACCACCCTCTGTGTAAAGAACTTGCCTCGCACATCCCCTCTAAACTTTGCCCCTCTCACCTTAAACCTATGTCCCCAAGTAACTGACTCTTCCACCCTGGGAAAAAGGTTCTGACTATCCACTCTGTCCATGCCGCTCATAACTTCGTAAACCTCTATCATGTCGCCCCTCCACCTCCGTCGTTCCAGTGAAAACAATCCGAGTTTATCAAACCTCTCCTCATAGCTAATGCCCTCCAGACCAGACAACATCCTGGTAAACCTCTTCTGTACCCTCTCCAAAGCCTCCACGTCCTTCTGGTAGTGTGGCGACCAGAATTGCATGCAATATTCTAAGTGTGGCCTAACTGAAGTTCTGTACAGCTGCAGCATGACTTGCCAATTTTTATACTCTGTGCCCCGACCGATGAATGTAAGCATGCCGTATGCCTTCTTGAATACCTTATCCACCTGCATTGCCACTTTCAGTGACCTGTGGACCTGTACGCCCAGATCTCTCTGCCTGTCAATACTCCTAAGGGTTCTGCCATTTACTGTATACTTGCCACCTGCATTAGACCTTCCAAAATGCATTACCTCACATTTGTCCGGATTAAACTCCATCTGCCATTTCTCCGCCCAAGTCTCCAACCGATCTATATCCCGCTGTATCCTCTGACAATCCTCATCACTATCTGCAACTCCACCAACCTTTGTGTCATCCGCAAACTTACTAATCAGACCAGCTACATTTTCCTCCAAATCATTTATATATACCACAAACAGCAAAGGTCCCAGCACTGATCCCTGCGGAACACCACTAGTCACATCCCTCCATTCAGAAAAGCACCCTTCCACTGCTACCCTCTGTCTTCTATGACAGAGCCAGTTCTGAATCCATCTTGCCAGCTCACCTCTGATCCCATGTGACTTCACCTTTTGTACCAGTCTGCCATGAGGGACCTTGTCAAAGGCTTTACTGAAGTCCATATAGATAACATCCACTGCCCTTCCTTCATCAATCATCTTTGTCACTTCCTCAATCAAATTAGTGAGACACGACCTCCCCTTCACAAAACCATGCTGCCTCTCGCTAATAAGTTTGTTTGTTTCCAAATGGGAGTAAATCCTGTCCCGAAGAATCCTCTCTAATAATTTCCCTACCACTGATGTAAGGCTCAACGGCCTATAATTTCCTGGATTATCCTTGCTACCCTTCTTAAACAAAGGAACAACACTGGCTATTCTCCAGTCCTCTGGGACCTCACTTGTAGCCAATGAGGATGCAAAGATTTCTGTCAAGGCCCCAGCAATTTCTTCCCTTGCCTCCCTTAGTATTCTGGGGCAGATCCCATCAGGCCCTGGGGACTTATCTACCTTAATGCTTTGCAAGACACCCAACACCTCCTCCTTTTTGATAATGAGATGACTGAGACTATCTACACTCCTTTCCCTAGGCTCATCATCCACCAAGTCCTTCTCTTTGGTGAATACTGATGCAAAGAACTCATTTAGTACCTCGCCCATTTCCTCTGGCTCCATGCATAGATTCCCTTCTCTGTCCTTGAGCGAGTCAACCCTTTCCCTAGTTACCCTCTTGCTCTTTATATATGTATAAAAAGCCTTGGGATTTTCCTTAATCCTGTTTGCCAATGACTTTTCATGACTCCTTTTAGCCCTCCTGACTCCTTGCTTAAGTTCCTTTCTACTGTCTTTATATTCCTGAAGGGATTCGTCTGTTCCTAGCCTTGGTCACAGATCTGACCTGAAAGTTAACTCTGCTTCTCTCTCCACAGATGCTGCCTGTCCTGCTGAGTTTCTCCAGCACTTTCTGCTTTGCTGCCACATACATACGTACGACATACATACGACATAGGTAGGAAGACAGATGGGGATTTAAGGCAGAAATTCAGGGAGCTAGGGTGGAAGCTTAGAGCGAGAACAAACAGAGTTGTTATCTCTGGGTTGTTGCCCGTGCCACGTGCTAGCGAAGTGAGGAATAGGGAGAGAGAGTTGAACACGTGGCTGCAGGGATGGTGTAGGAGGGAGGGTTTTGGTTTCCTGGATAATTGGGGCTCTTTCTGGGGTAGGTGGGACCTCTACAAACAGGATGGTCTTCACCTGAACCAGAGGGGTACCAATATCCTGGGGGGGAGATTTGCTAGTGCTCTTCGGGGGGGTTTAAACTAATTCAGCAGGGGGATGGGAACCTAAATTGTAGTTCCAGTGTGCAGGATGTTGAGAGTAGTGAGGTCAGGGATAAGGTTATAAGGACACAAGAGGGCACTGGCAAGCAAGAGCTTGGTTTAAAATGTGTCTACTTCAACGCCAGGAGCATCCGGAATAAGGTGGGTGAGCTTGCAGCATGGGTTGGTACCTGGGATCTCGATGTTGTGGCCATTTGAGAGACATGGGTAGAGCAGGGACAGGAATGGATGTTGCGGGTTCCGGGATTTAGATGTTTCACTAAGAACAGAGAAGATGGTAAAAGGGGGGGGGGGGCGGTGTGGCATTGTTAATCAAGGAAAGTATTACAGCGGCAGAAAGGACGTTTGAGGACTCGTCTACTGAGGTAGTCTGGGCCGAGGTTAGAAACAGGAGAGGAGAGGTCACCCTGTTGGGAGTTTTCTATAGACCTCCAAATAGTTCCAGAGATGTAGAGGAAAGGATAGCAAAGATGATTCTCGACAGGAGCGAGAGTAACAGGGTAGTGGTTATGGGGGACTTTAACTTTCCAAATATTGACTGGAAATACTATAGTTCGAGTACTTTAGATGGGTCTGTTTTTGTCCAGTGTGTGCAGGAGGGTTTTCTGACACAGTATGTAGACAGGCCAACCAGGGGCGATGCCACATTGGATTTGGTACTGGGTAATGAACCCGGCCAGGTGTTAGGTTTAGAAGTTGGTGAGCACTTTGTTGATAGTGATCACAATTCGGTTAGGTTTACCTTAGCGATGGGCAGGGACAGGCATATACAGCAGGGCAAGAATTATAGCTGGGGGAAAGGAAATTATGATGCGATTAGGCAAGATTTAGGATGTGTAGGATGGGGAAGGAAACTGCAGGGGATGGGCACAATCGAAATGTGGAGCTTATTCAAGGAGCAGCTACTGCGTGTCCTTGATAAATATGTACCTGTCAGGCAGGGAGGAAGTTGTCGAGCGAGGGAGCCGTGGTTTACTAAAGAAATTGAAGAGCTTGTCAAGAGGAAGAAGAAGGCTTATGTTAGGATGAGACGTGAAGGCTCAGTTAGGGCGCTTGAGAGTTACAAGCTAGCCAGGAAGGATCTAAAGGGAGAGATAAGAAGAGCAAGGAGAGGACACGAGAATTCATTGGCGGATAGGATCAGGGAAAAACCTAAGGCTTTCTATAGGTATATCAGGAATAAAAGAATGACTAGAGATAGGTTAGGGCCAATCAAGGATAGTAGTGGGAAGTTGTGTGTGGAATCGGAGGAGATAGGGGAAGTGTTAAATGAATATTTTTCGTCAGTATTTACAGTGGAGAAAGAAAATGTTGTCGAGGAGAATACTGGGATACAGACTACTAGGCTAGATGGGATTGAGGTTCACAAGGAGGAGGTGTTAGCAATTTTGGAAAGTGTGAAAATAGATAAGTCCCCTGGGCCAGATGGGATTTATCCTAGGATTCTCTGGGAAGCCAGGGAGGAGATTGCAGAGCCTTTGTCCTTGATCTTTATGTCGTCATTGTCGACAGGAATAGTACCAGAAGACTGGAGGATAGCAAATGTTGTCCCCTTGTTCAAGAAGGGGAGTAGAGACAGCCCTGGTAATTATAGACCTGTGAGCCTTACTTCGGTTGTGGGTAAAATGTTGGAAAAGGTTATAAGAGATAGGATTTATAATCATCTTATTTTTTATTTTATTTTTTATTTTATTTTAGAGATACAGCACTGAAACAGGCCCTTCGGCCCACCGAGTCTGTGCCGACCATCAACCACCCATTTATACTAATCCTACACTAATCCCATATTCCTACCACATCCCCACCTGTCCCTATATTTCCCTACCACTTACCTATACTAGGGACAATTTGTAATGGCCAATTTACCTACCAACCTGCAAGTCTTTTGGCTTGTGGGAGGAAACCGGAGCACCCGGAGAAAACCCACGCAGACACAGGGAGAACTTGCAAACTCCACACAGGCAGTACCCAGAATTGAACCCGGGTTGCTGGAGCTGTGAGGCTGCGGTGCTAACCACTGCGCCACTGTGCCGCCCTTGAAAAGAATAAGTTCATTAGAGATAGTCAGCACGGTTTTGTGAAGGGTAGGTCGTGCCTCACAAACCTTATTGAGTTTTTTGACAAGGTGACCAAACAGGTGGATGAGGGTAAAGCCGTGGATGTGGTCTATATGGATTTCAGTGAGGCGTTTGATAAAGTTCCCCACGGTAGGCTATTGCAGAAAATACAGAAGTATGGGATTGAAGGTGAATTAGTGCTTTGGATCAGAAATTGGCTAGCTGAAAGAAGACAGAGGGTGGTGGTTGATGGTAAATGTTCATCCTGGAGTATAGTTTCTAGTGGTGTACCACAAGGATCTGTTTTGGGGCCACTGCTGTTTGTCATTTTTATAAATGACCTGGACGAGGGTGTAGAAGGGTGGGTTAGTAAATTTGCGGATGACACGAAGGTCGGTGGAGTTGTGGATAGTGCCGAAGGATGTTGTAGGTTACAGAGGGACATAGATAGGCTGCAGAGCTGGGCTGAGAGATGGCAAATGGAGTTTAATGCGGAAAAGTGTGAGGTGATTCACTTCGGAAGGAGTAACAGGATTGCAGAATACTGGGGTAATGGGAAGATTCTTGGTAGTGTAGATGAGCAGAGAGATCTTGGTGTCCAGGTACATAAATCCCTGAAAGTTGCCACCCAGGTTAATAGAGCTGTTAAGAAGGCATATGGTGTGTTAGCTTTTATTAGTAGGGGGATCGAGTTTCGGAGCCACGAGGTCATGCTGCAGCTGTACAGAACTCTGGTGCGGCTGCACCTGGAGTATTGCGTGCAGTTCTGGTCACCGCATTATAGGAAGGATGTGGAAGCTTTGGAAAAGGTGCAGAGGAGATTTACTAGGATGTTGCCTGGTATGGAGGGAAGGTCTTACGAGGAAAGGCTGAGGGACTTGAGGTTGTTTTCGTTAGAGAGAAGGAGGAGAAGAGGTGACTTAATAGAGACATAAGATAATCAGAGGGTTCGACAGGGTGGATAGTGAGAGCCTTTTTCCTCGGATGGTGATGGCAAAAACGAGGGGACATAGCTTTAAGTTGAGGGGTTATAAATATAGGACAGATGTCAGAGGTAGTTTCTTTACACAGAGAGTAGTAGGGGCGTGGAACGCCCTGCCTGCAACAGTAGTAGACTCGCCAACTTTAAGGGCATTTAAGTGGTCATTGGATAGACATATGGATGAAAATGGAATAGTGCAGGTCAGATGGTTTCACAGGTCGGCGCAACATCGAGGGCTGAAGGGCCTGTACTGCGCTGTAATGTTCTATGTTCTATGTTCTATACTTACTCTGCTTTGTCCCAGTGTCCTGTGAAGTTGAGATCCTCTTCTTGCACTCAAGCATAACATTCCTTCTTGTAGGTATGCTGCACCTGGGTGGATAGTCTTAATTTTGCACATAGCAGAATGTGAGACTGAATTGTATCATAAAAGGCAAATAAAAGCATTATTTAAGAATATTTACATACTATGGGCTTTTAATTACCTGAATGTGAAAAGCCACAGACTAATATGCATTTGGAATCTGTGCTCATTTCTCTGCCAACTATTATGGGAAAAGACATGTGTTACGACCGGGTGAGGAAGTGGTCTCAGGCTCCCCTCTTGCCCCTTTTCTGGTTTGGCCATAATAGGGTTTATCTTTTAAAACACAGTGATTTTAGCTTACCCCTTCAGTGATCCCTTTGCTCACTGCACTCTAATTGTAATTGCAAATGAACCAATCAGACAGGTTTTCTTAGATTTAAACAAGATGTAACTTTATTAGCCTTATCATTCTAACTCAGTTAACAGTACTAAAATACGCGATGCAACCATGCTAGCATGGACACAGGATAAACACACACATAAATAGATACAGAGGGGAGGAAAGGATTGCGGGGGGTGGGGTGGTTGAAGTACAATTCATAATAAAGGAAATTCAGTTACTGGGTTGAAATGTCCTTGATAAAAGTTGAAGTCTTGGAGTTCTCGCTGGAGTCTAATGTACAATTTCCAACTTGCTTCTCTGGTACCAGAAGGCTGAAGAAGTGCTCTGTCTTGAGGCTGAAGCTGCTGCCGTGGGTCTATGAGACTTTGCTGCAGAGAGAGACAGGGAGAGAGAGCTTCCTTCTCTTTGCTCTTCAAATGGCAGTCTGTTAAAACCTTTCTGTGTGGCACAGTTCAAGCCAGTCCCTAATTTGGCCAGCAGGTTCTTGGGGGGTGGGGGGGTGGGGGGGTGGCGGTTGCTGAACTTCAAAGCTTACACTCAGTGGGGCTGGAGTGCTGGCTCTTACACAGACAAGATGTGGATCATCACTGTTGCCCAGACCAATTTTGTTATTTGAATCAATGAGTACATCCATTGTCTCTCTATTCAACTGTCTCTCAGAATGCAAATGTGCAATCATGTTTTCAGTCGCTCAGTTCTGTTTTTTTTAAACAAGTTCTGTGCAATGTCCAGGAAAAAAAAGTTCAAGTAGTGTCCCATATGACAAAATTAATATCGAAACATAGAAACATAGAAAATAGGAGGAGTAGGCCATTTGGCCCTTTGTTAATATGTTTCCATTTGGCAGGTGTGATTTCTGTCACACATGTAACTGGAATTAAAAGTACTTCTTAAAGAACCAGGAAAATATATTTAAATTCTAGCTGCATTGCAAACCAAAAATATTACATAAATAATTTTGATCAGCTGCTGCAGAAGCAAAGTGTACGTGAACATGTGTCGATCTGTCATAGATGAAAAACCAGGATTTCCTCACTACTCCTGCATTCGTTTTCAAACATGTGCAAGAAAAACCTTGCAGCCAGAAGTTAGAGCAGTTACACTGTGGAATCACCTTTGCATTTAAAGGACCAGAGCAGAAACCAAAGATGGCAGAGGGGCACTCTAGGGTGGCCCCACGGTTCAGCGATGCCTCCCTGCTCACTCTCCTCCAGGCTGTGTGGGCAAGGTGGGAAGTCCTTTTCCCCAGTGATGGTAAGAAGTGGCCCTCTTGCCTGACCAAGGCAGCCTGGCTGGAGGTGCAAAGGAGGTAAGTAGCCTTGTGGCCATCCGACGTCATTGGGTCCATTGCCGGCAGAGGATGAACAATCATTCTCCAAGACAGCTGGGGCTCTCCAGGCCTCGTACGCACAGAATAGGATCGCCAAAGTCATCCACAGCCAAAGGGCAATCTAGCACAGAAGTAACACCACGAGGGAGCACCCGCAAGCATTTCCAAAACCACCGTGACACAAATGGGTCTGCATGGGTGACACAACACTGTAAAAAGTTCAATCTCTAAATCTTCTTCACTAACATGTGCATTGCTTTTACTGTGTGAATGAAGTGTGCCAGCATGTACTGATCGTGTCTCCTCCCGTTACATCATTGGCCTTTCAGACCTGCCAATGTATGGAATAACATCATTGCCATGCCAGTATCACTCATGTACATCTCCATGGATGCAGTAACATGGGCAATGGCTCAATATGCTGCCGCTAGTAATGGTGGATGAAAAGATGTTGCAGATGCGGACTGCTGCACAACAGGTGAATGAGGGTTATGTGTGGCTTGCAGAGCCCATAAGTGGTTCCTATGGTGTGGAGAACCTTTGATCAATAAGGCTTTGCTGTACATCTCTTGCTCGCTGCTCACCCTGCATGTGGTGCCTGGATGCTCCCTGTCCTCCCGTGTGCCTTTCCTGCTGCAAGTCCTCAGCTTCCTCATCGTCTGAGGAGGAGTCCTGCTTACATTTGTCCTCATCCTGCAAGGCCTCCCCTCTACTGAGTGCGTAGTTGTGCAAAGCACAGCAAACGGCAAATGATAGGAGCTACCCTTTCTGGCTTGTACTGCAGGGCACCACCCAATCTATGCAGGCAGCGGAAGTGCATTTTCAGCATGCCGATCGCCTGCTCATTGGTGGCTCCTGTAGCTCCATGTCTGACGTTGTATCTCTCCTCTGCAGCAGTGGTAGGGTGACTCACAGGTGTCAGGAGCCATGTCTTCAAGGGGTAGCCCTTGTCTCCAAGAAGCCACCCCTCCATCTGAGCCAGTTCAGTGAACAGCAGTGCCAGCTGGGACTGGCGCAGGATGAAAGCATCATGGCAGCTGCCTGGAAAGTGGGCACATATTTGCAGAAAGCAGTTATGGTGATCACATACTAACTGTACGTTGGTCCTCTAACATCACAAAGAAGGTTTCAGATAACCAGACAGTAGGGTCATCTGTCTGCAGTGCCAGTTCAGCCTCCTCTGACAGACCTGTTGGGCCATGGACTGGTTCACCACACAGTCTGGAAAAATACCAGGTACCTTCCTGTAACTGCACTGTCTCCCTGACTATCAGTCTCTCTAAAACCGCTGGGGAAGCGACCAGTTACTTCACCGCCAGATCATTACCCAGAAGCAGGTCGACCCCGCCCACAGGAAAACTAGGGACAATCCCCATGATTACTGGTCCTGAAACAAGGTCACACTCCAGGTGCACCCGGCATAACGGTATGGGCATATACTTTCCTCGTGTACCGTTTACTAGCACTCTAGCATTCAATGCACTCTCTGGGGGAAAGGTCATGCCTTTTCACAGCAAAAGGGATTGGGTGGCCCCTGTATCCCTAATGACTATGAACTTACTCGCCTCACTTGAGGGGTCTGGGGTCACTTTTCCTCTGGGCACATAATCCTGGCAACTCTCAGGGATTTTGTGAAGTTTTCCTGCACTCTCAGTGGTAGGTTTACTGGGATTTACTGCCACAGTTAAAGCCACAGCCTGGTCTGTTGTGCTTTCCATCAGGGCCCCTTTTCCTGCACTGGTCTGGTGTACTCTGACTAAACCTATGGGTCTTCCCCATAACTTCCAGCAGTCAGCTCGAAGGTGACCTGCCTTGTTACAATGTTTCTCGCTCTCCCTTCTCACTCATGGATGTTCATCTTCCTCTCACCCTCCTACCTTCTATCCTTTCCAGGTGTTTGGAGGTGACTAGGGAAGGTTTTCCCTCAAGGAAAGGTCTTGTGCATAAGTGACTAATCATCAGCCAGTGTTGCTGCCTGCCTGGCTCTTGGAACCTTTTGTTCCTACATGTGGTTTCTTATGGAAAGGGGAGGTGAGTTTTTGAACTCCTCAAGAATGATCACCTCTCTGAGGTTTTCAGAGGTGGACTCTATCTTAAGTGCCTGTAACCATTGGACGAAAACAAGTTGCATATATTTTTCAAACTCGAGGTAAGTTTGTTCAGTCTGTTTTCGGAGGGCTCGGAATTTTTTGCAGTATGTCACCGGTACTAGCTCATATGTGGCCAGGATAGCATGTTTAGTCATCTCATAATCTGATGAACTCTCTTCAGGCAGCAGTGAACAAACCTCATGGTCTTTTCCTGTTAGTTTGCTTTTCAATAACAGTTGTCTACTGGCTACTTCAACTGTTTTGTAATCTTTTCAAAAGAGATGAAAAATCCTTCCACATCCTGCTCATTGAACTTTGGTATCACCTGGGAGATCTTTAAAAGCTGAGCTTCCAGTCCTGAGCAAAGGGTAACTCCCTCACTAGCAGTGCCTTCTCTGGTTGTATTGGGTCTTCCCCTAATTAATTCGAGCCCTCTTAACTCTCTTTCCTCCTTCTCCTTCGGGAAAGCTCTTTCTTTTTCCATTTCCTGGAATTCTCTTTCTTTCTCCCTTTCCTAGAATTCTGATGTAGTCTCCTCTTTTCTAGCTGTATCTCATCTAATGTAACATTGTCTATTTCAGATCCTATGCCTATCTCCAGTTCTTTAGTGTCAATTTTAAAATGGTTGGCCACAAGTTTTAGGATTTTGGGTTTCCTAGCTTTTGGATGGATAGTTATCTCTAACTGCCCAGCTACATTCCTCAAATCTTCAACAGATAGGGCATTTAATCTGGTCCAAGTTACTTCCCTCTGTTCTAGGAAGGTACTGGCCTCAGATGTGAACATTTTAGTACACTCGCACTGAAAACCACAAGAAAACCTGTTTTGAAGTTTTTAAATTATTGCTAGGGATCAATTTGGTTTCCCACTTCCAATTTCCCATTCGTCTTTGGTTTTGATCCCAGACGTGAGCCCCAAATTTCTGTTATGGTCAAGTGAGGAGGGGTTGAAGGGCTTCCCTCTTTGCCTCCCCTTGATTGACCACAAGAGGTTTAATTCTTTCATAAAGTGGATGTACTGGCCAATTCAGCAGGTATTTGATTACTTACTTGCTATGGTCATAACAAGAACCAATCGGACAGGTTTGCTTGAGTTTAACAAAGAAAGAGGTTAACTTTATTGTACCTAAACTGAACTAATAAAAATAATAAGCAACGCACCAACTTTCATTCACACACACATAGAGGTTTACACACACAAATATAGGTTACAGAGTGGGGAAGGGTAGATTGGTTGTGTTGGAATCCATAGAAAAAAGGTATACAGTCTGTGGAGTTTGGTGATTTGGCTGGATTATAGCTGAATTCAGTGGTCCTGAGTCTTTTAGTTTGAAGAGGTAGATGACTGGTTCGGTGGGTCTCTTGGAGACAGCAATGTGGATGATTTCCTCCAAAGGGGTTTCTGATTGTAGCTGGAGTGTGCAAAGGTGGTCAGTCAACAGGCAGGATTTGAAAGCTTTCAAGTTGGAATGGAGAGAGAGAGAGAGAGAGAGAGAGAGAGACCCCCACGTGGGTCTGCAAGTATCAAAGTCCAATTGCTTCTCCTCTCTATGCTGCAGGAAGACCCAAGCTTAAAACCACAGATAGGGAGAGGATTGTCACATGATAATCACCCAGTCATTCAAACATAGCAGTTAGCGGCATTTCTGTCTTGCTAAAAAGAACAGGTAGTTCCTTTAAACTTCCTGGGTCTTGGTTCTTGCTGGGGCACAAGCAGACATTTTGTCTCCCTCCTCACAAGCATTGCAGTGCAGGATACAGTGTTTCAAATTAGGTAGCCATGTTAAGCTGCCAGCAAAGTCATCCTTTTTGCTGGTCTTTTAAAAATATCTTTAAAAAAATATATAAATTCAGATCTCCAGTCAGTGCATTAAGGATAATTATCATTCAACAAAGCACATTGGTGTAACAGATGTGATTGAAGTTGTATGGAAGAATAGCTGTTGTTTTATACCATTACAATGAGAATGGGAGAATTATGTATAAGACAAATGGGTTTGGGGGAATGAACACAAGTACAAAGTAACTTGAACATACAGAATCAAGTCTTACTGTACATTTTTGCCAGTCCAGTCTTATGTTAGCCAGCATACAGCATTTACAATGCAATGAAATTGCTGATGATGGGATTCTGCTTTAGTATGGGGTAAACAACTAAGTACCATCAAATCGCTTTATTACAATTTATAATATGAACAATCTGTAAATATGAAAGTAAAACTGCTCTACAAATTTCCAATACATATGAACCTTATTATTGTTATTAATAATGTAAATATGAAGGCGAAAACAATTTAGCCAGCCACTGGGAATTCTTAACAATAAAGTGAAAATTGATTGCAAAATGCTACAAACATCAGATTGTAGAATATGTAACAAGGAACGACTGGCAAATAAGCTTGAACTTTCAAGTAGAAAAGTTGCTGTATTAGAAGAGTTTCTGTTACATTTATACATTCTTTCCACGCAGCAAAAACAAATAGGTACTTTAAAGTTGTGCAGCATTGAGTAGCAAAGTGGAGATTTTATTAGTTAGGGACCAACCATCTCCCAGTTGTAGGGCTATGTTCATAAATCACTTCTACCAATCAACGGGCTGAAAAGTCTCAGACCTGTGCTGCATGCACCAGTATAGAATATGTACATGCAATCTACTAGCTACTAGGGCAAGTGTGTTTTAATGCTATGCGTTAACAGCAGTGTTTTGACTGCAAGAAGGAAACTCTTGGTCACAAAGAAATGAGTGATTTGAAGTGTCTTTATAAAAATAATGATTTTGAAGTATGTGCTACCCTTACTCAGTCTTAACAGTAGATTATGATTTTTATTCAGCACAGTCCTGCTATTTGATCAGGTTATCACTAGATGAATGCTAATACTACACTGACCAAAAATATAGTCGTACCAGAAGTGTAGATAATTAGTCAAATACTACCAACAGCATAGAATTGTCTGATTTGTTACTATTCCTTTGAGATTAATGTCAATAAGTCAAAAATGTTGATACAAATTCCATTTCACCACAATTTTTAGAATTTCATTTTTACAAGTTAAAAGGCAAATCATTGCATTCCTCCAAATGATAAAACCAAATCACCCATTTCTTTATTAAGTCGAAATAGCTGTCATTGCTCATTGCCTTAGCTCAAACCTGAAGAATAGACAATTGGGGAATGCTTCAGCGAGCTGCTAATATCTGTACAACAATATTCCCATATTAATTACCATTTTGAGGAGAGACAGAGGGAGAAAATTGGATTCATAAAGAAATAAATAAAATGGGGGAGGAGAATGGTGGATTCAGATTTTAAAATGATCACCATGCAAGAACCTATCTTCTTTCTTTAGGCCATTTCTGGAATACATTGCATTTCATAATGAAAGAATGTTCAAATCTCTTATATTGGTTTATCACTTCTGAGAGAGTAAGAAAGGATTCAGCAATGGATTAACAATTTAGAAACATGACTAAGATGGACCAGATCGAAGGAAAAAATGGATTTATACAATATGTTATGGAACCCCATGTGAACAAAGAAAATTGTTTGGAGTTTTGGTCACAGAAATTGACAGAGGTTGAATAATGAAGTATTGGAGATGGGGAAAAGGAATGACAGAAGAGTGGAAAGTTAAAGATCTCAGTTGTAGCTATTGATTAGCAAAATGCATAGAGTCCAGGGTGTGTTGTACTTGGACATATTCATTAAAAAAGCACCACTTTGCTTTATGCTGATGAACACATTTCTAACATCTCTCACTTCATGCACTTTCATCCTACATCAGGAAACCAGAAATATACTATCTGTTTTAATCCAATTTACTAAAGCTACACCAAGTTCTCCATTCTATGCTAGTTATCAATATAACTCATAGAAAGCTTTCAAATTTGGCAAGGTAACATCATAATTGGCAATTCTGTACACATTTAATGGTTATAGTGCTTTATATACCCATAATTATAGGACAATAAGTGGTGTATGATATGTTACAAGCACAGAGCACTACAGGAGAGGACTGAGATTTAAAGAGAGTGCTGGCTGCAGAATTGGCGGAGTGCATAAAACAAACCTAGAGGCAATTTGAAAAAGAAACATCACAGTAAACGCAGAGGAGGAGGACGTCACATCACAAGTTTACAGGTAAATATTTAATTGAATGTGAAGAAGACCAAGACAATGGTGATAAGCAGAGACCTAACCTTGGAAAATTGTAGTAAATGGACACTGGAACAGTGAAAAGATTCACATACCTTGGGTAGATTATCACACATGATGGAAGATGTCATTGTGAGATCCAAAGGAGAATTGAGATAGCCAAGACCAGCTTTGTCTGAATGAAGGACGTGTTAACATCAAAGAACCTGAATCTTAGAAAAAGAATTCTGAGGTGCTACATTTTGTCATCTATGTTATATGCCTCTGAGACAACAAAGAGACTATTGATATGCTGAATGCATTCGAGATGTGGACATATAGGAGGATGTCCTGCACATCCTACACAGACAGAAAGACGAATGAGGAAGTGCTGGAAATGGCTGGAGAAAAGAGGAACTTAATGCATAACATCAAAAAGAGAAAGATACAATATTTCAGTCACATTATTAGACCAGAAGTTAGCCAGAGACAATTATTGGAAGGAAAGATCGACGGAAAACGTAGGAGAGGGAAGCAGAGGAGAAAATGGATGACGGATATACTGAATTGGATGCAGTTGACGGATATGGAATGTGTAAGGGCAGCACAGGACAGACAGAGGTGGATATCCACGGCAGTCAACTGTCTGGGAAGACGATGACACCAACAAACGAACAAATTTAATTTAACCTATCCTTAATGTAAACAGAATCTGAGAACCCGAAGGTAAGGGAGCTTGAACCTGAGAGAGTTTGGCAGCAGAGCAGCAGAATGGGCAGGACACTTATAACTAATGAGTCCTTAAAAGTAGGCATCAGCTGGAGAGCACGAGTTAAGGGAGCACGAGGTGATAGGTGAGTAGCTGGTGAGTAGTTTTTTTTCTGCAGATCAAGGACAAATCAAGTTTATTTCTGATAAACATTGATAGTAGTCTAATAAATAGAGGCAGAGCAGGGCATCTCATCCCGTTAAATGCATGTTCTCTGCCATTTGGAAACAACCACATATGCAGGAAGTGTCATCAACTGGAAAAGCTCCAACTCCATATTTCGGAACTTGAGCCATCACTGCAGTGCATCCGCGAGGCTGAGAACTAAGTTGTTAGCACATTTCAAGAGGTTGTCACCTCCACAGCTTAGGAGTGGGCAGGCAGAGAATAAATGGGTGACTTGCAGGTAGATAAGGTGGACTGGGCACGTAGTGCAGGAATCCCCTGAAGGCATCTTGCTCTCCAACCAGTATTCACTGGTGAGGACAATGGTTCCTCTGGGAAGTGCATCCACATTCAGGTCTACGGCACCCTGGGTGGCTCAGTTCTACATGGAGGGAGGAGTAAGTTTAGAAAACCAATAATGATAGGGGATACAATAGTTAGGGGAACAGACAAGAGTTTGTGAGGCTACAGACGTGACTCCAGGACAGTATGTTACTTCCCTGGTGCCAGGGTCAAGAATATCACTGAGTAGCTGCAGAACACTCTGAGGGGGGAGGGTGAATAACCAGAGGTCATGGTCGATATTAGTACTAATGGCATAGGCAGAAAGGGGGTTGAGATTGTGCAGGCAGATTTTAGGGAGCTAGGAAAGAAAGTAATCAGCTAGACCTCAATGGTAGTAATCTCCGGATTACTCGCGGCCCCACGTGCTAATGAGTACAGAAATGGGAGGATAGTGTAAATGAATACTTGGCTGCAGACATGGTGCACTTGGGGCTGCATTAGATTGCTAAAGTGGGAGTTTTGTGACTGAGGGTAATTAAGGGTTAGTTTTATCTAAAGTCTAGCCTTTCTTTTATTTAGCAAATTAACTTAACAGTTGCTGTTTGGGTTGGAGAAGGTGAATTTTAGACCAGCTTTAAACAGAGTTCACTCAGGCTTTGCTTGCAGCTGCACCTTGTTAATTAGATAACTGGCTTAAACCAGTTTTCAGGGGCTACAGTCAGACAGTATAAAAGTGGACCATCTTGCAGTGCTGACTTCGTTTGCACTGGAATGCTGAGTTGGGGCTGCATTAGAGAGCTAAAGTGGGAATTTTGTAACTGAGGGAGTTCGGTGAGGAGGGAGAGAGGAGCTCCTTTCATTTCCTACCTGTCCTCAAAGAGCGTGACGGGAGCCGAGAGTTTCCAAAGAGCACAGCTGACTGGTGAGTAAGTCCTGGTGGGTATTTTTCAAACTGGATTGAATTGTAAGTCATTGTTTTAGCAAGACTTAGTTGATTTTTTTTTATTATAACAGTCTTCTAAAGTTTTAAATTTAAAGGGTTTAGTCATGGCAGGAGAGCTTAAAGCCGTGGTTTGCTCCTCTTGCTGCATGTGGGAATCTGGGAACATTTCCAGTCCCCGGGACCAGCATGTGTGCAGGAAGTGTGTCCAGCTGCAGCTCCTGAAAGCTTGGGTTTCAGAGCTGGAACGGCGGCTGGAAACACTGTGGAGTATCCACGAGTCTGAGAGCATCGTGGATAGCACGTTCAAAGAGATGCTCACACCGCAGCTGAAGGGACTTGAGGAAGGAAGGGAATGGGTGACCACCAGGCAGTCCAAGAGAAACAGGCAGGTAGTTCAGGAGTCCCCTGGGGCCCCGCTTGCAAATCAGTATTCCATTTTGGAGGCTGATAAGGCTGGTTCCTCCAGGGAGTGCGGACAGAGCCAAGCTTCTGGCACTACAAGCAGCCTGTCTGCACAGGAAGGGCGAAAGAGAGGAAGAGCAATAGTAATAGGGGATTCTATAGTCAGGGGAACAGATAGGCGCTACTGTGGCTGTCAACATGACTCCAGGATGGTGTGTTGCCTCCCTGGTGCCAGGGTCCGGGATGTCACTGAATGGCTGCAGGGCATCCTGAAGGGGGAGGGTGATAAGGCAGAGGTCATGGTACATGTTGGTACCAATGACATAGGTAGAAAGAGGGATGAGGTCTTGCACCAAGAATTCAGGGAGTTAGGCAGTAGACTAAAAGGCAGGACCTCTCGGGTTGTAATCTCTGGATTACTCCCAGTGCCATGTGCTAGCGAGTATAGAAATAGGAGAATAGCACAGAATAATGCGTGGCTTAAGAGTTGGTGCAGGAGGGAGGGTTTTAGATTCCTGGACCACTGGGACCGTTTCTGGGGAAGGTGGGACCTGTACAAGCGGAACAGTCTACATCTGAACCAGAGGGAGACTAACATCCTTGCTGACGGGTTTGCTAGTGCTGTTGGGAGGAGTTTAAACTAATTTGGCAGGTGGAGGGGACGCAGACTCCTAGCAGAATAGGGACACAGCTAAACACAGGAAAGCAAACAAGTCAGAGGGAATACAGTGGAAGTAAGTTTCAAGGGAGTAAGACCAGGATGGATGGCCTCTACTTTAATGCCAGGAGTATTACAGGTAACACAGATGAGTTAAGGGCAAGGATTGACACGTGGAATTGTGATATAGTAGCCATCACGGAGACATGGTTGAGGGAGGGGCAGGATTGGCAGCTCAATATCCCTGGATATAGAATCTTCAGGCGAGACAGAGGAGGGGGTAAAAGAGGAGGGGGCATTGCAATATTAGTTAAGGAGTCAGTTATTGCAGTAAGCAGAGATGATATCTTGGAGGGGGCATCAAACAAAGCTCTTTTTGGGTAGAGTTTAGGAATAAAGAGGGGACAGCCACATTGCTCGGTATTTATTATAGACCCCCAGATAGTCAGCAGGAAATTGAGGAGCAAATATGTGAGCAATTCGCAGAGGTGTGTAAAAATAATAATAGAGTAATTATATTTGGTGATTTCAACTTTCCCAACATTAATTGAGATAGTCATCGTGTTAAGGGCTTAGATGGAGTGGAGTTGTTAAAATATATACAGGAGAACTTTTTAGCTCAATATGTAGAGGATCCAACAAGTGCTGGACCTAATTCTGGGGAATGAAGCCGGACAGGTGGTTGATGTGTTGGTGTGGGAGTATTTTGGTGATAGCGACCACAACATGGTACAATTTAAGCTTGTTATGGAGAAAGAAATAGACAAGTTGCAAAAAAAGGTTTTGGATTGGCGGAGAGCTAATTTTAGTAAAATAAGGCAGGATCTGGCCATGGTTGACTGGAAAGAGTTACTTGTCGGGGAATCTACAGAAGAGCAGTGGGTGGCATTCAAAAAGGAAATGGGGAGGGTACAGGCCCAACATGTTCCCTCTAGGGTAATAGGTAGGAGCAACAAGCCCGGAGAACCATGGATGACCAGAAACATTCAGGGTGCAATGAGAAGGAAAAGAGAGGCTTTTAGCAAATACAAGGAGAGCAAATCAACGGAAGCATTAGTGGAATACAGAAAGTGTAGATGGAGCTTAAGAAAGCAATTAGGAGAGCAAAGAGGGGATATGAGAAAGCTTTGGCTGGTAGGGAAAATCCCAAAATATTCTGTAAGTATATCAATGGGAAGAGGATAACCAGGGAAAGAGTAGGACCCATTAGGGACCAAGGGGGAAATCTGCGGGTGGAGCCAGAGGACATTGGTAGGGTGTTGAACTAATACTTCACATCTGTCTTCACCCAAGAGAATGAAAATGACGATATGGAGCTCAGAGAGAGAGACTGTGAGGTTCTTGAACAAATTGTCATAGGGAGTGACAAGGTATTGGAGGTTTTGGCAGGCTTAATAGTGGACAGATCTGCAGGTCTGGACGATTTATGTCCCAGGATGCTGTGGGAGGCGAGGATAGAGATTGCAGGGGCTCTGACCCAAATTTTTAATTCCTCTCTGGCCACGGGGGAGGTGCCAGAGGACTGGAGAACAGATAATGTGGTCCCACTGTTTAAGATAGGTTGTAGAGATAAGCCAGGGAACTATAGACCAGTGAGTCTCATGTCAGTGGTAGGGAAACTATTAGAGAAAATTCGGAAGGAGAGAATCTATCTCCACTTGGAGAGGCAAAATTTGATTAGGAATAGTCAGCATGGCTTTGTCAGAGGGAGGTCATGCCTAACAAATTTGTTTGAATTTTTTGAGCATGTGACCAGGTGTGTAGATGAGGGCAGTGCAATTGATGTAGTTTACATCGATTTCAGCAAAGCCTTTGACAAGGTCCCACATGGGACCTCTGCTCTTTGTGATTTTTATAAATGACTTGGATGAGGAAGTGGAAGGCTGGGTTAGCAAGTTTGCCGATGACACGAAGGTTGCTGGAGTTGTGGATAGTGTGGAAGGCTGTTGTAGGTTGCAACGGGACATTGACAGGATGCAGAGCTGGGCTGAGAAGTGGCAGATGGAGTTCAACCTGGAAAAGTGTGAAGTGATTCATTTTGGAAGGTCGAATTTGAATGCGGAATACAGGCTTAAAGACAGGATTCTTGGTAGTGTGGAGGAACAGAGGGATCTTGGGGTCCATGTCCATAGATCGCACAAAGTTGCCACCCAAGTTGATAGGGTTGTTAAGAAGGCGTATGGTGTGTTGGCTTTCATTAACAGGGGGATTGAGTTTAAGAGCCGCGAGGTTATGCTGCAGCTCTATAAGGCCCTGGTTCGACCACACTTGGAATATTGTGTTCAGTTCTGGTCGCCTCATTATAGGAAGGATGTGGAAGCTTTAGAGAGGGTGCAGAGGAGATTTACCAGGATGCTGCCTGGACTGGAGGGCATGTCCTACGAAGAAAGATTGAGGGAGCTAGGGCTTTTCTCATTGGAGCGAAGAAGGATGAGAGGTGACTTGATAGAGGGGTACAAGATGATGAGAGGCATAGATAGAGTGGATAGTCAGAGACTTTTTCCCAGGGTGGAAAGGGCTATCACCAGGGGGCATAATTTTAAGGTGATTGGAGGAAGGTTTCGGGGAGATGTCAGAGGTAGGTTCTTTACACAAAGAGTGGTGGGTGCGTGGAATGCGCTGCCAGCGGTGGTAGTAGAAGCAGATACATTAGGGGCATTTAAGCGACTCTTGGATAGGTACATGGATGATAGTAGAATGAAGGGTAAGTAGTTAGTTTGATCTTAGAGTAAGTTAAAGGTTCGGCACAACATCGTGGGCCGAAGGCCCTGTACTGTGCTGTACTGTTCTATGTTCTATGTCCTATGTTCTAAAGCAAATGCACATGGGATACAGGGTAACTTGATAAGGTGGATTCAAAATTGGCTTATCTGTCGGAGACAGAGAGTGATGACAGATGGCTGTTTTAGTGTCTGGAAGCCAGTGTCCAGTGGCGTACCACAGGGATCCGTGCTGGGTCCCCTATTGTTTGTCATTTATATAAACGACATAGATGACTATGTGGGGGGTAGGATCAGTAAGTTCGCGGATGACACAAAGATTGGCCGAGTAGTTAACAGTGAGGTTGAGTGTCTTGGGTTACAGGAAGATATAGATGGGATGGTCAAATGGGCAGAAAAGTGGCAGATGGAATTTAACCCTGAAAAGTGTGAGGTGATACACTTTGGAAGGAGTAATGTGACACAGAAGTATTCAATGAATGGCCTGACACTGGGAAGTTCCGAGGAACAAAGGGAGCTTGGTGTGTTTGTCCATAGATCTCTGAAGGCAGAAGGGCAGGTTAATAGGGTGGTGAAAAATGCATATGGGACACTTGCCTTTATCAATCGAGGCATAGATTACAAAAGCAGGGAGGTCATGTTGGAGTTGTACAGAACTTTGGTAAGGCCATAGCTGGAGTACTGTGTGCAATTCTGGTCGCCACATTATAGGAAGGATGTGATTGCACTGGAGGGGGTGCAGAGGCGATTCACCAGGATGTTGCCTGGGATGGAACATTTAAGCTATGAAGCGAGGTTGGATAGGCTTGGGTTGTTTTCGCTGGAGCAGAGAAGACTGAGGGGTGACCTGATCAAGGTGTACAGGATTATGAGGGGCATGGACAGGGTGGATAGGGAACAGCTGTTCCCCTTAGTTGAAGGGTCAGTTAAGAGGGGACACAAGTTTAAGGTGAGGAGCAGGAGGTTTAAGGGGGATTTGAGGAAGAACTTTTTTACCCAGAGGGTGGTGACGGTCTGGAATGCACTGCCTGGGAGGGTGGTAGAGGCGGGTTGCCTCACATCCTTTAAAAAGTACCTGGATGAGCACTTGGCACGTCATAACATTCAAGGCTATGGGCCAAGTGCTGGCAAATGGGATTAGGTAGACAGGTCAGGTGTCTTTAATGCATCGGTGCAGACTCGATGGGCCGAAGGACCTCTTCTGCACTGTATTATTCTGTGATTCTGCAGGAGGGAGGGCTTTAGATTCTGAGGCATTGGGACTGATTCTGGGGAGGTGAGACCTAATTTAGATGGATGGGTTGCACCTGAATAAGGCTGGAACCAGTATAATCATAGGGAAGTTCACTAGTGCTAATGCAAAGGATTTAAACTAGCTTGACAGGGGGATGGGAATCTGACTGTAGATTCAGAAGGGAGGGAAGCAAAGCTGGAAATGGGAGGTAGGAAATTAGTAAGTAAGTATGGAAGGCAGAGGAAACAAAAGAATAGACAACAGTGGAGTTTGACAGTGCTTAATGATATATGCTTCAGTGAGAAGAGTCTAGTGAATAAGGCAGAAGAGCTGAGGGCACAGATAGACACTTGGAAGTCTGATAACATAGCTATTACTGAATTGGCCTTTATAGCCACTCCAGGTGCTGCTTCACAAACCACTGACCACCTCCAGGCACTTACCCATTGTCTCTCGAGACAAGGAGGCCAAAGAAGAAGAAGAAGACTGAAACAAGACTTTAAAAAAAGACAGGAATAGCAGCTGAACATTCCAGGTTACAGGGTTTTCAGATGAGAAAGAGAGGGGAAGAAAAAAGGAAGAAGTCACAATATTGATTAAAGAAACAATTACAGCTGTGACGAGGGATGATATGATAGAAGGATCATCAAATGAGGCCTTATGGGTTGAACTGAGGAACAGGAAAGGGGCAATCACACCACAGGGAGTGTACTACAGACCCTCAAACAGTCATAGGGAGATAAAAGAGCAAATATGTAGGTAAATTTCTGGGAAGTGCAAAAACAATTGGGCAGTAATAGTCAAGAATTTCAACTACCCTAATATTAACTGGGATAGAGTCAGTGTAAAAGGTACAGAGGGTGCAGAATTCCTAGCATACATTCAGGAGATCTTTTTTGCCAGCATGTACCAAGCCCAACAAAAGACCAAGCAGTTCTGGACTTAGTTTTGGGTAATGAAATTGGGCAAGTGGAAGGGGCATCAACTGGAGAGCATTTTGGTAGCAGTGATCATAATTCAATTAAATTTAGTGTGGTTATGGAAAATGACAATGATAGATAAGGAGTAAAAGCTCTCAGTTGGGGAAAGGCCAATTATACTAAGCTGAGATGTGATTTAGCAAAAAGTGGACTGGAAACAGTTCCTAAAATCAAGGAAAATGCAAAGATATTTCAGCAATACATAAAGAGCAAAAGGTTAACTAAGGAAAGAGCGGGGCCTATTAGAGACCAAAAAGGTCTCTAATGAATTCTTTGCCTCTGTTTTCACAAAAGAGGGAGATGATGCAGAAATTGGCTGGAATTTTACGCCTCCCAAGTGAGCGGGTTGGTGGCTGGGGGGAGTGGGGGGTGTAAAATTGAGTGGGAGGTGGGTAGGGGGCCATTCCCAACACCCTCCTGCCCCTGTTGCCAATTTTATGTGGGGTGGTGGCAGCGAGAAACGGCCCGTCCGCCCCAGGCCAACCAAGGTCCTTAAACGGCCAGTTAACCGCCAATTAAGAGCCTCCATCTGCCCCCACGGATATTTTACCCTTGGCTGGCGGGTGGCTGAGGCCTAAAAAAGCCCGTCTGATGAAACCAGGCGACCTTCTTGTGGGTTGGGAGGGACCCTCCTGATCTGGCCCCAAAGCCCCTACCGCCCCAATGCACAATAATCCCCCCACCCCCTAAACGATCCCCCTTGCCTCGCCAGGGCCCGGCTGATTGTCCCCGGTGAGGCTCTAAAAGCATACCTTTTTTCCGAGGCCATCCTTCATCTTCTTCCGATGGCTGGGTGTAGTCCCAGCAGTGTCTACCACTCCCAGTGGCACTGCTGGGACTAAGAGCTGCCAGCCCACTGATTGACCAGCAGCGCCTGTCGCAAGGAGGTGGAAGTCCTGCCCAAAACCAATTAAAGACGTGGGGAGCGAAAAATCCCGGTCTGGCTCCCCAGGTTCGGTGAAGGCAGGCTCGCCACTGATCTTTCAGCCGGTGGACGGGGCCTCCCGCTCAACAAAAAATTCTAGCCATTGTAATTCAGGAGGAAGAGTGTAAAATATTGGATGGGATGGGTGAGAAAGGACATTTTTAAGGGGTTTAGCATCTATGAAAGTAGATAAATAACCAGACCTAGATGAAATGCATCCCAGACTATTAGAGAAACAAGGGAGGAAATAGCAGAGACTCTGACCATCATTTTCCAATTGTCTATGGCTATAGGCACAGTGGCAGAGGGCATGAAGAGCTGAATACAAGAACACAAGAAATAGGAGCAGAAGTAGACCATATGGCCCATCGAGCTTGCTCCGCCATTGAAAACAACATGGCTGATCTTAGGATTCAACTCCACTTTCCTGCCCGCTCCCCATACCCCTTGATTCCCAAAAAACTGTCTATCCCAGCCTTAAATGTATTCAATGATGGAGCGTCTGCAACTCTCTGGGGTAGAGAATTCCAAAGATTCACAACCCTTTGAGTGAAGTAATTTCTCCTCATCTCAGTCCTAAATGATCGGGCACATATTGAGACGATGCCCTCGTGTTCTAGATTTCTCAAGCAGCTGAAATAATCTCTCAGTGTGTACCTTATCCAACCCCTTTAGAATCTTATATGTTTCAATGAGATCACCGCTCATTCTTCTAAACTCCAGAGAATACAGGCCCAATTTACTTAGTCTGTCATCATAGGACAATCCCCTTATCCCAGGGACCAATCTAGTGAACTTTCGCTGCACTGTACTTTTATTTTTATTTTTACAGCCAACTTGGCATCCATGCTGTCATTGTCCCTTCTGTTCCATGGGCCTCAACTTTGCTGACAAGCCTATTATATGACAATCTATCAAATGCCTTTTGGAAGTCCCTATACATCACATCAATCACATTACCCTCATCAACCCTCTCTGTTACCTCATCAGAAAACTCAATCAAGTTAGTTAAACACGATTTTCCTTTAACAAAACTGTGCTGACTTTCCTTAATTAATCCGCACTTGTCCAAGTTGTACTAGAACTGCATAAAACACTAGGCCAGAGCTAGAGTACTACATACATTTCTGGTCACCCCATTACAGGAAGAATGTGGGTGGTGTTGCGTTTCAAGTGATTATTGTTCAATAAATATTTAATCTTCTGTTTCAAACCTACGAGAAAACCTGCCACTGTCTGTTTATTTGGCAAATAAAGCGCAGGAGCTGAAATACTAGTTTAACAAAACACTATCTGTGATCAGTTGGGAGGTGAAAAGTGGAAACCAGCCACCCAATTTCCCCCCTGCCCATAACAAATATTTTTCATTTTCCACCAGCAGAGGTGTAATGGCAGATTACAACAGATGGCAGACTCCCTTGAATCAAATGATTTGAAAAGTAACTGAATGGAGGAAAAGGGAAACCTTTATATATACAGTACCAACAATAATAGTGTGCATAAATGTCTACTAATATAGATTTGGGCTATCAAAATGTGCAGATGGTGCCAAACTGTAGGGTCTAGCTAACACGGAGGAAGAATGCAATATAATGCAAGAAGATATTAGAAAAACTTATAGGCTGTGCAGTTAAGTGGCAAATGAATTTTAACGTAGAGAAATTAGAGATGATGCACTTTGGTAGGAAAAACAGAAACATCACCTTCATCTGAGAAAATAAGAAACGGAATGGGGTAGAAGAGCAAAGCGACGTAGGGATACAGATTATCAAGTCATTGAAAGCAGCATCTCAAATTAAAAAAACAATTAAAAATGCTAAAAAGAAATCCCTGTGATTTATTTCTAGAATATAGAATTCAAAAGAAGTAAAGTAATATTAAACATGCATAGATCCCTGGTCAGGTTGCACTAAGAGTACTGTGCACAGTTCTGGTCTCCATACTACAAAAAGGACACTGAGGCACTTGAGAAAGTGCAAAAAGATTTACAAGGATTATACTGGAATTGAGAGATTATGGCTATGGGGATAATTTGAACAGGCTAGAGCTTTTTCCTTTAGAAAAGAGGACACTTAGAGAAGACCTGAGAGGTCTTTAAAATTATGAATGGGTTGGATAGAGCATATGTGGAGAAAATGTTTCCACTTGTGGGAGAACACAAAATTAGGAGCCGTAAATACAAGATAGTTACTATTTATTCCAATAGGGAAATAAGGAGAAATTTATTTACTCAGGGAATGGTTAGAATGTGAAACCTACCACCACAGGAAGTGGTGGAAGCAAGTAGCTTAGTTGCTTTCAAAAAGAAATTAGATGAGTACATCAGAGAAAAAAGAATAGGACGATATGCTGAAAGGCTGAGATGAGATAAATGGAACGTGAGAAGATTCGTGTGGAGTATAAACACCTGCACAGACTGGTTGGGCTAAATGGCCTGTTTCTGTTCTGTGTATATTGTACAATTCTATGCAAAATCTGTAGTTTTAAATATTTCTTCAGACAGGATCTATCACCACTCACTCTACAGAAACTGAAAGAGCTAAGTTTGGCTTTTCTCATCTTTTCAATCCATCTGTAAAACCAAGTTGCCATGGTTACTAAAACCCAGAGCTAACTGTTGAACTAGTATACATTTACAATAGTCATACAACATTATAATGCTCTGCATTCAAACACAACGTTTATTTGAGATTTTCATTCCTGAAATATGCAATCTTTTATTATCTTCAAATGAGTATGATATTTTGAGTTTAAATTGGCTTTGCAGTTCAACAAATATAAATATCTTAAAATACCCACTATGACATTATACAGGACTGAACCAGAATATGTTGTTGCTAGAAATATAAAATCTTGATCATCAATAATGTAAATATACATATAGGAATCAACATCTGACTCATAACAACTGGTTTCCTATTTGTTGAGGTTGTATGAGTTTGCATGTTACAAAAAAATTGCAGGCCAGTCCTCATGTTCTAACTCAGGGATTAGGAAATTTAAGTGTCATTTTCACCTTCAACACCTGGATGGTAATTTACCAGAATGGATCACCCACCCATTGTTGAAGCCTTTAATTTTCATCCAGTTGATTTCAGTGGAATGAAAATCAGGCAGATTCTACAATGAGTGGGTGATTTGCTGTGACAGATTAGCCTCCAGATGGTGTTTCTTTCCTGATGTACTTGTGAATTCTTTACTCCTCATTAATTTACTTTTCCACATTCTTTCTTCTTGTCATGAGCACTGATGATAGTTTTACTTTATGGTGGCAAGTGCTGTGCCTCTTATTTCCTTCTCCAATCATATTAACTTTTTTAGTTTCTAAATTGACATCTTTGTTTCGAACTTGACTTTGTCTAGAAAAGTTTTATCTCCCACCTTCAACAAGCCCCCAAACTTCTTTCTTGAACTTTCAGCTTTGGACGAATATATGCTAATTTTCTTCCTCTCTTTGTAATGCGAAAAGAGGTTTTTGAAATTCCCCAGTTTTTGTAACCACTTTACCAAATATTTAACTGAGCTATCTCACAGTATTTAGCTCTCCAAATATATATTTTAAAACTCCTTTCCCTGAAGTTCATTCTAAAGTAGCCCAAATGGCTTTTGTGTAATAGAAAGGATTCTGATTCTTCACATTATTTTTCATGATTTATTCATTCACAGGATGTGGGCATCGCTGGCCAGGCCAGCATTTATTGCCCATCCCTAATTACCATTTAAAAGATGTTGGTGAGATGCTTTCTTGAACTTCAGTATTCCATGTGGTAGGGAGTTCCAAGATTTTGACTCATCAATGATGAAGGAACAGTGATATATTTCCAAGTCAGGGTGGTGTGTGGCTTGGAGGGAAACTTGGAGGTGATGGTGTTCCCA
Organism: Heterodontus francisci; assembly: GCF_036365525.1. Lineage (NCBI taxonomy): Eukaryota > Metazoa > Chordata > Chondrichthyes > Heterodontiformes > Heterodontidae > Heterodontus > Heterodontus francisci. The sequence continues at coordinate 79,129,764 of NC_090386.1, forward strand.
TATGTGTGGTGCCAATGTTATTGTTGTTGTCCTTTATAATAGTAGAGGTCGCACATTTGGGAGCTTCTGTCAAAGAAGCCTTGGCAAGTTACTGCAGTGCATCTTGTAGATGGTACACACAGTAGACATAATGTGCTGGTGATGGAGGGAGTGAATTTTTAAGATGGTGCATGGGTCACCAATCTAATGTGCTGCTTTGTCCTGGATGGTGTTGATCTTCTTGAGTGTTGTTGGAGCTGCACTCATCAGGCAAGTAAAATGCATTCCATCAACTCCTAACTTGTGCCCTGTAGATGGTGGAAGTGATCTGGGGAGTTAGGAAGTGAGTCACATATAGCAGAATAACCACCTCTGACCTGCTCTTGTAGCCACAGTATTTTTGTGGCCGGTCCAATTAAGTTTCTGGTCAATGGTGACCCCTGGATGTTGGTGATGGGGGATTCAGTGATGGTAATGTTATTGAATGTCGAGAGGAGATGGTTTGACTCTCTTTTGTTGGAGATAGTCATTGGCTGGCACTTGTGTGGTGCCAATGTTACTTGCTACCTATCAGCCTGAATGTTGCCCAACTCTTGCTGCACGTGGCCATGGACTGCTTCATTATCTGAGGTCTTGCGAATGGAACTGAACACTGTGCAATCATCAGCAAACATGCCCACTTCTGACCTTATGTTGGAGGGAGGGTCATTGATGAAACAGCTGAAGAATGGATTGAAAGAATGAAATCTCCTTGCAATCTGGACGAGATCACTGTGTCTTTAACACACATATTGCTTCATTCTCTCTGAAGGCAGACTGAGTTAAAACTCCATAGAAATGACAATATATAAACAGGCTGTTTGGCTCAGTTAGTCCATGCTGGTGTTTATCGTACATGTAAGCAGCTGTCCTAATCTGACATTCCTGCCCTGTTTCCGTATCCCTTCATGAGATGAAGTTTGGTTCAATATTTTAAGAGGCTTTATTCCACAGCAAGATAAACATATGAGGCAGTGGTTATGATCACATTTAATTGGTTCAATCAACTTATTTCCATGTATTGAGATGAAAATAATGCAAATGCTACATGACAGTACTTCAGTGGTTCATATTACTTATCTTAAATAGAAGGATCTCTAACTCTTCTCCAGCATTTCTAACCTCTTCACCTCACTGAAGGCCCTCATAGCTTTTCCCTTAACCAAAGACTCCTGCAGTCCAGTTGATTTCAAAGCTTTCCTGAACAGGAAGTTAACTCATTTAACTCTTGACTCCTTTTTGGACTGAGGCTGATCAGTAGAGGTGCCAATCATGCTGCACTTAATATTAGCGCCATGCAAAGTTCAAAAGGAATGAGGCATTCGAATTCCCAAGCTGTGAATGTTTGCTGGAATGTATTTAATGAGCTTCCATTGTCTGAGATCGTACAGCCAGATGGTATGCAAATGAAAAAAGGAAATGCTGGAAATACTCAGCAGGTCTGGCAGCATCTTTGGAGAGAGAAACAGAGTTAATGTTTCCGGTCGAGGATCTTTTGTCAGATTAACCAGATGGTATGTCTGGCTTCAGATTAGCATCTCAGCATGAGGCTGCCCTGAGAAACTAGCCCCTTGAAAACAAGCTTCAATGTAGAAATACAGGTTTAAAAAATAACTCATATTTAGATCTTTTCCATAGATAATGGTCAATATATACGAAACGTGACAATCCTTTTAAATTGGTGTGTTGCTGGTTGGCTATTTCTCATTTGATAATGCAACCGCCAAACATGAACCGTAAAACAATCCATAATTTTATTTAAAATATCAGAACAGGAAAGATACAGGATACTTCATTATTTATTACAAATAAAATGCAGGTTCAGTTCTTTGTCGTTTGTAAAATTCTGTGGCTTAGAAATTCATGTGCACCTGAACAAGAAGCCCTGAGGTGCACCCAATATTGGGCCTTAGACATCATTTAAATGAAACAGGTGATCTGCGAACACCAGCTGGGTGATTCCTCACAGCTCATAGGTGAAGAGGTTTTGAATTTCAGGCCAATGCATTGTTACCAGCAGCCCTCAGACAGGTAATTAAGGGAAAGAGGACTGGATCAGTGGAGGTGAGTGGTGGGGAGACCAAGAATGGGAGGTTGATCTGGAAGGGATAACTGGGAACAGACTGAGGGGAAATTGGGACAATGAGATGGGAGGGGGGGGGGGTGTGCAATTGGGCTAATGAGATGAGGACTCAGGCAGCAATCAGGTGGTCAGCAACAGCCTGTGGTTTAAATGTGGGGCCAGAAGGAGTACTCCCTTTTGGTCCCTTTTTATGGACTATCTTTATGGACTGTTGGTTCGGCCACATGTAGACTTGGTTTTCCTAAATGTAATGGCTATCTTCAGGGCAACACAACTTTGCACCAGGGACCTCAAGCCTGTATTTGCATATGCAAAGTGCCGAATACCTGTTTAAGGCATGGGCTCATGTAATAAAATTAACCTTGACACCTTATAGATAATGACAAGATTCTTTATTGTAATGATCAAACAAATACATATTAAGTCAATTGCAATGCCTGAACAAAGGCTGTAAGGACAAAACAATTACCCCTTTCTCTTGAGTAGAGTTATAATCCAACCAGTTTTCTCTTCTCCTTTGTAGCTTTACCTCTAATACTGACAATCACCTCGACTTATACCGGTGGAATAATCAGTGTGAGCCCAACCCTTGGACCTGGAGCCTGAAAATGTGACGTTTCTCCAACATAAGGTCAGGGAGATGATGTTTATTGTGAGCTTGGTGAGTTTACACTAGAGGGAGATGAGGCCAATTATCCATGATTTCCTAATCTCAACAGACTACATTCTTTAAGAGACAGGATATTGTACAGAGCTACAGTGATTAAGATAAGGCTGGTCAACCAACAGCAGCTTACCTCAACAAAGCATTCTTACAAAATTCTTTTAAAGAAATTGGACCAGGTTTTGCTCTCAGTGGAAATGAATGGTGCTACTGTTTATTACACTTACACCTGCCCATAGATCTCTATAAAATTTTGCATTGGGATATACAGTAATTAGAAAAACATTTTGGAGCAGTGCCCTCTACAATGAACAGGGCAAGCAATTGCATATCTCATTAACCAATTAGATTGATGAATAGTTAATGAGCAGTATGGTTTGAACCAGGAAGTGCCATTTAGAATATCATATAACAAATCAGGTACAGATAGTGAAATAAGAGCTAGGATTTTCCTGCGGGTATCTGAACCCCACCGTCAGGCTCAAATGAGCCTCAGAACCCTGCACTGGGCTAAATTTTACCGGCCTCTTGACGCTGCGGGTCACAGCGCAGGGGCCGGTAAAATGCTGCAGGAAGAGACCTGCCTCGACCCGCAATGTTGAGACGGGCCCGCTGCATTTTATTGGCGGCGGAAGGATCACAGTGTGGCCCCACCACCGCATGGCGGTGGCACCACAATTAGCATACGGTAATACTTACTTACCTATGCTGATTATGCAGCCCGCCGTCTCGACACCGACACTGCTGGATTTTTCGTAGAACGGGCGACCGTCACATGCCATCCTGTTCACCATCTGAAAAGCTGGTGGGTCCTCACTCTGCATTATGGAAGGGAAGAGGAAGGGCGGGATACACAGGGGTCTAACTCTGCATTCTTAAAAGGCGGAGGATATGCAGGGGTCTAACTCTGCATTCTGGAGGGGAGGAGGGAGGGAGATATGCAGGGGTCTCTCTCTGCATTCTGAAAGGAAGAGGGTATGGGATTACTGGAGGGAAAACTGTGCTGGCAAGAAGGGAGGTACCGTGTACCATCCTCCGTTAACAGTGTATGCACTGTGTTTGTGAGGGGGCAATAGCACACTAGGCACCCTGTGTGTGGGGAGGGTGCCAGAAAGGGCAGGAGCATTAGGTTTTATGGATGGTGGGGACAATCAATTCAGCTGATAGGATCGTGATGTGGTCATGCTGTGCCACTCTGAGTGTTGGCCAAGATGGGCAATGCCATGGTACACCACATAGTTGATCCAGGAATGCAGCTGATGTACCCGTCAACACCAATCCATGCCCTGTTAGGAACCTTCGAATACATGCAGGGTTCAACTTTATTTATCACATGGAAATAGGTATGGCTCATTCTACATTGTGTGATCCTCTGCACGTGAGGATCCGTATGTGCCAGAGGGAATACCAACAGCCAGGTGCGATCCATGTAGAGGCCCCCATTCATGAGAAGCAGCCCCCAAGGGGAGCCTGCCATTACATTTGCCATGCATCTACAGGCCTCACATGACATGCCATTGGATGTCAGAGCACCAGTGTCAGAGAAGATTGCGCATATAGAGAGGGTGGCGACACGTCCCTATTCAAGGATGACCTGCAGCCCATGGGCTCCGGTGGACATCCCATGCCTTTGTTCCTCTTCGTGGCAGTGGTTCTCACTCCTGAGGCCTCTGCAGCCTATTAGGGGCCCACCAGAGACCTTTGTGGGGTCACCCAGTCAGCAGTGCACCGCTGCATCAGGGAGGTCACCAATGCCCTGCACCAGAGGGCCGGTGAGTTTATCCGCTTCAGGACAGACTTTCACGGCCAGGCCCAGAGGGCCAGTGGTTCTGACACCATTGACGGAGAACCATAGGTTATAATGTTCATAGACTGCACTCATGTGGCCATGAGGCCTACTGTCAGGCTACCACCTGCAGACATCTACATTAAAGGAGCCCTCTCAATCTAGGTGAAGCTGATATGTGAACACCGCAGATGCTTGCAGCGAATGTGTGACCGCTTCTCAGGCAGCTGCCATGACACCTGGGTCTTGCGCCAGTCCCAGCTGCCACCGCTGTTCACTGAACTGGCTCAGATGGAGGGGTGGCTTCTTGGAGATAAGGGCTATCCTTTGCAGACTTGGCTTCCGACACCAGTGAGAGACTCTACCACTGCTGCAGAGGAGAGGTACAACGCCAGCCACTGAGCTACATGAGGCACTATTGAGCAGGAGATCGGCAAGCTGAAAGAGCACCTCCAATGCCTGGATGGATAGGGTGATGCCCTGTACTACGGGCCGAAAAGGCCAGCTCCTTTCTTTGCTGTTCTGCACAACTACGCACCCAATAGGAGCCAGGCCTGGCATGATGAGGAGAGACGTCAACAGGATTCCTCCTTGCACGATGAGGATGCTGAGGACCTGCAACATGAAAGACGCATGAGAGGGCAGATGGCACCCAGGCTCTGCATGCAGGGCTAGCAGTGAGCTAGGGACATACGGAAGTGGCTTTTCAGACAAAGGCTGTCTGCTCCATAGGAACCAACATGAGCTCTGCAAGCCACACATCACCCTCACTCACCTGCTGTTCACCAGTCTACGTCTGCAGCATCCAGGTGAAAACCATTAGAGGCAGCAGCTGACTGAGCCAATGTCCATGTCACTGCATCTGTGGAGACACTCATGAGTAATGGTGGCATGGCAATGATATTATTGCATACATTGGCTCTGCTGAAGGGCGAATGGTGGAAAGGGATGTGACATTGGCGCTACATGCTGACACACATCATTCACACAGAGAAAAGGACACACATGTTGGTGAGGAACATTTAGTGAAAGATGTATTTACATTGCTGTGATACCTGTGCATTCCCATTTGTGTCAGTGTGTTCTCTGTAAACCTCTGTGATACCTTTTATGGTCTATTTAAGTCTCACATCCTGGATTGTGCAAAATTAAGATTATTCACCCAGGTGCGGCACGCCTACAAGAAGGAATGTTACACTTGAGTGGGAGAAGAGGATCGCAACTTCACAGGACACTGGGACACAGCAGGGTAAGTATGTGACAGCAAAGCAGAAAGTGCTGGGGTCACTCAGCAGGTCAGAGCAGCATTTGTGGAGAGAGAAGCAGAGTTAACTTTCAGGTCTGTGAACTTGGACAAGTTAACTCCGCTTCTCTCTCCAAAGATGTTGCCTGATCGGCTGGATTTCTGTAGCACTTTCTACTTTGCTGCCAGATTGACAGCAGCCCCACTCTTCAGCAGTCAGGTGAGTATTTCTTTGACAGCTGTCAGGAAGCAGGTGCTGGGGCACTTAAAATGGAGTCCCAGCACCTGCTGCATCGCTGTCAAAGACTCTCTCACTGCGCCGAATGTCCCGCCTCTCCCCACATAATATGGGGAGGGCGGCTTGGCGCCATGATTCTAATGAGCCCCTGTGATTAATATCGCGGGGGCTTCGCGGCGGCCAGCGAATGCGGGCTCCCCAGTAAAATTCAGCCCATTGTGTGTGAAACAGTCACCTGGCAGGGATTTTCCCCAGGTTGGCCAATTAGTGGCCAGAGGAGGGCCTCACCGTCCAATTAAGGACAGTGGGTGGGCTCTCTAAGCTAGAATCCCAATTAGAGCCCTTCCAGCTGCAATGCAGAAACAGCATGCCATGGCTGATGGAGGCACCCTCTCTCCAGCTTTTTCAAATTGAAGCCAAAAAAAGGACCTTTGCAGCCAGGCCATCTAAGCCTGCCTAGAATGCTGCCCACCCCCCCACCACCCCCCCCACCCCACACTCCATCCCTACCCCGCACCCAGTCTGCAGCCAGGAGGCTGCCTCCAGGCAGCTAAACTGTCCCTTGCTGCCTGGGGGGACCTGGAGGCTGACTGGAAAATCCCAGTTGGCCTCTGGCAATAGGCCTTAACAGGCATTCAATGAGCTTAATATGCAACCTACTGCCTGCGGAGGGGTCGCCCTGCTGCCTGAACCCTCTCCACACCCCGCCCCCACCCACTCACCAACAAATCCCTCCTCTGTGGAAATGGCCCAGGGGTGGGATGGAGCCAGGCAACCAGCACGTAGACTGGAGACACAAAACTCTGTACCTGCCCACCTCCATTCAGTCGATGGCAGGGGCTAAAAATCAAGCCCAAGGAGAGGGAAAGAAATATGGATTAAGAGAGATATAGATGAAAGAGATAGGAGATGTAAAAATAAATGCAATTTAAATTTTAATATCTATATAATAAACTTACAATATTTAAAAAAATATTTATTAAGGAAGTAGTAGCAGGACATTTAGAAAATAATAATACAATCAAACAGAGTCAACATGGCTTTGTGAAAGGAAAATTATGTTTAACAAACTTATTAGAGTTCTTTGAGGATGTAACAAGCAGAATGGGTGAAGGGGAACCAATAGATGTAGAGTATATGGATTTCCAAAAGGCATTCGATAAAGTGCCACATAAAACATTATGTCACAAGGGAAGAGCTCATGGTATTGGGGGTAATATATTAGCATGGATAAATGATTGGCTAACTAATAGAAAACAGAGAATCTGGATAAATGGGACATTCTCTGGTAGAAAAACTGTAACTATTGGAGTGCCACAGGGATCAGTGCTGGGGCCTCAACAATCTAAAATCTGTATTAATGACTTGGATGAAGGGACCCAGTGTATTGCAGCCAAATTTGCTGACGATACAAAGTGTCACGCAGGCCCCCACCTGCCATGAATGAGGCACATTAATTTTGCCACTTGGATATTAAATTTCAAATTGTTGCTGGGAAGAAGAGAAGACCTGTGACAAGGGGTTGCCAAGCCCTAGCTAGAAAGACATTTTTGCATATTAACCGACAGTGTTTGGGAACAAAGGAACTATCCCCTGTTCCAATACAATCCACAAACAGACATGGTCAAACCAGTTAGTCACTTGAGTAACCTGCTTGGCAGTCTGGCTTTTCTTTTATGAACAGTAGCGTTTGAACTGGCAGAAAGCAGAATGCTCCTGGACTGAAGAAGACCTCTTGCCTGTCTGTCTACTCCCATCTCTTTCTCATGGAACTCCAAAAATACCCACTGAAGACACATGAACCCCAAGAGAGAAAAGTCTCCTACAGCAAAAAGGGTTTAAGAAGAATACTGGGCCCCAGCAGATCTACCTACAAGCAAGGACACTACAGTGAGCTCAAAGACCCGTAACAAAAATTCTTCAGATATTGCCTCAGACCTTTCTTCTGCTCTTTTCTGCCCCTATCTTCATGTGTGTATCGCGTATGCATGCTAGTGTGGGCACGTCATGTATCCGTAGGTGTTAACCAAATTAGAGTTGAAGTTTAAGTTTAATAAAATTTCACTTTTCTTCTTTAAACCTAAGAAAACCTTTGTGTGTTTCTTTGCCTTATAATTGGAAAGTGGTGAACAAGGATTCACCAAGGGGGAGCTAAAAACATGGTGTGTTTAAAATTAAACCCTGTTACAGTAAGACCAGGGAAGACTGAAAGGGAACCCTAGACCTCGTTCTCATCTGGTCATAACAGAAATTTAGGTGCTGGCGTCCGGAATTGACCAACAGACAAACGAGAGAAATTGGAAGTGGGAAGCCAAATTGTTCCCAATTTTAAAAAAGAGCAAATTTTCAATACAGGTTTTCTTGTGGTTGCGTGTGATTGAATACTAACATGTCTGCAGCTCAAGCTAGCAGCTCTCCAAGTCAGGGTGAAGTAACTTGGGATAAGTTAAAACCACTGTCCAAGGAGGAGTTGAGGAAAATGGTTGAGCAGTGTGGGGTCACTGTACATGGCAAGGCTAGGAAGTCTGAACTCCTAAGGCTAGTGGCCATCCATTTTTCCCTTAAATCTGAAGAAGCAGAAACAGTGTTAGAAATAGACCCAGACAGGGTACAGCCAGCAAAGATACAATTGGAACAAAGGAAACTTGAATTAAAAGACAGGGAAAGAGAAAGAGAAAGTGAGAGACAGGAAAAAGAGAGCGAGAGGCAAGAGAGGGAGAAAGAAAGAGCCTTCCAGATGGAACATGAAGAAAAAGAAAGACGGGAGAAGGAAAATGAAAGGCAGGAGAGAGAGAGAGAAAGAATATTCCATAAAGAACGTGCAGAAAGAGAGCTAAGGTGGCTTAAGTTAACTAGGTGGTGACAGAGTAACCCCGTAAAAGCATGACCAATATGGAGGAACGTAATTCAGGGCTGGGTACAGAATTGTTAAAACTCACTCATCTAATCCCAATATTCAATGAGGAAGGTGTGGAGACATTTTTTGTGTCCTTTGAGAAACCGGCAAGGCAGCTAAAATGGCCAGCTGAGACCTGGTCTCTTTTACTACAAAGCAAGCTAACTGGAAAAGCTCATGAAGTTTATTCTCTGCTGCCAGATGAGAGTTCATCAAATTATGAACTGACCAAAAATGCTATCCTCGGGGCATATGAATTAGTACCCGAAGCCAATCACCAAAAGTTTAGAACCCTTAGGAAGCAAGCTAATCAAACTTATCTGGAGTTTGAAAGAAGTAAGCAGCTGGCTTTTGACCAGTGGCAGAGGGCTCTTAAAGTACAGCTCAGCTATGAGAATCTCGGGGAAGTATTTCTGTTAGAGAAATTTAAAAACTCTCTCCCACTCTCCATAAAGACCCATGTAGAGGAGCAGCGGGTTCAGAGAGCCTGGCAAGTGGCTGTTCTAGTTGATGAGTTTGCTTTAATTTATAAGTCGGTTTCCCACTGGAGAATCTTTCCTAATCACTCCCACAAATCCGAAAAGGACAAAGGGTGGGAAGGTGATAGAAGCCCAGGCAGTCCTGGCAGAGAAAGGAAAGCAGGAGACACAGGGGGCCCTCATCCAGCCAAAAAGGAAGGTGCTATGAACAAGAGTGAGACCTGGAGACCTGTGTGCTTCCATTGTAATAAAGTAGGGCATTTAAAAACTGACTGCTTGAAACTAAAGGGAAAACCAGTAGGATTAAACAGGGCACACTTGCTCAGTGAAGAAGGGACCCTGATGGAAACCCTGCTCCTAGGGGGTGAAGGTGGTAGTCCCCCCAGTAATGAAAGGTCACAGGAGGTCAGAGACACAGGGCTGTGGCAGGAGACTATCCCTTGCAGTTTCCCTGAATATGTAGTGGATCAGGCCATGATCAAAGAAGCTCCCCCAGAGGAGACTGCATTGGCACCGCAGGCAGATGACCATGAGGTCTGCCTGTCTGAGACTTTCTTTGGAAAGTTAGGAGACCCAGGGAATGAATTAAATGGATTTTCCCTAGCTGAGGCTGAGCAAGCTGACCCAGTATTGCGAGAGTTAGCACAGGCTGTCCAGTCTGAAAGTGAAGCAGAGGGAGTCGCTAATTGCTGCTATTTAAAGAATGAGGTACTGATGAGGAAATGGAGTTCTCCTCACAGACCTGAGAGCAAGGAGTGGACAGTGGTTCACAGAGGTACAGAGAGAAATATTAAGAAGGGTCCACGAGACTACAGTGGCTGTACATGCCAGTATACGAAAGACCAAAGCCTGCATAAGACATCAGTTTGACTGGCCAAAACTCCACAAAGATGTGGTGGAGTACTGCAGGAGTTGCCACATGTGCCAGGTTGAGGGAAACCCCAATCTACAGTGAAACCTGCACCCCTAAGTTCTGTACCATTGTTAGGAGGACCCTCCAGCAGAAGGCTGGTGAACTGTAAGGGACCCCCGCCGAGAACAAAAGGGGACAGGCACACGGCTTGCAGGAGGCTAGACTGGGAAGGGGAAAAAATGACCAAGAGGGCAGGTTAAATGAAGTCCGGGAAGAATCCTGGATGAAAACCCCTACTGTCTGGTCAGCCAACTCTGAAAAATTTGAAAAGTTAGACCGCAGATCCTCCTCAGTAAATGCAGACTCTCGAAGCACCCCAGCAGAGTTGCTCACAGCATTTAGATGTTGAGATGTGCATGTGTGGTTGCTGAAGGTTGCTGTCCAATTTACACTTTAATAATGGTAAGCACTGTTAGCCTCACCACTGTTTCTATAGCAAAATCCAGCCCATAACCTAGGACTACAGTATTTTAGATTTAACTGTTTCATTGCCAGGTAATGTAATTCATATTACATGTACACCATGTCTTCATGGGGTCTTATTTGCATCTTTCTTCACCTGTCCATTCTTACAGTTGAAGACCCCATTACTCCATAAATTAAGCTCTGACAAGGTCTTTCAGTTTTAAGTTGACAATCCTATGCCAGAACCTTTGTAAGTAGTATCGTTGCTGGACGCAGTTGATAGTCCGAGCAAACACATAGGGATTTGCTGCCTGACTCCATTCAGAATAGTGTGCACCACATAAGCCTTTTGAAGTACTACATTGCTTAAACCAACATTAACTGGAACAATCTTGGAATATACATTTGTATATACAATTTGGTCGATGGGCTGAGCCACTAACCTCTTATCTGATCTGCTTCTAAACATGGCACCATTGCACTACAGCTCAACAGAGTGGTATTCTTGCTGGTCAGTTTTCCTCTTTGAATCAGTTCTGTTGTGACTGTTTTCATCAAGTCCCAGATTGCATCCCCTTCCTGACTTTTTGCCACATTGATGAGACTACAGCCAGACCAGTGAGAGAACTCCACTGCGGAAACCAACTTGTCAGACCCCACAATGTCCAACACATGCAAAATGGTGGCATACAAAGAACAAAGAACAAAGAAAATTACAGCACAGGAACAGGCCCTTCAGCCCTCCAAGCCTGCGCCGATCCAGATCCTCTATCTAAACATGTCGCCTATTTTCTAAGGGTCTGTATCTCTTTGCTTCCTGCCCATTCATGTATCTGCCTAGATACATCTTAAAAGACGCTATCGTGCCCGCGTCTACCACCTCCGCTGGCAATGCGCTCCAGGCACCCACCACCCTCTGCGTAAAGAACTTTCCACGCATATCCCCCCTAAACTTTACCCCTCTCACTTTGAACTCGTGACCCCTAGTAATTGAATCCCCCACTCTGGGAAAAAGCTTCTTGCTATCCACCCTGTCTATACCTCTCATGATTTTGCACACCTCAATCAGGTCCCCCCTCAACCTCCGTCTTTCTAATGAAAATAATCCTAATCTGCTCAACCTCTCTTCATAGCTAGCGCCCTCCATACCAGGCAACATCCTGGTGAACCTCCTCTGCACCCTCTCCAAAGCATCTACATCCTTTTGGTAATGTGGCGACCAGAACAGCACGCAGTATTCCAAATGTGGCCGAACCAAAGTCTTATACAACTGTAACATGACCTGCGTTGCCACCTTCAGGGAACAATGGACCTGAACACCCAAATCTCTCTGTACATCAATTTTCCCCAGGACTTTTCCATTTACTGTATAATTCACTCTTGAATTGGATCTTCCAAAATGCATCACCTCGCATTTGTCCTGATTGAACTCCATCTGCCATTTCTCTGCCCAACTCTCCAATCTATCTATATTCTGCTGTATTTTCTGACAGTCCCCTTCACTATCTGCTACTCCACCAATCTTAGTGTCGTCTGCAAACTTGCTAATCAGACCACCTATACTTCCCTCCAAATCATTTATGTATATCACAAACAACAGTGGTCCCAGCACGGATCCCTGTGGAACACCACTGGTCACACGTCTCCATTTTGAGAAACTCCGTTCCACTGCTACTCTCTGTCTCCTGTTGCCCAGCCAGTTCTTTATCCATCTAGCTAGTACACCCTGGACCCCATGCGACTTCACTTTCTCCATCAGCCTACCATGGGGAACCTTATCAAACGCCTTACTGAAGTCCATATATATGACATCTACAGCCCTTCCCTCATCAATCAACTTTGTCACTTCCTCAAAGAATTCTATTAAGTTGGTAAGACATGACCTTCCCTGCACAAAACCATGTTGCCTATCACTGATAAGCCCATTTTCTTCCAAATGGGAATATATCCTATCCCTCAGTATCTTCTCCAGCAGCTTCCCTACCACTGACGTCAGGCTCACCGGTCTATAATTACCTGGATTTGCCCTGCTACCCTTCTTAAACAAGGGGACAACATTAGCAATTCCCCAGTCCTCCGGGACCTCACTCGTGCTTAAGGATGCTGCAAAGATATCTGTTAAGGCCCCAGCTATTTCCTCTCTCGCTTCCCACAGTAACCTGGGATAGATCCCATCCGGACCTGGGGACTTGTCCACCTTAATGCCTTTTAGAATACCCAACACTTCCTCCCTAATTATGCCGACTTGACCTCGAGTAATCAAACATCTGACCCTAACCTCAACATCCGTCATGTCCCTCTCCTCGGTGAATACAGATGCAAAGTACTCGTTTAGAATCTCACCCATTTTCTCTGACTCCACGCATAACTTTCCTCCTTTGTCCTTGAGTGGGCCAATCCTTTCTCTAGTTACCCTCTTGCTCCTTATATATGAATAAAAGGCTTTGGGATTTTCCTTAACCCTGTTTGCTAAAGATATTTCATGACCCCTTTTAGCCCTCTTAATTCCTCATTTCAGATTGGTCCTACATTCCCGATATTCTTTCAAAGCTTCGTCTTTCTTCAGCCTCCTAGACCTTATGTATGCTTCCTTTTTCCTCTTAGCTAGTCTCACAATTTAACCTGTCATCCATGGTTCCCTAATCTTGCCATTTCTATCCCTCATTTTCACAGGAACATGTCTCTCCTGCACGCTAATCAACCTCTCTTTAAAAGCCTCCCACATATCAAATGTGGATTTATCTTCAAACAGCTGCTCCCAATCTACATTCCCCAGCTCCTGCCGAATTTTGGTATAGTTGGCCTTCCCCCAATTTAGCACTCTTCCTTTGGGACCACTCTCATCTTTGTCCATGAGTATTCTAAAACTTACGGAATTGTGATCACTATTCCCAAAGTAGTCCCCTACTGAAACTTCAACCACCTGGCCGGGCTCATTCCCCAACACCAGGTCCAGTATGGCCCCTTCCCGAGTTGGACTATTTACATACGGCTCTAGAAAACCCTCCTGGATGCTCCTTACAAATTCTGCTACATCTGGACCTCTAACATGAAGTGAATCTCAGTCAATGCTGGGAAAATTAAAATCTCCTATCACCACCACCCTGTTGCTCCTACATCTTTCCATAATCTGTTTACATATTTGTACCTCTATCTCACGCTCGCTGTTGGGAGGCCTGTAGTACAGCCCCAACATTGTTACCGCACCCTTCCTATTTCTGAGTTCTGCCCATATTGCCTCACTGCTCGAGTCCTCCATAGTGCCCTCCTTCAGCACAGCTGTGATATCCTCTTTGACCAGTACTGCAACTCCTCCACCCCTTTTACCTCCCTCTCTATCCCGCCGGAAACATCGATATCCTGGGATATTTAGTTGCCAATCATGCCCTTCCCTCAACCAAGTTTCAGTAATAGCAATAACATCATACTCCCAGGTACTAATCCAGGCCCTAAGTTCATCTGCCTTACCTACTACACTTCTTGCATTAAAACAAATGCACCTCAGACCACCAGTCCCTTTGCTTTCATCATCTGCTCCCTGTCTACTCTTTCCCTTAGTCACGCTGACTTCATTATCTAGTTCCTTTCAGGCTTTAGATACGACCTCCTTACTGTCCACTGACCTCATTTGGTTCCCATCCCCCTGCCACATTAGTTTAAACCCTCCCCAACAGCGTTAGCAAAAGCACCCCCAAGGACATTGGTTCCAGTCCGGCCCAGGTGTAGACCGTCCAATTTGTAATAGTCCCACCTCCCCCAGAACCGGTCCCAATGTCCCAAAAATCTGAACCCCTCCCTCCTGCACCATCTCTCAAGCCACGCATTCATCCTGACTATTCTTTCATTTCAACTCTGACTATCACGTGGCACTGGTAGCAATCCTGAGATTACTACCTCTGAGGTCCTACTTTTTAACTTGGTTCCTAACTCCCTAAATTCTGCTTGTAGGACCTCATCCCGTTTTTTACCTGTATCATTGGTGCCTATGTGCACAACGACAACTGGCTGTTCACCCTCCCCTTTCAGAATGTTCTGCAGCCGATCGGAGACATCCCTGACCCGTGCACCTGGGAGGCAACATACCATTCGGGAGTCTCGTTTTCGACTACAGAACCGCCTATCTACTCCCCTTACAATCGAATCTCCGATGACTATAGCCCTTCCACTCTTTTTCCCGCCCTTCCGAACAGCAGAGCCAGCCACGGTGCCATGAACCTGGCTACTGCTGCCTTCCCCTGGTGAGCCATCTCCCTCAACAGTATCCAAAACGGTATACCTGTTTTGGAGGGAGATGACCGCAGGGGACACCTGTTCTGCCTTCCTGCTCTTTCTCTGCCTTTTGGTCACCCATTCCCTTTCACCCTCAGCAATCCTGATCTGCGGTGTGACCAATTCGCTAGACGTGCTATCCACGACCTCCTCAGCATCGCGGATGCTCCAAAGTGAGTCCATCCGCAGCTCCAGAGCCGTCATGCGGTCTAACAAGAGCTGCAGCTGGACACACTTCCTGCACGTGAAGGAGTCAGGGACATCAGCCGTGTCCCTGAGCTCCCACATTGAGCAAGATGAGCATAACACGGGTCTGAGATCTCCTGCCATTTTCAATCTTAAGCTTAAGTTAGTCTTAACTTCGATAAACGAAAAAGGAACGAAAAAGTTTTACCAATCACACGAATACAGTACTTTGACTCCAGGTTTGATATGAATCTAGTCGATGCAACCAAGGATTGCAACCATAAGGTTCTATGCTCTAAATACAATCTTCACCTTTGCTTCCTCTACAACCATCCTTTACTCACCATAAACTGACTCTTCAAGAACCACGTTCTTCATTACGAGTGCATCTTCCCTCCCAAGACAAATAAACACACCTTCATGTCTGTGTAGTACAACTGTTTCTTTATTTCCTCCTAGGAATCTGCCTCAGCTGGCTCTTTCTCTGCTGGGACCTCCTCCTCTCAAGACTTTAAGCTTCTCACATTTCTATGCACTGAAGTGGGCGGCATAATTCATTAATCAAATCGCATACTTCAACTTTAATTTTCTCTCTGTATCTGAACTCTCTAAGTAACTTGATGCTGCCTTATGTAGCATCATCTTTCCACATCAAATGTGAAATCAATTTCTTACTAAATTCTTTTAAAGGCATAACCTCGGCCTACAGCATTTTAATTCTAACTGTTTCATTGCTAGGCAGTATAATTTAAATTATCTGTACACCATACCTTCATGGACTCTTGCTCCAATCTTCCTTTCCTTGTCCTTTCTTACACCTGGGCTCCAATCTTCTTGTCTGTACTGTTACAATCACCTGGTTCATGGTTTGTATTAATATTTTGGAGAGTTTTGGGGAATTAAATGTGCAGCTGTAAAAATTTCAAAAGGCTGCAGAATACTCAAGATTTAAAGGTCAAAGATCTCTCCATGAGTGCTTACAGAGATAGAGTGAGAGAGGTGAGAGCCATAAAACAGCAGGTGGATTCTTTAGTTGGGAGTTGGAACCAGAAAGTCTAGAAGAGTTTTCTCTGTCATTGTCAGCAATATCAATTATTCATGTGGGTATCAGGAATAAAAGAAATGTTTTGGGAGTTGGTGGTAATTAGCTTATATTTCCATGTGGGACATCCCACGTGTACCACTTGACAATGGAGATAGATGATGCAGGAAGAAGCCTTTTGGGTCAGGTTTTTTGGGTGCTTGCTGACAGACAGGCAGTTGGACACAGAGACAGATATTTGGCTTTTGGAAAAGTAGTTGGCTTTGGGAGCAGCTGGACTCAGCTGGAAAGAGACCATCAGGGACCAGGGATGTTTCTCTTTTGAGTAAGGTCCGTGCTTAAGCCGCAAAGTCCAGTTTTGGGAGGTGTTGGAAGAGAACTGGGGGATTTTCCTAGCCGAAGCTACAGGGAGATTCCCCAGGAGATCTTAAATCACCAAAGACAGCTGCAAGATTAAGGAAAATCAGAGTGAATTCCTAAGAGCTGTGGTACAGTTTGGATTTGTCCCAGGAGAAATGAACAAACAGCCAAGATCCTGTAACATATAGGGGAATTCTTGAGGTGGAAGTAAAAGTCAAATGAGAGTGTTCTGTTAAGATTTCAAGTTTAAAAATAAGTGTTTCCAAATTGTCGTGTTAATTTAGTAGTGTTTTGCTTTGTTTAACTCTTGTACAGTAACTTTTTTTGTTTAAAACATGAAACCTTGTGATGTAATTCTTTGAGTAATAACTGGGAATTGGAATTTCTCTTTTTAAAAGTTAACGGTCCCCAACGGGATTGTAACAATACCAATATGTCGGGGGAAACACTTCCAGCTTGTAATGAACATAATTTCTTGCCCATCATATTGGAGGCTTAGCACCAGAAAATGGGTAGCTGCACTATAAAATGTCTTGGTCTTTGTCTCATGGATAACCTTACTCTCTCTTGCTTACATTGATAGTTGCTGTGTTCTGAATGTGCTTCTATCATGTTGCTGTGATAGCAAGTACATTTTTCCTTTGGTTTATTAATAGCTCTTTACATCTATACTAATTTTAGCTTATGTTTAGCCAGTGTTACTTGTACCTCAGGCAAACACAAAGGGGAAGAAAGTAGTGGATAATGGATTTTATGAGTTTTCAGTCAACCCTGTTCACAATGCATGCTGATGACACTGGGACTGCATTTTTCCTAACCATTGGCCATCCAGGCTCCACATTCTGGAATTCCCTCCTTAACCCCCTCCACATCCCCATCTCCTTTTCCTCCTTAAATGCCACCTGTTTGGCCAACTTTTGTGTCTCTCTATTTTCTGTACCTTTGTATGCATTTTCATGGTATCGGAATGAGTTACATTAAAAACTGAAACTATTCCATAGCTGCATTTTCTTAAACATGCTGTGCCTAATGCGCATAAAGAATGGTTTGACATTTTCAAACTTTACTTTTCATACGTAAAGAGGGACTTGAGTTCTACACTTTTCTCGTGACCCAATTCTTTACACTGATAGTTGCTTGTTTTCTGTTAGGTTATATCTTCCTCCATGTGCTAACAAATTTCATCATAAGTTCCCAATGGCAACATCGGTATAAATTTTGGTGTAACTTTCCTGTTACACCACTTGAGGAAATGGTGAGCCATTATAGAAAACCAAGTTGTTGTTTTCTGGTGGAGAATGGTTGAGGGTAGGGGAAAATGACTAAATCATACTTTCATTTTTTTTTTTACAAAAAGCAAGGTGATTTGTTGATTGGTGTATATAATATATTTAAATTATTATTTCATTACAATCTCAGGACATCAAGTTGCATTAAACATTTTTTTCTTTTTTTTTCAGAAGTGATCAATAGACAACTAATCCAAACGGGGAAAAAAATCAATACACTCATAGAGTATACTGAATGCTGACTTCAGCACTTCTTTACATTCTGTACTAATAGGCTTCCGAGCATAGTCTAACAGGAGACCGTTTACTGTAAGTATGAACCTTATTTTTGTAAAGTATCAAATGTCTCAACAAGATTTTGATAGAGTTTGTGGCTTCAGTTTTTTTTAATCAGAATTCAGATCATTGAGTCATGGTAGCATTATGCATGCCTTGCGAGGGATAAGCACATTTGTAAACTAACTGCAACAGCTGTAATAATAGATTCAATGCCCATCACCCCACTTCCTTACAGGCAGGCCCTAAGGGAACAAATAATGATTTTGCTCTATCAAGGTTAAATTGGACATCTGATTCTTTGCTGTGTAAAACAGTCCTACAATCCTAAAGCTATTTATTGTGCTGGGCCTTTTCTTGCCAGTGGGTTGGTTTCAAGGTAAAATTGCAAGTTTCAAGGGACTGTGATAAAACTGTTCATTGTACTTCTGAAGAGACTGACAAGGAGTTTGATTGCAGAACACAGAAATTATTAAACCAGATTGTGTTCAAGCAAACAAGTTGCAGTGCCTCCTCATGCCCTGCCCCAAGGGCTTTCAGCCTGCACTCATTTGAAGACTTAGGACAGATACAAATTTTTATATTGAATTAACCCCTTCTCCCAACTATTATGCTTTGAAAAGCCATTATTGAGCAGTAAAATACTATCTATAGCAAGATTGTATTAGTATTTTACGCTGTGCTGATTTGACTTTTAAGCAATGTTCACATTCGGGTGTTAAACCTAACTGAAGTTATTTGGGTATTTTATTTATCCACTAACACAATAATGTGAGTGATTACTGGATGATGTAAAGTGGAGACATCTATAATCAGTCACTTGAAGTATGTTAGATGGCTGTAACAGAGTCATGGGATTCACATGATACGCAACCTGTAAGATTGAGTTTGGAGTCCAAAGATCTATGAAAGTAAAACACAGAGATCTAGAAAGTCACCTGAATAATTCCTTCTTTCATTTCTATTTCAATTAATTAGATTTAATTGCACCATAAACTTGAAATGATGTGGGGATCACTATACCAGATTTCTTTTGACATTTGGTTCTGTTTAATGTTATTGTGGCTCTGCTCCCAAAATATGTTCATAGCTAATGTACAGGTACTTGATTGCTTTTGATATAATCTACTGTTATATAATACCAACTACCTATTTGTACTTCCAGTTGACCCCTCTTCAAGCATATCATGCTGAAGGGTATACTTCCAAAGCCTTTGTATCGACAGAATCCCATGTGACAGGCAAATACTGACTTTACATCTTGGTTACTGATTGAACTTGGCATCGTTCTGAACTGGTGAAAATACCAAGGATTAGGAACATGAAATAGTTATAGACAAGTGATTTTAACATAGGTAATCTGAATTGTTAAAAGATTCATGTTAAGATGTAGTTTTTAACTGCAGAATGTTTTAATCATGTATGAAAAGATCAAAAATTAATTAGCCTTTCTATAACGGTCTCTAAATAAATTTAAATAGCCAAATGAAACAATTGCCATCTATAGTGGTGAGAAAGTACATTTAATTGGTACCAAAGAGCTAGTTAAACCACAGTCCTCTACTGAGCATTCTGGTGCATTGTCATAAATTGCCATTAGAGTAATCTAGAGTGATCATCATAGAGATTTAACTATCAAATCATGGATGTCACAAGAAGTGATTTGCTGTGAAGACATTTCCCATTTCTTGCGTAAATACTCTTCTTTCTTTTGGGCCTCCTTATCTCGAGAGACAATGGATACGCGCCTGGAGGTGGTCAGTGGTTTGTGAAGCAGCGCCTGGAGTGGCTATAAAGGCCAATTCTGGAGTGACAGGCTCTTCCACAGGTGCTGCAGAGAAATTTGTTTGTTGGGGCTGTTGCACAGTTGGCTCTCCCCTTGCGCCTCTGTCTTTTTTCCTGCCAACTACTAAGTCTCTTCGACTCGCCACAATTTAGCCCTGTCTTTATGGCTGCCCGCCAGCTCTGGCGAATGCTGGCAACTGACTCCCACGACTTGTGATCAATGTCACACGATTTCATGTCGCGTTTGCAGACGTCTTTATGACGGAGACATGGACAGCCGGTGGGTCTGATACCAGTGGCGAGCTCGCTGTACAATGTGTCTTTGGGGATCCTGCCATCTTCCATGCGGCTCACATGGCCAAGCCATCTCAAGCGCCGCTGACTCAGTAGTGTGTATAAGCTGGGGATGTTGGCCGCTTCAAGGACTTCTGTGTTGGAGATATAGTCCTGCCACCTGATGCCAAGTATTCTCCGAAGGCAGCGAAGATGGAATGAATTGAGACGTCGCTCTTGGCTGGCATATGTTGTCCAGGCCTCGCTGCCGTAGAGCAAGGTACTGAGGACACAGGCCTGATACACTCGGACTTTTGTGTTCCGTGTCAGTGCGCCATTTTCCCACACTCTCTTGGCCAGTCTGAACATAGCAGTGGAAGCCTTACCCATGCGCTTGTTGATTTCTGCATCTAGAGACAGGTTACTGGTGATAGTTGAGCCTAGGTAGGTGAACTCTTGAACCACTTCCAGAGCGTGGTCGCCAATATTGATGGATGGAGCATTTCTGACATCCTGCCCCATGATGTTCGTTTTCTTGAGGCTGATGGTTAGGCCAAATTCATTGCAGGCAGACGCAAACCTGTCGATGAGACTCTGCAGGCATTCTTCAGTGTGAGATGTTAAAGCAGCATCGTCAGCAAAGAGGAGTTCTCTGATGAGGACTTTCCGTACTTTGGACTTCGCTCTTAGACGGGCAAGGTTGAACAACCTGCCCCCTGATCTTGTGTGGAGGAAAATTCCTTCTTCAGAGGATTTGAACGCATGTGAAAGCAGCAGGGAGAAGAAAATCCCAAAAAGTGTGGGTGCGAGAACACAGCCCTGTTTCACACCACTCAGGATAGGAAAGGGCTCTGATGAGGAGCCACCATGTTGAATTGTGCCTCTCATATTGTCATGGAATGAGGTGATGATACTTAGTAGCTTTGGTGGACATCCGATCTTTTCTAGTAGTCTGAAGAGACCACGTCTGCTGACGAGGTCAAAGGCTTTGGTGAGATCAATGAAAGCAATGTAGAGGGGCATCTGTTGTTCACGGCATTTCTCCTGTATCTGACGAAGGGAGAACAGCATGTCAATAGTCGATCTCTCTGCACGAAAGCCACACTGTGCCTCAGGGTAGACGCGCTCGGCCAGCTTCTGGAGCCTGTTCAGAGCGACTCGAGCAAAGACTTTCCCCACTATGCTGAGCAGGGAGATTCCACGGTAGTTGTTGCAGTCACCGCGGTCACCTTTGTTTTTATAGAGGGTGATGATGTTGGCATCGCGCATGTCCTGGGGTACTGCTCCCTCGTCCCAGCACAGGCATAGCAGTTCATGTAGTGCTGAGAGTATAGCAGGCTTGGCACTCTTGATTATTTCAGGGGTAATGCTGTCCTTCCCAGGGGCTTTTCCGCTGGCTAGGGAATCAATGGCATCACTGAGTTCCGATTTGGTTGGCTGTATGTCCAGCTCATCCATGACTGGTAGAGGCTGGGCTGCATTGAGGGCAGTCTCAGTGACAGCATTCTCCCTGGAGTACAGTTCTAGGTAGTGCTCAACCCAGCGGTCCATCTGTTTGCGTTGGTCAGTGATTATGTCCTTCGATTTAGATTTGAGGGGGGTGATCTTCTTGATGGTTGGCCCAAGAGCTCTCTTCATGCCATCATACATTCCTCTGATGTTTCCGGTGTCTGAGGCCAGCTGAATATGACTGCATAGGTGTTGCCAGTAGTCGTTTGCGCAACGCCTAGCTGTTCTTTGTGCAGTACTTCTGGCTGCTTTAAGTGCTGCGGATGTTAAATCGCTGGGGGCTTTCTTGTAGTTCAAAAGTGCAATGCGCTTAGCGGCTATGACAGGTTCCAGCTCTTCATTATGAGATTGAAACCAGTCTGCATTTCTCTTCGCACTTTTGCCGTAGGTGGTCAAAGCTGACTCATAGATGGCGTCTCTGATGTGGGCCCACTTGGTCTCAGCATCCCCTGTGGGAGTGTTTTGAAGGGCTGTTACAAGTGAATTTAGAAATTTTTGTAACAGCTGTGGGTGAGAAATTCTGCTCGTGTTGATGCGCGGGTGGCCCTTCTGCTTGGAATGATGCAACTTCTTTGGTCTGAGTCTAACCTTGCTGCACACCAGGGAGTGGTCGGTGTCGCAGTCCGCACTGTGGAAGCTGCGTGTGATTTGAACACTGTTTAAGGCAGCTCGCCTTGTGACAATGAGGTCTAGCTGGTGCCAACGACGTGATCTTGGGTGCCTCCATGAAACCTGGTGACAGGGTTTAGTGTGAAAGAACGAGTTGGTGATGCAGAGGTTATGATAGGTACACAACTCAAGCAGTCTCTGCCCGTTCTCATTCATCCTTCCAACGCCATAGCGCCCAAGGCAGGAGGGCCATGAGTCATGGTCGGCCCCAACCCTGGCATTAAAGTCCCCCAGCAGGAATAGGTGTTCGGTGTTGGGGATGCTGCTAATGATGTTATGGAGTTGTTCATAGAACTGGTCTTTAGCTTCAGGTGCGGAACAGAGTGTTGGAGCATAGATGCTGAGTAGGTGTACTGGACCAGAGGTGGTGAGCAGTCGGATGGACAGTATGCGTTCCGAGCCATTTGAGGGAGGCTCTATCATGCTGAGCAAGGAGTTTCTGATGGCGAAGCCCACTCCATGCTGTCTTGGTTCTTCAGGACCAAGTAAATACTAATGTTACCATAAACATATTTAGTTCTGTATTATTAAGCTGATTCTTTTTTAGTGCCCTGGTTTTTGCCTTTACTGATACTGGATAGGTCATGTCTTTTAGGATAACGTTTACTGATTCCATTATGGCAACATTTTCCCAACTATTTCTTATCATCACAATGTGGCT
Source organism: Heterodontus francisci (assembly GCF_036365525.1). Classification (NCBI taxonomy): domain Eukaryota; kingdom Metazoa; phylum Chordata; class Chondrichthyes; order Heterodontiformes; family Heterodontidae; genus Heterodontus; species Heterodontus francisci. The sequence goes on from NC_090386.1 coordinate 79,152,808, forward strand.
TCTATTCAACTGTCTTTCTTACTAGTAGCTTATATATTAAGTGGTTAAATCAGCAGTCTTCTTTCATTAAAAAAAAAGGAAAGGGTCCTTCTGAGGAGAAATAGAGGTAGATCAAATTATTAGTGGTGTTTATAATCACTGTTACAATTTTAGGAAAATATATTGAGCCAGTATTCAAAAGTAGTCACTCTCAGTGAATATCATTTATCAGAATACCTCCTTTTAGATGTCATAATCCAATCCAACATACGTTAGGGATTCTTCAACTGTTCCCTTAGGTTTTTCAAAAGTATGTAGGAGTGAGTTGACTTTTCAATTGTACAATAAACTAGCAAGTCATTTGTATGTCCAGTTCTGATGAAGGGTCATCAACCTGAACGCTAACTCTGTTTCTCTTGTCACAGATGTATGTGTGGTACTTTATCATTATTGTTGCTCCTGCATATTTGTATCTATTAAGTGAATAGATTCATAAAACTGGTAATATTAATATAATTTATTTACCAATGAGTTTAAAACCTGTACTTATGAGTGAGCCTCAGTGTGACAAATTATAGGTAATAAACTCTATTTCCAATTTAACATAGCACATATTCTGCACCCAAAAGGCATTGGAAAGTTATCAATCTGTTTAACTTATCAAATAAAATTCACTTTGATAATTGCATTCATTTTTACCTTAGTCAATGCATGCTAGATTTATTATCATTATTTATCAAGATGCCTAAATCAAGGATTAAGATTGAAATTGCGGGATGAGACCAAGGTTGGAAAAAGTAGGGAAGAAGATGTGGTAAATCAAAAAGTCGTAATTAACTAACAACAAAGCTTATCGATTGCTAAAGGAAATGACAACTGAGGAGGCAAAGGAGTCTTACTGTTTTGAGGTCTTGGGAAAGATCTGGATCTTCATGTCGGGGGCAGGAAATGGAAGTCATGACTGTTTCTGGGTTCCAAACACCCTCCTGGGGGGAAACAAATTTGAGTCACAATCTTCATGGGCGCGACCCCTTAATTAATGTGGAGATGGGTTCGTTGTCCAATTAGCGGCTCCGGGGGCTGGAACGGAGTTGAGTCAACTGAAGTGTGGGCCTGAAGCCATTTCCCTGCTGTAAGAGGAGAGAGAAGAGTGTCATTGAGATTTGAGCCCTATCTCAGCATTTCATGATGTCTCAAGAGAGCTGGAGGCCTTGAACCCAGGGCAGGGCAGCTCCTCGTTTTTCTGACAATGACCTAGAAGTGATGCTGAACGTCGTGAGGGAGAGGAGGGAGATCCTCTTACCAGAGAGTGGCAGGAGGAGGCCACCTAACCAGCCAAAGCAGGCCTGGTTAGAAATAGCAACCTCTGTCAGAGGCAGCAGTGGCAATAGACGGTCCTGGATCCAATGTAGGAACAGGTTCAATGACCTCATACACTCTGGAAAGGTGAGTGCAAACTGCAACTCTCAGGACAGGCTTATGGGTATTCATCCTCCAGCAGACACACCAGCTGAGGAGCCCCAGGGCGCCTGCTGCTCCTGAACATAGGAGGGCACCGTACTTCCAAATGATCACATCAATGGAGGATCGGGCAATGGAAATAGTCAGGATCGCAGACAAGGGAGAAGTCACCCTTAGCGAAATGGGCACTCCTGGTGGAGATGGTGATTACAGAGGACAATGCTGTCATGCATACCGAACTCTGAGTTGCATTGGGAAGCCTCAGCACTGCAGAGGTTTCTGCTCTCCTAGGCTAGCACTTAGGATCTCTTCTTCTGTCTCCCACAGATGCAGATGTCCACCCACTGAGACCTCTGTGACCCCAGAAAACCAGCATGGAACTGAAGAGGCACTGTCACACCTTACAAGCGCACTGTCCACCAGTGTAGATACTCTCACCTTGGTGGGTCCTCATTCACATTTAGGTAGGGTGGGACTGGGTGATGAGCATGGCACTAGTATGCAGGAGGAGTTACCAGAGGCTGAAATAGCTGTGGGTAGTTCCCCTTGGAGGAGGGAGGACAGACAGAGCCCTGCTCAGCTGGGCACAGATGCAGGGCCTGAGGAGTCACAGGAAAGGAGTCTCTACCTAGAACAACAGCAGGTGATGTGGGGTTCCTTGACACAGTGTGGGGTCATGGGCAGAGAATGGAGGACTCCATCCAGCTCATGTGCGCCACCATGGCTCAGGGCTATGAGTGCATGAGCTCCTCCATTGAGAGAATGGCCAACCTCATAGAAAACCATATGCGGCAGCAATTGCAGTCTATGCAGGAAATGCACACTGACATCCACATGCCACACTGTGTAGCCTGGACCAGACAATGGTGCTGGTGGTGCAGAGATGTTTGAAGTAGATGCCAGTGGCGTCCCAGCTGGTGCCGTCCTCCAGTCAACCAGAGTGCCCATCAAGGGTTGAGGATGTCACGGAGAAGGATGAGGGTTCCTTCATCATCCTCGGCCTCCTTGGCTCATCTAACAGTGGGGAGCCTCTGTGTAGCAGGGCCAAGTGATGGAGGCTGCCCCTGTAATGATGCAGGTGCAACAGCCTCTGGTGATGCTCCCATGGGCACCAGCATAATGAGGATGACTGCCACATATATCCAAGTTGCAAGCCGAGGCTAGTGAGTAGGCTGCCTCCACATCCTCCAAAGCCATGGGGGAGAACCTTGTAGAAATGGCCAAGCACAGGTGCCACTGCATCATGCAAAGTGCTGTATGGGTCACTAGGGTGTCTTCTTGCTGTGTATGTGCACTGTTTCCCTTTCTGAGCACTGTATAAATAATGACACTGCAAGCCGTATGTCTGAGACTGCTTTTGTTGCTGGTGGGACACAAAAAGACTTATGAGGTGGTGAAGGAAGGCAAGGCTTCCTCCACAGTGAAGGCAAAGCCTCTGGGCAGATGTGCATCCTTCATTGGCATTAAGAGTTTAGATGTTTCAGGCTGCGTCTTCAATGCGTGTGTTTGCACAGATATCTCAGACTGACTTCCATAGCACGCCCTTCATCCTGGTCAGAGGGACACAATTGAAATGTTCCTGAATCAAATGATCCCTGAGATTCGTGGCATCCTAATGAGACCTTCGCGCCCCGCTCCTTGCCCAGCCACCTCCCAGTGCAGCTGGAGCACCTCTGTGTTCTGCATCCTCCTCTTCCACCTTCGCTTCTTCCTCCTGTCTCACCTCCTGCTCCTTCTTTTCTTCCAAAGAAACATAGAAAATAGGAGCAGGAGTAGGCCATTTGGCTCTTCAGGCCTGCTCCACCATTCAAAAAAGATCATGGCTGATTGTCTAATTCAGTACCCTGTTCCCGCTTTCTCCCCATATCCCTTGATCCCTTTGGCATTAAGAAATATATCTGTCTCCTTCTTGAATATATTTAATGACTTGGCCTCCACTGCCTTCTGCGGTAGAGAATTCCATAGGTTCACCACCCTCTGAGTGAAGAAATTTCTCCTCATCTCGGTTCGAAATGCATATCCCGTATCCTGAAACTGTGACCCCTAGTTCTGGACTCCCCAGCCATCATGAACATTCTCTCTGCATCTAGCCTGTCTAGTCCTGTTAGAATTTTATAGGTTTCTATGAGACCCCCTCTCATTCTTCTAAACTCTAGTGAATATAGGCCTTGTTGATCCAATCTCTCCTCATACGTCAATCCTGCCATCCCAGGAATCAGACGAGTAAATCTTCTTTGCACTCCCTCCAAGGCAAAAACATCCTTCCTCAGATAAGGAGACCAAAACTGCACACAATACTCCAGATATGGTCTCACCAAGGCCCTGTATAACTCTAGTAAGACATCCTTGCTCCTGTACTCAAATCCTCTTGCAATGAAGGCCAATATACCATACATCTTCCTAACTGCTTGCTGCATCTGAATGCTTGCTTCAATGAGCTGACGTCTGCCAGGGCCTCATCGTCCTCAAGATCCACACCTCTCTAGAGGGTCATGTTATGGAAAGTGCAGTAAACCACCACAATGAGCGAGACCCTTGCATGAGTGTATTGGAGGGCGCCACTCGACTGGCCCAGGAACTAGAACCACATCTTCAGAAGCCCAATGGGCTGCTCAGTGGTTGGCCGAATGAGCAGGTGGGATTGATTGTATCACTTCTGTGCCTTTGCCTGGGATTCTCATAGAGGGGTGAGTAGCCATCTCTTCAAGGGATATCACTTGTCCCCTAGGATCCATCCACAAACTTTGGGGGTAAGAGTGAAGAGCTGTGGCATCCTGGACTGGCAAAGGATGAAGCAGTCATGGCAGCTGCCAGGAAAGTGAGCACACACATGGAGGAAGCTCTTGTTGTTGTTGCGGACCAGTTGAACGTTGAAGGAGTAGAAGCTGTTCCTGTTGTTGAATCTCACTGACCTGTCACTGGGAGCCTTGATGACCACACACATGCAATTGACGATGCCCTGCATCTGGGGGAATCCAGTGATGGCAGTGAAACCCAAAGCCCTCTGTGCCTGTGAGGCCTCATCTGTCATGAAATGAATGTATATTTCAGCTTTGGCAAAGGGCATCAGTGACCTTTGAGATGCAGTGGTGTTCAGCCATTTGTGAGATGCCACTAAGGTCTAGCAGATCCTTGGAAGGAGCCAGAAGCAAAGAAGTTCAAGACCACAGTGACTTTGATGGCTACTGGCAGGACATGGCGAGCAGTGCTGCAAGGTTCGAGCTCTCCGGTGTTGAGAACACAGATGTTTGTGACTATCTGCCTGGAGACTCGCAATCTCCTACGGCAATGGGTCGCTGTCATATCCAGGTAGTTCTATCTTTGCTGGTAGATCCTATGCAGAGGGTATGCCCCTCATTCCTTTTCCTTGATCTCCTGGGCTCTGTCTTCGTGTGGAGGGTGCTGCTCCTCATTGCTACTGGACCCAAAATCTCTGCTCCCATTGCCAGCTGCTGCCTTCCTGATGCCTGATTGTCCTTGGCAGCCTTGCCTCCTGTTCTATGCCCCTGCGATGCCAGCAGGGTAATGATCACCTGAATTCTCTGAGCACTAACTACTCACTCTGCCCAGCACCTGTGGAGCACCAAGGGTACAAGTTTGTCAATGGCCGAGTCCCTCTCTGCAGCATTTAACCATTTATGGGGCCGGGGTAATTCCCCACTGTGGAAGAGCCTCCCTTCACCTGGTCTGACCCAGACAACGCATGTAGCCCATGCGCTCCTGCGAAAATCTCAACAATATCCCCCTGTCCCTCGGTTAATGAGCTCCTCAATCACTTTGATTGGTCTTAATTGGGGATTGGACAGGATTGCAATGCTTTCCTCGCCCCACCCTGATGAACATGGTCGGGGCCAGGAGCAACGTTGAGAAACTGGCATGGCAGCCAACGTTGGTATTTTCGGGCTCCGTCCACCTCCATTCCTGCCCCCAGTGAGGCCCAAAAATTCAGTCCCTGGAGTGAGTAAAGGTGAAATTCAGTGAGATTTACATTAAATATATTGTTGAGTTGCACTCAATAGTAACTTACTGCAATCAGCAGCAAGCCGATGGAAACAGTGTGCCACATAGGGCAATCTAGCATACCTTATTGGTAACTTAACCAATCCCCATAATCAATCACAACACAAATTAAGATTGGTGATCAAAGTTGCAATCATGCAACCAGAGAATGGTTCTGTTTATATTGTCACAGTGCTAGGAAACTATATGAAGATACTGTCAATTTTTTATTGTATGTTTGCTTGATGATTTGCTCTGTATAAAGGAATATAACAGCAGTGTGCTGTCATAGAGTTACACAGCACAGAAACAGGCCCTTCAGTCCATCATGTCCGTGCCGGCCATCAAGAACCTATCTATTCTAATCCCATCTTCCAGCACTTGGCCCGTAGCCTGGTATGCTATGGCATTTCAAGTGCTCGTCGAAATACTTCTTAAATGTTGTGAGGGGTCCTGACTCTACCACCCCTTCAGGCAGTGTGTTCCAGATTCCAACCTCCCTCTGGGTGAAAACATTTTTCCTCAAATCCCCTCTAAACCTCCTGCCCCTTACCTGAAATCTATGCCCCCTAGTTATTGACACCTCCGCTAAGGAAAAAAGTTTCTTCCTATCTACCCTATCTATGCCCCTCAAAATTTTGTATACCTCATTCAGGTACCCCCTCAGCCTTCTCTGCTCTAAGGAAAATAACCCTAGCCTATCCAGTCTCTCTTCATAGCTGAAATGCTCCAACTCAGGCAACATCCTGGTGAATCTCCTCTGCACCCTCTCCAGTGCAATCACATCTTTCCTATAGTGTGGTGACCAGAACTGTACACAGTACTCCAGTTGTGGCCGAACTAGCGTTTTATACAGCTCCATCATAACCTCCCTGCTCTTATATTCTATGCCTCGGCGAATAAAAGCAAGTATCCCATATGCCTTCCTAACTACCTTATCTACCTGTGCTGCTGCCTTCAGTGATCTATGGACAAGTACACCAAGGTCCCTCTGACCCTCTGTACTTCCTAAGGTCCTACCACCCATTGTATATTCCCTTGCCTTGTTAGTCCTCCCAAAATGCATCACCTCACACTTCTCAGCTAAAACCAATTGTTTTAAGGACAGATGTCTCATAAATATTATCCTCGTGATAGTTGAGAATACAGGAAGACAGAGAATACCAAAGGGTAAAAGACAGGATTTCTGCTGTACAATGCATGATGCACCAACTCTGGATCAGCAAATGACAGTTAATTCTACATTGAAGCATCGTTTTATAAGTAACAGGTTTCCCTGTAACCTGGAAGAGTTCCACAAGTGTGAGAAATGCTGTAGAGGTTTTACAAAGCATTAACTGTAACTTCAGCAATATGACCATACTGTTACGACTGAGGTGGGAGGAGTGCATTGTCTTTCTCTAGTTCCACTTCTCCACGGGTCACAAATGTTTTACCCAATTACCGATACGACAAATTATATACTTTATCTATTTCAGTTTCAGAATAAAATCCACCAACTAGGTTTCTTTAATAACCAACAAAATTAATAATTTATTATAAAACAAGACTTATTCAATACAGATGCAAAGCTTATTAACACACAGGTTGAAATATGAAAGTTCCCTTCTAAATTAACCCAATACACACGCACACACACACACTGGTTAAAGAAAAAATAAATAAGTTTTTTCCGCAGAGATCTCTTTACAAAAAGGACAAGAAAAATACTTTGGCCAAATACTTGTTAATTCTTGAAGGAAAAAAAAGGATAAGATATGCAATGTTCTCCTTTTATTCTGGTTTCCAGATATCCGTCACTGGGATCTTATTGGAGCAGTTCTGTTCAGGTGACATAGAACATAGAACAGTACAGCACAGTACAGGCCCTTCGGCCCACGATGTTGTGCCGAACCTTTAACCTCCTCTAGGATCAAACTACCTACATACCCTTCATACTACTATCATCCATGTATCTATCCAAGAGTCGTTTAAATGTCCCTAATGTATCTGCTTCTACTACCACTGCTGGCAGTGCATTCCACGCACCCACCACTCTCTGTGTAAAGAACCTACCTCTGACATCTCCCTGAAACCTTCCTCCAATCACCTTAAAATTATGCCCCCTGGTGATAGCCCTTTCCACCCTGGGAAAAAGTCTCTGGCTATCCACTCTATCTATGCCTCTCATCATCTTGTACCCCTCTATCAAGTCACCTCTCATCCTTCTTCGCTCCAATGAGAAAAGCCCTAGCTCCCTCAACCTTTCTTCGTAAGACATGCCCTCCAGTCCTGGCAGCATCCTGGTAAATCTCCTCTGCACCCTCTCTAAAGCTTCCACATCCTTCCTATAATGAGGTGACCAGAACTGAACACAATATTCCAAGTGTGGTCTAACCAGGGCTTTCTCGAGCTGCAGCATAACCTCTTGGCTCTTAAACTCAATCCCCCTGTTAATGAAAGCCAACACACCATACGCTTTCTTAACTACCCGATCAACTTGGGTGGCAACTTTGAGCGATCTATGGACATGGACCCCAAGATCCCTCTGTCCCTCCACACTACCAAGAATCCTGTCTTTAAGCCTGTATTCTGCATTCAAATTTGACCTTCCAAAATGAATCACTTCACACTTTTCCAGGTTGAACTCCATCTGCCACTTTTCAGCCCAGCTCTGCATCCTGTCAATGTCCCGTTGCAACCTACAACAGCCTTCCACACTATCCACAACTCCAGCAATCTTCGTGTCATCAGCAAACTTGCTAACCCAGCCTTCCACTTCCTCATCCAAGTCATTTATAAAAATCACAAAGAGCAGAGGTCCCAGAACAGATCCCTGCAGAACACCACTGGTCACCGAGCTCCAGGCTGAATACTTTCCATTGACTACCACCCTCTGTTTTCTATGGGCCAGCCAATTCTGTATCCAGACAGCCAACTTTCCCTGTATCCCATGCCTCCTTACTTTCTAAATGAGCCTACCATGGGGAACCTTATCAAACGCCTTGCTAAAATCCATATACACCACATCCACTGCTCTTCCTTCATCAATGTGTTTTGTCACATCTTCAAAGAATTCAATAAGGTTTGTGAGGCATGACCTGCCCCTCACAAAGCCATGCTGACTGTCTCTAATAAAACCATGCTTTTCCAAATAATCATAAATCCTGTCTCTCAGAATCCTCTCCAATAATTTGCCCACTACCGACGTAAGACTGACTGGTCTATAATTCCCAGGGTTATCCCTATTCCCTTTCTTGAACAAGGGAATAACATTTGCCACCCTCCAATCATCTGGTACTACTCCAGTGGACAGTGAGGACGCAAAGATCATCGCTAAAGGCGCGGCAATCTCTTCCCTTGCTTCCCGTAATATCCTTGGGTATATCCTGTCTGGCCCCGGGGACTTATCTGTCCTCATGTCTTCCAAAATTTCCAGCACATCCTCCCTATTAACATCAACCTGTTCGAGCATATCAGCCTGTTTCACGCTGTCCTCACAAATGACCTGGACCTTCTCACTAGTGAATACTGAAGCAAAGTATTCATTTAGGACCTCCCCTACCTCCTCCAACACCAGGCATAAGTTCCCTCCACTATCCCTGATCGGCCCTACCCTCACTCTGGCCATCCTCTTGTTCCTCACATAAGTGTAGAACGCCTTGGGATTTTCCTTAATCCTACCCGCCAAGACTTTTTCATGTCCCCTTCTAGCTCTCCTAAGTCCATTCTTCAGTTCCTTCCTGGCTACCTTGTAACCCTCTAGAGCCCTGTCTGATCCTTGCTTCCTCAACCTTAAGTAAGCTTCCTTCTTCCTCTTGACTAGCTGTTCCACATCTCTTGTCATCCAAGGTCCCTTCACCCTACCATCCCTTGCTTTTCTCATCGGGACAAACCTATCCAGCAGTTGCAGCAAGTGCTCCCTAAACAACCTCCACATTTCTGTCGTGCATTTCCCTGAGAACATCTGTTCCCAATTTATGCTCCCCACTTCCTGCCTAATAGCATTGTAATTTCCCCTCCCCCAATTAAATATTTTCCCATCCCGTCTGCTCCTGTCCCTCTCCATGACTATAGTAAAGGTCAGGGAGTTGTGATCACTATCACCGAAATGCTCTCCCACCGAGAGATCTGCCACCTGGCCTGGTTCGTTGCCAAGCACCAAATCCAACATAGCCTCCCCTCTAGTCGGCCTATCTACATATTGAGTCAGGAAACCTTCCTGGACACACCTGACAAAAACTGCTCCATCCAAACTATTTGCACTAAGGAGGTTCCAATCAATATTAGGGAAGTTGAAGTCACCCATGACAACAACCCTGTTACTTCTGCACCTTTCCAAAATCTGCCTCCCAATCTGTTCCTCCGTGTCTCTGTTGCTATTGGGGGGTCTATAGAAAACTCCCAATAAAGTGACTGCTCTTTTCCTGTTTCTGACTTCCACCCATAATGACTCAGTAGACAAACCCTCCTCGATGACCTCCCTTTCTGCAGCTGTGATACTATCCCTGATTAGCAATGCCACTCCCCCACCTCTTTTACCTCCCTCCCTATTCCTTTTGAAACATCTAAACCCCGGAACATCCAACATCCATTCCTGCCCCTGTGATACCCACTTCTCCGTCATGGCCACAACATCGTAGCTCCAAGTACTGATCCATGCTCTAAGTTCATCACCCTTATTCCTGACACTTCTTGCATTAAAATAGACACACTTCAACCCATCACACTGGCTGCAACTTTGCTCTGTCAACTGTCTAACCTTCCTCACAGACTCTCTGTACTCTGTATCTGCCTGTTCAGCAGCTACCCCATCCACTGATCCGTAGCTCCGGTTCCAATCCCCCTGCCAAACTAGTTTAAACCCTCCCGAAGAGCGCTAGCAAACCTCCCGCCCAGGATATTGGTGCCCCTCCAGTTCAGATGCAACCCGTCCTTCTTGTACAGGTCCCACCTTCCCCAGAAGGTATCTCAATGATCCACATTGCGGATTAGTGACGTTGAGGATTAGTCTGTCAGGCTTTTCAGGAGAAATGTGGCATCAATTTCTCCAGTCCACACACTGGATTCTCAGGCTTTCTCACAGATAGAAAAGGATGAGCTGGCCGCTTCTCTCTTAGCAGGCTTACCCCCAACTGACACAAAACAATATCAAAACAAAACCAACTCTTGACCACCATAAATATTGACATGTCACTTCTCCATAAACAGCGCCCCTCGTCATCAAGGCTCCTGCTGTTTACTTAGCTTAAAATATGTAACTTCCAGTAAGGGTTTGTTTTTAACAAAATCTCAAGTCCTTCCAGTGACCTTTAAAAAAAAACAAAGTCCAACATCTATGGAATCTCGTCAGTTTTTCAAATGAATTCATTTGCACAATTTTTAAACACGAGTCCTCAAAAAATATTTTAAAAAAGAAACAATTTAAATATCAATATTGACTAATTTACTGATCCCACGAACTCAGTGGGGACCATGCTCAAAGGGAGTGTAGCACCAACTCTCCACCCCACACTCCCTCTGACTGTAGTCCTGTGTTAGGAGTGTGGGATTGGCAAACTTACCCTGTACAGAACAGAGACATTTTAATTATTTTTAAAAGGTGAATATCTCTATTCTTTTGGTTGGGATGGAGATTGAGGGGCAGTGATGCAATTCTTGCTTCTTATTCAGAAAAGGTAGTCAATGAATTCCAGCACCAGAGAACCATCTCATTGTTAATGTGTATTTCAAACCAATTTTCTCAATTGGTTAGTACCGACATAATGGCCCCGATCTTAATAGGGAGGATGCAGGGGAGGGCTGTAATGTGGGGAAAATTCAGCAGGGCTGGGATTGGTAGAGCTTCATTTAAATAATCTGCTGCAGACTCGCGCCTGGCAGCCAGCCAAACTGACAACAAGCTAATCTTCATCACTTACCTTAGCCAGTCTAGTTGGCACCTCCCCATTCTGATCTGCTGCTGAGATCCTACAGTGTGGGCCTCCCCCTCACTCACTGTAAAATTGTGGGTGAGGTACTGATAATGTCATTGGGCGGTGACTTTTGAATGTTAATGAGCCCTCCCCCCCGCCCGCTGCCTTTTACTGGAGCCTTGTTGCTGTCCTGATTTCTGTTTGCGAAGTTTTAAACCAGTGGAAATCGGGTCCGGTTGGAGTTGGGTTGCCCAATATTGATAGTTTAACTTTTCCCGACCTTCATTCCCCCCACATCAGGGGTTGGGGGTTAAAATCAAGGCCAATGACTTTAATTATTTTTTCATTGCTTTCCATGTTAACCATCTGGATTTAACGCTTAAGATTTGACATTGTATCAAAGGTTTCAAACAGTCATTAAATTCAATGCATGACAATGCTTTAAAGATAAAAATGTCTTAATCGTTGAGGCATTAATTTTATGGCCTGTACATTATTTGATGAATGGAAAATTGACCTGCTACCATGTTGAATATCTGACATCAAACATTAGACATTGGTCAAAAAAATAAATACTTTAAAAATAAGAGTAATTAGTCATTTTAATAATCTTGTCATCCAAGTTTGATTAAGTGTGACAACAGTGCACTAAAATAGTGATACACTGTGTAAAATAATGAGACACCATTTCATGGGTCATAACCTGTTTACTGGTGAAAGTACACCTTTTGCAGAATGACTGCGTGCAGACATGAATTTCACACTTCGTTAAGCTGAGCGCTCCCTGTAGAAACTATCCTAATACTGCTAGTTGGGGATTTGACCTTGTGTGTCATAGCTGTAACATACACTGCTGTGGTCTTGATCTTTATACATCACTATGTCTTTGACTATACAGGTTGAAATGTACAGCTGGAATTTCTCCTGTGGGACAGCCAGGCTTTGAACACAGTGTGCTTTACAGAGCTATCTCGTACATGGCTGCTTCAGGAAGGTTAGTCTGAATCATGTTGTAGGATAAGAGATCATGTGAAGACAGAGCAATTGATGACAGATTAGATTAATAACTCGGAAGCCTCTGTTTCCTATTTTTTATTGACTGACAAAATATTGCAACAGCACATTCTGAATTTTAAATGTTACTATATGTAATAATTAGTTAATACAGTGTTGAGTATCATGTAAGTCATTGAAATTCTCCAAGGAACAGCAATACATCTTAAAATATTTTATCATAGCTATGTGGCTTTGGAAACTGTTTTATATATTTGCATAGTTTTAATGTGGCTTAGTGATGTTATTCACAAAAATATTGAATTTTATAAGACCCAGCTGCAATTGGTACTCATAAGGAGTGCATTGCAGTTCATTATAAGGAAGCAGGCTGTAATTTTTCATCCATTTAGTGAGTGGAAAATCATATGCTCTGTGCCCTATGAATGCTGCTCCCCACTAGGAATATAGATACAGCTGTGGGCCATCACCCCTCGAGCTTGTTCCTCCATTATTCTATTCAATCATGGCTGATCAGTGCCTCAACTCCATTTACCTGCTTTTAATCCCTTGATACCTTTACCTAACAAATGTCTATCAAGTTCAAGTCTAGAAACTTTGAATTGACGCAGCATCTGCAGCCTTTTGGGGGAGAGAGATCCAGACTGCCGCTATGCTTTGTGTGAAAAAATGCTTCCTGATTTCACTTCGAACAGGCCTAGCTCTGATTTAACCCTTGTTCTGGATTCACCCACCAGAGGAATTAGTCTCTCTATATCTATCCTAACAATTTATTTTTAGCATTTTAAACACCTTGTTTATGAAGATCATTCCTCAGTGATAATGTGTTCCAGTAACATCCCCACAGCTTGGGGGGGTGGAATTTTATGCTCCCCCCACAGTGGATTTGTAGGTGGGGAGAGCATAAAATTGGGTGGGATGGTAGGGGTAGGGGAGGGTGGTTGTTCCTACCACCATCCTGCCTCTGCCAAAATTTAAGTCCGGGATCGGGAGGCCTGTGAATGGCCTTCCTTCCCTGCTGCCAATTGAGGCCCTTAACTGGCCAATTAACCCAAATTAAGGGCCTCTTCCCGCTGCAGCCGCAATTAGCCATGCAGCGGGCAGCCCTGTCACCGCATGGGAAACACGGTACAGAGGTACACGATCCCACAACTAACAGATCAGATCAAATCTCTGCAGTCCTGCCACACCCAACTGTGATTGGTGGTGGAAAATTAAACAACTAACAGGAGGAGGAGTCTCTATGAACATCCCCATGAACCATCTTCAGCCAGAAGTGCCAAGCGAATGACCTATTTCGGCCTCCTCCTGAGGTTCCCAGCATCACAGATGCCAGTCATCAGCCAATTAGATTCACTTCACGCGATATTAAAAATGGCTGAAGGCACTGGATGCAGCAAAGGATATGGGCCCCAACAGCAGCCCAACTGTAGTGCTGAAGACTTAAGCTCCAGAACTAGCCACGCCCCTAGTCAAGCTGTTCCAGTACAGCTACACTCTGATGTCTATCTGACATTTGCCCAGGTATGTCCTATCCACAAAAAAAATCAGGACAAAATCCAATTAATGTCCCATCAGTCTACACTCAATCATCAGCAAATAATCGAAAGTATCATCAACAGTCCTATCACGTGGCACTTACTCAGCAATAATCTGCTCGCCGATGCTCAGTTTGGGTTGCGCCAGGGCCACTTGACTCCTGGCCTCATTACAACCTTGGTCCAAACATGGACAAAAGAGCTGAGTTCAGAGATGAGAGTGACAGTGACTGCATTTGAAATCAAGGCAGCATTTGAACAACTGTAACATCAAGGAGAAATAGCAAAATTGAATTCAATAGGAATAAAGTAGAAAACTCTCCACTGGTTGTTGTCATACCTAACACAAAGGAAGATGGTGGTGGTTGCCAGATACAAATCATCGCAGCCCCAGGACATCGCTGCAGGAGTTTCAGGCTTGGGCTGACAAGTGACAAGTAACATTCGTGCCAGGCAATGATTATCTCCAACAAGAGAGAGGATAACCATCTCCTCTTAACATTCTACAGCATTACCATTGCTGAATTCCTCCCCCATCAACATCCTGGGGGGTACCATTGACCAGAAACTTAACTGTACCAGCCATGTCAATACTGTGGTGACAAGAGCAGGTCAGAAGCTAGATATTCTGCGGCGAGTAATTCACCTCCTGATTCCCAGAGTCTGTCCGCCACCTACAAGACCCAAGTCAGGAGTTTGATGGAATACTCCCCACTTGCCTGGATGAGTGCAGCTCCAACAATATTCAAGAAGCTTTAAACCATCCAGGAAAAAACAGCCCACTTGATTGACACCCCATCCATGACCTTAAACATCCACTCCCACCATCACTGGCACATCCTGGCTGTAGTATACCATCGACAAGATGTACTGTAGCAGCTCGCCAGGCTCCTTTGATAGCATCTTACAAACCCACGACCTCTACCACCGAGAACATGGGTAAGAGGTGCATGGGAACACCACCAACAAAAAGTTCCCCTCCAAATCACACACCATCCTGACTTGGAAATATATCAATGTTCTTTCTCTGTCACTGAGCTAAAATCCTGGAACTCCCTCCCTAACAGAACTGTGGGTGCAGCTACACCATGTGGACTGCAGCGGGCAAGAAGGTGGCTCATCACCATTTTAGGAATTAAGGATGGGCAATAAATGCTGACCTCACCAGCAATGCCCACATCCCATGAATAAATTTAAAAAAAAAACAAGTGATTTGTTCTGGCACATCATTCTGTGATATTTCCTGCAAATTTCTACCCTTGTTGTCTATACAGCAATTTGCTGCCTGAGGTCCGATTTTTGCATAGAAAGCACCTCAGATAGTCAGATAGTGCAAATGGTAGTTTCTGAGCAGATCTGATTGGTCGCAAATGACTATTCTATTAATACTTTATCAGGATTAAGTCGTTCAGTGATGAGCCATAGGTGCATGGCTTGGTGGTCAGATTCAGAAAAGCACATGTTAAACGGCAAAGGAATTTTGCAAATGATTATGGTGATGCTGTAAAAGGGATGATAAAACAGAAACGATTCAGCAACATTCCTCTCCAAGTCACACGCCATCCTGATTATTTGGATATCCAGTGCTGTTGCTTCATCCTTGCTGGGACGAAGCCCTGCAATTTCCCACCTAACACCATTGTGGGACCACCATCAGCACAAGTAGCTGTTCAAGAGGAAGGTGCATTGCCACTTTGTGTAGGCATTTAGTGATGGGCAAAAAATACAGCCTTGCTAACCTCACCTATCTCCCTCATGGGAAGGTTGTTGTCATCCATCATCCCTTTATCAGTTTCACTATTGTCTCCTTGGTATAACCTTCCCAATCATGGAAGTATCTTATCATGTGTGCACAGGCTGGAATACAGATCATTAATTTTTATTTTCCATTGAATCTGATTCTGGAGTATTTAATTATATCCATTTATGGTGAATTATGCACAGTTTTATGTTGTGGATTCACACGCATTATAAGGTAAATTGACACTAGCCAAAAATCATTTCATTTAAGGCTCTACCAACTGAGAGAGAGAGAGAGGAAGATTTGAAATGAGGTCCTAGAGATAAGACAGTGTGACATCTATTTGATAGCATTACTGGATAATGTAAAAGCGTAACCAGATGAACAAGCAGTATTCGATAGAACTTTTGGGGTATTGGTGAAAGTGTTCAGCCGTTTTCATAGTGTTATGACCAAGGAGTGCATTGTTAATTCAGTCCCACTTCTCCACAAGTCACAACATATTCTTTAATTTTTCCACTTGTTGAAACAGTCAATCGGATACACTATTTTCCCCCCAGTATAGAACACACTAACCATGTTTCTTTATTGAACAACAAAATTAACAGTTTATTATAAAACAAGACTTAACTAGTAATGAAATAAAACAATAGCACATAGATCAAATTTTGAAATATCCAACATTAAATTTTTTTAAAGTCCTCTTTTTTACCTTAACTAGTTTTTAAAGCCCCTTTTTATCTTAGTCCCTTCACACATGCACTCAAACACACATATCCTAGACATAAATTGGTTAACTGCAAAAAGTAAAAAAGGATTTTTAGATCAGAGCTCTGTGACAGGCCAAAAAAAACACAAAGAGATCACTTGCTTATTTGTTGAAATAAACAGCAGATGAGGTATGCTGTTCCAAAATGGCGTACAGTTCAACCTTCTGAGCACACAAATCTTAGGATCTTTCGACTCTTCCAGAAATTAGTTCTCGTCAGGCGGCGTTGAAAGTAATTTAGCAGGCCTTCTTGAAATACAGGAAACAAGAGGAATTCACGGTGGACTTCACAGGAAACCGAAGCTGGGTTTGGGTCTTCCATTCTTTCTTGACTTCTCTTCCAGGCTTCACACACTCGCGCGCACACACACACACACACACACACACACACTAATAACCGAGCAGCTTGGCAGTTTTAACCCACCCAAATGAGTGTGCCTGCTATTTGGCTTGTCCAATCAAAGGAGAGTTGTCAGTTTTCTGCCCCTGTTGCCATGGCTTCTATCCTAAGCCTAGCCCGAACCAGGTGACAAACAGTAACAGTGTTGCCAATCCAGCCCTCACTGTCCTGAAACTATTAAACATTTATGTTAGCTTAATTGTAAATCCCTTTTTAAAAAAAAAATATTTTGAGCTAAACAAAGTCACTTTCTTAACAATAGCATAAATGAATTTTGGTATCATCACAGTTCAGTATCATAGAACTACAGAATCACACAGCATAGGAAGCCATTTAGCCTTTCTGTATTGGCTTCCTCAAAAAACTACCCAATTAGTCTCAATCCCCTTCTCTTTCTCCACAGCCCTGCAAATGTTTCCTATATAAGTAGGAATCTGATCCCTTTTGAAAGTTAGCATTGAATATGCTTCCATCACCCTTTCAGGCAATGCATTCAGATCATAACATTGCTGCATAAAAAAATTCTCCTCATTTCCACCCTGGCTTTTTAGCCAATTATTTTAAATCTGTGCCCTTTGGCTAATAACCGTTATGCCAATGGAAACAGTTTTCCCATATGTACTCTATCAAAACCCCTCATAACTTTGAATACCATTGTTAAATCATCCCTTAACCTTCTCTGCACTAAGGAGAACAATCCCAGTTTCTCCAGCCTCATCCCTGGTACCATTCCAGTAATTTTCCTCTGCACCATTCCCAAAGCCTTGAGGTCCTTTCTAAAGTGTGGCGCATAGAATATAACACAATAATGACTGTATTTTAAAAGCTGTGGGTTTTGCATCCAGTGGTTAGCACCGCAGCCTCACAGCTCCAGCGACCTGGGTTGAATTCTGGGTACTGCCTGTGTGGAGTTTGCAAGTTCTCCCTGTGTCTGTGTGGGTTTTCTCCGGGTGCTCCGGTTTCCTTCCACAAGCCAAAAGACTTGCAGGTTGGTAGGTAAATTGACCATTATAAATTGTCACTAGTATAGGTAGGTGGTAGGGAAATATAGGGACAGGTGGGGATGTTTGGTAGGAATATGGGATTAGCGTAGGATTAGTATAAATGGGTGGTTGATGGTCGGCACAGACTCGGTGGGCCGAAGGGCCTGTTTCAGTGCTGTATCTCTAATCTAAAAAAAAAATCTAATGAGTAGGGACAAGGCAGCTACTAACCTAACATAAATTGTCTGCTCAAACTGAGATACTAGCTCCTGCTATGTAACTTAAATAAAAACATTTTATAACTCTCCAGTGTGACAGAGAACATATTTCAACAAAATTATCATGTTAATCATGAAGCGTTATTATTTTACCTAGTCTTACAGACATGTTCTCTCTGTAGCACTTCAAAACTATATCGCTCCTCTCACTCAATAACAAGTGTTAACACTAGTAACAGTGGCAACTTCCTGGAAATATAAAACAAAAACAAGAAATGCTGGATTCACTCAGCAGGTCTGGCAGCATCTGTGGAAAGAGAAGCAGAGTTAACGTTTCGGGTCAGTGACCCTTCTTCGGAACAGTTCCGAAGAAGGGTCACTGACCCGAAACGTTAACTCTGCTTCTCTTTCCACAGATGCTGCCAGACCTGCTGAGTGAATCCAGCATTTCTTGTTTTTGTTTCAGATTTCCAGCATCCGCAGTATTTTGCTTTTATCCTGGAAATATAACCCTGTCTCTGAGGCTATACATCCTGTGTCTCAAGATCAGTATTTATCCAATTCCCTTTTGAAAGTTACTTTTCAATCTGCTCCCACCCGTCCCCATACCACACCACCCCCACTACCCCATTCCAAATCATAACTCATTGCATAAAAAAATTCCTCTCATCTCCTCTGTGGTCCTTAAATCTGTGTCCTTTGGTTACCCAACCCTTCTGCTAGGGGAGACAGTTTCTCCCTATTTAATATCAAAAAGCCTCACTTTCCTGCATTTTCTCTGTATTCTTTTATATTCTGTGCTTTCAAATACTGATCTAATAGAGCCTTTAGTGTGAAAGACATTGATTATTACATCGGCCAAATTTAAACTCTTAGCTGCCCATAGGACTTTCTGAAGGAGTGCTGCACTGTCGGAGGTGCCGCCTTTCGGATGAGACATTAAACTGAGACCCCATTTGCCTGCTTGGGTGGATGTAAAAGATCCCATGACACTATTTCGAAGAGCAGGGGAGTGACTGCTGGTGTCTTTGCCAATATTTATCCCTCAATCAACATCACAAGAACAGATTATCTGGTCATTATCACATTGCTGTTTGTGGGAATTTGCTGTGCTCAATTGGCTATTGCGTTTCTTATATTACAACAGTGACTACACTTCAAAATAACTTCATTGACTATAAAATGTTTTAAGATGTCTGGTGTTTGTGAGAAGTGCGATATAAATGCAAATCTTTCTTTGAAAGGACATCAAACTATCTATCTAAATTGAAAAATGTTTCGTTTCACTGAATTTCAATGAAAGGTCAGTGAAGGGATGTCCTTTGTCTTCACAGAAACGTTTTTTTTTCTTTTATTTTGCTGAGGGGGCCTTTATTCTCCAGGCCCCCTTCCAGAAATGTTGATGTTAGCAAAGGCAGCTTCTCTGAATAGAAAACAAATCAAACGTAATATAAATAAAATTGTACAACCCAGTGTTACGACCAGGTGAGAAAGAGGTCTAGGATTTCCTTTCAACCTTCACCTTGTCTTACTGTTACAGGGTTTTATTTTTAGCACCCCCTTGGTGAATCCTTGTTCACTGCTTCCCAATTATAAGGTAAGGAAATGAACACAAACAGGCTTTCTTAGTTTTAAAGAAGAAAGGTGACATTTTATTAAACTTAAACTCTAATTGGGTTGACGCCTACGGATACATGACACGCCCACGCTAGCATGCATATGTGATACACATATGCAAATAGAGACAGAAAAGAGCAGAAGAAAAATTAAAGTGGAAAGGTTTGAGGCAATATCTGAAAAGTTGTTGTTACGGTTCTTCAAGCTCACTGTATAGTCCTTGATTGTAGGTAGGTTTTGCTTTTTTGGGGGGCCCAGTATTCTTCTTAAACCTTGTTCACTGTAGGAGACTTTTCTCTCTTGGGGTTCATGTGTCGTCAGTCGGTTTTTGGAGTTCTGTGAGAAAGAGATGGGAGCAGACAGGAGAAGAGGTCTGCCTCAGTCCAGCAGAATTCAGCTTTTTCTCAGTTCAAACACTGTCTCTACAATTTAAAACTCTCATTTCAAACTCTGCAACAACCAGTTAGCCATATGACTAACTGGTCTGACCATGTCTGTTTGTGGATTGAATTGGAGCAGGGAGTAGCTCCTTTGTCTACAAATCTGTCTGTTACTATGCAAAAATGTATTTCCAGCCATGTCCATGTGGCAAAATTAATATGCCTCATTCTTGTGGCGTCGGGGTGTGCATGACACCAGTGTGGTTAAACAAACACCACGTTGTATGGGGCCATGAACATGATAATAAAACAGTTCCAACCCACATTTCGGTTAACCATGGTGTATTTGCTGATACCTCATTCCTAGAAAATAAATATATTCAACTGTTAAAATGTGTGTTCATCCACTCACAACTGAGTATTTGCGATGCCCACCCAAATAAAAAGCACCCTAATTTTCCTTTATCTCATTTCTCTCTCGCCCTCAGATGGAGTTGCCAACCTTAAATTTGCTCAGTTTCAGAGCCTACATCTCCACAAGAGAAACGGTCAAGTGCAAGTATCTCATCTACCTCATACCACTTGTAGCACTCCAAAGGCCAAAGACTCCTGGGGTGTGAAGTTTGGATCTGTAGCACCACTGGAGACAGCTCTATTGAAGCTGGAGGCCTGCCAAATGGGGCAGACTGTGCCTCCAACCGCTTCTGGCATGGCCCGTGGGAAGAATGCTCGCGCGGAATGCCCTGTGTGCACTGGAAGCCTCCCAACTGGTGCTGTCATGATGTTAAACAACCCTAACAACTGATCTGCCATCGTATTTACAAACTTGGACCATGCAGGTCCATTCAACATATTTGCACGTCACTCAACAAAGAACATGTGTTCAGCAGCAAGGGAGTCCAACACTAGCGTTCTTTAAAGGACCAGGCACCCAACTTGCAGCTAAGGTAATTTAGAATAACGTCTCCTATTGCAAAGTCTCTGGAACTATTGTGGAGTTTTTGGAGTTGTTATGGTGAGTTCTGGATTTGGTAGGGAGTGTTGCTGCAACCTCAAAGGGAGGGTAGAGGATTTGGTGCCGTGCCCACACAAAGTGCCTCTTGGTCTGCAACAGGATGGGAGGATGGAGCTGAGGTTGCAGAGAGGGCAAACTCTGCCAAGTTGGAGCCAGACTCCTCCAGTTGCTATGATAGTGACAGGAGTCTGTCTGGCAGGCCAGCCAATGTACTCTGCATCTCAGCGTGTATCCTCAGCAGAGTTCCCCTGTATGCCATCTCATCGAGGTCCTCATCAGTCCTCTGTAGCAGAAATTGTCTGTGACCTCTCCCACTGGTGAACTGGCTCACAAACTATGCTTTCCAGCTAGCCTGGCTGCAGCTCACTTGTGGACTCTCCACATGCTGAATCTGCCTCTATTACCAGCTTGTAAGGTTTGTGCAGTGCCAGTATCTGAACTAGTGGCTGCCAGTGTCAGATCAAGTAACGGGGCCTCTTCATCAGTGCTGAACTGTTGCTCTTTCTCCTCTTCCTGGGTGTGTGCTGTGGCTGGGCAGGTGGCAGTTCTTTGGGTGTCTGAAAGCAAGAAATCAGAAAGGAGAAGGCTAGGGTGCGGGAAGAGAGTTTGGTTGGAAAGCAAGAGGTCCCTGGTTACAACATCTGAAGCTTGCTCATCATGCCAGATAGAGGAATGAGGTGGGAATTGAGATGGGGCATAAGGCAGGAGCATACTGTCATCTTGAATGTTCTCAGCAATGCCATGCCGGATGCCACTGGCTCTGATGCTGCTGTCCCCATTATCCGGAGAGCCAGCTCCTCCATAGGGCTGGGAAAATACAAGTATCCTTGTCCCCCACTGGTTGTGCTCAGCACCCTTCTGTTGTGTGCAACTTTGTTCTGCAAGAGGGAGGCAAGAATGTCAGGGATTGTGTTACACTACGTCTGGTTATGTGCCTTCCACAGCTGAATATGCATGTGGGAGCTGGGTGCGAGGCTGCTATTGTTGGAATGTACGTGAGAGTGAGGTAGAATGATGGGTGTGAGTCCTGAGTGCCAGAGAGTACTGATGGGTGAGTGATGGGGGTGTGGTGCATTGAACAGCATGAGAAGTTGGTGGAATCGTGGATGGGTAATGTCATGTAAAAATGCATTCACTGACCTTGACCCACATGAGGTCATTAAACGTCTTGTGACATTGCTGCCAGGTCCTTGGGGCCAGACTCCAGGCACTGACCTCCCTGGCCACCTGTTCCTATTCCCTTCTGAAAGTGTTCATTGAGGATTTCCTCCATGACTAAGCCCTCCAGCACCTCATCTGTGAGCCTGGGAAATCTCTCTCTTCTCTGGTGTTCCATTTGTGTAGCTACTACATGCAGCCAGTGTCAGAACAGGCAGCCAGCAGCAGTTTCCTTCCACTGAGTGCAACTGTCTTTAAGAAGGTCAGACTGTCTTTAAAAGGAGCAGGCTATCAGCACATGGAATGAGTAAAGCTAGAGGATTTAACAGATGAGGTCATGGAGGGATTTAAACACCAAGTAATTAAATTTAAATTTGAGATATTGGAGGTCCAGGAGCAGATGTAGTTTGGCAAATATGAGGGTGATGGGTGCACGGGACTTGGTGTTTTGGAAGGAGTGCAAAAATCCTAATTGTTTTATCCAATTGCTTTCGTATGAGTACTGTCATGAAGACCCCACTTGCCAAGAATGAGGCATATTAATTTTGTAATATGAACATTAATTTTAAACTGTAGCTGAAATGAAGAAATGACTTGTTTAAAGAGATCTGCAGTGGCTGGAAAACATTTGCATAATAAGAGACAGTGCCTGGAGACAATAGAATGGCTCCCTGATCCAATTAACCCAAATGGATTTTGATCACCAGACACTGAATGTGTAAGAAAGCCAACATTTCAGGGTGTTTGCTAAGATGGAGAATCCACAAATGCAGGAGTTGTTAAAACAGTTAGTCACATGACTAACCTGCTGGCCCAGTTTTGGTTTTGCTCACAGGACAGTTTGGGTCAGATTGCAACTGAACTTGGAAGAAGAGAGACTCTCTCCTGGCTCACTCTCTCTCTCTCTCACATGAATCTCTGGATCCACTGAAGTCACTTAAACCTCAAAAGATAAAAGACACCTACATTGAAACAAGTTTTAAAGCGTGCACTGGGCGCCAATGAAATGGCAAAACTTACTGGCAATCAAAGACTCGACAGCAAACTCAAAGGACTGTAAACAAATCCCAGCTATTGCCTCAAACCTTTCCCTTTTATTCTTTCTACTTTTCTGTCTCTATCTGCACGTGCGTTTATCACGTTTGCATGCTAGCGTGCTTGTGTCACGTATTCATATTCATTTTAATGGAATTAGAGTTTAAGGTTAATAAACTTCCACCTTTCTTGTTTAAATCTTAGAAAACCTGTCTGGTTGATCTCTTTACTATACAACTGGAGAGCAGGATTCACTGAGGGGGAGCTAAAAACACAGTTTTTAAAAAAATCAAACCCTGCTACGCTCAAACCAGGCAAAGGCTGAGAGGGAACACCTAAACCCCTTTCTCACCTGGTTGTAACTGTACTGAGTCAAAATTGGCCACTTATTTTGTTTTATTTTGCATTTATTTACTACGTCCACGTTTCTCCTCTAAGCATGGACTTCTCACTGGAATAAAGTTACAAGGAACCTGATGACAAATAGTGCCTTGCCTAATTGGCCATTCTTCACTTGTCAGTGGGTTTTTCAATCACAACAGCATCCAATTGATTTTCCCACCAGCCCCAAACCCTCCCTAACTCAGCGGTGCTTAACTCAACTGCAATGATCTTACCATCACACCAGGAGCAACTAGGGATGCAACCTGCAATCTTCCTGGTCCCTGTGTCTCAGCTACTCACTGTTGTAACCAACTGAGCCACCAATGAGCGTATGGTTTCAATGCTTAATTATGGATTGAATGTCTCAAAAACAACAGGAATTCAACAAATAATTAAATGGGTACTGAAAGCAGATTATCTTTCAGCTGCTCTATAGAATCATACATGTGCTATCAACGAATGCTGCTTGGCTGCTGCATGCTCAGGCAGTCAGCAGTGCAGGCCACACTCTGACCAACACTGCAATCAGTTAAATGAGGAGGCAGTGCCAAATTTGTGTGCTACCTACCTTCACGCAACAGGCATGGGCAAGGAACGAATCGCAACATCTGCACCCAATAAACGGAACTAACCATTTTTTTGCCCTTGTTCTTATGCAAATCTTTTATCAAACTTACTTCAGCCAGAATTCAGGACAATGTAAGCACAATATATAATATAAAATGCAATACATTTGTTTTACAAAACAAGGTTCTACAAATATGTAGTTAATTTTAATAGTTGTCACTATCTACAGAAACATTTACTAAATGAAACTTAATCCAAATATATTTTTGTTTTAGCATTAAGATGAACTGTACATTGAAAGCACTCTACATATATGCTTTTTTAATTAGAATGTGAACTTACTAAAAAACACATAAACCGACATGATTTTTTACAGTCTGCTCAGGTCAACTGAGATGAATTCAGTTAAAGATGAAAGCCTGGTAACATAAAGCCTTCTAAAATAATTGGTTCTTTTTTCAAGGTCAAAGTATTTCAGCATGTTGAATTAGAAATTTTTCATTACCCTTTTGATCAACCCATCAATATTCACAAATCAAAGTATTAGATTTTTGCATGTTATAGACTAGAGTCAGGATTCTGTCGGGCGGGTGTGGGGGGGAACAGTCTCTGAATGTTTTGCCATCCATGTGTTTCGTAAATATGTGGCTCAGTACCTGCTGCCTTGGAAAGGTACAGACCTGGGTCTAGGACACAGGCTGCACAAGCATGCGTGAGCTTTATCTTTCAAGCAACACAAGGGCAAATTCTTTCCAGTATAAATTTTAATGCTGTATGCCTCTGTTCTTTATAATCAGGTGAGCAAACCATGCAGTGAAAGGGAAGGGGAGATGTACTTGAAAAGGAAAAAATTGCAGGCCAGTGGGACGATGTGGATAGCTCCTTCAAAGAGCCAGCACAGGTACAATGAGCCGAATGGCCTGTTTCTGTGCTGTATGATTCTATATAGCAGCTGAAAGATAATCGGTTTTCAGTACCCATTTAATTATTTGTTGTACTCCTATTTGTTTTTGAGACATTCAATCCATAATTAAGCATTGAAACTATACGCTCATTGGTGGCTCAGTTGGTTACAGCTGTGAGTAACTGACGCACATGGACCAGGAAGATTGCAGGTTGGATCCCTGGTCTCTCCTAGGGTGATGGTAAGATCATTGCAGTTGAGTTAAGCATCGCTGAATTAGGGAGAGGGGGGCGGGGGCGGTGGGGAAATCAATTGGATGCTGCTGTGGTTGAAAAACCCATAGACAAGTGAAGAATGGCTAATTAGGCAAGGCACTGGTTGTCATCTGGTGCCTTGTAACTTTATTCCAGTGAGGAGTCCATGCTTAGAGGAGAAACTTGGAGGCAGTAAATAAATGCAAAATAAAACAAAATAAGAGGCCCATTTTGACTCAGTACTCATACTAAAGCAATTGGATAGAACTATTAGGATTTTTGCACTACTTCCAAAACAACAAGTCCCGTGCACCCATCACCCTCTTATTTGCCAAACTACATCTGCTCCTGGACCTCCAATATCTCAAATGTAAATTTCGCTACTTGCTGTTTAAATCCTTCCGTGACTTTACTCATTCAGCTTTACTCATTCCTCCTACCCAAATGCACCATTCTCCTGACTCTAAAACAAAAGCAAAATACTGTGAATGCTGGAAATTTGAAATTGAAACAGAAAATGCACGAAATACTCAGCAGGTCAGGCAGCAGCTGTGGACAGAGTAACAAAAGTTTCAGGTCAATGACCTATCTTCAGAACTGGCAAAGGTGGGAGAAGTAACAGATTGTAAACAAGTACAGAGGCAGGGAAAGGGGAGGGGAGGAAGGAACAAGAAGGAATGCCTGTTAGGGTGGAAGGTAGGAGAGATTAAATGACAAAAGAGATGTTGGCATGAGAGATAAGAGCATGGTAATGGAATAAGTAAAGAAACAAAAGATATTTTTTTTGATTCTGGTATTTTGTGCATTCACCTTATCTTTTGCCCCACCATCGTCAGCCATGCCTTCAGCTGCCTAACATTCTCCTGCTGGATTTCCCTTGCTAAACGCCCTCCTACTCCGCACCCCTCTCTCCTCCTTTAAGACATTCATTCAAGACTAGTTCTTTGACCAAGCTTTTGGTTGCACCTACTAATCTCACCTTCTTCAATTTAGCTTCTGTTTTACCTATGCCTCTGTAAAGGACCTGTAAAGTACCTTGGGACTTTGTTTTATGTTAAAGGTACTGTATAAAATACAAGTTGTTCTTATTAACGTAGTCATTTTAATGTGCACCATTTCAGTTTTATAACAATCTTTAAAGAAAAGCTAATATTCATCGTGGAATCTCGCAGGATTAGAGCAGGCTTGTAAATCCTCACGTCACACTGACACGAAAATGACACTAAAACAAACAGTAATATTTCTAAAATAAAGATGCCCTGTACACACCAGTCCACATACCAGCATGGACCGGTTGTGCCAAATGGCTTGTTTCTG
This sequence comes from Heterodontus francisci, assembly GCF_036365525.1. Lineage (NCBI taxonomy): Eukaryota > Metazoa > Chordata > Chondrichthyes > Heterodontiformes > Heterodontidae > Heterodontus > Heterodontus francisci. Next base: position 79,179,435 of record NC_090386.1, read on the forward strand.
TGCATAAATACTTTGTAATTGTAATTGTAATACCAACTGCAATTGAGAGGGTTACCTGCGAGCAGGCCACTGCTCAGTGACACCTTATTTGATCGTTTGTTGCTCTGAAGTAGGAAAACAGTGGACCGTAATGCCCAGTATATTAGTAGTATTACTTTAAGAATCCACTGGGATTGTTCCATCCTTTCTTGCTCTTACTCAGGTAATAAACCTGTTTTGCTTAAATATGAAAGTAGTGAGAACAAGTCCAAGCCTGATATACAGTAAAAGTTCAGAAAGGCATAGAATAAAGGATCTAGCTGCACTACTTGTAGTCTGTGTGTTTTCTCCATTAACTTGTCTCTACAATAGACACAAACAAACATTACATAGGCATCTACTTAGATAAGCCCACAGCAACACAAATGGCATAGGGAACTTAGTATTTTGGACGTCACAGGTCCTAGCACTCTAATTATGATACTTGCTATTTCTGTATGGATTACAGGCTTCAGTACAGGGAGAAGGAAAGGAAGAAGGAAAAGTCAGGTGGGGAAGATGGGGCTGGGAAGTCTCATGTATCTTCCATTTAAAAAGTCAGACTGAGAGAGACTTGGGGCAGTTCATCTGTCTATCCTTTGAACTAGGACTTTTGTGTTTCTTAAGTGAAAATTAGGTACCAATGCAAGCTATGGTTTTCCAGGCTGCCACCCAGTGTAGCCTATAGAGTCCATACATTTGTTTTTTGAATCCAATACACTGGTCATTGGAAAGCTGAAATGTACATAATGTACAGTGAATGAGGCAACAAGTGTTTTCTAGGAAAGTAGAATGGTCTGTAAAAAGGGATACAATTTGAAAGGATCGGTCGAGATTTAATAGCTGTATAGATGCGGTTGAGGTTGATGGATCCCATTCCATGTTTTGTGCTTATATATATATATATGATGGCATTAAGATAGCTTTTGGGCCAACCATCAAGAAGATCGCCTCCCTAAAATTTAAATCAGGAGACATAATCACTGACCAACGCAAACAAATGGATCGCTGGGTTGAGCACTACCTAGAACTGTACTCCAGAGAGAATGCTGTCACTGAGACTGCCCTCAATGCAGCCCAGCCTCTACCAGTCATGGATGAGCTGGACATACAGCCAACAAAATCGGAACTCAGTGATGCCATTGATTCTCTAGCCAGCAGAAAAGCCCCTGGGAAGGACAGCATTACCCCTGAAATAATCAAGAGTGCCAAGCCTGCTATACTCTCAGCACTACATGAACTGCTATGCCTGTGCTGGGACGAGGGAGCAGTACCTCAGGACATGCGCGATGCCAATATCATCACCCTCTATAAAAACAAAGGTGACTGCGGTGACTGCAACAACTACCGTGGAATCTCCCTGCTCAGCATAGTGGGGAAAGTCTTTGCTCGAGTCGCTCTAAACAGGCTCCAGAAGCTGGCCGAGCGCATCTACCCTGAGGCACAGTGTGGCATTCGTGCAGAGAGATCGACTGTTGACATGCTGTTCTCCCTTCGTCAGATACAGGAGAAATGCCGCGAACAACAGATTCCCCTCTACATTGCTTTCATTGATCTCACCAAAGCCTTTGACCTCGTCAGCAGACGTGGTCTCTTCAGACTACTAGAAAAGATTGGATGTCCACCAAAGCTACTAAGTATCATCACCTCATTCCATGACAATATGAAAGGCACAATTCAACATGGTGGCTCCTCATCAGAGCCCTTTCCTATCCTGAGTGGTGTGAAACAGGGCTGTGTTCTCGCACCCACACTTTTTGGGATTTTCTTCTCCCTGCTGCTTTCACATGCGTTCAAGTCCTCTGAAGAAGGAATTTTCCTCCACACAAGATCAGGGGGCAGGTTGTTCAACCTTGCCCATCTAAGAGCGAAGTCCAAAGTACGGAAAGTCCTCACCAGGGAACTCCTCCTCTTTGCTGACGATGCTGCTTTAACATCTCACACTGAAGAGTGTCTGCTGAGTCTCATCGACAGGTTTGCGGCTGCCTGCAATGAATTTGTCCTAACCATCAGCCTCAAGAAAACGAACATCATGGGGCAGGACGTCAGAAATGCTCCATCCATCAATATTGGCAACCACGCTCTGGAAGTGGTTCAAGAGTTCACCTACCTAGGCTCAACTATCACCAGTAACCTGTCTCTAGATGCAGAAATCAACAAGCGCATGGGAAAGGCTTCCACTGCTGTGTCCAGACTGGACAAGAGAGTGTGGGAAAATGGCGCACTGACACGGAACACAAAAGTCCGAGTGTATCAAGCCTGTGTCCTCAGTACCTTGCTCTATGGCAGCGAGGCCTGGAGAACGTATGTCAGCCAAGAGCGATGTCTCAATTCATTCCATCTTTGCTGCCTCCGGAGAATACTTGGCATCAGGTGGCAGGACCGTATCTCCAACACAGAAGTCCTCGAGGCGGCCAACATCCCCAGCTTATGCACACTACTGAGTCAGCGGCGCTTGAGACAGCTTGGCCATGTGAGCCGCATGGAAGATGGCAGGATCCCCAAAGACACATTGTACAGCGAGCTCGCCACTGGTATCAGACCCACCGGCAGTCCATGTCTCCGCTTTAAAGACGTCTGCAAACGCGACATGAAGTCCTGTGACATTGATCACAAGTTGTGGGAGTCAGTTGCCAGCGTTCGCCAGAGCTGGCGGGCAGCCATAAAGGCGGGTCTAAAGTGTGGGGAGTCGAAGAGACTTAGCAGTTGGCAGGAAAAAAGACAGAGGCGCAAGGGGAGAGCCAACTGTGTAACAGCCCCGACAAGCAAATTTTTCTGCAGCACCTGTGGAAGAGCCTGTCACTCTAGAATTGGCCTTTATAGCCACTCCAGGCGCTGCTCCACACACCACTGACCACCTCCAGGCGCTTACCCATTGTCTCTCAAGATAAGGAGGCCAAAGAAGATATGTATATATATGTTTTCAATTAGTTATTGTATAATCCAGTTCATTTTTGTGACAGATGCAGCCAGTTAGGTGATTAAGACAGAAAAGGGTGTAAAGTGGGTGAGCACACTGCGCAGATAGTGAAAGAAGATGTTTAAATTAATAAGTTGCCACAAATTTGAGAATTTAATCTGTGGGGAGGGGGCAAGCCCTCATTTGAACTTGGGGATTTTCAGGAATCTGCAGCACATTTATAGTCTTTGACCTGCACAACGGAAGCTAGTCTATGCATCTGTCAAGATAACAGAACTGTTGAACTGACAGGTTGCATTTGGAACAGATAAAGGGTTAGTACTGAACATTTATCTCGAATGTCCCAGGAGTGATATGCACAGGTTACCCCATCTACTTAATTTGGTGGACATGTTTGCCTAGGGGAAGTTCAATTTATCGGTATAAAGTTCTACACTGACCATGTGGAGGGATATGCTTGCTATATTTGCATGCAGGGAGGAGAGGTAAGAGACATGTGCCATATTTTGGTATAATAAAATATATGACTTGAGAACCAGCCAAACTACCGACTACTCAGAGTTTATGGAGTACAGCCTTTGCCTAGAACTGGAAAAGCAATTAGCAGTTTGCCCTTCTTTCATGGGCAAGACAAGCCTCCCGTCACTAACCCCATGGCCCTGATATTGACAGGGGCGGGCTACATAAGCTGGGGAAGAGGAGTTTTGGTCCTGCATACTGTGGAGTCTTTTCTTTTCAACAGGTTTCCCCACCTGGAAGCCAGTCTTATTGATAGGCTTGGCTCCCTGTTGGGCGGGGAAATACTTTGAAAGAGGCCACAGTTGCAACACTTGCAAGAGCAGGTAAGGAACCTGCTGCTACATTACTGGGAGCATGGGGGATGAGGGTGAATGGGGATCTTGGGGTTCAATCCTGATCCTGGAGTGGGGAAGGAGCTGATCCCAGGGCTGGGTGGCAGGGGAGGGGGTGGTCAGATCACCGATCTGGGGCAGGGTCTTTGGGTAGGGGCAGGGGCTCCAATGGCAGACTTGGGCTCCAATGGAAGGGAAGAAGGTAGCTTGGTGCGCTGTGAGGAAGAACTCCTGCTCCTCCCTGATCTACAGGCAGTGATGTAAGGGCAACTAACTTTTCTCCAAAGCTGTCCTCGCCTCCCTTGAGCTGCCCAGTTTCCACAAACCTGAGAAACCCAGCCAGTCAGCCAGGGTTAAACCTGTCAAACAGGTTAAATATGAGCACAAAGCCTCGTTATAATAGTCAAATGGCCAACTTGCCTTCTGCCAGTGCGTTGGCTGCCCACCTCCGTTTAAAGTAGGAAGTGGGCAGATAGGAGTCGGGTTTGAGATTTTTTTAATGTTTCTACTTCACCCCAACCCACTGTTTTTGGGGCATGAAATTACCACCCCCTCAACCCATCACAGGACTGCACTAGCGACAGGTTGGTGCCAAGCAGAAAGTGAAAGCACAACGCTACTTATTTTTCCCCAAAATATACTCTATTCATAAAGTTTGTAAAAATACTTTACGCAACAGTTCAAATTTGACATTTCATAAAGTGCACTATAAATCCATTTCTTTCAATTCAGTTCATGAGGTGTCTCACTACACTTGCCTTGACAGGTTATATTTACATGTCAAACATTCTCTGGTGCATACAGCCCGAGAGGTTTTATATGGTTTCCAGCCCCTCGGTATACTATGACAGGAGGGCCTTACACAGTGGCCTTTCCCCATTGAGCTTTTGCAGCTGCTGCCCCAAACTTTAGTGCATCCCTCAGTACGTAGTCCTGGACCTTGGAATGTGCCAGTCTTCAGCACTCAGTCTTTGACAGCTCTTTGCGCTGGAAGACCAACAAATTTCTGGCAGACCAAAGTGCATCTTTCACCAAGCTAATGGTCCTCCAGCAGCAGTTGATGTTTATTTTGGTTTGCATCCCTGGGAACAGCCCGTAGAGCATGGAGTCATGCATTACAGAGCTGCTCAGGATGAACCTTGACAAAAACCACTGCATCGCTCTCCAGACCTGCTTTTCGAAGGCACATTCCAGAAGGAGGTGAGACTCCAGGCATGCAGGAAGGATCTGACAGGGAGGACCCTTCTCACCACCAGCCAAGCTACATCTTGGTGCTTGTTTGAAAGTTCTGGCGATGAGACATTCTGCCAAATGATTTTGACTGTCGGCTTGGGGAACCATCCGACAGTATCCACCATCTCCTTTTCTTGCAGGACCTCGAAGACGTTACATGTGGATTACTGCCTGATGGACACGTGGTCAAAGGTGTTTTTCTGTACAAACCTTTCCATGAGGGACAGGTGGTATGGGCTGGTCCAACTGTTTGGAGTGTTCCGCGGCAACCTGGCCAGACCCATCCTTTGTAATACCAGGAACAGATAGAACCTCAGCACATAGTGACACTTGGCATTTGCATACCGAGGGTCTACGCACAGCCTGATGCAGCTGCACACAAAGCACATTACTACCTCTCAGGTGCAAGAGAACATTGACTCAACCTTTCAATGCAGGGCAGTCTTTGTGCAGCCACATCTGACTATCTAACCCATCTTTATGGTTGTCCTGACCTTGAGTCATGTAAAGTCACTTATGGGCACTGATAGTGTTCATACTCCTGTAAATACTGTGTACAGAAAATATGCAAACTAAAGTATGATCATTCCCTTTAACGTATTTTCAATAACTCGTGCTTGTACCTTGATTGTTAATTGTTACATGTTAGTTCGTTTTCCTTTTAGGACTTGTAATGATTCCCATACAAAAGTAAAGCATTTATTTTCATGAATGAATGTTTCAAAACAAAAAAGTCCTACCTCCTTCATTCACTACAGAGAGATGACTATCAGCTAGCATTTAACATTCAGAAATCTAAGTAATGAATATCGGTGGTAAAACCAACAAATAATTAAATAAGTGTGGATATAGCTTACAACAGGAACCTACCACAAATTCAGTTTTAATGGGCCCTGTGTTTGCGTGGGTTTCCTCCGGGTGCTCCGGTTTCCTCCCACATGCCAAAGACTTGCAGGTTGATAGGTAAATTGGCCATTAGCAATTGCCCCTAGTGTAGGTAGGTGGTAGGGAAATATAGGGACAGGTGGGGATGTGGTAGGAATATGGGATTAGTGCAGCATTAGTATAAATGGGTGGTTGATGGTCGGCACAGACTCGGTGGGCCGAAGGGCCTGTTTCAGTGCTGTATCTCTAAACTAAACTAAACTAAATTAGTTAATCAGAGACTACAAGAAAGCTGTAAGAAAGCAAGGCTGTCATTTGTTAACCCTTGTTGCATCTCTCATAAACATCTTAAAGTGTTTCACGTACAATTAATTACTTTGCAGTACTGTGACTGTTGTTTTATAGCAAATGTGGCAGCTACTTGTACAGAGCAAAATCCCATCATTGGCAATGTGATGAGTAATAGTTAATCTGTGTTTGGTGATGTAGGTAGATGGCGGAATGTTGTCCAGGATACTGAATGCTATTCTCTAACTAGTACTATGAGATCATTGACATTTAACTGAACTATTGCAACAGGCAGACTGGTCTTGTTTTAATGATGAGGTTGTTGTGGTAACTCGAAGTATATCACACTGATGGAGTTTAAGATACTCTTCTGAAGTTGGAACTGTGCCACGTTATTCTGCCAGAGTAAAGAGGGCTTTGCTCTCTGTATCTAATCTGACTGCAGCAGGCCTGGGAGTATATGATGCTGTCACTGTGGGGGAGAAATTTTGCCCATTATATATCTTTATTGGACAAAAAGAATCCTAGTTGGAAGCACCAATTCCCAGGCACAAACCTGCATGCACTATCTCCCCAAAAAGTGCACCAAATTAGTAGTCAGTGGCTAAGTGTGCAAATGTCTCCTACTTGATGAGCCCCAAATTCATACCACGTGCCAGTGATACTCCACACTGAGTTCTGAATCTCATCATGGCAACATCTTCCTACTTCCCCACTAGGAGGAAGGAAGGGAAAATGAGGGGGAGAGTAACCTTCTTATGCACCTTTTCATTGCTTCTTTCAAAGCTATATAGAAATGAACTCTCTCTGCCCAAGATGGTATATGGAACAGAGACACTCAAGGAAGGGGAAAGAGAAAAATATTTTATTAAAAGATGTCTCACCTTTAAAGTGCAACACAGACAGTAATTTTTCTGTGCAGTTTGAAATTAACTTTCAACTCATCGGATAGCATAGTCTAATTGTGCAGTTAAAGGGTGTTGGTGCTCAACTTCCAGAATGATTATGGAAATTACCATGGAAACAATGGACCTATAGCAGTGGGCTTGTTGTCCCCTTAGATTTCTTGGTACATATGTAATATATATACTTCAGAAAATCTGCGCTGACATTTGCACATTTTAAACACTGTTTGTGCCAAGTTATGTCCAAAGAAAATGTAGTGTTAACAATGTCCAGTGATTTGTGTTGGTTAATTGAAGGAAAAATTGAGTACAAAGCCCTAGTTGTACCTTTCTGTCAATGGGCACAAGTAGGACTGGGCGCTGAGGTTTGTTCTGGTGCAACACTTAAAACCATAAGCTCAGCATAAATAAGATCACTGACAGTGATGTTATTTTTTTATGAAAAAGAGAAGTTACTTGCCAGTAGTGCAAGGAGATTTTGTCACAGCTCACTATCAGAAAAATATTACGACAGAAAGGAAATATAACAACGAGAGAGCAAGAGATAAAATAAAGAAACAGATGTAAGGGAAAGCCTCATTGTGGACTGTCATTGCTACAGTTTCTTTTATTTTCAGCCTATCCTCAGATCTATGCAGAATTTCTGTGCTTGGAATATTTAAATGTTTTGGCTACTTACCTGTGATATTTAAAACCCACATGATAGAAAATGGTTGTGTGAATAATTAAATCTCCAAATAGTCATAAAATTAAACATAACAAGTAATTTGTTTTCATACATATTTTTAAAATGCAAGGGTTAAATAATATTACTGCAAGGTGTAAACATTACACAGTATACTCTGGATGTAATTTGTGTGCTGAGGGGCTGACTGTATTAAAATTTCAATGGCCTGATACTACACAGTTAAAAATGCATAGAAAAATGTGTTGTCAGGATGTTGGATGAAAGGACATCCAAGGACTGGGGGAGGGGAGGAATGGCTAATGTACTGCTTCTACACTGCACTACATATAGAATAGCTGATGGTACAGAGTGATATACAGATATAAACCTGCTCTAAACTCATCTTGAGCCGACATTTAAATGGGTGGCTGAAAAGCAAAATTTCCCATGCTACAGTCTAAATCTCAATAATTCACAATTTGTATAGCACTGTATATTCAAGCTAACTGCATATCCACTTTCAAATTAAAAATCTGTGGGCATCATATTATGGGGAATTGACCTTAGGTGGGTGGTGATGTTTAATGCGGGAGTGGTGATGTCATGATACAGTGATGGTGCAAAAGAAAAATTACACACCTTGATGGAATAAAATAGGCTGGGGTGTCCAAATTACAGCCCATGGGCCAGCCATGACTCCTGGAAATACACCCCATGAAGCCCAGGCATTCCATTTTATCTGGAATTCTATACCTTGTTCACTGGATTTGCATTTCACGGATCTGGTGATTTAGCATGAGCTGTTCACAATACCTTTTCTCTACTGGTGATTAAATGCTAAATCTGAATGCTAACGGGTGTCCATTATTGTCAGCTTTAGATATATGCAAACTCATGAGGATGTTGATTTAAATTTTGTATGTAGCGCACAGGGTTACGTGTCATGTGCCTAAGTGGCCCATCAAGGTAAATGCTTGGATGCTGCTGATAGAGGGATTTTGTAGAGGATGACAAGGAGAGAAAAGATATAACAGCCATTACTTAACTCAGAAATGAGCTGAAACCAAAGCAAAATACTGCTAAGAGATCCCCCAACTTACGTTTAATATTCTCAATGTCAAGGAGACCACATCACGTATAGTGAATACAGTAGACCACATTGGAAGAAGTGCATGTAAAGCTGGATGGTGGAAAGGGCAGGTATTACATTGCCTGCACTTGCATGGGAAGGTGTTGGGGGAAGGGGAGTAGTTGTTTGTGGTGATAGAAGAATGGACCAAGGTGTCGTGGAGGGAAAGGATCTTCCAGTCCTGATGAAAGGTTATCGACCTGAAAAATTAACTCTTTTTATTTCCACATATGCTGCCAGACCTGCTGAGTGTTTTCCAGCATCTTCTATTTTTATTTCAGAAACGAGCTTTCTATTTTAAATCTTATTACTTTAATCATATTGTTTTATCATTTGATCATGGTGGCCTCAGTTTGTACTATCTGAATGATGCACTGTAGCAACTCGCCAAAGCATCTTCGGCAGCAAATCACAAACCCATGATCTCCATTATGTAGAAAGACAGGGGCAGCAGGCGTATGGGAACAAGTACCCCTTCGAGTCACATTCCATTCCCATTGGATGTACATCACTGGGTCAAAATCCTGGAACTCCCTGCCAAACAGCACTACGGGAGTACTTCCACTATATGGGCTGCAGCGTTTAAAGAAGAAGGCCCATCACCACCTTCTCAAGGGCAACAACAAAATGGGTAATAAATGCTGGCCTTGTTAATCTCATCCATATCCTGAGACTGAATAAAATAAAATATGGGTAAATTTTCCATTGTGTAATTCCAGTGAGGAAGATGGACACTGACAGCATTTATTGGAACATCAAAGGCTACCCACTTGTAACTTGCCAATGCACTCCAGGCAGGCATGGTTCCATGCTGGGAGCCTAGAAGCAGAAATTTGATACTATAGCATATGCATTATGAAGCAGAGTGCTTATTTAGTTTTAGCTTTATTTTTGGTCTGTTGATGGTCATTGGCACCGACATCGACCACTAGAACTGCTCATATCACTGATGTATAATGATATTCATACTGAAGCATTGATGAATGTAGCATCATTAGTTTATTGAGAAACAATTTACAGGCTGAATGACCATTATGATTCATTTAAAATTCTGCTGCCGTGTCCTAACTCGCACCAAATCTTGTTCACCCATCACCCCCGTTCCTCATTGGCTTCCACTTCTGGCAATACCTCGATTTTAAAATTCTGATCCTCATTTTCAAATCCCTCCACCTTGGCTTCACTCCTCCTTATCCCTTTAATCTCCTCCCACCCTACAAGCCTCCAAGCTCTCAGTTCTCCTCCAAATCTGACGGCTTGCACATTATCGATTTACATCGCTGCACCATTGGTAGGCATGCCACCAGTTGCTATATAAATGCAAGTTGATTTTGTTGTTGTTGGAATGCAGTGTTTAGTGAATAAGACTTTATATATTTAAACACATCCCCAAGCACTCTTCATAGATTAACATTTTATTTTATTTCAATATCAACATCTTATTGTACTGATGTCAATTTCTTCCTTTAACTGTTAACTTCCACTCATCAATAACAGGTTTCAGCAGGCACAGATGCTTTGCATCATGTCACAGGCTAGGGAATTACCAGATTATGGTGCTAATTTAAGGTTGTAGTTGTACTCTCTCACTAAAAGACAGTGATTTACTGAAAAATAATGAATGTTGTTTTATTGCATGCTACTAATAATGGATAGTCTGGAGTAGATGCCAGACACATACGTGATCCTGACTTGGTCTGTGGTGGGTTCATACATCAACAGCACCATTCTAAGCATAGCTTCATGGCCAAAAGTAAAGACAGTTCATTGATGCTTTGAATTGATCCTGACCATAATGCTTGCTCAGTTGCCAAAAACAAGTGTCCCATGAGGATGAGCTTACTACAAGTGAGGAGGCAATGTTAATGAGGAAACTTTGTATCACAGGTACAACAGCCCACTGATTGTCCAAGGTCAGTGGTAAAATATTAACAGGATTATGATCTGTACTTGGATATAAGGATGTATTCTGTTTATCATAATACAATCCTCAGGAAATACATGTGTTATGACAGAGGTGGGAGGAGTGCACTGTTTATTCTAGTTCCACTTCTCCACAGGTCACAACATATATTTAATTTTTTTCTCAGAATAATTTTATTCCAGAATAAAATACACCAACAAGCTTTCTTTAATAAACAACAAAATTATCAGTTTATTATAAAACAAGTCTTAGCCTGTAATGAAGCAAAGCATAAACACACAGATTGAAATATAAAAATTCCCTTTTTACCTTGGCCCCTCACAGACACAAACATATACTGGTTAACCGAAAAAATAGAGATTTACTCTTTTGAGCTCTAGTACAAAAAAACAAAAAAAGAATACATGGCCAAAATACCTGCTAACTCTTGAAGAAAAAAAGAGAAGATATGAAAAGATGTCTGAAGTCCTTTTCTGGTTTGGTATCCCAAATACGTATAGATGGCTATCGCTGGGATCTTCCTAGAACAGTTCTTGACAGGTGACGTTGAAGATCAGTTTGGGCAGGCTTTCCAAGGAAAATGCAGTAACAGGGGTTTCAGGCAGTTTCTTACACTTGCTTCTCAGCTTCTCAAGAGATGGAAAACTGGCAGGCATTTTCAAAGAGCTGGAACAGACTGAGGTGGGGTTTGCTCCCTTGGCAAATTTTCTCCAACTGTCTTTTCAAACCATTGTCCATATCCCAACTCACTGTTCAAAGCAAAATCAAAACCATTGTCACAATAATCAAGCCTCCTGACTGCTATAAATCTTGACCTGTCACTTCTGTGTAAACATCTTTCCCCAAGTCAAAAACAGCCCCTGCTGGGTAATTATTTGAAGATAGGTGCCTTCAAGTAACTGCTTATAATCCAGACCTCTCAGTGACCCTTGTAACAAAAATACATGGACTCCTTTTCAGTTTTAAAACACAAATCCTCAGAATTTAACACAAAAAATAGAAGCACTCATAACACATGACATTCAGGTACATTGTGTATTTTTTGAAGGTGTATAATTTGGTTGAAATCTCTCTCAGAACAAAAGATGGAATAATGACCACTTTTTTCTATAATTAGGAATCTAGTAATTAAATGACAGAAACTCATTGCTTTGAAAGGTGCAATGTCTGCAAATGTGTTTTCATTAGCTGGTTTTTAACTATGGAGCAAGCCATTCATCTGTTTTACTTTATTAGGGAAGAATTTCACACATTGTTTTCAACTGATATGGGAAACAGACCAAATTGGTTACACACACTAATCCAAAGCACTGCACAGTACACACTTTGCCATGCTCTCTGATATGCCTATTGTGGCTATCAATAGGTCAGTGTTTTGATTTGAGACAGTTGGTGCATTGTGATTAGCAATAAAAAGAAATAGTATCATCAACTAATGAGAATAGCACAAATCTCCATGCAGAAGAAGCCAATTTCAACACTTATGCTCACGCTCTTTCCACATATCCTTAAATATTTTCCATTTTCTAAATGTCAATAAATACCTTTTATAAAGCATTACATATCCGAATAACTCTTCGTGTTTTTAAAAAAACACCAACCTTTACTTTACGTTTCTAGTATAAATCCTGAATTGATATCTCTCCGAGTTTAGTCATGAAATAGAGAGTTGTTTCTCGACTCAATGGGCTGGATTTTCTAGTGCGCTTCAGGACCATAGGTGGGTACCGAGCCCACCCATGTCCTCAGCGCACCAGCTGGTGCAACCTTCCGCAATCTCCTAATTGGCTGCTTCAGCGCTCGCTGTCCAATTAAGAATGACGGGTGGGCTTCTGATGCTGCATGCCCAATAAGAAGGCCCACAGCGATGTCAGGCTGGCAGGCCCACCGGGAGAGGTGACCGCTGCCGAGGTAAGTAAACGAGCGCGAGGGCACCTCAGCATGGAGGCGCCCCCAACTGCCCATAGAAGTGGCCAATTAAGGAGGCCTAAAGCCAGTGGGACCATGATGTTGGAGGGGAAAACCCTCTGCAAAACTGTAAATGGATGGGCCTGCGGTATTTCATCCCCATGGCTCCGTCATTGGGGCATGGAGCCTCCGTCTCTGATGGCCACTGGGCCTGCTGCCAGGGTATCACCTTGATTGAGCTGGTGAGCGCCTGGTAAAACACCGATGCTGGTGCAAAATGGCCTCTAAATGGGGCCTTAGTTGCACTAATTGTCCGCCTGCCTCTGTGGAACAGGCTGCCGAACCAGTTCCCAGCCTACCCTGGGAAAGTCCCCTGGAGGCGGGTACACAACACAGAGCTGTGGCTCCCCCCCATCTTCCTTATTCCACCCCTGCCTCAGCGTTCCCTCCCCCCTTTCACACACACCAACCTCCAACCCTGACTTCACAGGGTTGGTAAAATCCAACCAATAATTTTACTCAGAAACTGACAACAAATAGTTAATCAATGGTTTACTCTCAAATCAATACTAATTACGGGCACTTAACTTCATGTGTTGTTCAAATTAGTCTGTATAACTGCCACTGAAAAGTTTACTGTGTAATCAGCTTAATTAAATATATTTAATGGGCTAATGGGCTGGGATAGTTAACCATATCATTCCTTGACACTGATAGCAGTTTTACAATTCACTAAGTAAGAAGTTTGCATGTTTCTTCAAAGAGCAGTTGTTGAATATTTAATTTGCAATAATTTTTTGCATTCTAGTTTGTCCTAACTTCATGTAATAATTTACTTTACAAATTATGTTGTGAAAATAACATTTCAGATGTGAACATTGATTACAACTCTTCTGCTGAACTGTTCTCATCAGTTCCATTGAAATGTTAGCCATCTTAGATAAAAGAAAAACTGCAAATGCAGCAAATCAAATAACAACAGAAATTCTTAGAAATTCACAACAGGTCAGTCATCATTTGAAAGAAAGGTTAATGTTTTGAGTGGGACTCAAATCTGATACAGACTTTTATATCTTTATTTCAGAAACATATCTGCAATAAAATCATAAAATAGATACAGGTGAAGAAAGCCATTTAGCTCCATCCATCCAAACATTCCACAATTCACTCTCACCCCCTCATCATTTTATCTAACTGCTTCTACAATGATTCCAGATTCCACTGCCCGATGAGGTAATTCATCTACATGTTCATCATTCTTTATCTGGATGATCTTCCTACATATGGGCGGCACAGTGGCGCAGTGGTTAGCATCGCAGCGCCAGGGACCCGGGTTCAATTCTGGGTACTGCCTGTGCGGAGTTTGCAAGTTCTCCCTGTGTCTGCGTGGGTTTTTGCCAGGTGCTCCGGTTTCCTCCCACAGCCAAAGACTTACAGGTTGTTAGGTAAATTGGCCATTATAAATTGCCCCTAATATAGGTAGGTGGTAGGGGAATATAGGGACATGTGGGGATGTGGTAGGGATATGGGATTAGTGTAGGATTAATACCAAAAAAAATGGGTGGTTGATGGTTGGCACAGACTCGGTGGGTCGAAGGGCCTGTTTAAATGCTGTATGTATATGATAATAATAATATATATCTATTACTTGAACTTGTGTTGTCTTGGCACAGTTAATTATTGCAAATCTGCTTTTCCTAACTTAAATATCACTTCTCAATTTCAAGGCTTAGAGACCCAAGATTGTCCATTCTCTCTCTTCAGGTATCGTCTCTCTCTCCTTCAAATCTGCCGTAATTAACTCTGTTACGACCAGGTGAGACTTCAGCTGGTCTTACCGTAACAGGGTTTAATTTTTATTTTTAATTTTAATTTTAATTTTTAAAACACCATGTATTTAGCTCCCCCTTGGTGAATCCTTGTTCACCGCTTTCCAATTATAAGGCAAAGAAACCAGCACAAACAGGTTTTCTTAGGTTTAAAGAAGAAAACTTGAAATTTATTAAACTTAAACTCTAATTTGGGTAACGCCTAAGGATACACAACACTGTCACGCTAACATGCATACGCGATACACATATGCAAATAGAGACAGAAAAGAGCAGAAGAAAAATAAAGTGGAAAAGTTTGAGGCAATATCTGAAGAGCTTTTGTTTTGGTTCTTTGAGCTCCCTGTAGAGTCCTTGATTGTAGGTAGATCTTGCTTTTCGTTGAGGCCCAGTATTCTTTTTAAAGCTTGTTCGCTGTAGGAGACTTTTCTCTCTTGGGGTTCATGTTCTTCAGTGGATTCAGAGGCTTCTGAGAAGCAGATAGGAGCAGACAGGAGAGAGATCTTCTCAATCCAGGAGCAAATAGTCTTTCTTAGTTCAAACTCTCTGTGGCTAGTTCAAAGGAAAACCCTGGAGCAGCCAGTTAGTCATGTGACCAGCTGGTCTCACCAGTTCTGGCCCTTATGGATTATATCCTCCCTGGCAGACCCTGGAATGTGCTTCCTCACCTTCAATGCCTGTTAGTACGTAAATGTTTTATTCCAGCCACGGCTGATCCTCGCTCCAACAACAGTTAAAAATCAGTGTTCATGACACAATTAATGTGCAGGTGGGGGCCTAGCATGTCAGCCCTCTCCTAAAAAAAAACCCTTGACCCCACCATCCTTGCAAACTTCCGTCCCATCTCTAACCTACCTTTCCTCTCCAAAGTCTACCCTCCATAAACCTGAGGTCATCCAAAACTCTTCCACCCGTGTCCTAGCTTGCACCATGTCCTGTGCACCTATCATCCCTTTGCTCGCTGACCTACATTGGCTCCCAGTCAAGCAAAGTCTTGATTTTAAAATGCTCATCTTTGTTTTCAAAATCCTTCATGGCCTCATCACTTCCTATATCTGTAATATCTTCCAGCCCTACAACCCGCTGACTTATCTGCGCTCATCTAATTCTGGCCTCTTGAGCATCCCTGATTTTAATCACTGCACCACTGTTGGCCACCCCTTCAGTTGTCTAGGCCCTAAGCTCTGGAATTCTCTCCCTACACTTCTCTGCCTCTCAACCTAGTTTTCTCCTTTCAGACACTCCTTAAAATCTATTGATTTGAACAAGCTTTTGGTCATCTGTCCTAATATCTCCTTATCGAATCATAGGGTCGTATACGGCACAGAAAGGAAGCCATTTGGCCCATTGAGTCCATGCTGGCTCTGCACAGAGCAATCTAGTCAGTCCCATGCCCCCCACTTGATCCCCGTAGCCCTGCAAGTTTATTTCCTTCAAGTGGCCATCCAATTTCATTTTGAAATCATTAATTTTCTCTGCTTCCACCACCCTTGTGGACAGTGAGTTTCAGGTCATTAGCACTCACAACATAAAAAAGTTCTTCCTTATATTCCCCCTGCATCTCTTGCCCAAAACCTTCAATCTGTGTCCCCTAGTCCTTGTACCATTTGTTAATGGGAACAGTTTTTCCTGGTCCAACTTTTCTAAGCCTGTCATAATCTTGTACACTTTTATTAAATATCCCCTCAATCTCCTTTGCTCTAAGGAGAACAATCCCAGATTTTCCAACCTAACCTTGTAACTAAAATCCCCCATCCCTGGAACCATCCTGGTAAATCTCCTCTGCATCCTCTCAAGGACCCTCACATCCTTCCTAAAGTGTGGTGACCAGAACTGGATGCAATACTCCAGTTAGGGCCTAACCAGAGCTTTATAAAGGTTCAGCATAACTTCCCTACTTTTGTACTCAATGCCTCTATTTATGAAGCC
The DNA here is from genome assembly GCF_036365525.1 of Heterodontus francisci. Taxonomy (NCBI): domain Eukaryota; kingdom Metazoa; phylum Chordata; class Chondrichthyes; order Heterodontiformes; family Heterodontidae; genus Heterodontus; species Heterodontus francisci. The sequence continues at coordinate 79,195,921 of NC_090386.1, forward strand.
CAAGATTCCATATATGTTGCTAACCACTCTCTCAATATGTCCTGCCACCTTCAAAGATAAAAACACATGCACCCCAGGTCCCTTTGTTCCTGCAAACTCTTTACAACTGTTCCATTATGTATATATTGCCTCTCCCTATCCCTTCTGTCAAAACGTATCATCTCACACTTGTCAGTATTAAATTCCAACTGTCTCATCATGGAGGTGCCCTCCGCTGCCTGCATAAAAGTGATCAATTAAAGAGGCCCAAAGCCATTGGGGTCATAGGTTGGAGGGGAGACCCCTCTGCAGGACAGTAAATAGATTTCATCCCCATCGCTCTGTCATTGGAGTCAAATTTTGTTTTATAGTGCTCCTGTGGAGTGCCTTGGGACGTTTTATTACGCTTAAGGTACTATATAAATATAAGTTGTTGTTGTTGTTCTAATCTTTGCTGTATCCAGTATGCTGAGTTGTTTGTTGATCTCACATGGAGTGAATCAAATCAGTTGAGGACTGGCTTCTGTCATGCTGAAGACCTGTGTTCTAGAACTACCACAACCTCCAGCAAAGCTGTTACAGTCCAGCTACAATGTAGGCATCCATGCAAATAGAAAATTACCCAGGACAAATCCAATCCAACCAATTATCACCCCATAGTCTACTCTCAATCATCAGTAAAGTGATGAAAGGTGTTGTCGACTGTATTGTCAAGTGGCACTTAAACTGCAATAACCTGTTCACCAGTGCTTAGTTTAGGTTCAGCCAGGACCACACTGCTCCAGACCTCATTGCAACCTTAATCCAAATATAGACAAAGGAGCTGAATTCCAGAGGTGAGGTGAGGTGAGAGTGACTGCCCTTGACATCAAGACAACATTTGACCAAGTGTGGCATCAAGGAACCCGAGCAAAATTGAAAGAAATGGAATTGGAAGAAAAAACTGTCCACTGTCTGGATTCATACCCAGCACAAAGAAAGATGGTTGTGGTTGTTGGAGGCCAATCATCTCAGCCCTAGGGCACTGCTGCAGGAGTTCCTCAGGGTAGTGTCCTAGGCCCAAAAATCTTCAGCTGCTTCATCAATGACCTTCCCTCCATCATAAGGTCAGAAGTGGGAAGTTCGCTAATGATTGCAATGTTCAGTACCATTCACAACTCCTTAGACACTGAAGTAATCTGTGCCTGCATGCAGCAAAGCCTGGACAACATTCAGGCTTGGGCTGATAAGTTGCCAGTGACATTTGGACAGCATAAGTGCCAGGTAATGACCATCTACAACAAAAGAGAATCTAACTATCTCCTCTTGACATTCAATGGCATTACCATCACTGTATCCCCCGCTGCCAACATCTTGGAGTTACCATTGACCAGAAACCTAACAGGACCAGCTATACAAATACTGTGGCTACAAGAGCAGAACAGACGCTGGGTATTTTGCAGTGATTGCCTAACCTCCAGACTCACCAAATCCTTTCCGCCACTTATTTATAAAGCCAAGTATCCTGTATGCCTTTCTAACCACTTTCTCAGGGATGTGATTGCACTGGAGAGAATGCAGAGGAGATTCACCAGGATGTTGCCTGGGCTGGAGCATTTCAGCTGTGAAGAGGGACTGGATGGGCTTGGGTTGTTTTCTTTGAAGTGTGGAGGGCTGCGGGGGTGGGGGGGACATGATTGAGGTGTACAGAATTATGAGGGGCGTAGATAGAGTAGATGGGAAGAAACTTTTTCCCTTGGCAGTGGTGTCAGTAACTGGGGGGCATAGATTTAGGGTGAGAGGCAGGAGGTTTAGAGAGGAATTGAGGATAAATGTTTTCGCTCAGAGGGTGGTTGCAATCCGGAACCAACTGCCTGAGGGGGTGGTAGAGGCAGGAACCCTCACAACATTTAAGAATTATTTAGATGAGCACTTGAAACCCCATAGCATACAAGACTGTGGACCAAGTGCTGAAAATGGGATTAGTATAGCTGGTGCTTGATGGCCGGCACAGACACGGTGGGCTGAAGGGCCTGCTTCTATGCTGTATAACTCTATGACTCTATAAGGTATAAGTCAGAGGTTTGATGGAATACTTTCCACTTGCCTGGATGACTGCAGCTCCAACAACACTCAAGAAGCTCAACACAATCCACGACAAAGCAGCCAACTTGATAGGCATCGCTTAAACATTCACTCCTTTCAGCACCAGCTGCTGTGCGTACTATGTACAAGATGTACTGTAGCAACGCGCTAAGGCTACTTCGACAGCACCTCCCAAGCATGTGACCTCAACCACCTACAAGGACAAAGGCATCACCGTGTGCAAGCTCTCCCCTCCAAGTTATACACCATCCTGACTTGAAAATATATTGCTGTTCCTTCATTGTTTCTGGATCAAAATCCTGGAACTGCTTCCCTAACAGCACTGTGGATAAACCTGCACCATATGGGCTACAGAGGTTCAAGAAGGCAGCTCACCACTACCTACTGAAGGGCAATTAGGGATGGGCAATAAATGCTGGCCTTGCCAATGATAGCGACATCCCATGAACGAATTAAAAAAAGGAAAGAAAGGCAGAGAGGTGTAGTGGGGGAATTCCAGAGTTTATTTTTATTTTAACAATATAGCACTGAAACAGGCCCTTTGGCCCACCGAGTCTGTGCCGACCAACAACCACCCATTTATACTAACCCTGCAGTAATCCCATAATCCCTACCACCTACCTACACTAGGGGCAATTTATAATGACCAATTTACCTATCAACCTGCAAGTCTTTGGCTGTGGGAGGAAACCGGAGCACCCGGCGAAAACCCACACAGACACAGGGAGAACTTGCAAACTCCACACAGGCAGTACCCAGAATCGAACCCGGGTCCCTGGAGCTGTGAGGCTGCGGTGCTAACCACTGCGCCTAGGCAGCTGAAGGCATGGCTGCCAATGGTGGAGTGATTAAAATCAGGGATGTGAAAGAAGCCAAAATTGGAGAAGTACTAAGATTTCAAAGGACAGAAGGGCTGGAGGAGGTTTCAGCCAGGGAAGGTCAAGATGATGGAAACAAGGGTAAGAATGTTAAAATCGAGGCATTGCCAGACCGGGAGTCAGTGAACATAAGGGTGAGGAGCTCAAATTTATGGAGGGTGCAAGGTGGGAGATCGGCCAGGATAACATTAGAATAATTTACTCTGGAGGTAACAAAAGCATTTAATAAAACTCCCATTTTATTGGTCCATTGAAGATTTAATTAAAGACTTCACTGCAGGGATGAAGTAAATAAGTAAAAAATCAAACTTCAGGTGAGAATGTATTTTCAATTTCCATAGTTAGTTAGTTAGCTAGAGATACAGCACTGAAACAGGCCCTTCGGCCCACCAAGTCTGTGCCAACCATCAACCACCCATTTATACTAAACCTACACTAATTCCATATTCCTACCACATCCCCACCTGTCCCTATATTCCCCTACCACCTACCTATACTAGGGGCAATTTACCTATCAACCTGCAAGTCTTTTGGCATGTGGGAGGAAACCGGAGCACCCAGAGGAAACCCACGCAGACACAGGGAGAACTTACACACTCTGCACAGGCAGTACCCAGAATTGAACCCGGGTCACTGGAGCTGTGAGGCTGCGGTGCTAACCACTGCGCCACTGAAGCCTATGAATATTTGTCTTACTTCCCCACATTACTTTTGTATCAAGAAGTTGCTTAAGATAAGGCTCCTTGTCAACAATGTTTAAGTCAGAACTTGGCTGGGTAATGATCGATTAGCGCCAGGCATGTGTGGAATTTGTTTGTGCAATAAAGAGCAGTGTCAGATTTGAGAAGCTAATTTGGCCATTGGTTAATTATGCTCAGAAATCGATTTGAAAGTAGTCCAAGGTCAGATAAAAGAATTCTTCCTTTCAGTATTGTCTGAGCACAGATGCTTCTGCGGAGAAAACAAAGCATCATTCCTGCTTTTAAATTCAGTTTCATTGATTTTGCTGCATGTGGATTGACAGAGGCAGACTCTGGACTAGATGAACCTGGACTAATACCAGCAATTTCCAATTTATAGCAGTGTGTGGCTATAACTGACCTCTAAGTGTAGATTATATGTTGATACTGTACTGACTTCTTTCATATAAGTGAAAAGCAGAACTCTAATGAAATTTAAACAATTGGTGTGAGGCACTTCCTGTTCATGTATGACAAAAAATTATTCAGTAAGAAAACTTCTAATTATCCTAAACTACGGTGATTAAATATAGCCTCTGAGAAAGCTTGTGTTGCAGACAGTAACAGCTGAAAAGTACAGAATATTTTATGAGTTATTTTAATGTTTAATATCCTATGCTGAAACTGTCTGCGTTATTCAATATGACATCCATCATTGGTGAGTAAGGGTCCTATCAGTGACCTGAGCATGTCAATTAATTTTACAGGACAGTGGTATCAATTTTAAACATTCGATGGAGTCAGGCTGTCAGTGAAATGTGGAGAGCATATTGAAGTAATATCAGGGTTGCTTATACTTGTAACAATATGTTGATTTTATATTATTGTTCTACCATGGGCAATGAACAGAGATAAAGAGGAGAGCAATATGTAGTTTCTCTTTCTCTCCCTCCTAGCCCCAGTTCAGGACTTGAGCAGTTAAGCTCAGCTGATGCAATGCAGAACTAATGGAAAGCAACATTGTTCGAACTGCTGCCTGCCAGAAGAGATGTTAAATCAAAGCTTGTTAAACTGAATATAAAAGATCCCATCGTCCTATTTGAAAAATAGGGATTTCTTGGGGGCAGGGTTGGGAGAAGGGTGGGGGCGGTGCTGGCTGGCATTTCTCCATGAACCAATATCAACAAAAATAGCTTAACTGGTCAATTACCCCACTTAGCTGTTGGCTGGACCTTGCCTGCACAAAATGGCTGCCATTCTTGCCTATTTAAAAACAGTGGCGACACTTCAGAAAGTAAACTGATGAATGTGAAGTCTTTAAGGACATCCTGAGGATATAATAATATGATCAGGTTACATATCATGAGGTGTTGAGGATGAAATGTTGGCCAGGACACTGGAATACTCCCTGGTTTTCTTTCTTTCTTTATTCTCCATGAATAACATGCATTAACACAATAGTGCAAAAATCAATAAGTTGTGAATGGAATTGTGCTTGTTATCGAAACTAATGTCAAAATGTCAAATATATTCACAGAAGTTTCTGTGCAAATTATAGAAAACACTTTATACTTTTCAGTGTCATCTATTTTCATAATTAATGATCCTTAACCCTCCATTAAATATCAATTAAACATTTCTACATAATTTATATGTATGACACCTGCAGCAACCGCCCCCCTATTTAAGATTTCTTTCTACTTTTTTATATTGACAAGAAATGTTGGGAAGATTGCTTTTCTTTCAGATTTCCAGCATTTGCAGTCTTTTCTTTTCACATCAGTCTTGCTTTTGTTCTACTCAATGCAGCTTACACAAAACACAAAAAGTTAGCATGCAGGTGCAGTAAATAATTAAGAAGGCAAATAGAATTTTGGCCTTTATTGCTAGGGGATTGGAGTTTAAAAATAGGGAAGTCTTGTTACAACTATACAGGGTGTTGGTGAGACCGCACCTGGAATACTGTGTACAGTTTTGGTCCCCGTATTTAAGAAAGGATATACTGGCATTGGAGGCAGTTCAAAAGAGATTCACTAGGCTGATTCCTGGGATGAAGGGGTTGACTTATCAAGAACAGCGAAACAGGTTAGGCCTTTATTCATTAGAGCTTAGAAGAATGAAGGGTGATCTTATTAAAATGTACAAGATTCTGAGGAGGCTTGACAGGGTAGATGTTAAGAAGATGTTTCCACTAGTGGAGGAATCTTGAAATAGGGGACATAGTTACAGAATAAGGGGACACTCATTTAAAACTGAGATGTGAAGGAATTTCTTCTCTCAGAGGGTAGTGAATGTCTGGAATTCTCTACCTCAGAGAGTTGTGGAGGCTAGATCACTGAAAGTATTCAAAGAGGGGGTAGATACATTTTTGAAATATCGGGGAGTTGAGGTCTGGGGCAGATCAGCCATGATTTTATTGAATGCCGGGGCAGGCTTGAGGGGCCAAGTGGCCTAGTCCTGCTCCTATTTCTTATGTTCTTATATGCAGTAAATGGACTTAAAACATTTCCTGTCCAAAACAGTTAGCAGTGGCACAGAGACGGACAATGTTGATATTTTGGCATAGTTCAACCATGGAATGTTCCAACCCATGTTCCTAATTTTGATCAGATCGTTAAGCAGCAAAGCTGAGGCCAGGCACTTCCTCCCACGGAGAGAGGCAGATGATCCAGTGGGTTCCCTATTACTAAAGGTGTTGACTGTTAAATAGAATTAGCAATGCGTATCATTTCAAGAAAATTGTTTGCAATATCGTGCCACATTGTTTGTTGTGCAAAATCAGTATCAATTTGAAAATTTGTGTCTGATCCATAGGGAAGTCACATGTTCCACAATACTTGCCATCGACAACTTAAAACATACCAGTTGACCATGGCTTTACTTATGGACAGAAGTAAAATTTGTGCCCCTTTCTCTTCATTTAACTGCCTGTTCTTTGCCTTTTACATTTCACTTCTGCTATGTTTATGTCTAAGTTTTCTCAAGCTCTTTTGGCCTCTACTTCTGTCTATATGGGTCTGGTCACCATCTCCTCATGTTGTCCCCGTAACGATTTGCCATCAGATCTTTTCCATACTTTCTGCCTGCTTCTTTCTGGGGTCTACATTCTACCCTTGTAAATGTGAGGTCATTCAAAACTCTGCAGCCCACGTTATAATTTGCACCAAATACCATTCACTCATTACCCCTGTGCTCGCTAACCTACAACGACTCCTGGTTAAGAAATGCCTCAATTTTCAAACTCTGACTTTTGTTGTCAAATGCCTTCATAACCTCACCCCTTCCGATCTCTGTAATCTCCTCCACCCTCACAACCCTCCAAGATATCTATGCTGCTCTAATTCTAGCCTCTTCAGCATCCCCAATTTTAATTGCTCCACCATTGGCAACTGTGCTTTCAGCTGCCTAGGCCTGAAGCTCTGAAATTCCCTCACTAAACCTCTCCACCTCGCTATCTCTCTTTCTTCCTTTAAGACACTCCTTAAAACCTATTTCTTTGGCCAAGCTTTTGGCCACCTCCTCTAATATCTCTTAATATGGCCTGCTGTTAAATTATGCTTTATAAAGCTCCTGTGAAACACCTTGGGATGTTTTATTATGTTAATGACTCTACATAAATACAAGTTGTTGTTTTTGTCTGTCTCTCCTTTTGTTTTCCCTCTCTTCTGTACATGTTTCACTTCCTATGTAGCTATGTTACAAGATTTGTGTGCCAACACTGGTTGGAGGTATTCCTGGAGGTTTAAACACATGACAGCAGGTCATGTGACACATGATCATGTGGCATCTGCGAACCTTATTGTGTTTCTCTTACAACGGTTGGGTCCCCAATAGTTGAGTATCTTTGGTCATGGTTCAATGCCAGCAGCTATTGTGTGAGAAGTTCCGGGAGCCAGGAAGCCTTGAGCAGGCAAAGGGGGAATTTGAGGGCGAGGGAGAGATACTCCATGGGAGGGAAGGAAGGAGCAGAGGTGGGAGGAACTTTGATTCTATCAGTAACCAATAGTACCTCACTGAAATTGCACCAATAACTAGTAGCAATACTGGTAATGCCCATTAGCAACAATAATACAATACCTCACTGATAGTCTATATGGTACTGTTGGTAACAGGTGTAACACCCCAGTACTTTACTAGGAGTAATCCTATGACTCATGATATAACTACAATCAGAATTTCCCTGCACTGCACATGGTGCCATTAGGCTACCCAGTCACTGCCACGTCTTATCTCCTTGGCATCTGGTATGGACTCAGAGTCTGTACAAAGCTGACAACTCTGAACTGGGAGCCTCAGTCAGAGCCAATCCAGTACTTGGCCTTCACACTTTGAAAGTGAGCGGCACAGTTCGACCTGAACCAAACCGAGAGATCGCACAAAGGGCAGTATGCTTCCTGTTTGGGCTCTTCTCTGAGCGCATTTTCCTGAACTCAACTCAGCACCAACATTTCTGAAATACTCGCTGGGCTTGAGATTCAATAAGGGTGAGGTTTCACAGAATGGTAGAAGGAGGTATTTCACCCTCAGTCCCTGTGGCAATGCTGGCACACTTTTCTGTAACTGCATTGCACCCAGATCCTTTTAATTTATTTTCCAATACTTCTCCCATTCCCTTTTAAATCATGTTTTATTTTTATTTAGAGATACAGCACTGAAACAGGCCCTTCAGCCCACCGAGTCTGTGCCAACCATCAACCACCCATTTATACTAATCCTAGATTAATCCCATATTCCTACCACATCCCCTCAATTCCCCTACCACCTACCTACACTAGAAGCAATTTACAATGGCCAATTTACCTATCAACCTGCAGGTCTTTGGCTGTGGGAGGAAACTGGAGCACCCAGCAGAAACCCACACAGTCACAGGGAGAACTTGCAAACTCCACACAGGCAGAATTGAACCCAGGTCGCTGGAGCTGTGAGGCTGTGTTGCTAACCACTGCGCCACTGTGTCACCCGTCTGTGTCTCAATAACCGCTTGTGGTAAACATCCCATGGTTCAATAACCCTCAGTTCATGAACATTCCTTCTCCCTTCACCCTTAATTCTTCCTGTGAGAATCCTAAACCATTCCCTTGTTCCCTATTCATCCACCAATGGCCACCATCTTTAACATTTTACCCACAGTAAAGACCCCAGGTTTCATTCACCTCTTTACTTGCTGCTCTTATCTTTTTGCCTCTTCCACCCACCATGTTGCTGCTGCTCCAAGCACTGCAGGAAATGCTGGGCTCCACATCCACCCCAGTCCCCAGTCCACTCTCTCGCTCCATGTCCGAGCCACAAACCCCATTCGCCAGTGTCCCTCTCTATCTTTCATCCTCAATCTTCTGTCTTTGTTTTCCCCGATCCCCAGTCTGCTAGAATTGATCATAACTAATTTGAATTGATGATTCAAAATATATTCAGGGAATTTCTCAAAGAAGACAAGCACCTCAAAAGGAAGAACATTTGAATTTGGTAGAGCAGCCAATGCACAAATATACATATAAGGGAGGTTCTGATGAAAGGTCACAGATGAGGGAATTTTGCCCTCGGCAGGTTTGGAGGCAAGGACAGCATAAAATCGGTGGGATGGTGGCAGGGTGTGGGGGTTCCTGCCACCATCCTACCTTCACCATCATTTAGTCCGGGGTGGGAAAGCCTGTGAATGGCCTTCCCGCTGCGCCGCCAATTGATGCGATTAACTGGGCAATTAACCCCAATTAAGGGCCTCATCCCGCCGCTGCCGCAATTAGCCGTGCGGCGGACAGCCCTGTTGCCACACGGGATGCATGGCACAAAAGACTGTGCAGGCTACTTCCCAATTCCGGGGTGGGGAGTGTGGGTGGTTGGGAGGGCCCCTCATTAAAAGGTATTTAGTACCTGAACAAGGGACCCAGAATCGGGAAGCGGGGAGCCTGCTGAGAGCCATCCTCCAACCTTCCTGCTGACCCACCTACACCACACTCCCCCATGACCCCCACCCCGTGAGACCCCTCCCACCCTGACCTACCTGAGGCCTGGGTCCAGCGATGCTCCTCCAGTAGCTGCCACCGCCTCTGCAGTGGTGCTGTAGCTGCTGGCCTCTGATTGGCTGGCAGCTGTTAAGAGCGGGACTTCTGGTGACAGGGTCCTTGATCCTGTGGAAAGCTCACTGCTGTCCACTTAAGTGCCTGATTAGCACTAGATTCGGCGGGCTGCCCGGAGAAGAAGCGACGCAGGGAACTCGGCATTGTTTTTTTCTGGACGTCAAGACCCCTGCCGCCAGAATAAAATCCCGGCTGACTCTATTTCTCTCTCCACAGATGCTGCTGAGTGTTTCCAGCATTTTCTGGTTTTATTTCATATTTCCAGCATCTGCAGTATTTTGATTTTGAAATAAGGGAGGTGTTCCTTTAAGATCTCAGGCCTCTTTCCATATTATTGGCATAGAAATGAAGACTTACACAAGAAAAGAAACTTCATGCAGATGAGTGAAGGGGTGGTTAAGTTATATGATGCTTTTCCAATTATGGAGTTCTTTGAATAATATCAGAACCCTGATAATGCTGCTCATGCTAAAGCAAAGAGCAATGTTCAATATTCCACTGGGAAAAGCTGCCTGGGGGAAGCTGAGAACAGATCACTTCTGTGATCAGCCCAATTATTGCAGTCAATGACAAATGTTCCCCTGTGTGCTGTATTTCACAATTGGAGAAAGATTCTGGCTTTCCCTGTAATTTTTTTTTTCAGCATTCATTTTAAAGAACTCTTGTGGTTCTTTAAGGAATGAGAGCATTAGGGACTGTTAAGGAAGACCAGTCGTCTGCAATTTTGGAAGTGGTGGGTTTCACTTCAAACAAGGTCGTGGTAGTACGTTAACCTTTACTGATTAATTTGCTGGATGAAATTTGTTATGGCAACTTGTCAATGACAACATTCCATGATTAATTGTATATTAAATACTTCATAGGGCAGCTTGTTATTTAGTAAGTTGTCATCACTATTTCATATGATTGTGTAATAAACAGGCATCGTGGGGATAATAAAGATGCAAAAAGCTGTCTAAGAGTGTTCAGTTTGCTAAAGTGCCAGATGTATGACCAAATTACTTAGCTCCTTGACCCCAATGGTGCATCAGAACTTGATTTTATTAGGATACCTACGGGTAAAATTTTCATCAACTTCTTTTCATGAGATGAAAACCCCTCTGAGGAACTGAACGTTATATACAATTCATTACTGTTTAATTAATATCGTTGTACTGTGGTTGCATTCCATTCTGTGCATTAGATTTTTTTAGTGAGATCCTGAAACCCAATAAGGTGGTTCATGGGTCAAGGGTTTATACCACGAACAAAGGCTTTTGCAAGCAGTTGTGGAAATTATTTGCAGTGCTCGTGTTCATGGATATTAAAATAATCCACTTTGAAGTTTAGATGTGCAAATGTCATCGTTTCTTAATGATTTTATTCACAACTGCTCCCACACTCTTACTGAAAATGTTCAACATTTCATTGATTTTTTTTAAAAGTCTGTAGCCTGCATGGTCTTTGTGTATAATTCTGTTCTATTAACTTTAAAATATGTATTGTTTGTGATTTTAATAGATCAGCAAAGCAGATGAATAACAATTTTAACACCTCATGCTGTAGTTCAAAGACTTCTGCAAGGTTAAAAGATCAGTGGGTGGGAAGTACCATTTCCCAAATTGCCCTGCAACTCATTCAAGTTTGTTTATTTAACTCAGCAGGTGGTAGTTGCCTGGATTTCAATGAAACAATTGTTAGGTTATAACTATGCGATAATTGGTTTAGGGAAAGCTAGAAAGTCTCATGTCAAACTGAGTAGTATTTCATACACAAGACTAGAGGGAATGCACCTCACAAGATGTTTGGGCTTTATGTTGAGGTTTCAATCCTTTTATGCCACGCCTGTAGTAAATTTATATTTGTTGCCACAGAATTTTTATACACTAATTCTCTACCCTCCCCTCCCCTCCCCTCTTCTCTCGACTGCTTACTTCAACTTCTGCAACATTGCTCATCATCAATCAATCTCTTTGCTGCTGAAACCCTCATATGAACTATCAGCCCCAGACTTGCGTACTCCAAGGTTGTCCTTACTGGCTTCCCTCCTTCTACAAACTCCAATGAGTGGCAAACTCGATCATTAGCACCCTGTCCTACATGAAGTCTTGCTTGCTGATCACACCTATGTTCACTGACCTACATTTATTTCCAGTCCTCATTACATCAACTTTTATCATTTTATTCTCACCTGGTAAATCCCTTTATTACCTTCCTCCAGTTGACTTACCGCACTCTAATCTCCACCACCCATATAAGGTCCCCCCACCCTCAAAATTCCATTTGTCGGAATCTGTTCTTTTGTCCATCCTCCCCTTCTTTCGTCTTCCCATTGAAAGTAGAGACTTCAGCTGCCGGAGTCCTACTCTTTGTTATTCCCTCCCTGCGCCATTCCCCCTCTTTATCTCCCTTTCAAAACATGGCCTCTGATTAAAACTCTCTTTCCTTCCTGGCTTGGCATCTGTTTGCCTTATGCCCATCTTTGAACTAGCACAGGACGGGGTAGATCTTGACTTTGTGTGATATTGCAAAACATGTCAGTGCCTGTTTTATATCTCACCTGCTTGTTATTTGCATTGACTTTGCTAATGGGGTGGCAGTGGGCCAGGTGATTTTTGTGGGGCTTGGAGGTGGAATCCTAAGTAGTCAGTTAGCTTCTCAGCACCTGAAGAAATAGGACTAGAATGCTTTGCCTATTTCTTCTTGAAAATTGCAATTGGAATCCTGCAATGCCTGTTTCTGATGGGAATGCTGGTTGGCCATTTAAAGGCCTGCCTGAAAGTTGATTCACATAGGCAAATGGCTGCACAAGATACCCACTCGGCTTTCAGCTGTTGATCACCAGTTTTTCAGTCAACAAACAGGTAGCTAGCAGTTGAAACTCTCCCCTATAATGTCTGACTACTGTTGGATGTCAAAACAGGCAGGTTATTCTGATGGGATAATTGCTGGATACAAGCCATTTTTCCTTTGTCCATCAGTGTGTGAAGACCATTAATATTCTGTTGGGCTAACTACTTATTCAAATATTCAAATGTCTATAGTTCTCACACCATGACTACCATTTTCTTAGCTGCTTCTAGCTGGTATAATGGGAAGACAGGTCACTGAAGCAGCAAGTGACGCCAAAGTTGGTTCTCAGATTGCCATTAAGACATGACTGTAAAGGCCATGTAAATGGGGAGAGAGAGTGAAAGATACATGCAGAAAAGAATGTACTGCTTATAAGACCAACCTTCAACTGTTTTCATTTCTACTCTTAGTTGGGAAAAATGAAGTGGTGGGTTGGTAATTCTGCTGACCCACTGCCTTTTAAATCAGTTTAATGCTTTTCTAAACTCTACTGCTTTTTTTATCATGACTACTAGAGACAGCAGGTAAACTGAAAGCCTGCTGTAACTTGATTTTACTTCTTCTGTCACTCCCTATCGCTCCTACCACCATCAGATCTATTTCATACCACTTTTATATCATAAGTTGTGCAGACTTGTCTTTATTCATCTGGTCTAAGGTTATGCTCAGCCCCAGGTGTTATGAGATAACAAAATTTGAACTTTCATGTACAATCATTCAGGAAGTGAGTTACCAATCTGAAATGTGCTGTTGTTTGGGAGGCACAGAGCATTTCCCACAGCTAAGTACAAAGTAATATTGAAGGGGACCTGGAAACAGGTTGCTTCCTTGTCCTCTGGGTCAATGCTGGTACAATGCATGAGAAAAAAAACAAAGGAAGGGAAAGGGGAGAAAACACTGCCTCCACACGCTGCCCTCGAGGTGGCTGTGGTGGGGAAGAGACTGTCACCCACCTCCTTCTGGAATATGCCTTTGCAAAGCAAGTGTGGAAAGAGATGTAGTGGTTATTGTCGAGGTTCATCCCGAGCAGCTCTGTAACATAGGAGTCTGTGCTCTACAGGATGTTCCCAGGCACCGAGATAAACATCAACTACTGCTGGAGGACCATCAACTTGGTGCAAGACACTCTTTGGTCTGCCCGAAACTTGCTGGTGTTCCAGTGCTAAGAGTTGTCGATGACCGAGTGTTGCAGCATGGCACATTCCAAGGTCCAGGACTACGTGCTGAGGACGCACTAAAGCTTGGGGCAGCTGCTGCAAAGGCTCAATGGGGAGAGGCCACGGTGTAAGGTCCTCCTGCCATAGTATACCGAGGGTCTGGAACCCATGCAAAACCCCTCAGCCTGTATACACCAAAATATGGTTTTGCTGTGTAATGCAAATGTACATTGCATGTAAAATGGAATGGAAGGGTTGTGAGGCAATTCACTTTCTGTATCGAAAGAAACTGATTTCTTTTACACTTTCTGGAATGTCAACTTGGAACTGTGTTGTAATTTTTTTTTAGATTTTTATGAATAAAATATATTTTTGGAAAAAAAACCTCAAATACTAGTACCTTTATTTAGTTCATACACTGAGCTATCAGAAAAAAGACTAAAAATGTAGCATGAATATACAGAATTAGTAATCATAATCCAAAAGAAAATTATATTTGTATAAATTAAAAGCACAATCAGAATGTTTGACTTCAAAACCGAGCATGGGATTGTCATAAGTCATGAAGCATTTTAGAAAAGTTTAATTTCCAATCATTGTACCTATAAGTCTCAGAGTCTGAAGCTGCAGTTGATGAAATCCTATATTTGATGATTTGGCAGAGTACAATCCAAGTTTAGAGAGTTATGAAACTGCATTTAGCAGATTCAGCTAAGGTAAGAGGAACAAAGTGGAAATCACAGCTTTAGTTATAGAAGCAATACATGTTGTATCACATATATAGTATAACCGAAACTATTCATGTTTAATCGGCTTATTGCAACTGCGAATTAAATTAAGATGGCATGGCAGTAACCATTTATGGAGATAATAAGATTTCAGTGATTCTCATTAACTCATTAGTATCACATCAATGCTCATTACAGTTGGATTAGGATTATGTTTCACTTACAAATCACCCATCTTAGGTACCCAAGGTGTATATATCACATTGTTATGAGAACAGATGGAGATACTTTCCTCATGTTGAAGGTGCCTCTCAAGAGCCCCAACTATCCAGAGCTGGATAGCTTTCACTGTTAGAATTTTTTAAAATATAAATTGCTAAAAAAAATAAATAAGATTGATTACAAGATCACTTGAGCTTCATTCAGCACCAAGACACAAGACCAATTCCACCAGGGCCACTCGGCTCCTGACCTTGGTCCAAACATGGACAAAACAGCTGAACTCCAGAGGTGATTTGAGAGTGACTGCCCTTGACGTCAAGGAACATTTGACTGTGTATGGCATCAAGGAGCCCTAGCAAAACTGGAGTCAATGGGAATTAGGGGGAAAACTCTCCGCTGGTTGGAGTCATACTTAGCACACAGGAAGATGGTTGTGGTTGTTGGAGTTCAGTCATCTCAGTCCCAGGACGTCACTGCAGGAGTTCCTCAGGGTAGTGTCCTAGGCCCAACCATCTTCAGCTGCTTCATCAATGACCTTCCCTCCAACATAAGATCAGAAGAGGGGATGTTTGCTGATGAATGTACAGTGTTCAGTACCATTCGTGATACCTCAGATATTGAAGCAGTCCATCCCTGCATGCAACAAGGCCTGGACAATATTCAGGCTTGGGCTGATAAGTGGCAAGTAACATTCGTGCCACACAAGAGCTAAGCAATGACCATCTTCAACAAGAGAGAACCTAACCATTTCCCCTTGACGTTCAACGGCATTACCATTATTGAATCTACCACCATCAACATTTTTGGCATTACCATTGATTAAAAACTGAACTGGACCAGTCATATAAATTCTGTGGCTACAAGAGCAGGTCAGAGGCTGGGAATTCTGCAGCGAGTAACTCACCTCCTGACTCCTCAAAGCCTGTCCACCATGTGCAAGGCACAAGTCAGGAGTCTGATGGAATACTCTCCACTTGCCTGGATGAGTGCAGTTCCAACAACACACAAGAAGCTCGGCGCTATCCAGGCCAAAGCAGCCCACTTGGCCAGCACCCTATTCGCTACCTTAAACATTCACTCCCTCCACCAGCAGTGCACAGTGGCAGCACAAGATGCACTGCAGCAACTTGCCAAGGCTTCTTTGAAAGCATCTTTCAAACCAGAGGACAAGGGCAGCAGACGCATGGGAACACCACCACCTGCAAGTTCCCCTGCAAGCCACACACCAGCCTGACTTGGAGCTAAATCACCATTCCTTCACTGTCACTGGGTAAAAAGCCTGGAACTCCCTCCCTAACAGCTCCAACTATCCAGCTGAATTGGTCTTGTGGGTATACCTATACCAGATGGATTGCAACCATTCAAGAAGGCGGCTCACCACCACTTTTTGTCAAGTGCAATTAGGGATGGTCAACAAATGCTGGCCCAGCTAGCCACGTTCACATCCCAGGAAAGAATACAAAAAAAAATGTTACCCAAGACCTTTGGAAAATAAATTCTGTCCACAAAGATTTTACAAAACATTTCCGGCAAAGAACTGAGATGCGTACTGTGTACAAGTCCACTTTTCAAGGAACTCAGACAGCTGAGAATATCTTTGTTCTCGTACCAAACTACACACTGAATTGAACATATGAACATATTTTAACAAGGAAAAATGTTGCTACTGATTGATAATTAATGAAGTAAACCATTACTATCTAAACATTCATGTTTCTATTTGGCACAACTCAACTCTGAAATTGTGATTTTCTTTTTGAACAAACTATCCTGCTGTTGTCAATAGTTGTGCTGGTGCCAAGTGTTTACTTTCACCTTGTTACCTCAATGTGCACAGACACTACTGGGAGGAAGGCTGAAAATTATGTTTTTGAGCCTTTGCCAAACTTCCAGATAATGTATTGGATGGATCAGTTAAAGAGCCCAAAACTGACCTCTGATCAATGTATTGCCTCCAGAGTTGCAAGAAAGATGAGTTAGCTAAAAATTTGTAATGATATTGACAATTCTTGATATGGTCAGAATAAGTTTATATCTTTGACATAGCATCAGCTTTTCAAGTCTATTTCCATTTTGGGTTTTGCAATATTATTTACTGTATTAGCAATGTTGCTTTCAAAAGCTCCTGCCCTTGCAATGTTACATAGAAGGCTGTTGGAAAAATGGGAGTACTGGCTGCTAATGTCTGTAGGGCAATTTTGGAAGAATTATGCAAACCTTGTGTTCAATTGTCATTAAATTTTACAAGAAAAGTCCACATTACAGGGCGGCACAGTGGCGCAGTGGTTAGCACCACAGCCTCACAGCTCCAGTGACCTGTGTTCAATTCTGGGTACTGCCTGTGTGGAGTTTGCAAGTTCTCCCTGTGTCTGCGTGGGTTTCCTCTGGGTGCTCCGGTTTCCTCCCACAGCCAAAAGACTTGCAGATTGATAGGTAAATTGGCCATTATAAATTGCCCCTAGTATAGGTAGGTGGTAGGGACAGGTGAGGATGTGGTAGGAATAGGGATTCGTGTAGGATTAGTATAAATGGGTGGTTAATGGTCGGCACAGACTAGGTGGGCCGAAGGGCCTGTTTCAGTGCTGTATCTCTAAATCAAATCAAAATTACAAGAGTAATATGTTACACTTTAAATATAGAATGTTAAGAAATTATGTTTTGCATGCAGCATGAATTATTTGCAAATGGAAGTGGCAGTCTAATTGATCTCAAAATGCTGCATAATTTACTGTTTTTACCTCCCTAGTAATATACTGTTGTCATATTGTACATAATTTTTTCCGAAGTTGAATTGTAATTGAGCTAATTTGTTCAAAAGCAACCTGCTCAGTCTTGTCTGAAAACAAAATGACTGATGTGCCTCAATTGAAAATTTGAGCCTCCCACCTGTAAAGGGGGAGTTGGGAAGACTTACAGCACCTGTAGTGTGGGAGTTCTGTTTACATTCTGCAGATTAAGCTGTGCAAAATTGGAAATTATAGATCCTCATGTGTTTTACTGTTGTGGAAACAAACCGTTCTCATATGTATTACTAACCTAGTCCAATTCAGGCCTCTTGTGCATTCCCAATCTTAATCACTGCATCATTGGGGTTGTGCCTTCAGCTGCCTGGGCTCTAGGTTCTGGAGTTCCCTTCCTTTAATATACTCCTCAAAACCGACCTCCTTGATTAAGCTTTTGGTCGCCTGCCTAATATCTCCTTATGCAACTTGGTATCAAATATTATTTGTTAATGCTCCTGTGAAGCACCTTGGGAGCTTATACTACATTAAAGGTGTTATACAAATACAAATTGTTGTTGTATATCACAGTCCAATTCATAGCTAAGATACTCGTAGACTACACAGGATTATTTTGTATAAAGTGACCATTTCCTTTATAGGCCAAGTGCTGATCACCACCACAGCTATTTGCAGAGTTGTAACAGCAGAAGATTTCCATTGTTTCTCAGGGTAACTTGGGTGTTATTGTAATTCTCATTTTGTACCTTCTGAATAACTTGGACCATGTACAGCCTTTGATCTTTTTGCATTACTAAATTAACAAAATAATTAATTGTTGAAATAAAGGATACCCTACACCAACACTTTTCTGTTTCTTCTGGTCATTTTTTTCCAATTTATTTTGAGAATTAGATACTGATTTGTTCATGAGAAGGTGGATTTCCAAAGTAAATTAATATTTTATGAGAGTTTATATGATAAAAATCATTTTAACAGCATAATAGATTAATTGATAATAACCAGGAATAAAGCAGAACATGTATTATTGTGCAGATATTGCCTGATGGTTCTCCCATGGTGTTGTTCATAGGTAGTTTGAGCCCTGGAGCAAGTTTGATTAGTTACGAAGTGGACCTGTCCTGTTAAGATCACTGTCCAAGTACGAACTATGGGGAAGGGATCTAAATAGATTAAACCAAGTCTTGTACACTTATGAGACCAGCCAGAGGGCAATTGTAACATTGTAAATTTCATACTTAGGTTAATGACCGGTTTTCATTCTCTTTTATCTTAAGATTCTTTTGCATCTGGAATGGAGTGTGACCGATGGCCCTATGCTAGATGCAACACTTTGTTGTGTAGAAGTTTGTCTTCGTCACCTGGATGGGAATAGACAGAAAATCAGGTGGGTTCTATAAACGCCAGGCAATCTGCCATGCTATATTACTGCCCAAGGCTATGAGAAAAAAAAATGTTAAACTGAGTGTAATATAGTATGTTATTATGAAATTCTTCATACAATTTTGTTTTAATGCAATGAACAAATGAGCACAGAATTTTCATTTGCCACTGGACAGTTTGGATGGGCACTGTAATCTTAAAACATATGTGTACATGCTGTGACCACTTCAAGAGCACAGATTCTTCATTGTTGTGGATTCACTGATGAACAGTCATTATTAGCAGTTGCTGTTGGCTGCTGCTGAGAATTAAAAAATACATTTATGAAAAATAATTTTCAAGTTCTCTAGCCGACATATTCAGATTAAAAATAATGGTTCTTATCCTTGACAAGCCCTGATGTGGATGCATTACACTTGAGATAATATAGTCAGTTTTGTTAATAAGGTGCATTTTTTTGTCTTGCTTTAGTATTTTGACACACCATGAATCATGTTCGGTTCTGTTGCTCCTATAATTTGAAGCATTGCTGGAAGGGTTGTTACATTGTAAATTGAGCCTGCATTTTTGTCAAGCTTTAAAAGTGATCTAAATCTGAACTGCAGTTAATTTTGAGAATTGAAAGTGTTCTTCTTGCGTTTGAAATGAGCTGAGCACACAGATCAAATGAATATTTTGGCTTTCAAGAGTGAGCTGGAACAGTTTGTAATGCAACTCAACAGCAGCATTGCTGGGTATTCTCAAACCAGCTTGTCCTAACCTGAAAGGATCTTTAAGCCTTTCCGTTATAGAGGAACAGCAGACAGCACAGGTGTGGTTTTCCTACCTCTGGTGGTACCTTTAAAAAATAATGTAAATTCACTGATCCAGCACTCCCAACAGAGAGAACTTATCACATATAGTGTTGATTCTCCAACCAACATTTCCTCCACGCTAGGCATCCTCCTGCGAGTATGAGGTATGTGAAGTCACCTTTACAAGGGTGCCAACTTACCTCATTCTGACAGCAACAGAGGCCTACATTTTTGATGGGACTTGCAAATTGTCACTGGATTCACTAGCTCCAGTTTTGTCTGGCATCTGATGGAGAAATGTGCTGGATGTAAATGTAAACAGGGACACTGGCCGATATAGTGTTCCTCTCTGAGAAATGGAACCGCAAAAATAACATTCCTTTAGGCTGTAAGGTTGCAGCATTAGAACCTCGATCTCAGTACTGAGAATCCAAATTGTCAAAGAGATAGGAAACACACATCTATTATCATGTGTGTATGCACCTGAAGAACTAGAAGTTAATTCAGTCCAGTCATAATTGTTTCTTTTTAACATGTTAACTGACTTTCCAGAAATTCATAACACCGAATAAATCCATCAACAACCCATTGTTACACTTTTGTTTTGCATTTGCTGAAATGTTATTGTAAAGTAGGTCGACTGAGCAAAGGTGGAACTCTCTGTTAACACGGCTCAACAGGCTAGTTGGGGTGAAGATGAATTGGGTGATGCAGTGGGTTAGACACTGGCTTTGCAGCTCTGAGATCTGAGCTTCAGTTCGCATCCAATATAGACTGAAGAGGCATAAACCCCCTCTTGTTTGTTGGTTTTAAGGGTACAAAGGTTTGAGCAATCAGGTTCCTAATGGGCATAAACCCCTGCTACAGAACTATCCCTAATTCAGCACTAATTGCTACTAAACTAGTAATCTCACTTAAAAAAGTCACAATGTGGCTCGTGCAAGAAATTAAAAACTGATGATTTTATGAGGTGGAGGTTGTGACAGAGTAAGGCAGCTCTACTCTGCATCTAATAATGTTACATCCATCCTGGAAGTGCTTGATGCAGAAACTGGGTGGCCTAAGTGTTATGTTCCTACCGTCCCTCACTTTGATGAGTATGAGAAAAGAAAAGATTTGACTGTTGTAATAAGGGAAGAAAATTGTTGTAGTAACTCCAGTGAACCAAATAAAAGAGATTAAACCATTTATTTATATAATCAACACACAACTTGTACAAGTATTGATTAACTAATATTACAAGTTGGCTACATAAAAAAAGATATTGCTTTGATGCATCATGATTCTCACATTAGGAGAAAAATACAACACTTTAAAAGGAAATGCCAGAATAGAGATTTCTCTTTCCACATGCTCTTAGATTTGTACAGGCCTACTTGACTAGTGTTCAGCCTACCAGTTTACATGCGCATGATATATTTGCAGATGTCAAGCACCATAATTTCCCTATTGACAATGTCTTCATAGCTGTTTATCTTCAGCCTTCGTTGGCAGTTTCAGCTCAGGCTCATTCTCTGTCTCCAGCTCATGCTGTGGTGATCAATGCACAGCTACAGCTGGTTGAAGGGGACCAAATCCATAGAAGAGTTGATTTGGTTCCATTTTACCAGCTTTAGCAAAGCATTTGGCTCAAGAAAGGGCAGGTGTTTTATCTGAAATATTGATTTATCAATTTAAAAAAATGAAACATTCATGTTTTATGTAAGAATGCAATCAAATTATCATATATTAATTACCATACAGCCACTTGCAAATCCACTGCCATATAGAATAATATTGTACTTAACAGCTGCACTGATAAAATGTTAGCCACATCAATCTTTTATTGATATTTTTAGCCTATCGCTGCTCATTTCCTGTACATAGTTTTCTAAGTATTTGACTCTTCTACATTTTATTTATTAGCAGATAATTATGTCCCATGTGAAAGTTTAAAAACAGAAATTATTGTCTCCTAGAAAACTGGAGGCAGGCACCTTTGTCCTTTTCAGGGTTTCCTAGTCATGGACAGAAAAAAAGGAATAACATTAAAAGCAAATGTTTTCTGCAGATCAATTTGTGATCTCTGTAACAGCACCATTCTGTAACCAGCATCATCTCTTCAGTTGTACATCTCTGATGAATGTAAAACCTGCACAATATCATAACTACCCATCGGCAATGAAGCACCTATAAATTGAGAAATAGCAAAATTCAGTTAACATTAACTTGCTTGGGTTAGACAAGGACCCTGTCTCTCCTCTCCTCCACTCATACAATTAACAGAAATCTGTAAGAAATATACAAAAGTTAGGAAAGGCGTAGTAGAATAAAATGAATAGTTTCAAAGGAGGAAAAAGATTACAAAATCAACACGATGCAGGAAAAGCTATGGTGTCCAGAAACTGACAGGTGGAGAAATGCACCACAAGGCAATTAAGCAGGAAATACATAAGGGTAGTTCTTATATGGTCTATGCAATTATCAAAACAAAACATATAGTGCAGTGGCCGGAATCTGATGCCACCCCAATGAGCCGGATGGTGGCAGGAGTGTGGGAGGGGGGGGGGCTGTGCGGGAGATTGGCGGTGGCATATAATGGAGCGGGAGGCTCCGGAAGGCTTTCCTGATGCGTTCCCACCTCTGCCCCACCCCCTCCCTTTACGTAGGGTGGGGGCGGTGGGGTGCGAAAAACGCCATCCCGCCCCAGGCCAAACAAGGCCCTTATGTGGTCACTTAAGGGCTTTTGCCCGCCTCCACGCAGATTTTACACGTGGTGAGCAGGTGTCCTGGAGCCAGGAAAAGCTGCCTGGGAAAAGCAGGCGGCTTCCGATCGTCTCGGGGGGGGGGCCCTGATTATTGGGCACGAGGTGCCCAATGAAGGGCCACCCCCTCTACCCAACCACCCCCAAGACCCAACAAGTCCCTCTTCCCCCCAAACGACCACCCTTGTCTCACCGGGGCCCAAGCGATAACCCCCGGCGAGGCAACCACAACTTACCTGCCTTCTCAGCTCCCAGACATCTTCTGTGCACGCTGGGCTGCAGTCCCAGCAGTGGCCACCGCACCCAGTGGCGCTGCTGGGACTAAGAGCTGCCAGCCCGCTGATTGCCAGCCAGCCAGCTCAATGAAACGGGACTTCCTCAAGGGGGTGGAAGTCCCGCCTCTGAACAGTTAAAGCCTGGGGACTCGTAAAATACGCAACGGATCCCCAGGTGAGGCGAAAGCGGGTTCGCCACCGACTTTTACGTTGGAGCATGGCTCCTGTCCGCCCACTCTGGCCAGTGCTACTGATTCCCATTCTAGCCTGATATTGAGCTGAAACTATTACCTTACAGCGCAGAATGTTTTGCTGTCTTGATGCCCCAGAATAAACACACAAAGTTCAGGTAAATACATTCTACTATTATCCTAGTGCAACAGAGAGATTAAGATTTCCACAAAATTAACCAAAGAATCTAAGGCAGTAGTATGTAATTCTTTGTGAACTCTACTGCCTTAACCTTAACAACAAAGAACTTGCTTTTAAACTAGGGGTAAAAACCCCACAGCACTATACTAAGATGTAAATATAAAAGGACACTAGACCAAAGGAGGAGATGTTATCAGTGGTGACCAAAAGATTGATCAAAGAGGTGGATTTTTAAAAGGGTCTTAAAGAAAGAAAGGGAAATGGGAGGGAACACTACAGTGTAGGGCACAGGCATCTGAATGCAAAGCTGCCAATGTTAGGACGAAGGGTGGGCTTTTTGAGAAAGGAGATGATGATGGCAATTTTTAAAATAAGAGGGCCAGTGCTTGAGGAGAGAATACCATTTATATTGTCAGCTATCATTGTAGACTTGAATTGTTTAATAGCAGTTTAGTTAAAATGGGTTTGAAGGAGGTGGGTGTCATGAACAAGATGAGCTTGAAGTAAGCACGGGAGATTGGAGAGAAACTAGGGAGATGAGGGCTCAGGACTAGAGTGAGGGAACCTGAGGGTGGTTAGGCTTGGTGGGCAAATGGAATCGAGGAAGCAGCAGAGGCAATTGAATGGATGGTCTCTATCTTGATAACAAAGAAACCCTTCCACTTACTAGAGGTGAGGGTGGAGGGTGCATGGGAGATAGAGGCATTTGGCAGAGAAAAAAAAAATGCTAGATTAACTTGGATCTCCAGAATGATCCTGGAGAAGTAAGTGGTTTTGATAGAGGATAGTGAGCAGGGTTTGATCCATCAAATGTGGCGATGAATGGTTATGTCAGTTGTGTATCAGACAAGCTCCAGTCTGTGCCCCTTGAACTGAAGGGCCAAAGACGAAGACTATGAAATGAAGAAGAACCAAGATGAGAGAGAGTGAAGATTTTGCTGAGGACAAGGACATCAAACTGGAGATGAGAGAATGGATGAGCAAATTAACAACTGCAGATGTATCCTGCTGAATCGAAGGCCAAAGGTTAGGCAATTGTGAGTTTGAAACTGCAGTTGTGAGCAACCGGGAGGGTATTTTTCTGGTGTGGATGCAGAAGGAGGTTGAGTTGGAAGAGGCCAAGGGGGATGGTGACTCAGCATTTGGTGAGGCCTACTTGCTTACTGAACTTTGTTTAATTAGTTAATTTTTATTTTCATGGTTCATTAACCTCAATAAATTTGCTGTGCAGAATTTAAGTTATAAGTAAATTTTGTTTGAATTTCAAATAGGATTGTTTCACAAGAACACCATGATGGATGTCATAATATTTTCTAGGAACTGTTCCCTTTATATTTCATATGATTAACTGAACTATTAACAAGTAAAACTAGACCATTAACAAGTATAATTAAAAGCTATTTGTTACAAATGTGCAAAGTGAAAAATAGCAGTTCACTGAAATTGAATAATCAAGGGATTAATTTTTTAGTAACATTCCACCAAATTAACAACATTTAACACATTTGAACAATCTGGAGACATCGTCATCGCAACACAATGCAGAAGCTGTCCTTTTAAAACCTTGGAACATTCCTGTGACATAAAATGCCTTAAATTCAAATACATTGTACATATTTGCTTAAATTGTGGTTGCGAATATATGAAATAAGGATAGATAAATATATGGCTACTGTATATAAGGTTAAAAAAAAGTTCCAATACATTACAATGAGCCTCACAGTTTTGAGCTTAAAATATAACAAGGGTTTCTATTTATGTACAGATCAACAGTGCGCACTGGATTATCCAATAACAGCCATCTAAATTGTCAATTTAATAATGTGTTTCAAAACTAATCTCCATATTTACAGATACTGTCATTTTATGATGTTTTAAACTGAAGCAATTTCCTATACACTCAGGAACCACTGATAATGGTAGTTCCTATCATTTCAGTCAACTGGTGTCCCTTGCGACTATACCAGTTGCTCGTTCCTCTTCTCATTTGTTAAGGTGAAATTTATGTGGCAAATTGGAACTGCAATTTTTTTTTATAAGGAAGAGAGCATTATGCAGGATGCCAAAATTTCTGGAAACTATTAATTGATCAGTGCTGTTAATTAATTGAGAATATCAAATGTACAGTCAGTGGGCTCATGCTGGTTTTCTGAATCGCATCGACTGGTACGTTTTGGCACTCATAAAATGACTTATTTAACAAAGGAAAACATTGATATGTATAGCCAACTGTGCATAGTTTGAGGTTTGTGCTAGAAATACTTGTTTAACTTATTTCTGCACTTTGGATAAATCAATTACTTGGGCAATGTATCACAGCCAAGCCAAAATTAATAAAATGGAATATTGATCATCTTCAGATTCATTAAAAATTATTTTTACAACACTGAGAATACTATTAGAAACATATAAAAAGATATGGATATTTCCAGTCACTACCAGAATGGTACCAGGGATGAGGGACTTGGATAAATTAGAGAAGCTGGAATTCTTCTCCTTCAAGCAGAGAACATAAAGCGGAAATTTAATGGAGGTGTTCAAAATTATCAGGGGTTTTGATAGAATAAATAAGGTCAAATTGTTTCCACTGACAGGTGGGTCAATAACCAAAGGACACAGATTTAACACAAATTAACAACAGAACCAGAGGAATGATGAAGAGAAAAAATTTTATGCTGTGAGTTATGATCTGCAATGCACTCCCTAAAAGGATGGTGGAAATAGATTAAAAAGAAACTTTCAAAAGGGAATTGGATATACATTTGAAAAAGAAAAAAATACTGAACTATGAGGAAAGAACTGGGGGCTAGGACTAAAAACAGAAAGTGCAGGAAATACACAGCAGAGCTGGCAGCATCTATGGAGAGAGAAACAGAGTTAACGTTTCAGGTCTGTGGCCTTTCATCAGAACAACACAGGCACAATGGGCATTCTGATGAAAGGTCACAGACCTGTAATGTTGACTCTGTTTCTCTCCACAGATGTTGCCATACCTGCTGTGGATTTCCAGCACTTTCTGTTTTTATTTCAGATTTCCAGCATCTGCAGTATTTTGCTTTTATTTTGGGGACTATGACTAAATGGATAGCTCTTTCAAGAGCTGACACAAGCACAATAGGTCAGATGACCTCCTTCTGTGTTGTAAGATTAGTCAATTTTCAAAAGCTTGTTGGTAAATTTTACAATTGTCAAGCTGCAAAAAAAAAATCAATAAAGGAAAAGTAACAATACTCAAAATTTCACAGAAGAATTTCTCCTGAACAGAATTTCTGTCTCATAATTTGGAACTAATTTCAATTTTGCATGTTTTTGCATGTGATTGTTTCACTGAAAGTTTGCCAGTGTATGATTTATTAACCGATAACTCATTCAGTGCAACCATCGTAAAAGAATCCTTGTCCGGATTTTGTTTGATTTTATTTGTGTGACCTTCAAAATACAACAAATCCATATGTGTTTTATACTTCTTCTTGATAAAAAATTGGACTCTTTCCTTGCGAGAAATGGAATTTAAAATATTTCAAAACACATTGCATGATGGAAACCCATAAAATAAATGCCACAAATTATATTACCCTCTTTGACCAACTATTTCTCAATTGGATGAAAACTTTTGGTGGCTAAACAGTGCCTATGCAGACACTGTCATTAAAGTACAGATTTCGAGTTGTTATTCAATTTGAATGTTACCTTTTATCATAGTGATAATAATTTTATAATTCCGTTAAAATTCCTCATGAATTCTTCTCCTTCTTTGGCCTCCTTGTCTCGAGAGACAATGGGTAAGTGCCTAGAAGTGGTCAGTGGTTTATGAAGCAGCGCCTGGAGTGGCTATAAAGGCCAATTCTAGAGTGACAGACTCTTCCACAGGTGCTGCAGATAAAATTGGTTGTTGGGGCTGTTACACAATTGGCTCTCTCCTTGCACTTCTGTCTTTTTTCCTGCTGACAGCTAAGTCTCTTTGATTCGCCACTCTTTAGTCCTGCCTTTATGGTTGTCCGCCAGCTCTGGCGATCACTGGCAACTGACTCCCACGACTTGTGGTCAATGTCACAGGACTTCATGTCGCATTTGCAGTACTCTTTTTATTTGTAGTATATTCACTGAATACCAGATAAGGTTCTCGATTGACTGTAAGGAAATTTGAAGATGGAGATGTGGGGTAATGCAGTGGCATGGTGCTTTTTGACACATCTTTATTGTAATCCAGCAATGTTGAGACACCAGTTTGAATTCTCCATGCTGTTCTGCTCCTGGTTTCAGATTTATACTGCAAGAAGATGCTGAATAAAAGTAACGGAAGTGGGCAGGGTGGCAATTACAGGGTAAATCATACCTCAGAACAGTCAACCGAGTGGAATTGTCAGAAGTTGGGAGGTAACTATTTGACTTGACAGCGACAGTTGGCACAAGAGTGGGTGAGAGCTTGTGTTGACCATTCTATCCCAGTTATATTTTCCTAGTAAGAGCAAGCCTCTGTTTATATACTGATTAAAGTAGTCATGCTTACCATAATTATTTTTGTTAACGTGAGATAGAGTCAGACTATACAAGTTTCAGAAACGTTGGTGACATTTATTGAGTTTCATCCTTACTTTCAAAAGCCTCTTGGCATTACTTGTTGAAACCAATGTTTATATCTTAATGTTTTAAATATTAACCCAGTTTTTATCTTCCGATGCTGACTGCACTGCTGTGTATTTCCAACGTATACTGTTATGCTCGGCATTCATTTTATTCACCTCACTATTGTATAAGCATTTTTTAGATTATATTGGTTAACTTCTTAATTAAAATAAAACAATTTATAACAGAAGACAATGCCCCCCCCCCCACCAAAGTAGGTAACAGCCTAAAATAAACTGAGAATTTGGGTTTTTTCATTGATATTGTGATTAAGATTCCACCTTAGACCTCGACATTCACAGCATCTAGGTTGGTAATAAAACCTTCCTGTAAGACAACTTCTCAGTTAATTCTCAAAGAGTATTATCAACTATCGACGACTTTTAAACCTAGTATCTCCTAATAAGTAAATAGAGTAATCTGCTTTAAACAAGTTGAAGCCCATAGATTTGAAAGAGGGCAGAAACACGTGATGCATTGAACTTTTTTCCCCAAGCGATGCACTGCATAACTATTGTTAAAGGAAGCATTTGAAGCATGAAAAGCATTTCAAATTGTTCCCACCATTAATGAACAATGTAATGACTACTAAGTGTTACTACTTTGTGTTAGCTGTTACAGAAAATTCTTCTATAAATGTTTGCATGTGCTGCATGATGGAAATTATAAATTGTTTTAAAAGCTGCAATGGTTTGATGCTTCAGGGTTTAGGGTTGAACACTAACAATTTAGATACAAGAAGAAATTCATTTGAAAGATTTTAGCTTTCTTTTCATCTTTAATTACTTAATTTAGCTAAGAAAGCAGACCATAGAGTGTTTACTGCAAAATCCATTTTGCGCTATTGAAATGGGCATTCTTTGTGAGTTAGGTTTTTAAATCACAATTATTTCATCAGCTGGGAACCATAATGGCCATTATCAGTGCAAATCAAAGCACAATGTGTTAATTGTAAAATGTAAAACGAGTTCCCGCAGCTATTACTTTGAAGATTTATTGAGCTATTGTGTCTATTTGAAGAAATGAAATGTTTTTAACCTAATTGCATCACAAATAAGTGTGAATTTGCCTCTTAAAGTAAGCATTACTAGCTGATACAATCCAAGGTAACCTCTGCAGAATATTGAATATATCAACGATACATGCTGACTTTTTCACTTTTTTAAAAGACAAATATAAAGCAGTCATTTTGAGGTTCTTGTGAATAATGCTATTACTACCTCTCTGCCAACACTTGTTACATTAAATTTTAATGCATAAAAAGTATTGAATTACTTTATGAATATGGTGAAAACCTTTACATCTAAGATAGTGGATCTTTTAACTTTGAATCAGCAACAGCATTTGCTTTATTAATGTAATATGTGCTGAAAAATATTAATAAACCCCAGAAAATTTTGACTTTACAAATTCGATTATTTGACGAGGAAGCAGCTCTGATAAAATATTAATTATTCACTTAAAATCTCATTTAGAAAAAAATTGCTCACAATGTTGGACCAAATCAATGAGAAAGAATATTGACTTCAAATTGTTTAAATGAGTACTCAGGACAGAAGTGAGCTAGCACATCTATTTTCTGTTGCTCTTTGTACAACGCTGAATAGACTTAGAGTTTCTCCTGCCAACTGGCCTGGATTTGACCATGAGAGAACACCTTTACTGTTTAGCTGAACAAATGAAAAGTAGCTACTTTAATAAACTGAAACAGGCCCAAGGCAGAAAAACACGAAGGTTAAGTGTCACATCTAGTGTGCTCAATTGACTGCCTGGGTGACATTATCATATAACCACGTACCCCGCACTGTGCTACCCAGCATCTGATTCTAACATATTAAAAAATGACCTTTGAAAAAGAAAGTTGTAAAAGTTTTCCATAGGACCCTTTTATAGATGGCACTGAGTAAATCTTAGAGTGTTCCAGTACTAAGTATGCATTAAATAGAATTGTTTCTGCTGTGTACAATATACCAATCTTGTTTGAAAAATTGTAATCATGCAGAATTTCATTCCAAAGATGTAATTCTATGTAAAAGTCATTTTGTTTGATGTAAATGGGTTAACAATGACCACAAATACTAGGGAACATTTTATAGTTGTTTATCTTTTATGTATTTTAATCAAATAGTTCCAGCAACTTTAAGATAAAGAAAAATGTCAATACTTAAAACTTAAGCCATTAATTTGGAGCTTAAATATTCAAATATTGTTGGTTTAGGTGTGATAATTGACAGGTAATGTATAAATATATTATAAAATTGGTTTTGACAGCTTTAAATTTAAGCCATGATGGCTGACAACAGGAATAGTTCAGATTTATCTCGCCCAGCTGTTCAGCTACCAATCACTGTACACTTCTGCATTTGGATACCATGAAAAGCATTTCGCTGTTCCATTACAGGGGCTGGTTAAGTGGGATTTCGGCACAAAGGGCAGCTGAGAATGAGGACTATTTATATCAGCTGTCATGGCGTTCTTGGACACTTTAGGCTGCTGGGGTGCTTATTTAGACAACAGCGCGCTTCCATGCACTGCCCATATCAGGGCATGACGAGCCACTTGCTCAGGCAGTAAAGCATGTCATAAAAAGTTGCATCTGTTCAGAACGTCAATCAGGCTTCCTGAAAAGATCCTTCAGTTACAACAGTGTCAGCAAATGTTCAGACTTCTACACCTTTTCGCAGAGGAGAGCGAATAGAGGAGAGGGTGGATGATGGTGGTGTTGGGGAGCGGGGGGTGGGGGGGGAGGTTAAAGGGGAACATTAATCACACTGATAGAGAAGGCCCTTCTCAACAGAGAGCATGTGCGACGCAACCACACCCGTGCGGTAATATGTCTTTGAGGATCTAAACTGGCCTTTCCCCTACTTTTATCTGAATAAAACTGTGGAAATAGGGCAAGTTTAAATAGCCAGGCTAGTGTCAGACGCATAAAGGGATACTGCAGTGCAGTGCTAATCTTTCTGCAATAGGACGTGCACAGCCCAAACTCTGACTCAGCAGATTTTTTTTTGATTTGTTGATCCAGGTACCGTACTCTCAATTTATGCTAAAACGGCAGCTGCCACTTCCCTTCTTTAACCTTTAACCACACATAAAATACACACTTCTGCCAACCCTGCGCATTCTACATCAAACTCATTCCACCCTTAAATGCTGAACACGTGCTTTTGATTTCACTTGCGCCCTTTTTAAAACAAAAATGTCTTACAATTTTCCATTCTGATGTGAGAGAACTGATCGACCTCTAATGCAGCAGCTGAAATATCTGTCCTTTGGGTCAATCTAATCATGCTTAATAGTGGTTTACTTTTCAACATAACATTTTTCACTTCGGGACGGCAGTTTAAAATGAGATTGCTTATGCGCCATTCACAAATGCTTACACTGGGGCCAAATCTAGGGTTTTAAACACTTGCGCAATAAAATGGTTACTGGCTTTGATAGTTGAGTTATTATATTTGGATTGTAAGCTGTCTTATCATTTGTAGATACTAAAATTTACCAGATTGCTATTTTACCAACTAACATTAATTGAAAGATCTCATTGGCATTTCTTGGTTATGTAAAAAGTTGACTTCATAAAGGACACCTTTGCTGGATTCGCTTCCAATATGCTTTTAAGTACAAAATAGCTAATGAGTTGCAATTTGGGATTTAAGCTTTTAAGTAGGAAAGAAAGTCTGAAACTTCAATAAATGTGGCACATATTTGAAAAAGCAGTGTAAAGGGTCGGACACTTGTTACAATTATATGGGATATTTTGATATGAGATCCTGCATATTGAAATTAAAAATCAGAATTGATTGGTAAATTGAAGATAGTGATATAGCCAAGAAAAATGTCTCACAAGCAGTAGCCTCTACCTTCCTATTAATAAATCATAAATTCCCCGAAGTGCTGGCATTGAGCAGTGGGTAAAATGCATTATCCAAATAGCTCAACATGGTGATAAAATGCTATTCAAATCTGCAATGACCAAATGGATGAAAACCTTAGCCGAGAATGCAGACTTTTTCTGTGTGACTGTGCCTGCCAAGTTGAATTGAATACAACCCATAATGCCTTTCTGTCACCCTCGTCAAAGGTCATCCTTTTATACCGCAGAATGTTCTCAATCTAGTCTGTTTCACACCTGTTGCTGCCGCAGTTCCTCTGCAGGGCTTAACATCAGTGGGGCTCTCCTAAAGAACATGTATCATATGACGATTGACTAATCAACATCATTTACACCCTCTGACCTTTTTCAAAAGTTGCCAACATCAAAGCGCAATTCCCTTTCCATAATGGTATATCACAAAACTGATGTTTTTTCTTTCGTTGTATTTTAAAATCTTTCAGTCCTGTTTTAGAAATTATGAGTGGTTTTCATTTGTAACTAACTAATCTCTTCCTAATTAATGAATCAAAATCATAAGACAAGACCTACAATTTCTTTCAATGCATAATTTCTAAAATACATAGATAGCCATGTCTGATGGGAGCAAAATATGGTAAAGAAACATGCCACATGTAAAACAGCAACAAAAAATCATTTGCAACATTGCATCACAAATACATCTCGGTCTCTCCGGAAGAATGTGCAGGGTTTCAATTTCTGTTTTTCAGTAATGAACTAGTTTCATGTGAACATCTAATTAAGGTAAAATCTACCAGCAAAAAATGAGCATAAAATGCAATTTAAAATAAAAAGATTTATAATGATATATAGGCATACAATTTTCCTCTATGCTCTTTATGTTATCAAAAAAAACTTACAACGGTGAAGATCTACATAATCAGTTAAATCTAGAAAGTCTAGCGCAACTTTGCGGCAAAACTTTTTTTCTTTCACAAGTTGGCTTCTAACTTTGGTCAGGTTCTCCAAACGGTGCAGCCTTCAATATGGGAGGAGGGCAACTCTCTTATTGAATTATGTTTTAGGAAATACATTGAAAAAATGTCTTCAAGGAATAGTAATATATGAATATTCTGTTTGCAAAAATATTTGACCGAAAAATTGCTGGAAATTCTTAAATTGCGAATTTTGGTAATAATAACGGCAAAATACAAAAGTCACTATCTCATGCTGAAAAAGAGTCAGATTTAAATACATTTTTCCTGGTCCCCAAAGAATTAAACCTGCTGCTATTTGCTGCTAGACTTATCTAGAGATAAGGGTACTCCTGCGATTTGAAGAACAATGTGGCGGCTGCTTTACTAAACACAATTGTCACATTTACTTGACATTATTCCCCTTTCAAAATAAATAAAATGAATGGTATTTTTATTCTGGTTTGTTAAAACAAATGTGAACAGAGAGCTTTCCTCCAGCCTTGCATTTCAAAGCACTGCCGCAGTCAGCATATTGAATATTTAATGTCCTGATGAGCAATTCCACCTGCTGACACAGGAAAAGTGACAGAACAATACATGCACTACAACAAGCTCATCAATTGACTCCACATACAGGCTGCCCTGTCAGGCAATTTCTCTTTCTGGAATGGTCACTCTTCTCCGATGAACATTTCCTACCAGAAATACATACTTCTTTACATTCCATAGCTTGCAAGGTTCATATGGGCATATAAAGAAGTATGTGCTCCAAGTGGGTAATAGCTGGATGTGCATCCTTCATGTAAAAAAATGCTGATTCAGAATCCTTGCTCCCCAGGGTCTGGGTTACATGCAATGAATTTAAAGTGCTAGTTAGAAGTATATATTTTCCTGATCCTTTTTTGTTTTAAAACTACTGTTCAGAACTACAAATGAAAATGCAGTTTGCTTTATATATTTTTCATGGATTAGTATACAGTAGAATTTGGGGGTGGGGAAACACTGGGGAACACTACATTTTCACAATGCTTTAAGTTACAGACATTCTTGCAGTCGTGACATATTGCACATTTTAATTCATGCTAAGATCAAAAAGGAAGACTTTTAATTATCCAAACTGGATCATCACGTAGTTTAGAAAAAAAAAGATTTTTGCTTACCTAGGTTAAAGTGACAAATTCCATTAATTAGAGGGTCTCTCAATTCTTGTTTTGACTAGTGGATATGTTGTTGTTCCCAGGATTACTTCTTGATTTCAGGGTGTGTGCACTTTTAGACTTGATGCAGATGAAGCACACATCTGTTGCCATCGTTGACAGTTCACTTGTAAGTCGCTGTTAGACTGCAAGGCTTCCCCACAAACAGAGATTTCATAAGGCCGTACGCAGCACCAGTCCGGCCCCTAGTGATTTCCAGTCCCATCCTGTGATTTCAGTCGCTCTTTTTCAGTCTCTGTCTTTCTCTGTCTGCTTCACAGTCATTCCGGGCCGAGCTTTAAACCTTCCCTAACAATGTGGCCAGAGTGGCGACGCTGAAAATGATGATCAGACTGAATAAAAGGCTATTATGAGCAGGATTTAGGCACTAAGGCAAAAGCAAGAGGTCACACGGGGCACTTAATGCTCATTCAGCATTGCTGTAATGGTATGCTCTGCTCGTCCACTCACCTGCTTTGTTGACTGCTACTCCGTCCAAGCCTCACAGATCAATACCAATTTACAGGCAAATGCGGAGCAAATGTCTTAGTGTTAATGAATTTTACAATTTCACATGTTCTTCTCATCAAAACTACAGGGAGGCTTTAAACAAACTTCAGCAGTTGACGTTTGAAGCCAGCAGACACATTAATTTTCCAAAGAAAAATTTCAAATAGGCCCCACTGGGTTTTTTTCTCTTTTACTGTTACTTTTCATTTTTAGTAGTTCACATAAAAGAGAGAACTTATCGGAAAGATATTTCTATTCATAAGTGTACTAACTTTACTCAGATGTCAGGGACAGTTCAGCTACACTGAATTTGCTTGAACACTGGTTAGCACCTTTAAAATTTCACATGATCGTGGCAGAACAGGAAGGTGAAGATGAATGTGTGACACATTCCTCTGCCATTTGACAAATGAGGATAGACGATGAGAAACAAATGAAATCAAAAACTGACTACAGATGATCTCACTAAGCAAGCATACATGCAATGAACACAAGGGCAGCAGGAAATTGACACCCCCTGTGCACCCCCCCACATGCCACCCCATTTGAATATCATTCTTAGCATCAATATTAATTTTTAAGAATTCCCCATACAGGTCGTGGGATGAAAGTTTTTATTAAGTATGATTTAAGGGACATGGGGTTTTACTAACTCTAGTCACATTGTAAGATATGCTGCTATTAAGTAATTATTATTATTGCTCTTGTTATTTATCACTGTGGTTTATTTACTACATCACTTCAGTCAGCATCCATCAAGCAGCCTGTCTCAGCATTAAGCATAAAAGGCTTTTTAACCTTTCAAAATGATCGCATGTCAAAGGTCTCACATTTCTGTTTAGATCATTCCAGTCCATTGCTTGCTCTGCAGTTTTAAAAAAAAATACGAAGTACAGCACGGCAAAATTAAACCCTTGCAACCTCTTGTATTTACACACACACACACACAGGCTCCCACCATCACACTAAAATATATGTGCAGATAGAGACACACAGACCGACTGACACACACACACACACACACATATATATCTGGGAGCATGTTGTATGGACAAGGGGCTGTCTGAACCCCACTGTCAGACACAAGCGCAGTCAGAGCAGTTAGAAGAGAAGGAAAGAAGAGAAAGACATACCAGATCAGAGATTCTGTTGCAGCAGTTGTGTCACCAGAGCACTAGCTGAAAGCTGAATCAGCTTTGGAGAGTTAGGGATGCATAGAGGAGGGTCACAGTATCACGAGGTAATAATGCACTTCATGCAGCAGCCTTCTCTCATAACCAATCTCTTATGCAGAAAACGGGCCCTGTGATGGTATTAGTCCTCAGATGTAGAAATTCTTCTGAATTTAGCAGCCCAACTCCTTCTATCCTGCTGCATCACAGACTTGCCACATTGGTGGGTGTTAAAAGATATAGCATACAAGCGACAAGCAGTAGCTAAAAGGCAGAGAGAGAGAGAGAGAGCGATCGAGAGAGACAGAGACAGAGAGAAGAGAGGCAGACCACGCTGAAGGACAAAACCAGGAGTTTAGGAGAGGCAACCTTCACTTGAATGGATGCTGCAGCACAGCACACCTTGATACATATGAGCTGCGCTGAACAGGACTGCAGGATGCTACCTTCTCCCCTCCAGAGGTCAGTAGAGGTCAGGACTCACACACGCAGGAGGGGGCTGCTGAGAATACTTTCTAATCAGAAAGTGGGACCACATTTCTAGTACTTATATACCCAGCTAAGCATCTGAAACATGCACTACCGACAACCAGTCTCTTCAGTGTTGCTCCCTCCCTGACCATATTTAGTCAGCCATGGCAAAAAATAGCCTGTCAGCTGCAGATTGCCGAGCCGGGAGTATTTGGAGTTCAATCGCTTGCTCAGCCCATTGACTACTTGTCCTGCAGTGTCCTGACTATGCCATTTGACTGCTATTTTTAGCCAGGCCAAATAAAGAGGTATCTCATCTTACCACTAATGTGTCC
Source organism: Heterodontus francisci (assembly GCF_036365525.1). Classification (NCBI taxonomy): domain Eukaryota; kingdom Metazoa; phylum Chordata; class Chondrichthyes; order Heterodontiformes; family Heterodontidae; genus Heterodontus; species Heterodontus francisci. The sequence continues at coordinate 79,231,990 of NC_090386.1, forward strand.
TGGTGATTCTGCAGGTCCCGACTATGTATGGTAAGCATCAATATAATAATAGATATTGACAGAAACTGTGCTGAATCTGTTGAACTTTTTTTCCTGAAGAAAACAATTGAAATGTCTTGAAAGGGTATTGATTTTTATCCCCTTCTCTCCCCCTTCATCTGCTGGTGTGATTAAACACAAAATACTTGGGAATGATTACTATCAAAGATACAAACCAACTGGGCCAGCCACCCCTCTGTGAATTGGGCTCTGTTCATTAGTTTGTAATGATGTTTTTCAATACCAATAGGATAGCACTTGTTATCCTTGTGATCGAGTTCCTTACAGTGGCAGGAAGATCAGCTTAGATAGCACATTGTGAAAGTTCCCCTTGGGTCCTCCTGAACTGCTCTGGTGAGCACTAATCTACTGTAGGACTTCCTATCAGAGCTGAATAGTGTAAATCTCAAGAGATAGCAGTTTAGGTCACCAGTGATAACTGACCAAGAGAAAGTCTCCAGACTCCAAAACTAGACATCAGTCTCCAAAGATAATTGCCCCTGAATAAGACCAGAGGGAATGCTGTGTTTAATGACGGATTCTTTATGCAGAGTTGGGGTAACGAAAGCGTTGATTTATTTGTTCACAGCAGCCAGCTGTTCAGTACTGAAAGAAAGTATGCGAGCAGGGTTTAAAATGTAAGCGCACAGCTGTAAAACTAACCAAGTTTCACCTTTCCCCTGTGAGCTATAATCTATACAATATTTTTGTAACATGTTCCAAAAGCAGGAGGATTTTTGATCTTCGTTATTGGTCCCAGGCTTCTTGTTCTTGTGACTGATTTTATAGCAAACAGAACAGCACCATACAACAGGCACAGAACTGAAATTGCAGGTTATATTTTATCTGTTATCTATGGTTTTTGCTAGTTTCACGAAATCCAAAATGTACAGCTGCCTGAACTACTTTCAATATATTCAGTCTCATTTTGTTATCATTTACATCAATTTTTATACATGAAATATAAATATAGACAAATATACAAAAACCACACACACACAGCCACCTATCTATACATGCACTAAATGGCTGTAATTTCTACACAACTGTATGCAGCATCTCTAGAAAAGGTAGGCCATCTGGAAAATCCTATGGATATTTTGAAGCCATGGTGTACTGCAGGAATACATTTAGCACAAATAATGCAGCTAGTTTGGTTGGCATTGCACACAGCTACTGGTGAGATAAATCATACATTTAAGACAACTGAGGTGCATTAGACTAATAGTGATGAAAGACCATATTAATTTCCTACCTTTCCCTTTCTCAAGGATATCCACTGCAGAGAAATCTAACTGACTTGGATGAAATGATCTATACATATCCCCTAATAATTCCAGGTTGAGGTGGGAAGAAGGTAAAGCATAGGCAATAATTTTAATAACTTATTTTTGGAATGTCTGTATTTCAGAAATACAAAGCGAGATTTATAGTAAGGCCAGGAACATGTGAGATATTATTCATTCTCTGTATAATAAATTGCAGCTTTAACCCTTAAGAGAGTGCATGGAACAAAAATTGCACTGCTTTAATATGCTTTCAGAAAGATCTATTAAGAATTGCTGAGTCCCATGGCTGTGAAAGCACGGCCACTAATTTTTTTCCATCCATCATTTCTATGGATAATTCATTACCTTTTTCACAAGAGAATTTATATCACACACTGAAGGAGAAATGTTTATTTCTGTATGTTTCCTGTTCATTAGATGGTAAACTGTCATAAGTAGAGGTGTATCTTGTTTCTGAGATTATTTCTATAGATTTCTCTTCAATTCAGTTTTCATATAAATTTGTATCATTCCCATAGATGGGAACAAAGAAAAATTGTGTGCATAATTTGTCTGCATAAAACACTAATATACAATGTATGTGAACAGCAACACTTATTTCAGTTTCTAGATTGTGCAGGGTGGAGTGGGAACGATACTTTAATTGTATTAAAGGGGTTGTTTTATTTGGGATATTGATTCACTTGCAGCTATTCATTGAATGCTGTCTTTACTGAATGAAAGTATGAGGAAATTAAAATCGAAGAAAAATAAATAGGTGGAGAAAAGGCAAAAAGGAAATTACAAATATTGCTATATTTTACTTCTGTAAATAGTCACTGAGGGATTGTTAAAGATTCAAGTTTTATTCTTGTCCTCACCGATCATAATTTTAGTTTGGATTTATTTAATAATACAGCTTTTACTAGTTTTCTGTTTTTTCTCGCTTTTAACTGCATTCCAATCAAGACACTGAATCAACCAGAAGTAAAATATTAGTGTGCTTATTTAATTCCTTGAGAATGCAGCTGAAACTCAGGAATGTACATTACTAAGGTCCTTGAAAGAAAGACGACAGTATCAGCCATTCTTTCAACTTAATTTATGTCTTGAACTTTGTGGTAAATCTGAAATTGATAACACAGAATTGATTTTAGAGCAATAAACAGTTACATTAAGTCCCATTAATACTTGTACCCTGTGTGACACCAGTATTAGACACTTCAGGTACAACTGAGATAAGGTTTAAGGTCAGGCAGATGGTAATGCAATGATATCATACCATGTCACCACACTGGCATCCCTTATTGTCTAGGGATAAGCAGTGTAGCTGCAATGTGGACTCTAATATCACACTGAAACTGCAGTTCCATTGTGTTGAAACTGATATAATAATCCCATAGCCAAGAGGACGAGAATTTTGAGTGTGTGGGCTCATTTTGTCTTTGGGCGACAGTATGAATCAGGGAATATCGCATCAGCCGCCCATTATACATCTTGAAATGAAAATCGGGAGAGATGTGTAACAGCTGCCTAATTGATTTCACCCATTTTGCAATGTCACCTGTTACGGCCAGGTGAGGAGGGGGTCTCAGGCTCCCCTTTCGCCCTTCCTCTGGTTTGACCGCAACAGGGTTTATTCCTTTTTTAATCAGTGGTTATGCTTACCCCCTCAGTGGGTGTTTTACCTTTTTCCTTTTACTGTGATTGTGAAAGAACCAATAGGACAGGTTTTCTTGAATTTAAACAAATAAGAGGTAAGTATTATACTTAACCCTCTAACCCCGATTTAAAATATACTGCAAAAATATGCTACACATTCATGCACACATTCACATGGGAATCACACACACAAAAATACATTACGGGAGAAAAATAGATTTGGCGGTTGGATTAAAGCCCATAATAAATGGAATTTAAATACACTGTGAAGTGGATGATCCGGTAGTCCTCGGCTGAAGCTGTATTCTTGAAGTCCTCGCTGGTCAAAGTGCACTTTGTGGTTGGCCTGCTTTGCTCAAGGTTTTCTTGAAGGCAGAATTGTAGTTGGCTCTCTTCCCCTGGTCTCTGGCTATAGCAGTCTGTAGGCTTGGAAGGTCCACAGTCGCAGATGGTTTTCAAACTTGATGTTTTCTGGGGAGAGAGAAAGAGAGAGACAGTGAGAAGGGGAAGCCCACAGTTTCCTCTGCTGCTGCAGTCTCAGTTTCTGCTTGTCTCTTTGTCCAAAGGAAACAAAACCAGCTTCCCCCCAAGATGGACAGATGGTCACATGGTTGCTTCAGGTTTTCTGGAACCTTCCAATGAAATTCAAGGTTAGGAATTGGCTCCACATGCCCCAGGATGCCAATTTACACTTGGAGGGGGTTTGCTCTTTCAAAGTCAATATGTTAGGATTGCCTTGACTGTCTTGTTAATGAAGCCATTTTAGGTAATTCACTCACTTAGAGCAAACCATTGTTCTGTGTCCATGCTGCTCAATCCTGTGGCTCCAGGTGGATCTTTTGAATATGAAAAGGTGTTTCAGATGCAAACTGTGGTGGCCATCTTGGCTGCCTTTTTTTAAGTTACTGTAGGATTTTTTCCATTAAAAGTCTAATGCAAGTTTCCAACCAATTAAATGAATATTTCTCATTTGACATATGGGGTTTTCTTGACATGCCCAAAGTCAAAATTACCCACAGTACGCTGTATAGAGTTTTATAAAATTTATAAGAATTTAATATGGCATTCTTTATAGAACACAACAAACATTTTAAATGAGATTTTGCTCCCCCAGTGTCTCAATGAGTTTATCAGTGAGTTACTGAACAATATGGACTACATTTAATCTCCGAGCAGTGCTGAATAGGCTGATCTCAATTGAGGAAATAGTAGGGGTTCTATAATTGGCCTCAGCTTGCATAGGTTAAATAAGATGGGACTGGTCCAGGCTTCAATGCAATACTCCCTCTTCCCTGCTCCAATGGCTGAATAGCCTGCTGACATTCACTATAAAGGCTCAGATCTGAAGACTGACCTTTCGGCAAAATTGCCAGAGGGTACCAGGTACTGATGGAATCATATGACAGCAAACAGCCATCTTAGGAACAGTGCCTTAAACTGATGAGAAAAAAAAAATTAATGGCACTTTGTGCATGCCTAATGCTCAGTGGGTATATGGTGTGGCACTGGAAGTCTCAGGTCTGTATAGCTTAGTTTGACATTGAAGGTTGCGGGGGTGTTGGGTGCAGTGGGGGAACAGCTACAATTGGCCTCACTATCCTCAGCCTAAGATTGGGGTCGGGGGAGGGGTTGGAAATCAGCCAGGTTTCTCACTCTTAAATTCTTTGCAGTGACCTTCTGGTGGAAAATACATGTGAATGTCAAGTGAGGATAGAATCTTGCTTAATTATGATGCCTCCCTGTTGACACTCAGGCCAGAATTTTATGTTGGGAGGGAGAGCCCACCCACCGGCTGAAAAGTTGTTGGCGAGCCTGCCTTCACCGGGCCTGTGGAGCCAGGCTGGGATTTTACGCTCCCTAGGCCCTGTATTGGTCTTGGCCAGGACTTCCACCTCCTTGAGGCAGGAAGTCCCGCCAGTCAGTGGGCCAGCAGCTCTTAGTCCTAGCAGCACCACCGGGACCAGTGGCCACTGCTGGGACTACACCCAGCCATCACAGCAAGAGAAAGCACGGCCCCGGATCTACGGTAAGTTTTTGGGGCCTCGCCGGGACCAATCGGACGGACCCCAGCGAGGCAAGGGGTGTCGGTTGGGGCGGGGGTGATTGGGGCTTTGGGGGTGTTTGGGGCTACGGGGGTGGCCCTCCGTGGGGCTCAGGGTGCCCGATCAGGAGGGCCACCCCCAGCCCGCAAGAAGGCGGCATGGTTTCATCAGGCGGGTTTCTCAGGGCCTTTGCCGTACGGCCACCAAGGGTAAAATACCTCCGGTGGTGGGAGGAGGACCTTAAGTGGCAGTTAATTAGCCACTTAAGGGTCTTGATTGGCTTGGGGTGAGTGGGCCGTTTCTCGCCGCCGCCGCCCCATGTAAAATTGCAGCACAGGCTGGAGGAGATCGGGAACAGCCCCCACCCCTCCCACCTCCTGCTCAATTTTACGCCCCCCCCCCCCCCACCCCAGCCACCAGCCCGCTCATTTGGGGGCCATAAAATTCAGGCCTCAATGTCTAAACACACAAATGAAGACTGGTCCAGTAGTGTGCCCTAGTAATGCCTGTGGGAGAAATAGGCAGTAGAGAAAATTAAGAACAAAACAATAAATAAGACTTTGAATTGAAGTCTAGGCTGTAGCAATCTCTGTCCACAATGCATAGCTTCTGATGTTACTGAAAGCTAATCAGGAATAGCAGGATATAAGGAATACAACTGGATTGGGAAGAAATGATTACTAGGGTTATTTTAAATTAGTAGAACAGTAATTCCTAAGCATGCCATAATATATATTCTATTAACTTTGATGCGAGAGTGAAGAACAACTTTATCATGTTTAGGGTCTCCTATTCCAGAATAGTCCATGTCTCCGTTATAAAGACGTCTGCAAACGCGACATGAAATCGTGTGACATTGATCACAAGTCGTGGGAGTCAGTTGCCAGCATTCGCCAGAGCTGGCGGGCAGCCATAAAGACAGGGCTAAATTGTGGCGAGTCGAAGAGACTTAGTAGTTGGCAGGAAAAAAGACAGAGGCGCAAGGGAAGAGCCAACTGTGCAACAGCCCCAACAAACAAATTTCTCTGCAGCACCTGTGGAAGAGCCTGTCACTCCAGAATTGGCCTTTATAGCCACTCCAGGCGCTGCTTCACAAACCACTGACCACCTCCAGGCGCGTATCCATTGTCTCTCGAGATAAGGAGGCCCAAAAGAAAAAGAATTCCAGAATAGGACCAAATGGTTCATTTATTTTAGTTGTTAGCATATAACTAAAGAATGTTTCTGAAAGTCAAATCAAATGATAAAAACTTAAGTGCAGTTTAAACAGCCACTTGCTAACCAGTCAGATTATATATTTATATTTATTAATCTGTTGGTTAATATTTAATGAAGTGTGTACAGGGTGATAATTGCTCCTTTTAAATACCTATTGCAAATCTTTCTTGGACAATATATTCAAGTGAATATCAGGGTGGTCAGAAGTATAACTGATATAGTTCTTGTTTATTAAAATGATAAAAGAAAATCTAAAAATGATAAGGCAAGATTGGAAATGAAGGAGCAGGAACAAATTATTTCTGTGGTAGTATGCTTTTGTGCTAACGAGTTCTTTTTTATCATGGAGTTATTGGTAACCCCATATTAGTCATAAATAAGCACTTGAGACACTTTATCATCTGAAGAAGGAACTGCTGAGGTTTCAAAAGCTCACTTGTGCTATAAAATATGTCAGTGTTACAAGAGGATTCATGGTTATACTATCAGTATTTTTATTATTATCTTACAGTATCAGACTAGCATCAATGCTTACTGCTCTTAGCAGGAGTTCTTGCAGAGATCTGAAACAAACCATTTAAATGCATATCATATGGACGTATTATTGGGAACTTGCATAATACCCAAGCATCAGCTGATTGTGTCCTGAAACGGTGCTGCCTTGTTGGATGTTTTATGGATTAAGTAGCTTGCTGGCAGTATGAGCTGATGCATTAATATTAGAACTGTAATGAATGACCAAGGATTTCTTGTGCTGTCAATTCTGCAGCTTTGGAGATCGGTAATTAAATTGTCAACATATCCAATTATGTATATGGTTTCTACTTATCAGTGTTATTTAAAGTAATTTTTGATTTCAGAGAAACCAGTTGATAATTTCAATAATCAATAACTGACTAGGTATTATGAGAGGCAGAGTTGATAAATGCAAAATAATAGGCATATGGGAATGAGTTACAAGGTTATAATTCAATTGAGGAGGTGTAGGTAACATCATACATTTTAACTCACTCCCAGGGATTTGTTACTCTATGTACTATCTGCTAATAGGGTAAATTTAGTGGTCCTGCACTCCCAGTGGGCAGCTTTACTCAAAGGGAGCATAGTCAGAGAATTGACTCGGTCGTGTTATAGCCTTATCTTTGACATGCACTCCCTTTGAGTGAGGTTCCTCACTGGCAGTGTAGGAGCACCGATCATACCTTATACTTTTACTGCTTTTCGCATTAAGTTTACCTAGCTGATGACTGTATGGTTGAGAAGTGCCATGCAGAAACTAGGAGTCTTGCTGTTATGTTTCAGGAGCTGTAGCATTAGAACACTTTACAGCAACACTTTATTGGTCATTAAGCTACACATTGTACATATTATAGAAATCTATTTTAATCATCTTGCACAAGGTTTCTTTTTAAATTTGGTGATTTATCGATGTTCAACCTATTATGTCAATTGGTTCTATAAATGCTTGCAGCTACTCGGTTAGTCTTATCGAACAAGCCAGGTAATGAACCATACTACGCTGTTACTTCAGATAAATGTATTGCTTCTTTCTTTGGACAATATTATGGGATAAAATGAATAAAACATAACTTGACCAACTGCAATTAATAAAAAGACATGCATTTATACAGTTCTTTTCACAACCTCAGGACGTCTCAGTGTGCTTTACTGCCAATGGAATACTTTGGAAGTGTTGTCACTAATGTACTGTAGGAAATGTGCCAGTCAACTTTCACGCAGCAAGGTCCCACAAACAGCAATGTGATAATTACCAAATAATCTCTTTTTTTTTTAGTGAAGTTAGTTGTGAGAGAAATGTTAGCCTGGACACCAGGAAGAACTCCCTGCTTTTTTTCAAAATGTCCACCTAAAGTCTCTTCCAAAAGATGGTGCCTCTTGACATTGCAGCACTCCCTCAGTACTGAACTGGAGTGTCAGCCTAGATTTTGTGCTCAAGTGTCTGGAGTACAGAGTAAAGCTAAAACCTTCTGACTCAGAGGTGAGAGTGCCATCCACTGAGCCAGGGCTAACACCTGGGCTGACACTTAGATGAAACGGTATATACATTATCACATGATGTAAACTGACTCTAATAATAGTTCCAGGTTATCAGTTCTAATTAATCAGCCTCTGTTGGAGCACTGGCTAGTTCACATGCAAACAATTCACTATCTAAAGCAATGCTGAGCTGCCCCATAGGAGTAGCAAGTAAAATAAAAACAGAATGTGCTGGAAATACTCAGCAGGTCAGGGAGCATCTGTGGAGAGAGAAGCAGAGTTAACAATTCAGGTCTGTGACAGTTCTGATGAAAGGTCACAGACCTGAAATGTTAACTCTGCTTCTCTCTCCACAGATGCTGAGTATTTCCAGCACTTTCTGTTTTTATTTCAGATTTCCAGCATCTGCAGTATTTTGCTTTTATTAGAGTAGCAAGTAAACTTCCTTCTTCAGTACACCAGCCACTTAAACCCAACTGTTAACTGAATTTATTTCTCTTGGTATGCTCAATGTGTGGGTGCTAACCAAAGTATAATGCACACACAAGAAGAGCAGTCTATTGTCAAGTCAATTATTATCGTGTGTCTAAGTGACCCAGCAGTTTTATGCAGTTACAAATTTTCATGTCTAGGTGCAATGTTGGCAGGTATTTGACACCCTATTACACGTGGATATTGTGAGTAGTAGCTGCAGAAACATGCTCTAGCATACATTCTAGCAATGAATACATGTCTAAATGTACTCCATGGATATCAGCAAAAATAACCATAAACCTTTCAATTTTGCTAAACATCAAAACTTCTCAGGGAAAGTGTTCAATTGCTGTAGGCAATAACAGCTGCAAGTGGAAATTTAAACTGGAAGTATAAATGTCATCATACACAGCATTGTCATTTGAGAATGTAGAACACAGATGTAGAGGATAAGTCATGGCCAGCAGCTTTATATGATAAGTATCTTCATAAGCGAGCCTGACTGGTTATGGTGAACCTCATAGGGAGAGAAATTTGTCACATCACACTACTGGCTATAATATCTTATTACTTACTTCGAATATATTTTCAGATAAAATAAAACATTAAAAAATCTTAAGGGGTATTAGTGTGCTGGGGCCAGGGATATATTTTTGTTAATTTAACAATTATACATTCCCAGATCATGAAATGCATGGTCAGATACAAAGTAAAACTCAGCTCCAACCCTCAGAAGAGCACATATACGTGAGCAGTGTAATGTTCATCAATTTTCCCCCTCAATCATCCTGTGATATCTCCAGTAAGATTGTTAATTAAATCACACTCACGAGCAACCAGATCCAGCTCCCAATTCTACTGCCATATTGGACTATTTGGTGCCCATTTTATGCCTGCAAAATGGGTGTGGTGCAATCAGATTTCGAGGTCATAGTGCTGATATATGACCAACAGTGCCTCTGTCTTCAGTGAAACTGCACTGAGCACTCAGATATTTCTGACTGATAGATGGTTTAATCCATTTGTTGACGAGCTACTGTTGCTGCTTTTGGCATGGCAAATAGTTTAGAACATAGGAAACAGCGAATTGAGAGAAAGCCATTTGACACATCAAGGTCACTCTGTTATTTTGTATTGCTGTACTCTGTGCTAATATCTTATGTGAAAGAAATTCAAACCTCCTTGTAGTCGAGAGAATTTTCCAAAATTCCCTAGATTCGGGGAAGGTTCCATTAGATTGGAAAATAGCAAATGCAACTCCTTTATTCAAAAAGCGAGGGAAGCAGAAAGCAGGAAACTACAGGTCAGTTAGCTTAACAGCTGTCATTGGGAAAATGTTAGAAGCTGTTATTAAAGATGTTATAACAGGGCACTGAGAAAAATTCAGGCAGAGTCAACATGGTTTTGTGAAAGAGAAATCATGTTTAACCAATTTATTGAAGTTCTTTGAAGTAGGGACATGTGTTGTGTATAAAGGGGGACCAGTGGATGTACTGTACTTAAATTTCCAGAAGGCATTTGATAAGGTGCCACATCAAAGGTTATTGCGGAAAATAAAAGCTCATGGTGTGGTGGGTAACATATTGGCATGGATAGAAAATTGGCTAGCTAACAGGAAACAGAGAGTAGGCATAAATGGGTCATTTTTTGGTTGGCAAGATGTAACGAGCGGTGTGCCAAAGAAATCAGTGCTGGGGCCTCAACTTTTTATAATTTATTGTTACGACCAAGGCGGGAGTAATGCACTGTTAATTCAGTCCCACTGCTCCACAGGTCACAGCATATCAAGAAAGATTTCCACCTACAAAAGAATAGCCAAATTGGACAGTCTATTTGTCCCCCAGAATAAAGCACACCCAAACCAGGTTTATTTAAACGACAACAATATTAACTATTTATTAGTAAAGAAATAATAAGTCTTAAACAATAATGAGATAAATCTATATTTGAAAAGATTTTTAAAAACTGCTTATTTTTCCTAGCCCTCATGCACACAGACATAGGGCTGAATTTTATTCGGGCGCCACGCTGAGTGGCAGCATCCTTTCAACTCAGCGCGGCGCCTGCATTTAGCGGCCACTGCAGAGCTCCCACGATATTATGCGCGGGGGTTCATTAGCATCACTGCGCCAAGCCTCCCCCCCCAATATTACGTGGAGAGAGGCGGGACATTCGGCGCAGTGAGAGAGTTTTTGACAGTTGTGTAGCAAGTGCTGGGGCCCTATTTTAAGCGCTCCAGCACCTGCTTCCTGATAGCTGTCAAAAAATACTTACCTGACTACTGAAGAGTGGGGTGCTGTCAATCTGGCAGCAAAGCAGAAAGTGCTGCAGAAATCCAGCAGGTCAGGCAGCATCTATGGAGAGAGAAGCAGAGTTAACTTGTCCAAGTTCACAGACCTGAAAGTTAACTCTGCTTCTCTCTCCACAGATGCTGCCTGACCTGCTGAGTTACCCCAGCACTTTCCGCTTTGCTGCCACAAAGTTACCCTGCTGTGTCCCAGTGTCCTGTGAAGTTGCGATCCTCTTCCCCTACTCAAGTGTAACATTCCTTCTTGTAGGCGTGCCGCACTTGGGTGAATAATCTTAATTTTGCACATTCCAGGACTTGAGACTAAAATAGATCATAAAAGGTTTTACAGAGGTTTACAGAGAACACACTGACACAAATGGGAATGCACGGTAGAGGCCTGCTCAGGTCGGGATAAAAGAACCCGACCAAACCACAGCAGACCCGAGCCCGACCAGGCCCGAGTCCCTCCGATTTTGCCCCGAGCCTGACCTGACCCGAACCCGCCCCGACTTGACCTGACCCGACCATCTCTTTACTTTCCATCCAACTGGGAAGCTCCATGAAGCTGCAGCACATGTGTGATGACATCATAGTGATGTCACTTGCACACTGCGCAGACGCAGTTTGGTCCTGGACTGCCAGCTCAGGTAAGTTTTTAAATTTTAATACATACCAGCAGAGCACTCATCGTGTGTGTCTGGCCCGACCCGACTTGACCTGGAGTCGGCCCAACCCAACCCAAGCCCGAAAGCAGTACCCTGAAGATGGGTCAGACCTGACCCAAACCCGACACATGCCGTTGGGTCCCACGGGTTCGACCTTGGTTGCAGGCCTCTAATGCACGGGTTTCACAGCAACGTAAATACATCTTTCACTAAATGTTCCTCACCAACATGTGTGTCCTTTTCTCTGTGCGATTGATGTGTGTCAGCATGTAGTGCCAATGTCACATCCCTTTGCACTGTTGGCCCTTCAGAAGAACCAACGGATGCAATATCATTGCCATGCCACCATTACACATGACCGTCTCCACGGATGCAGTGACATGGACATTGGCTCAGTCAGCTGCTACCTCTAATGGTTTACACAGGGATGCTGCAGATGTGGACTGGTGCACAGCAGGTGAGCAAGGATGATGTGTGGCTTGCAGAGCTCACGTCTGTTCCTATGGTGCAGAGAGCTTTTGTCTGATAAGCCATCAACTCACTGCTAGCCCTACATGCAGAGCCTGGGTGCCATCTGCCCTCCCATGCGTCTTTCATGTTGTAGGTCCTCAGCATCCTCATAGTCCAAGGAAGAATCCTGTTGATGTCTCTCCTCATCATGCCAGGTCTGGCCCCTATGGGGTGGGTAGTTATGCAGAGCAGCAAAGAAAGGAGCTGGCGTTTTCGACCTGTACTACAGGGCATTACCCTATCCATACAGGCATTGGAGGCGCTCTTTTAGCATGCTGATCTCCTACTCAATGGTGGCTCATGTAGTTCAGTTGCTGACGTTGTATCTCTCCTCTGCAGCAGTGGTGGAGTCTCTCACTGGTGTTGGGAGACATGTCTACAAAGGATAGCCCTTATCTCCAAGAAGCCACCCCTCCATCTGAACCAGTTCTGTGAACAGCGATGGCAGCCGGGACTGGCGCAAGACCCAGGAATCATGGCAACTACCTGAGAAGCAGTTACACATTCGTTGCAAGCATCTGCGGTGTTCACATACCAGCTTCACCTAGATTGAGAGGGCTCTTTGACGTCTAAGGTGATAGCCTGGCAGTAGGCCAGATGGTCACATGAGTGCAGTCTATGAACATTACAACCAATGGTTCTCCGGCAATGGTGCCAGAACCAATGGCCCTCTGGGCCTGGCTGTGAGAGTCTGTCCTGAAGCGGACATCCTCACTGGCCCTCTGGTGCAGGGCATTGGTGACCTCCCTGATGCAGCGGTGCACTGCTGACTGGGTGACCCCACAAAGGTCTCTGGTGGGCCCCTAAAAGGTTGCAGAGGCGTCAGGCGTGTGAACCGCTGCCACTATGAGGAACAAAGACATAATATGTCCACTGGAGCCCATGGGCTGCAGGTCATCCTTGAGCAGGGCACAGAGACGGGTCACCGCCCTCTCTATATGCGCAATCTCCTCTGACCCTAGTGCTCTGACATCCGATGACATGTCATGTGGGGCCTATAGATGCACGGCAACTGTAATGGCGGGCTCTCCTTGGGGGCTGCTGCTCATGACCGGGGGCTTCTGTGTACATCGCACCTGCCTGTTCGTATTGCCTCTGGCGCATACGGATCCTCACGTGCAGAGGATCACACAATGTAGGATGAGCCATACCTATTTCCATGTGATAAATAAAGTTGAACCCTGTATGTATTCGAAGGTCCTAACAGGGCATGGATTGGTGTTGACCGGTACATCAGCTGCTTTCGTGGATCAACTATGTGGCGTGCCATGGCATTGCCCATCTTGGCTAAGACTCAGAGTGGCACAGCATGACCACATCAAGATCCTACCAGCTGAATCGATTGCCCCCACCATCCATAAAACCTTAATGCTACTGCCCTTTCTGGCACCCTCCCATACACAGGGTGCCTAGTGTGCCATTGGCCCCTCACAAACACACTGTTAATGGAGGGATGGTACACGGTACCTCCCTTCATTCCAGCACAGCTTTCCCTCCAGTAGTCCCAGACCCCCTCCCTTTCAGAATGCCGAGTGAGACCCCTGTGTAACCCCCCTCCCTCCTCTCTTCCAGAATGCAGAGTTAGACCCTTGTGTATCCCCCCCCTCCCTCCTCCCTTTAAGAATGCAGAGTGAGACGTCTGTGTATCCCCCCCTCCCTCCTCCCTTCCATAATGCAGAGTGAGGACTCGCCAGCTTTTCAGATCATGAATGGGACAGCATGTGACAGCCGCCCGTTCAACTAAAAATCTGGCAGTGTTGGTGGAGAGGCAGCGAGCTGCATAATCAGCATAGGTATATAATCATTACCATATGTTGATTATGGTGCCGCTGCCGTGCGGCGGGGTGGACCACACCGAGGTCCCGCCGCCGGTAATATGCGGTGGGTCCTTCTTGATGTTGCAGGTCGAGAAGCGCCTCTCCTCGCAACATTTTACTGGCCCCCGCGCTGCGACCCACGGCATCGAGAGGCCAGTAAAATTCAGCCCATACAGTCAAAAACCGGTTAACCGGGGAAAAGGATTTTTTGGTTTATAGCTGTTTCTTAGGAATAAAAAGGAAAAAAAAATTGAGTTTATCACGTTCTGGTAGGATGTTTCCGGTACGGTGAGGTGTCCCAGAGTTGAATAGTCGGATGGCACTCGAAGTCTCTCCAGGCGAGGTTGATGAACAGTCTGTGATAGGTAGGCATCCAAGGCAATTTGTCTGCAGCAGGCGTCACACAGGTCTTTCAGTAGGGGTGCAGCAACCAGTCTGCTCAGGACACAGAGCAACAACACAGCAGTAGAAGCTTTCTGCAGGTTCCAGAGTTTCCCAAAACACAGGAGGCAATAGGAACCACAGTGGATGCAGGAATTCTTCAGAGACCGGAGGCAATAGAAATCTGCACCTTTCAAATGCAGGATTTCTGTGCAAGAGATGCAGGTTTCCTGTACAGAGAGAGGTCTTTTTCTCTGGTCTCCAAGCAGATCACAGACATTTTTCAACTGCCTGCTCCTTGTCCAACTCACTGGTATTTTCACAATCCAAAAGTGAAACTAACTACAATCAAGTCACATGACAATCATAAATCTTGACCTGTCATTCCCTTGCTGAGTTGTTTGGAAACAGTTGCATTGCAGTCTGTGTATTTCACTCAGTCCAAGCCCACAAAGGTTCAGCAATCAATATCCACTGAAAAAATCCTTTCCACTGTTTTTAAAAACATACAGAATTCTAAGTTTTCAATACAAAAACAAAACTCTTGTAACATTCTATAAGTGACTTGGATGAAGGGACCGAAAGTATGGTTGCTAAATATGCTGATGACACAAAGATAGGTAGGAAAGTAAGTTGTGACATAAGGAGGCTACAAAGGGATATAGACAGGTCAAGTGAGTGGGCAAATATCTGGCAAATGGAGTATAATGTGGGAAAAAGTGAAAATGTCCATTTTGGCAGGAAGAATAAAAAAAGAAGCATATTATCTAAATGGTAAGAAATTGCAGAATTCTGAGATAGAGTCATAGAATTATACAGCATAAAAACAGGCCCTTTGGCCCATCATGTCCCATGCCGGCCATCAAGCACCTATCTATTCTAATCCCATTTTCCAGCACTTGGTCAGTAGCCTTGTATGCTGTGGCATTTCAAGTGCTCATCTAAATACTTCTTAAATGTTGTGAAGGTTCCTGCCTTTACCATCCCTTCAGGAAGTGTGTTCCAGATTCCAACCACCCTCTGGGTGAAACTTTTTTCCCTCAAATCCTCTCTAAACCTGCAGATGCAGAGGGATCTGGGTGTCCTAGTGCATGAATCGCAAAAGGTTAGTTGCAGGTACAGCAAGCAATTAGGAAAGCTAATAGAATGTTATTGTTTATTGCAAGGGGAATTTAACACAAAAGTAAGAAGGTTATGCTTCAGTTATACAGGGCATTGGTAAGACCACATCTGGAGTACTGTGTACAGTATTGGTCTCCTTATTTAAGGAAGGATGTAAATGCGTTGGAAGCAGTTTAGAGAAGGTTTAATAGACTAATACCTGGAATGGGCAGATTGTCATATGGGGAAAGGTTGGACAGGCTAGGCTTATACCCACTGGAGTTTAGAAGAGTAAGAGGTGACTTGATTGAAACATATAAGATGCTGAGGGGTCTTGACAGGGTGAATGCAGAAAGGATGTTTCCTCTTGTGGGAGAATCTAGAACTAGGGGTCACTGTTTTAAAATAAGTGGTCACCCATTTAAGACAGAGATGAGGAGAAATTCTTCTCTCAGAGGGCCGTGAGTCGTTGGACCTCTCTTCCTCAAAAGGCGGTGGAAGCAGAGTCCTTGAATATTTTTAAGGCATCGGTAGATAGATTCTTGATAAGCAAGGGGGTGAATGGTTAGTGAGGGTAGGCAGGAATGTGATGTTGAGGCTACAATCTGATCAGCTATGATCTTATTGAATGGCAGAGCAGACTCAAGGGACCAAGTGGCCTACTCCTGCTCCTAATTCATATGTTCGTATGCGAGGTGTTATGACCAGGTGACAAAGGGGTCTAGGACTCCCCTCTCAGCCTTTTCAAGGTTTGGCCGTAACAGAGTTTAACTTTTAAAACACAATGTTTTTAGCTTCCCCTAAGTGAGTCCTTGCTCACTGCTCTCTAATAGTAATTGTAAAGAAATCAACCAGACAGGTTTTCTCAGGTTTAAACAAGAAAGGTGTAAGTTTATTAACCTTAAAACTCTAACTCAGGTAAAACTACTAAGAATACGCGATGCAACCACGCAAGCATGGATATATGATAAACACACACACAAATAGAGACAGAGGAGGAGAAAGAATTAAAGGGAAAGGTTTGAAGTGGTAGATGGAATTCAGTTACTGGTTTTGGGTTGGATGTAAAGTCTTTGATTGAAGTTAAGTTTTTCAGTTCTCGTTGGGGCCCAGTGTACACTTTCAAACTTTTTTTGCTGGAACCAGAAGGTGCAGGGTTTTCTATCTTGAAGCTTATGTTACTTCTGTGGGTCCTTGGAACTTTGCGTGAGAGACAGAGAGAGAGAGAAAGGTGCATTCTTCTTGAAGTTCAGTTGCAATTTGTCTCAAAACTTTTCTGTGAGCACAAAACAATTAACTCCAGGTTGGCCAGCAGGTTAGTCATGTGACTTGCTCCTTGTTTGAAACAGCCTTGCCTGCGAGGTTTGTGGATTTCTCAGAGCTTACCAGACATTTTCAATGGAAGTGGGGGGGGAGGTAGAATGCTAGCTCTTACGCATTCAATGACTCTCAATCATTGATCATCACTACTGACAAAACCCAACTGGCTAATTTGATCAGGGAGTACTCCCGTTATCTCTCTACGCAACTGTCTTTCAGAATGTAAATGTGCAGCCATGTTTTCAGCCACTGTTCTGTAGTCTTTTTAAAACAAGTTATGTTCAATGTCCAGTCAGTGTCCAAATAATGTTCCATATGATGAAATGAATATGTTTCCATTTGACAGGTGTGGTTTCCGTCACATCTCTGTATCCAGCTGAATGAAATGTGACATTAGTGGAGCATTTTCTTATAAAATAGAAAGAAGAGAAAGTACAGGAAAACAGATGAATTTCTCTCATACATTCTCATTCATTCAGAAATCTTAAAATTTTTTACAGTCTGTCTTTCCTTTGTAATGGTGTTGCTTTGAACTACCCCTTTTCTTGAGGTAGGTCTGAGATAGTTATCTGTTGCCCAAGGGGTTTAATGTTTCTTCACTGCAATACGTTGGGAATGGGCATCCCAATAAACATGTGATTTTTGGAGAGGTTTGCAGTTTGCACATTTCCATGACTGTCTAGGGTGCCTTTGTTCCTGTTGAGGTCTGCAGGGGAAGGGTTAGATTTAATTAACCCTGGTTTGGAGTTCTAATCATGTGACTCGGCAGTGGGTAGATCCACTCTGATCTCTCTTTCAGTGCTCTGATGAGTCAAGCAAGGACTTTTCGCTTTAGGGTATGGTTCTTTCCCTTTTCTCCTGATTGTGGGGAGGGATTCTTTGTCCTCTGGGACACTCCTGCTTCTAGGTATTTGTCCAGATTCTACTACATTCCCCTGATGCACTTTAACTAGGTGAGGCATTACCCTCATGGTTTCTCTGCCCCCTTGAGGACTTTCTTTGTCCCTGCAGGTTTCTGTAATTGCTGATAGCAACCCTGGTGGGGTGCTTCTGGTGTCTGCATTTACATAGGAGGATGTGGGGTCTAATTTTTCCAACATTTCGGGGTTGGTTGACCGGACAGTAGGGATTTTTATTTGGGAATCTTCCCGGACCTCCTTTAACCAGTCCTCTTTGTCCCTTTTTCCCCTTTCCTCTCTAACTGTCCCCTTTTGTTCTCGGCAGGTGTCCCTTACAGTTCACTAGCCCTCTGCGGGAGGGTCCTCCAAACGCCGGTACAGGACTTAGGGGTGTAGATCTCACTGTAGGTTGGGGCTTCCCCTCAACCTGGCACATTTGGCAACTCCTACAGTACTCCACCACATCTTTGTGGAGTTTTGACCAGTCAAACTGTTGTCTTATGCAGGCTTTGGTTTTTTTGTATACTGACATGTACCGCCATTGTAATCATGGACCATTCTTAATATTTCTCTTCGGTACCTTTGCGGCACCACTAACTGGTGAACTACTGTCCATTCCTTGCTCTTAGGTCTGTGAGGAGAACTCCACTTCCTCATCAGTACCCCATTCTTTAAATAGTAGCAATCAGGGGCTCCCTTTGGTTCAATTTCAGTATTTCTGTCTGGTCAGCCTGTGCTATAACTCTCTCAGTACTGGGTCGGTTCACTGAGCCTCAACTAGGGAAGATCCATTTAATCCATTCCCTGGGTCCTCTAACTTTCCAAAGAGAGTTTCAGACAGAAGCTCGTGGTCATCTGCCTGCAGTGCCAATTCAGTCTCCTCTGGGGGAGCTGGTTTGATCATGGCCTGATTCACTACGCATACAGGGTAACTGCAGGGGACCGTCTCCTGCCGCTGCCCTGTCACTCTGACCTCGTGTGGTCTCTCTTTCACTACTGGGAAAGCTACCACCTTCGCCCCGGCCAGATCATTGCCAAGGAGCAGGTCAACCCCATCCACAGGCAAACTAGGGACAATCCCTACAGTCACCGGTCCCGAAACTAGGTCACACTCCAAGTGCACCCTATGTAAGGGTACAGGTCTGCACAGTCCTCCAGTATCATTTACTGCCATTTTGGTATTTACTGCACTCTCTGGGGGAAAGGTTCAGCCTTTTCCCAGTAAAAGGGATCTAGTGGCCCCTGTGTCCCTGATGATTACTATGGGGTTGCTTGTCCCACTCGAGAGGTATGGGGTTACTCTCCTTCAGACACAAAATCCTGTTAACCTTTAGGAATCCTTTTAAATTTTCGTGCACCCACAGCAGTATGTTTTCTGGGCTTTACTACTGCTGCAGTTAAAGCCACAGCTTGTTCAGCTGTGCTTTCCATCAGGGTCCTTTCTTTTTCACTGAGTGGGTGTGCCTTGATTAACCCTACAGGCTTTCCCCATGGTTTCCAGCAGTCAGCTCTTAAATGACCTAGCTTATTACAATGGGAGCACACAGGTCTCTGGATCTCACGTCTACTTACAGCACTATCCTTTTTGGCTGGAGGAGGGCTCCCTGTGTCTCCTGCTTTTCTTTTTCTCCCAGGACTGCTTGGGCTTCTATCACCTTCCCTTTGTCCTTTTCGGATTTGTAGGGGTGACTAGGAAAGGTTTTCGCCTTTCGGGGAACCGACTTGTATATTAGAGCAAACTCATCAGCCAGAACTGCTGCTTGCCTCGCTCTATGTACTTTTTGTTCCTCCACATGGGTCTTTATGAAGAGAGGGAGAGAGTTTTTAAATTCCTCTAGCAAATTTACCTCTCGGAGATTTTCATAGCTGGGCAGCACTTTAAGAACCCTCAACCACTGGTCAAAAGCCAGCTGCTTACTTCTCTCAAACTCCAAGTAACTTTGATCAATCTATTTCCTGAGGGTTCTGAACTTCTGGTGGAAGGCTTCCTGTACTAGCTCATATGCCCCGCGGATAGCATTTTTTGTCAGTTCATAATTTGATGAACTCTCAGCTGGCAACAGGGAATAAACTTCATGGGCTTTTCCTGTTAGCTTACTCTGCAGCAGAAGAGTCCAAGTCTCAGCTGGCCACTTTACCTGCCTTGCAAGTTTCTGAAAAGATACAAAAAATACTTGCATGTTTCCCTCATTGAATTTTGGAATCAACTGGGAAAATTTTAAAAATTATGTACACAGCTGCGCACCACTTGTATTTTCCATGCTTTCATCGAGGTTTCTTTGTCGCCTCCTAATTAACTCAAGCTGCCTCAGCTCTTTCCTCCCGTTCCTACTGGAAATTTCTTTCTGTCTCTCTCTCTCTCTCCTGTCTTTCTTTTTCTCTTTCCTCTCTTTTTTTCTTTTTCCTGTCTCTCCCTTTCTCTCTCTCTTTCCCTGTCTTCTAATTCAAGTTTCCTCTGTGCCAATTGTATCCTTGCTAGCAATACCCTATTGGAGTCTGTTTCTAACCCTGTTTGATTCTTCGGATTCGAGGGAAAAATGGTTGGCCACTAGTCTTAGCAGTTCTGATTCCTAAGCATAGGCACGGAAAGTGATCCCACACTGCTCAGCCATATTTCTCAACTCCTCCATCGACAGTGCCTTTAACTTATCCCAAGTTACTTCACCAAGTTACTTCACCAGTGGCGCAAGGGCGGCACAGTGGCGCAGTGGTTAGCACCGCAGCCTCACAGCTCCAGCGACGCGGGTTCAATTCTGGGTACCTGCTGTGTGGAGTTTGCAAGTTCTCCCTGTGTCTGCGTGGGTTTCCTCCAACATGCCAAAGACTTGCAGTTTGGTCGGTTAATTGGCCATTATAAATTGCCCCTAAGATTGGTAGGTAAATATAGGGACAGGTGGGGATGTGGTAGGAATATGGAATTAGTGTAGGATTAGTATAAATGGGTGGTTGATGATTGGCACAGACTCGGTGGGCCGAAGGGCCTGTTTCAGTGCTGTATCTCTAAACTAAACTAAACTTGACTTGGGAGTGTACTGGGTTCGGTCGTGGACGTGTTAGTATTCTCACACACACAACCACAAGAAAAAATGTATTGAAATCTTTTCCCTTTTTGATTGGGATCAATTTGATTTCCCACTTCCAATTTCTCATTTGTCTGTGGGTTCAGTTTCAGACGCTAGCCCCTAAATTTCTGTTATGATCAGTTGAGGAAGAGGGCTAGGGCTCCCCTCTCAGCCTTTTCCTGGTTTGGCTGTAACAGGGTTTAAATTTTAAAACACAGTGATTTTAGCTTCCCCTCAGGGAGTCCTTGCTCATTGCTCTCTAATTGTAATTGTAAAGAAATCAACCAGACAGGTTTCTCAGATTTAAACAAGAAAGGTGTAAGTTTATTAACCTTAAAACTCTAACTCAGTTAAAACTACAAAGAATAAGCAACGTGACCACGCTAGCATGCATACGTGATAAATACACACACAAATAGAGACAGAGGAGGAGAATTAAAAGGGAAAGGTTTGAAGTACTAGATGGAATTCAGTTACTGGTTTTGGGTCAGATGTAAAGTCTTTGATTGAAGTTAAATCTTGCAGTGCTCGTTGGGGCCCAGTGCACACTTTCAAACTTGTTTTGCTGGAACCAGAAGGCTGTAGGGTCTTCTGTCCTGAAGCTTAAGTTACTTCCATGGGTCCCTGGAACTTTGTGAGAGAGGCAGAGAGAGAGAGAGAGATGCTCTCTTCCTGAAGTTCAATTGCAGTCTGTCGCAAAACTTTTCTGTGAGCATAATTCAATTAACTCCAGATTGGCCAGCAAGTTAGTCATGTGACTAGCTCCTTGTTTGAAACAGCCTTGCCTGTGAAGTTTGTGGATTCCTCAGCGTTTACCAGACACTTTCAGTGGGGGGGTGGGGGGGTGGTGGAGGGTGGGCGGTGGAATGCTGGCTCTTACACGTTCAATGACTCTCAATGTCTTTTGATCATCACTATTGACAAAACCCATCTGGCTAATTCGATCGGGGAGTACTCCCATCATCTCTCCATGCAACTGTCTTTCAGAATGCAAATGTATAGCCATGTTTTCAGCCACTGCTCTGTGGTCTTTTTAAAACAAGTTAAATTCAATGTCCAGTAAGGGTCCAAGTAATGTTCCATATGACGAAATTAATATGTTTCCATTTGGCAGGCGTGGTTTCCGTCACAGAGGGCATTTAGTTCCAAACTGTATTTAGGTTTGTCAGTGAAGGAATTAAAACAAAAAAAGCAATGCTGAGACGCACGTATTTTTGAAATGTTGAGGGAGCCGCTGATACAGAACTTCTCTCAGACTTGTCCTTCACATTGAGGACACCTTCCATCATGTTGTGTGGTACTACCATATGCTAAATGGGATAGATGAAGAGCAGATTTAGCAGCTCAAAACTAGGCATTCATGAAACACTGTGAGCCATCAGCAGCAGCAGCAGAATTGTATACCAGCACAATCTGTAATCTCATAGACCAACGTATCCCTCACTCTAACATTAAAACCAAGCCAGAGATCAACTCTTGTTCAATGAAGAATCTAGAAGAGCATGACAGAAGCAGCAACTATCTTACACTATCCTCAGCTGATTCATGAATGACCTCTTCATCATAAGATCAGGTGGGAATGTTTGCAATGATCCCAGAATGTTCAGTTCCATTTGCAACTCCTCAGGTAATGAAGCAGTCTGTGCCTGCATGCACTAAGACCTGGACAACATTCAGGCTCGGACTGATAAGTGGCAAGGGTGGAAATTGCGGAGGCACTGGTGATAATTTTCCAAACCTCCTTAGATGTGGGGGTGGTGCCAGAGGACTGGGGATTTGTAAATATTAAACCTTTGTTCAAAAAAGGGTGTAAGGATAAGCCCAGCAACTACATACCAGTCAGCTTAATCTTGGTGGTGGGAAAACTTTTACGAAAGATAGT
Organism: Heterodontus francisci; assembly: GCF_036365525.1. NCBI lineage: Eukaryota > Metazoa > Chordata > Chondrichthyes > Heterodontiformes > Heterodontidae > Heterodontus > Heterodontus francisci. Next base: position 79,254,618 of record NC_090386.1, read on the forward strand.
TCTGGACAAAATTAACAGTCACTCGGATTAAATAAGGAAAGCCAGCGTGGATTTATTAAGGGAAATTCGTATTTAACTAACTTGCTTGAGTTTTTCGATGAGGTAACAGAGGTTGATGAGGGTCATGCCGTTGATGTGGTGTACATGGACTTCCAAAAGGCATTTGATAAAGTGCCACATAGCAGGTTTATCAGCAAAGTTAAAGCTCGTGCAATAAAAGGGACAGTGGCAGCATGGATACGAAGTTGGGCTGAGTGACAGGAAACAGAAAGCAATGGTGAATCAAAACCAAGAAATGCTGGATTCACTCAGCAGGTCTGGCAGCATCTGTGGAAAGAGAAGCAGAGTTAACGTTTCGGGTCAGTGACCCTTCTTCCGAAGAAGGGTCACTGACCCGAAACGTTAACTCTGCTTCTCTTTCCACAGATGCTGCCAGACCTGCTGAGTGAATCCAGCATTTCTTGTTTTTGTTTCAGATTTCCAGCATCCGCAGTATTTTGCTTTTATTTAAGCAATGGTGAATGGTTGTTTATCGGACTGGAGGATGATATAGAGTGGTGCTCCCCAGGAGTCGATGTGAGCACCACTGCTTTTCTTGATTTAACAAGCAGGGTGGATAAAGGGGAACCAGTAGATGTAGTGTATTTGGATTTCCAAAACACATTCGATAAGGTGCCACATAAAAGGTTACTACTCAAGATAAGAGCTCATGATGTTGGTGGTGAGATGTTAGCGTGGATAGAGGATTGGCTAACTAACAGGAAATGGATAGTCGGGATAAATGGGTTATTTTCAGCATGGCAAATTGTAACTAGAGGAGTGCCACAGGGATCAGTTCTGAGGCCTCAACTATTTATGATTTACATTAATGACCTGGATGAAGGGACCGACTATTGTAGCCAAATTTGCTGACGATACAAAGATAGGTAGGAAAGCAAGTTGTGAGGAGGATACAAAGAGTCTGCAAAGGGATGTAGATAGGTTGAGTGAGTGGGCAAAAATCTGGCAGATGGAGAATAATGTGTGAAAATGTGAGATTGTCCACTTTGGCAGGAAGAATAGAAAAGCAGAATATTATTTAAATGGAGAGAGACTGCAGAAAGCTGCAGGACAGATCAACCTAGGTGTCCTTGTATATGAATCACAAAAAGTCAGCATACAGGTACAGCAAGTAATTAGGAAGGCAAATGGAATGTTGGTCTTTGTTGCAAGAGGATGGAGTATAAAAGTAGGTAAGTCTTGCTACAATTATACAGGGCATTGGTGAGACCGCACCTAGATTACTGTGTACAGTTAGGAACTTAGGAACATAGGAGCAGGAGTAGGCCATTCAGCCCATCAAGCTTGCTCCGCCATTCAATACAATCATGGCTGATCATCCACTTCAATGTCTTTTTCCCACGCTATCCCCCATGTCCCTATTCGTCATTGGTATTTAGAAATCTGTCAATCTCTACTTTAAACATACTCAATGACTGAGCTTTCCACAGTCCTCTGGGGTAGAGAATTCCAAAGATTCACAATGCTCTGAGTAAAGAAATTTCTCCTCACCTCTGTGCTAAGTGGCTTTCCCATTATTTTGAAATTTTGTCCCCTGGTTCTAGACTCCCCAACCAGGGGAAAGATCTTTACCTGCATCTACCTTGTCTATCCCTTTAAGCATTTTGTAAGTTTCAATGAGATCACTTCTCATTCTTCTAAACTCTAGAGAATACAGACACAATTCTGGTCATCTTATTTAAGGAAGGACATACTTGCATTGGAGGCAATTCAGAGAAGGTTCACTAGGCTAATTCCCGGGAAGAGAGGTTTGTCTTATGAGGAAAGGTTGAGCAGGTTGGGCCTATACTCATTGGCGTTTAGAAGAATAAGAGGTGATCTTATTGAACCATATACATTTCTGAGGGGGTTTGACAGGGTAGATGTTGAGAGGATGTTTCCCATCATGGGGGAATCTAGAACTAGGGGGCACAGTTTCAAATTAAGGGGTCTCCCATTTAAGACGGCGATCAGGAGGAATTTCTTCTCTGAAAGTCGTCAATATTTGGAATTCTCTTCCCCAGCGTGCAGGAGAGGTTGGGTCATTGAATATATCCAAGGCTGAGTTTGACAGATTTTGATTGACAAGGGAGTCAAGGATTATGAGGAGCAGGCAGGAAAGTGAAGTTAAGGCGACAATCAAATCAGCCATGATCTTATTGAATGGCGGAGCAGGCTCGAGGGGCCAAATGGCCTACTCCTGCTCCTATTTCTTATGTTCTTATATGAATGACCTAGTCTTTGATGTACAGGGCACAATTTCAAAATTTGCAGATGACACAAAACTTCAAAGTATTGTGAACTGTGAGGAGGATAGTGATAAATTTCAAGAGGACTTCAACAGGTTGGTAGAATTGGCCGAGCTGTGGCAGATGAAATTAAATGCAGAGAAGTGTGAAGTGATTCATTTTGGTAGGAAGAACGAGGAGAGGCAATATAAAATAAAGGGTACAATTCTAAAGGGAGTGCAGGAGCAGAGGGACCTGGAGGTATATTTGCATAAATCATCGAAGATGGTAGGGCAGGTTGTGAAAGCAATCAGTAAAGCATACGGGATACCGGGCTTTATAAATAGAGGCATAGAGTACAAAAGCAAGGAGGTTATGATGAACCTGTATAAAACATTCCCATGCAATCGCAAGAGGTGTAATACCTGCTTTTTTACCTCCTCTCTCCTCATCATCCAAGGCCCGAAACACTCCTTCCAGGTGAAACAGTGATTTACTTGTACTTCTTTCAGTTTAGTATACTGTATTCGCTGCTCACAATGCGGTTGCCTCAACATTGGGGAGACTAAAAGCAGATTGGGTGACTGCTTTATGGAACACCTCCACTCAGTCCACAAGCGTGACCTTGAGCTTCCGGTTGTTTGCAATTTTAATTCATCACCGTGCTCTCATTCCTACATTTCTGTCCTTGGCCTGTTGCAGTGTTCCAGTGAAGCTCAACACCAACTCCAGAAACAGCACCTCATCTTCTGATTAGACACTCGACAGCCTTCTGGACTCAACATGGAGTTCAATAATTTCAGAGTATGACTGCCATTGTTAAATTTTTTAAATTTTATTTTATTTTTAACCATGTGCCTTTCTTAAATGTGTTTTTCATGTTTTTGCTTTTGGATAGAGATGTTCATTATTCTGCCATTAACACTCTCTCTGGACTAATTCTTTGTCTTTTCCTACAATTATTAGCAATCCTTTTGCATTTTGTTCTGTGACATCTCTGTCATTTAATCTCTCCTGCCCTCCGCCCTAACACACACCTTCCCTTTTGTTCTTCTTCCCCCTCCCCTCTTTCACTTGTTCAAAGCCTAATTACATTTCTAACCTTTGCCAGTTCTGATACAAGGTCACAGACCTGAAACATTAACTCTGTTTCTCTCCCCACAAATGCTGCCAGATCTGCTGAGTATTTCCAGCACTTTCTGTTTTTATCTAAGGGCAGCAGGTATGTGGGAACACCACTACCTGCAAGCTCCCCTCCAAGTTGCACACCATCTTGACTTAGAAATATATTGCCATTGTGTCATCGTTGCAGGGTCAAAATTCCAGAACACTCTAATTAACAGCACTGTGGGGATACCTTCACCACATGGATTTCAGAGGTTTAAGAAGACATCTCACCACCACTTCTGAAGGACAATTAGGGATGGACAATAAATGTTGGCCTTGCGAGTGATGCACATATCCCATGGATAGAAAAAAAAAGCCAACCTTTCGGCAAAAGAACTAAAATAAGTGCATTCTTTTAATTTTGGGGTATGTTTTCTGTGACCTGAATGCAATAGTTTTAGTCACCTCATTGTTTTTTTCATACCAGCATTACACACTCCCTTGTTAATGTCATGCACACCTGGTGGCTTGCACTTAAACTATTTCCCTTCCCTCTGTATTTCTGGCATTTGATGGTTCATCTATAAAAGCAATGTCACTGAATTGATTTCACATTCTTCCCAACAATATAGTGTCAATTGGATAACATACATTGACTTGATCTTTAAATTAGTACCCAGATCTATTGATGTTACCAGTCACAATATTAGTGCTATGGGGAAGTCAGGAAAATTCCAGTCTCTCCTCCCCCTTCCCATAAGGCTTCTTCCCTCATCACCTGTATTATTGCATAGGCAACGAACCTTTCAGTACCATATCAAATTTCAAATTCACAGGTCTTTAGATGCGAGCCCAGGAAGAATGCATTGGCAAATTCTTTGACAATAGGGGGAGTTATAACTGATCCAGATCCTATCCTTAGCTGTTGTCCAGACATTCTCATTTTCCAGCATGATTCATGGGGTGAAACTGGGAGTGGGAACTCTAGCTGAGCAGCTTTAACATTTCCACTCACTGTAATGCTGAAACAAACATAACTATTATAGTATTACAGCTAGCCATACATTCTGAATCATCTAATCACTGTAACTTAGATATGTACTAGAACTTTACTTTAACTGGACTTCTATCTGGAACACAAGAACACAAGAAGTAGGAGCAGGAGTAGGCCATTCAGCCCCTTGAGCCTGCCCCACCATTCAATAAGATCAAGGCTGATCTGTCCCAGGCCTCAACTCCTCTTTCGGGCCTGCTCCACATATCCCTCGACTCTCTGAGATTTCAAAAATCTATCTACCTCCTCTTAAATACATTTAGTGACCTAGCCTCCACAACTCTCTGAGGCAGAGAATTCCAGAGATTCACCACCCTTTGAGAAAAGAAATTCCTTCACATCTCAGTTTTAAATGTGTGCCCCCTTATTCTGTAATTATGTCCCCTAGTTCGAGATTCCCCCACCAGTGGAAACATATTCTCAACATCTACCCTGCCAAGCCCCCTTAGAAATTTATATGTTTCAATAAGATCCCCTCTCATTCTTCTAAACTCCAATGAATAAAGGCCTAACCTGTTTAGGCGTTCTTGATAAGACAGTCCCTTCATCCCAGGAATTAGCCTAGTGAACCTTTTCTGAACTGCCTCCAATGCTAGTATATCCTTCCTTAAATACGGAGACCAAAACTGTACACAGTGCTCCCGGTGTGGCCTCACCAACACCCTGTACAGTTGTAATAAGACTTCCCTATTTTTAAACTCTAGCCCCCTACCAATAAAGACCAAAATTCCATTACTTCCTAATTACCTGCTGCACTTGCATGCTTACTTTTTGTATTTCCTGTACAAGAACACCCAGATCCCTCTGTACTGCAGTATTTTGTAGTCTTTCTCCATCTAAATAATAATCTACGTTTTTAGTCTTCCTACCAAAGTGCATTACCTCATACTTTCCCACATTGAACACCATCTGCCAAGTTTTTGCCCACTCACTTAATCTATCTATATCCCTTTGCAGGTTCTTTGTGTGCTCATCACAGCATGCCTTCCCACCTATTTTTGTATCGTCAGCAAATTTGAATACTCTACACTCTGTCCCTTCCTCCAAGTCATTGATATCGATAGTGAATAGTTGAGACCCTAGGACCGATCCTTGTGGCACCCCACTAGTTACGGCTTTCCAACCTGAAAAAGACCCATTGATCCAGACGCTCTGCCTTCTGTGTGTTAGCTGATCCTCAATCCATGCAAACCTGTTACCCCCAATACTCTGAGCTCCTATTTTATGTAATAACCTTTAATGTGGCACCTTATCGAACGCCTTCTGAAAATCCAAATATATTACATCCACTCTGTTTGTTATATCCTCAAAGGGCGGCACAGTGGCGCAGTGGTTAGCACCGCAGCCTCACAGCTCCAGGGACCCGGGTTCGATTCCGGGTACTGCCTGTGTGGAGTTTGCAAGTTCTCCCTGTGTCTGCGTGGGTTTTCTCCGGGTGCTCCGGTTTCCTCCCACAAGCCAAAAGACTTGCAGGTTGATAGGTAAATTGGCCATTATAAATTGTCACTAGTATAGGTAGGTGGTAGGGAAATATAGGGACAGGTGGGGATGTTTGTAGGAATATGGGATTAGTGTAGGATTAGTATAAATGGGTGGTTGATGTTCGGCACAGACTCGAAGGGCCTGTTTCAGTGCTGTATCTCTAATCTAATCTAAAAAAAAAACTTTAACAAATTTGTCAAACATGATTTCCCTTTCATAAAACCATGTTGGCTCTGTTGGATTGCATTATGTTTTTCTAAATGTCCTGCTATTTCTTGATTAATAATGGACTCTAGCATTTTCCCAATGACAGATGTTAAGCTAACTGGTCTATAGTTTCCTGAGTTAACCAGTTTGATTTCTTTGCTTAAGAAATTAAAATGCATTGCTTACTTTCTTTCTTAGACTCCTGTGTACATCTTAGAGGTGGGAGAAACATTGAACTAATTCAGGCCTAAAATTATGACAAGTGACCTGACATGATTCCATTGCATCAAACAGACTCAATACTGCTGGATGAGTTATCTTATCCAATGTGCTATTATTGCTATTCAACCATGACAGCCACATGTTCCAAGCACATTGCACAACACTCATTGGCACACTTCCCTCTGTCTTGCAGGCAAAGTGGAGACTGATGGGGTGACAGCAGAATAGGGTGGTAATATTGTAGCATCTATGGGACTGGATTTATAGGACCCACTGGGGTCAGGAATGGAGGCAGACGGTTGTTAAAAATAGCACCTCTGGTCAGCGTGCCGGTTCACCAGATTCATCCTGTTCTTGGGCCATTTTCCCAGAAGTGGGATGGGGACGTGGCGGGTAGCCAATTGAACTAATTAAAGGCCTAATGAGGGCTATTGTCAGAGGCTGACTGGGATTTTCAAGCCGTTCTTCAGGTCCCCGCAGGTGATGGGGGACAGTACAGCCGCCTGGAGGTGGCCTCCTGGTGGCATGTCAAGGGGCCAGCACTCCAGCCAGGCTTAGAGGCCCCCCTGCCTGCCAAGTTTCAGTAGCAGCAGCCACAGGCTGCTCTGTGAAGGACTACCCCTGCTCCACAGCGGTGGCTTGGCTGCAAAGGCCTTTTCTTAAATTTGAAAAAGTTGGAGAGAGGGTGCTCCATTTTGGGGCACTCGCTCTCACACTTACCTGCCATGGCATTCTGTTGCTGCTTTCCGACTGGAAGGCCTCCTATTGGCCTTCCAGCTTCGAGAGCCCACCCGCTGTCCTTAATTGGATGGTGAGCCACCCTCTGCCCACTGATTGGCCAATTCAGGGAAACTCCCAGGTGAGTGACTGTTTTCCACACAGTGCAGGCTTCTGACTCCCATTTGAGCCATTGGGCGGAGTCCTGAAACCCACAGGAAAATCCTGCCCACAGTGCCCTTACTTTCCTTTGTCAGCTCTTTCTCGCGGGTCTATTTTTAGATGATCTTACTTCCTTTGGACGAAACAGTTTCTTAAAATTCATTTTTTAATCTCCTTAATTAGCTGCTGTTGTTCATATATATTAATAGTTCTTTCACACTTGAATTGCACCAATTACAAACTTACAGCCATTATAATCAATTACTGCTGCATTTCCTTTCATGTTTCAGATATTCCTCTTTATTACCCAATGTCTTTTCTTTCATTTCCTTTTCATCTTAGACGCTTTGAATCACGTAAAACGCTTTTGTTAAAATATACTTGATTTGGGGGCTGAATGGCATCTTTTCATTTTATTCTCTCTCATGCTATTATGCTTTAACTACTTGCTGCAAAATCAGTTCCATTAAGATTTATGTTGGTCAGTAGTATGTCATTTGGTTTTTAAAAGGACGTTTAATTTGGTGGAATGCCTATTTAAGTCCGGTGTCCTTGTTCCTTTTCCTCAGGTGCTTTTCCTAAGCTGTTAGGTAAAGGAAACCGTGGTCAGTCCCTCCTGTCCACACAACAGTCTTTCTTCACTTGATCATTATACAGGAGCCATCTGACTAAAAAAAAAATTAAATACTGAAAGAGAGTTTTGTTTTTCATTATTCATGTGATGAGGCCATAATTGTGTGAAATGATCAACTGCCCATATACAGATCTGTACTCCAAAGACAAACCTCCATTGTTTTTGGGCAAGCAAAATTTCCAGTTTAGGGAATTCCCTCTGATCTGTCAGTGTTATGGTCATTGAGTTCAGTGTATAAAATTGCTGTGGGTTTCTCCGGTGCTAGATCAGCGGGATTCCCAGAGATATGGCATAAACAGTTAAAAATGTTCATTTACACCATTTGTTTAGAGCTCCTACCATGGGCAGGTGATTGGGAGAACCCAATGAAAATTTAAAACTGCGGCTGTTTCTATCTGTTCAGATGGACATTAACAATCCCACAGCATTCTCCCAGTATTGTGGCATACAATTTGTCCCTCAATAAAAAGGAGGTTTAATGGTCATTAATCTACTGCTTGTGTATTGTGTCTGGTACAGGTTGGCTGCTGTGTTTCCCTGCATCATTTCAAAAGTACTTCATTGTGTATGAAACATCTTGACACATTTTAATATAATAAGGCACTATTGGAATGAATATTATCACTATGATATAATTAAGAATTCCTGTCAAATGTTCAGATGGGATACTTTGTTGGGTGCCAGCAGCTTCCCACACTCAAATATCCATTACACATGTGTGAGCATACAGAGTGAGTTGTCAGCAGGCTTTTCGATACTGGAGGCCATTATAGCTGAACCCTCTTCTGACGTCCACACATGTGCATATGTCAGCACTGGACATTCAATAACACAGTTCCCAGCCCAACAATACTGAGGCCGATTGTCATGCTCCATCTGATAGCTTGGCTGAGATCAACTAATTCAATATAGAACAGGGTGGAACTTTGGATCTGTATGTCTCAGTACCACACATGATGGTGCATTCACCCACAAAGGGCTGCAAGAAACTAGTTTTAAGATAATACCACAAAAAATCAATTTAAGTCACTCCAGATGAAATGATACGGCATGAATCGAGGCATTTTGCACAGTGCTGCACAAACTGTACTGCTTTGTTGGAGCGTGACAACAAGTAATTTTATACCATTCATCCCATAATTTATGGTAAATACTGGAAGATCAAATTCTCTATAGAACTTGTGATTTGAATGGAATCCTAATCTAAACATTATTAATAAGGACTGAAACAGCTGAATGGCTATTTATCATGTAATTGTTATTAACTACTGTTTATTTAGTTCATAGGAAATGATGCACTGCTACTCCCTTGATTTATTTGGAACAACCAATCGTGTTACATATGAGCATACATATGTAATATGACTGGTTGTTCTAAGTAAATCAAGGGAGTAGCTGTGCATCATTTCCTATGAACTGATGCACAGCTACTCCCTCATGTTTGTGTCGTTAGACTTCCATCTTGAATGAGAAACACCTAAAAAGTACATTACATCTCAGGTCTCTAAGCACTACTCAAATCCACAGTACCGACATGAATAAAATCCCATTAGATGAATTCATTCACTCATTCAATTGCAGAGCCACAGAGACTTCTATTTTTTAAAGTTCTGGCTGAGAATTATTTTGATCATTGATGAAAATTGGGTATTCCCACAATGTTTTCCCTAATTGGATGCAAGTGCAGAGGTAACAAATAACACTTTACCTGAATTTGTTTGGATGGCATATGCTGTTAGTCCATCCTTCCCCAAACTAATTCTACTACCCTCAATTTGAGTTGCTTGATGTGCCATCTGTACTGAGATGGAAGCCCCTTGTCTCACTACCAAGGAACCTGGACAGGAGTGTCTTATCAGGGACACATCTGACATAATTAAAAGTTGAAGCTGAAGCCATCCAGAAATAAACAGAAGGCTCTGTGGAGGAATATGAAAAGAACCACCCATAAAGGTATTGCTAAGGGATGCTATCCCAGATATTGTATTACCAGGAGCATTGGTGAATGATTATTTAGATTTATTAGTTTTTGAGGAGCAGCAGACATGTCCTGTAAATTACAGCCAATTTTGTATATTGCTACTACTTATGTTATTTTAATAAACTAGTTCCATAGTTTATAGGCTAAGCCACAGTCTAGCAAAAGTTTATTTTCCTGCTTTACAAAGTCTGAGATAAGTCGAAACATATCCAGTAAGCTAAATACAGTAACACGGCTTTCTGTTGAATTTATGGCATTGCTATTTTATAAGGTATTAGGTGTAGATGCACATTGTGTGAACTGTATAGCATAACGGCCCACTTATGGAAGTAGTCTTTGGTGATCCGCATGAGAAGAATATAAGCTAAAAAAATTTTAAGTGGTTGCTAATTTTTCAGCATTGCTGGGGACCAGAGAAACTAACGTTGAGGATGGCAGTGATAGACTTGTTAAAGTTACGAACACTGATCTGGACTTGGAGCCTGAAGCAGATCTTTATACTCCCCCATAATCGGTTCAAGCACACTTTTTATATTTATTAGATCTGTCATGACCATTCTATTGAAGGTCTGAGTTACAGAGTCCTGTCCTTATGTGTACAACATGAAAACCTGTTGCAGAGATAGCAATTACTAGGGTTATGATCCAGAGACAGGCACTTGAGGCAGAGATCCTGCCCATCCATCATTGAAAATGACTTTCATAATTCTTGTGGTGTTTAAAATCTTTGACAGGGGTTGATGTGGCTATTTTGTTAGATATTAGAAGTTAGAAGGTTTCCAGTTTATTGAAGTGCCTTTGTTAAATCAATAACTTCCCACTTTTTTTTGTTGTTGTAAAAAGGATGATTTATATTCATCATAGGAAATTCTGCTAAGTAAGGCCAGAAATCTGATGTACTTTGAATCTTGTTGGTTAATTAGAATTCAAGCCTGGGGAAAATATTGGTGTCACGCACACAAGAAGTATGATGATACAATAATTATGAACAAAATCTGAAGAGTTATAAAAACTGATTTTGTCTTATCAAAATGGACCTTTCTTTTAAAAAGTGAACAATTCTCCATAGTGTCCACTGAAGGAAAAAGGGCTTGGCCTTTATGTATTCAAACTGTCTGACAGGGACAAAGCAAAATCTTCAAAGCTAAGAGGTGTCAATTGCACCCATCCTACACCCATCCTAAAACATTCCGGAATTGAATGTCTTCTTCTGAGACAAAGAAAGTGTGAAGTAACCACATCCTGGGCAATTGTACAATCACCATGGGGGTAAGACCAAAGCGTCTCTGACCAGGAGGCAAGAAGTAACACTTAAAAAGCAGCCTATAGAGAGACACCCAAGGAGAAAAGAAGGCTGTGTCCAGAAGCTTGTTTCTAGCAAACCGAAAAGCATGGGCCCTGCTGTAGAAATCTGCATCTATACTGCACAGCAGTGAACTAGAAGTGATGCACTGACTTCAACTGAACTTTTGACCTAGAGAGAAATCTACAATCACCTCAGGCCTACAACCAACGAGAACTCGATTTCCAAGAGGATTCAACAGGTTTACTGTGACCTCCCCTGAAACCTACCCCACACTTATCACTTACCCCTTTTACCTCTCTATTTGTCTCTTCTTGTGCATGTGTGTGTGTGCTTGTGTGTAAGCAAATGCATGAGTGGATGCGGTTGTGACAATTTCGGTATGAGGCTTATTGATCAATAAAGAATTGATTTTCTGTTTGTAAACCTACAAGAAAACCTGTCGCTGTCTGTGTATTTGACAAACAAAACACCAAGGGGGTTAAACCTCAATAACAAACCACACTTGCTGTGATCAGGTGGGAGTTGAACAGTGGGAACCACCCAAAGCCCTCACCACCTGGCCATAGCAATTGTACACACTGCCTCCCTTTTATAGAGAATGGAAACACCCAAATCATGCCTTGTGATGCAGGCTTATGACTTCTGCATTGTTGAGCATGCAACTCCTCTGGAGTAATTGGATGAGGCTTGATTCTGCAGAATGTTGCAAAAGTTGGAGCATCATATTAGTTTTTAGAATACATTAAAGTTAAAATGACCTCAGTATCTAGGCTCAGGTAATTCCCTTTTACATATTTTGTGTAATTCCACTGGAATAGGTTTGCAGCAGGTGCAGTGATGGCAAATTAGCTGCAAGCATTCTGGCCTTGCTACAGGATTTTTCCAAGAAGGTAATCAAGCATTAAAAAATGAGCTAGATGAGTTCTTGAAAGTGGCTTACGTATCTCCATTGATAGCTATGTGGTCATTGGGGGTTGTATCATCCAATCATCATGGCCTCCTCGAGCTTGCTTTAAGGGTCAGAAAAGAACTTCAGACAGTTTTTTTTTCTTAAATTGCCCTAAGGTTTTATTGCCTTTCCCAAGAGATTCCATGGCTGTGTGGGTGGGGAATGATAGTGTGCAGAAGTTACATCATGCTGGGATGTGACAAGTCCAATGGATCAGCTAGTTTTAGCTGTCCTTCTTTATCTTATGTTTATAAGATTACTAACTCTTTCAATTCCATTCTGTGTTTAGATTGAATTACTTCACGCAGCTGATGATGACGATATGCTTTGGGAAGGTGTATGAGCTGATTGCATCAGCAAATTCAAGACAGGGTTGGATAAGTATTAGGAGAAAAGTGGATATAACAGGTATTGTAAAAGGTATTATAACAGATACTGAGACCAGCCTGAAGGGCCTCAAAGATCTTTTGCAGTGCTGTACATTCCTGTATTCTCCTATTCATGAAGGAAAACAAGTAAGTCCAATTATAGATAAATGTTCAAGAATTCCTGCTACATAGATGATACTGGATTACTCAAGGTAAATTATAAGACAATGTTGCAGTTGTGGAGAACAGTTTGCATCATCAGTGTTAAGAACTAACCTCAAATGGTTTAATGCCACCACTTGAACCAGAGACTGGATCACGGCCCCAAAACTATAGAAAATTAGCAGTTATTATTTTGTGTATATAAGCTTACAAGTTTTCTCTATAATTGTTTCTTGTCACAATTATGGTATCACATTTCTGTTTTGGTTGATGAGATGTCATATGATATAAGCACTAATGGAACATCAATTTTAACAATGTGGGACTAAAAGTTTTCACTAGAAAATTTCAGGAAAATGTATCTAATATAGAGCTGATTTTACACAAGAAAATGCTTCCCCTGCAGTGGGCATTCATTAACTTTGTCCCTTATAAGGACCCTCTTTATAAGTTTTCGGCTGCAGCCCAAAACTCCTAGCATAAGTTCTCGTTTAATGGCAATATAGGTTATACAATCAGCATTACAGAGTTGTAGCCCTGTGAGTAATGTTCACCTTCACCACCAGTGTAGTAATCTGGTATATTAAATCGTCAAACTGACCAATTATCACTTCACTAAGGAATGCAACTAAACTTTTTGATAAGCACCATCTAATGTTCAGAAGGTTATGAATAAAGTTCTACATTTAAGACTTTTACAAAAGGTTAAAGCTGATGGAATCAATAGCTAGCTAGCTGGATTAAAAACTGACTTGTTGATAGGAAGCAGAAATTTGCCTTAAATGGAAAAAAAAACTTTCTGGAGAAAACCTCTAATGGAATCTGCAAGTGGGTGTTCTGGGTCCCTTACTATTTGCACTATTTCTAAATGATTTTGAGCTGCATGTGGTCAAATTACAAATGCAAGGGACCTCAGCATCATTCAAGAGATCTGACCAATTAAACAAAAAGGTTCATAAATGGTGAGCAGTTACTAATGCAGATAAATGTAATGTAGTGCATTTTGGAAAAAGAAACATAAAATACGTTTACATTGAAAAAGTATTCATTAACAAAGCTAGAAACCAATTTGCGAATATTGGTCTTTTATTGAAAGTTTCCAATCATTATGCTGCTACTATGAACAAAGCTGATCAAATGCCAGGACTGATCTCATGGGCATCTGATTGAAGTCCAAAAAGGTTTGTATAAATCATCAGTGAGACTACATATGAAATATTCTACTAAAAGTAATCACTGGGCTGTTTAGAGCCACTTGCAGTTTTCACTTACAGTGGCTCTCCTTTATTCATTGGAAGACAGCTCTGCTGGCTGATATTCATGATTCATTCTGTTGGCAACAGATCCTCCACAGACAATTTAGTTCCATTCAAATGTTTTGTCATCTTTGTAAAGCACAAAGTTTTACAATCAACATGTCCAACCTTATCTTGTCTCCTGCTCACTTAATAAAGTTTCCAGGGTTCCTATTACACATCACATGTAGGACTCCACATTCCTTACTGAAATAGATGAAGGATTGCCTATGTGTCCTTCATCAGATTCACTGAGATGAAAGTAACAGTTGTTCAGAGGTTCCTAATGGCTTTGCCTTCTGATTTTTCATTGCCCTTGCATGTACCAATATACAGTCCAACACCACCACTGCTTCAACAGGAAGAATAGAATTGCTACCTGTTAGATTGCTGAATAAACTGTGAAGGATTGAATATGCCAAGCACATACAATAATTCTCAAAACTGAATGTTATTGTTATGTTAAGTTGAATCCAACTGATGTTATTATGCTGTAATTCAAAACTTACCTTCTGTATATCAATTTGAACCCAGTGATACTGTAGGTTTGAAACTAACTTACTGGTCTGCTTTCAAGACTATGTTGATAATATTATTGCCTGTACAGATGTAATGAAATAAAATAGTTGTGAGTTATACATCAATTTGTGTCCTCTTCAGTCTTTGATATATTTCAGATGAACTGAGTTAAGTGGTATGTCAACCAATACTTGACTGCATTTATTTCAAAGGCTAAAAATATTTCTGTTAGTTTACTTAGGATTATTCACAAGCCAGTTTAGGTGTCATAATAAATCCATATACAAAGTAAATCCCAATCGTTGTATCCTACAAATCTCCCATGCAGAGTTGCTTCATTCACAGACATTCATTAACATGCTTAAGAATGCTTCACAGAGAACTATCTTCATAAGTCATATCATCCCTGAATTCAACTGTTTCATTCTGTCCGGTGTGTATTTCTAGTAGGTTCTGTAAGTTTAGCCCGATAGGTACCACCTCTGCATAGCAAACAAGCACACCCAGAAGGGTGGTTTTACTAGTATTTGGTCCTGCCGACTTACCCAACTCTCACTGGTGCCTCCAAGTGCCGCATCTGGGATCTTGCCTCGGTTGGCATGCTAATCCTAGTGACAGTAGCCAAGGAGTAATAGTCAAACACTTGGTGAATTCCAGACTTCTCAATTCAAACTTGGTGTCATCCTTGCTGTTGAGCGGATGGATGGGAATTTAGTAGTAGCAGTAGTAATAGTAGTAGTAATACATAGTAACAAAAGACTTGTCCAAAAGAGTTGTGGCATTCTTCACAATTCAGTTTTGATCACATGTTATCACAATGACTATTACAGCAATTTAGATTGTCAGGAATCCATCGCCATATATCAACTTTTATGGCTGTTGCCCTTTCTCCCTCAGTAAAAGATCTCTTGACTATGATTCCAAGTTTCTTTCTAATTTTTGTATGCTGTCATTAGTGTAACTACATAAGAAATATGAAAAATTGCCATCTTTTGGCCTACTTTGACTACGCATGTTGTTGTTTTATAGACATAACACCAAAGTCTCCTTATTGCTCTGTTTTGGGAAAATGGGATTTCAAACTAACCAAACATTTGAAAGCCTTGGCTTTGAGCCATTTGATTTAGCTGGGCTTGCAGTTTCATAGAGAGAGTCGTACAGCATAGAAACAGGCCCTTCGGCCCACTGCGTCCATGCCGACCATAATTCCTATTTATACTAATCCCACCTGCCTGCATTAATTCCATATCCCTCTATGCCTTGCTCATTCAAGTACCTGTCCAGAGGCCTCTTAAATGTCGCTACTGTTCCTGCCTCCACCACCTTCTCAGGCAGCTCATTCCAGATACCCACTATTCTTTGTGTGAAAAATGTACCCCTTTGATCCCCTTTAAACCTCCTCCCTCTCACCTTAAATCTATGCCCCCTAGTTTTAGTCACTCCTACCATGGGAAACAGACTCTGGCTATCTACCCTATCTATGCCTCTCATAATTTTATATACCTCTATCAAGTCCCCTCTCAGCCTCCTTCGCTCCAGGGAAAACAGACACAGCCTATCCAATCTCTCTTTATAACTCAAGCCCTCCAAACCAGGCAACATCCTTGTGAATCTTTTCTGCACCCTCTCTAGCTTAATCACATCTTTCCTGTAGCGCGACGACGAGAATTGCATACAGTACTCCAAATACGGCCTAACCAATGTTAAGTACAACTGTAACATGACGTCCCAACTCTTGTACTCAATGCCTCGGCCGATGAAGGCAAGCATGCCATACGCCTTCTTCACCACTCTGTCTACCTGTGTTGCCACTTTCAGGGAGCTATGTACTTGCAAGCCAAGGTCTCTCTGCTCAAGAACACTCCCCAGGGCCCTGCCATTCACTGTATATGTCCTGCCCTGGTTTAACTTCCCAAAATGCATCACTTCACACTTGTCTGCACTAAATTCCATTTGCCACTCCCTTGCCCACTTCCCCAGTTGATCTATATCCTGTTGTAACCTTAGACAACCTTCTTCACTGTCCACTATACCACCAATTTTGGTGTCATCTGCAAACTTACTAATCATGCTCCTTACATTCACATCCAAGTCATTAATATATATGACAAACAACAGAGGGCCCAGCACCGATCCCTGCGGCACACCACTGGTCACTGGCCTCCAATCTGAAAAACAACCCTCCACTACCACCCTCTGCCTCCCATCACCAAGCCAATTTTGTATCCAATTGGCTAGCTCACCCTGGATCCCATGTGTTCGAACCTTCTGGACCAGCCTACCATGCGGGACCTTGTCAAAGGCCTTGCTAAAGTCCATGTAGACAATGTCCATTGCCCTGCCCTCGTCAATCCTCTTGGTCACCTCCTCGAAAAGCTCAATCAAATTCGTGAGACATGATTTCCCACGCACAAAGCCATGCTGACTATCCCTAATCAGACCATGCCTTTCCAAATGCATATAAATTCTGTCTCTCAGAATCCCTTCCAATAACTTTCCCACCACTGATGTAAGGCTAATCGACCTGTAGTTCCCTGGCTTATCCCTGTTGCCCTTCTTAAATAAAGGCACAGAAACATCCAAAATTCAGATGCCTTTACAGATCCTTATAAATATATTAAGAAACACTCTCATTGTAAAGTACCTTATCTCTTAAAGTACTTTGCACACAGTTAACAATTTTCAGAATAAAATAAAATAAAAAGTTTTTATATAAAAAATTGCCTGATTTAGGATTTTCACAAGCTCAACCTTGTTTCCTAATCAGTCCGTTAAAACTTGTACATCTTTCAAGGCTCAATAAATGCTGTTTGTTTGGATAATTTATCAATATCCAACCAGGTTGAGTGCTATCAAATCATGGATAAACCTATGCTGTTAGATACAGAAATCAATATCCTAAAGTTTGACCGAGACTGAGGCCGATATTCTTTAGTCATGAGCAAAGCCATAATGGGTTTACAGTGAACTACCATTTTGATATCTGCCAAATGTTTGGTCCTTATAACTTCCACAATTTCTATTAGGGACTGTCTGTTCTGATAAGCATTTTGCAGGTACATGCAAAATATGCATTCATTGTAAAATAACTATTAGAACAACATAAAGTTTAATTAACCATGAGTTTATTAATACTGCATCTGAAACATTTTCAGTATATTGCATTGTCAAGCATTATCATGAAGGTATAGATTATAATGAAAACTTCTATGATGTGATATACTAGAGACAATCATGCCAGTTGTAACACAATTCAAGTTGAAAATTCCAGTATTGTAGAAGCAAAGAAATAAAAGTATTTAATGCAATTGTTTTTATTTGTCTACTCTACAATAAGAACATGGTTGACAAACTTACTTTAAAATAAACCAAAGTCTGCACTGTCTGAGGTTGAACCAGACTGTTCGCAAACTGAACAAACTCAGTGTCCTATTTCACCCCGATCTGAACTTCCAACCCTGTATCCCCTCCATCACCCAGACTGCCTACTTTCACCTCTATAACATCATCCATCTCCATCCCTGCCTCAGCTCATCTGCTGCTGAAATCCTCATCCAGGCCTTTCTTACATCTAGATATAACTATTCAAAAGTTCTCCTGGCTGTCCTCCCACCTTGTACCCTCCATTAACTTGAGCTCATCTGAAACTCTGTTGCCTGTATCCTAACTCACACCAAGGGCTGAATTTTACTAGCCCTTGGGAGACAGAATGGGAGGCAGGAGGTGGGAAGCCTAACGTATTCCATTCATTAGAGATTTGATAGATTGCATGAAATTTTCAGACTAGGAAAATAAAGTGATGAGAGGTGGTATCATTTTATTTCCTTTATCGCTGATTGAAGTGCTTTGGGTGCAGCTACTGCATGTCAATTGTGGTAAGTTAATATGCACCCAGTGGATTGAAAGTAAAGAAGTTTACTAATCTGCAAAGACCTTTGCAAAGATAAACTGCCAATTTGTACTAGGGCATAACTGACAATTACAGAGATAAATCTGCCAGGATCACCACTTAAAGAATAACTGTCACAATTTTACTAAACAATACTTTCATTATAATCAATCATTTGAGAACAGAAATATGTTTTAACCACATTACTCAATTCTCATTCTGATTCATTGTTTTATTGCAATAGGATCATAATAAATGCAGAATTACTCTATCATGGTGATCCAATTCATTCAGGATCACAGCAAGATGGCAATCAATCAGTCTATCAGGCATTGCTTCCACAAGAACAGCTTTACCACTGTTAACTCAGTTATCAGTTGAAAAAGATAGAAGAGCTCCTGCCAACAACAACTGGCTTCCTCTGTTTCAATTAAAGAATGCTCAATCAAGGTTTTGAAACAGAAAATTATGGAAAAACTCAGCAAGTTAGGTATTATCCTTAGACTTTGATGCAGGAAACATTACTTTGCTTATGTTTTCTTCCATTGCTGTGCTATGAAAAGCAAGTTATGCTTCTGCATTTATAAACTCTTCAACATTTTCTCCCTATCTACCAGGGCATTTTCACTTGTCGCCTCATGCAGTTGTTATGATGCCTGTTATCTTTCCCAGTTGCTGCTTTTCCTGTGTTTTTTTTAAATTCTGGTTTTAGTGCTTCTATTATTAACCTTCTTTAAATTCTGCATTTAGCTTTTATGTGAGCATGCCATTAGCTAGCACAGTTTTAGAACCCGAGAAATATAGTGGTTATCAGCTTTGGGTTATCTTTGGTTGAGAGGTGAACTTTGTCAGTCATTTCAATTCTGCTTCAACTAACTTAAATCTTTTAATTTTAGCGTCAGAAGACATATGCAAATTAATAACCTACTGAGCTAGCATGCTTAATCTTTGAATTCATAACTTCCTCTAGCTGTTAGTACCTGCCAAGAGTTGGCAGTCTGAACATACAACCTATTTTCATAGTTTAATTTGTATTCTACTCAAAACCTATAATTTCCAAATTGATTCAACTGACCCAAATTATTTAGCTAAAAGTTTTAAAGTATTTGCGACATCTTTTCTTTGTAGTAATCTAAGTTTCTCTTTTAAGGTCTTGGTTGGACTTACTTAACTTTTCCAACAGCAACCAGCTTGCAACCACTCAAGCTAATTAAACACTTGTCCCTGTCACATGCAATTCTCAGCTGTTGAGGCAACTTTGATTCAATTTTTAGTGGCAGGTGATGTAGTTGTTGCTGAGATAAAACATACTAGGGTTTTATTAAAGTGATATTGTCCTTTATGACAAATTTCAACCGAGTTTATATTCCTTTGCCTCCTTCAGTTCCTTTACTAATGTCTACCTACTGTACTTCCTATTTTAAACATGTCAACAGGTTTACGCTTTGGTTTCTCTGTATTGGGTTTATACATCCTTTGTATATTAATGAGAGGGGACTGTTAATTCTTCTGTTTATGATCTGCAGATGATCATTTCAAAGTAATGTTCACTTATAAGTCTCTTCCATCCCCTATTTCTTGTAATTGACCTTTTGTTTATCCACTTAGGAATTATGCTCATTAGGATGTCCCTGCTGGCGACTGGAACATTTTAATTCTGGATCCTGGTGTCTGCACCATCTTTTTATAGATCAGCTATAATATTGCATAGCTTATTTAAAACAGGGATCCCCAGGTTTTCTATTGTTTTTAACTGTGTAGGCATGTATCATAGACTCTCGGAGGCTACATATAAAATTTAACTGACTTGCATATTTCACAAGCTTTGAATGTTAACAGACCTTGGTGTTATTCTCTAGAATGTATCCACCAATGGGGCAACAACTTTAATGAATTCTTAAGACTTCCAGGCTGTTAACATTCAAGCATGATAAACTCACAAATAAGAAATATAAGCACAAATATGCTCCAGTCCTAGGAACAGGAGTAGGCCATTCAGCCCGTTGAACCTGCTGTGCCACTTAATTGGATCATGGCTGATCATCTACCTCAATCCCATTTTCCCACTACTACTACTTGGCGGGCCAGACTTATGGGCCACATGGGGCCGATGGGGTGCAGTTTGATGCCCCTACCTTAAAGCATGGTCTTTTAATTGTTGCATGATTGTGATCCTCAAACTGCTGATTGGATTGACACCCTGAAATATTAATGAATGTTGCCAGTTGGAGTAACATTCCCAAATTAGTTTTAAATTATTTAGGATTCCATTTTTAGGGATGCATAGATATTCATTTCATTGGTTTGAATGGAATCAAGATCTTATCCTTTCATTTATAAGAATTTAATTAATTCTACCGTTCAATACCCACTTGCTATATGTTACTTTGGAGATGTTTTCTTTCTGTCCACTGCTATCTGCATCTCCTGTGTTTTTTTCCTGACAGTTTTATTTTCCAGACAGGCACTTCTTTGGCTGAGCATTTTCTTTCAGTTGTAATCCTTTGTCACAGTTGTCCCTTGCTCATTGACAGCCAGCTCTATGTTTCATGTTGAAATTCTTTCTCTTGTCTCTGACTAACTAAATGGAAAGGATGTTAATCTTACTTCTTTTATTGATTGTTCATGAAGCCTAGCAGCTTTTGGCAGTTGATTCTGGTGACAACAAACTGTATGTGAAAATGGCTGGTCCTCTGTCTCCTCAAGATGTTTACAATCAACTTTATTACTACTTTTTCATCTTAAATATAATGTCAACAGAAAGATTTATTCTACTCCCAAAATTGAATCAGCAGTCTTATAAAAGATCTGCTGGTGATATGATTGCCTGTTTCAATGAAAGAGTTTTAACTGTCACAAGGTGGCTTCTGTAAAAGTAGCAACATTCCGTTTGCTGAACGAAATGAAGGGCTCTGATTTTAACTTCAGGCAGGTTTTGGGTGGGTGAGAGGAGAGGTGAGCTGGAAAATCACCCACTGTTGTAGAAATCAGGCCTGGGCTATTTTAACTGCTGAACCTCATTAACATGCTGCCAATTCCTTTCCTGCCCAGAACAAGTGTGAGGTGGACCTGGAAGTGGCTGCCAGCCTCCAGAAACTTGGGAGGCCCATGTCCACCTGCTAGCGGTCAGGTAAGGTGGTTCCAGGGGGATCTTAGCGGGACATATGGGGTGGGGTGGGGTGGGGTGGGGTGTGGGGTGAGGTCTGTGGTATGGTAGGCCTAAACTTTCCTTGTGCGGCCCAAAGTATTACTCCTATTCCTCCTGAACCCACAAAAGAAAGTGCAAAACTTACCTGTTTGGGCTTCTTCAACAGCCCAGCGGGTCATAGAAACTTAGAAAATAGGAGCAGGAGTAGACCATTTGGCCCTTCGAGCCTGCTCCGCCATTCATTATGATCATGGCTGATCATCCAACTCAGTAACCTGTTCCCACTTTCGCCCCATACCCTTTGATCCCTTTAGACCCAAGAGCTATATTTAACTCCTTCTTGAAAATATACAATGCTTTGGCCTCAACTGCTTTCTGTGGTAGCGAATTCCACAGGCTCACCACTCTCTCCTCATCTCAGTCCTGAAAGGTTTACCCCATATCCTTAGACTATGACCCCTGGTTCTGGACTCCCCCACCATCGGGAACATGCTTCCTGCATCTACCCTGTCAAGTCCTGTTAGAATTTTATAGGTTTCTATGAGATCCCCCCCTCACTCTTCTGAACTCCAGCGAATGTAATCCTAACCGACTCAATCTTTCCTCATGCGTCAGTCCCGCCATCCCAGGAATCAGTCTGGTAAACCTTCACTGCACTCCCTCTATAGCAAGAACATTCTTCCTCAGATAAGGAGACCAAATCTGAACACAATATTCCAGGTGTGGCCTCACCAAGGCCCTGTATAATTGCAGCAAGACATCCCTGCTCTTGTACACGAATCATCTCGATATGAAGGCCAACATAACATTTGCCTTTTTTACCGCCTGTTGCACCTGCTTGCTTACCTTCAGCGACTGGTGTACGAGAACACCCAGGTCTCGTTGCATATCCCCCTCTCTCAGTTTATAGCCCTTCAGATAATAATCTTCCTTCCTGTTTTTGCTACCAAAGTGGATAACTTCACATTTATCCACATTATACTGCATCTGCCATGCATTTGCCCACTCACTCAACTTGTCCAAATCATCCTGAAAACTCTCTGCATCGTCCTCACAACTCACCCTCCCACCCAGTTTTGTGTCATCTGCAAATTTGGAGATATTACATTTAGTTCCTTCATCTAAATCATTAATATATATTATGAATAGCTGGAGTCCTAGCACCGATCCCTGCGGTACCCCACTAGTCACTGCCTGCCATTCGGAAAAACACCCATTTATCCCTACTATTTGTTTCCTGTCTGCCAACCAATTTTCTATCCATCACAATACACTATCCCCAATCCCATGCACTTTAATTTTACAAGTTAATCTTTTATGTGGGACTTTGTCGAAAGCCTTCTGAAAGTCCAAATAAACTACATCCACTGGCTCCCCCTCATCATCTCTACTAGTTACATCCTCAAAGAATTCTAGTAGATTTGTCAAGCATGATTTCCCTTTTGTAAATCCACGCTGACTCTGTCCGATTCTACCACTGTTCTCCAAGTGCTCTACTATAAAATCTTTGATAATAGACTCTAGAATTTTCCCCACTACTGATGTCAGGCTGACTGGTCTATAATTCCCTGCTTTCTCTCTATCTCCCTTTTTTTTCGCGACGCTCTTCAGCCTGTTGAGAATGCCACAGCAGCTTCCTCGCTCAGGCCTCATTAAAGTTGCAGTCAGGGCCCAATGACATCTTCACACCCAGCTATGCATATATAAAGAAGGATCCATTGCCCAACTTCAGGTTTTTCAGCAGCATTAGACTCAATCACATAATACACAGAAATTGTGAATGCACAACTGGAAACCTACTAGATACAGCAAGCTTCATTTAGTTTATCAAATAGCTAGATATCCAACATACACATTTTTCCTTTACTGACACAGTTGCGCAAAGAGGTAAAAATATAGTAAGTTACTTTGGATTAATCAAAATGCAAAATCGTTTACCTGCTGTGAGATTAAAATACTGAGAGAAAAATTAGCAACAGAGTCTAAAAGCTATTAACTTCACATAAATCATGCATTTCAATGCCATTCTATGGTATAACTCACAAGTTTCATTAATCAACTTTGTACCACTAGTAAATTCAGCTGATAAATATAAGTATTTTCTAAATGCAAGATAGTAACAGAGTTGGGAGGGAGACTTCAGAAACATTCTCAACTGAATCATCTAGGGGTTTAGAATCTGCAACTGCATCATAACAGTTGGCAAAGGATAACTGAATGGGAAAAGTTAACAGAAAAGCAGAACAAATCTTGATCACAGGATATAAGACGTGTGGACAGAAAGCAGTATTTACTACCTTGCATTCTTCCTTAGGTAGATATTTGAAGCACTCTGGAACTTTTCCATGATTGATTAACAAAAGTTATTTTATCAGAAAAAATTGAAAGACTTGCATTTCGAGAGCACCTTTCATGGCTTCAGGATATCCCAAAGCTCTTTACAGCCAATTAAATACTTTTGAAAGACGGCAGTCAATTTGGGCACAGCAAGCTCCCAAAAATACCAATGTGATGATGACTAGATAATCTGTTTTTTTTATTGATGTTGATTAGGGAATAGCTATTGGCCAGAGCACTGGGAAAAACCCTCCTGCTCGTCTTCAGAATAATGTGAGGGGATCTTTTACCTCCACCTTAGAGGGCAGACGGGGCCTCGGGTTTAATGTCTCGTTTGAAAGATGCCTTCTCTGACAATACAGCACTCCCTCAGTACTGCACTGATGTGTCAGTCTATATTTTTTTGCTGTTACGACCGAGGCAGAAGGAGTGCACGACACCAGGGTATTTTTCCCACACTGGGGGCTGAATTTTATTCGGGTGACGCGCTGCGTGGCAGTGCCCTGTCAATTCAGCAGGGTGCCCTCATTTACCAGCCACTGCAGAGCCCCTGTGATATTACACACGGGGGCTCATTAGAATCACGGCGCTGAGCTGCCCTCCCCATATTACTTGGGGAGAGGCGGGACATTCGGCGCAGTGAGAGAGTTTTTGACAGCGATGCAGCAGGTGCTGGGGCCCTATTTTAACCACCCAGCACCTGCTTCATGACAGCTGTCAAAGAAAAACTCACCTGACTGCTGAAGAATGGGGCTCCTGTCAATCTGGCAGCAAAGCAGAAAGTGCCGGGGTCACTCAGCAGGTCAGGCAGCATCTGTGGAGAGAGAAGCAGAGTTAACTTGTCCAAGTTCACAGACCTGAAAGTTAACTCTGCTTCTCTCTCCACAAATGCTGCCTGACCTGCTGAGTGACCCCAGCACTTTCCGCTTTGCTGCCACATACTTACCCTGCTGTGTCCCAGTGTCCTGTGAAGTTAAGATCCTCTTCTCCCACTGAAGTGAAACATTCCTTCTTGTACGCGGCCGCACCTGGGTGAATAATCTTAAATTTGCACATTCCAGGATGTGAAACTTCAAAAGACCATAAAAGGTATTACAGAGGTTTACAGAGAACACATTGACACAAATGGGAATGCACGGGTGTCACAGCAATGTAAATACATCTTTCACTAAATATTCCTCACCAACATGTGTGTCATTTTCTCTGTGTGAATGATGTGTGCCAGCATGTATTTCCAATGTCACATCCCTTTGCACCGTAGGCCCTTTAGGAGAGCCAACGTATGCAATAACATCATTGCCATGCCACCATTATTCATGAGCGTCTCCACAGATGCAGTGACGTGGACGTTGGCTCAGCCAGCTGCTGCCTCTAATGGTTTACACAGGGATGCTACAGATGTGGACTGGTGCACAGCAGGTGAGTGAGGGTGATGTGTGGCTTGCACAGCTCATGTCGGTTCTTATGGAGCAGACAGTCTTTGTCTGATAAGCCACTTCCGTACATCCCTAGCTCACTGATAACCCTGCATGCAGAGCCTGGGCGCAATCTGCCCTCCCATGGGTCTTTCATGTTGTAGGTCCTCAGTGTCCTCATAGTCCAAGGAGGAATCCTGTTGACGTCTCTCCTCATCATGCCAGGCCTGGCCCCTATTGGGTGCGTAGTTGTGCAGAACAGCAAAGAAAGGAGCTGGCCTTTTCAGCCCGTAGTACAGGGCATCACCCTATCCAACCAGACATTGGAGGTGCTCTTTCAGCATGCTGATCTCCTGCTCAATGATGGCTTATGTAGCTCAGTGGCTGGCGTTGTATCTCTCCTCTGCAGCAGTGGTGGAGTCTCTCACTGCTGTCGGGAGCCATGTTTGCAACGGATAGTCCTTATCTCCAAGAAGCCACCCCTTCCTCTGAGCCAGTTCAGTGAACAGCGGTGGCAGCAGGGACTGGTGCACGGCCCAGGTATCATGGAAGCTGCCTGAGAAGCAGTCATACATTCGCTGCAAGCATCTGCGGTAATGAAATACCGGCTTCACCTAGATTGAGAGGGCTCTTCTAATGGTGGCGTCTGCAAGTGGTAACCTGATGGCCACATGAGTGCAGTCTATGAACATTACAACCTATGGTTCTCTGGCAATGGTGCCAGAACCAATGGCCCTCTGGGCCTGGCTGTGAGAGTTTGTCCTGAAGCAAACATACTCACTGACCTTCCGGTACTGGGCATTGGTGACCTCCTTGATGCAGCGGTACACTGCTGACTGTGTGACCCCACAAAGGTTTCTGCTGGGCCCCGAAAATGCTGTAGTGGGGTAAGGCTTGAGAATCGCTGCAACTATGAGGAAGAAAGACATGGGATGTCCACTGGAGCCAATGGGCTGCAGATCATCCTTGAGCAGGGGACAGAGACATGTCACCACCCCCTCTACATGCGCAATCGCCTCTGTCACTGGTGCTTTGACATCCGATGGCATGTCATGTGGGGCCTGTAGATGCACTGCAAACATAATGGCGAGCTTCCCTTGGGGGCTGCTGCTCATGACCGGGGGCCTCTACGTGGATCACACCTGCCTGTTGATATTGCCTCTGGAGCATACCGATCCTCATGAGCAGAGGATCACACAATGTAAGATGAGCCATACCTATTTTCCTGTGATAAATAAAGTTGAACCCTTCATGTACTTGAAGGATCCTAACAGGGCATCGATTGGTGTTGACAGGTACATCAGCTGCTTTCCTGAATCAACCATATGGCGTGCCATGGCATTGCCCATCTTGGCCAACACTCAGTGGCACAGCATAACTGCATCAAGATCCTACCAGCTGAATCGATTGCCCCCACCATCCATATAACTTTAATGCTCCTGCCCTGTAATGCCCCCCTCCCCCCTCCCTCCTCCCTTTAAGAATGCAGAGTGAGACCCTTGTAATGCCTCCCTCCCTAACATCACTGGGGAACTGTAGCTGCTTTGAATGGGTTCAATTAAGTGGTTTTCCAACATGTATTGGATTTCTGCTTTCACCTGGGCCTATTTGTCTGGACTTAAGCGATAAGGATGCTGATTTACAGGAAAGGATTCCCCTACATTCACATCATGTGTGGCCAATGTTGTACATCCTGGCTTGTCCCTACAGACTTCTTTAAATGCTGTGAGTAGTCTTGTTGGGTCTCCTTATTGTTCTGCACCTAAATATGAAAGCTTAGTGTCCAATCTCCCTAACAGTTCAGTATTAGCTAACCGGATAGTATGAGGTTCAAATTGAGAATGGTCTAGGCCTCTTTCTGCCTCATCCTCACTCTCCCTTTCATCCTTCACTGTCCCTACTACCTGACATACCTGCTCTTGCTTATCCACCTCCCGTCAGTGATATTGTTTCAACATTTTGATATGACTTAGCCGATTCTTTATCCGGTGATCTGGGGTGCCAATCAAATAATTTACTTTACCAATTCTTATTATCACTTTATATCGACCACTGAACCATGCTTTCAGCGGTTCCCCCTGTAAAGGCAGTAATAACAACACCTCATTCGCTGGTCGAAATGTTCAGGTCTTGGAATGCTTGTTTGTCCATTTCTTCATGGCTGTTTGGGAAGCTTTCAGGTGTTCCTGAGCCACTTTGCAGGCTCTCATAAACCGATCCCAGAACACGGATACATAATCTAACACAGAAGATTCATCCCTCTGTCCTAAAAACTTTTCCTTAATTAGTTTTAGTGGGCCTCTTATCTCATGTCCATAAACTAATTGCCACGGAACTGTATTTATTTTCTCCTCTGTTAAAAACAATGTACCTTTAAGACAGAGAGAGAGAGGTTTTTAGATTTCTGAGAACAGTATGCCACAGCTGCATTTGTTACCTGGGCAACAGCAGGAGAGTGAAGAGGTCACATGGTATAATGTTTGAATTTAACTGTGTGCTGAAACCAGTTTAGACAGACACCAATGAAGCGTGCTTACTGGAGGAAAGAGCTGTCTATTTCTCTCAGCAAAAATTCTACAAGGAGCTACAGGCCAAGTTAATTGCTTAAGGAGGAAAAAACCCTTTGAAGAGACCATTCATATTTCTGGAGGTAGCAAAATTCCTTTTCTTTACTTCCACTCCAGGAAGTCTTTGCTTTAACATTAAATCTCTCTTGACTGGTTGTGTTTGCTATAATTCACAGTAAAGTTTCGACTGATAGACAGTTGGTTTTAAAATCAGAATGGACCGATTGCTATACTCCTTGTTTAAAGGACTATTCAATGACAGCCGAAGTGTTTTGAATGCCAATTGAGAAAAATCTGTTTCATCAAATCTGCATGGAGACTTCGAGTGGCACTTGATTATTTTTACACTAGGATACCTCACCCATCAGGAACGTAACCCACAAAGACTAACACAACTCAGTTATTTACTTATTCTTAAGAATCAGCTAATTTTTAAAACATTATTTTTTAAAATAAACCGGTTAACCATTGATTTTTGAGTGTATGTGTGTGAATAGGGGAGTTAAGTTAAAATAAGAAGTTCTAAGATCTTTAGACATAGGTTTATCTTAATAGCGTTTAAGATTTAGTTTATAATGAATAGTTAATTTGATGTTGTCTAAAGATACCTGGTTTGGTCTGTTTTATTCTGGGGGTTACTGGAGTGTTTAATTTGGCTGTTTTCCAGTTGGGTGGGAAAACTTTAAGGAAATGCTGCAATCTGTGGAGTGATGTGACTGAATTGACAGTGCATTGGTCCTGCCTCGGTCATAACAATATTAATTGGGCATCTCGTCTGAGATCAGATTAATTGGAGGGCTCATGTTTGGAATCATATTAATTGCTCGTCTCTAGGATAACATCAATTGGGTTCTTGCGTCTGGCATCATATTAATTGCTCTTGCGTCTGGGATCATATTAATTGGGGTGCTCTATTGTCAGGATCCAAAACTAACAACAATCACTAAAAAAAAAGGGACCAGGTTTCTTACGTAATAAGGTGTAGTCTATACCATTGGAATGGCATTAGCAATTGCAGTAGTTTTTCTGGGAAAGGAGAATGTGTCTGTCAGTGACTTGACAACTTTAACTAAGAATAAACTAAAATAATTGGCAGCAAAATTGGGGTTAGAATTGAAATCAGGTGCCAACAAAGCAGTGATAATAGACTTAATAGCACAACATCTAAAATTAGAAGAAGATAGTAAGTTAGAGAGTGATGCAATGGTATTGGCTAGGATTCAGTTAGAAACAGAAAAGCTTAGGCTTCAACAGGAAAAAGAAATACCAATAAGAAAACTTGAATTGAAAAAAGAGGAAAGGGAGAATGAGAGAGCATTTCAGAGTGATAAAGAAGAAAGGGAATTGAGGTTAAGAGAGATGGAACTAAGACAAAGGGGTAGTATTGACTCCAGGGAAACTTCTAGTCAGGAAGAATCTGAATTCAGCCCAGGACCCAGCGACAAGCTGTTTAAATTTATACAAGCTCTTCCTAATTTTGAGGAAAGGGATGTAGAGGCATTTTTCATATCTTTTGAAAAAATAGCCGAGCAGATGAAATGGCTAAAGGAAAGCTGTACACTGCTTATGCAAAGCAGGTTGATAGGCTTAGCTCATAAAGTTTATGCCATGCTTCCTGAAGAGGCTTCTACAGATTATGAGATGGAAACAAAGGCTATTCTCGCTGCGTATGAGTTAGTCCCTGAAGCTTGCCATCAGAAGTTTTGGAACCTACGGAAATTGGCTGGGCAGACGCATGTAGAATTTGAGAGGGTGAAGCAAATTAATTTTGACCATTGGATATGGGCATTAAAGATGGAAATCACATATGAGAACCTTCAAGAATTGATTCTCTTGGAAGAGTTTAAAAATTCAATTCCTTCTGTAGTGAGAACTCATGTAGATAGCCTGAATGTTTTGAAAGTTAGGCAAGCAGCAGAAATTGCTGATGATTTTGAGCTTGTGAATAAGCCAAAGCCTTTCATCCATCATCCCCAAAAATCTGAGAAGGTTAGAAAATGGAAGGCAAGTAGCCAGGGACAAGAAGGAACAGCTGGGAATTCCCCAGAATCACCTCCTCATGCTAGAAAGGAAGGTGCTGGGGGTAGAAGTGAGGTTCGCACACCAAAGTGTTATCCTAGCCACAAAACGGGCCATCTTCATTCAGAATTCTGAGAATTATGAGGTAAACCCATAGGACTTGTTGGGCGATGCAAAGCTAATGCAGAGGAAAAGACTGACTGAGAGTATAACAGACCAGGTTATAGCTTTAAGGGCAGCTGTAAAACCAGACAGAAAAACCAAAGTGAGTGTAGAGGTTAAGAATAAGATACCCGAAAGTAATCACGAATTTTTGTCAAAGAGGAAAGTAACTCCATATCCCTAAAGTGAGGCAGGAAATCATATCATTATATTCAGGGATATAGGAGTAACCTGGATATGGCTACTTGATTTCCAGAGGCCATTCCTTTGAGGCCAATTACTGCTAGCAGAAAAGTTAACCCAATTCTTTACGAGATATGGGTTACCACTTGAAGTTCAATCAGATCAAGGTTCTCATTTCATGTCTAAGGTATTTCAAGAAGTCATGGGCAATTTGGGCATTAGACAGTTGAAATCTTTGACATATCACCCACAGTCATAGGCAGCTTTAGAGAGATAGCATCAAACTTTCAAACAATGATTGGAACACACTGTCACGAATATCTACATGACTGGGATAAAGGACTAAACTTTCTTTTGCCACCAGAGGCTCATCAAATGAGTCTACAGGCTTCAGTCAGTCCTTTTGAACTGGTTTACGGACATGAAGTAAGAGGTCCTCTAAAACTCACAAAAGACAGATTCTTAGAACAAAAGAATGAATCTTTGACCCTGGACTATGTATCTGTGTTCCGGGAAAGGCTCACGAAAGCTTGCAGTGTGGCTCAGGAACATCTTAAAGCATCCCAAGCCAATAGAAAAAATGGGCTGACAAGAATGCAAAAGCGTGCAATTTTCAACCAGGGGTTGAAGTATTGGTGTTGTTACCATTACAGAGGGAACCATACACAATTCAGTGGCCCATATAGTGTGATCAAAAGAGTGGGTAAGGTAGATTACTTGATTGACATCCCTGATTGCTGGAAGAAGAACCCGTTGTGTCACATCAATATGTTAAAGCAATATTATCACAGGCCGGAGGATAAGCCAGTACAGGTATGTCAGGTAATTGGGACTGTTGAGAAGGAAAAGGATAGTGAGGATGAGGCAGAAGGAGGCATAGACACTTCTTAGATTGAACCTTCAACTGTCAGGTTAGCAAATACAGAATGGCTAGGAAAATTGGACAAAATGTTTTTGCACTGAGAGGCAAAACAACAGGAAGACCTAACCAGGTTTTTCAAAACATTTAATGGAGTCTGTAGGGATAAGCCTGGATGTACAACCTTAATGACACATGATGTGGATATAGGGAGAACCGTTCCTTTAAAACAACATCCTTGCCACTTAGGTCCAGACCGATAGGCCTAAGTAAAAGCAGAGATCCAATGCATGCTGGAGGGCAGCTTGGTTGAGCCTAGTCAAAGCAGCTGGAATTCACTGGTGGTCTTGGTGCCTAAACCTAGTGGGTCGGCCCAACTTTGCATGGACTACAGAAAAGTGAATGCGGTAACAAAGGCAGACTCCTACCCAATTCCGCATTTGGAAGATTGTATCGACAGAGTGGGCAGTGCTAGGTTTCTTACCACGATCGAGTTGTTAAAGGGATACTGACAAGTTTCTTTGACTCCTCGAGCCAAAGGAATATCAGCTTTTATAACACCTGACGGTCTTTATCAGTGCTGGGTGATGCCATTTGGGCAAAAAAATGCCCCAGCCACTTTTCAAAGATTAATGAATCAGGCGGTAGCCAGTGTTCCCAATTGTGTAGTGTATCTTGATGATGTACTAATATTTGGTAACACTTGGCAAGAACACTTTTAATTGCATTGTAATGAAACGCATTTTTAGAATGGCGTTTCATTTCGCCAAGGGCGGAGGTGTCACGGAACTGTATTTATTTTCTCCTCTGTTTGCAACAGTGTGCCTTTACGACTCTGTTAAAAACAGTGTACCATTAAGACAGAGAGAGAAGCTTTTAGATTTCTGAGAACAGTGTGCTACAGCTTCATTTGTTACCCAGGGGTGACAGCAGGAGAGTGAGGAGGTCACATGGTATAATGTTTCAATTTAACTGTGTAAAACCCAGCTAAAACCAGTTTAGACAGACACCAGCGATGTGTGCTTACTGGAGGAAAGAGCTGTCTATTTCTCTCAGCAAAATTTTTACAAGGAGCTACAGGCTGTGTTAATTGCCTAAGGAGGAAAAAACCCTTTGAAGAGACTATTCGTATTGCTGGAGGTAGCAAATCTCCTTTTCTTTACTTCCAAGCCAGGAAGTCTTTGCTTCAAGATTTAATCTCTCTTGACTGATTGTGTTTGCTGTAATTCGCAATAAAGTTTCAACTGAGAGACTGTCGGTTTTAAAATCTGAGTGGACCAATTGCTATACTCCTTGTTCAAAGAACTGTTTGATGCCTGCTGCAGCCGAAGTGTTTTGAATGCCTATCAAGAAAAGTCTGTTTCATCAAATCTGCGTGGAGACTTGGAGTGGCATTTGATTATTTTTACGCTAGGATACCTGACTTATCAGGAATGTAACGCAAAGGCTAACAGCCCAGTTATTTACTTATTCTTAAGAAACAGCTAATTTTTAAAACATTATTTTTTAATAATTTAAATAATATTATTTTTTCAATTGAATATCCTTATTATTTCCCAACGATACTTGGGTGGTACTACTATCAGATGAACAACCATCTATTCTTCGTTCGCAGGTCTCTGAGGAGGTCTCCACTTCCTCAGCAGAATCCCATTTTTAATATAGTCGCTTTCTGGAACACCCTTTGCTTCAGCTTCAGTTAGAGCTGATTGTGCCATTTTATTTAACTCTGGATCAGCTTGCTGAGCCTTGATCAGAGAAGACTTACTGAACATTTCCTTTGGATTATCCAAATCCCCAACGAAAATTTCAGGTATTCAGTTATCTGTCTGTGATGCCACTTTTACCTCTGAGAATGGAACTTGTTTAGCCATTGCTTGGGTTACTGCGCATGAAAGAAAAATTCCTAGAATCTTTTCCTGCAACTGTTCTGTCTCTTAAACTTCACTTGGTTTTTCCTTGACTACTGGTGAAGCTACTACCATCCCTCCAGCCAAATCATTCCCTAGGACTAGGTCAACTGTGTCTACAGGCAAACTATGGACAACTCCTACAGTCACCATTCCAGACAAGAGGTCACTCCCTAGGTGCACCCAATACAAAGGTATGGGTATATAATCCCTGCCTATACCATTCACTAAAACCTTGGCATTCAATGCGCTCTCTGTTGGAAAAGTTATGCCTTCCCCCAGCAAAAGAGATTGGGTGGCTCCTGTATCCCTAAGTATAACTATAGGTTTACCTGCCTCACTTGAGTGATAAGGAGTTACTTTTCCTTTTTACAAGAATTCCCAATAACTCTCAGATATCTTATTCACATCCCCCGTACTCACAGCGGTTTTTGTATTTGGTTGTACAGTTGCAGTCAGAGCAACAGCCTGATGTGTCGTACTCTCGGTAAGGGCCCCTTTCTCTGCATTGGCTTTGTGTACCTCAATAAGTCTCATGGGTTTACCCCACAACTTCCAGCATTCTGCATGAAGGTGTCCCAGTTTGTAACAATGACAACACTTAGGCTTTCAGACCGCGCTTCCATCCTCAGCACCTTTCTTTCTGGCCAGAGGAGGAGAATCCGGGGTGTTCCCAGCTGTCCTTTCTTGTTCCCAGCTACTTGCCTTCCTTTCATCCTCCCACCTTCTATAGTTCTTGTGTGTGTGGGGGTGTTGGACCAAGGGTTTGGGCTTGTAAACAAGCTCATAATCATCAGCAATTTCCGCTGTCTGTCTGGCTGTTGAAATTTTCTGGTTCTCTACATGGGTTCTTACTAACGGAGGGAGTGAATTTTTAAATTCTTCCAGGAGAATTAGTTCCCTAAGGTTCTCATATGTGGCCTATATCTTTATTGCCTGCATCCAATGATCAAAATTAATTTGCTTTACCCTCTCAAATTCTATTTAAGTCTGCCCAGGCTGTCTTCGGAGGTTACAAAATTTCTGCCTGCACACTTCAGGGACCAACTCATAAGCAGCGAGAATAGCCTTTTCTGCCATCTCATAATCTGCAGAAGCCTCTTCAGAAAGCATGGCGTAGACTTCATGAGATCTGCCCATCAACCTGCTTTGCATAAGCAGTGTCCAGCTTTCCTTCGGCCACTTCATTTGTTTGGTTATCTTTTCAAAAGAAATGAGAAATGCCTCTACATACCTTTCCTCAAATTTTGGGAGGGCTTGTACACATTTAAACAGCTCTCCACTGGGTCCTGGGCTGAAGTCAGAACTTGCCCACCAAAATTTTCACTGGAGTAAAGACCATGCCCTTCATATTAGTTTCATCATTTTAAATTCGAATTCCCTTCATTCTCTTTCACTTTCTGTTTGAAATTCAAGCTTAAGTTTTTCCAATTCTATTGCCTTTTCTTTTTCTTTGTCAAGTTCAAGCTGCCTCAACTGCAACTGAATTTTAGCTAATTCAGTCTTACTACCATGTGGATTGCCTTCTTCTTCTTCTAATTGCTTTTGCTGTGCTATTACTGCAATTCTGTCTACTTTCCTAGCACCTGGTTTTAACACCAACAATTCTGCAAAATCCTTTAGCCTAGCCTTGGTTAAGTTTCTCAAATCATTCAGGGATACCCCAGAAAGGTCATAGCAACTGACAAAGACATTCTGGTAGTGTAAACTTTACTCTAAAGCACAAGAAACCTGTTTTTTTCTTTAATAAAAGCAAAATACTGCGGATGCTGGAAATCTGAAATAAAAACAAGAAATGCTGCAACCATTCAGCAGGTCTGGCAGCATCTGTGGAAAGAGAAGCAGAGTTAACGTTTCGGGTCAGTGACCCTTCTTTCTTTTCCTCTTTTCAATTAATATCACCGCATTTACAATTGCACATCGTTGGCTTTGGATATCCTGGTCAATGAGCCCCCAATTAGATATTACGACCAAGGCAGGAGGAGTGCACTGTCTTTTCGAGTTCCACTTCTCCACAGGCCACAACATCTATTTAAATGTTTACCCAGTTACCTATACAGCCAAGCATATAATCTATTTGTTTTTATCACAGAACAAAATACACCAACCAGGTTTCTTTAATAAACAACAAAATTATCAGTTTATTATAAAGCAAGACTTAACCAGTAAGAAGTAAAGCTTTAACACACCAATTCAAATATGAAAGTTCCCTTTTTTTAAAAAGTCCCCAACACCACTCACACACACACTGGAAAAAATACAGAAATTCACTCTGCAGAGACCTGTTACAAAAAAGTACTTTGGCCAAATATGTACTAATTCTTGACAAAAAAAGAAAATATGGAAGGAAGTCAGTTGTCCCTTTTTTTTGATCTGGCATCCGGGTTAAAGGCCTGCTCGGGTATCCAATTTAAGCCCGAGCCGACCACATCTAACCTGAATCCGACCCAGGCCCGAGTCCTTTGGTTTTTTTTCCCACGCCCGATCCGACCTGACTCGACTCGACTACCGGAAATTAATGACGTTTACTCTTACTCTTACTTCCCTTTCCCTCCCTGACCAAAAGGCACTGTGTCCGACCCAGCCCGAGCCCGAATGCCGGACCCGGAAGAGCGACCTGACCCGAACCCGACACATGTCATTGGGTCCTGTCCGGTGCGGATCGGGTAGCCATGCTCTACTCTGGGTATATGGTGATGGGTCATTGGGTTCGTTTCAGAAGCAGTTCATTCTGGAGATGTCAAGAATTATTCTTAGGCTTTCTAGGAGAAATGTGGCATCAAGATTTTTCCGCCAGCATACACTTGAATCGCAGGATTTTTTTTTTCGCTCCTCAGGAGCTATAAGGCACCAGGGATTTTTTTTCCCACAATTAATCTTGGCAGGATTTCTTCAGGAAGGTAGAGAAGGAGGTGAATTGGGTGAATTCTTTCTCCTTGGCAGGCAAACACCAACTGTCTTCAAGCAGTTCACACGACAACCAAAACTGAAAACAACTCAAACCCCAAACAGTGAGTCGCCCTCCTAACCTCCATAAACCTTGACGTGGCTTCCTTGTAACCATTATTTTTCCAGGTCACCAAGGGTTCTGCTGTTTTGAGCCCAAACCGCAGGTGACCTCCAGCACAGGTGGCTTTCAAACAACATCTTTACCTGTCGGCGAACTTGGTGAAAAAAGCACATCCATGGAATCTCTTCGGTTTTAACATAAGTCCTTAAAAAATAAATTAAAAATAATGGAAACACTTTCGTAACAGTGCTCAAGTCCCCAGAGTGGGACTTGATCTACAACCGTCTGACTGAGAGGCGAGGGTTCTACTAACTGAGGCACAGCTGGCAGATTAGGATTTTAGTTTGGATTTTCTCAATTCTCATTCATTGTTCTGCCTTCACTATTTTGTCATTATTTTAGGATCTTCACATACTTGACAAAGTTCTCCTGAATGAGTTTGACTGTTAGACAACTCATGATCTTCTAATTGCAAATTAAGTGCTTGAATGCTGAGTTCCTCGGCCATCCATTATCTAAATCATTTAGGAGGTGATATTTGTCAGATTTCTCCTTGTGTTCTTTGGGTATACTTCATTCAACTTGAACAAACCACTCCAAGGAAAGGAAAACAGCTGACAGGCAAATTTTGTGACAACTGCATTCCTACTGAATTAATGACCCAGAAATCGAACAATATACTTCCATTTAATAATACACCATGACAAAACTTCCACCAACTGCTGTTACTTTACAGATGAGACATATCCCTCAATGGTATAGCTATATAATTGATTTTTTTCTGTTTGATGTATTGCAATGATATTACTGCTTGTGTTTTTAAAAAAATTTATTTTATTTATTTATTTAGAGATACAGCACTGAAACAGGCCCTTCGGCCCACCGAGTCTGTGCCGACCAACAACCACCTATTTATACTAATCCTACATTAATCCCATATTCCTTACCACATTTCCACCATTCTCCTACCACCTACCTACACTAGGGACAATTTACAATGGCCAATTTACCTATCAACTTTCATCAATGTAGTTGAAAAATAGTTTTCATAGGAACAATCACATATTTTCATATTCTATTGAAATAAATCTTCAAACGTGCTTCAGGAAAACATCCATTTTGAGAACATACAGTTAAAGATCTAAAGCTGAAACAAACTTTCAGAGATTCCGTGATATTCTGGCTTGCAGGTGTTGGAACTCTTTAGACAATTGTGTGTTAGTAAATTCCTTTACTTACTTCCCAGGTAGGAATACCACAATTGTCAAAATGCAGCAGCTTAACATAGCATTAGTGATCAGACAGTATTTCAAATTATTCGGATCTTAAGTTGAAATGAGGCACTTTGCATGGTGATATTTCATGACATGAGCCAATAAAAGGAACAAAATGGCAGTAAAGGCACTGTTGAAGTCACCCAGCTTTACAGAACCTGCAGGTAGAGTTAATCGAGCAATTTGCTACCATCTTGGCAACTAAACTATTTATAAGCTTCACAAAAAGAAACAGATTATCTGCTCATTATCTCATTGCGGTTTGTGAGACCTTGCTGTGCGCAAATTGGCTGCCACATTTCCTTACATTACCACAGTGACTACATTTGCTTTAATGCACTTTGGGACATCCTGAGGTTGTTAAAGGTGCTATATAAATGCAAGTCCTTCTTTGTTTTAAAAATCACGATCATGCTCTAGTCTTTAGATTACTCCTTAAAGATGCCACAGGATTCTCGGCATGCAGAGACGAGGAGCTGAATGTTACTGGCCCCTTGACACTATCAGCTGACTGGAAAAGCCACAGCAGCTTCTCTGCTCAGTTAAAATTGCAATGAGGGCCCAACTGCACCTGATTTGCATGTTTTTAAAGAAAGTTCCCACTGGCTGTGGCTGCGTGGCCTCAGCCCCCCTGTCCAAAAGTCTGCATGATAAAAATTGTTGTCTGCGGGATCCAGGTGACTGAATGATGGATAAGTAGCCTGGATAATTTTAACTGCCTACACACTGAGTTTCTGCCAGCTGGGTGGGATTTAATCGTCCCAAAGTATTGATGAATTTATCTAAACAACCTTGAAATTTATAATCTGGCTGCCATATTATATAGGGAAGCTTGGTCTAAGTATTGTCTAGAGAATAGCTGCTTTTTTATGTTCAGTATAATGTATTGATGAAATGACCTAAACAACTTATAAAACTTATAACCCATCTGAGATGTCAAACAGGGAACCTTACTCTAGATTGTGGAGAACAGCAGTGCACTTAGCCTATTTGGTAGATTTCTTCAGGACATCAGTTAGTTCATAGTGAACAATTATTGTGAAAAATAGATAACAATTGTAACCTTATTCTGCTCATGTGATTGATGATCCTTGTTCTCCAAGTATCTAGAGAAAGCATTCTGTATTGCACTTGCTGCTGTAGCTATGGCTTTGCAAAGATTCAATTATAATGTCTTATTAATGAGAGGGAGCTGAGAGATAATTCCTTGCAGACATATGCTGGCTGCGTAATGGTAATCAAAAGAAATAAGTAGTTGCTATGTTGGTAGCATGCTTCACCGATTTATTAATGGGTTGATATTGTCCAACAAGCAAGAAACACAGTGAAGTGTGCACTCTGCACCTGCTTTCATACCATTTTAAAAAGTACATACATGCATTTGCAATGTTGTATATTCACATTTCTAGCTAAATTATAGAATGCCATAACAGGAAAAATTATTAGAATGATTCATGATATGGCAAAATACTATCAGTATATAAAGCAGAGCAGCTTGATCACTTAGTCATTTTGTTGGCTGACCAAATGCTGATCCATACATTTTCAGCATATGCTCCACCAGCATTACTGAATTATGGAAGCTCCTGGTTTGGGGAATTGTGTATGACCTCTAATGGCCTGCCAGCATTCGTAAAATATACTGATAGAAAGGGAATATATTTTGTGACTGAAAAAATTCAAATGCTGTTACTAAGCATGAGAAATAATTGCTGATTGATTGCAATGACTGATGTTTTAAAGCTGCTTCATCTCTTTTTCCGTGATGTACTTTCCAATTGCAAGTCAATTTCTTAGACTCAGAATCAGTAAACCGATGATCTCTGAGCCAGCAGGGAGTTAATGAGTAGATTACTGAAATAATATTTACAAGAGAAATAATAGGGAAGAAATTACTGCAGAAAATCAAATGGATAATCGGACCCTTCAACACAGAATCATAAAATCATAGAATGCTTACAACACAGAAGGAGGCCTTTCGGCCTGTTATGTCTGTGCCAGCACTCTGAAGGAGCAAGTCACCTAGTGCCACTCCCCTGCCTTCTCCCCATTGCCCTTCATATTATTCCTTATCAGATAATAATCCAATTTTCCCTTGAATGCCTCGATTGAATCTGCCGCCATGGCACTCTCAGGGAGTGCATTCCAGATTCTAACCACTCGCTGTATGAAAAGGTTTTCCCTCATGTTGTCATTGCTTCTTTTGCCAATTATCTTAAATCTGTGCCTTCTGGTTCTTGGTCCTTCCACCAAGGGGAACTATTTCTCTCTATCTACTCTGTCCAGACCCCTCATGATTTTAAATACCTCTATCAGCCTTCTCTTCTCTACGTCTCCTGCATCCGATCCCTGAACTCGCAACTTTTTCTGGTTTCTCTCCTATCTCCCCTCATGCCCTCTCTGAACTCATATTGTCAATAAGACCCACCTCCTGCTTCCTGGATTCTCTTCCTGCTAAACTACTGACCACCCAATTTCCCCTCCTGGTCCCCATGTTAACCAATACTGTTAATGGTTCTGTCTCTTCAGGTGTTGTCACTCTTTCCTTTAAATCTGATGTCATCACCCCACCTGCTCAAAAACAATCCTTGACCCCACTGTCCTTGCAAACTACCATTCCATTGCCAACCTCCCTTCCCTCTCCAAAGTCCTTCAATGTATTGCCACCTCCCTAAGCAATTCCCATCTTTCCCAGAACTCCATGTTTCAATCCTTCCAATCAGGTTTCTGCCCCTCCCACAGTTACCGAAATAGCTCTTATCAAAGTCTCAAATGACATCCTCTGTGACTGTGACAAAGGTAAACTTTCCCTACTCGTCCTTCTCAACTTGTTTGCAGCCTTTGACCATGCTATCCTCCTCCAACACCTCTCCACTGTCATCCAGCTGGGTGGGACTGCTCTCATCTGGTCCCATTCTTACCTATCTAATTCTAGACAGAGAATCACTTGCAATGGCCTCTCTTACTGCTCCTGCAAGGTTACCTCTGCTGTCCCACAAGAATCTATCCTTGGTCCCTTCCTATTTCTCATCTGCTGTATGATCGTTTTAAGCGTGATGTCCCTTTAAGAACTCAGTATGCGAATGAGCTAAGTACCAGGATGTAATCATGTGACTAGAAGCCATACTCACTCTGCACTGAGATAACCGAAACAAAAGTTCTGCGTATAGTTTGTTCTATATTGTATATACTAGTTTAACTGTTAATAAACCCTCTAGAGATCTTCAAGGAATTGGAATCAGCGTTACTCATTGAGTTGTTTAAGATAACACAAAGAAACTCATGATATGATGGCAGCAGTGGTGAAAAGACAAGATATAAGCTTGAGTCTTCAAGGGTAAAACAACTTTGAAAGTGACCCTTCCTGCAGCCAAAAGAGAGAAAGTTTATAAGAAATACTGTCCCAAACAGAAGAAAGAAGAAAAAACTTACCTCCAGATGTGGGAGACAAAGCACTGAATGACAGGCTACAAAACAATTCCTGTGAGCGGGTGAGTCATTGTGCTGACGGTCAAGGAATACCGGTTTTAAAAAAAAAAGCTTTGAAGTGCTTAACAAAGTTGATTTTTTTAAAGCCTCCATGGGAGAGATGGAAAAACAGGGAAAACCCATTTGCTCTCTCAGGCTGATTGAGGTCGGTGCCATTACAGGAGGTGTCCAAAAACAACGCAAGAAACCCGAACACAGCAGAGTATCCATTCATGAAGCCAATGCTGAAAAAATCATTAAACCAGTCAAGGGTGAAGAAGATAAACAAATACTAGCAAAGAAAAAGCAAAGGGGAAAACCATTGAACTGCCTATCGAACAGCTGTCTAAACATACAAGTCAAGTGTTGAAAGAGAAAAAATAGAGAATACTGTCAAGCACCTGTTACACTCTGTCAAAGCAGCTAGCCTGAAAAAAAAAGAATTTCTTAAAGGGGGAGCAAAACAGAGTTACTAGAAAAAGTTTTAATACAAGTTTTAAGCCATAAATAGGAAAGTCATAATAAGTATTGTGCTAAAGGTACACACAGAGCTGAACAAAGTTAAATATAGAGGATAAAGCCAAAGAACAGCTGAAGGATGTATATCAAGTTTCCCAGCATGAACGGGAAGACCATTGATATCCTATTCAAGTTCAAACATTTTAAACAAAGAATGCAGTTATGCTTCACAGACCAAGCAGTTGTACAGCAGAGAAGCAGGCTGTGAAAATACTGATAGCAGTTGGAAATGAGGGGTTATACAGAATCAATACCTCTGGCTTATCTGAAGAGGACCAGAAAGATCCGCAAAGATATGGAAAGTGCTAGAAGATCAGCTTCGGGTAAGAGTGAATTTTAAAATTTATCACCTGGAATTGATGTCCTACAGGCAACAGCCACAGGAATCAATAGATCAATTCATCAGTAGATGCCGTAGTAAGGGCAACGAATGCGATTTTTTAGAAACTGAGCTTTCGGAGCGAATAATGGAGCTGGTGATTGTCTCAATACCTATTGAAGCATTTCAAAACTTCTTGGGGAAAAGAAAGATCACAGGATTGATGTACTGCTGGAAGATGTCAGGAAATACGAAGCCATTGTAGCTGGACAATTGCATCTGCAATCACACGGTGCAGCTGCCAGTATCGGCATGGTAACCAGGTCACAAAAAGCAAGCAAGCTGTGTGGTAAGTGTGGTTTGTCCCACTCACCGTGAAGTTGTCCTGCATTTCAAGATCTGTGCAAGGCATGCGGTGCAAAAGGACATAGGGCCCGCCTATACGAGAAATCTGGCTCCAAAGACACAGCCAGAAATCACAATCGGACACAAACAAGCAGAAGACAGGCACAGCAACATGGCAACAGCAGCAAGCAAAGCGCCAGAGACCTGTGTAACTGCAAGCTGATACACGAAGTCCACAGCAAAATAGACCTGAGACAAGACTCAGAGTGGAGTGATTCTCAGCCAAAGGACGAGCAGGCATTTCACAACCTGACACATTGTGTTGATAAAGTCAAACAACTGGAAGCTTTTGCTACTATTAATATCATGTGCCCAAAGAAAGTTGGCAAATACACACTCAGGACTAAGATTGACATGTGAGCTAGTGCAAATATCCTACCAGTCCAAATCCTGAAGGATATGTACCGGGGTCATTGAAAATTAATGATAAAACCAGCAACTGCAAAGTTAACTGCAGACAATGGGTTACCCATCTCTTGAAGTGGCACACTACAATGCAATGCAGCTATGGCAAGTTGGCATGGAAACCACAAATATTTTACCTGGTATACACGAGCAGACCAGCAGTAGCAGGACTTCTAGCATGTAAGGACCTCATCATCATGACTATCCACAAGATCACCAAGGTACCCATTACAGCAGAAGGAATCAAGGGTACCCACATTGAGTCAGTCCAGGACTTTTAACAAACGTACCCGGACAGGTTTGACGCCATAGGAGATTTCAAAGGCAATGCCGTACTGCACCACAGAGAAGATGCAATTCCATCAATTAACCTCGCAGAAAGTGCAGCGTGCACATACAAGAAAAGCTTAAGTGCGAGTTGGATGACATGGAATGCAATGGCATCATCCGTTGCATGTGTCATTATACAGGCTGGTACAACTCAGTTACCTGCGTGCTAAAGAAGGATGGGGCAATCACAGTATGTCTTGATCCAAGGTATCTAAACCTCTCCCTAAAAAGATGCCCCCACAAGATTGCGACATTAGAGGAATTGAATCCCAATTTCACAGGAGCCAAATTCTTCTCCAAGTTGGATGCTAAACATGGATATTGGTCAGTACGCCTAGCTAAGGAATCTCAGGAAGTCACCACCTTCAGAACACCATTTGGAAGATATTGTTTCCAGAGACTACCCTTTGGTTTATCTATCAGTCAAGATCTGTTTCAGCAGCATATGGACAGAATTATAGAAAACATGCCTGGATGTATTTGCATTGTAGATGATATTGCGGTAATGGGCAAAACCAAAGAAGAGCATGATAGAAATCTTCATTCACTGGTGGCTGTAGCTCGTATGAAGGGCAAGAAGTGCCAGGTGAATGTAAGTCAGATCAATTTCTTTGGCTCCGTCTATTCAGGTTGCGGAATCCGTCCTGACCCAGGCAAAGTTGAAGATGTAAGGCATATGCCCCTACTCCACAAGACAGGGAAAATCTACAGAGATGTCTTGGATTTTTCAACTTATTGGCACCATACATTCCAAATTTTTCTGATAAAGCATCATCACTGAGAGAGCTCTTAAAGAAAGACGCACCATATGTATGGCAGGAGGACCATTGGCATATGTTTGATTCTCTAAAATAAGCAGTGTTAGCAGAAACCTATATCCTGCAGTACTACGACCCAAGGAAGAAGACAACCCTAGAAGTCGACACCTCACAGAAAGGGTAGGAGTGCGCATCCTGCAGGATGGCAAACCAATAACGTTCGGATCCAAAAGTTTATCTTCAGCACAATCTAATAACTCAAATATACAGCGTGAAACACTTGCTCTGGTGTTTGGGATCTCAAGGTTCCACACCTACCTGTTTGGTAAGCAGTTCACTGTGGCAACT
Source organism: Heterodontus francisci (assembly GCF_036365525.1). NCBI lineage: Eukaryota > Metazoa > Chordata > Chondrichthyes > Heterodontiformes > Heterodontidae > Heterodontus > Heterodontus francisci. Next base: position 79,298,375 of record NC_090386.1, read on the forward strand.
GACCACAAACCACTGGAGATGATCTGGCGCAAACCATTGACAAGCACACCAACTCAACTACAGCGACTTTTAGTGAAAGTACAGGGGTATGACTTCGACATCTGCTACAAACCAGGTACCAAAATGGTCATCTCAGATACGCTGAGCAGATTGCCAAACCTGCACAAGAATGAAGAAGTTCCACTGGATCTACAAGTAGACAGAATGGACATCGAGGTGGAAGATGTGCTCAAAATCGATTTACTGCATTTTGATCAGCACAAATGTGACCAACTGCAATCAGAAACAGCCAATGACCCACAACTGAAGACACTGTGGAGAGTCATCATAGAAGGATGGCCTGATATGATAAACTAGGTGCCAGACACCTTTGGGTGTTTTTGGCCTTATAGAGATGAACTCAGTATCTCAAGAGGTGTAACCTTCAAAGGAAAATAAGTGGCTGTGCCCAAAGTTCTCCAACAGGACATCTCAACTTCAACAAGGCCATAGGGGTATAGAGCGAACAAGATGACTGGCATGAGACACTGTTTATTGGCCAGGGATCAACGCTGACATCGAAAGGTTAATGAGATTGTGCAAGGCATGCCAACGCCACCAGTCACAACAACGTAAACAACCTATACACCTTCACGAGATTCCGTCAGTCCCTTGATCCAAAATCACCACGGATCTATTTACCGTGAAGGGACATGACCTTATCTCAGCCACCGATTATTTCTCCAAATTTCCAATTGTCAGACATGTAAAAGACACTTCAAGCGTGGTTGTCGGAGACACATTGAGTGCCATATTCAGTCTGTTCGGTGCACATGAAGAAATTATTTCTGACAAAGGGCCACAGCATACGGGCAGACCTTTCAGGAATATGTGTGCCAAATTGGGGAGTAAACATTATGACGTCATCACCACACTACCCTGGATCTAACAATCTTGCCGAGCAAATGGTTCACACAGTTAAATTCCGAATCCTGAAGTGTAGCACAATGAAACAAGATTTTCATGTTGCCATGTTACACCTCAGAGCTACATCTATGGATATGAGCTTACCGTCACCAGCAGAGATCATGTTTGACAGACAAGTGAGAACAATTCTGCCAAGCCATCATCTGTCCAAATTCTCCGAGATGCAGGAGAGACAGCTCGAAAAACAAGGGAGAATGAAGACGGTGCATGAACGACATGCAGGGGTGGAACTACCTCAGCTACATGTAGGACAAAAGGTCAGGGTCATACACCCCACAATGAGAACATGGTTACCCGCAGCGGTATCCAAAGTATGCAGTGAGCCTAGGTCGTACGAGGTTACAACATCTAACGGAGCAGTGTTAAGGAGGAACCAAAGCCAATTACGAACAGTGTGCTATACTCCAACTGTGCACAGCGAACTCAAAAGAACACAGTCCGATGGTGAGGGTGTGACAGAACAACAGGACAACAACCAAAACATTGACAACATGTATTCAAGCCAAGAATAGACAAGGGGAAATCCACATCCCTAGGAGGTTATACTATAGCAAGGTCTGGAAGTTGTCAAACCCCTGAAATGATATTTGGACTCTTAAGCTTCTGCACTTGTAAATTTCACAATCCCTATTGTCATGGGAGTGTTTTCTTTGTTTAAAAAACTAAGGGGGTCTGTGTGCCTTTAAGACTGAGAATAGTTTTTATATTCTCTGGGAACAGTATGTGCGAGCAACAAGCCTGTTGCTAATCAACAGCAAGAGAGAGAGGTAACATGCCATATTGTATCAGTTTGACTATGTGTAAAGACTGGCTAGAACTGGTTTGATCTGGCAGACCAGCGAAGCATACTCTCCTTGAAGGAAGGATTTGTCTCGCTGCAGAAAATCAACATTGGCCTAAAGGCTGTATCTTGCCTAAATAAGAAAACAGCCCTGGAAAGAAATCTTTGCATTGTTGGAGGTAGCAAATTCCTTTTTACTCCCCTCTCTAAGAAGTCCCTGCCTCAGGGGTAACTTTCTGGGAGTTCTGGAAACTCAGTAAAGTTCTACTGATAGACTGCAAATTCAAAATCTATATAGACCTGTTGTTATACTCCTTGTTGAAAGATCTGTGTGATGCTGAAGTGTCTTGAACGCCTATCCATTATAGACTGTTCATCAACTCACCTGGAGACTTCAAGTGGCATCTGACTATTTGACTCTGGAACACCTCATTGATCCAGGAAAGTAACCAACCAGGACTTACAACCCAGTTGTTTTATTATTCCTAAGACACAGCTCTAATTTTTAAAACATCATTTTAGAACCGGTTAACCGTTGGTTTTTGAATGTATTGGTGGGTGCATGAAGGTCAGGATTAATAAGGAGTTATCAAGTCTTTTCAGGCATAGATTTATCTCAGTATAGTTTAAGATTTAGTTTATTAATGAATAGTTAATTTATTGTTGTTTAAAGATACCTGGTTTGGTGTGTTTTATTCTGTTGGTTAATAAAGTGATTAATTTGGCTAATTATCCGGTAGGTGGGAAACTTTAATAATATGCTGTGACCTGTGGAGTAGTGGGACTGAATTGACAGTGCATTACTCCTGCCTCGGTCGTAACACTATCCTTAAACTTGTAAGCTTTATAATCTCCAGCCCTGTATAACTAATTTTGATATTATCCAATTTTATGTGTTTTTACGTGTAGCATACGAAACGTATTTTTGGAAAGAAGGGGATGTTGTATGATCGCTTTAAGAGTGATGTTCCTTTAAGAACTCAGTATGCTAATGAGTCCCCCTGCAGCAGAACACATCTTCGACCTTCACAAGGGTGATGCTGTTGTTGTATGACGTACTGACCTCTACCTTGCAGAAGCTCAACGCCAACTCACAGACACCTCTTCCTACCTCCCTCTGGACCATGACCCCACCACCGAACATCAAGCCACCGTCCAAAGGACTGTCACTGACCTCATCTCCTCTGGAGATCTTCCCTCTACAGCTTCCAACCTCATAGTCCCACAACCCCGGACAGCCCGCTTCTACCTCCTTCCCAAAATCCACAAACGGGACTGTCCCGGCAGACCCATTGTGTCAGCCTACTCCTGCCCCACTGAACCTATTTCTTCCTATCTAGACTATCTTTTCTCCGCTGGTCCAGTCTCTTCCCACCTACATCCGTGACTCTTCTGACGCCCTACGTCATTTTGACAATTTCCGGTTTCCTGGTCCCAACCGCCTCCTCTTCACTATGGATGTCCAATCGCTCCACACCTCCATCCCCCACCAGGATGGTTTGAGGGCTCTCCGCTTCTTCCTGGAACAGAGGCACAACCAGTCTCCATCCACCACCACCCTCCTCCGCCTGGCTGAACTTGTTCTCACATTGAACAACTTCTCCTTCAACTCCACGCACTTCCTTCAAATAAAAGGTGTCGCTATGGGTACCCGTATGGGTCCTAGTTATGCCTGTCTTTTTGTGGGATATGTCGAGCATTCTTTGTTCCAGTCCTACTCAGGCCCCCTCCCCCAACTCTTTTTCCGGTACATTGATAACTGTATCGGTGCCGTTTCCTGCTCCCGCCCCGAACTAGAAAACTTTATCAATTTTGCTTCCAATTTCCACCCTTCTCTCACCTTTACATGGTCCATCTCTGACACTTCCCTTCCCTTCCTCGACTTCTCTGTCTCCATCTCTGGGGATAGGTTGTCTACCAATATCCAATATAAATCCACCGACTCCCACACCTACCTCGACTACACTTCTTCACACCCTACCTCCTGTAAGGACTCCATTCCATTCTCCCAGTTTCTCCGTCTCCGACGCATCTGCTCTGATGATGCTACCTTCCATGACGGTGCTTCTGATATGACCTCCTTTTTCCTCAACCGAGGATTTCCCCCCACTGTGGTTGACAGGGCCCTCAACCGTGTCCGACCCATTCCCCGCACCTCTACCCTCACCCCTTCCCCTCCCTCCCAGAACCGTGACAGGGTTCCCCTTGACCTCACTTTTCATCCCACCAGCCTCCATATCCAAAGGATCATCCTCCGCCATTTTCGCCACCTCCAGCGTGATGCCACTACCAGTCGCATCTTCCCCTCCCTTCCCCTGTCAGCATTCCGAAGGGATCGTTCCCTCCGCGACACCCTGGTCCACTCCTCCATTACCCCCACCACGTCGTCCCCGTCCCATGGCACCTTCCCCTGCAATCGCAGGAGGTATAATACCTGCCCATTTACCTCCTCTCTCCTCACTATCCCAGGCCCCAAACACTCCTTTCAGGTGAAGCAGCGATTTACTTGTACTTCTTTCAATGTAGTATACTGTATTCGCTGCTCACAGTGTGGTCTCCTCTACATTGGGGAGACCAAGTGCAGACTGGGTGACCGCTTTGCGGAACATCTCCGCTCAGTCCGCAAGCAGGACCCTGAGCTTCCGGTTGCTTGCCATTTCAACACTCCCCCCTGCTCTCATGCTCACATCTCTGTCCTGGGATTGCTGCAGTGTTCCAGTGAACATCAACGCAAGCTCGAGGAACAGCATCTCATCTACCGATTAGGCACACTACAGCCTGCCGGACTGAACATTGAGTTCAATAATTTCAGAGCATGACAGCCCGCCATTTTACTTTCATTTTTATTTATTTTTTCTTCCTTTTTTCTACATTCTTTTTTACATTTTTTACAATCTTTTTTTGCATTTATTTCATTTCATCTTAGTTTGTTCAGTTTGCTTACCCACTGTTTTTTTCAGGTTTGCACTTGCTGCTGTTCAATATTCAGTGTATTTACACCTAATCTGTACTAATGCTTTGTCTTTCAACACACCATTAACATATTGTTTGCCTTTGCTCCGTGACCTTTTGGTCAGCTATGTGGCCTGGTCCAATCTACACCTTCTCCTTTGTTATCTCTTGCCCCACCCCCACCTCACTTGTTTATAATCTGTGACTTTTCTTATATTTGTCAGTTCCGAAGAAGGGTCACTGACCCGAAACGTTAACTCTGCTTCTCTTTCCACAGATGCTGCCAGACCTGCTGAGTGATTCCAACATTTCTTGTTTTTATTACATCTTCGACCTTGCCTTCCTAGGAACTGTCAAGCAATTATATTTTCCTCCTGGCCTGGTTGCAGCCAATTTGTGCCCATAGAATCATAGAAACATTACATTACGGCACAGAATGAGGCCATTCAGCCCATAGTCTCTGCACTGGCCAAAACAACTAGCCAGCTAATCTAATCCCACCTTCCAGCACCTAGTCCATAGTCTTGCAGGTTACAGCATTTCAGGTGCATGTCCAGGAACCTTTAAAAAGAGTTGAGGATTTCTGCCTCCACCAACATTCCTGGCAGTGAGTTCCAGACACCCATCATCCTCTGGGTGAAAAAACTTTTCCTCATGTCCCCTCTAATCCTTCTACCAATCACCTTAAATCTGTGCCCCCTGGTAACTGTCCTCTCCGCTAGGGGAAACAGGTCTTTCCTGTCTACTCTATCTAGGCCCCTCATAACTTTGTACACCTCTATTAAGTCATCCCTCAGCCTCCTCTGTTCTAAGGAAAACAACCTGAGCCTATCCAATCTTTCCTTGTAACTGCAACTTTCAAGCTCTGTAAATCTCCTCTGCACTCTCTCCAGAGCAATTATGTCCTTCCTGTAATGTGGTAACCAGAACTCTACTCAATACTCCAGCTGTGGCCTAACCAACGTTTTATACAGTTCCAGTATTACATCCCTGCTGTTGTATTCTATATCTCAGCCAATAAAGGAAAGCATTCCATATGCCTTCTTCACCACTCTACCTACCTGTCCTGCCGTCTTTGGGGATCTGTGGCCAAGCATTCCAAAGTCTCTCACTTCTTCTACCCCTCTCAATATCCTCCCATTTATTGTGTATTCCCTTGCTTTTTTTGCCCTCCCCAAATGCATTACCTCACACTTCTCTGGATAGAATACCATTTGCCACCTTTCCGCCCCCTCAACCAAACCATTGATATCATTCTGGAGTCTGCAGCTATCCTCTTTACTATCAACTACACGGCCAATTTTTGTGTCATCAGCAAACTTCCCAATCATGCCTCCCACATTTCAGTCCAAGTCATTAATATATACCACAAACGACAAGGGACCCAACACAGAACCCTGTGGAACGTCACTGGAAACTGCTTTCCATTTGCAAAAACATCCGTCGACTACTACCTTTTGTTTCCTGTCACTGAGCCAATTTTGGATCCAAACTGCCACATTCCATAAGCTTTCATTTTCTAACCAGTTTGCCATGTGGGACCTTGCCAAATGTCTTACTAAAATCCATATAGACCACATCCATTACGCTACCCTCATCAATCCTCCTTGTTACATCCTCAAAAAACTCAATCAAGTTAGTAAGACGTGACCTTCCCTTAACAAATCCATGCTGACTATCCTTGATTATTCCATTCCTTTCTAAGTGGCAGTTTATCCTGTCTCTCAGAATAGATTCTAACAATTTACCCACCACCGAGTTCAGACTGACCGGCCAATAATTATTTGAGCTATCCCTTGCACCCTTTTTAAACAATGGTACAACGTTTGCAGACCTCCAATCCTCCAGCACCTGGCCCGCATCTAGTGAGGATTTGAAGATGATCCTCAGTGCATCTGCTATTTCCTCCCTGGCTTCCTTTAACAACCTAGGAAGCAATCCATCCAGCCCTGGAGATTTGTCCACTTTCAAGGATGTCAGACCCTCTAGTACTTCCTCTCTCACTATGCTTATCATATCTAAAATTTCACACTCCTCCTCTTTTACTCCAATCTCTACATCATCCCTCTTCTTTGTGAAGACAGAGACAAAAAACTCATTAAGAAAATAAAAGCAAAATACTGCGGATGCTGGAAATCTGAAACAAAAACAAGAAATGCTGGAATCACTCAGCAGGTCTGGCAGCATCTGTGGAAAGAGAAGCAGAGTTAACGTTTCTGGTCAGTGACCCTTCTTCGGAACTCATTAAGAACCCTGCCCACATCTTCTACATCTACCATAAGTTCTCTTGTACATCTCTGATAGGTACTACCCTTTCTTTAGTTATCGCTTGCTCTTAATGCACTTATTTTACCTGCCAATAATTTTTCATGTCCTCTCTTTGCTTTTCTAATTCCCTTTTATACTTCACCCCTGTACTTTCTATACTCCTTTAGGCTTTCTAAAGAATTAAGCTTTTGTGACCGTCATAAGCTTTCTTTTTCTGCTTTAACTTACCCTGTATGCTTCTAGAAAACCAGGGGGCTCTAGATTTGGCCATACCACCCTTGATCTTTGTGGGGACAAGCCTACACTGTGCTTGCAGAATCTTGCTTTTGAATGCCTCTCACTGGTTTGCCACTGATTTTCCTTTAAGTAGCTGTATCCAGTCTACTTTTGCCAGGTCATCTCACAGTTTCGTAAAATTTGCCTTCCCCAGTTTAGAACTGTTACTCCTGTTTTATCCTTGTCCTTTTCCATGATTATGCTAAAACTAACTGTATTATGGTCACTATCTCCAAAATGGTCACCCACTGCTACTTCATACACTTTCCCAGCTTCATTGCCGAAGACTAAATCTAGAATTGTGCCCCCTTTCGTTGGGCTTGTAATGTGCTGGCTAAAAAAGTTCTCTTGAATGCAGTTCAAGAATTTTGTGCCCTCTGTGCTCTTCACACTGTTTGTATCCCAGTTGATATTGGGGTAGTTGAAATCCCCAACTATTATTGCCCTGTAGTTTTTGCACTCAGAAATTTGCCTACATATTTGTTCTTCTATTTCCCTTTCACTATTTGGATGTCTATAGTACACTCCTAGTAGTGTGGTTGCCCCTTTTTTATTTCTGAGCTCAACCCATATGGCCTCATTTGATGATTCATTTAGCATATCATCCCTCCTCACAGCTGTTACTGATTCCTTAACCAATAATGTTACACCCCTTCCTTTTTTATCCCCCTCTCTATCTCACCTGAAAACTCTATATCCAGGATGTTGAGCTCCCATTCTTGCCCCTCTTTAAGCCTAGTTTCCGTTATAGCAATGATAGCGTGTTGCCATGTATCTATCTGTGCCCTCAGCTCATCGGCTTTATTTGCTATACTCCTTGCAGTTAAATAAATACCTTTTAACACTGCCAAATTCTGTGCTGCACACTTTTTAAACATTGCTTCTTCTGTCTTTCAGGGTCACTCGCTAATTTTCTGCCTCCCGTTCCCTGCCCTGAAATTGTTTAACTAGTTTAAACCATCCCCAACAGCACTAGCAAACCTTCCTGCAAGGATATTTGCCCCAGTCCTGTTCAGGTGTATATCGTCCGGCTTGTACGGGTGCCACCTTCCCCAGAACCGGTCCCAATGCCCCAGAAATCTGAAGCCCTCCCTCCTGTACCATCTCTCCAGCCACGCATTCCTCTGGTGTATTCTCCTATTTCTATACTCACTAGCACATGGCCTTAGGAGTAATCCGGAGATTACTACCTTTGAGGTCCTGCTTGCTAATCTCTTTCCTAACTCCATAAACTGAACCTGCAGGATCTCATCCCCCTTTCTTCCTATATCGTTGGTACCAATGTGGACCATGACCTCTGGCTGCGCACCCTCACCCTCCAGAATGCTCTGTAGACACTTGATGATATCCATCACCCTTGCACCAGGGAGGCAACATACCATCCTGGAATCATGTCTGCGAGTTATAGAATATAAGAGCAGGGAGGTTATGATGGAGCTATATAAAATGCTAGTTAGGCCACAGCTGGAGTACTGTGTACAGTTCTGGTCACCACACTACAGGAAGGATGTAATTGCACTGGAGAGGGTGCAGAGGACATTCCCCACGATGTTGCCTGGGCTGGAGCATTTGAGCTATGAAGAGAGACTGAAAAGGCTAGGGTTGTTTTCCTTAGAACAGAGAAGGCTGAGGGGGGACATGATTGATGTGTACAAGATTATGAGGGGTATTGATAGGTTAGATAGGAAGAAGCTTTTTCCCTTAGCAGAGGGGTCAATAACGAGGGGGCATAGATTTAGGGTAAGGGGCAGGAGGTTCAGGGGGAAATTGGGAAATTTGATTAAAATTTTTTTCACCCAGAGGGTAGTTGGAATCTGGAATGCACTGCCTGAAGAGGTGGTGGAGGCAGGAACCCTCACAACATTTAAAAAGTATTTAAACGAGCACTTGAAACACCATAGCATACAAGGCCACGGGCCAAGTGCAGGAATATAGGATTAGAATAGTTGGGTGCTGGATGGCCAGCACAGACACGATGGGCCGAAGGGCCTGTTCCTGTGCTTTATAACTCTATGACTCTATGACCATTAGCTAACTATAGAATCCCCTAGCACTAATGGTCTCCTGTCTTTTCTTCTCCCTCCGTGCATAGCTGAGCCACCCATCGTGCTCTGGCCATGATTCTCGCTGTACTCGCCAGAGGAACCCTCTCTCCCATCGGTACTCAGAAATGAATAGCGGTTAGAAAGTTGGATGCCCTCCGGAGACTCCTGCACTACCTGCCTTGACCTTCTTGTCTGTCTGGCAGCCGCCCAGGGCCTCTCTGCCTGTGCTCTCTTAAACTCCGGGTGACCACCTCCTGAAACATGCTATCCACGTAGTTCTCTGCCTCACAGATGCACCACAGTGACTCCAGCCACCGCTCGTGTTCCGAAACCCGGAGTTCAAGCTTCTGCAGTCGGTGACACTTCCTGCAGATGTGTTTGTGAAGGACACATGGTGCGTCCACGACTTCCCACATATCACAGGAAGCACATTCCACTTAGCTGAGCTGCCCTGTCATTACTTAGCTTTACAAACTAATTATTGCTAGTGTAATTAGTCTAATAAGTAGATTAACTTAGCAGTTACTTGCCAATCAGCTTCTTCCCTGTACTGTGGAGGCTGAAAAGGCAGAAAAGAAAAGAAACAGACCAAAGAGCACCTCCTTCCTCTTGTCAGTGAAGTCCCTCAAACATCAACTCATAGCCTCACACTCTGTCCAAACAGCACTTTCTACTTTGTAATTATTAATAAATTACACCAACTAAAACCTTAGTTATACTAACCTTACCACTTACAAGGTAGCTATTCGAGGGCTTTTTAAAAAAGAGCTTTATTTCTCTGATTTTTAATCTATTTACAGGCACTAACAGCTGTTACTTACCAACCAAGCAGCTTACGGATTTCCCGTGATGTCACTTAGTTTTTTTCCCACTTTTCAAATCCAGCGCGCGCCGACACAGACAGAGCCACAGACTATTACAAATTACATTTCTAAACTTTGTCAGTTCCAATGAAATGTTAACTCTGCTTCTCTCTCCACAGATGCTGCCAGACCTGCTGAGTATTTCCAGAACTTCCTGTATTTATTTCAGATTTTTAGCATCTGCAGTATTTTGCTTTTATTGCTCCTATTTGACTGTTACCTCCACCCCAAGAATTTCCCTGTGCATTACAGGATCTTAGCAGTTTGTTCATTTCTCCTGGGACCAATCCAAAGTGTTCCACAGCTCTCAGGAATTCACTTTGATTTCCTTAGTTGCTTAGCTATCTTCTGAGGTATCAGATCTCCCGGATCTGGACTTCCAGCTTGACCATGGGTCTTCCTCAAAGCAGACACACCCCCAGTTCCTGACAGCCTCTTTGCTCCTAAGTTCAACTGACGTCCAAAAGCCAACTGACGTCCAAAAGCCAACTGCATGTCCAAAAGCCAACTGGCTGACTGTGTCAGCACGTACACAGATCAAAAACGCAACAGCTACCTCCTGCATCATCTATCTCAATAGCAATGTGGTACATGTAAGATGTCCCAGATAGCAATTTAAGTTAATTATTTCCAACTCCAAACCTTCTCTTTATTCTGGGAAATCATATGAATAATTTAAACCCCTAACTGAGGCAGCTGCAGACATACTGGGCTGGATTTTACCACCCCCTCAATGCTGTGGGTCGTGGCGGGGAGGCCCATAAAATGCTAGGTGAGAGGCCCGCCATGACCCATGACACCGAGAAGACCCTGCCAGATATTAATGACGGCAGCAAGGCCTCGTTGTGGCCTCGCCCCTCCGCTTAGCGGCGGGGCCTTCATTAAAATATTAAAGTGAGAATAATTAAAATGCAGATGAACTTTACTTGCCGATGGTGGCCATCCCACGTCCGTATGGAGTTCTGAGGCGAGATACTGGCAGGGGTGGGGGGGAGAGGAATAAATGTATCAGGGCAGGGTGGGGTGGGGAAGCATGGAAAACCTTTTTCATTGGGTGTGTGGATGGTGGGAAGGAGTTTAGGGTCAAAGTGAATAAAGTTTGGGAGGGGAAAGGTCGTTCCTGGTAACTAATTGTTTTGGGGGGATAGGCCAAAAAAATAACTTGTGCATTGGGGCATTTGAAGAGGGGATTGCAGATGTGGACAAATCTTAATTTAAAGTTTCATTGACCCGGCACCTTTAAAAATCTAAATTTCATATAAGGGCTGGAAGCCCTTTAAAAATGGCACCGGCACCTGTGTGGGTGGCGCCGGACGCCATTGCCGGGGATGTGGTGGCCGCTTCCTCTACATCATCAGGGGCAGCCCCTCCACCCCTCCATTTAAATGAGTCCCCACGTGTAATATCGCTGGGGTTCCGCGGCGGCACTTCCGTGTCGGAAGGTCGCTGACTTCGTAGCGTGCCGCCGTGGAGCACGACGCGCTGATAAAATTCAGCCCACTGTCTCCATCAAGAAGTTCAGAGAGGTTCCCATTGTGTAGGGTCTTCACGCTTCACATTATGACCTTACAAAATAAACATGGGCCACCCTTTGATTTGTAACCACCCTAGGTTTGTTTGCCATCTTCTCAAACCAGGTGTTTTCATTGTCTTACATTTAAAAATTCAATTCCCAAATTAAATGTCACCTCTAGAAAATTAATACAAACCATGAACCAGGTGATCGTAACATTATCTATTGAATTGTAGCCAGAGAAATCACCTGCAATGGCTTCTCTTCCCATTCCTGCACAATTACCTCAGGAACCCCCTGGGATCTATCCTCGGCTCCCTCCTATTTTTCATCTACATGTTTCTCTTCGGCAACATCATCATTACCACAGCATTAGTTTCCAGATGCATGCTCACGACACCCAGCTCTCACTCACCACTGTCTTTCCTGACCCTCCACTGTCTCTAAATTGTCAGACTGCTTATCAGATATCCAGTGCTGGATGAGCAGAAATTGTCTTCAGTTAATTATTGGGAATACTGAAGCTGTTGTCCTTAGTTCCCGCCACACACTCCATTCCCTAGCTACTGACACCATCCCTCTCCCTGGCTGAACCCGAATGTTCGCAACCTTGATGTTATATTTGACCCTGCGATAAGCTTCCAATTAGATATCTGTGCCATCGCCTGACTCTGGCTCTACTTCAGCTCACCTGCTGCTGAAACTGTCAACCATGCCTTTGTTACTTCTAAACTTGACTCTTTCTATGCACTTCTGGCTGGGCTCCCATGTTCTACCCTTTGTAATCTTGAGGTCATCCAAAACTCTGCTGCTCCATGTCCTAATTCATATCTCATGTGCTCGCCGACCCACATTGGCTCCTGGTTAAGCAATGCATTGATTTTAAAATTCACCTTCTTGTTTTCAAATCCCTCCACGGCTTCACCTCTCCTTACCTCTGTAACCTCTGCCAGCCTTACAATCTTTAAGATATCTGTCCTCCTCCAAGTCTCGCCAATTCAGCATCCCTAAGTTTAATTGCTCCACTAAAAGTGGTCGTGACTTCAGTTGCCAAGGCCCTAAGTTCTGGAATAAGAGCAAGATACTGTGGATGCTGGAAATCTGCTATCTGGAAATCTGAGCTCTCGAATTCCCTCCCTAAACATCACTGCCTTTCTACCTCTCTTCCCTCCTTTAAAATGCTCCTTCAAACCAACCTCTTGTGCCCTAATATCTCTTCGTGTGGCTCTGTGTTAAATTTTTTTTGATAACACTCTTGTAAAGCACCTTGAGATGTTTTCCACATAAAAAGGCTATATAAATGGAAGTTGTTGTTATTCATTTGAGTGCAGTTCCCTCAAAGTTACTGTCAAAATCCTACTGGGAGGATATTGCTGAGCTAGTCCTTGGCAGGGTTAGGCTAAGTGATGGCAAATCTTTAAATGGCTTTTCACTAGCATTTAATTGGACCTTACTGTCCAATCCTTACATCTCCTACGTTATAACAGTGACAAAACTTCAAAAGTACTTCTTCGGCTGTAAAGTGCTTTGAGATGTCTGGTAGTCATGAAAAGCGCTATATAAATGCAAGTCTTTCTTTTTTCTTAACTTTGAATCATTTAGCAAACTTAGAGAAAGACACGAGGGACAAATGTAATGATATCACTCTGACAACAATGACATCTCAGTTTGCTTTCTGTACAATGACATATAAGGAATTGATATTCACTTTCTGATTAGGTTGCAGTGAGTCAAACAATAGTGTAAAGGTTTGGGCAAAGAAAGAATGATGAGCAAAAGTTGTCCACAAACTCTCATCTGCCTTGTATCTCCTGGGCTGCCTCCCAAGAGTGACAGTATTCAGCTTGAGGAGGGCTACGCTTGTGTACCTTCTCTCTCTCTGTTATCATAGGCATTCTTCTCCTGCAGGAAAAGTGGAAGGAGCGAAATAATTGACACTAGCCAGAGAATGCTCGATCTTATCCATGTTGTCATTGTAGCAACATCTTGACCAAAGGTCATGTGGTTCCGAGGTCAACCATTATGGTATTACACTGGAAGGAAGGAGAGGGAAGAACACTTCACAGTATGAAAAACAGCATAAGAGAAGTGTAACAAAAGATTTCCCTGCTTCATAAAGGGCAAGCATAGGAATCTTTCTAGGGACTATCATATTTTGTACAGGTAATGGCAAGGATCCTGGTATGCAGAGTCAAATCAAGTGATGTAAGTTCACCCTCAGCCTCTTTTCTAGAAAAAAGAGCATGCTATGTATATTTTCTCAGTTCCAGTATCATCCTTGTGAATCCTTGTTTAATCTTTTTCAGTGCATCTACATTTATTTTGTAATATGGAGTCCAGAATGTGCACAGTACCCCAAGTGTGATGTTACGATCAAGTGAGGAGGGGTCGAAGGGCTTCCTTCTTTTCCCTCTCTTTGTTTGACCACAACAGGTTTAATTCTTTCTTAAAGTGGATGTACTGGCCAATTCAGTAGGTGTGTGATTACTTACTTGATTTCATCTGCACAAGATCCAATCGGACAGACTTTCTTGAGTTTAACAAAGAAAGAGGTTAACTTTACTGTACCTAAACCGAACTAATAAAAGTACTAAACTACTTGCCAACTTTCACTCACATGCACACACTATAGGTTTGCTCATGCACAGAGATAGGTTACAGAGTGGGGAAAGGTAGATTGGTTGAGTTAGAGTTCATAGAAAAAAGGGGTACACAATATGTGGCATTTGGTGATTCAGCTGGCTTCCAACTGAATTCGGTGGTCCAGAGGCATTTAGTTTAAAAAGGTAGATGACTGGTTTGGTGGGTCTCTTGGAGACAGCAATGCAGGGGTTTCTGATTATAGTTGGAGTATGGCAGTTCCTTTAAACTTCCTGGGTCTTGGTTCTTGCTGGGGCATGAACAGACATTTTGTCTCCCTCCTCACAAGCATTGCAGTGTAGGATACAGTGTTGCAAATTAGGTAGCCATCTTAAACTGCCAGCAAAGTCATCCTTTTAGCTGGTCTTTTTAAAATATCTTTAAAAAGTATATAAATTCAGATCTCCAGTCAGTGGATTAAAGAAAATTATCATTCAACAAAGCACATTGGCGTAACAGTAGTCTAATGCTCTGTGCAAGTTGAACATAACTTCACTGCATTTCAACTATATCCCTCAAGGAGTGAACCCCAGTGCTTCGTTTGTTTTGTTTATAGCCTTATTAAACTGTGTTGCTACTTTTAGTGATTTATGTATCAGTACTTCGAGATCCCTTTGTTCCTTTACCCTACTTATACTTTTATTTTCCAACGAGTATGTGGCCTCTTTACTCTTCCTACCAAAATCTCTCTCACTTTTAATCCAATCTTTCTTTCCATACGAACATACCAATTAAGAGCAGGAGTAGGCCATTCGGCTCCTTTTGAGCCTGCTCCGCCATTTAATAAAATCATGGCCGATCTGATTGTGGCCTCAATTCCATTTTCCTGCCTACCCCCAATACCCTTTGACTCCCTTGTTAGTCAAGAAGTTATCTACCTCTGCCTTAAAAATATTCAATGACCCTGCCTCCACCACTCTCCGATGAAGAGAGTTCCAAAGACTCACTCTGAGAGAAAAAAATTCTCCTCATCTCCATCTTAAATGGGCGACCCCTTTCAAACTATGTCCCCTACTTCTAGTCTCTCCCACAAGATGAAACATCTTTTCAGCATCCACCCTGTCGATATCCCTCAGGATATTATGTGTTTCAATAAGATCACCTCTCATTCTTCCAAACTCCAATGGATATAGACCCAACTTGTCCAACCTTTCCTCATAAGATAACCCAAAGCCAGGTATCAGTCGGGGGAGCCTTCTCTGAATTGCCTCGAGCACATTTATATCCTTTCTTAAATAAGGAGACCAAAACTGTACACAATACTCCAGATGTGGTCTCACCAATACCATAGAGAACTGTAGTAAAACATCTCTACTTTTATATTCCATTCCCCTTGAAATAATCAACAACATTCCATTTGCCTTCCTTAGCCCTTGCTGTATCTGCATACCAACCTTTTGTGATTCATGTACCAGGACACCCAGATCCCTCTGTAACTCAGAGTTCTGTAATCTCTGTCCATTTAAATAATATGCTGCTTTACTAATCTTCCTGCCAAAGTAGACAAGTTCACATTTTCACACATTCTACTCAATTTTCCAAATTTTTGCCGAATCACTTAACCTATCTATATTCCTTTGCAGACTCCTTGGACTGGACTTTACCAAGCCCTCAACATCATGATCCGTGGTGGAGAGGGCCTGAAGATGGGTCCACATTAGGCCCGCCATGGAACTCGATTACCGGAGGGCCTGGCACGATCCTCCCGGCAGCGGCGAGGTTCCGTGGCGGCCCAGCTACCGCTGGGCGATGAAACCTCAATTAAAATATTCAAATGAATAAAATGATCAATTTTATTAGACTTACCTCCAACCTTGAGGGGCAGCCGCAATCTTCAGCGAGGCAGCCGGCACTCCCACGCCTTCAATTCCCAGTCTGGGAAAGCTGGCGTTACACTAGTGGGGAGGGGGGAGGAGATAAGATTTTCAGTGTGGGAGGGTGGGGGAATGGGGTCAAATGCACATATGGGTGTAGGGGATGGTGAGAAGGGTTGAACTTCAAACTTTGTGCAGTTTTGGGGGGAAGGTCAGATGTGGAAGCTAAGTGTTTTGGGGGAGGACAAATAGTTAAAGTAATCAGTATTGGGGGGGTGGGAAAGGCGCATAAGAAATTTATTTATTTAATTTTGAGGGCTATGTGTTTAAAATTTTAAATTAGGTGGTTGGGCTGGCTGCACTTTAAAAATGGCGCCAGCACCTGAGTACGAGCAGCTGACGCCATTGCCAGGTACAGACAGCCCGCCCCCTCCACGTGATTGTGAGATGGGGGTGGGGAGGGCGGGCCACGCTGGCTATTTAAATGAGCTGCCGCACTTGAGATTGCGACGGCTCTTTGGCGTGTGGCCCGCATGTGTGGACCGCCATTTTTTTGAGCTCGCCATCAAGGTCGGGGACAGGGTCTTAAAATGCTGCCTCTTATGTCCTCTTTACAACTTCCTTTCCTACCTATCTTTGTGTTATCAGCAAATCTAGCAACCATACATTCAGTCCCTTCATCCTAGTCATTGATATAAATTGTAAATAGTTGAGGCCCCAGCACAGATCCCCGTGGCACTCCATTCGTCACTTCTTGCCAACCCAAAAATGACCCATTTATGCCTATTCTCTGTTTCCTGTTAGTTAACCAATCTTGTATCCATGCTAATATGTTACCCCCAATGCCATGAGCTCTTATTTTTCTTAGTAACCTTTTATGTGGCACCTTGTCAAATGCCTTCTGGAAATCTAAGTATAGTACATCCACAGGTTCCCCTTTATCCATGTTGTTTGTTACTTCCTCAAAGAACTCCAGTAAATTATTCAAACATGATTTCCCATTCATAAAACCATGTTAACTCTGCCTGATTACATTGAGGTTTTCTAAGTGCCCCGCTATAACCCCCTTAATAATAGATTCCAGTATTTTCCCTGTGACTGATGTTACGCTAACTGGCCTGTAGTTTCCTGCTTTCTGTCTCCCTCTTTTCTTGAATAGAGGTGTCACTTTCGCTATTTTACAATCTGATGGGATCTTTCCAGAATCTAGGGAACCTTGGAAAATTAAAACCAATGCATTTACTATCTCAGTTGCCACTTCTTTTAAGACCCTAGGATGAAGTACATCAGGACCTGGGGACTTTTTTTTATTCATTCATGGGATGTGGGTGTTGCTGATTAGGCCAGCATTTATTGCTCACCCCTAATTGCACTTGAGAAGCTGGTGATGAGCTACCTTCTTGAGCCATTGCAGTCCATGTGAGGTAGGTACACCTACAGTGCTGTTAGGAAGGGAGTTCCAGGATTTTTGACCCAGCGACAGTGAAGGAATGGCGATATAGTTGCAAGTCAGAATGGTGTGTGACTTGGAGGGGAAGGTGCAGGTGGTGGTGTTCCCATGCATTTGCTGCACTTGTCCTTCTAGTTGGTAGAGGTCGTGGGTTTGGAAGGTGCTGTCGAAGGAGCATTGGTGCATTGCTGCAGTGCAACTTGTAGATGGTACACACTGCTGCCACTGTGTGTCGGTGATGGAGGCAATAAATGTTTGTGGATGGGATGCCAATCAAGCGAGCTGCTTTGTTCTGGATGGTGTCGAGCTTCTTGAGTGTTGTTGGAGCTGCACCCATCCAGGCAGGTGGAGAGTATTACATCACACTCCTGACTTGTGCCTTGTAGATGTTGGACAGGTTTTAGGAAGTCAGGAGGTGAGTTACTCGCCGCAGGATTCCTAGCCTCTGACCTGCTCTTGTAGCCATGGTATTTATATGGCTACTCCAGTTCAGTTTCTGGTCAATGGGTCAATGGTAACTCCTAGGATTTTGAAAGTGGGGGATTCAGCGATGGTAATGCCATTGAATGTCAAGGGGAGATGGTTCGATTCTCTCTTGCTGGAGATAGTGATTGCCTCGCACTTGTGTAGCGCGAATGTTACTTGCCACTTATCAGCCCAAGCCTGGATATTGTCCAGGTCTTGCTGCATTTCTGCAAGGACTACTTCAGTATTTGAGGAGTCGCGAATGGTGCTGAACATTGTGCAATCATCAGCAAACATCCCCACTTTTGACGTTATGACTGAAGGAAAGTCATTGATGAAGCAGCTGAAGATGGTTGGGCCAAGGACACTACCCTAAGGAACTCCTGCAGTGATGTCCTGGAGCTCAGATGTTTGACCTCCAACAACCACAACCATCTTCCTTTGTGCAAGGTATGACTCCAGCTATCGGAGAGTTTTCCCCCTGATTCCCATTGACTTCAGTTTTGCTAGGACTCCTTGATGCCATACTTGCTCAAATACTGCCTTGATGTCAAGGGCAGTCACTCTCACCTCACCTCTTGAGTTCAGCTCTTTTGTCCATGTTTGAACCAGGACTTGTTAGCTTTTGGTTTGAATAATTTTCTCAGTGCCCTTTCCCTGGTGATGGTAATTGTTTTAAGCTCCTTCCTCCCTTTATCTCCTGATTCATAGTTATTTCTGGGATGTTATTTGTATCTTCTACAGTGAAGGCAGATGCAAAATATCTGTTTAGTTCATCCACCATCTCCTTATTTTCCATTATTAATTCCACAAACTCATTTTCTAGAGGACCAATGCTCACTTTACTTACTCTTTTCTTTTTATATGTCTGTAGAAACTCTTACTATCTGTTTTTATATTTCTGGTTAGCTTTCTCTTGTACTCTAATTTTTCCCTCCTTATGAACCTTTCAGTCATTATTACGATCAGGTGAGGAAGGGGTCTCAAGCTCCCCTCTCACCCTTTCTCTGGTTTGGCTGTAACAGGGTTTATCTTATAAACACAGTGATTTTAGCTTATCGCCTCAGTGAGCCCTTGTTCACTGCACTGGAATGACAATTTCAAATGAACCAATCTGACAGGTTTTCTTGAGTTTAAATAAGAAAGATATAAGTTTATGAACCGATCACTCTAACCCAATTAAAATTACTAAAATATGCGATGAGTCCACACTTATATGCACACACACATACAAATAGATACAGAGAGGAAGAATGAATTAGGGGGTTGAATTTGTCATAAATGGAATACAAATAGTTCTTAAATGTCCTTGGTACAATGCCCTCAATTGAAGTTAAGGTCTTGGAGTCCTCGCTGGGGCCACGTGCAGAAGTTCAGGCTTGCTTCTCTGGGACCAGAAGGCCGAACAAAGGCTTTGTCTAAACCCTTGAAGCATGGAAGCTGCCACCATGGTTTTCCTGGAACTTTGCTGGAGAGAGACACAGAGAGAGATGTCTTCCTCTTGAGGTTCAGAATCGCAGTCTATTTTTGTTCTGTGAGGCACAATTCAAAAGATCCAGTCTCACTAGCAGGTAGGTCATGTCACCATCTCTTTGTTTGAAACAGCAACTTCTTGGAGGGTTGTTGGATTTCAAAGTCTTTTAGACATACTCGGTGGGGGGTGGAGTCAAAGGGTGTCGATTATCACTATTGCCAAGACCAAGGAAAGATTGGATAGGTTGGGGTTCTCCTTGGAACAGAGAAGACTGAGGGGAGATCTGATAGAAATGTACAAAATTTTGAGGGGCTTGGATAGAGTGGAGTTGTAGGGTCTATTCACCTTGGCAGAGAGGTCAGTGACGGCGGGGCATAGATTGAAAGTGATTGGTAGAAAAATTAGAGGGGAGATGAGGAAAAATATTTTCACCTAGAGGCTGGTGGGGGTCTGGAACTCATTGCCTGAAAGGGTAGTTGAGGCAGAGACCCTCAACTCATTCAAAAGGAGTCTGGCTATGCACCTCAAGTGCCGTAAGATGCAGAGCTATGGACCAAATGCTGGAAGGTGGGATTAGAATAGGTGGATCGTTTTTTGGCCAGCACAGACATGATGGGCTAAATAGCCTCTTTCTGTGCCTTAAACTTTCTATGATTTTATGAATCTTGTTAATTGAATCAAGGAGCGTCCCCATTCTCTCTCTATTCATCTGTTCTCAGCCAGCCCTTGTCTTCTCAGAATGCAGATTTGCGACCATCGTTTTCAGCTGCTCAGTTCCATTTTTTTAAAAGTTATTTGCCATGTCCAGTAAAAAGTTTCAAGCAGTGTCCCATATGATGAAATTAATATGTTTCCATTTGGCAGGTGGATTTCCGTCACATCATTCTTTGCTGTTCTTTATATTCTGCACAATCTTCTGACCTGTCATTTATCTTTGCAGAATTATATGCTTTTTCTTTCAATTAGATACTATCTTTAACTTCCTTACTTAGCCACGGATGGAGCGTCCTTCCCTTCGAGTTTTTCTCTCTCACTGGAATGTATTTTTTCTAAGTATTCCAAAATATAGGAACATAGGAGCAGGTGTAGGCCATTCAGCCCATCGAGCCTGCTCTGCCATTCAATAAGATCATAGATGATCATCCACTGCAATGCCTTTTTCCCAGACTATCCCCATATCCCTTTATGTCATTGGTATTTAGAAATCTGTCAATCTCTACTTTAAACATCCTCACTGACTGAGTTTCTACAGCCCTCTGGGGTAGAGAATTCCCTAGATCCACAACTCTCTGAGTAAAGAAATTTCTCCTCATCTCTGCCCTAAGTGGCTTCCCCCTTATTTTGAAATTGTGTCCCTTGGTTCGAGACTCCCCAACCAGGGGAAACAGCTTACCTGCATCTACCCTGTCTATCCCTCTAAATATTTTGTAAGTTTCAATGAGATCACCTCTCATTCTTTGAAACTCTAGAGAATACAGGCCTAGTTTCCCCAATCTCTCTTCATAGGACAGTCCCGCCATCCCGGGAACAAGTCTGGTGAACCTTGGTTGCACTCCCTCTATAGAAATAATATCCTTCCTAAGGTGATGGGACCAAAACTGCACACAGTACTCCAGGTGCAGTCTAACCAAGGTTCTATACAATTGAAGCAAGACTTCACTACTCCTGTATTCAATTCCTCTTGCATTAAAGGCTAACATACCATTAACCTTCCTAATTGCTTGCTGCACCTGCATGTTAGCTTTCAGTGTCTTATTGACAAGGACACCCAGGTCCCTTTGTACATCCACGCTTTCTAATCTCTTACCACTTAAGAAATACTCTGCACATCTATTCCTCCTACCAAAATGGATAACCTCACATTTTTCCATATTATATTCCATCTGCCACGTTCTTGCCCACTCACTGGGCTGAATTTTACTGGCCCCTCGATGCTGCGGGTCGTGGCACGGGGGCTGGTAAAATGCTGCAGAGAGAGGCCCGCCTCAACCCGCGATGTCGAGACGGGCCTGCCGCATTTTACCGCCGGCGGTGGGTCTTCGGTGCGGCCACCCCCCCGCCCCACTGCACGGCAGCGGCATCACAATTAACATATGGTAATGCTTTCTTACCTCTGCTGATTATGCCGCCTGCCACCTCTCCACTGACACTGCCGGATTTTTCGTTGAACGAGCAGCCGTCACGTGCCGCCTCATTCACAATCTGAAAAGCCGACGGATCCTCACACTGCATTACGGAAGGGAGGAGGGAGGGGGCATACACAGGGGTTTAACAACACATTCTTAAAGGGGGGAATACACAGGCATCTAACTCTGCATTATTAATAGGAGGAGGGAGAGGGGGAGAAAAGGGGTCTAACTCTGCATTCTGGGAGGGGGGATACACAGGGGTCTAACTCTGCATTCTTAAAGGAAGGATGGAAGGGGGATATGCAGGGGTCTAACTCTGCTTTCTTAAGGAGGGGGAAGACACAGGGGTCTAACTCTGCATTCTTAAATAGAGGAGGGGGGATACACAGGGGTCTAACTCTGCATTCTGAAAGGGAGGGGGTCTGCGTTTACTGGAGGGAAAACTGTGCTGGCATGAAGGGAGGTACTGTTTACCATCCCTCCATTAACAGTGTACGCACTGTGTTTGTGAGGGGGCAATGGCACACTAGGCACCCTGTGTATGGGGAGGGTACCAGAAAGGGCAGGAGCATTAAGGTTATGTGGATGGTGGGGGCCATCGATTCAGCTGATAGGATCTTGATGTGGTCATGCTGTGCCACTCTGAGTGTTGGCCAAGATGGGCAATGCCATGGCACACCACATAGTTGATCCAGGAAAGCAGCTGATGTACCCATCAACACCAATCCATGCCCTGTTAGGAACCTTCAAATACATGCAGGGTTCAACTTTATTTATCACATGGAAATGGGTATCATTCTACATTGTGTGATCCTCTGCACGTGAGGATCCGTATGCGCCAGAGGCAATATCAACAGGCATATGCGATCCACGTAGAGGCCCCCAGTCTTTAGCAGCAGCCCCCAAGGGGAGCCCACCATTACGGTCGCCGTGCATCTACAGGCCCCACATGACATGCCATAGGATGTCAGAGCACCAGTGTCAGAGGAGATTGCGCATATAGAGAGGGTGGTGACACATCTCTGTGCCCTGCTCAAGGATGACCTGCAGCCCATGGGCTCCGGGGGGACATCCCATGCCTTTGTTTCTCATTGTGGCAGCGGTTCTCATGCCTGATGCCTCTGCAGCCTATTAGGGGCTCACCAGAGACCGTTATGGGGTCACATAGTCAGTAGTGTACCGCTGCATCAGGGAGGTCACCAATGCCCTGCACCAGAGGACCAGTGAGTATGTCCGCTTAAGGACAGATTCTTACAGCCAGGCCCAGATGGCCATTGGTTCTGACACCATTGCCGGAGAACCATAGGTTATAATGTTCATAGACTGCACTCATGTGGCCTTCAAGTCTACTGCCAGGCTACCACCTGCAGACATCACCATTAAAGCAGCCCTCTCAATCTAGGTGAAGCTGGTATGTGAACACCACGGTTGCTTGCAGCGAATGTGTGACCGCTTCTCAAGTAGCTGCCATGACACCTGGGTCTTGCGCCAGTCCCGGCTGCCTCCGCTGTTCACCGAACTGGCTCAGATGGAGGGGTGGCTTCTTGGAGATAAGGGCTATCCTTTGCAGACACGACTCCCGACACCAGTGAGAGACTCCACCACTGCTGCAGAGGAGAGATACAACGCCAGCCACTGAGCTACATGAGCCACCATTGAGCAGGAGACCGGCATGCTGAAAGAGCGCCTCCAATGCCTGGATGGATAGGGTAATGCCCTGTACTACGGGCTGAAAAGGCCAGCTCCTTTCTTTGCTGGTCTGCACAACTATGCACCCAATAGGGACCAGGCCTGGCATGATGAGGAGAGACGTCAACAGGATTCCTGCTCGGACTATGAGGACGCTGAGGAGCTACAATATGACAGACGCATGGGAGGGCAGACGGCACCCAAGCTCTGCATGCAGAGCTAGCAGTGAGCTAGGGATGTACGGAAGTGGCTTATCAGACAAAGGCTGTCTGCTCCATAGGAACCAACATGAGCTGTGCAAGCCACACATCACCCTCACTCACCTGCTGTGCACCAGTCCACATCTGTAGCATCCCTGTGTAAACCATTAGAGGCAGCAGCTGGCTGAGCCAATGTCCATGGCACTGCATCCGTGGAGATGCTCATGATTAATGGTGGCATGGCAATGATATTATTGCATACGTTGGCTCTCCTGAAGGACCAACAGTGCAAAGGGATGTGACATTGGAAATACATGCTGGCACACATCATTCACACAGAGAAAAGGACACACATGTTGGTGAGGAACATTTACGTTGCTGCGACACCTGTGCATTCCCATTTGTGTCGGTGTGTTCTCTGTAAACCTCTGTAATACCTTTTATGGTATATTTAAGTCTCACATCCTGGAATGTGCAAAATTAAGATTATTCACCCAGGTGCGGCACGCCTGCAAGAAGGAATGTTACACTTCAGTGGGAAAAGAGGATCGCAACTTCACAGGACACTGGGACACAGCAGGGTAAGTATGTGGCAGCAAAGTGGAAAGTACTGGGGAAACTCAGCAGGTCAGGCAGCATCTGTGGAGAGAGAAGCAGAGTTAACTTTCAGTTCTGTGAACTTGGACAAGTTAACTCTGCTTCTCTCTCCACAGAAGCTGCCTGACCTGCTGGATTTCTGCAGCACTTTCTGCTTTGCTGCCAGATTGACAGCAGCCCCACTCTTCAGCAGTCAGGTAAGTATTTCTTTGACAGCTGTCAGGAAGCAGGTGCTGGAACGCTTAAAATAGGGTCCCAGCAGCTGCTGCACAACTGTCAAAGACTCTCTCACTGCGCCGAATGTCCTGCCTCAGCCCACGTAATATGGGGAGGGTGGCTCGGTGCCGTGATTCTAATGAGCCTCTGCACGTAATATCGCGGGGGCTCGGCGGCAGCCGGTGAATGCGGACTCCCCGCCGAGTTCAATGGGCGGTGCCCAATAAAATTCATCCCACTAAGTCTGTCCAAATCCCCTTGAATCCGCTTTACATCTTCCTCACAACACACATTCCCAGCTGGTTTTGTGTCATCTGTAAACTTGGAAATATTACATTTGGTCCCCACATCCAAATCATTGATATATATTGTGAACAGCTGGGGCTCAACTACTGATTCTTGCGGTACCCCACTAGACGCAGCCTGCCAATGCGAGAATGACTCGCTTATTTCTACTCACTGTTTTCTGCCTGTTAACCAATCCTTAATCCATGCCAGTATATTACCTCCTATCCCATGTGCTTTAATTTTGCTAACCAACCTCCTGTGGGGGGACTTTATCAAAGACCTTCTGAAAATCTAAGTATACCATGTCCACCGTCTCCCCTTTATCAATTCTGTCAGTAACATCCTCAAAAAACTCCAACAGGTTCATCAAACATGATTTCCCATTCATAACTCTATGTTGACAATGCCCAATCAGATCATCATTATCCAAGTGTCCATTTATCACATCATTAACAATAGATTCTCACATTTTCTCTACTGCTGATGTAAGGCTATAATTCCCCGTTTTCTCTCTCCCTCCCTTCTTAAACAGTAGGGTGACATTTGCTACTTTCCAATCTGCAGGAACAGTTACAGAATCTATAGAATTTTGGAAGGTAATCACCAATGCATCCACTATCTCTATGGCTACCTCTTTCAACACTCTGCGTGTAGAATATCAGGTTCTGGAGACTTTACAACCTTCTTACTAATCCTAATTTCCTTCAATTCCTCATTCTCTCTAATCCCTTGGATCTCTAATTCTGGGAGATTTCTTGTATCTTCCTCAGTGAAGACAGACACAAAGTAATCATTTAGCCTCTCTGTCATTTCTCTGTTCCCCATTACAAATTCTCCTGATTCTGCCTGTAATGGTCCCGCATTTGTCTTAGCCAAACATTTCCATTTTACGTACCTATAGAAGCTCCCAATCCTCAGGTTTACTACTATTTCTGGCAACTTTATAGGCTTTTCTTTTAATCTTATCCAATCTTTAACTTCCTTTGTTAGCCACGGTTGACTGCCTTTACTTTTAGGGTTTTTGTGCCTTGAAGGAATGTATAGTTGCTGTTAACTATGTAACAATTCTTTGAAGACTATCCATTGTCTATGCACTGTCATACCTTTTAATGTATTTTCCCAATCCACCTCAGCCAATTTTGCCCCTCATACCTTCATATTTCCTTTGTTCAAATTTAACACACTGGCTTCAGATTGATTTACCTCACTTTCAAACATAATGTAAAATTCTATCGTATTATGGTCACTCATCCGTAAAGGTTCTTTAACAACAAGATTATTAATTAGCCCTTTCTCATTACATAATACTAGATCTAAAATAGCCTGTTCTCTCGTCGGTCCCTCAATATAATGCTCTAAAAAACCATCCTTAACACACTCCAGAAACTCGTCCTCCACAGCATTAGTGCTCATTAGGTTTACCCAATCTATATGCAGATTGAACTGACCCATGATTACTGTCTATCTCCTTTAAATGTCTGCAATTGCATCTTTACTGACCTATCCCTTAACCTAATTTGCCAGTGTACTTTAGCCAGGTCTGCCTTCATGCCCTCATAATTTCACTCCCTTTATTTCTCTTTCAGTGCCTGATTTGACATTGAATTCACCTCCTCTAACTCCTGCTCCTTCTCAGTCCTTCAACTGTTGGTTTCCCAATCCTTAAGTATCATTGGTTAAGAAGATACCCTGTTGGTTGCTCTGTTCACTCAGGTCCCAGGTGCCCCGTTACCCTCACTAAGACAATGTCAGCTTCCACTTTCAGCAACTTGATGAGAAAAGCTCTTTGAGCTGAAGGATGCAGGGGAAAGTCTAACTCATAGCAAATTTATTAAATTCCCTGTTACAGCAAAATCTGGCCTACTCTATTAATTACACGGAACCTGAAAACCTGACTGGGTATAACACATGTAGCCTCAGTTTGGGACTATTCCTGCTCTGCTTACCTCTTGCCAGTTCCAGTAACAGAGACCATAATTGGCCTGACAATGTGCTCAAATAAATTAGATTAAACCATTTGAAAGTGTCGCCTGAAATGGATTCATTGTGTTTAAAACAAAAGAAAATTAGCCTGGGATTTTTTTTAATGAGAATAGTATTCCTTTAAGATAAAGATAAAGATATATTTCATACACACATGTATGCCTGTTGGTTAGCCTTAAATGCACTATATATTGGTCACAGTGGCGCAGTGGTTAGCACCGCAGCCTCACAGCTCCAGGGACCCGGGTTCGATTCCGGGTACTGCCTGTGTGGAGTTTGCCAGTTCTCCCTGTGTTTGCGTGGGTTTCCTCCGGGTGCTCCGGTTTCCTCCCACAAGCCAAAAGACTTGCAGGTTGATAGGTAAATTGGCCATTATAAATTGTCACTAGTGTAGGTAGGTGGTAGGGAAATATAGGGACAGGTGGGGATGTTTGGTAGGAATATGGGGTTAGTGTAGGATTAGTATAAATGGGTGGTTGATGTTCGGCACAGACTCGGTGGGCCGAAGGGCCTGTTTCAGTGCTGTATCTCTAATCTAATCTAAAGCATGTGCATCTAGGATGTATTGTAGGACAATATCACTGCACAAATACCACTCACTCATAGTGATATGTTTTACAACATGCAGTAATTCCTGGCTTCACATTTTTTCAGCTTCACTAGATTAGTGCATATTGCCGATAAATACAATTCAAGGCAATTGAGTTCTCATTTGAATGAGACATGCTGATGCTTTGTATGTGTTCTGGGTACTAAGTAACATCCTCCTGTCATTTGTAAAACTTACTTTTGGAAAATGTATAATTCCTTCTGAGAGGGGTGATTTCCTCCTGGAATTTGGTCTGCATGCCAGTTTAGGCGATTTGCCATCAGCAGCAACTCAGCCAGATGCTTTAGCAAAGGTCAGATGGTTTATTTTCAGTTGCTGAATGGTAACTGTCATAATTTCAACTAATTGGATGAATGAACTTACTGCTAGCAGCAAATTACCATGTGGAAGTTCAGAAAACACTCTTCTCATATTGTATCCATAAATATGCACTGCTAGTTCATATTTGGGGGAGATGATAGCATAATGGTAATGTCACTGAATTAGATAGCCAGAGGTTCAGGCTAATGCCCTAGAGACACAGGTTCAAATCCTACCACGGCAGCTGGTAGAATTTAAATTTAATTAATAAAAAAAAAATTGGAATTGAAAACTAGGCTCAGTAATGGTGCCATGAAACTATCATCAATTGTTGTAAAAACCCATCTGGTTCACTAATGCCCTTTAGGGAAGGAAATCTGCCATCCTTACCTGGTCTGGCCGACATGTGAGTCCAGACCCACAGCAACATGGTTGACTCTTAACTGCCCTCTGAAATGGCTTAGCAAGCCAACCAATTGTTGAGGGCAATTAGGAATGGGAAAGAAATGCTGGCCTTGCCAGTGACACCCACATTCCATGAAAGAATTTTTATAAAATCACCTGTATGTAGTGGTGAATGCAGGATAATAATGTACCCTGATGGACTGACTGGAACACTGGTTTGCAATGTAGGGGGCAGATGTCCTTTGTAGTAAAATCAGAAATGTAAAGTACATGTTTTAGTTTTGCTACAAAAATTGTTTTGTGTCTCAGACCTAAGTACAAATCCAACAGATCTGATAGCTTGAAAATTCTTGGCTCATGGTCGAAAAGGTCCTAAATGAAATGAGGTTGAGCAGTTCTAATTTAGTTTTTACCTTTGTGAATGCACAGCACAGAACTACCTGCAATTCAGCACTTAAATTACATTCTCCATCAGAAAGGCTGCAAGGTTCCATGATAGAGAAAAGGAAAATGTTATATTGGTACAGCTGGTGCAATACAGGTTTGTTGTTGTAATGTATTGGAAGCTTTATGATACTTCCAACCCATACTACAGCTGAAATGTGGTGCTTGATGGTAACAGCACGCAGAAAATAAAAGGTATAGCAATCTTCAGAATTAATGTCACTTACTCCCTTGAGTAAACTCCCTAGCCACACCGGGACAAAGGCACCCACATTTAGTTTCTCCATATGGAGAATTGCTCACTTCCCCGCACACAGTAAACACTTTCCTGTTAATTTAGATGTATTTTGTAATATCTCAGTTCATCCGTCTGTTATTTCATCTGATTCATGCTCATTTTCAATTTTGCACCTATAAACAAAAGTGTGGAATTCTATTTATTTTAAGTTAATGCCATTAATCTTTGATTTTGGGATTTTTTTCAAATTATTATTCGAATACGTAAATCTTTCATTGGCTCGAATTTTGCAGTCAGCAGCGAAGCAAGTGCATGTGCCGTTGACATCGAAGAAAGCTGCCCACAAAGATCCAGCGATCTCTGTGGCATGGTTTTCCTCTTTCCTCTTCTTTGGCCTCCTTGTCACGAGAGACAATGGTTAAGCGTCTAGAGGTGGTCAGAGGTTTGTGAAGCAGCACCTGGAGTGGCTATAAAGGCCAATTCTAGAGTGACAGACTCTTCCACAGGCACTGCAGATAAAATTGGTTGTCGGGGCTGTTACACAGTTGACTCTCTCCTTGCGCTTCTGTCTTTTTTCCTGCCATCTGCGAAATCTCTTCGACTCGCCACTCTTTAGCCCCGTCTTTATGGCTGTCCGCCAGCTCTAGCGATCACTGGCAACTGACTCCCACAACTTGTGATCAATGTCACAGGACTTCATGTCACATTTGCAGACATCTTTAAAGCGGATACATGGATGGCCAGTGGGTCTGATACCAGTGACAAGCTCGCTGTACAATGTGACCTGGGGGATTCTGCCATCTTCCATGCGGCTCACATGGCCAAGCCATCTCAAGCGCCGCTGGCTCAGTAGGGTGTATATGCTGGGGATGTTGGCCGCCTCAAGGACTTCTGCAATGGAGATATGGTCCTGCCACCTAATGCCAAGGATTCTCCGGAGGCAGCGAAGATGGAATGAGTTGAGACGTCCCTCTTGGCTGACATACATTGTCCAGGCCTCGCTGCTGTCGAGCAAGGTACTGAGGACACAGGCCTGATACACTCGGACTTTTGTGTTCCGTGTCAGTGCACCATTTTCCCATACCCTCTTGGCCAGTCTGGACATAACAGCGGATGCCTTTCCCATGCACTTGTTGATTTCTGCATCGAGAGACAGGTTAGTGGTGATAGTTGAGCCTGGGTAGGTGAATTCTTGAACCACTTCCAGAGCGTGGTCGCCGATATTGATGGATGGAGCATTTCTGACGTCCTGTCCCATGATGTTCGTTTTCTTGAGACTGATGGTTCGGCCAAATTCTTTGCAGGCAGTTGCAATCCTATTGATGAGTCTCTGCAGACACTCTTCTGTGGGATGTTAAAGCAGCATCGTCAGCAAAGAGGAGTTCCCTGATGAGGACTTTCCGTACTTTGGTCTTCGCTCTAAGATGGGCAAGGTTGAACAACCAGCCATCTGATCTTGTGTGGAGGAAAATTCCTTCTTCTGAAGACTTGAACGCATGTGAGAGCAGCAGGGAGAAGAAGATCCCAAACAGTGTAGGTGTGAGAACATAGCACTGTTTCACGCCACTCAGGATAGGAAAGGGGTCTGATGAGGCACTGCTATGCTGAATTGTGCCTTTCATATTGTCATGGAATGAGGTGATGATACTTAGTAGCTTTGGCGGACATCCGATCTTTCCTAGTAGGCTGAAGAGACCACGCCTGCTGATGAGGTCAAAGGCTTTGGTGAGATCTCTGAAAGCAACGTAGAGGGGCATCTGTTGTTCGCGGCATTTCTCCTGTAGCTGGCAAAGGGAGAACAGCATGTCAATGGTGGATCTCTCTGCTCGAAAGCTGCACTGTGCCTCAGGGTAGACACCCTCAGCCAGCTTCTGGAGTCTGTTTAAAACGACTAACAGCAGTTTAAATCTGGTGCCAAGGCAAGGGGAAGTCTTGGCATGCAACAGCAGTGATGCAACAGCAAGCAGGTAAACAGGTAACCACATTTAAGCATTCACACACTGCAAACCAGGTGAATCCCTTCACTTTGAAGTTAAATTTTCAAATAGTGAAAAATTGACTATGATTGGATTAAGATAGAGGCTAAAATAAAGATAAACAAACTTAAAAAAGGAAAAAAAGTTATGTTTTTATATATATGCAGAAATTTCATATCTGAATGGAGAAATTTGACATTCCACAAATATAAAATTAGTTTTTAGGGCCAGTGAGTGTGTTAGCAATAATTATGAACTAAGTACACTATTACAAATCCACCTCATTCAACAAGTGGTAACTTTGCAAGAGTGTTTACGATGAGACTAACAGCGTAGAAGTGACAGTTTTCATCAATTACAATGGAGATTACAGTCCATGGAAAACTGAACACCCAATGGAGGAACATAGACTCACTGACAGCAACACTGGATTTCTGCATTATTCTAATCGTGTGCAGATTCCTCAGACTGAATTTTTGGGCCTCCCCCCACCCCGAAGGCCGCAACGGGAGTAGTGGTTAAGTGGGGGGGCCCCAAAAATGCTGGCGCCGGCCAGCGTGCCAGTGACATGATACTGTTCCCGGTGCCAGCAATGTTAAAAAGGACAGGACAGGAATCCCGCTCTCCGCTCTATTGAGGCCAATTAAATTAGTTAACAAGCTTGGTAGGAGCTTGGTGGAGGGTGTGGGTGGAATATTTAAAGGAGCGCAAAGGTTTCAGGAGCTGTCAGTTTCTGATAACTGAAGGGAGGTGGGTACAGAGCGGGGTTCCAGTCAAGGCTGCCCCAGGGCATCAACCCAGCCCCATTAGAGGATCAGAAGGGAAAAGGGTGACTTGAAATTTGGTAAGGAGGTACCCTTGGTGCTGCACAGGTGGCGGAGAGAGTGGGCACTCAGTGCTTGGGCATTTAATGGGTTGTCACTCCCCTGGTGCAGAAGAGCAGGGGGCAAGGCTACTGAGGACAATTGGGTGGACACCTGCCCAAAAGGAAGGCTGCAGCTGGCAACAGGGCACGACTGTCAGATTGTGAGCCCAGTGGTGATGAGGGAAACACCCTCCGCAGGAAGGGTGGAACCCCGGGCATCAGGAGGTTATGGGAGAGGAAAGAGGGGAAGGAATGCAAAGGAGGTCAAATCCTCAACACAGGATCTACTGCCGAAGACGGAGCAACCTGGAGATGACTGAGACCCAGTGCCGCAGGAGACTGCAACTCTCCAGGCAGCTGGTTATAGACATCGCTACCATTATCACCATAAACCTCGTACCTCATGGCACTGGTCGCCATACCCTGTCAGTGGCCATTAAAGTCACTGTGGCTTTGAAATTCTTCACTTCTGGCTCCTTCCAAGGATCAGCTGCAGACCTGAGTAGCATCTCAAAAATAGTTGCACACCACTGTGTTTCACAGGTCACTGATACTTCTTTACCAGAGCTGGACAGCACATTCATTTCATGACAGGCATGACCTCACAGGGTCAGAGGGCATTCAGTTCCTCCTTCATCGCTGGATTTCCCCAGATGCAGGACATCATTGATTGCACCCATGTGACTATTAAAGCACCCAGTGACAGGCTAGTCAGTTTTATCAACAGGAAGAGTTTCCAGTTCCTCAAGGCCCAACTGGTCTGCACCACAATAAGAGCTTCTTCCATGTGTGTGCTCATGTTCCTGGCAGCTGCCATGACTCCTTCATCTTTCGACAGTCCAGGCTGCCTCACCTTCACTCCAACCCCCAAAGTGCATGGATGGATCCTAGCAGATAAGCCTTGGAAACATAATTACTCACCGCTCTATGGAAGCCCAGACAGAGGCACAGAGGTAATACAACCAATGCCTCCTGCTCAGTAGGACAACCATTGAGCAGGCCATCGGGTTTCTGAAGGTGCCATTGCAGTGCCTGGACCGGTAAGGTGGCGCCCTCCAATACTATTCTGCAAGGGTCTCTGTCATTGTAATAGTTTGCTGTGCACTGCCTAATATGGCCCTCCAGATCGGTGTGAACCTTGAGGACAATGAGGCCCTGAAAGGAGACAGCTCATCTGGGGAGGAGTAGAAGGTGAGAGAGTAGGAGGCAATGGGAGATGACATTGGACAGAGAGGAGCCCCTGCTGCACGATGAGGTGACCTCCTCCAGCCACCCTCTGGGAAGGGGGCCTTCCTCCTCTCCATAATGGCCTCCAGCATTAGATCCAGGTCTGCATCGATGACGTCAGGGGCTGCCCTGCCCTGGGTGCCAGTCCTCTGGCTGTCCTGTGACATCTCGCTTCCCTCTGGTGCAGTGGAAGGCTATGGAACAAACTGTAGATCTCTCCCTCAGGACAGCCAGCAGCCTGAGTGATGACTGCTGTGGGGAGCCTGAATGAGACCCACACTTCATCTGACCCACCTCCCACTGGCTCTAAGTGGACAGGAAACCCGTCTCCATCCCAATTAAGGGCTTACCCATGCCAAAATCTTAACTTTAATCAATTTCCCACTGGAGTTGGGTTTCTGACCTGAAAACAAACCTATTTCACTTCTCTGTGATGGAAATTCAGTCCCTAAACTTGTTATAATTTTCAGTGGATTAATGACGGTTTAACCATCATTACCACAATGAAATCCAGGTCATTATATCTCTTTTTGTTGGATCTAGCTATGTGTAAAGTGTCCATTTTGGGCTGAATTTTGTGAGCCCGTCACGATTCCAGCAGCCGGCCACTTTTTTTTTTATTCATTCATGGGATGTGGGTGTCATTGGCTGTGCCAGCATTTATTGCCCATCCCTAATTGTCCTTGAGAAGGTGGTGGTGAGTTGCCTTCTTGAACCGCTGCAGTCTATAGAAGGTAGGTACACCCACAGTGCTGTTAGGAAGGGAGTTCCAGAATTTTGACCCAGCGACAGTGAAGGAACGGCGATATAGTTCCAAGTCAGGATGGTGTGTGACTTGGAGGAGAACTTGCAGGTGGTGGTGTTCCCATGCATTTGTTGCCTTTGTCCTTCCAGTTGGTAGAGGTCACGGGTTTGGAAGGTACTGTCTAAGGAGCCTTGGTGCATTGCTGCAGTGTACCTTGTAGATGGTACACACTGCTGCCACTGTGCGTCGGTAGTGGAGGGAGTGAATGTTTGTGGATGGGGTGCCAATCAAGCGGGCTGCTTTGTCCTGGATGGTGTCGAGCTTCTTGAATGTTGTTGGAGCTGCACCCATCCAGGCAAGTGGAGAGTATTCCATCGCATTCCTGACTTATGCCTTGTAGATGGTGGACAGGCTTTGGGGAGTCAGGAGGTGAGTTACTTGCCGCAGGATTCCTAGCCTCTGACCTGCTCTTGTAGCCACAGTATTTATATGGCTACTCCAGTTCAGTTTCTGGTCAATGGTAGCCCCTAGGATGTTGATAGTGGGGGATTCAGTGATGGTAATGCCATTGAATGTCAAGGGGATAACATAATGGAGTCGCAGGGCCTGTCCCATTGAATGATGGGAAAGGCTCCGAGGCACTGATTGCATGTCAGATGACTCCAACGCAGGTGCTGGCACCCTTTCAAAGTGCTGCCAGCCCTGTTTGTTTTGCTGCCATTCAGTAAGGTAGTGAAACTGTAGTGCTCTTGGATTCCTTTGATGTTAGTTTGAACTGTTGGACACCCCTGCACACTACTGTAGCTGCTGTTTCCTGGAACTGCAATCCCTGGACCCCCTGCACCAGGACTGCTGACCGTCAGAACAGAGCCTGATTGAACTGGGACTATGTCCGAGGCAAAGTGCTGGGTGGCCCCACAGTTCAGCGATGCTTCCCCGGACATCCTTCTCCAGGCTGCAAGGGAAAGATGGGAGGCCCTCCTTCCAAGGGGTGGCAAGTAGAGATCCTCCCTTCCAACCAAGCAAACCTGGATGGACATTGCAGAGGAGGTCAGCAGCAGTGGGGTCACCCCCTCCCCTGGAACCGGGTCCGGTGTCACAAGAGGGTCAATGACCTCCTTTGCTCCACCAAAGTAAGTCCTCCACACCTCTCTCCTCTTTGGGGTTTGCATGTATCTCCACGGGAGGGAGCGTGAAATGGGGAGGCAGTGACAACAAAGGTGGTGGAAAGTGGGTGAGGCATCACCACATCCTGGCAGATGCATGGCTGCTTCTCGGTGACAGGCCACCTTCTTTCACAGCTCAGCCCCATTATGTCCCCTGAGTGCGGATGTGGGGAGGAGCCATGTAGGAAACCCCATCAAGGGACCAGGGGCTGCCACTAACATAAATGTTCTGTTGCTCTTCCTGGGAAGTCTTACTATGCCCTCTTTTCAGTTGCAGGATAAACGAGCCCAAAGCACGAGAGAGACCTCGAGGACTGGCGGAGGGATTTCTGATCTTCGTCCTCTAACATCAGCCTAGGAAGAGGCTCTGGAGCTAGGGCAGGGCAGTCGTTTAATCTTGGATGATGAGACTAGAGTGTCCACACAGTAGACATGAGGATTATGTTTATGTGTCCTCCGCCACACTTCTGGAGATCCACATCACACATGGTTGGCTTGAGGAGATCTGCACAACTTAACCTTTGTGTTCTCTTATGCAGGTCGTCGAATACCAGAGGCAAGTACAGCCACTGCGTTGGGGGCCTGCTATCAACCTCTGAGGAGGAGGAGGAGCAGTCAGAAGATGCACCATCACATAATTTTCCTGCACCTTCTACAAGCGCAGATACTTTCACCTCAGTGGGTTTGCAGTCGGGATTAGATTCAGGGTCACAAGCTGGTGAGAGCACCACACACGCGCCCGAGAAGCTTAAGGAGACTGTGACAGCCGAGGCCTTTGAAAGTCGGAGGACTGTGGGTGGCCAGGCCCATGCTGTGCCCCAGGCTGATGATGAGCCTCTGGTGTCAACAGCACAGGACATGCTGGAGTTGCAGAGAGGTAAGGCAACACATGGCAGAGATGCCAGAAGCAATGCATGGCCATGAGTGGATGATGGAGGAGTTCTTCCATGGCATGAGCACTGCCATGTCTCAGGCGTGTGAGTGCATGGCTTCCTCCATCGAGAGGTTGGCAACCCTCAAGGAGAGCCAGTTTCCACAGATGTGCGCAGACCTGCACACCATCGCCTTGGCCATGAGCTCAATGCAGCAGTGGCAAGGGGAGAGAAGGAAAAGACACCTGGAGTCTTCTGCAGATCCTTGTCCTTTTCTGGTCAGCAGGAAGGTTCAAGTGAGCCTTGAAAGGGAGGAGAAGAGGCTGACCTCCACATTTGGGTGTTCCCCTCAGGGCAAACTGAGTGAGGACAGCAGCTCCTTAGCCCCTCCACTAGTGAACCCAGCTCCAGTAGCTGCAATGACTGAGAAGAATCCTGCACCAGTGCAGCAATCCCTCAGCCAGCTGGGTCCCTCCAGGCCTCAGGCACCCAGAGGATGACCCAGGCCAAGGAGCAGCCTGATCCGCAGCCTGCCTCCATCTGCGATACTAATGCAGGGGGCACACCACATAGAAGCTCACAGAAACATATAAAGAAGAGTGCCTAAACACACTTGGGGATTCATGTGTGTACTACATTTGCCCTTTACATTGTTTTCTGAAATTGGTGTTCTTATTGAATTTACATTCATTGTTGTAAAATGCACATTCTTTCATGCCTGAAAGAAGAGAGGCAGGGATTAATCAGAGATAGTCAGCATGGCTTTGTCAAGGGGAGATCGTGTCCGACTAACTTGATTGAATTTTTTGAGACGCTGACTAGATGTTTAGATGAGGGTAAAGCAGTTGATGTAGTCTACATGGACTTCAGTAAGGAATTTGATAAGGTCCCGCATTGGAGATTGGTTAAGAAGGTAAGAGCCCATGGGATCCAGGGTAATTTGGCAAATTGGATTCAAAATTGGCTTAGTGGCAGGAGGCAGAGTGTGATGGTTGAGGGTTGTTTTTGCGAGTGGAAGCCTGTGACCAGTGGTGTACCACAGGGATCGGTGCTGGTGTACATTAATGATTTAGATGTGAATATAGAAGGTATGATCAGTAAGTTTGCAGATGACACGTAAATTGGTGGTATCGTAAATAGTGAGGAGGAAAGCCTTCGATTACAGGACGATATAGATGGGCTGGTAAAATGGGCGGAACAGTGGCAAATGGAATTTAATCCTGAGAAGTGTGAGGTGATGCATTTTGGGAGGACTAACAAGGCAAGGCAATATACAATGGATGGTAGGACTCTAGGAAGTACAGAGGGTCAGAGGGACCTTGGGGTACTTGTCCATAGATCACTGAAGGCAGCAGCACAGGTGGATAAGGTGGTTGGAAAGGCATATGGGATACTTGCCTTTATTAGCCGAGGCATAGAATATAAGAGCAGGGAGGTTATGATGGAGCTGTATAAAATGCTAGTTAAGCCACAGCTGGAGTACAGTGTACAGTTCTGGGCACCACACTAGAGGAAGGATGTGATTGCACTGGAGAGGGTGCAGAGGAGATTCACCAGGATATTGCCTGGGCTGGAGCATTTCAGCTCTGAAGAGAGACTGAAAAGGCTAGGATTGTTTTCCTTAGAGCAGAGAAGACTGAGGGGGGACATGACTGAGGTATACAAAATTATTAGGGGCACTGATAGGAAGAAGCTTTTTCCCTTAGCTGAGGTGTTACTAACCAGGGGGCATAGATTTAAGGTAAGGGGCAGGAGGTTTAGAGGGATTTGAGAAAAAAGAATTCACCCAGAGGGTGGTAGGAATCTGGAACACACTGCCTGAAGAGGTGGTAGAGGCAGGAACCCTCACAACATTTAAGAAGTATTTAGATGAGCATTTGAAACGCCATAGCATACAGTGCTGGAAAATGGGATTAGAATAGTTAGGTACTTGATGGCCAGCACAGACACGATGGGCCGAAGGGCCCGTTTCTGTGCTGTATAACTCAATGACTCTATGACTAAGAGCTGCCAGCCAATCAGCGGGCCAGCAGCTCTTCAGTCCCTGCAGTGCCACCGTGAGTGATGGCGACTGCTGGAACTGCACCCAACCTGGACTGGCAACATGGACAAGGCCCCGAAATGCAGGTAAGTGTGTGGGGCCTTGCCGAGGACAATTGGCTGGGCCCCACCAACGCGGCGGTGGTAGGAGTGGGGGGGTGGTCACTCAACAGGGGAAGGGGAGGTGCTCCAGTGGAGGCGGCTTGTGCTGCAGGGGGGGGACCCTCATCGGGCACACCCTGATCAGGAGGGCACCCCCCACACCCTGCAAGGAGGCGGCCAGGTTTGACTGGGCAGCCTTCTAAGCTACTGAACCGGCCGCCCACTGCTGGTGATATACCAGCAGTGGCTGGAGGAGGGCTTTAAGTGGCAATTAATTGGCTAACCAATTATCAATAATCAATTAACTGGCCATTTGTCACTTCTGCCACCGCTCGCAAAATTGCAGTTGGGCAGGAAGGTGACGGGTACGACACTCCCTGCCTCCCACTCAATTTTACATCCTTCCGCAGCCTTCAGCCTGCTCTTGCGGGGAGCATAAAGTTCCGGTCGTGGTGTTTAACTGCTGAATTGACCTCTTTTAAGGCATTGCACAAAATAGACAAAACCAGGCAATTGGAGCTGCTGATAAATTACTTAGATCAATGAGAAAAACTTTGTAACTACTTGTACATCTCAGGATTTCAGTTAATGAATGGATTTCTTTTGTTAGGATTGTTTGGCATCTGCAAATAAGTGTGTGTGTCGACTAGCCTGTGAGTGTGTGCAGCGTGTGCCAAGATGCAAGACTCATGCTAGCATTCCATTGGCCTATGTAAGTCAGAAAAAACACTTTTTTATAAGGACAGGAACATTATACCAGGTAAAACACAGTTCTGTGGCTGGTAAATTGCTGGTGTGTATAACTTTGAGGCTACAGGGTCTTACTGTTATTAAGCAAACATTGTGAGGGTTCATTCAAAGGTTAATTTCTATTCAGGCCTTTTTGTGGATTGGTCGATTAGGAGCCTGTAAGTGATATGCTCTATTCCTGGAGAGCTCTTCTGTACTTTGCAACTGACTGCCTTTGTTTCATTATATTTTTTAAGAAAATGTGGACATAGAAAATTTGCATTAGGCAGTGTATGATGGCTGAACTGTGATAGACAGGAAGGGTAAGCATACCTCAAGAATTTACAACATTATAGATAGATATGCAGCAACAATATCAGACTATAATCTAAGCATTGAATTAAGAAAGTTTAAAAAGATGCACAGACCTTTATTGATTCGCAATATGCAGACTAAATAAATATTTCAATTATATCATGTTTAAAAATTGCATTAAAGCTAGAGGGATATTATATAGAGCCAGCCAGATTACTGATGTACACATATTTTTATTAATTGCATTGAGCAATTATTATGCATTTGGCACAGACTCAGAGCTAAGGCTAAATATTCTTCAGGTTATTATTCATAAGGTATTAATGTTATTTAGAGATGGCATGATAAATGAATAACAGCAACCAATCAGCAAGATTCAGTTTAGATAAGGATGCTCTTCATAAAGCTATTCCTATTGTACAGTGATGATTTGATATGAACAGTGAGATTCTAACTCCACCAGATTTGCCATGATCCGTTCCTATTAGAAGGAAGGGATTGTTTGTAATTTCTTTACTGCAAAGAATTAAATCAGGTACACTAAATCTAAATAGTCTGAATATTTGCTTTATAAAGACATAGAGGTGGCATGGCATCACAAATCTGTGCACATTGGATTAATGCTATTGGCAATAGTATTTGCAATTAAGACATCAAAGGAATACCATCACTAATACAGCATACAAATCACAGTGAAATATAGTCTACTGACACTGCACTGTACAATATTAGAACATGAATCTGTCTCTCCGTCTTAAAAGTACCTGATCTCAGCTGATTTCAAGAGGGCAACATTAAAGGTACTTCTTGAGAAGGCAGCCAAAAATAAAAGGAAAGTTGGAGCACATCATTGTTAGTACCTCCAACTGACCACTTCATGAATTACATTGACTCCCGCCTGCTCCCTTGGTCAATGAATAATACATGGTGTTGAGCAGCCCAAGGAGATGGAAATAAATGATTTACAAAGTGCATGAAAAACAATTCTAATCACAAAGGTGTTATGTGGGGGGGAAGTATTTTGTACAAAACATGAACACCATTTGCACACAAATTATATGATTTCTAAACCTATTGGAGATAATAAACAAATGGATACCATTTCATCCAGTACAACATATTAAACTGACAAATACATATTTCTATTTGTGACATCTACTTATTCACTATTTTGTTGGAAGAACATGGTATAAGTGTATCAAGTGTTGTGTGATAATCTCTCAAACAATAATTTCTATGAAAACCAGGGGGGAACCTTTTTAGAAGTGGGGAAATCAATGTTTTTTAACTTATTATCACCAACGCGTAACAATTAAATAATTAGAATGAGTCAGTTAAGATTTCATTGTTGATTTACTCAATCACCCAACACTGCCAAAGTGCTCAATATGGCAGGATTTCAATTATGTCTTCAAACTGCATGAGGCAGGATGAATAGGGATTCAGGAAGGAGATTTAAGTGGAGCTGAGATCAGGAATTCAGAACCAAGGAGAAATTAAAGTGCACTTTTCAAATATTCTTATAATTAATGAATTATAAGTAAAGCTAAACTTGTGCCTTCAGGAAGGTGGGGCAGGGGGTGCAGAATCCTTGTGGTCTTGAGTCTATTATCAAGGAAGAAATAGCAGGGCATCTCGATAGAAATTGTCCCGTTGGGCAGACGCAGCATGGGTTCATGAAGGGCAGGTCATGCTTGACAAATCTTTTGGAATTCTATGATGACATTACGAGCAAGGTGGACAATGGGGACCCAGTGGATGTGGTGTACCTAGATTTCCAAAAATGCCTTCGACAAGGTGCCGCACAAGAGGCTGCTGTATAAAATAAGGATGCATGGCGTTAGGGGTAAAGTATTAGCATGGATAGAGGATTGGTTGACTGACAGGAAGCAGAGAGTGGGGATAAATGAGTGCTATTCTGGTTGGCAATCAGTCACTAGTGGTGTGCCTCAGGGATCGGTGTTGGCTCCACAATTATTTACAATTTATATAGATGATTTGGAGTTGGGGACCACTTGTAGGGTGTCAAAGTTTGCAGATGACACTAAGATGAGTGGCAGAGCAAAGTGTGCAGATGACTGTGAAACTTTGCAGAGGAACATAGATACATTGAGTGAGTGGGCAAAGGACTGGCAGATGGAATACAATGTTAATAAATGTGAAGTCATTCATTTCGGTAGGAGTAACAGGAAAAAGGATTATTACTTGAATGGTAAAAAGTTGCAGCATGCTGCTATGCAGAGGGACCTGGGTGTCCTTGTGCATGAATCGCAGAAGGTTGGTCTGCAGGTACAGCAAGTAATTAGGAAGGCAAATGGAATTTTGTCCTTCATTGCTAAAGGGATTGAGTTTAAAAGCAGAGAGGTTATGTTGCAGCTGTATAAGGTACTGGTGAGGCCGCACCTGGAGTACTGTGTGCAGTTTTGGTCTCCTTACTTGAGAAAGGATGTACTGGCACTGGAGAGGGTGCAGAGGAGGTTCACTAGGTTGATTCCGGAGTTGAGGGGGTTGGTTTATGAGGAGAGACTGAGTAGATTGGGATTATATTCATTGGAATTCAGAAGAATGAGGGGGGATCTTATAGAAACATATAAAATCATGAAGGGAATAGATAAGATACAAGTGGAGAGTATGTTTCCACTGGCAGGTGAAGCTAGGACAAGAGGGCATAGCCTCAAGATTAGAGGGAGCAGATTTAGGACTGAATTAAGAAGGAACTTCTTCACCCAGAGGGTTGTTAATCTATGGAATTCCTTGCCCAGTGAAGTAGTTGACGCTTCTTCAGTAAACGTTTTTAAAGCTAAGGTAGATATCTTTTTGAATAATAAAGGAATTAAGGGATACGGTGAGAACGCGGGTAAGTGGATCTGAGTCCACGAAAAGATCAGCCATGATCTTATTGAATGGCGGAGCAGGCTCGAGGGGCCGGACGGCCTACTCCTGCTCCTACTTCTTATGATCTTATGGTCTTCTTACATAATACTGCTTATTAATATTTTACAACTGACTTAACATGATTCTGCATTTTGTTTTACTTGTTTTACTTATCTTCACAGAAAATGCCCACTTATAAGGAATCAATCACGATTGAGTCAGAAATATTCTGGCTGGATTTCTGATATAAGCATCAATGTGTAGTCTCTTTAATGTTTCAATCTGCTGGTTACCATTAGTTATTCAGAATCCACCAAGTAGTAGGGAAGCAGGCTGGCTGTCAATGATTAATCATTACTGTTCAGTGAGGGAATACTTTGACCCATGGTTTGTAAATGTATTGAGCTGTCTAGATTATTCTTTTTATTTTTCCCCTGCTGTATATTTATCTGATTCAAACAGAAACATGAGAAAAATATATCACTAAATCCAGTGACCTTGAAATTACAACATGAGATATCAATATATGAACACTCACACGTTTGTCCGAAATTTCTTGCTGAACTCAATGGATTAACATCACCACTAAAATAACATGGAGTGAATTTTCCAAATAACCATATTATGTATCTGTGCATTTTTACTGCACACAGCATAAATCTGTAACCAGTGTTTTGAAGATGATTTTGAAAATGTTGATGTGACGCATGAGCTTCAAGATTTTATAATTAAAATTAAATGGACATTTTAAACTTAATATTTTAGACATGATTAACCAAGAAAGGCTGATATTGTAATGGCCCATATTTGAATTATGGGATTCAGTACTTCCGATCAAGGAAATAATGGCAAAGTACGGTTACCAATATACTTTAGGCTAATAGTCCTCGGAGATAATGTTATACTTTTTATTATAAGTTATGTGAGTAGGATAGTATTGGCTTTACTGCTGCCTGGAAATATCATAACAGAACACTGGAATGGATCCAAAATTTAGCAATATTATATATGACAAGGACTAAGCCCTTGGACTTTACA
Source organism: Heterodontus francisci (assembly GCF_036365525.1). NCBI lineage: Eukaryota > Metazoa > Chordata > Chondrichthyes > Heterodontiformes > Heterodontidae > Heterodontus > Heterodontus francisci. The sequence continues at coordinate 79,340,930 of NC_090386.1, forward strand.
ATAAGGGCAGTATGTATTTCTAATATTAGAGCATTCATCAATGACAATAATCTGAGAGAACTTCCTTGAATTTCTCTGCATAAAATGGCTGGCTTGGCAATGTACAGAAACTTATTTCATTTACTTTTTTGTATTATGTTTTTGTACTGGGGTGAAGGCAACCCCTAGCTTGAAAGACAGCTCTCTCCTGGGCTGCCTCTGACATCATTATCTCCTGCAGCTCACTGACACTGGGTGTTTCTTCACATGCCGACCCAATTACCTCACTATCTAACCCATGAGGAGTGCCAATATCTGAGCTTGACCACTGCTCCTCCGCAGTCTTCATTCTCTTCCACTTATGTGCTGCATAGTGCTGCAAAAAGACAGAAGGAGAGTTACTGAGTAGCTGTTTAAAAGCTAAGTGGAGATATTAGGATGTGGGATACACATGTTGAGAGATGGAGAAGAAGCAAGTTGGAGTGAGGATGGGGAGGTGATGAATGTAAAGGTAATGAATGTAAAGGTAAGTGTGTCTAATGTGAAGTGAGGAAGGAGTGCTGTTAGGTGTTGTAGAGAGAGCTGGAGAGCTGAAGTGCTGTGCTCACCCTTGCTGCTCTTATAAGGCCATTGAACCCAGGTCCTCAAGGTGATGCCGGTGGCACTGACCTTATCAGCCACCTTTGCTCAGGTCTGCTTGGTGATGGCTTTGGGGATGGTGCTGGTGAAGACAACTTCCCTCCTTGGCCTGACTTTTTCCATGGATCTCCATGGAGGCAGTAGAAAAGCTTGGGGACAGACCTTCTACTTATCTCAGCAGTCAGCATATCTTCCAGTGTTCCTCTATGAAAAATCTAAACAGGGAATTGCAATCTTACATTAAGAGGTACATCCTCACTTTAAACAGGCCATAGAGGGGGTTGGAGGAGAAAGGCGCAGCAGAAATATTGCGTGGCGGACATGATGCCTCCTGATCCACAATGTTATTGGGATGGCAGCCTATAAATCAAATGAAAATGAAGCCTATCAGCTAAAATCACGCCAACTTGATGCCAGTCATATCATGTGGGCTGGGTTAAATTCCAATTCCTGACAGTTCTGCCGAGGAGAATTATTTCTGATTATAACTATGACTTCCCTAGGGATATACTGGACAGAATCCTCAGAATTATTTTGATAGAAGTATTTTTTGGCACAACAAATCTTTTAATGACACAAATATGTCCATTAAGGAATTGGTGTAGCAAGAGAACTAAAATAGTCCATGGATATTGTTTTGTTAATAAACCTAACCTCATTGTGTAATTTAGAAATTGAAAAATAACATGCTGCATGAGGTCTATGGAGATATTCAGAGGAGTGTACAGTTCAAGTTTGAATGCTGGATTCTGAAAATGGTAGAAAGATATATCAAGAAACCATTTAAATCCAAGGTCACGTGGGATTGGTGGTGTATTATGAAGCTGTGCTAATTTTCACAATGACAAGGCATGGCTCGTGCTCATTTTAACAACATTTTAACTTAATTTTTCTACATTTAAAAATATTCAATTTCAGTCTTGTACTCACAATCCTTTACCATGGGTTTCAAGCTCTGTTGTGAAGAAATTCAAACCATATCTTGACCCTTCAGGGACATACTTGTTTCTTCGACTTGTGCATTGTGATCAGACCAGTGTGATGTTATGACTATGCAGTTTTTTCTGTTTAACTCACCACTCACAATGGGATTTGTCTATTTAGATGTCAAACACATTTTTTTTAAACTGGAGGCAAAGTTTTCTGGTCATAAAGACCTGCAGCACGCAGTGAAAATAGGCAAATGAGGACTGTTGGAGGCCCCATCGGTGACTGATGCATACACCTCTCTAGAGAAAGGTGGCAGAGGTAGTCAGTACGATCCCCACTATCCTAAGAATTCAATGACCTCACAAGGCTGGGCAAGGTAAGTTAAAGTTTTGGTGCTAATGCACATGCTCTGCCACTCAGACTACGACACTCACCTCATTTCCTATTTTACGCTTTCTCTCCCAGCAACTGGGTAGCAGGAGAACTCACTTTGGCTAAGGGCAACCTCTCCAAACACTCAAGCACACCCTTTACTCAAAGCCACACCCTCAACTCACTGTGCCCATCACAAGGACATCTCCTCGTCCTCAAGCAAACATCTTTTAAAGGGACAAAACACCTTCACCTCTCAAATTCATGGCATGCCTAAACACATATCAGACACCTTCATGATACTCACTTGCCTGTAATATTGTCTTCTCTTCACTCAGGGGAGAAGAAGGCATATGACCATTGCCATAGAAGAATAACTGAGGGAATTGGGTGGCACAGTGGCGCAGTGGTTAGCACCGCAGCCTCACAGCTCCAGCGACCCGGATTCAGTTCTGGGTACTGTCTGTGCGGAGTTTGCAAGTTCTCCTTGTGACTGCGTGGGTTTCCGCTGGGTGCTCCGGTTTCCTCCCACAGCCAAAGATTTGCAGGTTGATAGGTAAATTGTCCGTTGTAAATTGCCCCTAGTGTAGGTAGGTGGTAGGAGAATTGAGGGAAGGTGGGGATGTGGTAGGGAATATGGGATTAATGTAAGATTAGTATAAATGGTTGGTTAATGTTGGCACAGACTCGGTGGGCCGAAGGGCCTGTTTCAGTGCTGTATCTCTCTATGAAAGTCACAATCTCAATAAACCCTGGGTCCACTGAAAGAGGAGGCATTACAAATCATAGCAGATAGCTAGGAGAACCAGTTGGAGAGGGTGAGCTGCTAAGGAAAAGTTGGTAAAGCCTGCGCAAGGTTCATCATGTGTATCTGCAGATCCTTGTATTGCACTCACTCATTATTTCAACATGGGTAAATACCACTGTATGTGCAGCTAAACAAGCTCTGCTGTCTTTCACATCATACATGGTGCTTTGGAGGATGAGGCCAACCACTTTGACCATCCGGACAGTTTGAGATTCACACCTGCTCTCACATTGCCATGATATCTATCTTGGCATGTTACCTTCACAAAGCATACTCACAGTATGAAGAAGTAGTTACAGATAGAGAGAATAAATTTTTGTGGCTGTTCCTCGTGAATGTTATTGTTTAAGTAAGCATGGCTTGAAGACATAAGTTCATTTCTGTGTCTGCTTTTCAACTTTTGGCATTTGGGAGGGAAATGCAGACTTCTTGGAAAGTGAGGGACTTGGTGAATGACTGGGGGAAAGAACAGATAGGCGTGAAGTGGATTTATTTGACAAGTCAACCTTTGTTTATTCCAAGCTCTGGGCTCTCATCCTTGCTCAGGCAGCAGACTGCTGGCCCTTCTTTTTCACTTCTTCTTGTGCATCCTTCTTATTTTGTGGAGATGACTTTGTTATCCTGCTGAGTGAGTGTCTCCATATCATGAAGACATTCCTTCAGTTACGTTTGATTGTGAATCTCTAACCTACCCTTTTCCATGTGTTCATCTTATTCCTCTTCATAACATCAAAACAAAGGTATTTAATTGAGAAACACATGTTTAGAATGCAAAGTAGCACATTGAGCAGAGTTGAGTAAAAGTCCTGACTCAACACACACCCTTGGCCCCAAGTAGTAAACATTCGTGTAATTGTCTGTCCTTGGGACAATCTTTCTTCCGACAGCAATGAAATACTGTCCTGACACAAACAATGACTGGAACACCGATGTTTTACAGATCAGGCAAAGAAACACCAGTAACACAAATTGGCCTTCTCAATGTGGTCGACCTCAGGAATACCTTGCAGCGATTCTCCCCACCACTGATAATTATGTGTGGCGATAATTATTTGGGACAGGTTTGGGCTACAAATGGAGAGAAGTGGGCTGGAGAGGTGTAAGAAATAGCTTAAAATGCCTCTGCATACTTACTGAGATATTTTACATATTGGAAAGTTTAAGTATGCCAGTATGCTTTTCGAACAAGCCACGAAGTCCTTGATGAGATCTAACAGTTATCGATCTCCCACAATATCCAGACGAAAAGGCTGCGAATAACAAGACGAGAGAGAAGTCCTTAATTGGATCTAGCAAGCTATCACTCTCCCATAAGAGCTGGACTAAAAAGAATATGAACAAGATAAGGCAAGATATAAGACAGTACAAGATGTTCCACATAAAGGCAGAGAAGAAATAGATTCCAGCTGTTAACATTCCTCCCAGTAGAACCTGGTAATAACGTGTTTGTTGTATTAATTGCTGTAACTTGTTGAAGTACTAGGCCATTCTTTGGTGCAAGAATTGTGTTTTGCTGGTGCGTTCGCTTGTTAATTCTGTGATTGCTATGTGTTCCTTTAGACCTATTAAAATATACCTGCTGCACACCATATTGGTTTGGTGTCCAGGAATCTCTTATGGCGGTTAGCTTTGCCCTCTTGACCCCATTTAAAGGGAACTGACTGTATTTTGGGGGGAATTCAGATGCTGTTTTGCTGTGGGGGATTTGAGGTGGCAGGGTTTAAGAAAGCATTTACCTTTGTTTACCACTCTAAATCCTTCCCAAAATGCTCAGTAACTCAGAGATAAATCCAGGCCAGTATGTTATCTAAAAAGTTGTACAAGATGAAAGAAAGCTTGGCAGGGAGCTTAGCAATCATGAGAGCCAGATTGCTCCTACCTGTTATTATGCCACCAAGCTTCTCTACAGGCAAGGCACGTGTTCCTAGCAATGGCAATGGTAATAGGTATTTGGTTCCGCAGGGTCCAAGTCCACTGAAGAATGAGCCATCTGTTCCAGCTGCAGCGAGCCTGTGGTATAGGAATAATACTATAATGGTGGTTAAGGTCACCACCCCTCTGCACTTTTGTTTCTGCCACTTTCCAGGCTATCTTGGGATCATTGGCAGTATGAATCATTGTGCTGCCCAAGCATATATCAAAGAGGTGACTGATGCACTGGTTAGTCAACATGGTCAATATTTTCAATTCCTTTTCCACTAAATGGCAATAGCAACATAGCAGTCTTTCTATATCACTGCACTGCTGCATTTCCCAAAATAAAAGACATGCAGCCATTATGCAACTGTGTATCTGTCAGTGACCATGAATTATGCAGGTAGATTGACTTACATTTTTTATAAGTATTTTATATGTCGTTATATATATATATATATATATATATTATATAAAGCATGAGGGTCAACGGGAAATATCACAGAATCACAATCAGAGAATTGTTACAATACAAAAGGAGGCCATTCAGCACATCATGTCTGCGCTGGCTCTCCTAGTGCCACTCTCCTGCCTTTTCCCCCTTGCCCTGCACATTCTTACTTTTCTGGTAATAATCCAAATCCCTCTTGAATGCCTCAATTAAACCTGCCTCCATCAAACTCTCAGGCAGTGCATTCCAGATCCTAACCACTCGCTGCGTGAAAAAGTTCTTCCTCATGGCTCCATTGTTTCTTTGGCCAATTACCCTAAATCCGTGCCCTCTGGTTTTCGATCCCTTCCACCAATTTTTCCTTATCCACTCTGTCAAGATAGCTCATGATTTTGAATACCCCTATCAAATCTCCTTTTAATCTTCTCTTCCCCAAGGAAAACAGTCCCAACCTTTCACATCCCACTGGTTCTCACTCTTAAATATGGACCACAATAATGAGGAACAGTTTGCAGCGTGCATATTTCCATCATTTACCTGAAAATTACTTCTGTTGGGTTGTGTTACTTTGATAGCTACGCCTGCATTTGTTCCCAAGTCATCTGGATGCTGTACACAACTTTGGTCTTGGCCACCATTTCCTGTCAGACATTCTACACTGCTGTTCTCTGGAGAGGGGATCCTGACTTTTAGATAGGATAACTCTTCTTTCACCCAGCTCATGCAGCAGCGCTCCACACCACCAACTATCAAACAAATGGTTTAGTTGCAGCACTGCTCGATTATGTGCCCATGTGTATTCTCACATCCATTTTATGTTAACTATTTTTATTCTAGACTGAAGCCCTTGAAAAAGTTGAAATATGTGGAGATTGTCTACTGAAGAAATTGTACTCCAGGGCATGATTTTCTTGGCATTTGTTTTAATAGGCTGAAAATTCTTGGCTACAGGAGGCTACTTTCCAAATACGCAGTCCCACCAAATGCCAGGCGTGCCAAAATGGAAGATCTTCCTTATATTTTGAAGTTGTATACAACATTTCTAAAAGTTGTAGTAGTTCATACCTCCTTACCTTTAAGTGGCAATGTCCCTTTAAAATTGACTGCTGCCCTTTAAGGACTGCTGATGTGAGCAATTTCCTGCACTCTCCCTCCACCACCAGGGTCAATCTCTGCCAGGAGTTACCATGAATAATTCATTCGGATCACTGCTGGAAAATCCCAGCAGTTCGACTGAGAGGGAAATAAGCTGGCATTATAGTTCAACAGTCTCAACCACTTTAGCACTGGGTCTGGAAAATATACCCATAGATGCCTAGTTTCTGAGCCCTTCAGATGCTGTCTTCAATTATTTTACCCCACCTTTTTTGTCCAACTCCATTTGTTTTGCATTTTATCCTTTCAATTTTTTGTTTTTATCTGGTTGCCTTTCCTCTGATAGACTAATCCTAAAATAGAACTATTTAACATTTGTCAATCACGATCCTGTTGAATCATAAAATAGTACAGCACAGAAGGAGACCATTTGAGTCTCAGAATAAGGGGCAGGCCATTTAGGACTGAGATGAAGAGGAATTTCTGCACTTAGAGACAGTGGAGGCTCAGTCGTTGAGTATGTTCAAGACTGGAGTCGATAGAATTCTACATATTAAAAACATCAAGGGATATGGGGGTATTGCAGGAAAATTGTGTTGAAGTAGAAGATCAGTCATGATCTCATTGAATGGCGGAGCAGGCTCAAAGGGCTGAATAGCCTACTCCTGCTCCTATTTCTTGTGTTCTTATATTCTTATGAATCTGCGCTGGCTCTTTTGAAGAGCAATCTAGTTAGTCCCACTGCCCCCATCTTTCCTCATATCCCTGCATTTATTTCTCCTTCAAGTACTTATCCCTTTTGAAGGCTACTCTGGAATCTGTTTCCAGGCAGTGCATTCCAAATCCTAACCACTCATTATGTAAAAATGCTTTCTCTCATGTCAACTCTAATGTTTTTGCCAATCACCTCAAATTTGTACTCTTTTGTTATCAACCCTCCAGCCATTGAATACAGTTTCTCTTTATTTACTCTATCTGAAATTTTCATAATTTTAAACACCTCCAACAAGTCTTATCTTAGCCTTCTCTGCTCTAAGGAAACAATCCCAACTTCTCCTGTCAATCAACGTAATTGTAATCCCTCATCCTTGGATCCCGTCTAGTAAATCTCTTCTGCACCCTCCGCAAAGCTTTTACATCCTTCCTAAAGTGCAGTGCCCAAAATTAGACACAGTATTCCAGCAGGGGTCAAACTAGTGTCTTACATAGCTTTTTCATAACTTCCTGGCTTTTGTACTCTATGTCTCAATTTATAAAGCCTAAGACCCCATATGCTTTATTAACTGCTTTGTTAACCTTATCTATTATCTTCAATGATTTGTGCACAAGCAACCTCAGGTCTCTCTCTTCTTACACTTCCTTTAAAACTGTACCAGTTCGCATGTATAGTCTCTCCTCAAAACAACTATATTGACTTTAAATGGTTTGTATTAAGAGGGAACATAAAAACATTAACAAACAGGCCTGTGAAACCCAATTGTGCATGAAATATGAAGAGACACACAGGCACGTGAAAGTAAAAAAAGGCAAGGGGTGCAAATTAATGTAAGGGTATAAGATCTGGAGGGTGGAGTGACATTATGAGGAGGGAACAAAAGCAAGTGAAAGTGATGCAGAAGTGAATGCAGGTATGGGGATTTGAAGATATGGGGAATGAAGGAGAGAATCAATGGCATGGAGAAGATATAAAATGAAAATAATAATCTGTCAATCTCCCTGTCTATTATTTTTCCATATTAGTTAAATGCCTCCTGCTCCTGTGCCATTGGGGGATAGATACAGCAGTGGGATGGTGCTGTCAAAGAGTCTACATTTGAACTCAAGGATATAGCTGAGAAGAATTTAAAGGAAAAATGGTGTCCAATCATTAACTTGAACAGATAAGCAACTGTTCAGGCTATAAAAAGTATTGAACACATAGGCGTGTTATTGACACAACACAAAAATAAATCAATTTTATTATTAAAACGAGCTAGTATAAAATTTAAAATTGCGTATTTTATGATTTCTTAGAATAATCTAAGAAATGCATCATTGGTTCTCTGTTAACTTCATCACTGTTATGAACAGATGTTTTAAAATACAGCTGCCGCAATGTTAATTTCATTCTTTTTGCTTTTTTTCTGAGTGAATAGGAACAAAGTGAGAATAATACAGTTAAAATACTGAACTGCATTAGCAAAATGGTCATGATCTCGACTCCAATGCTGAAAAATAGGACAGAGTAAGTATTGTAATAAAGGTACGCAGAAAATGACAGGTTACAGAGTTGTTCTGTTGGGAAGCTGATTGCTATTAAATTGACTTATTTTCTTTTGTTGGTGAGAATGGCGGTGATGTGCATCTTCTTATGTATTTTGCATCAGGATCTGATTCAGCTTTATCCTTTCCGTCCACTCATGCATGTAACTGAGATTTGACTGATGCTGGTACTTTGCTGCTCAATGCGCCTCTGAATGTTAATGTCAGATTGATTTTATACTAACATAGATTTGAACAACAAAAGAAACTGAATAGGTTGAGTATGTAATAAATTTCAATGAAGTCATAGCTGAGCTTAGAATTGAGGTACAGGATTTTGATATATTTTCCAGGGGATTTTATTTTAAACATGTTTTGATCCTTTCCTATTTTGTAATTGCATTTTCCTAATGGATGTACAATGGTACTTTGGTCGTACAGCCACAACACTAGCATCTACACAACAAAGTGGAAAATTGCCCAGGTATGTCCTATCCACAAAAATCAGAACAATCCAATCCAGCCAATTACTGCCCCATCAGCCTACTCTCAATCATCTGCAAAGTGATGGAAGGGGTCATTAACACTGCTATCAAGCAGCATTTACTCACCAATAACCTTCTCACTGATGCTGAGTTTGGGTTCCACCAAGACCACTCAGCTCCAGATCTTATTATAGCCTAGGTCCAAGCAGGAATAAAAGAGCTGAATTCCAGGGGTAAGATGAGAGTGACAGCTCTTGACATAAAGGCAGCATTTGACTTGAGTGTGGCATTAAGGAGCCCAAGTAAAATTGAAGTTAATGGGAATTAGAGGAAATATCTCCACTGGTTGGAGTCATACCTACCACAAAGAAAGATGGTTGTGGTTGTTGGAGGCCAATAATCTCAACCCCAGGACATCACTACCTCAGGGTAGTGTCCTAGGCCCAACCATCTCCAGCTGCTTCACAAATAACCTTCCCTCCATCATAAGGTCAGAAGTGGGGATGTTTGCTGATGATTGCACAGTGTTCAGTTCCATTCGAGACTCCCCAAGTAATGAAGCCATCTGTGTCCATATGCAGCCAAACCTGGACAACATCCAGACTTGGGCTGATAAGTGGCAAGTAACATTCATGCCACACAAGTGCCAGGCAATGACCATCTCAAGCAAGAATCTAACTACCACCTCTACTTGACATTCAATGATATTACCATCATCAAATCCCCCATCATCAACATGCTGGAGTCACCATTAATTAGTAATGCAACTAGACCAGCCACATAGATACTGTGGCTACGAGCAGACCAGACGCTGGATATTGTGCGGCAAGTGACTCATCTCCTGGCCTCTAAAGCCTTTCTACAATCTACAAAGCACAAGTCAGGAATGTGATGGAATACTCTTCATTTGCCTGAATGAGTGCAGTTCCACCAACACTCTTGAAGCTCGACACCATTCAAGACAAAGCAGCCCGCTTGATACCTTAAACATTCACTCCCTCCACCAATGGCACTCTGTGACTGCTGTATGTATAATCTGCAAGATGCACTGCAGCTACTCACAAAGAAATCTTCAACAGCACCTCCCAAACCCGCGACCTCCAACATCTAGAAGGACAAGGGAAGCAGGTGCATGGGAGCACCACCACCTCCAAGTCACACACCACCTTGACTTGGAAATAGATCACAATTCCTTCATGGTTGCTGGGTCCAAATCCTGGAACTTCCTCCTTAACAGCCGTGCAGGTGTTCCTTCACCAGTTCAAGAAGTGGCTTACCACCATCTTCTCAAGGGCAATTAGGGAAAGGTAATAAATACCAGCCTTGCCAGCAATGCCCACATCACATGAATGAATAAAAAAAATCTATATTGTCTGAGCTGCAGAATTACAACTTCAACAATGACATTGAAAATCTAAGAGTACGGGTACATTAGTAAGTGTGTTGTCTGGTGCACAGAGCAGGTAGGTCCCAGGTTTCATCCTATGTCTGCATTGCATTTGGCAGCATGGCTGCTACAATTGAACACACAATCCCAAAGAATGGGAAAGGGAAAGTGTGCTGAGGCTCATGCTCTTGACTGCTATCCAATGACATCTTCTTGAAAATAAAAGAGCAAGCATCAGGTGAGATCAGGGTCAGATTAGATGTGATGTCTCTTCACATTCACATAGACTGTTCACACTCCAGGTGCCTGATAGCACACTTCTGTGTTCCAGTGCATCTGCTTTCCTACAGGTGACGGGTCCGGCATCATGTCTGGGGCAGAAGCCTGCTCCCACAACACACAGAATGGTATGCTCCAGTGGGAAAGTGTCAGTGACGGTTGCGAGCTTCCACACCATTCATGAGCCTCACTAAGACCAGCTTTCATGTAAAAATATTAAAAGAGCATGTAACATCATAATATGCTATTTTACTGGCTTTGCTCTTTTTACCTTTAATGCCCATTTGGAATGGAGTGAAGGAGGCTAAAATAGCATTCCTGGCGCATTAATAGCAAAAATCCATTTTGCTAGAGTATTTCTCTGAACCTTCCTAATTTTCCACTGACCCATCTTTTACATATTGGTAGTGCATGCCCAGAACTATTTGCTTAAATGCCTAGGAGAGGCTAGGGAAACAGGATTTCCTTTGTAGAGCAATAGAATTTCTGATGAGGCTCGTTAAAGTTGTACAGGCACTTCCTGCCGCTTGTAAATGGTTTAAACCTGCTTTTTCTAGTCTCTATCGTGCGAAGATGGGTTAGGAGTCTGTAAATTCTGGAAGATTTCTTTTCCTCCCCCTGTGTGGCCATTTATGTTTTACTTGGTCTCATCCTCTAATTGCTGCCAGCTCACACCCTCTAATTCATCCCTCCATCATTGGTTTCTAAAGCATTGTGCTCTAACCATTAGGAACACACATATTATTTAAATTTGCTGATTTTGTGTTATCTGCCTCTAGATTGACACTTGAAAAATGGCCAGTTTAGTGAGGTCAACCAAACCTTAACTGGGGTAAGAAGAGTAAAACAGAAATATGGATGCGATGTGAAACATGATGAGAAAGAAAGAAGATGCCTTTATATTGTGCTTTTCACATCCTTAGGATGTGCCAAAGTACTTTACAACAAATGAATTACTTTTGAAGTGTCGTCAGTGCTATTGTGTAGGCAAAGATAGCATCAATGGGATGAATAGCCAATTTATCAGTTTTTAATGGTGTTGGTTGTAGGATAAACGAACATCATGGGGCAGGACGTCAGAAATGCTCCATCCATCAATATTGGCGACCACGCTCTGGAAGTGGTTCAAGAGTTCACCTACCTAGGCTCAACTATCACCAGTAACCTGTCTCTAGATGCAGAAATCAACAAGCGCATGGGTAAGGCTTCCACTGCTATGTCCAGACTGGCCAAGAGAGTGTGGGAAAATGGCGCACTGACACGGAACACAAAAGTCCGAGTGTATCAGGCCTGTGTCCTCAGTACCTTGCTCTATGGCAGCGAGGCCTGGACAACGTATGCCAGCTAAGAGCGACGTCTCAATTCATTCCATCTTCGCTGCCTCCGGAGAATACTTGGCATCAGGTGGCAGGACCGTATCTCCAACACAGAAGTCCTCGAGGCGGCCAACATCCCCAGCTTGTACACACTACTGAGTCAGCGGCGCTTGAGATGGCTTGGCCGCATGGAAGATGGCAGGATCCCCAAAGACACATTGTACAGCGAGCTCGCCACTGGTATCAGACCCACCGGCCGGCCATGTCTCCGTTATAAAGACGTCTGCAAACGCGACATGAAATCCTGTGACATTGATCACAAGTCGTGGGAGTCAGTTGCCAGCGTTCGCCAGAGCTGGCGGGCAGCCGTAAAGACAGGGCTAAAATGTGGCGAGTCGAAGAGACTTAGCAGTTGGCAGGAAAAAAGACAGAGGCACAAGCGGAGAGCCAACTGTGCAACAGCCCCGACAAACAAATTTCTCTGCAGCACCTGTGGAAGAGCCTGTCACTCTAGAATTGGCCTTTTTCGCCACTCCAGGCGCTGCTTCACAAACCACTGACCACCTCCAGGCGCGTATCCATTGTCCCTTGAGATAAGGAGGCCCAAAAGAAAGAAAGGTTGTAGGATAAATGTTGCTCAAGGCAGTAGTGAACTCCATGCTTTTCTTCAAATAGTGCCAAGAGATCTTTCATGCCCAAAGAAAACTCAGTGCTATCTTCAACTTTAGCATTGCTCTGAAAGTTTCGATTACAGTCATACAAGTGTAGAGATGGAGAAGTTTGGTTTTTAATGTCAAGTATCATGTCATGTCCTTTACCAGAGTGCAGTCTTTGAAAAATAGGCCTGTTAGAATTGATTGTTTTATCATCTAATAAAGCAGTTGTGAATAAATTGTTATCTCTGGCAAGCAAGACCTTCATGACCCGTTTAATAAACCAGAAGACTGATTAATGTGGCAAGTGCCACTGATAGTGGCTTGAAAGTGTCCACACACATAAAAGGCCAATGCTGCGATGTCTTTCACTATAATGTGCTGGCCTGGGCTTGTGTCTGCAGATCAAGATGGTGAAGTCAGGTGGTAAAAGCAGGTCATCTCTTTGCATATTGTTCACTACAGAACTATAGTCAGTTTGTTTATGGTAGATATATAGTAAAAAAAATAAACATCCATTTGTAAAATAAATCAAGTTTGAATGAAAGCCAAAAATGGAATATGGCAACTATGGAATTAGAGAATAACTCTTGGAGCTCTGAAAGGGCACCTTCACTAACCTTGAAGAAGGAGAATATTTGTGGGAGTATGGGAGAACTTCCCTCACCACCTAAAATACCCTCACCATCAAACAAGGAGCTAGTGGCAACAGTTCCAATTGAAATATTAGTAGGCCTCACTCCTGGCTATTCCAGCCAAATAAATACAACATGGAAACAGAGGATAAAGACTTTTATTGAAATTAAGGCTTTTATTGTGTTTGGTGTATTGTGTCATTATGGGTTACTATTTTCACGCATCTTCTTCTTCTTCTTCGGCCTCCTTATCTCGAGAGACAATGGGTAAGCGCCTGGAGGTGGTCAGTGGTGTCTGGAGCAGCTCCTGGAGTGGCTATAAAGGCCAATTCTAGAGTGACAGGCTCTTCCACAGGTGCTGCAGAAAAATTTGTTTGTCGGGGCTGTTACACAGTTGGCTCTCCCCATGCGCTTCTGTCTTTTTTCCTGCCAACTGCGAAGTCTCTTCCACTCGCCACACTTTAGCCCCGCATAGGCACAATAAAAGATTTGGATTTTTATTTGGACTTGCTGTGAAAATTACTTTAGCAAATGGGTCAGGTAGAATAATAGTGAAATTAGATTTTAAATCTAAAAAATGTTCTGCATTTACACTTCCACAAATTCTGTTTGTCTTCTGTGCTGGAGTTGACAGAATATAAATGAATCCATTGTAATATGTATGCATAGAACAATGCTGACTGAGCTTTGCTATTCAAGGAACCTTTGACATCTCAATTACTACCATGACTACTGGTAATTTAGAACACTGTTTACATTTACTTTTTCTTGTTAGCGTATTCAAGCTTTAAATAATTTTAACTTTAAATTGAAAGAAGAAACAACCATAGCAATGTTGTGTGAAAATTATTTATGAAGTAATTTAGATTATTTAATAACTTTTTAATATACAGTTAAATCTTAGATATAGCATTTTGTGTCCTTTTCTCTCACTGTTCCATTTCATCATTATGGCAAACTCAATCTATTTCCAGGTCATTACTTTGTAAGTTTGCCCATTTTTTTTTATTATGCAGGATGCTTTTTTAAATCGATAATCAGACAAAGCTGATTATCGAAAATTGTAAAAAAAAGATTCTGGTAGACAAATAAAGGAGATTTACATATACAGTGACATAGGATCCTATGTAAGAATTTATTGATGCAATTTGCAAGTCCTTATACACTGGCACATAATGGTGCATGAAAGAAAGGGTGGAAGTATCTCAAGGTTTACATGAGAAACAAGGAGAAGGAAATTCTCTTAAGATGTAGATTTGAGTCATTCTATTTTGGGAAAATGGAAAAGCTTTGTCATAACATCCCATCACTGTTTTCCTTTTCTTTAAAAAAAGCAATTTATGTAAAAAAAAAAATTACAACTTTGAAAATGTGTCAGTGTTTATGCCTGGGTACATTATATGGGACACTCATTGAATACAAAATAAAACCCTAGACCAGGGGTCTGCAACTTGTGACTCCAGAGGCACATGCGGCTCTTTAACATCTCATTTGAGGCTCCCACCCTTTTCCAGTTGGATCACAACATGAAAAAAGCCTAAAAAAAAATAAATCAAGAAAAGTAAGAGCTGTGTTTTTATTGTGGGGATAAAAGACTAATCGCTATGCTGCACTTTACGGTTGCAAATGATTTTTTTTAACAAAAAACATCGTCGTGCTCTAAATAAACCTGTTCAAGTGGTATAGATACACCATAGTTATAGATAATGCCTTTGATTTAAGGAACGGGTTTTATGGTTGAGACCATTATTGTTTCTAATATAGCTGAGATGATTAACTATTCTGAATGTACTATTTAGAAGCTTTTTTTATTATGGGAATCAATAGACAAAAAAATTGTCTGAATTCTACGCATCTTAAGTTAAAGTTTGTTTTAAAGATGACTTTACTGACAAAGTAATAGTTAAAAGTCAAAAAATGCAATAATTCAGAGTTAGGTCTTTACTTTTGATTTTTTTCTATTGATATATAAATTCAATACATGCATTTTATTTATTATATATGCAAACTATGCATTCGACCAGAGACACAAGGCAATTTGCCAAGTATTTGGTTTAGAAATGCTGATTGGGAGTCTTGTGGCTCCCAATAGCTTTTAATTTAGGCTATTTTCTTAAAAGGCTCTTCAGGTAAAAAAAGGTTGCTGAGCCCTGCCCTAGACACCTTGGATGGCATCAGTAACATATGATGTTCTTGCATTTCTTACATAACTGTGAAACCCTGAAATTTCAGCCTGAACCAACAGTAAAGATAGGATGGAAGGATCGCATGTGGCAGGGATTCACCCCACCTTTTTGGTGGAGCCATTCTCTACCGGAGACATGGCAGATCTACCATCTGTTCTCCCACCACATCAAGGGGACAAGTCAGAGGACTTCCCGGGCAACGCTAGAAATTTCACCTTTTCTGCCCCCAAAAGTTGAAAGCTGATGCACATCTCTTTGAAGCGTTCTGAAAGGCCCCAAACCTTAGCTATAGGTGATTGACTATCTTGTCTAGAGGCAGAATGGTTCTTTTGCATCTGAAGTTCTTTTCTTCACCCTTGCCGGGTTGTAGGAGAACAGCTGTGGGCCACTTTGCTTTTCAAAGCTAAATTGGGGTGGGTGCCACTCATGTGCCATTGCAGGTGCCCACTGAACACCCCAGTCATGCCAATCACTTGATGCCCATGATTTGGAATGGGTTTTCCAGTTTGATGAGTTAGGCAGGTTGGTGTTCGGCTCTGCTGTGCTGGCCCTGGTAGAGTGGACCCTCAGGAAGTTTTGGGTCCTATGTTTCATACAAGTGTTGGTAGGAGGAGACGGGGAGGGTGGTCCTAAAGGGAGCAGTCTATATCTCAAATTCTGTAGTCACATAGGGTCAGTATGGGTTTATTTTTATTGGTTAAAAGATGCTAAACTCCGGGCTGAATTTTACTGGCCCTTCGGGGACAGGCTGGGAGGCAGGGAGGATGGCAAAATACCTTGAGAAGACATTGGGAGGTATGCCCGACTTCTTCCCATCACGATGCAATTTTGCCAGCGGTGGGAAAGCTGGCAGACGGCCGGCCCACCCGAAGCCCAATTGAGCCACGTAAGTGGCCAATTAAAGGCCTCTTCCCACGTCCACTGGCATTTTATAGGTGGCTTGAGGGCCCAGTGCTACATGGGGCTCCTGGGAGTGGTGGAGCTTGGGGGCCTTCCTTTATGAGAACTCTTTGGCCAACGGAGGGACCTCCAGCAGCAATGCCACCCTCGTGGCAATGGCACTGCCTGCTTTCAGCGACAACATCCCACCTTGCCAGGGCCTGCCTGACTGGCCTCAGTGGCCCCAGGCCCACTTACCTGACTTTGAGGACACACAACCATTGATGCAGGGCCACCCAATGAAGCAGGGTCATCCCTCCCTGCTTTCTGCCCCGGCGGCGGGATTCCTGCCACCTCTGCTAAATCCAGTCCTCTGTGCAGAATGTTCCCATCCAGAGTTTTTTTGACTGCCTCTACTTTAACTTGCACCAGGTGTCAGGCAAACCCCCCACCTGCCAAGACTGAGGCACACGTTATTTCACCACATGAACATGAAAGCTTAAAAATTGCACGTTCCTGACTGGAAGGACATTTGCATAGTACCAGCCAGTGTGGAAACAAAGGGAGCCAGTCCCTGCCCCCCAATACACAGAAAGAGACCTGGTCAAACCAGTGAGTCATGTGACCACCTGCTGGCCAACTAGGGGAGTTTTAAACTAGTAAAACAGATTTTGAACTCAGAACGCTGTGTGCTCATGGACTGAGAACATCTCCTCTCCTGTCCGCCTGCCTTCATCTCTTCCCACGGAACTGAAACTTGTGAAGACACGTAAACTCAGAGTCAGAAAAGTCTCCTACGTGAACAAGGTTTTAAGAAGACTACTGGGCCCCAACGAAACGCAGGACCATATCTTCAATCAAGGACTACAGTGAGCTCGAGAAAAAGTAACAAGATATTGCCTCAAACTGTTCTACTTATCTTTTCCTCTGCTCTTTTCTGTCCCTATCTGCATGTTTATATCGCATGTGCATGCTAGCGTGGGCGTGTCATTTAACTGTAGGCGTGAACAGGATTAGAGTTTAAGTTTAAGGTTTAATAAATTTCATCTTTCTTCCATAAACCAAAGAAAGCCCGTTTGTGCTCATTTCTTTGCCTTATAATTGGAAAGTTGCAAACAAGGATACACAAAGGGGGAGCTCAAAACACAGTGTGTTTAATATTAAACCCAGTTACAATAAGACCAGGTTAAGACAGCCAAAGAGCCCTAGACACCTTTCTTACCTGGTCGTTACATAGGCCACAGTATGTAAAGCCTACATAATGATCATCAGAATTTTGTTTCATTAAATCTATTTGAATAGAAAGAGTAAATATAATTTCTCAAACAACAATGGATATACTAGCTGCGTAACTGTATAGCTATTGATTTCAACTGTTCAAGTTCATTTCTATTTACAATCTATATAAATGACTTGGACGCAGGGTTAGAAGGTACTATAGCCAAATTCGCAGATGACACTAAAATAGGTGGGACAGTAAGTTGCAATAAAGAAATAAGAAATCTACAAATGGATATGGATAGATTAGATAAATAGACCAAAATTTGGCAGATGGATTTTAACGTGGATAAGTGTGAGGTTATCGATTTTGTTCAGAAGAATAGAAAGGCAAATTATTATCTAAATGGAGAGAAACTTCAGAGTACTTCGGTGCAGAGGGATTTTGGTGCCCTCATGTGTGAATCGCAGAAAACTAGTTTGCAGGTACAGCAGGTAATAAGGAAGGCAAATGGAATTTTGGCATTTATTGCTAAAGAAATAGAGTATAAAAGTAGGGAAGTGTTGTTGCAACTGTACAAGGCATTAGTGAGACCGCACCTGGAGTATTGTGTACAGTTTTGGTCCCCTTACTTGAGAAAGGATGTAGTTGTATTGGAGGCAGTTCAGAGGAGGTTCACGAGATTGATTCCAGAGATTATCTTATGAAGAGAGATTGAGTAGTTTAGACCTTTTCTCTCTGGAGTTTAGAAGAATGAGAGGAGATCTAATTGAGGTATATAAGATGATTAAGGGGATTGACAAAATAGACATAGAGAGGGTGTTTCCTCTTGTGGGGCAATCTAGAATGAGAGGTCATAGTTTTAGGATAAGGGGTAGCAGATTTAAAACAGAGATGAGGAGAAATTACTTCTCTCAAAGGGTCGTGTGAGTCTGTGGAATTCATTACCCCAGAGTGTGGTGGATGCCGGGACATTGGGTAAATTTAAGGAGGAGACAGACAGATTTGTAATTAGTAATGGGTTGAAGGGTTATGGAGAACGGGCAGGAAAGTGGAGTTGAGGCCGAGATGAGATCAGCCATGATCGTATTGAATGGCAGAGCAGGCTCGAGGGGCTGAATTGCCTACTCCTGCTCCTGGTTCTTATATTCTTATGTTCATTTCGCCATCACTCCATCCAGAGATCAGTGAGTTGTGTGAATAACAAAACTGTTCCAGCATGTGGAGGTAGCAGGGTGAGAGACATATTCCAGACTGTTAGTTCATGCTGTAGATTTGTTGGGGTGAAATTTTTGTTAGGCAGTAGAGCAAAATAACCAATAGTGAATTTGTGCCCATTTTACACCCCACTCAATTTTCTTTTCCATTTTAATCAAATCAGGCAGGCAATTCAACGTCGCTCGATCTGTGTGACAGCCAAGATCAATTGTGCTCCCCACCCCATTTTGTTTTCAAAGGCAAAGGAATTGTCATCAAACAATGCTCAAGCACACCAAAACACTATCAAAGAACACTTTCAGTGCTTCCATGGGTGTCTTATACAATGGAAACTGGTTTTCACCAGCAGACAACTGGGAACTGGGTGTAGTGACAATCCCAGTGCTGGAACATATAGATATTGGGCTTAGGGCCTGATTTTAATTAGACAATCAAGCTGCAGATGCCTGCTGCATGTCCCCAGGCGAAGTGAGGCTATATGTAGTGGGGAAAATGCTAGAGTCCATTATAAACACCTGAAAAGCATAAACGGGATTTGGCAAAGTCAGCATGGTTTACGAAAGGGTTAACAAATGCTTAACAAATCGACTGGAGTTTTTTGAGGATGTAACTAGTGGAATAGATAAGGGAGATCCAGTGGATGTGGTGTATTTGGATTTTCAGAAAGCTTTTGATAAGTTCCCACGTAAGAGTTTAGTGTGCAAAATTAAAGCACATGGGATTGAGAGTAATATACTGGCATGGATTGAGAATTGGTTGACAAACAGGAAACAGAGAGTAGGAATAAAAGGATCTTTTTTCGGGTGGCAGGCAGTGACTAGTGGGGTACTGCAGGGATCAGTGCTTGGGCCCCAGCTATTCACAATATATATTAATGACTTGGGTGAGAGAACTAAATGTAACATTTCCAAGTTTGCAGACGACACAAAGCTGGGGGGGAAAGTGAGCTGTGGGGAGGATGCAAAGAGGCTCTCATTTGATTTTGACAAGTTGGGTGAATGGGCAAATGCATGACAACTGCAGTATAATGTGGATAAATGTGAGGTTATCCACTTTGGTTTTAAAAACAGAAAGGCAGATTATTATCTGAATGGTGATAGATTGGGAAAGGGGGAGGTGCAACGAGATCTGGGTGTCCTTGTACACTAGTCGCTGAAAGCAAGTATTCAGGTGCAGCGAGCAATTAGGAAGGTGAATGGTATGTTGGCCTTCATTGCAGAGGATTTGAGTACAGGAGCAAGGATGTCTTACTGCAGTTATACAGGGCCTTGGTGAGACCACATCTGGAGTATTGTGTGCAGTTTTATCTGAGGAAGGATGTTCTTGCCATGGAGGGAGTGCAAAGAAGATTTACTAGGCTGATTCCTGGGATAGCAGGATTGACGTATGAGGAGCAATTCGGTCAACTAGGCCTATATTCACTAGAGTTTAGAAGAATGAGAGGGGATCTCAAGAAACCTATAAAATTCTAACAGGACTAAACAGGCTAGATGCAGGGAGGATGTTCCCGATGACTGGGAAGTCCAGAACCAGGGGTCACAGTCTCAGGACACAGGGTATGCTATTTAGAACCAAGAGGAGGAGAAATTTCTTCACTCAGAGGGTGGCAAACCTGTGGAATTCTCTACTGCAGAAGGCAGTGGAGGCCAAGTCATTACATATATTCAAGAAGGAGATGGATATACTTCTTAACGCCAAAGGGATCAAGGGATACGCGGAAAAAGCGGGAACAGGGTACTGAATTAGACGATCAGCCATGATCTCTTTTGAATGGTGGAGCAGGCCCAAAGGGCTGAATGGCCTACTCCTGATCCTATTTTCTATGTTCCTATGTCAGATTGCTGCAATGCCAAAAACAACACACAGGTGGGTCCTGGGTAGGGAGGGGAGCTGAGCTGGAGCTGACAGTAACCTGGTGTACTGCTAAGGAGGCAAGAGGAGCAATCCTGCTCCTGCCAGTTCCACATTAAGTTTAGTATTCTTTTTAAAATGTATGTTTTTGGTGGCTACCTCCAGCAGTCTCTTTAAGAACCACTGGTTAGGCCACATGTAAACTAATTAATACTAAGCGGGGTAGGCCAGATAACTAACCATTCAGCGCAAATGTATTTCCAAATTGGCCTCTAAAACAGGTATTAGACCCTTTATTAGCATATTCAATGAAAAAAAGAAAGACTTATATTTAAATAGCAACTTTCACAACCTCAGGACATTCCAAAGTGCTTTACAGCCAATGAAGTACTTTTGAAGTATAGGCCGGAATTTAATGCCCCCTCCCCAAAAAGAGGGAAGGTGGTGGGGCGGGGTGGGGGTGGGGACATAAAATTGAGTGGGAGGCTCCGGGGACCCTTCCCAACCCGCACCCACCTCCGCTGCCATTTTAATTGGGGTGGCGGCGGCGAAAACCGGCCCACCCATCCCAGGCCAATCAAGGCCCTAGAGTGGCCAGTTAACAGCCACTTAAGGTGCCTCCACCCACCACCATGGGGATTTTACCCTTGGCCGGTCAGGCGGCCCAGGCCTGAGAAAGACCACCTGACAAAAGCAGGCGGCTTTCTTACGGCCTGGGTTGTGGGGGGTGGGGGGGGGGGGGCGGCCTCATGATCTGGCACCCTGTGCTCGACGGAGGGCTGCACCCGATGCCCCAAACACCCACAACGCCCAACATGCCCTCTGTCCCTCCAGTTGACCACCCTTGCCTCGCCAGAGACCGACTGATCATCCCCGGTGAGGCCACAAAAACTTACCTTTTCCCAGGGCGTCCTTCCTCTTCTTGTTGACGCTGGGTTGCAGTCCCAGCAGTGGCCACTGCTCCCGGGATCGCCACTGACCTTTCAGTCATTGGATGGCTCCCGTCTGATGAAAGTAAAATTCTAGCCAGAGTCCCTGTTGTAATGTCGGAAATGTGCCAGCCAATTTGCACGCAGATAGCTCCCACAAAGCGCAATGGATGACCAGAGAACCTGTTTTAGTAATTGAGGAATAAAGATTGGTCAGGAGCCTCTAAAGCACCCAACCAATTTAACGTTGACTGTATTTCTGATACTGTTTGGGTGTGGGGAATTTGGTCCCTAAATTAGACCACTGTTCCCCTGCTTTTGCCTGGAAAATGGGCACAATAAGAACCAATTTTTCAATGTGCGTGTGAAATAGAGAAAAGACAAAATGACAATGTCCTTCTAAGTATTTAGCTGGGAATTATCACTTTGGTAACCTCGCTGTGATCATGTAGCACCAATGAACCATAGAAAAAATACGGCACAGAAGGAGGCCATTCAGCCCATTGTGTCCATGCGGCTGAAAAGAAATTAACCGCCCAAACTAATCCTACCTTCCAGCACTTGGTCCATAGCCTTGCAGGTTACAGCACATCAGGTACATGTCCAGTACCTTTTAAAAGAATTGAGAATTTCTGCCTCCACCACCATTCCTGGCAGTGAATTCCAGACACACACCATCCTCTGGGTGAAACGGTTTTTCCTCATGTCCCTCTAATCCTTCTACCAATCACCTTAAATCTGGTAACTGACCTCCCCACCAGGGGTAACAGGTCCTTCCTGTCCGCTCTATCTAAGCCCCTCATAATTTTGTACACCTCTATTAAGTCCCCCCTCAGCCTCCTCAGTTCCAGGGAAAACAACCCTAGCCGATCCAATCTTTCTTCTTACCTGCAACCTTCAAGCCCTGGCAACATTCTTGTCAATCTCCTCGGTATTCTCTCCAGAGCAATTATGTTCTTTCTGTAATGTGGTGACCAGAACTGTATGCAAAACTCCAGTTGTGACCTAACCAGCGTTTTATACAGTTCCAGCATCACATCCCTGCTTTTGTGCTCTATACCTCGGCCAATAAAGGAAAGCAATCCATATGCCTTCTTCACCACTCTATCTACCTGTCCTGCTATCTTCATGGACCTGTGGACATGTACTCAAGGTCTCTCACTTCTTCTACCCCTCTCAATATCCTCCCGGTAATTGTGTATTCCCTTGCTTTTTTTGCCCTCCCCAATTATATTACCTCACACTTATCTGGATTGAATACCATTTGCCACTTTGCCGCCACTCAACCAAACCATTGATATCAGTGTGGAGTCCACAGCTAACTTTTTCACTATTAATTACATGCCCAACTTTTGTGTCATCAGCAGATTTCCCAACCATGCCTCCCATATTTAAGTCTAGATCATTAATATATACCTCAAACAGCAAGGGACCCAACACTGAGCCCTGTGGAACATCACTGGAAACCGCTTTCCAATCGCAAAAACTTCCAGGGACTACTACCCTGTGCCAGATGGTTTAAACTTTAACACACATCAATCACATATTCGGTCTGCTTCTTGAATCAGGCACTAGCAAGTTTTTTGTAAAAAAAAAGGACAGAAAAATAGAAAAAAAATTGTCCCCACAAATTCATCCACCTGTGTTATTAAAAAAAAAACAGCAGATACACATGGGAGTGATCCCAGAGCTGTAATCTCATCTCAAAGTTCTCCTGACATTTATATACCATTCAACCTTTGCTTTTGAGCTTTATGACGTCATCTGAAACCGTTGATAAGTTTATTGACTCATAATCACTCTCGGATATCTGTCATTCGCCATATTTTTATGTGATTATAACTATATAAAAATGTGATTTGGGTCTGCCTGCTGTGTGACTGGTGTCTGAGGAAAGACCTCCAATTGTCCTTTCTGGGTTTCTCTGTTCAACAGATGAGCACTGTTCACTCCTATGTTGTCTCAGGATTCTAGATGTACGAAATATATTAAAAGTAATTTTGAATTTACATTGCCCTATATTCCTTTCTGTCTGTACATGGCTGACTAAAAAATATCCATTCAACATATTCAAGGCAGAGTGCCTCCTTTTGCCAGTGGTCCAAATGGTCTATTAAAATATTGGGTCAGAAACCCTTTGTAAAAATGAAAATTCTTTTGGGGGTACATGACTACCTGCAGAGATATACGTCATGTATTTTACATTGCCATGAGCATATTAGCATTAGTTATGGTTTATATTGCTCTATCTGCCTGTTCCCAGACTGCATGAGCATTTGAATGTTGTAGTAAATATTTCACGTAGAATTACATAGAATCTACGGCCAAACTGGGCAATTCCATTGTTTATGCTCCACATGAGCCTCCTCCCATCCCTCTTTATCTATCCCTATCAACATAACCTTCTGTTCCTTTCTCCTTTGTGTGTTTATCTAGCTTCCCCTTAAATGCATCTATGCTATTTGCCTCAACTACTCCTTGTGTTCGTGAATTACATATGGTGCTGTTTCAGACTGAGAATGCAAACTTTCCACTCCAAGATGTAGGATGGCTTATATACTTGTGTGTATGATTTAAATACATATGCTTAAAGTATAGTTCCCTCTTACAATATTAAAACGGCATCATTATTTTGTATCGTTACAGAAAAGTATGTTTCAACATAAACATTTGCAATTTGCTCAGAAATAATACTACCCTGCAAACAATTTATTTACTTTTACAAACTATAAAGGACAATATGCAGCTTCTATGAAGACAGTATTAAGCATTATTATGTTTGGGATGTAAATACTGGTTGGCCGGTAAAGCTCATATAAGTTTGTTAACTCCTCCTTGCATGTGAGAGGTAATGGAGCCACATTAATGGAGTGGCTGTATTGATTTATCTACTTCCAGACCTAGCATATTCATTGTATCACTATGTTTGTCTCTTCTAAAGCCATTCCCAAGGTGGCAATGGTGATTTGTGTGTAGAGCAGTGTTATTTTAACTATCATTTGTCCAGAGTGTGGTGGTGGAAGATTAATTTGGGTGCCTCAAGGATAATAATACTGTCTGGTGAAGTGAAACAACACAGGCATTTATTTCCTGACTACACTGCACTCCCATAATATTTGAGAGCAACAAGTCTGTTTCGACAAAAATGACTAGTAGATGCAAATAAGGAACTGGAATCAAGAAAGCAGCAAAAGTAGACAAAAGCTGGTAATGCAAATCAAATCCACAATGCTTTGATAGAGTTTTTAAACATCTTCAGTACAGTGCATGGAATAATGTGCTATAATTTGCTGTAGGGGCATCAAATGACATCGAACTATAGAACAATTACGGCACAGAAGGAGGCCATTCAGCCCATTGTGTCAGTGCTGGCTGAAAAAACTAGCCGCCCAATCTAATCCCACCTTCCAGCACCTGGTCCGTAGCAATGCAGGTTACAGCACTTCAGGTACATGTCCAGGTACCTTTTAAATGAGTTGAGGGTTTCTGCCTCCATCACCGTTGCTGGCAGTGAATTCCAGACACCTACCACCCTCCTGGTGAAAAGGTTTTTCCTCATGTCCCCTCTAATCCTTCCACCAATCACATTAAATCTGTGTCCCCTGGTAATTGACCTCTCCGCTAGGGGAAGCAGGTCCTTCCTGTCTACTCTATCTAGGCCCCTCATAATTTTATACACCTCTATTAAGTCAACCCTCAGCCTCCTCTGTTCTAAGGAAAGCAACCCTAATCAATCCAATCTTTCCTCATAGCTGCAACTTTCAAGACCTTGCAACATTCTTGTAAATCTCCTCTGTACTATCTGTAGAGCAATTTTGTCCTTCCTGTAATGTGGTGACCAGAACTGTATGCAATACTCCAACTGTGGCCTAACCAAAGTTTATACAGTTCCAGCATCACATCCCTGCTTTGTATACTATACCTCGGCCAATAAAAGAAAGCATTCCACATGCCTTCTTCACCGTTTTATCTACCTGTCCTGCCACCGTCAGGGACCTGTGGACATACACTCCAAGGTCTCTCACTTAAGAATATAAGAACTGGGAGCAGGAGTAGGCAATTCAGCCCCTCGAGCCTGCTCTGCCATTTAATATGATCATGGCTGATCTCATCTCGGCCTCAACTCCACTTTCCTGCCCGTTCTCCATAACCCTTCAACTCATTACTAATTAAAAATCTGTCTATCTCCTCCTTAAATTTACCCAATGTCCCGGCATCTACCACACTCTGGGGTAGTGAATTCCACAGACTCATGACCCTTTGAGAGAAGTAATTTCTCCTCATCTCTGTTTTATATCTGCTACCTCTTATCCTAAAACTATGACCTCTCATTCTAGATTGCCCCACCAGAGGAAACATCCTCTCTACGTCTACTTTGTCAATCCCCTTAATCATCTTATATACCTCAATTAGATCTCCTCTCATTCTTCTAAACTCTAGAGAGTAAAGGCCTAAACTGCTCAATCTCTCTTCATAAGACAAACCCCTCATCCCTGGAATCAATCTAGTGAACCTCCTCTGAACTGCCTCCAATGCAACTACATCCCTCTTCAAGTAAGGGGATCAAAACTGTACGCAATATTCCAGGTGCAGTCTCACTAATGCCTTGTACAGTTGCAGCAACACTTCCCTACTTTTATACTCTATTCCTTTAGCAATAAATGCCAAAATTCCATTTGCCTTCCTTGTTACCTGCTGTACCTGCATACTAATTTTCTGCAATTCATGCACGAGGGCACCCAAATTCCTCTGCACCGAAGCACTCAAGTTTCTCTCCATTTAAATAATAATTTACCTTTCTATTCTTCTGACCAAAATGGATAACCTCACACTCATCCACGTCCATATCCATTTTTAACTTCCTTATTTCTTTATTGCAACTTACTATTCCACCTATTTCAGTGTCATCTGCAAATTTGGCTATAATACCTTCTATCCCTGCATCCAAGTCATTAATATAGATTGTAAATAGTTGGGGCCTGAGGACCGAACCCTGTGGCACCCCACTAGTTACATCTTGCCAACCAGAAAAGGACCCATTTATCCCAACTCTCTGTTTTCTGTTGGTTAGCCAATCCTCTATCCAAGCTGATAAATTGTCCCTAACCCCATGTGATCTTACCTTGTGTATTAACTTCTACCCCTCTCAATATCCTCCCGTTTATTGTGTATTCCCTCGCTTTGTTTGCCTTCCCCAAACGCATTACCTCATATCTGCCATTAGTTAGACTTGCCTCTCCACCCTTCAACTCAAAACATTTTGTCCACACATTTGCTGCCAGTGCAAACTGACAATGGCTCAGTGAGGGAAGTAGGGCATCTGGTATCTGAATGAACAGGGAAACAAAGAGGATAACTCCTTAACCAAGCAGATTTAAGGATTGGAAAATAAAAGAAGGTGAATTAAAATTCAATGTCAAATCAAGTACAGAAAGAGAAATAAAAAAAAAATTAGATTGAGAGTGTTGTGGAGAAAATAACTGCTCTCGAGTCCATGGAATTAAAGTAAATAAAGGTTAATTCAAGCACCGGCGCAAGGGAGAAGTGTTTGGTGAAACATCCAGAGGCTTTTGAATGAAACAGAGTCTGTAGTACAAATTTATAGAATACAAAAACCATTACTCATTTGTCCACACTACCCCTCAACACATTCCAAAGCTGCGGCTTGATCAATAAACTGGATTGTATTGTCTCACTGATCATTGCCCTGTTGTCTCCTCCCCATCCTTGAGGCTTGGTGTTTTCATATTCTTATCTCAAGGACAGCATGTTTGCACAGATGCAAAAGCAATTAGACTTCTGGGTTGTACAACTTCCCATGACCATTGCCACGCATCCCATCAGACCCTGGTTCCCCACAACTACAGTGCTTCCATCTTTGTTCTAAGACTGTTAATGTATCCTAATGCTAAATAATACACTAATGTTGCCCTACTGGTCACACTTCAGTCCCCCTCCTTTTGGACCCCTGGTCAAGTGCACCACCTGACCCAGGAGGGACATTCCCTACATCCTTCACTCGCCGATTGTTCCAGGGATCCTACTGGAGTTCAGTGGGTTTCGGATCTCCGACCCTACCATTCTCTTATGGCTTCACCAAAGTCCTATTGACCTGGGCTGGGCCTGGAACCTCTAACTCATTATATAGTGTAATCTTTATAAATATTCACAAGTGTCATATTCCCACTGACACATCAACCACCTGCCCATCCTCATTTCCTAAGAGGAGGTTGAGTGTAGCGCCTTCTCTAGTAGGGCTATCCACATACTGCTTCAGAAAACTATCGTGGACACACTTAACAAATTCTTCCCCATCTGATCCCTTAGCACTAAGGCAGTCCCAGTCAATATTAGGGAAGTTAAAATCACCTACTATTACAACCCTAGAGGGGTTTCCCTACATATATGCTCCTCCAATTCCCTCTGACTATTGGGGGGCCTGTAGTATAATCACATCAAAGTGATCACCCCTTTCTTATTTCTAAGTTCTACCCATATGGCCTCGCTGGACGTTCTCCCCAGGATATCCTCTCTAAATACTGCCGTGATGTCCTCCCTAATCAATAGTGCAACTCCCCCTCCTCTCTTACCTCATGCCGGAAGCATCGGTACCCCGGAACATTGAGCTGCCAGTCCTGCCCATCCCTCAACCATGTTTCCGTACTAGCTATAATATCACAATTCCATGTACCGATCCATGCTCTGAGTTCATCTGCCTTACCTGTAAGGCTTCTTGCATTAAAGTAAATGCATTAAAGTAACTCTGCCTGGTGGTCACCCATCCCTTTTCTGCCTGTGCAGCCATTACCTGCAGTGTGACCAACTCACTAAACGTGCTATCCACGACGTCCTCAGCATCACGGATGCCCCACAGTGAATCCACCCACAGCTCCAGCTCCGTAATGTGGGTAGCCAGTAGCTGCAGATGGATACACTTCCTGCACACATGGTCATCAGGGACACTGGAAGCATCCCTGATTTCCCACATAGCGCAGGAGGAGCATACCACGGGGCTGAGCTCTCCTGTCATGACTTACCCTTAGATTAATTAGTTACTCCCTGAATTAAAACATACTAATTACACTAGGGGCCTTATTTGACCCACTCCAATCTAAAGTCCTTAATAAGCTCCACTGAATTAAAGAAAAAAAAACACTTAGTAGTACTCACCTTATCACCAGAGGGTTTTTTTTCAACAGAAAAACTTTCATCCTTTTTTAGATATTTAAATGTACTAACAGCAGTGACTCACCAACCAATCACCTTGCAGCTCTCCTCTGACATCACTGTTGGCTTTTTTTTTTCTTTTTTTTTCAAAACTCCGACACGCTGGAAGAGCTCCTCTCCGCTTCCGGAAGGTAAGAAGGCCTCGATCCTCAGGCTCAATTTATAGGCTCTGCTCTTGGCATTCTCCCCACAGGTCCGCTCTGCTCCCGGAAGGTAAGAGCATCTGTCAGATATCTGTCAGACTGGGCCTGCGGCAGATGGTGAGAAAACCAACATAAAGGAAAAATCTCGTCCTCACCAATCTACCTGTCACAGATGCATCTGTCCATGACAGTATTGGTAGGAGTGACCATTGCACAGTCTTTGCAGAGATGATTGACACTCTCCATTGTATTGTGTGGCACTACCACCATGCTAAATGGGACAGATTCAGATCAGAGCCAGCAGCTCAGAAATGGGCAGCTGTGAGGCACAATGGGCCATAAGCAGCAACAGAATTGTACCCCACCACAATTTGTCACCTCATGGCCCGGCATATCTCTCACACTACCATTACCATCAATCCAGAGGACCAACCCTGGTTCAGTGAAGAGTGTAGGAGAGCATGCCAGGAACAGCATCAGGCATACCTGAAAATGCAGTATCCACCTTGTTTAGCTATGACACAGGACTCCAGACTTGCTAAACAGAAACAGAGATAAATGATCCCACAACCAACACTCCAGATCAAAACTTTGCAGTCCTGCCACATCCAGTCGTGGATGGTGGTGGCCAATTTAACAACTAATGGGAGGAGGAAGCTCCATAAACATCTCCATCCTCAATGATGTTACAGCCCAGCACATCAGTGCAAAAGACAAAGCTGAAGCATTTGCAACCATCATCAGCCAGAAGTGCCGAATGAATGATCCATCACGGCCTCCTCCTGAGTTCCCCAGCATTACAGATGCCAGTCTTCAGCCAATTGAATTTACTCCATGTGATATCAAGAAACAGCTGAAGGTATTGAACACAACCTGGCTGTACTACTGAAGACATGCTCCAGAACTAGCCACACCCCTAGTCAAGCTGTTTCAGTACAGCTTCAACACTGGCCTCTACCTGACAATATGAAAAATTGCCCAGGTATCCCTGTCCACAAAACGCAGCACAAATACAATCCAACTAATTACTCCCTCCCACTATCAGTCTACTCTCAATCATCAGTAAAGTGATGGAAGCTGTCATTGACAGTGCTATCGAGTGGCACTAACCTGCTCACCAATGCCCAGTTTTGGTTTTGCAGGACCACTCATATCCAGACCTCATGACAGCCTTGGTCCAAACCTGAACAAAAGAGTTGAATTCCAGAGGTGAGGTGAGAGTGACTGCCCTTTACATTAAGTCAGCATTTGACCATGTGTGGCACCAAGGAGCCCAAGTAAAATGGAAGTCAATGGAAATTAGGGGGAAACTCTCCATTGGTTGCAGTCATACGTAGCACAAAGGAAAATGGTTGTGGTTTTTGATAGCCAATCATCCAAGTCCGGGGACATTGCTGCAGGAAGTTCCTCAGGGCAATGTCCTCAGCCCAACCATGTTCAGCTGCTTTAGCAATGACTTTCCCTCCAACATAAGGTCAGGAGTGGGGATGTTTGCTGATAATTGCTCAGTGTTCAGTAGCATTCCCAACTCCTCAGATAATGAAGTAGTCAGTGCCCACATTAGGTTTGGTTTGATAAGTGGCAAGTAATATTTGTGCCACACAAGTGCCAGGCAGTGACCATCTCCAACAAGAGAGAATCTAACCATCTCTCCTTGACATTCAATGGCATTTCCATCACTGAATTCCCCACCATCAACATCCTAGGGTTGCCACTGACGAGAAATTTAACTAGACCAGCCACATAAATACTATGGCTACAAGAGTAGGTCTGTTGCAAGTAACTCATCTCCTGGTTCTCCAAATCCTGTCCATCATCTATAAGACACAAGTCAGGAGTGTGATGGAATACTCCCCACTTGCCTGCATGAATGCAGCTCCAACAACATTTTAAGCAGCTCAACACCATGCAGGCCAAAGCAGGCTGCTTGATTGGCACCCCTTCCACCACCTTAAAAAAACATTCATTTCCTCCACCACTGGTGCACAGTGGCTACAGTGTGTACCATGTACAAGATGCATTGCAGAAACTCGCCAAGACTCCTTCGATAGCACCTTCCAAACCCACTACCTCTACCACCGAGATGGATAAGGGCAGCAGTCAGATGGGAACACCACCACCTGCAAGTTTCCCTCCAAGTCACACAACATCTGGTCTTGGAAACATATCATCTTTCCTTCACTGTTGCTGAATCAAAATTCTGGATCTCCCTCCCTAACAGCACTGTGATTATATCTACACCGCAAGGATTGCAGCGGTTCAAGAAGGCAGATCAAGGACAATTAGGGATGGGCAATAAATGCCATTGATGCTGACATCCCATGAAAGAATAAAAAGAAAAGTCAAATTGGACCTGTAGGCCCTATGGGTTGGGTACAAACTTCATTAAGCGCCCTCATGTGCCTGTTGTATTCTAAGAGGCAACTGCTGCTCCTTGTGGCCGGCAGCCTCTTGCTGCTCCTCTTCCTCTTCCCTTTCATGTGCCCAGATTAAAGTAGGAAGAAGAGCACCCATCAAAAAACTCTGTGCTTATGGAGCGTATATAATGGAATAAATGAGTCAATCTCCAAGGCAACCTCTCCTGTGGAATTAAAAAAAAACACAATAGCAAGCAGATCCCTATGATCTAAGTGCTTGTAGTGCTTGTAGGCGAGTGCCCCATTAAATATTACTTCTAATGTCTCTCTGAAACCAATCCCGCTTGGTTTTTCTGAGCAGGTTCTCCACGGCTCGGGAATTCCTTTCTGATGCTTTAAAATCACATTGGTCCTACTAACATCACAGGACCCTGATTTTCTTGTAATCATGAGGTTCCCTCCTGCTTCCTGCAGGCACCGTAGATGCTTAAAGGAAAGTACGTGGTTACTATGACAGCAGGGAGGAATTGAACGGGAATGAGGCAGTAAGTCTTTCCATAACAATTTTAAACGTGTGCCCATTCCATTCCTGCTGGGAAGTGTTAAACCTTCCCCCTTAACTGTCCAAGTCAGAATGAAGGAATTAGGGCAAATTCTGTAATAAAAAGATGAATAGATTAATACCTGAAACTATTTTTTCAAAATCTTTTAATCAACAAATGGCAACATAGCAAACAAAGCATTTTAGGTTATGATATATTGGCACAGATTAAAACTGAAGCAGTTATTGCAATTGTTCATTTCGAGTTTGGATTTAGTCAAAGTTTCTCTGCTTATCAGTTGATCTTTATTTTGTTTTAAGAT
Organism: Heterodontus francisci; assembly: GCF_036365525.1. Lineage (NCBI taxonomy): Eukaryota > Metazoa > Chordata > Chondrichthyes > Heterodontiformes > Heterodontidae > Heterodontus > Heterodontus francisci. The sequence continues at coordinate 79,372,987 of NC_090386.1, forward strand.
TGGCTGCATGAAATAAACTGGAGGAAAATTGCTTCCCAAAGTAGCAATGAAGGACAATGTTTTATAAGTAACATAATCTTATTAGTGACAGCCTGCCTCGGTTGGAAGCACTCTTGTCTCAGTCAAAAATCTGTGGCTTAAGTCCCTTTCCATGATTTGAGCGTGTAAAGATCGATTCTTATGGACCTTCTCTGCTCTTTACCAAGGTCCAGCCCCAGGATTGTCCCTATTGCTTGACCTGGCGCTTTAAATGGCCCTAGTATTGGTGATTGGGTCTGTAAATGCAAAGACAGCAGCAGGACTCTTAGGCCATGGTGATTGGTCCTGAATCAATCCTAGGCCAGGATGAGGCAAAAAGTGAAAACAAAAACCTACCTTCAGAAATGTCACCTACCCTTGAACCTCTCAAAGACTCTCTGGTCTATAGAGCTCTGGGGAAAGACCATGTTATCACATTTTTCTGGGCACCCTCTGCATTTGAGTGTTGCCAAGAATGGTTTCATCTGATCTACACCTGCAGAAGGTGCAGGTCAAGCTCCAGTTCCCAAGAAAGACATGGGATTCCTGGATAGCGTTAAAGAGAAAGATACCGAACGATTTTGGTTTTTGCCCCTTTTTCTATCTCTGAACACGTGGGAAACATGTTTCTGGGCACAAAGGCCATACTTACAAAAATGATGAGTGTGATAATGGGAGATACACTTATTATATCTTGCAAAAGGCTTATAGGATTTCAAAAGCCTAGAAATTACTACTGGTGATATTAGCAGATGAATGTGTAATAGGTTCAGCTGAAATTTCACCCACTGTTATTTTAATGTTGGTGTTAAACCATTTATTTTAAATAGGTTAATAACACAGTCAGCTAAAGTAGCCAACAGAACACATTCAATTAAACAGACATAAGCCTAGAAATCTAATGGTGGCATGCCCATTTTTTGGGTGCTTAAAAAGCCTCCAATACAACAGGCAGGAACTCATTACAAGTGAGAAGTTTGCTGCCTGCCAGATTGGTATGGGCAAAAAAAAACGGCATCCAAAGCCGTGCCTGAAACAGCCATTAGGCCCTCTGCATATGCAATTAAGTGAACTGACACTTGTTTGAGCCACTCTTTGCAATATTGGTTTGCGCTGAGGCTTGTCAACCTTGCTAATCTTTCCTGTTTTTTTCTAATGTTAGCACATGTGCTGCTGTTGTCCATCTGTTTATGGTTATGGCAATAACTGCACATGACAATAGTTGTGATTTGACACTTTTGCTGCATTTATGTTGCAGCCACCAATGTCAGATCGATAACTGCACTACCTCTCCTGGAGTCAGGTTGGGCCCTGCTTCAGAATTTATACTGTGACTTTAATATTGGTGCACAGTAGAAAATGCTTTATCATGGCACCAACATTGTCGTGTAAATGCACCGTTAGTTAGATAAAGTCTGGCAAAATGTTAGATCTTTGCAAAATCTAACTTGTTATTAAATGGAGGGTTACACTTGTGTTAAAAGCCTACAAATTACTGTGCATAGTATTATCAGGCAAGGCTGATAAGAAAAGTGCATTCATTTTCTTGATTTGCTATTTTAACAGAGGTGTCAACTTACTTGAAAGGGTAAATACCTCTATTAAAATAAAAGACAGGAGAGAAAGAATTTGCACAATAATTTCAAGGCTGAAACAGACTACTAAGAGAAATGAGTTGCTATATGTCAGTGTAGTTTATGTATTCAAACTGAAAGTACAGGCTTGATTCATTTAGCTTTGTGCATTCGTTTATCATGGATCACTGTGGTCCAAAGCTTGGTACTAACTAACTATGATACAGCTTCTAGATTTTACATTTTTATAGAATTAGTTTTGATTGAAGGCCATTAGAATAATACATACTGAGTAAATATTTGTCATGATCCCTAGAAATAATGACTTTAAAGAGATATTATGTAGTAATAAAATGTTGACGTAGACACTTTGCAGATGTTAGTTAGTCTGATTTGCAGTCCCCTGTGCAAGTTACATTGAATACAAATGCCAACAGTAGCTATTTGATAACATTAGTAGCAACACTGTTGTTAAAATGTAGATATAATTGAAAGTTTCATGTCAACACCAATTCAGCCAGTCTGTATTACCTATGCAAGTATGAGAGCATGATCACCTTTTAGCCAAAAACAAAGAAATAACTTGCACTGATATAATGCCTTTTACAACCTCAGGACATCCCAAGTACTTTTTAAGTTAGTTGCCGTTGTAACATAGGAAATGTGTCTGCCAATTTGTGCACAGCAAGCTCCCACAAGCAACAATGAAGTAAATGACCAGATCATTTTTAAAAATTCTTTCATGGGATGTGGACATCACTGGCAAGGCCAGAATTTGTTGCCCATCCCTAATTGCCCTTGACAACTGACTGGCTTGCTAGGCCATTTCACAGGGCAGTTAAGAGTCAACTGCATTGCTGTGGGTCTGGAATCACATGTAGGCCAGACCAAGTAAGGACAGCAGATTTCCATCCCTATAGGACATTAATGAACCAGATGGGTTTTTATGACAATTGATGATAATTTCATGGCACCATCACTGAGACTAGCTTTCAATTACAGATTTTTATTAATTGATTCAATTTATTAATTAATTGAATTTGAATTCCTCCAGCTGCTGTGGTGGGGTTTGAACCTGTGTCCCAAAGGTATTAGCCTGGGCATCTGGATTAATAGTGCAGCAACATTACCACTACGCCACTGTCTCCCCCCAAGTTTTGTTGGCTGAGGGTTAAATGTTGGGCAGGAAACTGGGAGAACTCCACTGCTCATCTTCAAATAGTGTCAAGGGATCTTTTACATCCACATTAGAGAGTAGATGAATCTTTGGTTTAAAGCCTCCTCCAAAAGATGGCACCTCTGACAATGCAGCACTCTCGATACTGCAGTGAAGTGCCAGACTAGATATTGTGCTTAAGTCTCTAAAGCAGGACTTGAACCCATGATCTTCTGACTCAGAAGTGAGGAAGGCTGCCATATAAAAATGTCTTATTAGTTGCATATTATTAAATCTTCATGAAACTAAGATGTCATTAGCACTAAAGGACATATCAGATGAATCCACATTTTTGATATTATTTCATCTCCTGTAGCATTGCTCACAGATAAGTATTCTTTAAAAAATTCTGTTTGTGTAACTCTCCATGCTCTTCATCCAGTCCTTTCAATTTTCCTCTTTATCGTTCACTCTTTCTCTTTCCTTCTGTATGCAACTCACATACTTTTGTTACCATCTCTGCCATCTATCTACTTGTCTCTTAATCTTTTTCTCACCATTACTACTGTGAAAACTCCATTCCTAACAGCACTGTGGGTGTATCTACACCACATGCTCTGCAGCCATTCAAGAAGGCAGCTCACCACCGCCTGCTCAAGGGCATTTATGGATGGGCAATAAATGCTGGCCTTGCCATTGATACTCACATCCCAAGAACAATAAATAAAAAACCATGCATGATTTTGAACACTTCTATCAAAGCTCCTTTTAACATTCTCTGCTCCATGGAGAACAAATCCAGCTTATCCAGTCTGTCCATATAACTGAACTCCCTCATCACTGATACCGTTTTAGTAAATCTCCTCTGCGCCCTCTCTAAGGCCTTGACATCCTTCCTAATAGCATTGATTTTCACTTTGTATTACCTTACCATGTCTCTCAAACATCCTAAAGCATGCATTCTTTTGTCACACACTTCATTGACAAACACTTCAGAATTGTGGTTGGTGCTTTAGGGAGGAAAGTGTTAATAATTTTTTCTGGTTTTAAAAACTAGCTAACTAGCTAAACAATTACTTTTGTTTACAGTGCATTCAGCTTGAAAATAGCTTGGGGTTTGATGGACCAAGTAAACCATTAAGAGCTTAATGAGTCTAATGTCTGTGGCTTGTACCAGAGGCAGCTCCTTAAATAATGGATCTAATCTAGCAAGTGTCCCTTCATTTATTTCTTTTGCCCAGAATTGAACACAATACTCTAGTTGAGGCCTAACCAGTGTTTTATAAAGGTTCAGCATAACTTCATTCCTTTTATATTCTATTCCTCCATTAATAAAGCCAAGGATTCCACTTTTTGCACAGGCTTCTCAACTTGTCCTGCTATCTTCAAAGATTTATGCCTGATCACCATTTTCTCTGTTCCTGCATTTATTTTAAAATTGTACCATTTAGTTTATATTGCCTCTCCTCATTCTTCTTAGCAAAATGTATAACTTCACAGCATTACATTTCATCTGTTCATTTCACCAGTCAATTTTTTTTATTTGCTTGTGGGATGTGTGTTTCGCTGGCTAGGCCAGCCTTTATTGCCCATCCTTAATTGCCCTTGAACTGAGTGGCTTGCTGGACAATTTCAGGTGGCATTTAAGAATCAACCACATTGCTGTGGGCCTGGAGTCACATGTCAGCCAGAGCATGCAAAGATAGCAGATTTCCTTTCCGAAAGGACACTAGTGAACCAGATTGTTTTTTATAACAATCGTCAATGGCTTCATGGTCGCCATTAGAATAGCTTTATTCCAGATTTTTATTAATTGAATTCAAATTTCACCATCTGCCATGGTGGGATTCGAACTCATGACCCCAGGGCATTAGCCTGGGCTCTGGATTACTAGCCCAGTGACATTATGACTACACCATCGCCACCCCATGACTATGCCATTGCCTCCCCATGACTACGCCATTGCTACTACCCTCCACATTAGTAACTGCATTTCTTAGTTCCATGTCATCTGTAAACTTTGAAATTATGCCCTGTAAACCCATGTCTAGATCATTCATAGAAATCAAAAAGAGCAGTGGTCAATACAGCAACCCCTGGAGGACCACTGTATACTTTCTTCTAATATTTCCTTGAATGTTCCTTTGCGGTTTGCGGCATGTTTGTTGCATTGCGCGGTCATTTTAAGTTTGCCGCTCGGTTGTGTAGGCACATATCTTTAAGGGAATGCTGCTTGTTCATGGCCTGTTTGTCCCACGTGTAGCATACTCCTGATTGCCGTGCAGCCACGCATGCATACAGTTTAGAGGGATTGTTACTTCTCTCCAGTCTGGAAAAGAACCATTTACCACTGCACTCTGCTTTCTGTTCCTTAGCCAATTTTTTATGCACATCGCCACTACCTTTTAATCCCATGGGTTTAATTTTGCTAACAAGTGTGTCATGAGGTAATTTGTCAAACATCTTTTGAAAGTCCATATACACAACATCAACCACACTACCCTCATCGGCCTTTACATTACCATATTAAAGCACTCAATCAAGATTGTCAAACATGATTTTCCTTTAACAAGTCTGTGCTGACATTCATTTATCAGCCCATATGTTTCCAAGTGCCAATTAATTTTGTCCTGGATTGACTCTAAAAATTTTCCCACCATTGACACTAGGGAAATTATTCCCAGTAAGTGCTTACCTGGCTCTCGCGGAGACCTTGTAAACATAGAATTGAATCTTTTTAATGCAATGTGAAAGCAACTACTGCTTGCTGCTATCTCCTAATATTAAAACAACAGCTACAGGTGGAGTGGAGCTCTGCACAGACTCACAACTTGCAGTATGATCCATGTCAGGTCAGTAATATAGTAGAACTGTAGCCATAAGAATTGCTTGAACTTTGCTATTGTAATTTATAGCATCATTTCACCCTAACAGCTTCTTGCAACCTTGTGACTCCTGAACCAACTGTTAGTTTATACATTAGAATTTTCATGCAAGTTTAGAAATGTCATAAGAACGAGTTCATGTTAAATTTGTGGTAGGATCATTCTGTTTAAGGCTACTGTACTGCCTAAATAATTCAGGGCATTTAAAACATTTACTAATATAAAGTTACAGCTAATAGCAAGTTAATTCATCTAATGGAATAAACAATTAATTATGTAAACGAAACAGTTTAATAACCAGAAATGTGATACTTGATCATTGTTAGCAACTTTACCTTGCCTTGTTCACCAAATCTCCCTAAGGAGTTAGTAATGTTTTGGTAACCATAGCTTCATATGTTAGTGAAAGAACTAAATGATAGAAAAAATTATGGCTCCAAAAGTATAGGTTTAATTCTTCCAAAAAATGTTTTTTTTTTAGATGAAGGAGGTTTCAAAGCACTTTAAAAAATGCATTTTTAACAAAATAAGGGTCAAGGTGTCTCATAATATATAGTTGCAAAGCAAGAATGGAACTGTGACATGGAAACTAATTACCACGGCTGAAAGAAAAATAGTCCTACATTATCACCTGATGAGCAAGGGCAACACATTCACCAAATGTTCAGATACTGGTTAGTAGTTATTTAACATTGTGCATTAATTAATGTTATTTCATGTATAAAAATATCAATTACTTGTAATTAAATGTCAATAACATGATAATGCAGAGTCCATACTCATATTCAGAGCATAACATTCAAGACATTGAATAAGATTTGGAGGACGAATAGGAAAGCAGACATTAGGTTTTGTGGATGGATACAAAATGTCTGCTCATGCCCCAGCGAGAACCAAGACCCAGGAGGTTTAAGGGAACTACCTGTTCCTTTAGCAAGAGAAACATTGCTACCATGTTTGAATCATGTCATGTGACAAGCCCCTCCCCATCCATGGTTTTAAGATTGTGTCTTCCTGCAGCAGACAAAAGAGAAGCAACTGGACTCTGACACGTGCATACCCAAGTGGGGGAGGGGGGGTGCAGCTCTCTCTCTCTCTCTCTCTCTCCATTTCAGCATGAAAGCTTCAAATCCTGCTTGGTGACTGACTACCTTTGCATACTGTGGGTACAATCTGAAACTCTGTTGGAGGAAATCATCCACATCGCTGTTTCCATGAGACCCAACGAACCAGTCATCTACCTCTTCAAACTAAAAGCCTCAGGACTACCGAGCTCAGCTATAAACCAGCCGAATCACAAAATACCATAGACTGTATACCCCTTTTATCTATGGACTCTAACTCAACCAATCTACCTTTCCCCACTCTAGCCTATTTGTGTGTGTGTAAACCTCTGGTGTGTGTGTGAGTGAAAGTTGTTGGGTAGTTTATTATTTTCATTAGTTTGGTTTAGGTACAATAAAGTTAACCTCTTTCTTTGTTAACTCAAGAAAACCTGTCCAGTTGGTTCTTGTTATGATCATAATAATCAAACACCAACTGAATTGGCCAGTACATCCACTTTAAGAAAGAATTAAACCTGTTGTAGTCAAACAAAAAGAGGGAAGCCCTTCAACTCCTCCTTACCTGACCGTAACAATAGAGATAAAAGATAATAAAGGATCAGTCATTAATTGGAGGAAGAAATATGCAAAACAAATTAGGGAAATGAGAGAAAACACATAGAATAATAATCATAAGGGATTTAATTAGTCAGAAGAGATAGTTAAAGGGGTTTCTGACTCTTCCGTGGAGGTCCTTCTGTGGGATTTGAAGGACTGAAGTGGGTTTTTCTCGGAGATGGGAGGAAGAGGCCAGCCTCTCCAACCAGGCAGGCATGGATGGAAGAGGCCGAGAAAGTGAGCAGCAGGAATGTAGTCTCTTGAAACTGGACACAGTTCAAGGACCCTCAGGAGGGCAGGAATGGAAACAAAAGTAGAGTAGAAATTAAAATTGGGGGTGTGAAAAGTGGAAACCAATTTGAATTGTTACCGATTCCTGAGTTTAATTTCCATTCTGCACTATTTCTAGCAAACTAATTAGAGTATGTACACAGGTTCTGCACTATTTTACTGCAGCATTTAATGGGCATTTATTTTGATCAGGTTAATAAATGCCCATTAAATGGTAAAAATAGCGCTCAAATTCAACCCATAAATGTCATGCATTAACTATTGTATTATTTATGAGTGTCAATCTACTGAGACACTTGGATCCTGAGAAATCTTTTGCAAGTACTCAGTTTCCATATTTCCTACAAGCAATCACAAATAAGAGCATTGTAAGTCCTAAAGGAATGAAGAAAATCTGAACATTGCCATTTGCCAATGTTTGCACTAGCTTCATTTTTGCCTTTTGTGAGTAATGTATATTCTGAATCCCAAGTTTAACAAGTCAGTAGATACTTAGTGAATGCTGATGCATATATGTGAATAAATCAGTAGAAAAAGGATGATGTAGCATATCTAAATCTGCAGTTACACGGCAATGTAATGAGTGATCAAAGACTGGCATTATACAGCTGCAATGTGTAGTCACCAGCTCCTTGTTATACTGTAAACTGATCTCAATCTGACTGAGACTGAGATTTAATGATAACAGCTCTGTTCCCCTGGCAGCTAATTATTTATTTTAGGAGACAGTGTCAGAAGGAACCACTTCTCCAAATATCGTAGGGATGTCTTAGAGTTTAAAGGTCACCAGGCAATCTATAATTGAGCTTTTGTACTGAACTGGTGTTACAGTGCAGCATCTGCAGAGTCAAAACATTATGACATGGCTTCTTGTAGTGTTACACATTTTAGGGGTAATTTTAACTTTTCCTGATTGAGGGGAAAGGAAAACTAGTGGAGTGACTCCATTTTCCGTTCGGTTTTTGCCAATTCCCCATTTTAACACTATTGGTTTTGACAGTGGATCAGGTGCCTTCCAGTCTTTCAGGAAGTCTCATTAGTAAACTGCACTTTAACCTGTCAGTGGTACCTTTACAAATACAGCAATTTCTATCAGATCTTCTATAACAACCTTTCTAATATAAGTCATACTCCTAACAGTTTGTTCTTTGTTCCAGGGAACATTTATGGTTGTTTAACTATTTAAGAAGAAATTCAGTCTTTCCATCTGAATCAGGCAGGGCCTCATAGGCTGGAAATTACTCTAGGGATATTGGTACTTAATACTCTCACTTGGCATTCCTCTATTTTAAGTTATAGAGTCATTTACGGCATAGAAGGAGGTCATTCGGCCCGTTGAGTCCATGCTGGCTCTCTGTGGAGGAATCCAGTCTGTCCCACTCCCCTGTTCAATCCCTGTAGCCCTGCAAGTTTATTTCCTCAAGTGCAGATCCAATTTCCTTTTAAAATTGTTGACTATCTCCGTTTCCACTACCCTCGTGGGCAGCAAGTTCCAGGTCATTGTCACTCGCTGTGTGAAAATGTTCTTCCTCCCTGCATTTCTTGCCCAAAACCTTCAACCTGTGACCCCTTGTCCTAGTACCATCAGATAATGGGAACAGCTTTTCCTTGTCTAACTTATCTAAACCTGTCATAATCTTGTACACTTCTATCATATCTCCCTTCAATCTCCTTTGCTCCAGAGAGAACAACCACAGCTCTTCCAAACTAACCTTGTAACTAAATTCCTACATCCCTCAAACCATTGTAGTAAATTTCCTCTGCATCCTCTCAAGGAATCTGCCTCTATTTATGAAGCCCAAGATCCCATATGCCTTACTAACCACTTTCTTAATATGTCCAGCTAACTTCAAAGATTAATGAACATGCACCCCAACGTCCCTCTGTTCCTGCACACTCTTTAGAACTGTGCCATTTAGTCTATATTGCCTCACCCTATCCCTTCTGCCAAAATGCCTCACCTCACACTTGTCTGTATTAAATTCCAACTGCCACTTGTCTGCCCATTCCGCTAGCCTATGTCCTGTTGCAGGCATTAGTGTTATCTTCATTGTTTGGAACTCCACCAAGTTTGACATCATTGGCCAATGTTGAAATTCTACTCTGTATTTCAAGATCCAAGTCACTTATATATAGCAAAAAAAAGCAGTGGTCCTTGCACTGACCCTTGGGGAACAACACTGTCTACCATCCTCCAATCTGAAAAACAACCAGTTATTGCGACTCATTGTTTTCTGGCCTTGAGCCAATGTTTTTTATCCAAGCTGACACTGACCCTCCTATTGCACATGTCTACATTTTGTTAACCAGCCTTTTATGTGGTACTTTATCAAATGCTTTCTTATTATCAATGCTTTTTTAAAAATCCATGTAGACAACATCCACAGCATTCCCTTCATCAACCTTCTCTGTTACTTCATCAAAAAATTAAATTAGAATAGTCAAGCAAGATCTGCCTTTTACAAATCTGTGCTAGCTATCCTTAATCAACTCAAACCTCTCCAAGTGCCTGTTAACTGAGACAATGACTAACCAAAATGGTAGACAAATGCATTAAATCTTCCATAAAACCAGAAAATGTTAGAAATACTGAGCAGGTCTGGGAGCTTCTGTAGCGATCTCATCACAGATGCTGCCAGAACTGCTGAGTGTTTCCAGCATTTCTGGTTTTATTTCAGATTTCCAGCATCCGCAGCATTTTTCTTTTTGCATTAAATATATTTCCTTTAATATTGCCACCATAATTTCTAGCCTAAAATTCCTTTCAAACATATGTCCGTTCATTCTGTTGGTAACACTTTCTCAAAATAGGTTTTCTCAGGGCCTGATATATAGCACAAAAGGTTAATTCTGTACTTTTCACAACATCAGCACACTTTCACCTAATCCTCAACTTCAAACACTCCAGCATCTCAAAGTAACTTTGCTGAGGAAAAACTTTCTAAAGCATATTAAAGTTAAAACTGCTTTCTAGAATTCTGCATTGTTATGACTGCTCAGGACAAATCCCCCAATCAAAATATATGATTTTGTTTGCGGTGGGAGCAACGCACTGTCAATTCAGTCCCGTCGCTCCACAGGTCGCAATATATATCTTTAAGCTTTCCAAATCGAAGTAAGTAGCAGCCGAATTGAAACAATCTAGTAACCCCCAAATGAGGCGAAACAAACCAGGTATCGTTAGATATCAACAAATTAACTGTTTATTAAGAAAAACTAAAATCTTAAACACTACTAAGATAAACCAATATCTAAAGACCATATAATTTCTTATGTAAAAATCTAACTCCCGTATTCGCATACATATACGCAAACTAACAGTAGTTTGGTTTTTAATTAGTTGCTCAAAAAATAGACAAAACAATAAAGTCTTTGCAGATTATACTTCTGATGAATGGTCTTCAAATTCCACACAGTTTAAGTTCACTTGCAGTCTTCCAAGGTCCACAAATCCAAAGATCTTTCCAAAGATGGGAATTCAGCAGTTCAGTTCAGCAATTCAGTTCAGCAGTTCTAGTATTAAACTCTTTTTTCAGAGAGGAACACAGTAGATCAATAATTTGTTATTCATTTAAGAAATTAATCTGGCTTGAAGCTTCTTTAGAATTTTGAAAAAGTATAATAAATAGGGTTTAAACAGACTGAGAGAGAGCTCTCCTATTTCCTTCACGTGCCAAAACAGTCTGTGTCTGTCTGTCTCTGCAAAGCCAGGTTTTCCCAGCCCGTTTCAAAGTCAAAACTGATGCATTGTATGTCTGTTCTCCCTCTCTGTAAGGTGGTTACTGGGCAACCAGAATGCACTTCCACTTACAGTCCCTGGAGCTTGCTGCCTTAAAGATGTATTGATCTTTTACAGCTTTAAAGGTGCACTGCAATATTTCCTGAGGAGAAAAAAAAACACAGGATTGTGACAGCATATACACACAGGTTTCAAGATGTTTTTTCCATTTCCACTTTCGGCTTCTATAATGAGAAACAAATAAAGTCTTGCATTTATATAGTGCCTTTCACGCCCTGAGAACATCCCAAAGTGCTCTGCAACCAATGAAGTACTTTTGAAGTGTGGTCACTGTTGTAATATAGAAAAAACAGCAGCCAATCTGTGCACAGTAAGATCCTACTATCACAGTATGATAATGACCAGATAATCTTTATAGAGATGTTTGTCGAATAATTAATATTGCCAAGACACCAGGCAGAACTCCCCTGCCCATGTTCAAAATAGTGCCAGATCTTTGTCGGGGCCTCGGTTTAACATTTCATCTGGAAGATGGTACCTTTGACAGTGCAGCATTCCCTCAGTACTGTACTAGCGTGTCAGCTAGATTTTGTGTTCAAGTCTCTGGAGGGAACACTAGTCATCATAGTTATGATTAGCTGGATCTTGAAAATGATGAAGATCTAAACCTTAATTGGGATTTTTGCAGAGGTCTTGGTATTTGTTCAACTACTGAATAGGAAGATGGCAGGTTTGCTTTTACATGTTACATGTTAATATTGCATATATCAGTGGGAGTACTTTTCACTTTCACCACCTGGGTGGCAATCTGGTCAATTGTCAAACCCACCCAATTTTAATCCCATTGCTTTCAATAGAATAAAAGTTCAGCGGGTTGTGCATGGGTGTGTGATCCACACTGCCAGATTATTACCCAGTTGGAGCAGGTGAAAATTGCCCCATGTGTGTTCAAGGTGATATCAGATAATTTTGTTATTTCCTAACAATTGCAGTGAACAAGAATGTGGTAAAAGGCACTTCCACTACACAAGCTTTCACTTATTTTTTTTTATTTCCAAAATATACTTTATTCATAAAAATCTGTGAAAAATACATTTCCAAACAGTTTCAAACAGCACCAAAAAATACAAACATTGCAAGGGAGATCAGGTTCCTTCATTACAATCATGAGTTGCCTCACAACCCTTCCATTTCACATTTGTCATGCCATATACATTTTTACATTTTACAGCACACAAAATTTTCCCGATACAGTTCGAGGGGTTTCCCATGGATCCAGCCCCTCAGTTCAGCTTGGTGGGGGGACCTTGCACTGTGGTCTTTCCCCATTAAGCCTTTGCTGCGGCTGCCCCAAGCTTTAGTGCATCCCTCAGCACGTAGTCCTGGACCTTGGAATGTGCCAGTCTGCAACATTCGGTGGTGGACAACTCTTTGCGCTGGAAGACCAGCAAGTTTCGGGCAGACCAAAGGGCGTCTTTCACCGAATTGATAGTCCTCCAGCAGCAGTTGATGTTTGTCTCGGTGTGCGTCCCTGGGAACAGCCCGTAGAGCACAGACTCCTGTGTTACACTTTCACTTATACCATCAAGGAGAAGCATTAAAAATAGTATCGGCTCTTCCAGTAAGGAAAGCTCAGAAGGACAGGCCGATCTAATACACTTCTTGGTAGCTGATTACAGAGTCGCCTTGGTAGATGCCTGAAAGGTGGTCATCTGTCAATCCCCAGTCACAAAACAATGTATGGGGCTGCATTTTAAGAAAATGTGGACCGTGTGCATGGGAACCACGTCCTGGAGCTGCCGCGATTTCAAATGCAGTGGCTCATTTGCACGGCAGTGGTGACTGCCCCCCGCGATGACATGGAGGGGGCGGGTGAGCCGTTGCTGGCAATGGCGTCCAACGCCAATGTGCAACACTGGCGCCATTGTTAAAGGGCTGACAGCTCACAATGTACATTTTAAATTTAAAGGGCCACTTAAGTTAAAGTTTTGCTCAAATAAATGCAATTACCTTTCCATGCATTCTCCCACACCCAACCACCCCCCCCCCCCCAACCTCCCCAATGGCATATCGCAACATTCCTGACCTATTCCCCCCCGCAATTCCTAAAATGAAAATTTGACATCGCCCCCCCACCCCCCCGCCCAAAGCTCAGCACCTTTGTCCTTTACCACTTCCAACCAGCAACCCACCCCCCCACCCTGACCAATCTGAGGCAATGTAATCCCGCTCCCCATCACCCCCCCCACCCCCGCACAGAGAAAGAAAGCTCCTCCCCCTCCCCACAGGTGTCGCACCACGTTTCCCTGAATGGGGATTCGAAGGCACGGCATTACTGGCGGCAAGAATGAAGATTGGAACGTGGTGGCTGAATCGCTGCTGGATGAATGGTAAGTATGCATTTACATATTTTAATGCGGGTCCCATTGCCAAGCGGCAGGGGGGCTGCAACGAAGCCTCGCCGCCACCGCTGAGATCAGTACAGGGCCTGCTGACATCGGGGTTGGTGGCGGGCCTCCGCTGTACCGATTTTCATTGCCCCCCCCCCCCACCCCCGCCACCGTTCCCAACGCAGAGGGCCTTTAAAATCCAGCAAAATGTTCGGAAAATATTGGTTATGCTTTGTGAAAAGGAAATACTTGCAGAAATGGACCTTTGAATGATGTTTCTGATATGGGTCTGTTATTAAACAATTAAAGGGAGAATTTGCATTTATATAGAATTTCATGACCTCAGAATGTCCCAAAGAGCCTTACAGCCAATGAAGTACTTTTGAAGTGACTGTTATAAAATTGGAACCATGGCAGTTAATTTGCACACGACAAGATCCCACATACAACAATAAGATAATGACCACAGAATCTGTTTTAGTGATGTTGGTTGAGGAATAAATATTAGCTAAGACAATGGGGAGAAATCCCCTGCTCGTCTTCAAAGTAGTGTCATGGGAAAGCAGACGTAGCTTTGAATTAACTACTCATCTGAAAAACATCCACCTCCAACAGTGCAGTACTCCCTCAGTGCTGCACTAAACATCAGCTAGCTGATTTGATGAAGTCTCTGATGAGAGATTTGAACCCACAGCTTTCTAACTCAGAGGTGAGATTGCAACCATTGAAGCAAGACGGACAACAAAGTTCAGGGCAACACAACGTTTAAAATAAATTATGAGCCTGGAAATAATTGTGAGAAATGTTATTGTCAAATTTTAAAATGCTATATCAATTTCCTTTCGCTGGCATTTCAGAGGAGGTGTTAATCCATTTATTTTATTTGGGTTAATGCCAGTGTCAAAGTAGCACAGAGAGGAATTGGTTACAAGTGCCTTATGCTCTTGTGCACCATAATTATGCCAATGTCCTTTGGGTATCAGTCATGGCTCAGATGGTAGCAATTTTGCCTCTGAATCAGAAGGTTCTGCATTCAAGTCCCACTCCAAGGGCTGCATTTTATGTTGGTTGGACAGGAGTCGGCTTCTGATGTAAAAGTCAGTGGCAAACCCGCTTCTGCCTCGCCTGGGGTCCGTTCTGTATTTTACCGGTCCCTAGGCTTTAATTGCTCTGAGGCGGGACTTCCACCCGCTTGAGGTAGGAAGTCCCGCCTAATAGAGCTGTCGACCAATCAGTGGGCCGGCAGCTCTTAGTCCCCGCAGTGCCACCGGGAGCGATGGCCACTGCTGGGACTACAGCCCAGCATGAAGACAGGATGCCTGGGAGCCGGGAAATAAGGTAAGTTCTGGTTGCCTCCAAGGGGGAAATCGGTCAAACCCCGGCGAGGCAAGGGTGGCCGTTTGGGGGGAAGGGCGGCATGTCGGGTCTTGGGGGTGGTTGGGGAAGCCCAATGTGCAGGGCAACCCACCCCGGGATGCTGAAAAGCCACCTGCTTTTCCCAGGCGGCCTTTCCCGGCTCCAGAACGCCCTCTTGCCATGTGTAAAATCTGCGTGGAGGCGGGCGAAGGCCCTTAAGTGGCTGTTAAGTAGCCACTTAAGGGCCTTGATTGGCCTGGGGCGGGCAGGCCATTTTCCACTCCCCCCCCCCCCCCCGCCCCCCACCCTATGTAAAGGGAGACAGAGGCAAGAGCAGATAGCAGGTCGGGAAGGCCTTCCGAAGTCTCCCGCTCCATTTTACGCCACTCCCGCCAGCATCCGGCTTGTTGGGGTGGTGTAAAATTCAGGCCCAAGACTTCAACACAATATCAGGGCTGACACTCCAGTGCAGTACTGAAGGAGTGCTGCACTGTTGGAGGTACCATCTTTCAGATGAAATGTTAAACTGAGGCTGTGTCTGACCCCTCAGGTAGACATAAATGATTCCTTGGCACTATTTTGAAAAGGAGCAAAGGGGTTATCCCTGGTGTCCTGGCAGATATTTATCCTTCAAACAACATCACATAAACAGATTATCAGATTATTATCATATTGCTGTCTGTAGGATCTTGCTTTGCTTAAATTGGCTGCTGCATTTCCTATATTACAACAGTGACTACACTTTGAAAGTACTTCATTGGTTGTACAGTACTTTGGGATGTCTGGTGGTCGTGAAAGGCGCTATACTAATGCTTTTTTTATATGTATGCAGAATATCTTGTCGTCATGCCTTCAGTAAAATATACAATAGCAAATGAAACTAGCATCAAAATTGAATGACTAAATAAATAAGAATTGTTACATGCCCAAACATTGTCATATCTCTGCAAATGTTAAACCATATAAATAAAAGTTGAGTCATGCATATTGGGATTGGATCTTTTAGATATAACTGTTGACATGGGCACTGTAATCTGTAATCATGGAAAGCATGGGCACCACCTGGCCCAATATATCTTCAAAAGCTATGTTTGAAGATGATTGATGTTTGCATTAATACATTGGGACATATGGTATCAAAAGCACTCAACAATATTATAGATCATTCATCATGTTAAACTTTTTTCTTCTTTACAAGTATAGATGAAAGTGCTTTATTTGATGGTTATCCTCATCTTTCTATTGAAAATTGCAAGCTGAATCAGCAACTTATTGTGAAGAAAGCAATGAGTGTAGACCTTGTCTCGATAGAGAGCTATAGTCAGATTCTACTATTGTCGACAAGGAGAAGGGTTTCCAGGGTCAGGCTCTTAAACAGCATAGAAGCAATGGAAGATCATGTGGCTGTCCAAAGGCTACAGGAACTTCTAAGAGAAAGATTGTCCTGTAATTTCCTCCCTTTGATTGATGACCTTATCCAGATTTATCTCAAGTACAAATGAATGAGAAAGGAATATAGCACTGACCAAGGAGCAAAAAATGAGGAAGACTAATCGGGAAAAAATACAGAAGTGTTGCCAAGTATTGAGAAGGAAAGACAAACCAGTACTTAGATCCATACACATTTAAAACATATACAACGTCACTTCATAGTGTGTACATTTAAACTAGGCCATCATTTGGCCTCCTATCCTTTGACACTGTTAATATTTCTAAAACCTATATTGAATTTTACTGAGTCAGACATTGTTTAGGATTCAATTTTTCAATCCAGTTTTATACCCCCATTAGATTCCCTTGGTGCTTTGCTTATAGCACTCTATCCTGCTCTGTACTATTCTGTCTGAAGGTTAGTAATCCTAGCCAGTTTTCAGCTGACCTGACAGATGGAGATATTGATATGTCATTCCAAAACCAGTTGCCCCCTTTCCCCAGATAACACTGTTGACTTCATGAAATTCCCACTGAGAATGCAAAGAGCTCTCTGAATTGCAGCTTCTTATATGAGACACAAGTGGAAGAAATTCACAGAATGCTGTCAAATCTTTCTTTGAAAAGAAGACTGCCTCACAAAGAGTTGCACGTTTTACTGTGCCACAGCTAAAAAAAAATCAGCTGTCCTTTATACATGGATCTTCCAGCTGTTTGGATATTGAGGGGAAAATGCAAGAAGATTATGACATATCCATAAAGTTTTCTTCAATGTTTCAACAGATTGTGAATTAGAACTGATTAAGGAGTACTACAGTGTCACAGGTTTGCATATACATAAAAAGCTTCTCATTATATACTAGAAAACACTATGGTTTTGTAAATACAATTTTTTATATCAGTGGGACAAGAAAAGTACATTGAAAAATGTGAAAAATATCATGGGGTTCTGAACTATATACAATTCCATTATGGAGCAGATATATTCTATTTTGAAGGTTGTTCATAAGGGAACAGGGTGGTGTGGTGGAGAGACAGGAAGAAAAAGGCAGGGATTTTGCCAAAGCCTTTGTATACTTTTTGAATGCACTTGAGACTTTTTTGGGGGAAGAGAGGGGAAGAGAACATCCCAAAAGTCTACAGGGAGAAGAGGAAAGGGACTTCCCATGGAAATTAAAATAGAGTGAGCTGTAAAATAGGAGTCTGATTCACTTTTGTGCTTTACACCTGGTGATAAATGTTAAAATTACCCCAGTATTAGATTTTTACAAGTTTAAATCCATGTCTCAAATGGCATTTACATTCAGATTAACATGAGAGGGATTTTGTAAAACGGACCAGGTGGAGGTAGTGTTTTCTCACAAGTCAAGCATATTCGTGATAGTTATGATGACATGCATATCTCTCACAATTTGCTGCCCCCCAGTCTGATATAATTTTACAGTGTTAAATGAACTCCTGCAACCATCTCCCTGCATTTTCTGTAGGTGCACCTTGCATCCCTTATGTCAGAAACTGTGAACTTGTGGTTTCCCACTCCAGTGCTGAATTCTGAGTGCCCGACACACTTCAATTCTGCCAAGCCACTCCAGAGAGGTGGCATTATCAACACCCTCGACAAGGGCTCAAGTTACAAATGAACTAACTAGAATCACTTACATAATTCAAACAAGTAGGGCTCAGGCAGAACAGTGAAAGATTACGCCCAATGACAGCAGTAAATTGCCTGGGCTTCTGAAACAACACTCTGCTCCTGACAGTAGTGAACACAATTTATCAGATGTCTGTAACATTCTCCAGCACTCGAGTTAGGTACAATTTCATCCAGTCCACTCTGCTTTTACATTTCATTATTTCTGTTGATTCATCTCTATAGATGCACACTCCAGGAGCAGGATTTCCATCCCGGGATCAGGAACCCAACGTTGGGACCAGTTCCAGGTCCCATCCCCACATGGTGTGTTCTTGACATGCCTAACTCAATTTTTAAAGTGTCTGATAATTAATGGCAAGGAATGGGCTCGCCGCCCAATTAAGGATGGTGGGTGGGCACTCAAGGCTGGAGGACCAATGGTAGGCCTTCCAGAACTGACACATCGGCAGCCCCACCAGATGAAGTGGGAGCTGCTGATTCATAATGGAGAGAGACAGAGAGAGGACGCCTCAAAATGGAGGCACCCTCTGAAGAAAAGGTCTGATGTTTTAAAATTTAAAATGACCACATCTGCCTGACTGTGATCGTAGAGGGGCAACCCTCCACAAGATGGCCAACAGCCAACATCTGGCATCAGATCAAACATGGACAAGGAAACCGCCTGCTCATTACCACCTACCGCCCTCCCTCAGCTGATGAGTCAGTACTCCTCCATGTTGAACAGCACTTGGAGGAAGCACTGAGGGTGGTGAGGGCACAAAATGTATGTGTATTTCAATGTCCATCAGCAAGAGTGGCTCAGTAGCACCACTACTGACCGAGCTGGCCGAGTCCTAAAGGACATATCTGCTAGACTGGGTATGCAGCAGGTGGTGAGGGAACCAACAAGAGGGAAAAACATACTTGACCTCGTCCTCACCAATCTGCCTGCCGCAGATGCATCTGTCCATGACAGTATTGGTAGGAGTGACCACCGCACAGTCCTTGTGGAGAGGAAGTCCCGCCTTCACGTTGAGGATACCCTCCATCGTGTTGTGTGGCACTACCACCGTGCTAAATGGGATACATTTCGAACAGATCTAGCAATGCAAAACTGGGCAACCATGAGGCGCTGTGGGCCATCAGCAACAGCAGATTTGTACTCAACCACAATCTGTAACCTCATGGCCCGGCATATCCCCCACTCTTCCATTACCATCAAGCCAGGAGATCAACCCTGGTTCAATGAAGAGTGCAGGAGGGCATGCCAGGAGCAGCACCAGGCATACCTCAAAATGAGGTGTCAACCTGGTGAAGCTACAACATAGGACTATCTGCGTGCCAGACTGCATAAGCAACATGCGATAGACAGAGCTAAGCGATCCCATAACCAATGGATCAGATCTAAGCTCTGCAGTCCTGCCACATCCAGCCGTGAATGATGGTGGACAATTAAACAACTAACTGGAGGAGGTAGCTCCACAAATATCCCCATCCTCAATGATGGGGGAGCCCAGCACATCAGTGTGAAAGATAAGGCTGAAGCATTTGCAACAATCTTCAGCCAGAAGTGCCGAGTTGATGATCCATCTCGGCCTCCTCCTGAAGCCCCCAGCATCACAGATGCCAGACATCAGCCAATTCGATTCACTCCGCGTGATATCAAGAAACAACTGAAGGTGCTGGATACTGCAAAAGCTATGGGCTCTGACAACATTCTGGCGATAGTACTGAAGACCTGTGCTCCAGAACTTGCCGCGCCCCTAGCCAAGCTGTTCCAGTACAGCTACAACACTGGCAACTACCCTGCAATGTGGAAAATTGCCCAGGTATGTCCTGTACACAAAAAGCAGGACAACTCCAACCCGGCCAATTACCGCCCCATCAGCCTACTCTCAATCATCAGTAAAGTGATGGAAGGTGTCATCAACAGTGCCATCAAGCGGCACTTGCTTAGTAATAACCTGCTCAGTGACGCTCATTTTGGGTTCCACCAGGGCCACTCAGCTCCTGACCTCATTACAGCCTTGGTTCAAACATGGACAAAAGAGCTGAACTCAAGAGGTGAGGTGAGAGTGACTGCCCTTGACATCAAGGCAGCATTTGACCGAGTATGGCATCAAGGAGCCCTAGCAAAACTAAGGTCAATAGGAATCAGGGGGAAAACTCTCTGCTGGCTGGAGTCATACCTCGCGCAAAGGAAGATGGTTGTGGTTGTTAGAGGTCAATCATCTCAGCTCCAGGACATCACAACAGGAGTTCCTTGGGGTAGTGTCCTAGGCCCAACCATCTTCAGTTGCTTCATCAATGACCTTCCTTCAATCATAAGGTCAGAAGTGGGGATGTTCGCTGATGATTGCACAATGTTCAGCACCATTCGTGACTCCTCAGATACTGAAGCAGTCCGTGTAGAAATGCAGCAAGACCTGGACAATATCCAGGCTTGGGCTGATGTGGCAAGTAACATTCGTGCCACACTCGTTCCAGGCAATGACCATCTCCAATAAGAGAGAGTCTAACCATCTCCCCTTGACATTCAATGGCATTACCATCGCTGAATCCCCCACTATCAACATCCTAGGGGCTACCATTGACCAGAAACTGAACTGGAGTAGCCATATAAATACCGTGGCTACAAGAGCAGGTCAGAGGCTAGGAATCCTGTGGCGAGTAACTCACCCCCTGACTCCCCAAAGCCTGTCCACCATCTACAGGGCACAAGTCAGGAGTGTGATTCAATACTCTCCACTTGCCTGGATGGGTGCAGCTCCAACAACACTCAAGAAGCTCGACACCATCCAGGATAAAGCAGCCCGCTTGATTGGCACCCCATCTACAAACATTCACTCCCTCCACCACCGACGCACAGTGGCAGCAGTGTGTACCATCTACACTGATTGTACTGCAGCAATGCACCAAGGCTCCTTACTGCGACCTCTACCAGCTAGAAGGACAAGGGCAGCAAATGCATGGGAACACCACCACCTGCAAGTTCCCCTCCAAGTCACACACCATCCTGACTTGGAACTATATCGCCGTTCCTTCACTGTTGCTGGGTCAAAATCCTGGAACTCTCTTCCTAACAGCACTGTAGGTAGACCTACCCCAAATGGACTGCAGCGGTTTAAGAAGGCAGCTCACCACCACCTTCTCAAGGGCAATTAGGGATGGGCAATAAATGCTGGCCTGGCCAGCGACGCCCACATCCCATGAATGAATAAAAAAAGCTAGAAATGTGGCCTGGAGGCTATGATGGGTGAGGGTGGGAGGTGTCCCTCATGGGATTAATCGTGGCTGCTCCTTTTCCACAGTGAGGCCACCTTGATATGTTTTGATCCTATGTGCAAAGGCCACATGCTGACTGGAAATCCCAGTTGACACAGGAAAGGGGCCTTAATAGGCCCATTAAATGCCTTCAATAGGCTATTCGCCACATGCGGAGGGCTAGCCAGTCTGAGCCCGACTCGGCCTCTCTAACAATGGCATAGAGTTGAGATCCCGGTGCCAAACCGGCACATTGGCCGGCGGCGCAGGATTGTGGGCCCGCCCATCTTCAAATCCAACCCCACACTGACTAAAAATCCCACCCAAGGTTTGAAAAACAATAGTCAGGGGCAATGGTCAGAATTTTATGACCCCTCCCCCCCAACTGCTGGGCCGAAAAATTGAGTGGGAGGTGGTGGCGGGGGTGGGGGAGGGGGGGCAGTGGGGGGCTGTTCCCCACCCCCTCCCGCCTCCGCTGCAATTTTATGCGGGGTCACAGAGTCATACAGCATAGAAACCGCGTCCATGCCGACCATAATGCCTATCTATACTATTCCCACCTGCCTGCATTAATTCCATATCCCTCTATGCCTTGCTCATTCAAGTACCTGTCCAGATGCCACTTAAATGTTGCTACTGTTCCTGCCTCCACCACCTCCTCTGGCAGCTCATTCCAGATACTCACTATTCTTTGTGTGAAAAATTTACCACTTTGATCCCCTTTCAACCTCCTCCCTCTAACCTTAAATCTATGCCCTCTAGTGGCGGTGACGAGAGACAGCCCACCCGCCCCAGGTCAATCAAGGCCCTTCAGTGCCCAATTAATATACGATCATACGAATTAGGAGCAGAAGTAGGCCATTCGGCTCCACGAGTCTGCTCTGCCATTCAGTAAGATCATGGTTGATCTGTTTGTGTCTCGAATTCCAAAATCCCATCTACCCCCGATAACCTTTGATTCCCTTATCTAACAAGAATCAATACACCTCCGCCTTAAAAATATTCAATGGCCCTGCCTCCACCACCTTCCGAGGCAGAGAGTTGCAAAGTCACACAACCCTCTAAGAGAAAAAATTTCTCCTCATCTCTGTCCTGAAAGGGTGAGCCCTAATTTTAAAACAGTGCCCTGTAGTTCTGGACTCACCCACAAGAGGAAACATCCTTTCCACATCCACCTTGTCAAGACCATTTAGGATCTTATATACTTCAATCAAGTCTCCCCTCACTCTTCTGGACTCCAGTGAAAACAAGCCCCGTCTGTCCAACTGTTCCTCATAAGACAACCCACTCATTCCAGGTCTCAATCTAGTAAATCTCCTCTGAACCGCTTCCAACACATTTACATCCTTCCTTAAATAAGGAGACCAAAACTGCACACAGTATTCGAGATGTGGTCTCACCAATGCCCTGTATAATTGAAACATAACATCCTTACTTTTATTTTCCATTCCTCTCGTAATAAACGATAGCATTCCATTAGCCTTCTTTATTACTTGCTGTACCTGCATACTAACTTTTTGTGACTCATGCACTAGAACACCTAGATCCCTCTGCACCTCGGAATTCTGCAGTCGTTCACCGTTTAAGTAATACTCTGCTTTTTTATTCTTCCTGCCAAAGTGAACAACTTTACATTTTTCTACATTATACTCCATCTGCCAGATTTTTGCCCACTCACTCAACCTATCTATATCGGTCTGCAACCTCCTTATGTCCCCTTCACAACATACTTTCCTACCTATCTTTGTGTCATCTGCAAATTTAGCTACCATGCCATCGCTCCCCTCATCTAAGGCATTGATATAAATTGCAAAAGGTTGAGGCCCCAGCACAGACCCCTGTGGGACTCCCCTTCATTTATGCATGCTCTCTGTTTTCTGCCAGCCAGCCAATCTTCTATCCATGCTAATATATTACCCCCTATACCTTGAGCTTCGACTTTGTGTAACAACCTTTTATGTTCCAACTTGTCAAATGCCTTCTGGAGATCCAAGTACAGTACGACAACGGACTCCCCTTTATCCACAGCGCATGTTACTCCTTCAAAGAACTCCAATAAATTGGTTAAACATGATTTCCCTTTCACAAAACCATGTTAACTATTCCCGATTACCTTGAGTTTTTCTATGTGCCCAGCTATAGTCTCCTTAATGATCACCTTCTAACACCTTCCCCATGAAAGACGTCAAGATAACTGACCTGTTTTCTGCCTCCCCCACTTCTTGAATAGAGGGGTTATATTTGCTACTTCCCAGTCTGATGGAACCTTTCCAGAATCTAGTGAATTTTGAAAAATTAACACCAAAGCATCTATTACCTCATTAGCCACCTCTTCTAAGACCCTAGGATGAAGTCCATCAGGACCTGGAGACTTGTCAGTCCACAGCTCCATCAGTTTGCTCAGTATTGTTTCCCTGGTGATTGTAATTTCATCAAGGTCCTCTCTTCCTTCCACCTCCTGATTTACAGCTGTTACTGGAATGTTTTTGTATCCTCTATAGTGAAGACAAAAGAAAAATATTTATTCATTTCATCCACCAATTCCTTATTATCTACAATCAACTGCCCATTCTCACTCTCTAGCCGACCAACACTCACTTTACTTACTCTTTTCCTTATTAAATACCTGTAGAAACTCTTGCTCTTCATTTTTATATTTCTAGTTAGCTTCCTCTCGTACTCTAATTTCTTTCTCCTGATTAACCTTTTAGTCATTCTCTGCCGTTCTTTATATTCTGACCAATCATCTGACCTGCCACTCATCTTTGCGCAATTATATGCCTTTTCCTTAAGTTTGATGCTTTCCTTGACTTCTTTAATTAACCACGGTTGGTGGGTCCTCCCCTTAGAATTTTTCTTTATAGTAGGAATATACCTACCCTGAGTATTCTGAAATATCCCCTTAAATGTCTGCCACTGCTTCTCTATTCATCTATTGATCTATTGAATTAACTGCCACATAAGGGCCACCTCCTGCTACCACTGGTATTTTACCCGCAGCAGCCGAATAGCAAAGGCCCCAAGAACCCCGTCTGGTAAAACCTGGCAGCCTTCTTGCAGACTCGATGAGGGCCCTCCTGATCGGGCACCCTGTGCCCCATGGAGGGCCACTCCTGACGCCCCAATTGCCCCCAACGCACAACACTCCCCCCCTCCCCAACCAACCCCCACCCCCACCCCCCTTGCCTCGCCGGGGCCTGGCCGATTGTCCCCGGCAAAGCTCCAAAATTTTATCATCTTTCGGGAGCTGATCCTCTTCCTGCTGAAGCTGGGTGTGGTCCCAGCAGTGGCCATAACTCCTGGTGGCGCTGCTGGGACTAAGAGCTACCAGCATGCTGATTGGCTGGCAGCTCCATTAGGCAGGACTTCCTGCCTCAAGGAGGTGGAAGTCCCACCCAAGACCAATTAAGGGCCTGTGGAGCAGAAATTCTGGTGTGGCTCCCCAGGCCCGGCGGAGGCAGGCTCGTCGCCGACTTTTCGGCTGGTGGGCAGGACATCCCACCCAATGTAAAATTCTTTTAAGACCCTAGGAACCCAGGGACTTGGAGAGGTTTTAGTTAATTATGGGGAGTCAGCACAGATTTGTAAAAGATGCTTGTCTAATCTAATTGAATTTTTTGATGAAGCAGCAGAGAAGATTGATGAAGGGAATGGGATGGATGTTGCCGATATGGATTTTAAGGAAGCATTTGACAAAATAAAAGGTTGGTTAACAAAACTGAGGCTCCTGGAATAAGAGGTCAGTGTCAGCTTGGATAAAAAATTGACTTAATGACAGAAAAAATGAGCCGTGGTAAATAGTTGTTTTTCAGACAGGAGGATGGTAGATAGTGGTATTCCCCAAGGTTCAGTGCTAGGACCACTGCTTTTTTGATATATATAAATTAATTTGACTTGGATATTGGAATTCAGAGTTAAATTTCAAAATTTGCTGATACCAAACTTGGAGGTGTGTCAAACAGTGAGGATACAAATCAACTATATAGATAGTCTAGCAGAATGGACATACAAGTGGCAGATGGAATTTAATACAGAGATGTGTGAGGTGATGCATTTTGGCAGAAGGGATTGGGAGAAGCAATACATACTTAATGGCACAGTTCCAAAGGGTGTGCAGGGACAGTTGGACCTTGGGGTCCATGTGCACAGTTACTTGAAGGTGGCAGGACTATTCAGAGAGTGGTTAACAAAGCATATGAGATCTTGGGATTCATAAATCCAGATTGAGTACAAAAGCAGGGAAGTTATGCTGAATCTTATAAAGCTCTGGCTAGGCCACAACTTGAGTTTTGCATCCAGTTCTGGTCATCACACTTTAGGAAGGACATGCGGGTCCTTGAGATGGTGGAGTGAGATTTACCAGACCCGATCGAGGGATGAGGGATTTTAGCTACAAGGTTAGGTTGGTGAAGCTGGGGTTGTTCTCCTTGGAGCAAAGGAGATTGAGGGGAGATTTGATCGAGGTGTACAAGTTATGACAGGTTTGGATAAGGTAGACATAGAAAAGCTGTTCACATTAGCTGATGTTACAAGGAGTAACAAGACACAGATTGAAGGTTTTGGGCAAAAGATTCTCGGGGGTTGTGAGGAAGAACTTTTTTACACAGCGAGTGGTAATGACCTGGAACTCTCTGCCTACAAGGGTGGTGGAAGCGGAGACAATTAATGATTTCAAAAATAAATTGGATGGGCAGTTAAAGGAAATAAACTTGCAGGGCTATGGGGAAGGAGAGGCAGAATGGGACTGATTGGATTGCTCGACAGAGAGCCAGCATATACTCAATGGGCTGAATGGTCTTCTTCTATGCCGTAATGACTCTGTGACCAGAGGCATAAATATACCATTTGCCTTTGAAATTCATGGATTCCTTGGAAGACATAAAACATGCATCAAGTAAAAGATATTTCCAAACTGAATAATGCACAGGAAGTATCTGTTTAACCCCCAACTTAACTCTTCTTGGCTTAGTTAATGCATTAATATTGTATGAGAGTCAAAATCAAAAGCCATCCTCTGGTAACCAGACACCATAGCTAGACAGCAACATATTAGGCCTTTCCAACTTTAACTTTCCATTTTTACAGAGGACAAAAGTATTAATTTATATTTATATGCAAAGCTGGCACTGGATACTACAAAGGCTATGGGTCCTGACAATATTCCGGCAATAGTACTGAAGGCCTGTGCTCTAGAACTTGCCACACCCCTAGCCAAGATATTCCAGTACAGCTACAACACTGGCATCTACCCAGCAATGTGGAAAATTGCCCAGGTATGTCCTGTACACAAAAAGCAGAACAAGTCCAACGCGGCCAATTACCGCCCCATCAGTCTACTCTCAATCATCAGTAAAGTGATGGAAGGTGTCATCAACAGTGCCATCAAGCGGCACTTGCTTAGCAATAACCTGCTCAGTGATACCCAGTTTGGGTTCCGACAGGGCCTCTCAGCTCCAGACCTCATTACAGCCTTGGTTCAAACATGGACAAAAGAGCTGAACTCAAGAGGTGAGGTGAGAGTGACTGCCCTTGACATCATCCAGCATTTGACTGAATATGGCATCAAGGAGCCCTAGCAAAACTGAGGTCAATGGGAATCAGGGGGAAAACTCTCTGCTGGTTAGAGTCATACCTAGCGCAAAGGAAGATGGCTGTGGTTGTTGGAGGTCAGTCATCTGAGCTCCAGGACATCACTGCAGGAGTTCTCAGGGTAGTGTCCTAGGCCCAACCATCTTCAGCTGCTTCATCAATGACCTTCCTTCAATCATAAGGTCAGAAGTGGGGATGTTCGCTGATGATTGCACAATGTTCAGCACCATTCGCAACTCATCAAATACTGAAGCAGTCCATGTAGAAATGCAGCAAGACCTGGACAATATCCAGGCTTGGGCTGATAAGTGGCAAGTAACATTTGCGCTACACAAGTGCCAAGCAACGACCATCTCCAACAAGAGAGAATCTAACCATCTCCCCTTGACATTCAATGGCATTACCATCACTAAATCCCCCACTATCAACATCCTAGGGGCTACCATTGACCAGAAACTGAACTGGAGTAGCCATATAAATACCATGGCTACAAGAGCAGGTCAGAGGCTAGGAATCCTGTGGCGAGTAACTCACTTCCTGACTCCCCAAAGCCTGTCCACCATCTATGAGGCACAAGTCAGGAGTGTGATGGAATACCTGTTGCCTGTTTGGGTGCAGCTCCAACAACACTCAAGAAGCTCGACACCATCCAGGACAAAGCAGCCCGCTTGATTGGCACACCATCCACAAACATTCACTCCCTCCGCCACCGACGCACAGTGGCAGCAGTGTGTACCATCTACAAGATGCACTGCAGCAATGCACCAAGGCTCCTTAGACAACACCTTCCAAACCCGTGACCACTACCACCTCGAAGGACAAGGGCAGCAAATGCATGGGAACATCACCACCTGCAAGTTCCCCTCCAAGTCACACACCATCCTGAGTTGGAACTATATCGCTGTTCCTTCACTGTCACTGGGTCAAAATCCTGGAATTCCCTTCCTAACAGCACTGTGGGTGTACCTACCCCACATGGACTGCAGCGGGTCAAGAAGGAAGCTCACCACCAACTTCTCAAGAGCAATTAGGGATGGGCAATAAATGCTGGCATTTCCAGTGACACCCACATCCCATGAATGAATTTTAAAAAAGCTAGCTATGTCTCTAGCTACATGTATACAGTGGCAATATCCTGGACTTTGTCACAAAAGCGTGGGAATAATGTTGATGTGGATTTGATTATGCTATCTATCTGAACAAAAGGATAATGTGGATTCATTAGTGGCAGAGCAATACAAATATAAAGTAAAACTTTAGAAGTAACCATAATAAGGGGATCCTATGGCTTGAATTGGAGGTGCTCATTATTTGGCCTGCAGTTCTTGTTGGCTTTTGATGTAGCACTTGGACCAGATCTGACTTAATCTCACATTTCCCACCACTGA
The DNA here is from genome assembly GCF_036365525.1 of Heterodontus francisci. Classification (NCBI taxonomy): domain Eukaryota; kingdom Metazoa; phylum Chordata; class Chondrichthyes; order Heterodontiformes; family Heterodontidae; genus Heterodontus; species Heterodontus francisci. The sequence goes on from NC_090386.1 coordinate 79,401,362, forward strand.
CTCCTTTGTTATGCAGCTGAAACTTCCAATCATTTCCAGTCCCAGATTTTAATACAACTGACACATTTATGGACAATCTGTGGCCAAAGATTTGAAACATTGGATGCAATTCTATTTGCAAAAAAAACATCGAAACATGAACAGAATGTCAATTCAGAGAAAAGGCAAGTTGATTGGCTAATCATCAATGTGACATCAATGGTTGACTGCCAATATAGTGACCTTTCCATTCTATTGCCACTTACATGGGCTGACAAGCCAACCTTTGTTCAAATTTATTGCTTGAAACATCTGCAGAGAGCTGCACACAAGGTTTGATGTTAACTGTGGCTCAGTGTAACACTATTGTCTGAGTCAGAGGTTGTGAGATCAAGCCCAATTCTAGAGATTTGAGCACAAAATCTAGGCTGACACTTCAGTGTAGTGCTGCACTGTTGAAGGTGCTGGAAGAGAGAATAAACTGAGGCCCCACTTGCTTTCTCAGGTTGATATAAAAGATTCCATGGCACCGTTTCAATGAAGAATTCTCCCTAGTGTACTGGCCAATATTTATCACTCTAACCAATATTATAAAAACAGATTACTGCTCATCATCACATTGCTTTTTGTGTGAGCTTGCTGTGCACAAATTGGCTGCATCTTTTTTTCTGTTCATTGGAAGTGGCGTCATGAGCAAGGCTGGCATTCATTGCCCATCCCTAATTGCCCTTGAGAAGATGGTGCTGAGCAGCCTTCTTGAACCGCTGTGGTCCATGTAATGTAGGTGTGCACCCAGTGTTGTTAATTGAGGAGTTCCAGAATTTTGACCCAGCCATGAAAAAGGAACAGCGATAGATTTCCAAATCAGGAAGATGTGTGACTTGGAGGGGAGCTTGCAGGTAGTGGTATTCCCATGTGCCTGCTGCCCTTGTAGGCAGTAAAAGTCACATGTTTGGGAAGTGCTGCCAAAGAATTATAACAGTGACTACACTTCAAAAGTACTTAAGTGACTGTAAATTATTTTGGAACATCCTGAGATTATTATTCACTCTGAAAACATGTGGGATGAAATTCTCCTTGAGCGGAAGCACAAAATGGACAAAAGTGAGTTGATGGAAAAGAAAACTGTGGAGAGTATAAAATGACTGTCAATTCACTACTGCCTGTGCTGTGTTACAGCCTGAGACAAGATTCACCCCCACAGGCTTAAAGAGCTGGAAAAGCTGCAAAAAAGCCATCATAAGAAAACAAATAAAAAGCATATTTGACTGTTTATAATGTCACCGTCCTGTAGTTTTTTGGGGGGGAAAATGCAGTTTGCCTTTAAAGCTTGCAAGGGATCTTCTTATTTGGCCTCCTTGTCTCGAGAGACAATAGGTAAGCGCCTAGAGGTGGTCAGTGGTTTGTGAAGCAGTGCCTGGAGTGGCTATAAAGGCCAATTCTAGAGTGACAAACTCTTCCACAGGCGCTGCAGATAAAATTAGTTGTCGGGGCTGTTACACAGTTGGCTCTCTCCTTGCGTTTTTGTCTTTTTTCCTGCCAACAGCTAAGTCTCTTCGACTCGCCACACTTTAGCCCCGCCTTTATGGCTGCCCGCCAGCTCTGGCGATCACTGGCAACTGACTCCCACGACTTGTGGTTAATGTCACAGGACTTCATGTCGCGTTTGCAGACGTCTTTAAAGCGGAGAGATGGGCGGCCGGTGGGTCTGATACCAGTAACAAGCTCGCTGTACAATGCGTCCTTGGGGATCCTGCCATCTTCCATGCGGCTCACATGGCCAAGCCATCTCAAGCGCTGCTGGCTCAGTAGGGTGTATATGCTGGGGATGTTGGCCACCTCGAGGACTTCTGCCTTGGAAATATGGTCCTGCCACCTGATGCCAAGGATTCTCAGGAGGCAGCGAAGATGGAATGAATTGGGACATCGCTCTTGGCTGACATACGTTGTCCAGGCCTCGCTGCCTTAGAGCAAGGTACTGAGGACACAGGCTTGATACACTCGGACTTTCGTGTTCCGTGTCAGTGTGCCATTTTCCCACACTCTCTTGGCCAGTCTGGACATAGCAGCGGACGCCTTTCCCATGCGCTTGTTGATTTCTGCATCGAGAGACAGGTTACCGGTGATTGTTGAGCCTGGGTAGGTGAACTCTTGAACCACTTCCAGAGCGTGATCGCAGATATTGATGGATGAAGCATTTCTGACGTCCTGTCCCATGATGTTCGTTTTCTTGATGCTGATGGTGAGGCCAAATTCATTGCAGGCAGCCGCAATCCTGTCGATGAGACTCTGCAGACACTCTTCTGTGTGCGATGTTAATGCAGCATCGTCAGCAAAGAGGAGTTCCCTGATGAGGACCTTCCATACCTTGATCTTCGCTCTAAGATGGGCAAGGTTGAACAACCAGCCATCTGATCTTGTGTGGAGGGAAAATTCCTTCTTCTGAAGACTTGAAGGCATGTGAGAGCAGCAGGGAGAAGAAGATCCCAAACAGTGTAGGTGCGAGAACACAGCACTGTTTCACGCCACTCAGTATAGGAAAGGGGTCTGATGAGGCACCACCATGCTGAATTGTGCCTTTCACTTTGTCATGGAATGAGGTGATGATACTTAGTAGCTTTGGTGGACATCTGATCTTTTCTAGTAGTCTGAAGAGACCACGTCTGCTGATGAGGTCAAAGGCTTTGGTGAGATTTCTGAAAGCAACGTAGAGGTGCATCTGTTGTTTGCGGCATTTCTCCTGCAGCTGGCGAAGGGAGAACAGCATGTCAATGATGGACCTCTGTGCTCGAAAGCCACACTGTGCCTCAGGATAGACACGCTCAGCCAGCTTCTGAAATCTGTTTAAAACGACTCGAGCGAAGACTTTCCCCACAATGCTGAGCAGAGGGATTCCACGGTAGTTGTTGCATTCACCGCGGTCACCCTTGTTCTTATAGAGGGTAATGATATTGGCATCGCGCATGTCCTGTGGTACTGCTCCCTCATCCCAGCACAGGCAAAGCAGTTCATGGAGTACTGAGAGTATAACAGGCTTGGTACTCTTGATTATTTCAGGGGTAATGCCGTCCTTCCTGGGGGCTTTTCCACTGGCTAGAGAATCAATGGCATCACTGAGTTCCGATTTTGTTGGCTGTTCGTCCAGCTCATCCATGACTGGCAGAGACTGGGCTGCATTGAGGGCGGTCTCAGTGACAACATTTTCCCTGCAGTACAGTTCTCAGTAGTGCTGCACCCAGCGGTCCATTTGTTTGTGTTGGTCAGTGATTGTGTCCTCTGATTTAGACTTGAGTGGGGCGATCTTCTTGATGGTTGGCCCAAAAGCTCTCTTAATGCCATCATACATTCCTCTGATGTTTCCGGTGTCGGAGGCCAGCTGAATACGACTTCATTAGTGTTGCCAGTAGTCATTTGCACAGCGCCTGGCTGTTCTTTATTCAGCGCTTCAGGAGACACGCCTCCCTGCGCGCGGATCTCTAAGAGAGCAAGACTACACCTTCTACTGGCAGGGTAGGGATCCTGAAGAACTAGGACAGCATGGAATGGGCTTCGCCATCAGAAACCCCTTGCTCGGCATGATAGAGCCACCTTCAAATGGATCCGACTGCATACTGTCCATCCGACTGCTCACCGCCTCTGGTCCAGTACACATACTCAGCATCTATGCTCCAACACTTTGCTCCCCACCTGAAGTAAAAGACCAGTTCTACGAGGAACTCCATAATATCATTAGTAAGCATTCCCAATACTGAACATTTGTTCCTACTGAGGGACTTTAACGCCAGGGTTGGGGCCGACCATGACTCATGGCCCTCCTGCCTCGGGCGCTATGGCATTGGAAGGATGAATGAGAATGGACAGAGACCCCTGGCGTTATGTACCTATCACAACCTCTGCATCACCAACTCGTTCTTTCATACTAAACCCTGTCAGCAGTTTTCATGGAAGCATCCAAGATCACGTCGTTGGCACCAGCTGGACCTCATCATCACAAGGCGAGCCTCTAGCAGCAGTGTTCAAATCACACGCAGCTTCCACAGTGCAGACTGCGACACCGACCACTCCCTGGTGTGCAGCAAAGTTAGACTCAAACCAAAGAAGCTACATCACTCCAAGCAGAAGGGCCGCCTGCGCATCAACACTAACAGAATTTCTTATCCACAGCTGTTGCGTAAGTTTCTTAATTCACTTGAAAAAGCCCTTCAAAACACTCCTGCAGGGGATGCAGAGACCAAGTGGGCCCACATCAGCGATGCCATCTATGATTCAGCAATGACCACCTGTGGTAAACGTGAGAAGCTGGTTTCAATCTCACTTTGAAGAGCTGGAACCTGTCATAGCCACTAAGCGCATTACACTGTTGAACTACAAGAATGCCCCAAGTGAGTTAACATCCATAGCACTTAAAGTTGCAAAGGATTAGTATTGCTTTAAAAACCAGCAAGCCTCAGGAGTTTTAGGAAGGTGCATTTTTTTGCCTTAGAAACAGCCATTTGGAGACTGTGATTCAAAGGGTGCATTTTCGTTACTATAGATACAGGCACTGGAAGTGAGTAGCGTGCAATTTATTTGTTACAATTCAGTTTTGAACTGGCTTTTCAATTGAAGACAGTTTGTTCTAACTGAACACACAGACAGAGACACAGCTGTGGTGTCAACACCTGAAAAAAGAGCTTTCATCCATTTAAACTGAAGGAAGACAATTTTAGTCTGTTTAATTATTATCTCTCAAAATTCTAAAACATCAAGTCAAAACAGAGATCTCTGGTAATTTAAATTGAAGAAAGGGAAGTTAGACTGTGACAATCTTTTATCCCTTAAACACTCTAACGTCAGATTGATTCTGTTGAAAGAGTTTTCAAGTTAATTCTTGAAATTTGCTGGAGAAGGAAAGCAACATTCTGTGAGGACTTCAAGCAACATTCTGTGAGAACCTCAAACAACATTGGATTGTAAATTTGCAAGGACTCTAATTTTTTCTATTTTAAATGTTGTTTATATCTTCATAGTGTTTAAGAATTTAGTCCTTCGAATTAAAGTGTTAATTTGTTGACTTAAAGATGCCTGGTTTGGTTAGCCTCATTCAGTGGTTAATAGACGGTACAATTTGGTTGGGTCTTTCTTTAATTTGGAAAGTTTTAAATGATATGTTAGGTGATCTGTGGAGTGACAGGATTGAATTATCAGTGCGTCTCTCCCACCACAATCAGAATCATGTATTTTGATTAGGGGCTTTGACTAGAGCAGTCGGTGGTAACGATAATGTGATTTTTTTTTAGGTGTTTGCCAGGGAGGAGGCATTTATGTATCTTCCTCTTTGTTTTGCCTCCAGTATTCTGCTAGTGGTGAGAGACCTGATTCCTCAGACTTTCTGAACTACAGGTTTCTAATAGTAAGCAGTTCTTTAGTTTTCTTTACCACTCAGTCACTATTTCAATTCTTGATGTTGTTCAGGAGACAGATGTAACCAAAAGGTCCTGAATGTTCCACTCTCAGATATTCCTGTGTGGAACTAAATATCTAAAAAGGATGTTGTGTGCCATGGAAGGTATGGAAACTGTCGTTGGTGGGGACATTTGCCACTGAGGTATGGCCCTTTAGACACAAGCCTGCCGCCTGTCTTATGGTAAAGGGCTAATGAGACTTGCAGCATCTTATCTATAATCAAATGTTAGACAATGACAATCTAGTTCAAAGAAATAATTAAACATACTCAGTATCCAGGCTTCTTCATGTGCTAAAGTTTCTACATGTTTCCTACATTACAACAGTGACTATACTTCAAAAGCACTTCATTACCTGTAAAGTATGGAATGAGAAAGGCACTAGAAAATGCAATTTTTTAATGTTACTGCAAAGTAAGAATTGTATTCATAAGTTGATATCTTAGATTTACTTTAGATTTACAATAGTTGATCTGCTGCAGTATATAAGGTGCATATTCTGTCATAAAAATAAGGTTTTGAAGTTTTGTAATAGCAGGTTTGTGACAGCAGTACTAGATAATCATTGCATGGAATTATGGCCTGCACCAAAAAGTTGGACAACATCTGGCATACTTCCTTGTCATCTATGTGTTAGCTCCATGGTTAGTGACCTGAAAGAACATCAAGGATTTAGTAGTAGTTCCTCTGGATTCATGGTGTAACAATCTATTTTTCCAATGCCTTACATAATTTATAAATATGCAATTAAAATTTATATTCTTAAACAGCTAAACTGAGTCATTTAATGTTTGTGCTTCAATTCCTTTTCATTAAATATTTCCAGTGACTAAAAAAAACGGGTTGGTCTGCTTGCAGGCTGGCACTTTGACTGACTTCATTTATCTGAAATCAATTGTCCTTTACATGCAAATCTCACATTTTGCAGCAGCCATATAATTAGTAGCAAAATGTACAATCCTTGCAGTTTAAATTTTGTTACTGATAATCCAGTTCCATTTCTTGCAATCTAATTCATCAAAGTGTAATTCTTTTGGGAAAATAAGCCTTCCACAGAAATCAAGAAAGTAAATGATACTTAGGTAGAACAACAATTAAATAAAGTCAATTGAGACTTCAAAGCTCCAGTTCAAAGTCTGGTCGTATTAACTCTAGATTGCTCTGGCAAAATTGGATTCTAATTTTATACTCAATTCTCAGGATTTATTATTTTGATAAGACTTGTTGATGCTTATGGAAAAAGACATAGGTTCTGAAAATGCATCGATCACTGCCAATGGTGATTCTGCTTAAGATTGAGGAATCAGGGGTGGGGCTGAGAAAAGCTGGGCCTTTGGCTTCCCTGACAGACGAGGCCATATGGTGTACATGTGGCCTACTGAGCCAGAAATAAAATGACTCCCTGCAGCTCCCTTGAAAGAAATTTACCATTATGTATAAATTTCTTGAAAGTCCTCTTCAAATCTAAGGTCCATCCCAGCCTGGAACTCCCAAACTTCAAACTTCAGTCACAGCTGGGTTAAAAGCATAGATTTCCCAGCAAGAACCAATATATTATCATGGTATTGACTAGAATAGCACTTCAACTCACCTACTGAAAGAAAAGTATCATCTGAGAGCAATAATGGTCTAGAGAAGCTAAGTATCTTCATTCACTTTGGAATGTAAATATGGTCATAAAGTGTAGTGTATTACTCATGATCAGTACATAAACAGTGATGTTTTTGCGATGTTTAATTAGCGAGTACAAGTCAGGCGCATCAAATAACATTGCCTCCTTGCAAACAGGAGTGCTGCTGTTGCTTTCCAAAATCGCAGCACCACCGTGCATGGGCAAGCATAACCAGCCTTCATCATATGGCACGTGCACATACCATTACATGCAGGACAATGCTCTGACTATTAGTGAAAACCAAATGCTTGCTGCATGCAGGGCCTGGAACCCAGCTGTACGTTTTAAATCTACTTACAGCATAAGTCTATCAGGTAGCTGAGAGTGATCTTAGAGGAGTTCATGTCAGATTGTAAATGGTACAGAAGAGGTAAATTTTTAAAAAAACTTTAAACTGTGAGGGCAGAATAAGGGGTGATAGGTTAAAATTAGTTAATTTAGGACTAATATCAGGAAGTTCTTCACACAAAGAGTGATCAAAGGGTTATGGGGAAAGAGCAGGGGAGTGGGGCTAATTGGATAGCTCTACAAAAGAGCTGACATAGACACGATGGGCCGAATGACCTCCTTCTGTGCTGCATCTCTTCTTTTTTAATTTATTCATGGTATATGAGCATCGCTGGCAAGGTCAGCCTTTATGGCCCATTCCAAATTGCCCTTGAGAAGGTTCTATAATTCTATGATTCCAGGGGTCAGACTCACAGCACAAACCAAATATAGGGATGTTTCACGATACATATGGCATTATGATGACTGTAGTTGTTATATTGTAGCTGACAAAGAAATACAATACCAGATGACTTATGTGAGATGATGCAGATGAATTGGAATGAGATTCAGCTGCTCTTTACGACAATTTGTAGGCTAACCATATGGTGCTATGGAGTGACCATTCAGCATTGTGCTCACAGTGTAACATGAAAATAAATATTGCAGTTATACGAGCCTATACCGCTGAGGTTGAGTTAAAAAAGCATGTCTTAATGCCAGTCCTACTCAATATATTTTAAAACTTGACTATATCTCTCCCACATTTAGGTCTGTTTCCTGTTTCTTATGCCACAAGGGTCGGACAGTCTATATTACAGCCTTCCCCACAGTTGGACTGAATGTCACAGTGATGACTTGACAGGACATGTGCTCCTGTGGCATAGGACCAATTCTGCCAGCTCCTCTTCCCCCTACTTGAACTGATAAAAAGTCAGCATGGGCTTGAATTCAAATGTGTCATGATCTGGCTGGGAATATATCATTCTATCCCTCTACGGTTACTCTGTTGATTCAGCTGTTAATAGTAATATAACCTATGGGCTCAATAAATGATAGTAATGCTTGCAAGTTCTATGCAATCTATAAACGTCAAGCACATTTTGCCCTCCAGAACAAGCCCTGTTAAATGTTTAATTTTTAAACCAAACTTTATTTGCAATTAACTCAGTGTGGAAAGCAATGGAAATATCTTGGCTCTTAAAAGTCAAAGATTAGAGTCTCCAAGTAATAAAGAAGCCTATTTTACAAACTATTCCAACAGATACAATGTTTATGAGCTAAAAATCAGCTGAATTTTATTTGTCCAGTCTTAAGCCAGCTTTTGTGGAACAGCTCACCAAGGATGTGTGTGGGGAACAGTATATCAGATGCAGTGCTGACTGACATTTGACCCATAATTGAGTAAGGTTCAGCAAATACTCGATAGCAGGCATTTTGGCTTATATCTCTTAGTTGAAGGAAGTATGACAAGTTGAGTAGTATTGGACCTATAATTGACTTTTATTGTCAGGCAGGTACCCTACAGCAGATTTTTTCAAAGTTATATGTTTTCAAATATAAGAAATATAGTGAATCAGAACCTTGCAACATATTCGACAAAGGCACCCAACCCAGAATCAATCTGGCCAGACCAGATCAGTATGTGACTTGGTTTAAAAGACTAAATTAGACTAGCTGTGGGAAGTCTCTTGCTTGCATCAATGCAGAAACAACACAAATTACCAGCATGCAACCAATTTATGCTGTTTCAATAAACCGGATTAAAATGGGATTTCAAGTTCAAAGGATTTACTCAATGGGATACTAAAGTGCACATGCTCAAGACTTTTGTATGAAATTCCTCCCTGTGCTATTTTCATAGATGTGTTAACCCATTTAGTTTAGACAAGTTGGGCTGAATTTTAATCTCCCACTGTGGGGAGTGGAGGCGGGTGAAAAAAATGACAGCCCGCACGCACAGGCCGTGTGGCACCATGCTGTCACCATTTAGCCTGCAGCGGATCATTATAGTATGCAGGGTGGCTGCCACCTCAATCACGTGGCAGGGGAAGTCTCTACGCGCCGGCAACAGTGTCAGCTGCCTCTGCGCAACCGCTGGCGCCATTTTTAAAGGGCAGACAGACCTGCTGCAAAAATTGCACATTTAAACCTGTACCCCACCCCCCCTCCCCCCCCCCAGTACACTGCTAATAAAATGTTGCCTCTTCCCCCCAAAACACTTAAATTGCCGCGTTAACCACAAAGTGCAGAGGTCACCCCTCCCCCAACCCCACACACTAGAAATGCAGATTTGATCCTGTTCCCCATACCCCCCGCCCTCAATATAGTAACAATCCTAAGTTCCCCCCTTCCTCACCTCAGTGGTGCCAGCTGCCAGCTTTCCCCTGATGGGAAAGTGAAGGCGTGTGAATGGCAACTGCCATATGGAAGATCCCGGGCAGCCAGTAAGATCGCAGTCAATGTTACTTAAATGTATTCATCTCCTTTATTTAAATATTCAAAGTTGGGTCCCGTTGCTGAGTAGCAGGGTGGCCGCCACGGATCCTCGCTGCCACCGGGAAGATCAGGCCCGGCACTCCTGGCATCCAGCTCCTTGGTAAGTTACTGCCAGTACAATCTCCCCCCGTCCCCCCTACCCCCACCCCGCCAGGGAGCCTGACGTTGGGAGCTCAACAAAATTCAGCCCATTAATGTTTCCATTAAGATAATGGAGAGAGAAATTTCAGATAAATATATCCCACTGTATCATTTCAGGGCATCAGTTTATACTTAGCAAACAATTCTTTAGACTTCCTCTCAGACAGGACTTGCTGTCTTGAGTTAGTCATGTTTGTGTGGTACTTGTGTTACTTTAATGGTTTTCAAATGGAGAGTACTACTACTTTATCATATTGTCTACTGAAAAGTTTCTGGAGTAGGTTGGAAAAGCTAGGACTGTTCTCCTTGGAACAGAGAAGGTTAAGAGGTGACCTAAAGAGGTTTCCAAGATGATGAGAAGTTTTTATATAATCGGTATAGAAAGGCTTTATCATCTGACAAATGGGTCAATAACCAAAGGTCACAGATATAAAATCATTGGCCAAAGATCTAGAGGGGAGATGAGGAGAAATATTTTCATTCAGAGAGCTGTCAGGATCTGAAATGCTCTTCTTGAAAAGATGGTGGAAGCTGATTCCATAAATAATTTTAAAAGCAAGGCAAGCAGGTACACGAGGGGTTATAGGGCATCTACGGCTAAGGACAAAGGGAGAGGTGTGGAGCTAAGCATAACTGGTCTTTCAAAGAGCCAGTAAGGTCACAATGGTTTGAATGGCCTCCTTCTGTTCCATAGGTTTGTATGATTCTATCAACTCACCTTCTGAAAGCAAAACTAATCTGAGAGCAATAAAAGTACAGTACAGAGTCTGGTAAAGCGCAGTTTATTCAATTTGAAATATGAATGGGGTTTTAGTATTGTACATTAATGATCAGTATAAATACTGTCTCAAGTGTAAAACAAGTGCCATCTTCTAATTAAGTGATAACATTGTAAGAGCTGCCATTTATTCCTCCTACCACTGGTGGACAGTGGTCTGATTTGAGCAGGTAAACAGTATTCTGTGTATCACGGGCCTGTGTTCCTGCAAATTAGCAATATGGCGATTTGATAATGCTTTTTTACTGTGTAATCACTGAGCATGGGCTTGCACGTACTTTTTCCTTTGCTACTGAGTCCACAAGTTTCCAATTCCAATCCCTTCATTAAAAGAAAAGACTTGCATTTATATCGCACTTTTTATGGCCTGAGGAGATCCCAAAGTGCTTTACAGTCAATTAAGTACTTTCGAAGTATTGTCACATGTCAGATGTAGCAAACATCCCACTCACCATACCGTCTCCCTGAGCCACTGTATGGACATGGCGACCTCTCAACCTATTGCACTTCAGTAGGCTCCCATCATCCAGTTTCTCTGCCCATTTCCCATCACGATGCTGGTAACTTTACTTTTTAAAATGACACCCTTTCCCAGCTGTCTGTGGGTCCAGTTATTAAATCTCTTCCAGCTCTGGGCATTGTGTCCCCAATAAAATATTATTGACAAAGAGATCTCTCTGGCTTTAGGGACTGTAGAATCTTCCCCACCCGACATCGCCTACCCAAACCCCACCTCCCCACCCCAACCCCTACCACCCCAATTTTGCAACAGCTTCATTTCTGACTCACTGTTGACTATTCCATAGACAATCTGATTATATCTAAAACAAATCATGATTTTTCAATAAATAATGAACGGAAGTGGACAAATTATATTGTGCATATTTACAAAAGATATTTTTCCAAAGACCAGAAATAACAGATATAGAAAATTCTATTTGATTTCTTTCAGCAGTTAAGGTTTCCTGTAGATAGCCTTGGGTCCCTACTATGAAGGAACTGCTAAATATCACATATTGTCATACTGCTAATTTAAAATAGTGGATTAATGTCCATGGTGTTCAATGCGCAATATCTCAGAGTATTTGGAGCGTGGATGCACAGTCACAGTATTAATGACCATCATAGCTTCAAATTCATAAATTCACCCTAGTTCATTAGATAACTGCCTTTGAAAAGTAGATGACCTGGAAATATTTGAATGGATTATGTTTCTACATCCACTCTGGGTCATATTTCAGGCATCTGAGTTTCAAAGTTTATTTAATGGGTACAATTTCACACCAAGAGGTCTTGTGAGCATGTAACGAAGATAAAAACAAATAAGTGTATTCATTCTAACTTCCTTCTATTTGTCACCAGCAAAAATATTGCCATATGTAACTATTAGACACATAATAAACTGGGTTGCATTGTACTATGAATCATCAGAGATTTAACCAAAATTAAAGGACAAAAGGAAACCTTAAACATTAGCATAGCAGAATTGCAGCTTTAATCTCAATCAGGAAGATACTGATCATTCTAAAATTGGATCACCGCATCGAGTACTTTCATAATAATACGGGAGATTTTAATTATTTCTGCCTGATGGAAAGAGGGCTGCAATGGAGTTAAAATTGAGGTGGTCAACTCATCTACCTGTTCCTGCTCCACTGCCCTTTTAACACAGGCCCATCATTGGGTGGCCCAGTAGGGTTGCCAACTCCCGCTGGGCATAATCCTGGAGATTTCAACACATTACCTCCTGCCCTCAACTGCCCCGTCCAATCAACTGGCCTGTTTTCCCATTTCCAGTACTTCTACGTCAGATAAATAAAAGTGTTCAAAGGAAGTGAATAAAACACACAATGTTTTACTGCTCCTATGATTTTTCTCCCTAATTACTCACAACAGTATCCAGAAGATTAATCTTTAATTCCTGCAGACTCATGGATAATCTTGGAGGGTTGGCAACCCAAGACCCAGGCACTCACCTGAATCATTAGTCTACGCAAGTCAGGGATATATGACGTACAGAGGACCTTAAAGCAGTTTTGAGCATGTACTGTTCATACTGTAAACGCCATTCCCAGTGAAATCTGGCAGTCAACAGGAAGAGTCTTCAAAAAAGGTAAATCTAAAATTCTTTTTTTATTGGGCTAGGAGGAGCAGCAGCAAGAATAATATGGGATACTCCTACTCTAGGCTCTCCCCACTCCTCATCTCCACAATCAGCATTCCCCTCCCCCCACCCCCCACTACTCAGACCTACCTGCCTGCAGGCCAGAGCCTCTGGGCCACCTAATATTGGGCCAGCCCAAAGCCCAGCAGCTCTAGCCATCATGAAGCCCACCAGCGGTATGTTATTGAGGCCCTGGCCTTGAAAAGGACTTGCTCTTCTAGCTGAGGATTGGGCGGCAATTTCACTGCTCCACCAGCAGCTGTCCGATAGTTAAAGTTGCTCCTATTAAGTCAAATGCTGTATTACTGATGTTACTCCAACATCACTGAAAAAAACAGGTCTCGGGGCTGTCTGTGGGAGTTTGCTGTGTGCAAATTGGCTGCTGCGTTTCCTACATTATATTTCAAAAGTACTGGCTGGAAAGGAGGTCCTGAGGCTGTGCAAGGTGCTATATAAATGAAAGCTCTTTATTTTAAATGTGATTCTGCAGTGTCTTTACTTCATTAAAGAATGATGAGATAGTAATCTTTATTTCACATTGAGTGCTCTTTTGTACTTTTATTCTTTATTCCCTCGGAGTCACACAGTTAAATATATTGAAGTGTCAGCAACTGGGAAACCAGTTTTGTACTGTAAAAACACAAGACAATTTTTTGGTGTCTACATTAAGTTCTCAAAGCATAGAAGTAGTGACTTATATACCAGTGTAATTGGATATCGTGCAAGCTATACAGCATACTTAAAGTTATTTTTAATTATAGCAATCCACTTCTTTTAGCTTATTGTAATATGAACTGTATTTTCTTTGCACAGTATTCTATCATCCAAAATAAAGCCAGAACATTTTTAACCTCGTTTAGAAATTAAATCAAAAGGCAGCTTCAAAATACAGTTTGTTTCAATCTAGGTGACAACCAACAAAGTAAGTCTCCTCTCTAATTTCCTCATCCTTGCCCTTTCAAGTTAGTGAGGTGGGATGTTTTTCTATATTAAATACTCTGTACAACTGCAAGATGTTGTTCTCGAACAGACAGGTTCATCTGCCCAGCAGTGACCTGGCACCTTATTGACCTTGCTACTGTGTATTTTCACTCATTTGCAACATTCCCCATTTGCTTGCCCTTTGTGCAGTGAATTCCCCAGATGTCACCAGGAAGCTGCCTCAGCTCGCCAGTATTCATCAAGCACTCAGGACCCTGCAGGTACTAACATAAGTACATCCACTTCAGGAGGAGAATCAGATTGGGACAGTCAGGAAGAAGCAGTTGGTGTTGCACTGGGCACAAAGCAAAATACTGCGGATGCTGGAAATCTGAAATAGGCCTGAATTTTACAGTGAGGCTTTGGCCCCGCCCACCAGCGGTAACATCAGGGGAGATTCTGCTAGGCCAGGAAGCCATGCTGCAATTTTGCATGGCCCAGGCCCTTATATTGACCTCAGTCAGGACTTCCACCCTTCTGAGGCAGGAAGTCCCACCTCCAAGAGCAGCCGGCCAATCAGAGGGCCGGCAGCTCCTCAGTCCCAGCAGTGCTACCAGGAGAGGATGACGGATGTCGCCCTTCAGGAAGGTAAGTGGGGTTGGGGCCTCACCGGGGACAATCTGCTGGGCCTGGGTGGCGTGGGTGGGGGTCAGACTGTAGGGCAGGGGGCTTAGTTTTAGCAAGGGTGGCCCTTGCTGCTGGGGGGACCCTCGTCGGGCACAGGGTGCTCGATCAGGAGGGACCCCCACAGACCACAAGGAGGCTGCCAAGTATTACTGGGAGGCCTCCTCAGGTGCTGAAGATACCAGTGGCAGCAGGAGGAGGCCCTTAAGTGGCAATTAATTGGCCACTTAAGGGCCTCAATTGTCCTGTGGGAGGCAGACTGTTTGCCACCTCCCCCGCCACTGGTAAAATAGCAGCAGGGGTGGGAAGGTGATGGGAATGGTGCCCCCACCTCCCATTTGATTTTACACCCCCCGCCTCCCAGCCCAATCCCGGGGGACGTAAAATTCCGAGTCTGTGCTGAACATCAACCTCCCATTTATACTAATCCTACATTAATCCCACTTTCCCTCTCACATCCCCACAATTCTCCTACCACCTACCTACACTAGGGACAATTTTTTTTTTACAATGGCCAATTTACCGATCAACTTGCAAGTCTTTGGCATGTGGGAGGAAACCCACACAGTCACAGGGAGAACTTGCAAACTCCGCACAGGCAGTACCCAGAACCAAACCTGGGTCGCTGGAGCTGTGAGGCTGCAGTGCTAACCACTGCGGCACTGTGCCGCCCATGTCGGGTAGCATCTGTGGAAAGAGAAACAAGAGTTTATGTTTAAGGTCATTTTTTTCATCGTAACTGAGAAAAGTTATAAATGTAATAGGTTTTAAGCAAGTAAAAGAGGGGAGGGTGGAAAAATAACAAAAGGGAAGGTCTGTGATTGGGCAGAAGACGGGAGACATTAATTGATCAAAGAGTTGCTGGTGCAGAGCCAAAAGGAGTGGTAATGGGACAAGTAAAGAAACAAAAGATAAGAAATGCTGGAACCACTCAGCAGGTCTGGCAGAATCTGTGGAAAGAGAAGCAGAGTTAGCGTTTCGGGTCAGTGACCCTTCATCGGATGAAGGGTCACTGACCCGAAACGCTAACTCTGCTTCTCTTTCCACAGATGCTGCCAGACCTGCTGAGTGGTTCCTGCATTTCTTGTTTTTATTTCAGATTTCCAGCATCCGCAGTATTTTGCTTTTAAGAAACAAAAGATGTATCTCGAGGAGGTGTGAATGGGAGAATGATGAGCATCTGCTGTCCAAAAGCAAAATCAAGAGAAAAATGAGAGTAACACCGAAGCCTGCAAAGAGAAAAGAAACAAAATGGGGCAGCGACTGTGGTCGTAAATTGTTGGACACAATGTTGAGTCCAGAAGGATGTAAAATGCCTAATCGAAAGATGAGATGCTGTTCCTCAAGCTTATGAGGATTGGAACACTGCAGGAGGCCAAGGACAGAGAAGTCAGTGTGAGAGCAAGGTGGAGAATTAAAATGACAGGCTCTGGAAGCTCAGGGTCATGCTTGTAGACTGAATGGAAGTGGTCACCCAATCTATGTTTGGTCTCGCCAGTGTAGAGCAGATCACATTGTGAGCAGTGAATGTAGTATTCTAAATTGAAAGAAGTGCACATAACTTACAGTTTCACCTGTGTTTAGGGCCTTGGATGGTGAGGAGAGAGGAGGCAAAAGGATAAGTGTGCTTGCATGCAAAAGTGCCGTGGGAAAGGGAGGGGTGATTGAGGAGTGGACCAAGGTGTTGCAGGGGGAATGGTCCCTTCAGAAAGGGGAGGGGAGGGGAAGATATGTTTGGTGGTGGCATCACTGCTGAAGATGGTGGAAATAGCGGAGGATCCATTGAGTACGGAGGCTGGTGAGGTGGAAGGTGAGGACAAGGGGGAACCTATCATGATTCTGGGTGGGAGGTGAAGGGGTGAGAGCAGAAATGCGGGAAATGGGGCAATCGAGGGGCCTGTCAACTACGGGAGGAAGAATCTTCAGCTGAGGAAAAAGGAAGACATATCCGAAGCATTGGTATGGAATGTTGCATCTTCAGAACAAATGCAGCAAAGATGGAGAAACTGGGAGAATGGAATAGAGCCCTTACAGGAAGTGGGGTGTGAGGAAGTGTATTTGAGGTAGCTGTGGGAGTCAATGCGCTCGTAGTGAATATTTGTTGATTGCATAAATGGAGACAGAAGTTGAGGAAGGAAAGGGAAAAGCCAGAGATGGACCATGTGAAGGTGAGAGAAGGGTGGAATTTGGAAACAAAGTTGATGAAATTTTCCAGTTCAGGGTTCATCCATTGCTACTTTTAGACTGCATTCCTGCTGTGTTGCCCATAACTTTGTTAAACATAAATGGAAATATAATAGGTAGAAGTGGGTGAGGCCACTGTCAGGAATTTTAACACATTTCATTGATATGAAAGGTTGAGAATTGTCATTGCAATGCCATTTGGCAAACTTCAAAAGGTGCCTTCAATAACATTATACTGAGTGAAATGCTGATTTGTTCCACAGCTATATAGATATACAGCTCACCTTTATAGTTTATGTATAGTTTCCTATATTATAACAATGACTACACTTCAAAAGTACTTCATTGACTGTAAAGCGATTTGGGATGTTGTGAAAGGCGCTATGTAAATGCAAGTCTTCCCTTCTTTCTTTATTGTGTATAAAAATATTAGTGGTCTTCTGTTAAGAACCCAACAGCTGGGATAAAAGTACAGGATTGGTATCAAAGGCTATACAGAAAGCTGCCTCATTATTGATACCACACTTGTTTAGCGCCTTGGAACTTTTTGCTATGTTAAGCGCACCGTTTAGATGTAAGTTGTTGTTATGAAAGGTCATCGATAGTGCAAAGGAAATGGGAAATTTTTGAAAAGCCCAGTATATTGAGAGCAACAAGAACAATATTTTCAATATAATTGTTTTCACAGGGACTAAACAAACAATTTTGAAAGTATTGCTGATTTTATTGGACAGAAAATGATGTAATAACTATTAAGACAAAGACCTAAATTAGTGTCTGTAAAACTCCAACTTTGAGGTTAAAAGTTACAACAGTTTTGTAGCTATACAGAGTAGGGTCATTACACTTGTAACAAAATGATGTCAAACATGTCTGTTACCATTTCAGAGCCCCACAGTTGTCGCAGTATACTTACTGGTTTAGACTAGCTTAGGTTCAGCTGCAATGGGATTCTGGTGGATTCAATTTCCAGTGGTTAAATTTAGCTAACAATATAACATGTGCCCAGGAATGCATTTTATACCTCAGACATAAAATGAAACCCATATAATTATTTTTACAGGAATGCTTAGAGACAAAGTGAAGCTTGTGGTCTGACATACCTAATCGCATAGCATCGGACACCTAAACTCACAAGGTCAAAAGATGACATTTCAGCATGCCTACCCTTCTTTGCTGAGTCCAGGCACTTCTCATTTGGCCTGATAGCTGGAGGATTGCACGACAGCAGAGCTCCTTATCTCCCGTGAGAGGGAATACAGTCAGCAGCTATCCTCGCATCTCCCTGAATAAATGTGATTTACTGATCAGAGGGGTGGCACAGGCAAGGAGAGATTTGTAGCTCAGACTGAATTGCTTTTATTGCAAAAGATGGGACTGAGAAACAACAAAGAGGAAAACTTTAAAAAGGGCAAAAAGCATTCGTTCTTGGGGTTCCATGTCATCTTTGTCCTTTGCTCCCAACATATCCCCAACCATCAGCTGCAAATCCAACAGGCAAGTTTTCTTCAGTATGCTAAAGTTAACAAATAAAAAATGAGTGAGGTAGGGACCAGCTTGGTAGGAAACAATAATATACTGTTTATATGTGGCCGTGGGCTCTATATTTCTACACCTCCAAAATATACAAATGTTTGTAAAAATTGAGTAAAACTTCAAGTTTTGCTTCTTAAAACTTTGTCAAGATCACTAACTGCACAGTTAGATCTGGAAGGATATCAAGCAGGCCCACAGAATGGTGTGTTCATTCAATGGGTGAATTCTAGTGGTCTGAATGAATTCTCCAGGACTTTGGTTCCCTTACAATCGGAGAGAAGTTTTAAATCTATCTGCCTGGTGGACATCGAGCATTGGCAGTAAAAGCCGCCCTGCTTACTCGGGTGCCCTGGAGATGCCAGGAGCTGACAGTTCCCAAATTTATCCTGCTCAAGTGAGCAGGTGGCAAGAACGCCTGCCCAAAGCTGGCAGGGTCCTATTTTACACATAAATGTTGGGTCTCCATGATATCTGAAATTTTAACGTGGCAGCTGGTGTGGGGACACACTGAGTTCCCCACCAGGTGAAGACAGTGGGGAAAAGAAGGGAGGTCACAAGAGGCCCAAAAACATTAAAAATTATTATTTTAAAAAACTTTTCTCATAGGGCCAGATATGTTTTTCAGGTCTCCGTAAGGAAAGCCTGATTACGGATTCACAGCTACCCCTCCCCATTTAATCCCCTTTACGATTGCCGCAGCAATTAATTCCACCACCACATGGTCTCAGTGGTGGCCTCTGCAACACATGATTTGCCACCGTTTCCCAGCTGGAACAGATGGGAAGTTGACCAACTGAATGAAGGTGAGTTTGGAGGAAAGATCAGAGACCTGAAGCATTGAGCAGGATGTTTGCGCCCCGATGGGGTCAAGTATGGATGCAGGCAGGCGCAAAAATTAGCACCACCGACTGTCATGCCAGTTTTGCCAGCACCATTCTGACCACTAGCAATTTTGCTCAGGAGATTGGGAAGGCGGGACCTGGCAATCTGCCCGATTCCGATAATAGGCCAATTGATCTTGTTAACGATCTTGTTGTCAGCTAATCAAGGGCCAGTTTGGAATTTTTGTGGGGGGCGCACGAGTTACATGAGAGATCAGGAACCGCCCAAGTGGAAGGGAGGCAGCAACACAGCAGGGAGCCAGTCATGACCACACTATGCAATTAGGTGGGCCCATAAAAGGGTGCACAGCTGAGGGGGGCACTCAGCCATTGGCACACAGTTGCCATCGGGTGAGCAGAGTTAGTGGGCCAAGTGGTCTGTCAGTCCTCGGGCAGTGGAGGGGGTCGTAACTCTCCAGGGATCATGAGGCCGTCGGAGTGGGTGACCGGTAAGCATTGTGAGATCAGCTGACTGCAAGCAAGGCAAAAGGTAGACATGGGATTAAGGTACTCTGGAACAAGGGTCAAGTAGCAAGGAGCATCAACAAACTCAGGAGCAGATGCAGAGCCCCAGCATCAGGAGGGCAGAGGAGAGGAATGAGGGGCATGAAGGGAATGAAGGCCAGACCCTCAGCATCGAGCGTACTGCCAAAGAAGAAGCTACCTGGACATGTCAGAGAATCAGTGCCACAGGAGACTGTGCCTATTGGGACAGATGGTATCTGAGATTTGTGACCTCATTGAGGAAGACCTCACACCTCACAGTACTGCTCACCATGTCCACATCAATAGCTGTGGCCTTTAATTTCTTTGCCCCTGGTTCCTTCCAAAGATCAGCAGTGGATCTTGGTGGCATCTCACAAATGACTGCACACCATTGCATCTCGCAGGTCATTGATGCCCTATTTGGAGAGTTGAACAGTATGTACAATTTCAAACGGATGGGACCTGGCAGGCACAAAGGGCAGTGGGATTCACCTCCATCGCTGGATTCCCGCTGGTCATCAATTGCATCCATGTAGCCACCAATGCACTGAGTGAGCAGCCAGTGAGATTCATCAACAGGAAGGGCTTCCACTCCCTCAAGGTTCAGCTGGTCTGTAACCACAACAAGAGCTTCATGTGTGTATGCACTCACTATCCTGTCATGAGGCCTTCATCCTCCAGTAGTCCAGGGTGTTGCAGGTCTTCATGCCACCACCCAAACTCTGGATTCTAGGGGACAAGGGAAGCGATGGCTACCCACCCCGTTACGAGACCCCGACTTGGAGGCAAGTATGCAATACAACCGAAGCCACCTGCTCACAAGGACCACTATTAAGCAAGCCATCAGGCTTCTGAAGATGTGGTTCCAGTGCCTGGACTGGTCAGGTGGTGCCCTGCAGTAAACTCCTGCAGAGGTCTTGTGCATTGTTGTGGTCTGCTGCACTCTCCATAACATGGGCCTCCAGAGAGGTGTGAACCTTGAAGAGAGAGACGCTAGATCGCACAGCTCATTGAAGGAGGAGGTGAAAGATGCAGAGCAGAGAGATGCCTATGCTGTGCAGGGAGGTGGCCGGGGCCAGCTCAGGATGGCATCAACACCAGGGCACATCTAATCCAGGCATGTTTCACCTGAGCACTTCTCATCCAGCTGGACTGCATGCTCTGGAACTCACTTTGATCTGCCTGTGAGAACACTTGCATTAAAGACATAACCTTGAATAGATCCATTCTTACTGCCAATGCATGGTGCACATCACTGTCCCCTTCAAAGATCTTTGCTTCCCTTCACTACTTCATCCCTGTTTTCTGGTTTTGCCATTGAAGAATGGAAACTCACAGGTCTGGGATCCTGTCTCAACATTTACATTGTTAGCAATAAATTACAAAGTAGGCATTTACAAGCGAATTAAACCCCAGTGAACCACTCAGTCCTCTGATCGATACAGTGGCCTCTGCTCTCGGCCACTTCTATGCAGTGTTCCCCTTGTGGCCTCAGATGAGGTGAAGGCAGCCTGCTCACATATGTCTGCTTATGGCTGAGTTGCATGTAGCAATCGTCTTCGTCATGGAGCTGCCAGTGGGGGGTCAGTGGCATCAATGCAGAGACAGCCTCAGTCACTGGGCTCTGCTGCATAGATGGTCCCTCAGTTAAAGAGCCCCGGGAGACCGATGAAGATGATAGCACCCCGTAAGGAGTATTACCCTCATCAGTGACAACCTCAGCCCTTGGATGGCAATCAGGATCGCTGAGACCATCAGCTGGAGTGTAACTGGAATCCACTCCATTTATCTTTGTGCCAGTGACACTGACAGGTCAATGCTACAGAGTGTTGCATGCATTCTGTACATCTTAGTGCACTCTTCCTGCATCTAATCTGAGTGCAGTCGCATATGGCTCTCCATGAGGTTGGCCACTTTCTCAATGGAGGGCCTCATGCATTCAAAGCCTCGAGCCGTGTTGGTGCACATAAGCTGAATGGACCCCTCCATTCTCAGCCTATGACCCTGCATTGCCTCAGGGAATTTTGACATGTGGGCACACATCTCACGCTGCTTGCCATGGTACAGCTGCCTTTCTTGTGACTCCTGAGGCCCTGCACTGTGCCCAGCTGAGCATGGCAGTGTTTGTCCTCCATCCTCTGAGGGGTACTGCCCACAGCTGTCTCTGCCTCTCTCCAGTTCTCTGGTAGTCTTTCATTATTACTGCACTTACAAGTCCTGATCTATCCCGCACCCGCCATTGCTAATTGGCCGCCAAAGCCACATCCAGCCAATTAGCAGCTGACATCGGGGAAAATCCCCCATGCCCCCACCACCCTACTCGTGCTGAGTCGGGACCCAGAAATGGTTCTGACACCGGGTTCCTGACCCCAGAGACAAAATCCTGCCCAGTAATTCTGTTTCATCACAGATGCTGCCAGACCTGCTTAGCATTTCCAGAATTTTCAGTTTTATTTCAGATTCTCTGCATCCATAATACTTTGCTTTTGAATTAAAGTGATGCCTGGAGTAAAATACCCCAGGGAATGAATTTCTAACTCAGTGCTACTCACCTGCCAAAAACTAAGGTCTGTTTACATGAACAAAACCTGCCAACTTAAAGTTTGCGTTTGCCGGCAAGTACTTTGCAAGGCTATTGGGCTTTTAATTATTAGCTGTGGAAATTGTGTGAGGGCTGACATGGTCTGAGTAAGAACAAAGGAAAGACTTGCATTTATACAGTGCCTTTCATGACCACAAAGTGCTCTATAGCCAATAATCACTGGTGGAATGTAGAAAATGTAACAGCCAATTTGTACACAACAAACAAACAAACACCAATGTGATCATGACCAGATAATTAGTTCTGCTTAGTGATGTTTGTTGAGGGATAAATATTGGCCAGGACATACGAATTAGGAACAGGAGTAGGCTGCTCGGCACCTTGAGCCTGCTCCGCCATTCAACAAGATCATGGCTGATCTGATTGTAACCTCGACTCCACATTCCTGCCTATCCCCAATAACCTTTCACCTCCTTGTTTATCAAGAATCTATCTACCTCTGCCTTAAAAATATTCAAAGACTCTGCGTCCACTGTCGTTTGAGAAAGACAGTTGCAAAGACTCACGACCCTCAGAGAGAAAAATGTTCTCCTCATCTCTGTCTTAAATGGGCGACCCTTTTTTTTAAACAGTGACCCCTAGTTCTAGAATCTGCCACAAGAGAAAACATTGTTTCCACATCCATCTAGATCTTATATGTTTGAATCAAGTCACCTCTTACTCTTCTAAACTCCAGCAGGTACAAGCCTAGCCTGCCCAACCTTTCCTCACAAGACAACCCACCCATTCCAAGTATTAGTCTAGTAAGCCTTCTCTGAACTGCTTCCAATGCATTTACATCATACCTTAAACAAGGAGACCAATACTACACAGTACTGCAGATGTGGTCTCACCAATGCCCTGTATAGCTGAAGCATAACCTCCCTACTTTTGTATTCTATTCCCCTCGCAATAAATGATAAAATTCTATTAGCTTTGCTAATTACTTGCTGTACCTGCATACTAATATTTTGTAATTTATGCACTAGGACACCCAGATCCCTCTGCATGTCAGAGCTCTGCAAACTCTCACCATTTAGATAAGATGCTTCTTTTTTATCCTGCCAAAATGGACAATTTCACATTTTCCCTCATTATACTCAATTTGCCAGATCTTTGCCCACTCACTTAACCTATTTATATCCCTTTGTAACCTCCTTATCTCTCTTCACAACTTACTTTCCTACCTATCTTTGTGTCATCAACAAATATAGCAACCATACTTTCAGTCCCTTCATCCAAGTCATTTATATAAATTGTAAAATGTTGAGGGCCCAGCACAGATCCCTGTGGCACACCACTCGTTATAGCTTGTGAACCAGAAAATGACCCATTTATGCCTATTCTCTGTTCCCTGTTAGCTCACCAATCTTCTATCCATGCCAATATGTTACCCCCTTTACCATGGGCTTTTATTTTCCACACTAACCTGTAATGTGGCACCTTATTAAATGCCTTCTGGAAATCTAAGTACAGTACATCAACCGGTTCCACTTTATCCACAGCACATGTTACTTCTTCAAAGAACTCCAATAAATTGGTTAAACTTGATCTCCCTTTCACAAAACTAAGTTTACTCTGCCTGATTACTGTGACAACCGAGGTGGGAGAAGAGCACTGTTAATTCAGTCCCATTTCTCCACAGGTCATAACGTATATTTAAATTTTCCCACTTACCGAAACCATCAATTAAATACTCTATTTTCCCCCCAGAATAAAGGTCAACAACCAGGTTTCTTTAATAAACAACAAAATTATCTGTTTATTCTGAACCAAGTCTTAACCAATAATGAAGTAATCATACACGTGAATTGAAATATTAAAGCCCCTTATCTTTATCCTAGCCCTCATGCTCACACACAAAACAACAAACAGTTAACTAGGGAAAAAGAAAGGATTTTTTGTTTACAGCTGTTGCAAAGAAATAGAAGGAATAAAAAAAAAGCACTTAAGTTTAAAAGAAGGCATGGAAGGAAGTCCTTTGTTTTGGAAAGGTGTCCCAAAGGCAATTAGGTGGCTGCCACTAGGAATCTTCCTAGGACAGATCTTTTCAGGTGATGTTGATGAACAATCTGGGTAAGGTTTCAAGAGATGCGACTACAGAAGGCTTCGCATAGGTTTTACAACAGGTGTGCAGCAACAAAGGTTTCAATTCTCACATATTTGATGCAAAGTTATTTCAAAGATGCCAGGTTTCTGCAAACATTCAGGATTTCTTCAAATACAGGAGACAACAGTAAACACACTTGACACAGGATTTGCTTTTCAAGAGAAAGATGGGCTGGCTGGATCTTCTGTTCTCCTGGCAGGTCAATGAGCAAACTCCAATCTTTTGCATTTTAGCCAAACCAACAGACTTTTTTTGAACATTTCAAAATGAAACCAAAACTGTTTAGCAGCAATCCAGTGACAGCTATAAATCATGGTCTGTCATTTCCTTGTAAACATCTGTCCCTTCAGGTCATAACACAACCCCCTTCTGGGTTCTTTGTAGACAGATGATTTCCAGTAAGATTTGTTTACTGGTCAATCTTCTGTTGACCTTCCTTTTAGGGAAAACAACCCCAATCTCTAAATGACTCAATGTCCAAAATTCAACTATAATTTCTTAAAACATATTTTATAAAGAACATTATACATAACATTAGCTTGAATTTTTCTAAGTGCCCTGCTATGATATCTTTCATAATAGCTTCAAACATTTTCCCTATGACAGACGTTAAAGTAACTCGCCTGTAGGTTCCAGCTTACTGTCTCCCTCCTGTTTTGAATAAAGGAGTTACATTGGCGATTTTCCAATCAAATGAAACCTTCCCCACATCTAGGGAATTTTGGAAAATTGAAACCAACGCATCAACTATCTTAGTAGCCATTTCTTTTAAGACCCTAGGATGAAGTCCAACAGGATCCCGGGACTTGTCAGCCCGCAGCTCCAACAATTTGTTCAGTACCAGTTCCCTGGTGATTGTAATTTTCTTGAGTTCTTTCCTCCTTTCCATTTCCTGATTTATAGCTATTTCTGGGGTGTTACTTGTATCCTCTATAGTGAAGACCAATGTAAAATACCTGTTCAATTCATCTGCCATCAGCTTATTTTCCATTATTAATTACACAGACTCCACTTTCCATAGGACCAACATTCACTTTATTAACTTTTCTTTTTTAACTATCTATAGAAACTCTTACTATCTGTTTTGATATTTCTCTCTAGCTTTCTCTCGTACTCTAATTTTTCCCTCCTTATTAATCTTTTAGTCATTCTTTGCTGTTTTTTATATTCAGTCCAATCTTCTGACCTGCCACCCATCTTTGTGCAATTATATGCTTTTTATTTAAGTTTGATACTATCTTTTAACTTTTTCAGTTAACCATGGGTGGTGGGTCCTCCCCTTGGAATTTTTCTTTCTCGTTGGAATGTATCTATTCTGTGCATTCTGAAATATCCCCTTAAATGTCTGCCACTGCATCTTTATTCACCTATCCCTTAACCTAATTTTCTAGTTCACTTTAGCTAGCTCTGCTTTCATACCTCACAATTGCCCTTATTTAAGTTTAAAATACCAGTCTTAGATGCACTCTTCTCTCCCTCAAACTGAATGTAAAATTTAATCATATTATGATTGCTGCTGCCTAGGAGCGCTGTAACTATGAGGTCATGAATTATTCCTATCTCATTGCACAATACCAGGTCTAGTATAGCCTGCTGTCTGGTTTGCTCCAGAATGCTGTTCTAAGAAACGATCCCAAAAACTTTCTATGAACTCCTCATCTAGGCTACCTTTGCCACCTGATTTTTCCGGTCTATATGTAGACTAAAATCCCGCATGATTATCGCAGTACTTTTCTGACAAGCTTCCATTACTTCTTCCTTTGTACCCCGCCCTACCGTTTGGTTACTGTTAGGGGGCCTGTACGCCACTCCCACAAGTGACTTCTTGCCTTTATCATTTCTCATCTCAACCCAAACCGCTTCTAAATTCCGGTTTCCTGAACTTAGGAGGTCAGGACATGAGGGAGAATTTCCCTGCTTTTCTTCAGAATATCTTCATGGGATCTTTAACATCCACCTGAAAGGGCGGACATGGCTCAACTTAACGTTTCATCAAAAAGTCGTTGCCTCTGACGGTGCCAACATACATTTTGTGCTCACGTGGGACTGGCTCAGAGTCAAAAGTGCCATCACTGAGTCACAGCTGACACTGTAAGTGTTTATAGGACAGAAGGGAAGACAAGGAAACAGAAATCCATTCTGGCTTAATAATGAAAGACTACCAGAGAACTGGAGAAACAACAGTGTTATATAATTATACACAATTTCAGCTGCAATCATCAAATGCCATGCTTATTGCTATCTTTTCTGTTTTAATTTCTG
Source organism: Heterodontus francisci (assembly GCF_036365525.1). Taxonomy (NCBI): domain Eukaryota; kingdom Metazoa; phylum Chordata; class Chondrichthyes; order Heterodontiformes; family Heterodontidae; genus Heterodontus; species Heterodontus francisci. The sequence goes on from NC_090386.1 coordinate 79,427,951, forward strand.
TTTATCAGATATTTTGCATTACTTCTTTTGTTTAGAGGTTTCCTCAAGTCATTTAAATGTGTTTTACAAATTACCATAGAGCACTACCACCAGTCAATATATCTTTCAGAATCCATATTGTTGCAACCAATCACCACCATGGTGGCAGCTACACAGCTGACAGACAAGGTTTTGGTACTGACAGTGGGTTGAATTTTATCAGCCCTCTAGAGACAGGCAGGGTGGCACTGGCTGGGGTGTAGTGGGGGTGTGGAGGGTGTCCATAAAATAACAAGGGAAGGTGGAGTGCCTGTCACCTTCCCAATGCCAATCAATTATGTCAGGGGCAGGAAGTGCTAGGACAGCCTTCCTACCCAAAGGCCAATTCGGCCCTTAAGTGCATTATGATTGCCATGTGTACCATCGACAAGATGTTTTGCAGCGACATGCCAAGGCTCCTTCAACAGTAACTTTCAAACCCACAACCTCTACCACTTGGAAGAACAAGGGCAGAAGGCACATGGGAGCACCACCACCTGAAGGCTCCCCTCCAAGTCACACATCATCCTGACTTAGAAACATAGAAACATAGAAAATAGGAGCAGAAGTAGGCCATTTGGCCTTTCGAGACTGCTCCACCATTCATTATGATCATGGCTGATCATCCAACTCAGTAGCCTGTTCCAGCTTTCGCCCCATACCCTTTGATCTCTTTAGACCCAAGAGCTATTTCTAACTCCTTCTTGAAAACATTCAATATTTTGGCCTCAACTGCTTTCTCTGATAGCGAATTCCACAAGCTCACCACTCTCTAGGTGAAGAAATTTCTCCTCATCTCAGTCCTGAAAGGTTTACCCCATATCCTTAGACTATGACTCCTGGTTCTGGACTCCCCCACCATCAGGAACATCCTTCCTACATCTACCCTGTCAAGTCCTGTTAGAATTTTATAGACTTGGAAACAGACTGCCCGAGTGCTGCAAAATGCAGCCGGGGTCCCCAAAACGACCGAAGAGGGGGTCCCCTTGCCTTTCTGGTCTTGCGTCAGGAACCCGACCATCTGCATAAAAATCAGCCCCATGTGCCTATGTCTATGCGTGGCTGATTAATGAATAAAATCTTTCAAAAGAAATTTCACACCTATAATTTTCCCAACGCAAAGGCGTTCACGGGTGGAGCTCAGCACATATATCAAGGTATGCCCTCCTGTGCATTCTCCAGAACATTCTGTCTTCGGTTCAGGTTCTGTAAATTATGAAGGTTCTGATTTTTATCCATGTTTTGTATTATTTCTCATTGCCTACAAATATTGCTGAAAAAGACATATAGAGCTGAACAGGAAAACCCGCCTTGGCCGTTTTGGTGCCCCACCCTGCTGCATTTTATGGTACTTCGGCATTTATCTGCCTGGCGCCAGGGTCCCTGTCCCTTTAATTGCTGTTACTGCAGTAGGCCCAGGACCAGGAAAGTGCTGGAGCCATGGAGTGCAGGAAATTGCCCAGTCAGGCAGGCCCTGTCGAGGAGGGGGAGGAGATGGTTGTTGAGGTCAGGCTGAGTGGCATTCGCACAGGGACAGCCTTTGCCCCCGGGAGCTTTCCATGGGCCACAGACTGCGCAAGCAGAAGGACATCCCCCACCCCACCGCCCCCAGCCCTCAGGGAGCTGCCCGATTCTACTGGGTGGCCTCCCCATGTGGCAGGGTTCCAACCAACCACTGGTAAAATACCAACTGTTGTGGGAAGAGGTCCTTAAATGGCCGTTAATTGACCACTTAAGGGCCTGACTTGGCCTCTGTGCAGGAAGGCAATGGGCACTCCATCTCCCTACCATCCCTTGCTATTTTATGATCCCCACTGCCACCGTGCCCATGCCGAGAGCGCTGATAAATTCAGCCCATATAATCTCCCTGTCTCCGCCCCACAATTTTCCCAACACTAATGCTAATTCATATGGGATACAGTTCCACAGGGGTCAACACCCTTCCAGGACTTTACCTTCATTCGTCATATGAGAACCTAGACAGCAGTAGTTAACAGACTACTTTACACATTACAGGAAGGACATAACTGCTCTGGAGAGAGAGTACAGAGGAGATTGACAAAAATGTTGCCAGGGCTTGAAAGTTGCAGCTATGAAGAAAGATTGGATAGGCTAGGGTTGCTTTCCTCAGAACAGAGGAGGCTGAGGGGTGACTTAATTGAGGTATACAAAATTATGAGGGGCCTAGATAGAGCAGACAGGCAGGATTTGTTTCCCCTAGTGGAGAGGTCAATTATCAGGGGGCACTGATTTAAGGTGATTGGTAGAAGGATTAGAGGGGAAATGAGGAAAATCTTTTTTCACCCAGAGGGTGGTGGGTGTCTGAAATTCAGGAACGGTGGTGGAGGCAGAAACCCTCAATTCTTTTAAAAGGTACCTGGACATGCACCTGAAGTGCTGTAACCTGCAAGGCTATGGACCAGGTGCTGGAAGGTGGAATTAGATTGGTCAGCACAGACACGATGGGCTGAATGGTCTCCTTCTGTGCCGTAATTTTTCTATGGTTCTATGGTACTTTACCAAGGAGAGGGGCAGCATATTTTAACCTGATCCTGTCCCTACCTGATGTCCACATGCGTGCTTTCCAGTCACCTGCAGTGGGCATTCCAAATAATTTTTTTCCCTCTGAATGTTTTTCTCTCCCAGTTCAGTAGATGTTTGTCCTTCAGTCTCATTCAGTAACATGTTGTCACCACTGGCCAGCAGCAACATGGCACTACGGGCCTTGCTACTCTACACAAATCTTTATGTCACAGACCCAATGCTAACATAACTTTCTTGTTGCTTTCCGTAGGGGCCTGTCAAGATGATGCCTCTCCAAATAGGGATGGACAGGAATCTGACACTGCGTACATGGCTATGACTGCAGGGAAGCTTTTTACATAATTTTCACGTCATATAGATTACTTTCATTTTGGAAACAAACCTGCAACACAGATCAATTTAGAAATTACACCTTGTAGATTTTATTTGTTTTCTGTCACAATTTTGTTTGGCAAGTTTTTTGTGTTGTTATTCTCAGCTGTTCTCTGGCTCAGTGAAATTTAAGCTATTTGACTACTTTGTATTTTTTGAGCTAGAAATGTGCTATTGCTGATAATAGATTGAACGCATTATGTAGCATTTTTCACTGGTATTTTAACTCAGACGTTAACTAGAGTGATTGGGTCAATGGTTTCATTAAATTAGTAAAGAAAGGAATGTCATTCAAAAGTGTTATTATTATCAATAGTAATTCTAGCCTGAATGATACAAAACAGTTAAATAGCTTTTCACTAAATTAAATATTAAATATAGCCCTTCCACTATCTACAATTCTGGGTACTGCCTGTGTGGAGTTTGTAAGTTCGCCCTGTGTCTGCGTGGGTTTCCTCCGGGTGCTCCGGTTTCCTCCCACATGCCAAAGGACTTGCAGGTTGATAGGTAAATTGGCCATTAGCAATTGCCCCTAGTATAGGTAGGTGGTAGGGAAATATAGGGACAGGTGGGGATGTGGTAGGAATATGGGATTAGTGTAGGATTAGTATAAATGGGTGGTTGATGGTCGGCACAGACTCGGTGGGCCGAAGGGCCTGTTTCAGTGCTGTATCTCTAAAACTAAAAACTAAAAACTAAAACTACAAGCCACAAATCAGGAGTGTGATGGAATTCTCCCCACTTGCCTGGATGATTGCAGCTCCAACAATGCTCAAGAAGTTTGAAATCATCCAGAACAAAGAAGCCTGCTTGATTGGCACCACATCCACCACCTTAAATATTAAATCGCTTCATCAGAGGTGCACCATGGCTGATGTGTATACCATCTACAAGACGCACGGAATCAACTTGCCAAGGCTCCTTCGACAGCACCATCCAAACCTGCGACCTCTACCAGCTAGAAGAACAAGGGCAGTCGGCACATGGGAACACCACCATCTGCAAGATCCCCTCCAAGTCACACACCATCCTGACTTGGAACTATATCACTGATCCTTCACTATCACTGGGTCAAAATCCTGGAACTTGCTTCCTAACAGCACTGTGGGTGTACCTACACCATACAGAATGCAGCGGTTCAAGAAGATGGCTCACCACTACCTTCTCAAGGGCAATTAGGAATGGGCAATATATGCTATCCTCATGAAAGACGCCCACATCCCATGAACAAATAAAAAAAATATTAACGATAGTTTATTTAGAAAGGAAAACACCAAGTGAAAAATAAGAGATGTTGTAAAGGATGTGCAATCAATCGCAACTTTTGCATTCAATTGGCCTAATTATCCCTATAAGTTTCACAAGGTATGTGGCACGCAGAAAGCAAATTATTTTACTCATTTATGTCACTGGTATAACTACATCAACACGTTTTAACTGGCAATGCATAAGTGAGGTTATCTATTATGCTGCTGACTTTATAAATTTGTGCCCTAAATGGATGGAAAATCTTGCTAGGCCCACTGACCTTCATGCTTGAATTTCTGACACATTCTCTTGGCATGCCTATGAGTGTGACTTTGTAAAATATATCCTTACATTTTACAATAGTTATCTGGCCTGCTCAGGAGCACAGTCTCATAAGCAGAATAGGTGAGCAAAGTTTCCTACACCTTTGTAATAAGCAATTTTCTACATCCTTGTTCAAACTGCTCTAAAAATAAATTCATAAACATGGAACCACACATGGCCTAGATCCCTTCAACTTGCATTGTATGACTGTCAGTCTCAACTGTTGTGTGTGCAGGCTTTGGTATTTCAGAGTTCGAGTTGGTGGCAGTTGCATATTGATTTGTCAATAGAATGAAATGTAGTATTTTTGGTTGTTTTGGTTGTTACTCCTTGGATTGGAACTTATACTTCAAGATCTCTCACATTCATGGATATAGCATTATTGTAAAATGGATCAAATGGAATTATTTTGAATACAGCAGTTGAAGAATGCACCTTACATAAGAATTTGGCACTGGATTTAGAAAAGTGTTGCTGCCTGATGGACAAAGCCCCAATATAGCCTTGAATTGTCTACATATACATTCCTCAGCCAGGACTGTCTATTTCTCACTGTCATTACACGATAAAGGTGATATTTAAAAAGTCAGCTTATTCTAATTTATTATTCACAAAATTGAGTTAACATCATTGTTTAATGCGACCTGGAATAGTATAAGCAAATAACAGGGCCTACTCCCTAATAAAGGTGTTGGTCTATAATTCATCAAATGGTGACTGGTTGAAACTTCATTTTCTTCATGCTTGTCCATGAGTGTAAATTACATCAGTTGACCAGAATAAAAGGCATGATTTATACTGTATTGTGACAGATATATGGATCTTAATTCATAAGAAGACAGCATTTGAATTATAGTCACCTTGCCAAAAATTCTAAAGGGCTTTGAAGGTATCCAATGAATTCTATTACATCCTACAGGATATAGCAACAGAGCCCTGTAAAAAAGGCCCATTAACATCAAGATTGCAGCTCAAGCTGTAATAAGAAACCCCTCTATAGATTTATAGTGAAGCTTCATTATTTCAAACCACCCATAACAATAAATGTTTTCCTTGGTCATAAAAGGTTTTTTAAAATTTTTTCATGGGATGTGGGCATCGCTGGCAAGGCCAGCATTTGTTGCCCATCACTAATTGCCCTTGACAACTGAATGGCTTGCTATGCCATTTCAGAGTCAACCACATTGCTGTGGGTTGGGAGTCACATGTAGGCCAGAGCAGGTAAGGATGACAGATTTCCTTCCCTAGAGAACCAGATGGGTTTTTACAACAATTGATGATATTTTCATGGCACTATTACTGAGACTAGCTTTCAATTCCAGATTTTTTAATTCATGAATTGAACTTATTAACTAAATTTAAATTCCACCAGCTACCATGGTGGGATTTGAACCCATGTCCCCAGGGCATTGGTCTCAGCCTCTGGATTATTAGCTCAGCAACATTACCACTACACCACCAGTGCGGTGTGCCATTTTCACATTTTTTATGCAGACGGCCTTATTGAACTAATTCTCAATAAGAAAATTGCCATTGCTGACTACTGAGTTTGTAATATTTGAGCTTTTGTTGTAGCTTTACCATAGGATTCCTGTCAGACTTGACACAGTGATAGTTCTCTTGTCTCTAAATTAGAAAATTCTGAGTTCAAATCTCAGACTTGATTATATAATGTAGGTTGACACATCAGTGGTGCACTGTTAGAGGTGTTGTCTTTCTGCAGGAGTAGATTTTAACTTTTGCATAGTTCTGACAATGAAGTGGCTGGAGCCATTTTGAAGCCCGGGCCTCATTTAAGTAGATCGTGTTGCCAAGTGGGCAATCCGATACAGCTTGCTGGGCTAAATATCAGGTAACCTTGAGCACACCTGGCTGGCACCAAGGGTTGGGGGATGGGGGTATGTAATTGCAGAGGGGGTGGGGCTTCGGGACAGCAGTGACCCAGAATATTTTTGTGGGGCAGAAAGCACTCCTGCTCCTCCTTGCCCAACAAATCTAGATAAAAACTTACCACTTTTGGTTGTCTTTAGCTTCAGGATCTGTTGTGATATCACTTTAACTGCTTGAGCATAGCATGCATCACAGGAAGTGATGTCAACCAACATGTGACATAGCCGTCAGAGTAGTGTTATTCACCAGTCAGCAGTATTTAAAGAGCTCTCTTGTAAATCTGTTACTTTGCAATAAAGAACCCATCATTCAACTTACCATTCAGCCTAAGATTGTTTGGTACATTATTCCTGAGAAAGCAATGACACATATATGGTGGCAGTGGAACACATCCGAGTAGCAGTAATGCAGAGAGGTTCAGCGTGTCAGTAACAGTAGTCGATGTGGGACAGCGAACTCGAGCAAGACTTTGGGAATGACAATTTCTCCCGTGGTGATCCATTAAGGTTAGGACAACACTGCACATGGTCAGACGAAGCAGAGCCGGCATGACACTGTCAGATTCGACGAACAACCTCAGAAATCGGTGCTCAGGGAGGGTGTGAGTAAACAAAGATGGTTGTTTATTTGGACGGTAGCCAGCAGAAAAGGCAGTAATCAGGCAGAATCAGGCTCATGCAAAGTGAACAGAGTCAGTTCAAGTCAGGGCTGCGGTACGGCACCGCCATTACACATTGTGGTTTTTCTGCTAGAAGTGCTTCTGGACGGAGTCCCCCCGATCACAGGCTGAAAGTCCACGCTGAAGGCACAGAGTTCAGGGCATGGCTGAGTTCTGGCGCTGCAGGTTCAGCAGACCTGCATTTTTTCTTTCCTTTAGGGAAAGTTTTGAAAATAAAAGGAAGCTATTAAAGGGGAAAGCTCCAGCAAAGATTTCTTGCTGACAACAAATCTGGCACTATGACCACCAAATACCCATTGATAAACTGGAAAGTTCAAGATCTCCACCATGAGTTCCAACTCTCACATGGAATTGTGCTTTTGGGACCTTGCTGTTACAGAGCTTGACAAGCAAGTGATCAAGATAAAAGTTGCAATTGATAACAAAGAGCTCCATCACATCAACACCTCTGGACAGTCTGAAGCAGACCAAAAGGATCTGATGAAACTTTGGACTACATTAGAAGACCAGCTGAAGGTCAATGTTAATTTTAGGATTCATCGTCTGGAACAGATGGCATACAGAGAACAGTCCAAAGAGATCATCAATCAGTTTGTTAGCAGGTGCCACGAGAAAGGAAAAGTCTTGTGAATTTTTGGATGCAGAATTATCTGAAAGGATAATGGAGTTAGTAATTGTGGCTACCCCAATACAGGCATTTCAACAAGAGCTGTTGGACAAAGAAAAAGATATGACACCAAAAGTCTCCTGAGGGAAGGCAGGAAGTATGAAGCCATAGCTGTAAGCAGGCAGCGTATACAAGCACTTGGAGCAACAACCATAGACGAGGTAGCCAAGACACCTCGACAGGGCAAGGTGTGTGGCAATTGCAGTCTGATACACAAGCCAAGAAATTGTTCTGCTTACAGGGATACCTGCAAGGCATGTGGTAACAGGAAGCACTGGGCAAGACAGTGCAGAAGGTCTGGCAATGGAGAATGGCCGGAAGGCAAGCCACAGTTCGAGAAGAAACAGACATTGCCTAGTAGGAAAGACAGGAATTAATTTGTCAAATGTCAGTTCAAATGCAAGCATGTCCATGAGATAGACAAGGATCCTGAAAACAAAGAAGGCACTTAAGGTGAACAAGACTTGTAAACAGTAACAGTTTCACACCAAATGGATACAGTTACACAGCAGGAAGCATTCACTACAATCGATATCATGTGTCTAGAAAAGAGTGGCAAACACAAGCTGCGACTAAATGTCAATACAAGGGCAAGTGCAAATATTTTGTCACTGAGAACACTAAAGAATATGTACCTGACTAGATGAAAAGCTATGCTACAACCTACAAGAGCCAGACTCACTGCATACAATGGTTCACCAATCAACTGCATGGTAGCACCAACGTTAGAGTGCAGTTATGGAAATTCTGCATGGTCACCACAAGTCTTCTATATTGTTGAGACCAATGGTCCAGCAGTAGCAGGACAACCAGCATGCAGTGAACTCTGGATTGTGACAATCCACGGGAGCAGCAGTGCGCCAAGGATACACAATCAAGATAGATGTGACCTCATTGAGTTCATTCAAGATTTGCAACAAAGCTACCCAGACAGATTTGATACATGGGCAGTTTCAAAGGAGATGCTGTTCTTCGTTTGAGAAACGATGCAGTTGTTTCCATAGATCCACCAACGAAATGCAGTGTCCACATCAAGGACAAGCTGAAGGCTGAGCTGAATACTATGGAATGGCGAGAAATTATTCAGCATTTTCAGTAACACATGGATTAGTGCAGACCTATAACAGCTGTGATCAAAAAAGACAGCAAAATCAGAGTACGTCTGGACCCTAGAAGGTTAAACCGAGCACTGCAAAGATGTCCTCATAAAATCCCCACTTTGGAAGAGTTAAATCCAAGATTTGTGAGAGCTAAATTTTTCTTGAAGCTGGATGTAAAACATGGATACTGATCAGTCCATCTTTCTGAAGGTTCACAGGAGCTGACAACTTTCAGAACTCCATTTGGAAGTTTTTTTTAGAGTCATAGAGTTATAAAGTTTACAGAAACAGGCCCTTCGGCCCATCGTGTCTGAGCCAGCCATCAAACACCTATCTATTCTCATCCCATTTTCCAGCACTTGGCCCGTAGCCTTGTATGCTTTGGCGTTTCAAGTGCTCATCTAAATACTTCTTGAATGTTGTGAGGGTACCTGCCTCTACCACCCCTTCAGGCAGTGTGTTCCAGATTCCAACCACCCTCTGGGTGAAAAAATCTTTCCTCAAATCCCCTCTAAACCTCCTGCCCCTTACCTTAAATCTATGCCGCCTGGTTATTGACATCTCTGCTAAGAGAAAAAAGTTTCTTCCTATCTACCCTATCTATACCCCTCATAATTTTGTATACCTCAATCAGGTGCCCCTCAGCCTTCTCTGCTCTAAGGAAAACAACCCCAGCCTATCCAGTCTCTCTTCATAGCTGAAATGCTCCAGCCCAGGCAACATCCTGGTGAATCTCCTCTGCACCCTCTCCAGTGCAATCACATCCTTCCTATAGTCTGGCGACCAAAACTGTACACAGGACTCCAGCTGTGGCCTAACTAGTGTTTTATACATCTCCATCATTACTTCCCTGATCTTATATTCTATGCCTCAGCTAATAAAGGCAAGTAACCCATATGCCTTCCTAGCCACCTTATCTACCTGGGCTGCTGCTTTCAGTGATCTATGAACAAGTGCACCAAGGTCCCTCCGACCCTCTGTACTTCCTAGGATCCTATCATCCATTGTATATTCCCTTGCCTTGTTAGTCCTCCCAAAATGCATCACTTTACACTTCTCAGGATTAAATTCCATTTGCCACTGCTCTGCCCATCTTACCAGCCCATCTAGATCGTCTTGTAATCTAAGGCTTTCCTCCTCACTATTTACGACACCACCAATTTTCATGTCATCTGATAACTTACTGATCATATCTCCTATATTCACATCTAAATCATTAATATACACTACAAACAGCAAGGGTCCCAGCACCAATCCCTGCGGTACACCACTGGTCACAGGCTTCCAATCGCATAAACAACCCTCAACCATCCCCTTCTGCCTCCTGCCACTAAGCCAATTTTGGATCCAATTTGCCAAATTGCCCTGGATCCCAGTGGCTCTTACCTTCTTGACCAATCTCCCATGGGTGACCTTATCAAAATCCTTACTGAAATCCATGTAGACTACATCAACTGCTTTACCCTCATCTACATACCTAGTCACCTCCTCGAAAAATTCAATCAAATTTGTTAGACATGATTTCCCCCTGACAAAGCCATGCTGACTATTCTTGATTAATCCCTGCCTCTTCAAGTGGGGATTAATCCTGTCTCTCAGAATTTTTTCCAATAGTTTCCCTAACATTGATGTTTGACTCACCGGCCTGTAATTACCTAGTTCATCCCTACTACCCATCTTGAATAATGGTACTACCTTCGCTGTCCTCTAGTCCTCAGGCACCTCTCCTGTGGCCAGAAAGGATTTGAAAATTTGTGTCAGAGCCCCTGCAATCTCCTCCCTTGCCTCAGATAGCAGCCTGTGCTTACCATACAGTTTGTCAGTAAGCCAAGATTTATTTCAGCACATGGATTGTATCACTGAAAATGTTCCTGGGTGTGTCTGCATTGCAGATGACAGAGCAGTCATGGGAAGCACTAAAGAAGACCATGACAGGAATCTTCATATCCTATGGAAACAGCCAGAAAAGAAGGTCTTGTATTCAACAGCAAGAAGTGTGCCATTCATGTGAGCCACATCAACTTTTTCAGTTCAATCTTCTCTAATATAGGCATAAGACCGGATCCCAGCAAGATACAGGATATTTAGTCCATGCCTAGTCTGCAGGACAAGGAGGATTTACAGAGCTGTTTAAGACTATTCAACTTTCTAGCTCCACACATCTCAAACTTTTCCAAGAAGGCATCATCTCTACATGATCTCCTCAAAAAGGATATACCATTACTGTGGTACGAGGATCATCAGCATGTATTTGATTTGCTGAAGCAGTCACTGTCGACAGAAGCATGTTTGTAGTTTAGTTTAGAGATCCAAATTATTATGATCCAAAGAAAGAAACCACACTTGAGGTAGATACTTTGCAAAAAGGTCTTGGAGCGTGTCTATTACAAGATGGTAAACCAATTGCTTTTGGTTCCAAGAGTTGATCGTCCACACAGGCCAAATATTTGAATATGGATGGGAAACACCAGCACTAGTATTTGATATTACAAGGTTTCACACATAACTTTTTGGCAAACGTCTTCTAGTCGAAACAGATCACAAACCATTGACAATGATTTGGCAAAAACCACTCCAGTGTGCCACCTCGACTACAAAGGCTATTAATAAAGGTGCAAGGGTACGACTGCAAGGTTAGATATAAACCTGGAAACCTTCTGGTTACATCTGACACTCTAAGTAGATTACCCAATCCCACGAAACAAGAAGACATACCACTAGGCGTCCAAGTAGACGAAATCACCGCAGAGCTGGAAGACGTATACCAGATAGACTTGATGCATTTTGGGCAGAAGAAATGTGAAGAGCTGCAGGAAGAGACTTCCAAAGATCCTATTCTAAAAGTATCATGGCAGCTTACTATCAAGGAATGGTCTGACGCAATGCGAGAGGTTTCAATAGACCTTCGCACCTTTTGGCCATGTCGTGATGAGTTAGGAATATCCAGTGGCGTTATTTTTAAAGGAAGACAAGTGTTAATTTGACAAATGCTTTGTCTTGACATTCTTTCACAGTTGTATCAAGGTCACATGAGAAGTCCAGAAGACATGCACAAGAAACAGTTTATTGGCCAGGAATCAACAGTGACATTGAGCAAACAGTGAGGATGTATGATGCATGCCAAGAGCATCAACCAAGCCAACACGAAGAGCCACTTCAGCCGCACGATGTTCCATCACATTCTTTGTCAAGGATAGTCACTGACTTGTTTTCCGTCAAAGACGACAATTATCTACTGATAACCAACTACTTCACCAAGTTACCCATCATCCATCAATTGAGGGATACATCAAGCGCATTGGTAGCAAACACGATTAGTGCAATCTTTAGCTTATTCGGTTCCCCGGAGGAGATAGTGTTGGATAATGGTCCACGGTACACCGGTAAGCCATTTCAAGACATGTGTGCAAAGTGGGATGTGAATCATGTAACATTGTCACCACATTCTTTTGGGCCTCCTTATCTCGAGAGACAATGGATACGCGCCTGGAGGTGGTCAGTGGTTTGTGAAGCAGCGCCTGGAGTGGCTATAAAGGCCAATTCTGGAGTGACAGGCTCTTCCACAGGTGCTGCAGAGAAATTTGTTTGTTGGGGCTGTTGCACAGTTGGCTCTCCCCTTGCGCCTCTGTCTTTTTTCCTGCCAACTGTCACCACATTACCCTAAATCAAATGGCCTAGCAGAAAGAATGGTGCGTATAGTCAAGTCATTGATTGTGAAGTGCAGAGAAACTAACCAAGATCGCCACATAGCTATGTTGCACTTAAGGGCAACACTCCTCGACACACAATTACCATTACCTGCAGAAATCATGTTCGGAAGGCAAGTCACAACAACTCTTCAGAATCATCACATAATGAAATTTCTGTCAATCCAAGACCAACTATTGGCGAAACAAGAAAATATGAAAATTGCATATGATAAGCATGCAGGCGTGGAACTACCATCTGTACAGATCGGATAGAAGGTCAGGGTGATCCATCTGCAAAGACGACATGGTTCTCTGTGGAAGTGTCCAAAATCTTCAATGAGCCAAGGTCATACAAAGTAACCACCCCAAATGAAGCAACATTAAGAAGAAACAGATGTCAACTGAGAGAATTAGTTAACAACATCGTACCTGACAACCCTATTCCGTCGAGAACGTGTTCATATTCGAGTCCTAAGAATGTAACTAAGAAATGTGACACGTATAACAGTCAAGCACAGGGTGATTGTCTGCATACATGTTCGAGTCAAGAGAAAAAAACTGACAATTCTGGTTCCCGACAAAACTACACAGTTACAAGATCAGGTCGAGTCAGTAGACCACTTGTACATTTCAGGGACACTTGATTAATGAACATAAGAGTCAATACATGAGTAAATATTGTTCACAACTGTCCTATTTCATTATGTACATAGATTATAATTTGTGACATTTCCATTTAAGGAAAGGGGGATGTTGTGATATCACTTTAACTGCTTGAGTACAGTATGCAGCATCACAGGAAGTGATGTCAACCAACATGTGATATCGCAGTGAGAGTAGTGTTAGTCACCAGTCAGTACATGTATTATAGAGTTGTCTTGTAAATCTGTTACTTTGCAATAAAGAACCTTTCATTCAACTTACCATTCAGCCTAAGATTGTTTGGTACATTACTGCTGAGAAAGGAATAACACAACAGGATCAAAATCCTGGAACTCCCTACCTAACAGTACTGTGGGAACTGCAGTGGTTCAAGAAGGAGATTCACCAACACCTGCTTAAGGGCAACTAGGAACAGGAAATAAATGCCAGCCTTGCTAATAACGCTCATATTCTTAGAATTTTAAAAACTGGTTGGTGAATGCATGACATACACTCTCCTAAATTCTCTCCTAAAATGACAATCAAGGTCCAATGTGCATCATAGGACCATGCTTTGTATATTAAAACGGGCCTGTTGGCTGAAACAGGCAGGCACTTTGGCTGTTACAGGACAGGCCCCTGTAAAAATGGCGGTGATCAGAATGTCAACCTGAACATCAATATTTGGGACTGTTTTCCTTGAAGAAGAAAAGACTAAGAGGTGATTTGCTAGAGGTATTCAAAATCATGAGGGGTCTGGACAAAGTAGATAGGGAGAAACTTTTTCCACTCATGAAAGGATCAAGAACGAGAAGGCACAGTTTTAAAGTAATTGGCAAAAGCAGCAATGGCGAACTGGGCAAAAACAATTTTCATGCAGCAAGTGCCTTGGGATCTGGAATGCACTGCCTGAGAGTGTGGTGGAGGCAGGTTCAGTCGAGGCATTCAGAAGGGAATTGGATAGTTATCTGAAAAGGAAGAATATGCAGGGTTACGGGGAGAAGGCAGGGGAATGGCAGTAGGTGAATTGCTCATTCAAAAAGCCGTTACAGACACGATGGGCCGAATGGCCTCCTGTGCCGTAACAGTTCTGTAATTCTGTTATTAGCGTGGGGGTAAGTCTATCAACCCCATTTGAGACCATTACTCCCTCATTACCACTGATTTTGACAAGTCTTTAGGATGAGACGTTAAACCAAGCTCCTGTCTGCCCTCTTAGGTGAATGTCAAAGATGCCTCAGCACTTTTCAAATAAGAGTGGGCAAGTTTCTCAATGCCCTGGCCAACAATAATCTCTCAACCAACATGACCAGAAACGAGTATTCTGGTCAGTTTCCTCCTTGCTGTTTGTGGGATCTTACTATACTCCAATTGGCTGTTGCATTTGACCACTTTTCAAAAATAATTAATTGGCTGAGAAGCACCTCTCAACATCCTGCAGTTATGAAGGTGCAATATAAATGTAAGTTATTTCCCTTTCTTCTGTACATTATAAACACACACAAAAAACTGAGCTCCTTTCTGATTCATAAACAGAATTTATAGACAGGAGGTCTGGTTAGTTGGAGGTGATACTTGTACTCTCGTAATGTTGCTGTTTATTGAGTCCTCAGTTATGTTTTACAAAAGGATGATGGTTTAAAGGAACTGTATGCTTTCCATTGGCCTGGATGATGGTACAATTTCTGATGTGATTATATCAGCAAATAGTCAAATAAGAAATACATAAAATTAAGTGGTGCATCATTTCTCCCCAGACTGCCATTTAAAATATGGATCTAGATTTTTCTCTGGGTGTTTTACAGGTGTATATGTAACAATTAACACACTGTGGATATAAATTTAATACATTTTCTAATATTAATTGTCTCATCTTACTATTCAAATAATTAATTTAACTCTCCTGCTCAAATGTAAATGATCTTAATGGAGGAATGATCTGGTTGTGAGATTGAACAGACGGTTTGACTGTCACGCCACGTATACTCCATGCTAACAAAAATTGTATCTCTTTGGGGAGAGTTGATCTATAATAATACTGTTTCCAAACTGATCAAATCTGCTAAAAATGTGTTACAAGTACTGTTACAATCTTTGATTATTCAGCGTTAAAAATAAACTTACAAATAGAGCACTAGTTGTTTGCAACATGAGCTCAAGTCGAATTTAGGGTACAATTACACGGCTACTTCAGTATTGCTGCAATGATTTCTAGTAAGGCCGTGATCGAATTCCAGAGCACAGGAGAGGGAGATCTGTTGGAGAAGGCAATTGAGCTTCACAGTTCATCAAATCTAACCAATAACATTGCATTTCTACAGCACCTTTCACACTCTCTCAGTATTTTCAAAGTGCTTCATAACCACCGAATTACATTTTTAAAGTGTAACTACTGTTGTCTGGTAGTCAAGTGCAGCAGCCAATTTATGGAAAACATGATCCCACAAAAAGCAAATGAAATATTATTAGCTTTGATGATAATGGTTGAAGGATGGATGTTGGCCAAAACATTAAGATAACTCCTTGCTTTTTTCAAAGAGTGCCATGGGATCTTTTCTATCCATGTGAAAGTAGGGCTTTAGTTTATTATCTGAAATGAAACAAGGCAGGCTAAAAATTGATCTGCACCATTTTATTGGAGCGGGTGTTGCACTCCGTGACCTGTGCATATCTGTTAAGGTGGAGGCAGCATGCAAATTTGGTGCTGCCACCTCATATATCTGAAAGTAGCATTGGGCTGAACGTCTCCCTCGCTGCTGACTGCCTTTACACGCAGTGGGGAGCTGAGCAATGTTTACTAATAGCATGTGGTGCAGCCAGCCTTCTGTTCTCAAAAGGCAGTCTCTCCCTCTTAAAGGAAAGTTGCACTGAATTACAGGAGGCTGCTGATGAATGTTATAGCTGCAATTGTAAATGAGGAAAATGGAAAACCAGGGTAGAGAGAGCACTCATGTCACAGACTGAAGTCCTTAGTGGTGGAGGTGGACAGGAGGAGAGATGTGATGGTTCCACATGGAGCACATGGACAAACCCGCCAAAGGGATTGGCAGCAGGTGGCCAGGGAAGTCAATTCCTGGCATCTGGGCCTGAGGACCAGGCAGCCATGCCACAAGAAGTCTAGTCACTTCATGCGGGTGGTCAAGGTTAGTGAATGCATTTTTACATGAGTTCTCCTACCCACCGCACCACCAACCTCTCATGCTGCTCACCACACGCCCATCTCACCCAGCACTCAGGGCTCAGGTCTAACATCCAGATACTCCACTCACCCTCACACACCTACTAATGCAGCCAGCCTCACACCCACCTCTCGCTGCCTCCACAGAACTCCAGCTATTAAACTGTGGTGGGCACATCACCCATGCGCTGGGCAACACAATCACTGACATTCTTTCCTCCCTCTTGAAGGACTAGGTGGCACACAATACAAGGAATCAAAGCAGAACTGGCAGGGGCCAACTGCAAGTAACCCTATAGCTTCCGGTGTCACTGAGAACATTGAGGATGATGGTATGTTCCTGCCTTATGCCCCTTGTTAACTCCCAGATCACCCTCATCCTGGTTATGATTAGCAAGCTGCAAATGGTATGAGCATGGACATCTTGCTTTTCACCTCGCCCTCCCTTCTGCTTCTGATTTCCTGCTTTCAGACAGCTAAGAACTGCTGCCTGCCCAGCCACAGCAGCTCCAGGAGGAGAGACAGCAACAGTTTAGAACTGATGAAGAAACCTGGTAATTTGATCTGACACTCATAGCCAACAGTTCAGATACTGACACCACACATACCTTTGAGGGTTGTATTGAGTTGGGATCTGCATGTGGTGAGTCAATGGGCATGAGTGGGGTGCAGCCAGGCCAGGGAGAAAGGATGTTAATGTGCCAGCTCCGAAAGGGTGAGGTTGTGTATGAGTTCTGCTGCAGAAGACTCAGATGAGAACCTCAATGGGGCAGCATACAGGAGAACGCTGATGGGCATGCACACAGAGATGCTGGGTGTATTTCTAGCATGTCAGACAGCCTCCTGTCACTATTAAGGAGCAAGGAGGAGTCCGACTTTCTCTGTAGCTCCGCTCCATCTTTCTGATTTGCTGCAGATCCAGAGGCATAGCAAACAAAGCCCCCATACCTGTTGCAGCCTTTGTGTGCACAGGTCACCTACTCCTCTGCCCTGCCTGTAAGGATACAGTAGCACTCTGCCCCAGATCCAGGAACTCACCTCAGTTCTTTCAGAGACTTTGCAAAAGCAGAAGTTCTTAAAAATCACGTTATCTGCAAGTTGGGTGACTGGTCATTTAAGCAACACGAGTGCTGGGTCCCTCTTGCAGGTGAATGTTTGCTCTTTGGTGAGTAATGTGAAAATTCATTGAATGGACCTGCATGGTATAAATTTGGAAACAGAGTATCAAGTCAGCCCTTGTGACACAATGATTGCACAATTTCAGCTGCTTCTGGTGCACACAGGGGATGTCCGCGCAAACACCTTTCCCAATATGAGGTGACGAGCAGGCCACTCCAGAAGCTGCTGTGGGCACAGTGCTAACC
This sequence comes from Heterodontus francisci, assembly GCF_036365525.1. Classification (NCBI taxonomy): domain Eukaryota; kingdom Metazoa; phylum Chordata; class Chondrichthyes; order Heterodontiformes; family Heterodontidae; genus Heterodontus; species Heterodontus francisci. Next base: position 79,445,666 of record NC_090386.1, read on the forward strand.
AGCAGGAGGGCATTTGGCTTCCATAATGCCATCTCCAGCAGTGCTGCAGGTCCGAATTTCGTACTCAGCATCGCTAACCAAGTAGAATTCCATCAGTACTGCACTGGAGTGTCATCTTAGATTATGTGCTTAAGGCCCTGGAGTGGGACTTTAACCCCTGATGTTCTGACTAAGAGCATAGATTACTACCAATTGAGCCAAGCTGACATTAAGTATGTTTAAAATACTTTATAGAGATAAACTCATTTATATTACAATTACAATTTGATTATTCACAAGAATTTACACAAAATTTAGAGTTAGCGGACAGGATTCCCTTAAGTTTAGAAGGTTGGTAGGCAACCTGGTTAAGATATTTCAAGTGATTAAGGGATTTGATAGGATAGATATAGATAAATGATTTCCTCTGGTGGGGGAATCCGGATACAGAGGGCCAAACCTAGAAGTAGAGTTAGGCCATTTAGGAGTGAAATCAGGAAGCAATTTTCATACAAAGAGTTGAGGAAATCTAGAACTCATTCCCTAAAAAGGTTGTGGAAACTGGGTCAATTGATATTTTCAGGACTGAGATTGATAGTTTTTTTTAAGGTAAGGGTATGAAGTGTTATTGGAACAAAGGCAGGTAAATCAAGCAGAACAGCTTGAAAGGCTGGCTGACCTGACCCAATTTTAACTCTGTGTAAGACTTTGAGATGGATAAAATTTCACCCAATTATGTTTCTGTGAATGAATCATTCCTAATTTCGTGTAAAGTTTGATTTTAAAAGTGCTGAAGGATCTGTTGGGACCTCTTGAAGATTTTATTAACTTAAACAGAATTTTTTTAATCTGTTCAGAAATCAGCTGCTTCTGCCTAAACTTTTACAAGATAAAATATTATGGGTAGGTTGCAGAGCTCTGAGTGTAGATGGAACAGACTCCCAAACAAGTGAATTGAGTCACAGTTAATTAACATCTTTATAAGAAATAGAAGAATGAGCCTATGATGCTTTAATATTTCACTACTAACCAAGCTTAGATCTCATGCAGCCAGCTGCAAACCAAAAATAGAACTATCCAATCTCATTCATATCAGCTGGTCTCAACAAACCCCAGATGTTTCTCTTTGACTTGCAGCTGGTTTTGCACTTCAGAAACAACACCAGAGTGGATCTGGTGAAATCTAAAAGTGTCTTCTGTGTTCTTTGAAGCAGGTATCAAAAAATGGTGCTGATGAGAGGGAATTCTACGATGGAATAAACCTAATTTGGCCCTGGCTGGATTGGGCATCATGGGCAGAATTCTCCAGAATATCTGCACTGAATTTTCACCTAGGGGATGGGAAACAGAAGCCGGAGCTGAATTTTTGGCCACCCACTGCCAATCCCTTTGGAGGGTGGTTCACGAGGGCCTCCTGTGGCGGGTGTTGCCCAGATGTCTTGCTTCAAGTGTCATAATTTATACAGTGCAAAGAGAGGAAAACAGTAGACAGAGACAGTAAGATCACACCCAGTGACCCAATCAGTGCTCTGCGTGACCTGGTGGTCTCCTCCTGCCACCCTCCGGGAAAAGGAGCTCCCTCTTCTCCCTCTTCTCCCTCACGGCCTCCAACATTTTATCCAGGTCGACATCGATGAAATGAGGGGCAGTCCTACCCTGGGTGCAAGGCCTCTGGCTCTTCTGTGACATCTCGCTTCCCTCTGGTGCTGTGGAAAGCTTTGGCACAAACCGCAGTTTTCACCCTTAAGACAACCAGCAGCTTCAGGTGATAGTTGCCTTGGGGAGTTTAAATCAGTCCCACACTTGATCTGACCTGCCTCTGTTCCCACCCCCACTGGCTCGAATTGGGCAGGAAACGCATCTCCATATAAATTAAGGGCTCACCCTTGTGAAAATCAGGACTTTAATTAGTTTCCCACCGAAGGCGAGTTCCTGACCTGAAAACAAACCTGACTCCTGTTTCCTACCTCTGTGGTAAAAATTCATCCTTGGGACTGTTTCAGAGTCCCAAACCCACTCCCGGGGGGAAACAGATTGGAATGTTGACCAGGGTGCCCCCTTAATTGACATGGGGACAGGTTCCTTGCCCAATTCAGGGTGGCGGGTGGGTTCTCGAAGCTGAAGGCCCAATCAGAGGCCTTCCAGCTTCAGAGGAGCACACGGCTGCAGTAAATGGTCAGTAACTGAGAGGGCTCTTCAACAGCCACTTTTTAAAAAAAGTTATTAAAAAATAGAGAAAGCAGCCAGGTAACAATTGTGGGGGGTGCGGGTAGAGTGGGTGTGTGGGAGCCCTTCTACAGGGTGGCCTTTGGCTGCACTCCCACCCAGGCAGGCAGGAAGGGCTGCTGGGTGCCCACCTCCAGGCAGTTAAACTGCTCCCTGTCCCAGTCGGCCTCCTTAATCCCTGGTTAACAAAGCTCTTGAGGAGCCTAATTGCAACCTTGCCAGGGCCCGAATCCATAGCTGACATTGGGAACGGGGTTCGGAAACCAGCACGCCAGCCGGCTTTGTAATTTTTGAGCCCTATCTACCTCTGTACACGACCTTAGTGTGGCTTGAAAATTCAGCCCTTTGTTCTTGCATTAGCAGTCTCTAGTATCAGTTAACTCCTGGTGTGTTGAAAAGACTCTGAACAATGATGTGACCACCACTTTTCCATATAACACTGTTCTGCAGTTTCTAGCAGTATAGAAAATCACATTCCTTTTGTGACAGGTTAGAGTCCAGCTAAATTAAAATACATTACCAAACATCCTGCTGAATAAATGTCACAAGACATCATAGTACATGCTACCCCTACCGCAAGAGATTAGAAGGTTCCTCTCCACATGCACACCACTATTTGCTCTATCCTGATGAATATATTATGCAGACAAGGACGTGTAAGCTCACACATATCTAGATGTTTGTATTTCTCGCACTGATCTAAGCTCCCATTAAGCTTCAAGAAAATGCTAACACACGCACACACCAATTACATCACAAAAAAAGCTGTAAAGTGACAATTCATTAATTTTTAAAAATACAAATATGTAATTTTTAAAAAATATTATTTCCAACAGACAAAACAAAGATAAAATTATTACTAGGAAAGTACTATTTATAAGCTCACTCTCCAAACTACTGCCTCAATAAGACAATACAGTACGTTCAAAAACATGCAAGACCACATCACACAATGTGTACCATGCTATAGACTTTAACATGATTGTACCAGATCTGAACGATGAATATATACTATCCGATTCCAATAGAGAATATGAAGCCCTACAGTTGCTGGAGCCAGATGTATGAAGATCAGTAAGAAACACTCTGAACTCAGCTTGAAGGCTGCCTCATAGGTTCAACATTCTGCAAGTTGGTTATTTAGAAATTAGAATTAGATCAATTAGAATTAGAACATTACAGCGCAGTACAGGCCCTTCGGCCCTCGATGTTGCGCCGACCTGTGAAACCATCTGACCTACACTATTCCATTTTCATCCATGTGTCTATCCAATGTCCACTTAAATGCCCTTAAAGTTGGCGAATCTACTACTGCTGCAGGCAGGGCGTTCCACGCCCTTACTACTCTCTGAGTAAAGAAACTACCGCTCACATCTGTCCTATATCTATCACCCCTCAACTTGAAGCTATGTCCCCTCGTGTTTGCCATCACCATCCGAGGAAAAAGACGCTCACTATCCACCCTATCTAACCCTCTGATTATCTTATATGTCTCTATTAAGTCACCTCTCCTCCTCCTTCTCTCCAACGAAAACAACCTCAAGTCCCTCAGCCTTTCCTCGTAAGACCTTCCCTCCATACCAGGCAACGTCCTAGTAAATCTCCTCTGCACCCTTTCCATAGCTTCCACATCCTTCCTATAATGCGGTGACCAGAACTGCACGCAATACTCCAGGTGCGGTCTCACCAGAGTTTTGTACAGCTGCAGCATGACCTCGTGGCTCCGAAACTCGATCCCCCTACTAATAAAAGCTAACACACCATATGCCTCTTAACAGCCCTATTAACCTGGTTAGCAACCTTCAGGGATTTATGCACCTGGACACCAAGATCTCTCTGTTCATCTACACTACCAAGAATCTTCCCATTAGCCCAGTACTCTGCATTCCTGTTACTCCTTCCAAAGTGAATCACCTCACACTTTTCCGCATTAAACTCCATTTGCCATCTCTCAGCCCAGCTCTGCAGCCTATCTATGTCTCTCTGTACCCTACAACATCCTTTGGCACTATCCACAACTCCACCGACCTTAGTGTCATCTGCAAATTTACTAACCCACCCTTCTACACCCTCTTCCAGGTCATTTATAAAAATGACAAACAGCAGTGGCCCCAAAACAGATCCTTGCGGTACACCACTAGTAACTAAACTCCAGGATGAACATTTGTCATCAACCACCACCCTCTGTCTTCTTTCAGCTAGCCAATTTCTGATCCAAAGCTCTAAATCACCTTCAACCCCATACTTCCGTATTTTCTGCAATAGCCTACCGTGGGGAACCTTATCAAACGCCTTACTGAAATCCATATACACCACATCCACTGCTTTACCCTCATCCACCTGTTTGGTCACCTTCTCGAAAAACTCAATAAGGTTTGTGAGGCACGACCTACCCGTCACAAAACCGTGCTGACTATCTCTAATGTACTTATTCTTTTCAAGATGATTATAAATCCTGTCTCTTATAACCTTTTCCAACATTTTACCCACAACCGAAGTAAGGCTCACAGGTCTATAATTACCAGGGCTGTCTCTACTCCCCTTCTTGAACAAGGGGACAACATTTGCAATCCTCCAGTCTTCCGGCACTATTCCTGTCGACAATGACGACATAAAGATCAAGGACAAAGGCTCTGCAATCTCCTCCCTAGCTTCCCAGAGAATCCTAGGATAAATCCCATCTGGCCCAGGGGACTTATCTATTTTCACACTTTCCAAAATTGCTAACACCTCCTCCTTGTGAACCTCAATCCCATCTAGCCTCGTAGCCTGAATCTCAGTATTCTCAACAACATTTTCTTTCTCTACTGTAAATACTGACGCAAAATATTCATTTAACACTTCCCCTATCTCCTCTGATTCCACACACAACTTCCCACTACTATCCTTGATTGGCCCTAATCTAACTCTAGTCATTCTTTTATTCCTGATATACCTATAGAAAGCCTTAGGGTTTTCCCTGATCCGATCCACCAATGACTTCTCGTGTCCTCTCCTTGCTCTTCTTAGCTCTCCCTTTAGATCCTTCCTGGCTAGCTTGTAGCTCTCAAGCGCCCTAACTGAGCCTTCACGTCTCATCCTAACATAAGCCTTCTTCTTCCTCATCCTTATCTTCAACAATGAACTTGGTAAAGACAGTGGGGTGGAGTTCCTGCCATCATTAACATTTTCTAGGTCCATCTCCTACCCAGCAGCCAGCCAAATGGATAGCCTGGCCAGTGGACATAAAGGAATGGCAGCAGAAGGAAGCTGCAGCCGGGGAACCTTGGGAATGACCCGTGGAAATCAAAAGGGGAGAAGAGGTCGACAATTGGGAGGTGGGGTTGGCGGTAATCGGGGCCTAAGATAGAGAGAGGTGGGGGAAGGTCAATAATCGGGGTTGGAGTGGCAGGTAAGCTAGCATTCGGGGCTGGGGGAGGCAAAAAGCTCCATTGAGGGGCCTTGATGGAGCACTCCTGCTGCTCCGGGCCCATTAGAAAGAGACACTTATCTTGGGAAGCTGGCTGTATCCTCCAGGATACTTAGCGCCAAATAACAACTCTGGACAGCCATTTCAATTTAACATTCTTTATGTTCTGCGTACCAAAATGGTTGGAAATGCATACAGGAGTGACACACCTCTAAATTAATATTCAAATTAAGTCCTTGCCTGTTTGAAGTCCCACTCCTTGAAAAATGTGTCAGAACACAAATTTGTCCCATTTCCAGTACACAATAGTCTCTGACTATTTTCTTCATCCAGCCACCAATTTTGAATGGTAAGAAAATCCATAAAAAGGAAACTTGATTTTTCTGTATCAGACTCAGAAAATGGTTTTGTGTATTTTAATGCAAAAATATGCAATTTAAACATTTAAGCTGAACTGTCCAGTCTGCCAGTCTCTGTTCATCCATCTGTCAGACAGACTAGAGGCTAAATTCTCCAATGGATGTCTTGGCTAGTGCAGAGTCATAGGTTGTGACTTTTGTAACGCTCATGGATAATTGAAGAAACAAAGGCAAAAGACTCTAATTTTCAAAATGGTAGACCTCTGGAAGCTCCAAAGAGTCAAAAACATTTTTAACATAAATCTTTCCTTAGATAATCCACTCACTCTTTGCTCCTGTTTTAAACAGGTGTTAAACTAACAGAAGTGTAGTAAACTCTGGACAGATTTCAGCCTGGAGAACATTGCTACTGAAACAAAAACAAAAAGTGCTGGAAATACTCAGCAGGTCTGGCAGCATCTGTAGAGAGAGAAGCAGAGTTAACGTTCCAGGTCAGTGACCTTCAGTGAACCCTCAGTTCTGATGAAAGGTCACAGACCTGAAACGTTAACTCCGCTTCTCTCTCCACAGATGCTGCCAGACCTGCTGTGTATTTCCAGCACTTTTTGTTTTTGTTCTAGATTTCCAGCATCTGCAGTACTTTGATTTTATTTGAACATTGCTACTGTTTGTTTTTAATGCATCGGCAGAGAAGGTGAAGGGCTGAAAGGGAGCACAGAATGTATAAAGTCCTCATCGACCTAACCATTAAACACTGAAGGCAGTATGCCTCCTGCCTCAGGATAAATGACTTGGATATAATTGTAGAGCACTGCATGTGCACCGAGCAGTTAAAATGAGTTGTGTCATCTCTTGCCCCTGACTTGCAAGGCATTCCACAGTGAACTCAGCTCTGCTCATGGGTCTTAAACCAATCATACCTCTAAATTTTTATGCTTCTGGTTTCTTTTGAAGCTGCAAGACGAGATTTGATTGAAGTTAACTGCTCCACAGTGCAACAGCATATCTACAATGTCATCGAGGCTCTGTCAAGGCATATACTGCAGATTGTGAATTTGGCATCAATCTGCTGCAGCACAGAGGCAGGCAGCAAGGCTTCTTTAACATTGACTGTTTCCCAAGGGTGCAGGGCATTGATTGCCTGTACATGCCCATTCGATCTCCATCAGGTTAAGCAATGTCTTACAAAAACAAGAAATAATATTAATAAGTCTATGTGCAAGTAGTTTGTGATATGCTTCTCAGCATCCTCCACATTAGAACATAGAACATAGAACAGTACAGGCCCTTCAGCCCACAATGTTGTGCCGAACCTATAACCTACTCCAAGATCAAACTACCTACCTACCCTTCATTCTACTATCATCCATGTACCTATCCAAGAGTCGCTTAAATGTCCCTTATGTATCTGCTTCCACTACCACCGCTGGCAGCGCATTCCACGCACCCACCACTCTCTGTGTAAAGAACCTACCTCTGACATCTCCCCGAACCTTCCTCCAATCACCTTAAAATTATGCCCCCTGGTGACAGCCCTTTCCACCCTGGGAAAAAGTCTCTGGCTATACACTCTATCTATGCCTCTCATCATCTTGTACCCCTCTATCAAGTCACCGCTCATCCTTCTTCGCTCCAATGAGAAAAGCCCTAGCTCCCTCAATCTTTCTTCGTAAGACATGCCCTCCAGCCCAGGCAGCATCCTGGTAAATCTCCTCTGCACCCTCTCTAAAGCTTCCACATCCTTCCTATAATGAGGCGACCAGAACTGAACACAATATTCCAAGTGTGGTCGAACCAGGGCCTTATAGAGTTGCAGCATTACCTCGCGGCTCTTAAACTCAATCCCCCTGTTAATGAAAGCCAACACACCATACGCCTTCTTAACAACCCTATCAACTTGGGTGGCAACTTTGAGCGATCTATAGACATGGACCCCAAGATCCCTCTGTTCCTCCACACTACCAAGAATCCTGTCTTTAAGCCTGTATTCTGCATTCAAATTCGACCTTCCAAAATCAATCACTTCACACTTTTCCAGGTTTAAATCCATCTGCCACTTCTCAGACCAGCTCTGCATCTTGTCAATGTCCCATTGCAACCTACAACAGCCTTCCACACTATCCACAACTCCAGCAACCTTTGTGTCATTGGCAAACTTGCTAACCCAGCCTTCCACTTTCTCATCCAAGTCATTTATAAAAATCACAAAGAGCAGAGGTCCCCAGAACAGATCCCTGTGGAACACCACTGGTCACCGAGCTCCATGCTGAATCCATCTACTACCACCTTCTATGGGCCAGCCAATTTTGTATCCAGACAGCCAACTTTCCCTGTATCCCATGCCTCCTTACTTTCTGAATGAGCCTACCATGGGGAACCTTATCAAACGCCTTGCTAAAATCCATATACACCACATCCACTGCTCTTCCTTCATCAATGTGTTTTGTCACATCTTCAAAGAATTCAATAAGGCTTGTGAGGCATGACCTGCCCTTCACAAAGCCATGCTGACTGTCTCTAATCAAACCATGCTTTTCCAAATAATCATAAATCCTGTCTCTCAGAATCCTCTCCAATAATTTGCCCACTACCGACGTAAGACTGACTGGTCTATAATTGCCAGGGTTATCCCTATTCCCTTTCTTGAACAAGGGAATAACATTTGCCACCCTCCAATCATCTGGTACTACTCCAGTGGTTGGCCTGATCGGCCTTACCCTCACTCTGGCCATCCTCTTGTTCCTCACATAAGTGTAGAACGCCTTGGGATTTTCCTTAATCCTACCCGCCAAGACTTTTTCATGTCCCCTTCTAGCTCTCCTAAGTCCATTCTTCAGTTCCTTCCTGGCTACCTTGTAACCCTCTAGAGCCCTGTCTGATCCTTGCTTCCTCAACCTTAAGTAAGCTTCCTTCTTCCTCTTGACTAGCTGTTCCACATCTCTTGTCATCCAACGTTCCTTCACCCTACCATCCCTTCCTTGCCTCATCGGGACAAACCTATCCAGCAGTCGCAGCAAGTGCTCCCTAAACAACCTCCACATTTCTGTCGTGCATTTCCCTGAGAACATCTGTTCCCAATTTATGCTCCCCAGTTCCTGCCTAATAGCATTGTAATTTCCCCTCCCCCAATTAAATATTTTCCCATCCCGTCTGCTCCTATCCCTCTCCATGACTATAGTAAAGGTCAGGGAGTTGTGATCACTATCACCGAAATGCTCTCCCACTGAGAGGTCTGCCACCTGGCCTGGTTCGTTGCCAAGCACCAAGTCCAACATAGCCTCCCCTCTAGTCGGCCTATCTACATATTGAGTCAGGAAACCTTCCTGGACACACCTGACAAAAACTGCTCCATCCAAACTATTTGCACTAAGGAGGTTCCAATCAATATTAGGGAAGTTGAAGTCACCCATGACAACAACCCTGTTACTTCTGCACCTTTCCATAATCTGCCTCCCAATCTGTTCCTCCGTGTCTCTGTTGCTATTGGGGGGGTCTATAGAAAACTCCCAACAAAGTGACTGCTCCTTTCCTGTTCCTGACTTCCACCCATAATGACTCAGTAGACAAACCCTCTTCGACGACCTCCCTTTCTGCAGCTGTGATACTATCCCTGATTAGCAATGCCACTCCCCCACCTCTTTTACCTCCCTCCCTATTCCTTTTGAAACATCTAAACCCCGGAACATCCAACATCCATTCCTGCCCCTGTGATATCCACGTCTCCGTAATGGCCACAACATCATAGCTCCAAGTACTGATCCATGCTCTAAGTTCATCACTCTTATTCCTGACACTTCTTGTGTTAAAATAAACACATTTCAACCAATTATACTGGCTGCAACTTTGTCGTGTCAATTGTCTAACTTTCCTCACAGACTCTCTGCACTCGGTATCTGCCTGTTCAACAGCTACCCCATCCACTGATCCGTAGCTCCGGTTCCCATCCCCCTGCCAAACTAGTTTAAACATTAAATCTAGATATTCAGGGAATTTCTGTAACTCTTATATTGTGACACTCAAGATCTCTTCCATGGAAATGACAAGCTTAAACAATAAACACGCCATACAAGATCTAATGTAACTCAATGGTAAAAGGGTAAATTGTGTTCCCTGAGGTGTACTGTATCCCATTCACAACGCATATTGGGATAAGTTTCAGAACCCAGGATGTGTGGCCTGCTTATGAAAGCAATGAGGATGAGTGAACAGTGTTGGGACATGGCCTAATTTAAACAATCCCCTTTAACTGCTCTCTCTCTCTCACTTTCTTCTTTTCCTCATTTTAACATTTGTAAATTATGCATTTGGTTTGCGCCTGCACCAAATGGTTCAATAGCTTTAATTAAAAATCTTTCTCCCAATAGGTTTGGTCTTAATTCGTGCCTTGTGAAAAACCATTAAATTGTACAAAAGCAGAAAATCAGCAGTCGCAACACAAAGCACTAATTTTAGACAAATGACTGGAAGCAAAGGATTGGACTCCATCGGGTAAATTTTCAGAGTACATGACAACGAGGAGATACATCCTCACGGTGTATTCAAAATGTAGGCTTTTGAGTATAAATTACTCTAACAGTTATGGCAAAGTTCACTTAGTGGGGAAATCAGATAGAAAGTAACTGTCATTGTCAGACATGACAGATTTATAGACATTAAATACACAAATAATTTAAAAGGATTATGTTTCTGATAAGCTATATACTCACCATTGTATAGTATGTTTCAGCTGCTAGGCCTTTGACAGAGTTTTGAACCCCTATTGAGTAGCTCAGGATAGTTCGTATTTACCCAGCTGTCATCTGTTTAGAATTTAAAGACCAGTGGAAAAAAGGAAAACTCCAAATGCTAGAAATCTAAAATAAACACAAAATGCTGGAAATCAGACTAGTCAGCATTTGTAAAGGGAACAAGTCGCTAGTGGCACTTCAGGTGTGTACCATTCATTACTAATGAAGGTATACACCCACAATGTCATAACCTGTCTTTCTCTTTACAAATGCTGACTGACCTATTACGTATTCATAATATGTTCTGTTTTTTTACTTCATATTGGAAGTATTGATTGCTTGAATGTTTTTCTGAACATTATTCTTAAGATGGATGTGTTTTAAATATTAATTATGTTAAATATATTGGAAAATAATAAAAGAAAATATATTCCAAAAATTAAATCTATGAAGGTGGCAGGGTAAGTTGACAGGCTGTTAAAAAAGCACATGGGATCTTGGGTTTTATATATAGAGTGTTAAAGCAAGGAACCTTTATAAATCAGTGGCCATGCATCAGCTGAGTACTGTGTCAAATTCTGGGCACCACACTTTAGGAAGGGTATGAAGCCCTAGGAGATGGTGCAGAGGAGAATTACTGGAGTGTACCAGGGTTGAATGACTTCAGTTATGTAGGGAGGCCAAAGAATTGTTCTCTTGAGCATAGCAGGTTCAAGGGAGATTTAATTATGGACGTTTTGATAGACCACAAAGGGAGAACCTGTTTCTCCTGGCAGAAGAGTCAATCATCAGAGGACACAGATTTAGATTGATTGCCAAAAGAATCAGAGAAGAAATGAGCAGAATTTTTAAAAAGTAAATTGTTATGATCTGCAATGTATTACCTGAAAGGGTGGTAGAAGCAGATTCAATAGTAATTTTCAAAAGGGAATTGGATATATACTTGAAAAGGAAACATTTATAGGGCTATGGGGAAAGAGCAGGGGAGTATGATTAATTGGGCAGCTCTTTCAAAGAGCTAGCATGGGCACAATGGGTCAAATGGCCTCCTGGGCTGTAAGATTCTTTATGATTCTATAAATGTAAAAAACCTTTGAGCGGTAAAACTATTATGGAGATGCTACTGTTTTCTCTTCTGAAAACCACCTTTTTCAGTGATTTATCATATCAATATTGATTTCATCAGTCCTTTAGAATGCGCCGTTATAAAATAAAACTGAATCTAAACACACAGAAGGATGGGAATACTTCCATGGAAATAATGAAAAAAAATATTATCCACCCTGATAAGTGACTTTATTGACACTATTGAAGCTTGTATTTCACAAAACATCACTTCAGCAAGCTATCTAAGCATTGACTTGGGTAACCAATTAGGAAATAATTCTCAAATGAGTTGAGGAAGTTGATAGAAGAGCCAAGCACCATTAGATTAGCCATATCGGCAATGAAACTAGAAGACAAGATGCCAAGGGCCTCTACAGCCCAGTATAAATTTCACTTTACGCAACTATTTTGCTGAGTTTACCACTTTACTGTGAAATAAAAGTTTCTGCCAAAGTCTAAAACAAAATTAAGTTCACTGTTGTCACAGCACTGTTCTTTAATTCAGTCAGTTTTACAAATGGAAAATCAGCAGGCCGAGAAGTCTTAAATTCCATCTGGGAGAGAGTTTTGCAAATGTTCTTAACCAGTTGCTAAATAAGTAGCATCGCTATTTAAAAACGTTATTACATAAACCAGATTCTGACATTGATTGTGACTCTTATGGGGTTACTAAATTCACACTGCAGACATGAAAGAACATATGTAAATCAATGTAATCATTTGATCATAGCTGCAGATATTATTAAATGAATCTGTTATAATTGCTGAAGTTAAAAGCTGATCACATTTTTGGTGACGTTCCCATTTAAGCCTTACTTTCAGCAAAATATTCAATGTTGTGTCTGTATAATGTGGCATGGAATGAGCCTATAGTTTACCTGTAGCATTCCCACCTCCAAGTACGAAGGTGCAAATTTCATGCCCACTCTGGACAGTTCGTTAAGGAGATGGGAGCTCTGGCTCTGAATTTTGGATTGACATCCAGCAGGATACTTGTGTCCACTGAGTATGGGTTGCTGGAGATCATAAACACTCCTAGTCGACTAGTGTAAAGGTGTTTACAGCCATGGAAGGAATGTTCACGTTGCAGCCAGTCACACTGTTAATTAGCCTGCGAATTCTTCAACTACTTTACACTGTTCGCCAAAGGAAGAGTGTGAAGATATAAAAACAACATCCCTGTGACATGTGACAGATTTAAGTAAAACTGAAAATCATATTTTACTAAATAAGCTCATCAAGCCTGTTACAAATTTGAGGTCTGCACCAGATATTCTCTGATGTTCACATCACTGGGCTTGCTCGTAAGTGGACTCCATGGGCTGAACTTTACTAGTCCTACTACATCCTCACGGCGGCGGAGCCTTCATTTGCATAATAAAATTAATTCAAATACATGTTATTGAACTTACCTGGATCGGGTGGGGCCTGGCGGGGGGGCCTGGAAAATTCTTCTGGGAAAGGCCCGCTTTGATCCCTGGCACCAAGAAGGCCCCGTCACATTTTACCGGTGGCAGCGAGGCCTTGGTGCGGCCCCATTGCCGCACGGCGGCGGAGCCTTCATTTGCATAATAAAATTAATTCAAATACATGTTACTGAAGTTACCTGGATCGGGTGGCCTCATACTCAGTGGACACAGATATCCTGCTAGATGTGAACCCAAAATTCAGAGCCAGAGCTCCCATCTCCTTACCGAACTGTCCAGAGTGGACATGAAACTTGCACCTTCATACTTGGAGGTGGGAATGCTACAGCTAAGCTATAGGCTCTTTCCATGTCACATTGCACAGACATAACATTGAATATTTTGCCTATAGTAGGGCTTAAATGGGAACTTCAGCAAAAATGTGCTTGACTTCTAACTTTAGCAATGATAACAGACTGGTTTAATAATATCCCTTTGGGGATCCAAGGCGAGACACTGGTGGGGAGGGCGGAGGAGTGTAATTTTTAGGTTGGGCTGGGGTGGGGGCGGGGGGGGAGTGGAGAAAACTGATTCCATTGGCTGTGGGGATGGTGGGAAGGGGTTGAAGGGCAAAGATCATCAAGTTTGGCAGATAATGGTCAGGACCTGCAAAAATGTTTTTTCGGGGCACGGGTGGGGGGTGTGGGCGGGAGAGGGAAATAAATTTATTGTTTGATGATTGGGGATTGGAAGAAGTTCTTTGATGTGAACTTTACTGTTTTTATTTAAGTTAAAGATAATGTTCCCTTTAAATATTCAAATGATGTGTCAGGGCTTGAAGCCCTTTAAAAAGGTCGCTGGCGCCTGTGTCTGGCACCGGATGCCATTGCCAGGGACGGAGCGGCTAGCCCCTTTACGTCAATGGGGGCGGTCGTCCCGCCTCCTCCATTTAAATGAGCCCCCGCGCAAAAATTGCGGGGGCTCAGTGGTGGCCGCACCGCGCGGGCGGACCTCCAACATCAAAGCGCACTGCCGCAATTTGCAACACACTAGTAAATGTCCATGTCGCTTATAATCAGGAGTTTAGCTTTAATACCCAAAATCTTGTCATGTGATACTGAGATCTGAAGATTCTAACAATAAAATCCCTTGGATACTGTAATCTCACACGTGACCTAGAGTGCAGTCTGCCTATCTTCCAGAAAACAGATTAATGAACACTCTAGTGGGACAAGGCCAATCATAAACCAATAGTCTGATTTATTTTCCTTTACATATATGTGAATGAACAGAGTAACGTTTACAGTGAATTTAACCTATTGGATAATTTCCCATAACAGAGAAAGTAATGTTACACCAAACTATCCCTGTTAGCAGGCTAAATACATTTAAATAAATAAATAATGGCCCTGATCTTAATATGGGTGGGTTACATAGCAGGTGGGTGGAGCTTTGGACAGGGAACCCAGAAATCTGGGTTTCCCCAAATGCCATGGAGTTTTAACTCCAGTGTGCATCTTTGTTCTTTGCCAGGATCCCTACCCAGAAGTCAGCCTGATTGAGACACTTGATTTCCAGTCATCTGGGGAGCACTCAGAAGCTGGCAACAGTCCCAGGTAAGGAGTCTGTAGCTGTTACTGGGTGTGTTGGTAGGTAGGGGGCGGGGGGAGTGGTGTCGGGTCTGATTCCTGACCCCCAAGGAAGGGGGGGGGATGGTCCAATCTGAGGAAAGTCCAATCTCCAATCCCGTATTGGCATTGGATTTGAGATTTTTAAAATTTTAACACCTCACCTGATCCCAAGCCACCTGTTTTGGCAGGTTAAAATTCACCTTGCCAGCTCTAGGGAGACTCTTTTCATCTTTTTTTCAGCTGGACAAGAGGACACTTGCCCAACTTTGTGTCCAGTGTGTGAGTGTTCCTTACAGCACACCACCCTTATTCCACAGGGACCCCTCTGAACTCACATCATCAAAAAGTTATTCTGATATTGCATAGCTTGCAAAGAAATGACAAGAAGAAGACAGGCCATTCGGCCCAATCAGTTGTGTTGGTATTTAACCTTCACATGAGTACTGGTCCTAATTCTATTGCCCACCCTGTCTCATATCCCTTTCACCTCACAAGCCCCCCCCCCACCACCACCTTTCCTTCAACTGCTCGTCTAACCTATCCTTGAATGTTAACATGGTCTCTGCTTCAATTACTGCCTCTGTTAATGCAGTTCACAGCCTCACAACCGTTTGGACAAAAATGTTACTCCCACTCTCTGCCTTTAGTCTCTTGCATTTAATCACATCTATGTCGCCTTGTTCTAGATCCCTACGCCACTGGACACAATCTGTTTCTATCTACCATTTCCCATTCCTTTAGTGGTTTAAACACCTCTGTCAAATCACTCATAATCTCTTTTCTAATGAAGACATGCCCAATTTGTCAAGATTCTTTTGTGTTTGTATTTCCTTATACCAAGCAGCATTCAAGTGAATCTTACTGTACCAGCACTATTGCCTCAACATCCTTCCACTAGTGCAGAGCTGTGGTCTTACTAAGGTGTACATAGATTATATTGCATGTGTGAATATATCATTGGTATTTTTATTTCAGCTTTCCAGCATCTGCAGTATTTTGCTTTTGATTCATTAGAAAGTGTTTGAATGAGTTAATGGCCTCCCCATTATCTCAAACTGATATGAATAGCAGTTTGGATAGGGGGCCTATTATCTTCCAGAAGAGCTCATTAAAGTGCCTAGTTCTCCTTTAATCCCAGTGGCTACTGTCAAGTAAAGAAATGCTGAATCTTTGGGAATCTGACTTTATATCAGAAGCATAAAGTAAAAAAATTGTCTAAGCCAAATTATCAAAATGCAACAATACCAAATTTCATATCGTTGGTACAAATGCAGATCAAGGAATTGCAAAATGCTGAACACAGAAATAGATAATTCAACCCATCAAGTGTCCACTGAAATTCTTCTCCACATGAGCCTCTTAGTGTCAGACCATTAGATCTTTAAGGCTAATTCCACAAGAATAATATTCTGTTATTTACTGATATTTCACTTCTAAAATTTACCTGCAACAGATAACTGTTCAGGGTTAAAAATGACATCAGCAGCAACACATTGAAAATTGCAGCAAATGTTCACCAAACCCAAGATCACATTGAGATTTCTGTCAGGCAGAACACCTACTGTTTTGCAGTCTTTTCTGCAGGCATTCAAGATTCTCACCTACAAGACTGTTCAGCCATCAGCTAATGAAAAACTCTGCTGTGCCAATGCAGTGCTGTTCATACGAACCAATTTTTGGATGAACATTTCTTTCTTTTTTTTGAATATTCAGTTTCTCCAATTGGATTTACAATAGCTCATATTAGTGTTCCACCCAGTTCTCTACATACCAATCAAGAGCTTTTCTGGCAGGAGGTTAAGGAGAAAGGCCAATATGGGAACTATCGGGGTTGGAAGATCGGACAGGTCCTCTGATTGTCCCCGACGTTCTAACGTAATGATGAACTGAACTTTGAAACCTGCCTACAAGGGCCGTGATCATACTTAGCTTGGGTTACATTCATGTGTGGAACAACTCTTTTTTTATTTAAAGGTTTAAATGCCCTTTCACTCGGCCCTCAGTTGTTTTCCTGATTGTCTGTGCATTGTCTGGCTTTTTATTTAAAGGGGTGATTCAAAGCAATTAATTTCTTGGACTTGAAGTATAAAAGAAAAAGAAAAGAAAGACTTGAATTTATATAGTGCCTTTCACAATCTCAGGACATCCCAAAGCATCTTACAGCCAAGAAGTACTTCTGAAGTGTAGTCACTGTTGTAATGTAGGAAACGTGGCAGCCAATTTGCACACAGCAAGCTCCCACAAACAGCAATGTGATATTAGCCAGATCATCTGTTTTTATTAGTGATGTTAGTTGAGGGATAAATATTAGCCAGGACACTGGGGAGAACTCCACCACTCTACTTCTAAATAGTGGCATGGGCTCTTTTACATCCACCTGAGAGGGCAAACGGTGTTTCAGTTCAGCGTCTCATCTGAACGATGGCACTTCCGACAGTGCAGCACTCCCTCAGCACTGCACTGTAGTGTCAGCCTACATTTTGTGCTCAAGTCTCTGAGTGGAAGTTGAACCCACAACCTTCTGCCTCAAAGGTGAGAGTGCTGCATTGAGCCATGGCTGACAAAGCCTAAAGGAAATCTGAGGGTTCAATGTCACTATATGTTCACCGGAAGTGTATTTAATACGAGAATGGTGATGCTTCTCATGGTACACTTGAGATAGGGAAAGTATTGGTGACAGGGTTTTTAATTTCTTGTAGCCATGAAGCCATTTGAAATAATTATTTTCAGAACAAGTCTGACGAAATGAAACCAAAAAATCCCTGAAATAGCTATGGAAGAGGCACTCCTGTTTTTTATTGTTATTTACCTGAATTCTAGTAATACCTGATGAAGATGTCATCTGTCTTGTCTCTCATCCTGTGCCACTTCATAGGGGGTTGCTACGATGTGGAAGATGGAATACAGCTTCTCAATTCATCCATCATATCACAGAGAGAGAGAGAGAGCTCTGCGTGTGCTGATCGCAGCCAAGGTAATGCTACAATTGGCCTCAACAGCATCAGATGAAGGGGGGAAGAGGAGGGGAGATATTAATGGCTTTTTTTTACTGTCTTCACTAAGTGAAACCATAACATTTCATGTCATATAAGCATTAGCTGGTCTCCAATCAATTGGATAAATAATTTTTCAAATTCATCTTATCTGGCAATTAAAGGGCAAACTGATTTTCTTTTTTCCTTCATGCCTTCACTTTTGTCTTGTATAATTATATTTTGTCATTGCTCATCGACGGAGAACTGTTGATATTTACAACTGTATTAGTGTGACATTATTAAATGTCTGACATTACCATTGACTACAAAGATAGGGAAATGTTCCCATCTCCAGTGCTGACATTACCCATTGTCATGCAGACCCCCACCTGCCAAGAATGAGGCATATTAATTTTGTCATATGAACATTGATTTTAAACTGTTGTTGTAGTGAAGAAATGGTTTGTTAAAGAGATCGCCAGACATTTGGGCTGGAAGGATATTTGCATACTAAGAGACAGTGCTTGGAGAGACAAAAGAATTGCTCACTGATTCAATTAACAGAGATTGGGCTGGACAATAGTGATCCACATCTTGTCGGGGTAAGACACAGCGCCACACCTCCCCACCACCCCCACCGAGTACTTTGAATTCCACAAAGGCTGGTCTGGTTAAACCAGCTGGTCATATGACTAACCTGCTGATCCAGGCTTTTTGAACTAGAGACAGGACAGTTTGAATTGAGACTGGAGTTTGCAACTGAAGCTGGAACAAGGAAGCCTCCCTCCTGGCTGTCTCTCTCTCACTTTCTCCCAAGCCACCAGACCAAGAAAGACACGTAAACCTCAAGAGAGAAAAGACTCCGACATCGAAACAAGTTGAAGCGTGCACTGGGCCCCCACAAATTGCAGGATTTACTGGCAACCAAAGACTCCACATTGAACTTAAAGGACTGTAATTATAATCATGATATTGCCTCAAACTTTTCCCCTTTATTCTTTTCTACCTTTCTGTCTCTATCTGCGTGTGTGTTTATTGCTTATGCATGCTAGCGTGGTCACATCGCATATTTGTAGTCGTTAACCGGATTAGAATTTGAGATTAATAAACTTCTACCTCTCTTGTTTAAATCTAAGGAAACCTGTCTGATTTTTTTGCCTTACAATTGGAGCAGTCAACAAGGATTCACTGAGGAGGAGCTAAAAACTTGGTGTTTCTAAAATTAAACCCTGTTGCGGTTAAACCAGGGAAAGACTGAGAGGGAATCCCTAGACCCCTTCTCACCTGGTCGTAACACCATAAGCACAACATTAGTCACACTTAGAAAAATGCAATTTACTAAATCTTTGCTAACCTTCTGTTGCTATTTGTAAACATTTGAATTAAATACATTGGAAGAGTATAACTCACAAAATAGGGAATACAGCTAACTGCGAAGAAGGCTCCAAGTAATTTAACAG
The DNA here is from genome assembly GCF_036365525.1 of Heterodontus francisci. Taxonomy (NCBI): domain Eukaryota; kingdom Metazoa; phylum Chordata; class Chondrichthyes; order Heterodontiformes; family Heterodontidae; genus Heterodontus; species Heterodontus francisci. The sequence continues at coordinate 79,464,945 of NC_090386.1, forward strand.
GACATGGGTAGACATGGGTAGATTTGAAGACTTGGCAAATAGATGTCAAATTAAATTTAATGTAGAAAAGTGGAAGGTGATACATTTAGGAGGAAGAATGAGAGGAAATGTACACAAAATTATGAAAGACAGGAGAGATTTAGTGATTTAAATGTACAGATCTTTAAAAGTGAGGGAACAATTTGAAAAAGCTATACACATCTTCAGCTACTTAGGCCCTAAGCTCTGGAATTCCCTTCCTAAATTTCGCCACCTCTTGCTCCATTTAGAGACACTCCTTAAAACCTACCTCTTTGGCCAAGCTTTTGGTCATCTGTCCTAGTATCTTCTTAAATGCGATGCAGAAGAAGCAAAGCTCAGAACTACAGATTCTTTGTTCATCCATCATCTCACTGAGAGAAAAATCCTGCCACATTCCCAAACCTTCCCCAATTCTGCCCTTCCAGAGCCCAGGAATTTCATAGTCAATGATTCTATCACAGTACACTAAAAGCTACACTTCAAACAACATAGATTCAATCTGAATAATACTGTACTGGGAGACATTTTCCTCTTATAATGGCCCATCAGTATTGAAATCTTTGACTTTGAAAACAACAGTTCTTATGACATTGTCCTTTAGTTTTTCCCCGATTTTAATTTTAGTTGCCTTCACTTTCTTTTCAGTTTTAGCTTACATTTAATCAGAATTTGTAGGCATGTTATGCTCACTTATAGGGAATCGATGGGTTCTCACTATGCTGTGCACCTTGCTGTAATGCACTCTTTGGCTTGCTTCCAAATAGTACATTATAGTAACAACCTACTGTATTACTATAATTAATATGTACTTGAATTTGGCTTAGCTGGAACTTTCAGGCTGGCTTTCTCAGTAAAAGAAATCTTGCAACTATTTCTTAATTATATTGAATATTTAATTTTTTGCCTCACCGATCAAGAAGGTGTCATGTTCAATCCCTGTTTTTGCGGAGTTACAGTTAGTCTCAATGTCACCAGCCTATTAAAGTGGAAAAATAACAAAATTGCCAAGTAACTCTCCTGATTATAATTCACTGACTGCTGCTGCGAAGTGACCTTTCCCCACCCACCACACGCGGGGTGGGAGAGATGGGACCCAGATTTGAGTCCGATTTTCAGGGCCACTATGAGGACAGTCATGATAGGCCCCAGGAATGGATGGTAAAGGGCCTGAGATCCTCCAGTGGAGGATTATGAGGAAAGGTTGAGCAGGTTGGGCCTATAATCATTGGAGTTTAGAAGAATGAGAGATGATCTTATTGAAACATATACAATTCTGAGGGGGCTTGACAGGGTAGATGCTGAGAGGATATTTTCCCTTGTGGGGGAATCTGGAACTAGGGGGCACAGTTTCAGATTAAGGGGTCTCTTATTTATGATGGAGATGAGGAGGAATTTCTTCTCTCAGAGGGTCATTAATCTTTGGAATTCTTTTCTCCAGAAAGCAGTGGCGGCTGTGTCATGGAATATATTCAAGGCTGAATTAGACAGATTTGTGATCTACAAGGAAGTCAAGGCTTGTGGGAAGCAGGCAGGAACGTGGACTTAAGGCAACAATTAAATCAGCCACGATCTTATTGAAGACAGAGCAGGCTTGAGGAGCCAAATGGTCTACCCCAGCACCTATTATCTTATGAGAGGGCCTTGTGGAGGCCTCATCCAATTCAGGTGCAGCATATACCTGCTCAGGAAATTGTGTCAGAAAGCACAATGCTTCTTTAATGATTCTGGGAGGAGCCATTATTAGTAGACATTATGCCAAAGCAAAATTCTGGATGTGACAATTACACCATGTGAGGGGGAATTTAACGAGGAGTGCATTTTGGACAGACGGGAAAGTGGTGGGGGAGGGCAGCAGGGTGAGCATTAAACCCCCATGACATCATCAATTTGAGACCTGGGGTCCTTTAACAGCAGGGCCTTACCTACATCCAGCCAGCTGCCCACCAGAAACATAGGGAAAGAATCAGCTGGTTACCTGCGACAGGTGAAAATCAGGCAACTCAGAAGTTACCCGCCAGCACTCAGGTAAGCCCTGGGTCATGTAGCTGGAAATAAGGAGGGAAGGATCCTGGGGCAGCAGAGTCCCAGACTTTCCTTGTAGTAACCTTAAGGAGCACCCCTCTTGCCCCTGCTCTCACAGAAGAAAGTTTAAACGTTTACTTGACAGGACCTCTTCTTGCAGACCAGGTTTCACCGAGTGGAGCAATCGGGATGGACGCCCACCCATCAGCAGTTAAAAGGTCACAGGTCCTAATGATATCAGAGGACCCAAATTTACATGCATTAATGAGGCTCCCACCTGAGTTTGGCAGGTTTCTTGGCCAGCTAAAAATAGGGCCTAGTTAAGTTGAGGATGGGTAGGAATTGAGTGGGAACTGGGTGGCAAATTTCTGGATGTCATTTTAAATTTTCCCTGTCTGAGGGTGACATGGGTTAAAATTACCACCATATCCATCCTACCCCAACCCTCCCCACTGCCCCCCACTCCATTCACTATTTGTGTTAAATGCACATAAACATTATACCAAAAGTAAAATCCATCCCAAGATTTCAACAGGAACAATCATTTAACAGGTGCCATTTTCTAGAAACTCCCCATTATACTTAAACAAATAAAATATGTATTTTTTGCGTTTATTTTTCTTTGTTTTCAACCAGTTTTCTCCCTTTCCTTCTTTCTTTCCTTAAGACATTGATGCCAAAGGGCTGTATTTAATGGTGGAGAAGGGAGTCTCATCTGTTGGCTGAAGAACTGGAAAGACTCCCATGTCACCTCTTTGTGAGAAGGCCCACCGCATTATGTGCCATTCAAGTACTTGACTGGGCAGCAGTGGGCTTTTCCCAGGATTAAGGACCCCGGGGACAGAAGTCCCACCTGCTGAAAGCTGCCAGCCAATCAGAGGCTGGCAGCTTTTTACTCATCAGCTCCACTGGGGAGGCGGTGGTTGCTGCTGGTAATGCACCCGCCCGATGACCAGGATTGTTGATTGACCTAGACCATAGATGTGTGCTTGCAGAATGCGTTTTGCGGGGTGGGGGACACAGGGAGGTGGGTGTAGGGGGGTCAGTAGCAAGGGTGGGGGTTGGCTCTCAGTGGGCCCCCCTTTCCTGATGCCGGGTTCTTCGATCAGGCATTGAATGCATTTGCACGAGGGACCCCTCCCGGGAGCCGGCAAGCAACCTGCACAAGTTTGCTTGTCGTGCTCCCCGTGTGGTGGGAAGAGGCCCTTAATTGGACATTAATTCTCCACTTAAGGGCCTCAATTGGCGGTGAGGTGGGAAGGCTGTCCACGGGCCTTCCCACCACCAATTTAATTGGGGTGGAGGCTGGAAGGTGACGGGGTCTCCACCTGCCACCATCCCGCCTGATTGAATTCTCTCCCCACCTCCAAACTCACCACGGGGGAGAGCATAAAATCCAGCCCTTTGCTGAAATCTAATCCCTCACCTAAATGGTCATTAGTTAACAAGTGCTCACAGGTTACCTGACCAAAGGGGCACTACCATCCTCTGGCTAATTTCCCCCTTCCTAATTCAGAGTGACCAAGATCAATGTAGCATACGAAATACATTAAATCCCTAAAATAATTGGAAAACTCAATCCTACCCATGTGCCTTTTTTCTGTCCAGTACTCATGAGGTGCAACCTGGCCAGGTAGTGGAGGAACACCAAGAAGAGAGTGATGATGAAGATGCAGGACCTATCACTTGGTTTCACACTCATAGCCACTGATTCAGAAACAGAGACTCCGCATGTCTTACAGGAAAGATTAGCGGTGGGCTCTGCACATGGTGAGACATTGAGCACAAGTGGGTTGCAGCCAGGGCAAGGGCAAGGATTGCGTAGATGCCAGCTCACCAGAGGACGAGGTTGCACACGAGTTCTGCTGCAGAGGATTCAAATGAAGAGTTTGATAGGTCAGGCTAATGGGTATACACAACAAAATGCTTGATGCATTGGCAGACCTACCAGAAAGCCTGCAGTCAATGCCAAAGAAGCATGGAGGAGTCCAGCACCAACTTGGTACAGGGCTTGGAGCATGGAGAGCTCGGAGCCCATCCCTTCCAGCATTGAAGTGAACTCCATCAGTACACTAATGGACCCAACCATAATACAGCATCTATTGGCTGATGTCTCAGCTTCCATCGCAGAATAAGTAGCTTCCGCCAGAGTTTGAGTGCTGTTGTGGAAGTTCAGAGTAAAGTCATTCTAGGTCAGCTCATTCCCATGTAAGCACAGAATGGTGACATCATGGCTGTGGATACCAGTGTTCAATGGGACTACAAGGATGTCACAGCAGTCCAGCTATCTGTTCGCCAACAGATTACTGGGATTACTGAGGCACCATGCAGGGGAGAGGCAGTAGCTCCAGGGGGAAGGAGCCTGCTTTCCTCTCTCAGGATGATAGTATTCATCCACCCCTGCCACTCTGCCAGTGTCCTTGCTGTTGCCTATGAGCCAGTCCGCCAAGATTTCTGCCACTCATGCTGGGATGGTGCCGCCCGCAGCCGGGCCTTCTAGGTCCAGAGTTGCTCGAGGTCATTCTCCAAGGTCACCTTCAGTCTCTTCCACTGAAGGTCAGCAGCCTTCCACAAGCTATGCTGCGGCCACTGGGGTAGCACTGCATAGGAGCACTAGGATAGGCAGAGGCACACGGAAGACAGGCGCTAAGGGAATGCAAAAGGGTGGGTGATTAGTTTCATGATTTCATTTATAAATTTGGTTTGGAATGTTTATTTTGAGGTGGCTTTGATTTTTGTATTGTGGCTAAGAGAACGCTGAGATGGTCAGTGACAGTGTTGGTGAATGGAGAATTGGGGTTGTGGTGACTGTATCACATTCAAATGAGTTCTTCGTGTACAGCCTGAGCAGAAAGATGTTGTCTAGGGAGCAGCCTCAACTTCCTCTTCCTCCTCCTCCTCTTCACCTCCACCTTGCACTCTGCTTCTCAGCTTCCCGCCTGATAGCTGATGTCAAGGGCTGTCCCTCCATGATGGCAAGGTTGTGCAGCATGCTGCAGACCACCACAAATCTTGAGACCTGTACTGCAGGGCACCTGCTGAGCCATCTAGGCAGAAGAATCATTGTTTCAGCTTGTCAATGCTCTTCTCTATCACCTTTCTTGTGACAGCATGGCTTTCATTGTATTCATGCCGCATATGTGTGCATGGGGTTTGACCATGTTGTCAGCAAATAGCTCTTGTCGCCCAGTAGCCATCCTTTGGTTTTCCGTAGTGACTCAAATGCAGCTGGCACAGTGGTCTGCCACAAAAGGAAGGCATCATGACTGCTGCCAAGATACTGGGTATTGACTAGTATGATCTGCTGTCTATGGTCACACACCAGCTGGACGTTGAGGGAGTAAAATGCCTTTCAGTTCAGGTATATGGCAGAGTTGTCATGCAGCGCTCACAAGGCAATGTACATGCAGTCAACAGCACCCTGCACCATGCAGACCTCTGCAATTCTAGCAAACCCTTGTGCTTGCTCTGCCTGCTTATCTCTAGTATGAGTGAATGAAATGTAGTTAGTTTTCTTTGAATAGAGAGTCTGAGTGGCCTCCCTTATGCAACAGTGAATGACAAACTGTGAAATGTTGCTAATAATGCCAGTTGCAGCTTGAAAGAGCCAGATGCTTAACAGTTTATTGCTATGGCCACCTTCAGAGTCACTGGCAATGTGGGCATTGCCCTGCTGTTGTGGTTGCAGCAGTTGGCAAATTTCAGTGAGAACCTCCTTAATGAAGTGCAGGCATCTCTAATGCTGTTTCTCGCTGAGGTTCAGGTAGGAGAATTACTATCTGAATACTCTGAGCAGATACGGCCTCCAGTTTGAAGTTCCTCTCCCCCTCCTCTAATTCCTTCTTACAGCAGCTTGACCTGCTCTGTATGGTGGATGCTTATTCTCTCAGTCATGTTCTATTCCAAGAGGAATGCCTATTAGTGCATCCATGTCCAGGAGCAACTGGTTTGTGAGGAAGCCTTGAAATCAGCAAAAAGTACCTCAGCACCTGCCACACCACTCCCTGTAGACTTTTGAAACTTGATACAACTATGGAAACCACCAGAAATGTGTAGAACTGTAGCAACAGCCAGAAGAAATTAACCAGCAACTAACCTGTAAGTAGTTGATGATCCCTTTAACTAGCTCTGGTGGGGTGGTTCTTCCTGCTGCTGAATGCATGTTCAGCTGTGCGAGGTTAAGAGAGGGTGTTAACTGTTCATTGAGCTCCATATTGGCAGCTCGGGCATCTGATCAGTGTTGCACTCTGATTGGGGTCATGATCTGCCTGCTGTGTATATCCCGGGCGGACATTCACTGCGCACACTCTAACACCCTCACCAAGATGGCGTCTGGTGCATCTGACATCACATATATGCGTGTTCACAGTGGGCACTATTTTGGAGCTCGTAGGGCCCTCATAGTGCCCCAAAATCAGATGCTACTAAGTCAAATTTCTCGTCCTATGGATTATCAGGTACAGCCTTATGTTTTAAACTTTGTGATAACCGAGGAAAATATAAACACATTCCATTAAAAAAGTGGGGAATAACTTCTTAAATCCTCCTTCTTCAGCTCAGAAAAATCATAGAATAGTACAGCACAGAAGGAGGCTATTTGGCCCATCATGCCTGTACTGGCTCTTTTGACAAGCAATCCAATTAGTTCCACTCCCCTGCTCTTTCCTCAGATTCCTGCAATTTTTTCTCCTTGAAGTATTTATCCAATTCCCTTTTGAAGGCTACTGTTGAATATGTTTCTCTACCATCCTATGTGCATTACAAATCCTAACCACTCATTGCATAAAAAGGCAACATGTCGCCTCTGGTTCTTTTGCCAATCACCTTAAATTTGTGCCGTTTGGTTACCGACTCTTCTGCCACTGCAAACAGTTTTCTCTTCATTTACTCTGTTTAAATCTATCAAATCTCCTCCTCGCCTTCTCTGCTCCAAGGAGAACAAACCCAGCTTCTCCAGTCTATCCAACTGTGATCCCTCATCCCCAGAACATAGTTAATTCAGAAATTAGTACAGGATTCCTTATATTTTACAACGTGTCCTCCTACTCCAAGGAAGATCTGAGACTGAGTGCACCATAATTTGCACACAGTCAAAAAAGGAATGTTCAAAAAATTGTAAGTACTAAAGGAGTTTGTTAAACCAACATACATAGCAATCCAGCAATGAAGGTTCTTGGCCTAGATAGCCAAATAAGTAGATTTTATATTAAAAATATTTTTCTGTTATCCCTTGAATTAACTAATATAGATAATGAGCTCTTCGTGATGAGTGTCTTGCCTTGCTCAATCCAATTAGTAAAAATATTGGTAATATCTAAAGGAGGCAGGGAGATTGTGCAGAAATTACTAATCCATTGCTTACATTCGCGTATATCTTAAATGTTCATACAATAAGAGCCCTACACATTACAGCACTTGTTGAAAGTTCACACAATGCATTGGAATGAGAATACAGCACATTACATGCTGGGTATTTATAGAAAAGCTCCAGGACGTCCATCTGACAAACAGTCACATACATAACAGTCAACCCAGAAATGCAACAAGTATGTGATCATTGGTGAGGCTCCCTAAACAGAAGAACACTTAACAAGAAAATTATATTTTAGAGAAAAGAAAGTAGAGTATCAACACAGCTGCATTCATCTGTCCCACCTTTTTTTTTAATCAATTTGTAAATCTGTTTCGTAGAGCTAATTAATCATTCAATCAGCAATTTCATCCACTTCAACTGAAAACAAAAAACACACTGCTGTCTCTAGGTAGAACTAATGGGCATTGACAACACTGAGCATGTCAAACAATCGAAAAAGGCAAACAGAGGATGTTTTTGTGCTTTGATCAGGATTTTTAATTGAGATGTTATCGCTGGATCAGGAATTCTGTACAGTTAGGTGCAATGGGAAGTGATTTCATACAATGCAATATTGTACTTGAAAGCAGATTTTATTAGGATTATAATTCTTTTATCTATTTTTGCCAAAAATAGAAATTATATTCAGTAAATTTTGATTGTGTAGAATAAAATAACTTGCACTTGCATCGTACCTTTAAGAGAACTCCAGACGGTAGGGTTGTAATGGTTGAAGATTCTACATTGATAGCGGAATGGAGGGAGGAAGCTTGCACAGAAGGCTAGAGTCTGAAAAACAGAGGGTACCCCGGACGGGATGTGACTGTTGTGGAGGTTGCAGAAGTAGGCAAGACGATGGAGGTTTGGTGAGTTGGGTAGGTGGGGGCACTGGAGTTTTAGATTACTTAGAGTTTGTGTAGGGCAGAGTTTGGGTCGTCTGTAAGAAGAGGATTGAATAAGTTGAACAAAAACATGGATGAGGTGTGGCAGGCGATACTCTGGAGGTGGAAATAGACCACTAATACAAAAACAAAATTCTGCCGAAGCTGGAAATCTGCAACATAATCAGAAAATGCTGGAAACACACAGCAGGTCAGGCAGCATCTGTGGAGAGAGAAACAAAGTTAACAGCCGGAATTTTCCCAGCCCATTGGAGATAGGTTGGGAGATGGGAGGGGTAGTAAAATGGCAGCGGAAGGTGTCTGGAGGCAAGCCTGATGTGTTCACGTCACAAGTGGATATTATCAGAGGTGGACGGGCTGGAGGGAGGAGGTTGTGCCGGAAAGTGGCAAGAAGGTAATCAAGCCTGTTAAACAGCAAATTAATTGCAATTTTACCAGTTTCTTTCCATTTCACGAGGGGCACATGGGAACAATGAAACTTCAGTCTCGCTCGCTACAACGAGGCAGAGGCTCATTGGAAGGTCAGTGTTGGCTGACATTATGAAAGCATGGCTTGGTAAGGTATATGATACTGAGTAGACAGCAGCAGTAGCAATCAGGAGCAAAGACAAATATGGCTAGCACAGCAGAGGCATTCTGCTTGAGTGTCATCTCTGACTTGACACTTGTATGTACAGAGTAAGGCGGGGGTGTGATGCCCTGAAGTAAGTGGGGGCTGGGAGAACCTGAGAACTGAGTGCAGCAATTTGTTATCAGCCTCATTCACTCATGCTTTGAGACCTCCAGTGAGGAAGAGCATCAGAGAGAGAGAGAGCTGCAGCCACTGGGAACAGGGCTGCAACACCCAGAGGGGCACCAGGATCATACGCCTGGAAGTGGGCAGCAAGGAGGAGGGTGCAGAATTTCACACAACCAGCCTCTTGTGCACAGATGACATTACCTGCAAATGATGCAGCAGCAATGTTGCCAAAGATAGCACCCCTCCAGGGAGGCAGTCACCGAGCTGTATGCCCTAATGGAGGAGGAGCTGAGACCTATGGGAAGGAATGCCTGTCCCATTGAAAGTCACTGTGGCGCTCAATTTCTATGCCTCAGGATCATTCCAGGCATAAAACAATCAGGCAGAGACAACACGGTTTGTGAACGAAAATAGTGTTTGACTAATTTATTAGAGTTCTGAAGGAAGTAACAAAGCAAGGTAGATAAAGGGGAACCTGTAGATGTGGTGTACTTGGATTTCCAAAAGGCATTCGATAAGGTGCCACATCAAAGTGTGAGGAAAACCACACCTGCCAAAAATAAGGCATATTAATTTTTTTCATATGGAACATGAATTTTAAACTCTTACTGGACTGAAAACATGGTGGCACCTGCATTCTAAAAGGACAGTGGCTGGAAACATTTGCATTCTAAGAGGCAGTTGCCTGGAGAAGACAATGGAACTGCTCCCTGATTTAGTTAACCAAATGGATTTTGATCAAAAGACATTGTATGAAAGCTAGCATTCCAAATCCCCTACTGAGGATGTCTACTGAGATTGAAAGAATCTACAAACAATCCAGGTAAGGAGCTAGTCACATGACTGGCCTGCTGGCCCAGGTTTGGTTTGAATTGTGTTCACGCAACAGTTTGGGTCAGACTGCAATTTGAAGACGAAAGAGAAGGAAGGTCTCTCTCTCTCTCTCTCTCTCTCTCCCTCTCACACAAAGACAGGGACCCATGAAAGAAACTAAGCCAAGACAGAAAGCCATCGAAACAATTTTGAAAGAGTGCACTGTGTCCCAAAGAGACTGTAAGATCGAACTGCAATCAAAGACATTACATCAAACTCAAAAGACAGTAAATGAACTCCAGCTATTGCTTCAAAACTTTCCCCTTGATTCTTTCTCCTTTTCTGTCTCTATCTGCATGGGTATTTATTGCATATGCATGTTAGTGTGGGCGCGTTGCATATATTTAGTAGTTTTAACTGAAGTAGAGTTTTAAGGTTAATAAACTTACACCTTTCTTGTTTAAATCCAAGAAAACCTGTCTGGTTGATTTCTTTGCCATTACAATTGGAGAGCAATGAACAAGGATTTACTGAGCGGAAGCTAAAAACAGTGTTTTAAAAATTACACCCTGTTACAGCCAAACCAGGAAAAGGCTGAGAGGGAACCCCTAGACCCCTTTCTCACCTGGTGGAAACAAAAGGTTACTACACAAAATAAGAACTCATAGTGTAGGGGGTAACATATTATGGATAGAGGATTGATTAGCTAACAGGAAGCAGACATTAGGGATAAATGGGGTATTTTTGGGTTGGCAAGCTGTAACTGGTGGAGTGCCACAGGGATCAGGGCTGGGGCCTCAACTGTTTACAATCCATATCAATGACTTGAATGAATGGTAACTAAATTTGCTGATGACACAAAGATAGGTAGGAAAGTAAGTTGTCAAGAGGGCATAAAGGGGAGAATTTTATGCTCTCCCTTGCGTGGGTTTCGAAGCAAGGAGAGCATAAAATCAGGTGGGATGATGGCTGAAATCCGGGGCGGGAAGGCCTGTGAATTGCCTTTCTGTGCTGCCGCCAATTGAGGCACTTAAATCGGTAATTAGCCCCCAATTAAGGACCTTTTCCTGCTGCGGCTACAATTACTCATGCTGCGGGCGGCTCTGTTGCCGCCGGGAAGCTGCTTCCCAACTCTGGGTGGGCGGGGGTGGGGGGGGGGTCCTCGTTCAAAGGCACTTAGTCCAGAGTGAGGGACCCGACATCAGGAAGGGGGGGCCCACTGAGGGGCACCCCCCTGCCCTTGATGTTGACCCCCCTGCCCACCCCTCCCCTGCGACCCCAACCCTGCAAGACCCCTCCCGCCCTGACCTTCCTTAAGCCTGGTTTCAGCTCCTTCATGTTTGGTCACTGCAGCTACAGCAGCAGGTACTGCCTCTGCGGTGGTGCTGCAGCTGCTGGCCAATCAGAGGCCAGCAGCTCCGCAAGGTCGGGACTTCCAACAATGGGGTCTTAAATCCTATAGAAGGCCCACTGCTGTCCAGTTAAGTGCCTGATTGGCACTAAATTCGGCGGGCCTTCCAGAGAAGAAGGGACATGGGGAGCTTGGCATTGGTTTCTCCCGATGTCGAGACCCCCAACGCCAGCATAAAATTCCCCCCAAAGAGCCTATATAGGGATTTGGATAGGTTAAGTAAGTGCGGAAAAATTTGGCACATGGAGTACAATGTGAGAAAATGTGAACTTGTCCCCTTTGGCAGGAAGAATTGAAAAACAGGATATTATTTAAATGGAGAGAGATTGCAGAACTCTATGGTACAAAGGGATCTGGGTGTCCTGGTATATGAATCACACAAAGTTAGTATGTAGGTACAGCAAGTGATTAGGAAGGCAAATGGAATATCGGCATTTATTGCAAGGGGAATTAAATATAAAAGTAGGGAAGTGTTGCTACAGTTGCACAGGGCTTTAGTTAGACTGCGTCTGGAGTACTGTGTACAGTTTTGGTCTCCTTACTTAAAAAAGGATATAATTGCATTAGAAGCAGTTCAGAGAAGGTTCACTCGACTGAATACCTGGGATGAAGAGGTTGCCTATGAGGAAAGATTGAATGGGTTGGGCCAAGACCCAGTGGACTTTAGAAGATGAGAGGTGATCTTATTGAAACATATAACATCCTGAGGGGACTTGACAGGGTGGATGCCGACACAATGTTTCTCCTTGAGGGGAGTCTAGATCTAGGTGATGGAGTTTAAAAATTAGATGTCTCCCATTTAGGACTAAGATGAGGAGAAATCTTTTCTCAAGGGTCGCTAGTCTGTGGGATTCTCTCCCCAAGACAGCAGTGGAGGTAGGGTCATTGAATATATTCATGGTCGAGATAGACAGATTTTTGATCAACAAGGGGTCTAGGGAAGACAGGAAAGTTGATCAGCCATGATGTTATTGAATGGCGGGGCAGACTCGAGGGGCTTTGTGGCCTACTCCTTCTCCTATTTCTTGTGTTCTTGTGTTGTTGGATCTTCTGGAGTTATCTATGGGATCTCCCAGTCTGTGGCTCATTGCTGTATCAAGATGGTCACCAATGTCATGTTCAAAAGGCCAGCCAGTACATGTGCTCTCACATCTATCGAGACAATCAGGCTGAGAGGGCCATAGGATTCAGGGCCATCGCTGGATTCCCCCAGGGGCAGGGTGTCATCGGCTGCACACATGTGGCCATCAAGACTCCCACAGACCAGGCAGCAACCTTCGTCAACAGGCAGGGCTTCTACTCACTCAATGTATAACTGGTCTGTGACAACAGCAAATGGATCGTTCAGGTCTGTGCAATGTTTGAGGGAAGCTGCCACAATGCCTACAATCTAAGGCAGTCCAAGGTGCCTGACCTTTTCAGGCCCTTCCATGCGACTTCAAGGAGGTATACTGAGGGATAAGGGCTACCCAGTGAAGGGATGACTACTGACGCCTGTGAGGAACCCAAGCACTGATGCAGAAGAGAGACACAACAGCTCCCACGGGACAACTTCAGTAACCATTGAGCAGGCCATTGGCCATCTGAAGATGTAATTCAGCTGCCTGGATAGATCTGGTGGAGCCTTCAATATACCTCAGCAAGGGTCTCATGTATCGTGGTGATGTGCTGTGCTCTGCACAACCTGGCACCACAGAGGGGAGAAGCTTTGAACAATTAGGACATCCTGGAGTGCAATGCCTCCTCCAATGATGCGGATTTGGATGGGGATGGTGACTAGGCACAATATGAAGAAGACCCTGAGGGACTGCAGGCAAGGTGCAATGAGATACGTGCAAGAAAGGCTTTCGAATCAATAACACAGACACATTTCACAAGAGCCTTTCTTACACACCCAGTCAATCCAATAAATCTTTCACCTTCTGCAGACCTGTTGCCATTTTCTTGAATGCCCTTACCATTTTCCTGCAGCCATCATCACGAGGCAACGGGGCATGGGAAATGGATTGGCCTCATCCAGCGTGGTCCTTCCCATCACATCCTCGTGGGAGCCAATGAACTGTTAATGGCCCAGTAGTGTTTAAAAAAATGAATGGATTCTTTCAATATCAGAATTAATTGAAGACACAAACACAGCAAGGTGAGATCTAATAACAAAATATAACCCCGTAAAACTAAAGTGCAGCTCGGTGGACTTTTTCACGTGCTTGTGGGTGCTCCCACATGGCGCTCCCCCTGCGCTATCAGCTGAGGTGGAGGCAGGCTGCTAACCTTACTGCTCTGTGGCTTTCGATGACCGTGGCGGTTGTCCTCTGAGACATGGGGCCACTGGCATATCGAGGGCCTTCTTGCACAGGTGCAGGAGCTCCCTCTGTCTCTGCTGCTTCATGAAGCATTAGTGTTACCATCATAGGGAATGAGGACCCACCGTCCATGCCAGGAGTGCTCTGAGAGGAGCCCCCAGATGCTGCTGACAGCTGGTCCTCCACCCTTTCAGGGCACACTTGGCCCTCTCTGCTCACCTGAGGAGTCCAAGGGCCGGGTGATTGCTCCAGGCATCTCGTCCCCCTCTCACCCAGCCACTGTTCCACAGAGCTTACAGAGGTGGCGATGATATGCAGGTCTTTGCGCATCTCCGGTATCCATTGAGTGGTATGTTGAATATGACTCTCCATGAGGGTCGCCAATCACAAATAGTCATTGAGTCAAAGAGGCATTTACAGTATGGAAGGAGGCCATTCAGCCCCTCATGTCCATGCCGGCTCTCCATGGAGCAATCCAGTCAGTCCCATCCCCCTGCTCAGTCCCCGAAGTCCTGCAAGTTTATTTCCCTCAAGTGCCCACCCAATTTCCTTTTGAAATCATTGATTGTCTCCACTTCAACCACTCTCATTACCACTCACTGTGTATAAAAGTTCCTTCTCACATTCTCCCTGCATCTCTTGCCCAAAACCTTCAATCTGTGCCCCTAGTCCTTGCACCATCAGTTACTGGGAACAGCTTTTTCTTGTCTAACTTATCTAATCCTGTCATAATCTTGTACACCTCTATCAAATCTCCCCTCAATCTCCTTTGCTTCAGGGAGAACAACCCCAGCTTTTGCAACCTAACCTTGTAACTAAAATCCCCCATCCGCAGAACCACTCTGGTAAATCTCCTCTGCACCCTCTTAAATGCCCTCACATCTTTCCTAAAGTGTGGTGGCCAGAACTGGTTGCAGCACTTTAGTTGGAATCCAACCAGAGCTTTATAAAGGTTCAGCATAACTTCCCTGCTTTTGTACTCAATGCCTCTATTTATGAAGCCCAAGAACCCATATCCTTTAGTAACCACTCTTTCAATATGTCCTGCCACCTTCAAAGATCGATGCACATGCACCCCCCCCCCCCCCCCCCCGGACCCTCTGTTCCTGCTCACTCGTTAGAACTGTGTAATTATGTCTATATTGCCTCTTCCTATTACTTCTGCCAAAATGCATCCCCTCACACTTGTCCGTATTAAATTCCATCTGCCACTTGTCTGCCATTTCTGCAGGCCTATCTATGTCTTGTCGCAGGTGGTTCGTATCATTAAAAAGCATGCCAAAACCTCGGAGATCTGGAGAGAATCAGTGGGAGAGGAGAGGATTTAGAGAGTGACTTGAACAGTATGCTAGGAGCTCGGGGGAAAAGCTATCTATTTTGGAAGTGGTTAAGGTCTATTCTATTCCTAAGGTTTAAAATAGTACAGGAGCTGGTGGTAAGGTGAATAAAATATATAAACAAGGAAAATAAATAATTGAATAAAATAATTAAGTAGTTAATTAAAACACAATAAGGATTCAGGACAGGTGATTTGTCATGGCTGCAGCATGTGGGAGCTCCTGGATGCCAGTGTGATCCAGGGCAAACACGTCTGTAGTAAGTGTAGCTCGAGGAGCTTCAGCTTAGAGTCATTGAGCTGGAGGCTGAGCTGCAGATACTGCCACACATCAGGGAGGGGGAAAGTTACCTGGACTCTTTGTACCAGGAGGCAGAAACATACCTTAGAATAGGGTCTTCTGATTTGGTCAGTGGTCAGGAACATAATAGTGTGGCTGTGGCTGAGGCAGGTAAGGGGACCCAGAGGGCAGGACTGCAGGACTTTCAGGCTTTGCTATTGTCCAACAGGTCTGAGGTTCTTTCAGCTTGTTTGGATGAGATGGGGGCTGCAGGGTGGATGAGCTAACTGACCATGGCACCGTGGTATAGGAAGCCATTCAAGTGGGGTGGGACAAAAGGAATGTAGTGGTCGTAGGGGACAGTATAGTGAGGGGGATTGACACTGATCTCTGCAGCAAAGAGCGAGAGTCCAGAAAGCTGTGTTGCCTGCCCGGTGTCAGGGTTTAGGACATCTGCTCAGGGCTGGAGAGGAACCTACAGTGAGAAGGGGAAGATCCCGTCGTCGTCGTCCATGTAGGTACCACTGACATAGGTAGGACAAGGAAGGAGGTTTTGCATAGTGAGTATGAGCAACTAGGCACCAAATTAAGAAGCAGAATCTCAGAGCTAATAATCTCTGCATTATTACCTGAACCACGTGAAAATTGGCTAGGGCAAGTAAGATTGGAGAAATGAATGCGTGGCTGAAAGACTGGTGTGGTAGAAATGGGGTTCAGTTCATGGGACACTGGCACCAGTACTAGGGAAAATAGAAGCTATACCATTGGGACAGTCTACACCTGAGCAGTGCTGGGGCTGGTGTCCGAGCGAGCCACATAACTAGGGAAGTAGAGAGAGTTTAAAACTAAATAGTGGGGGCAAGGGATCAAATTTGGGAAGATGTGGTAAATCAAAGAGTAGATACAAGGCAAGAGAGAAAAGTATTAATGTGGGAAATGATGAACATACTGCCAGGAAGGGATAGAGTACAAATGTATGAATAAGTTAGCAGTCAAGGCTAGACATTACAAAAATAATAAAAAGACAAAACTAAAGGCTCTCTATCTGAATGCATGTAGCATTTGCCACAAAACAGATGAACTGATAGCGCAAATAGAAATAAATAAGTACGATCTGATAGCCATTACAGAGACATGGCTGCAGGATGACATAGATTGGGACCTGAATATTGAAGGGTACATGACATTTAGGAAGGACAGGAAGCTAGGAAAAGGTGGCGGGGTGGCTTTGTTAATTAATGATGATGTTAGAACAATAGAGAGGGATGACCTAAGTTCAGGAAACCAGGATGTAGAAGTGGTTTTGGGTAGAGATGAGAAATAACAAAGGCAAGAAATCACGTGTGGGAGTGGTGTACAGGACCTGTAACAGTAGCCACATGGTAGGACACAGCACAAAAGAAGAAATAATGGGAGCTTGTCAGAAAGGTACAAGTACATGGGGGATTTTAACCTACATACAGACTGGAAAAATAAAATGGGCAAAGGTAGCCGAGATGCACCAATACGTTGAGGAACCAACTAGAGAACAGGCTGGGTACTGTGTAATGAGAGAGGAATAATTGACAATCTAGTGGTGCAAGACCCCTTGGGGATGAGCAACCATAATATGATAGAATTCTTCATCAAGATGGAGCGTGACGTAGTTGATTCTGAGACAAGGGTCCTTAATATTAGTAAAGGAAACTACGAAGGTATGAGGCGCAAGTTGGCTATGACGGATTGGGAAACGTTACTTAAAGGGATGACTGTGGATAGGCAATGGCAAACATTTAAAAGGCGCATGGATGAACTGCAACAATTGTTTATCCCTGACTGGCGCAAAAGTAAAACGGGAAAGGTAGCCAAACCATGGCTTACAAGGGAAATTAGAGATAGCATTAGATCCAAGGAAGAGGCATATAAATTTGCCAGGAAAAACAACAGACATGAGGATTGGGAGCAGTTTAGAATTCAGCAAAGGATGACCAAGGGATTGATTAAGAAGGGGAAAATGGAGTACGAGAGCAAGCTTGTGGGGAACATAAAAACTGACTGTAAACGTTTCTATAGGTATGTGAAGAGAAAAAGATTGGTGAAGACAAATCTAGGTCCCTTACAGTCAAAAACAGGGGAATTTATTATGGGGAATAAAGAAATGGCTGGCCAACTAAATGAATACTTTGGTTCTGTCTTCAACAAGGAGGACACAAATATCATACCATAAATGTTGGGGAACACAGGGCTTAGTGAGAGAGAGGAACTGAAAGAAATCAGTATTAGTAGAGAAATGGTGTTGGGGAAATTGATGGGATTGAAGGCTGACAAATCCCCAGGGCCTGATGGTATGCATCCCAGAGTACTTAAGGAAGTGGCCCTAGAAATAGTGGATGCATTGGTGGTCATCTTCCAAGATTCTATAGACTCTGGAACAGTTCCTACAGATTGGCTAATGTAACCCCACAATTTAAAAAAGGGAGGTAGAGAGAAAGCAAGGAATTATAGACCAGTCAGCCTGACGTCAGTAGTGGGGAAAATTCTAGAGTCCATTATCAAAGATTTTATAGCAGAGCAGTTAGAGAACAGTGGTAGAATCGGGCAGAGTCAGCATGGATTTACGAAAGGGAAATCATGCTTGACAAATCTACTAGAATTCTTTGAGGATGTAACATAGTGTTGATGAGGGGGAGCCAGTGGATGTGGTTTATTTGGACTTTCAGAAGGCTTTCGACAAAGTCCCACATAAGAGATTAGCATGTAAAATTAAAGCGCATGGGATTGGGGTAGTGTATTGCGATGGATAGAAAATTGGTTGGCAGACAGGAAACAAAGAGTAGGGATAAATGGGTCTTTTTCCAAATGGCAGGGAGTGATTAGTGGGGTACCGCAGGGATCGGTGCTAGGACCCCAGCTATTCACAATATATATTAATGATTTAGATGAGGGAACTCAATGTAATATCTCCAAATTTGCAGACGACTCAAAACTGGGTGGGAGGGTGAGTTGTGAGGAGGATGCAGAGAGGCTTCAGGGTGATTTGGACAAGTTGAGTGAGTGGGCAAATGCATGGCAGATGCTGTATAATGTGGATAAATGTGAGGTTATCCACTTTGGTAGCAAAAACAGGAAGGCAGATTATTATCTGAATGGCTATCAACTGAGAGAGGGGAATATGCAGTGAGACCTGGGTATTCTCGTACATCAGTCACTGAAGGTAAGCATGCAGGTGCAACAGGCGGTAAAAAAGGCAAATGGTATGTTGGCTTTCATAGCGAGGGGATTCGAGTACAGGAGCAGGGATGTCTTGCTGCAATTATACAGGGCCTTGGTGAGGCCACGTCTGGAATATTGTGTGCAGTTTTGGTCTTCTTATCTGAGGAAGGATGTTCTTTCTATAGAGGGAGTGCAGCGAAGGTTTACCAGACTGATTCCTGGGATGGTGGGACTGACGTATGATGAGAGATTGAGTCAGTTAGGATTATATTCGCTGGAGTTTAGAAGAGTGAAGGGGGATCTCATAGAAATCTATAAAATTCTAACAGGACTTGACAGGGGAGATGCAGGAAGGATGTTCCCGATGGTGGGGGAGCCCAGAACCAGGGGTCATAGTCTAAGGATGCAGGGTAAACCTTTCAGGACTGAGATGAGGAGAAATTTCTTCACCCACAGAGTGGTGAGCCTGTGGAATTCGCTACCACAGAAAGCAGTTGAGGCCAAAACATTGTATGTTTCCAAGAAGGAGTTAGATATAGATCTTGGGTCTCAAGGGATCAAAGGCTATGGGGAGAAAGTGGGAATAGGCTGCTGAGTTAGATGATCAGCCATGATCATAATGAATGGCGGAGCAGGTGCGAAGGACCGAATGACCTACTCCTGCTCCTATTTTCTATGTTTCTATGTTTCTTTGCTGCAGTAATACAGGGCATTGGTGAGACCACATCTGGAGGACTGCGTACAGTATTGGTCTCCTTATTTAAGGAAGGATGTAAATGCGTTGGAAGCAGTTCAGAGAAGGTTTACTAGCCTCATACCTCTAATGGGTGGGCTGTCTTATAAGGAAAGGTTGGACAGGCTATATTTGTATCCGCTGGAATTTAGGAAAGTAAGAGGTGACTTGATTGAAACATATAAAATCCTAGGGTGTCTTGACAGGGTGGATGTGGAAAGGATGTTTCCCCTTGTGGGAGAATCTAGAACTAGGGGTCACTATTTAAAAATAAGGGGTCGCCCATTTAAGACAGAGCTGAGGAGAATTTTTTTCTCTCAGAGGGTCGTGAATCTTTGGAATTCTCTTCCTCGAAAGGCAGTGGAAGCAGAGTCTTTAAATAATTTTAAGGCAGAAGTAGATAGATTCTTGATAAGCAAGGAGGTGAAAAGTTATCGGGGGTAGGCAGGAATGTGGAGTTAAGGTTACAATCAGATCAGCCATGATGTTATTGAATGGTGGAGGAGGCTCCAGGGGCTGGTTGGCCTACTCCTGCTCCTAATTCGTATGTTTGTATCCTCACTGTTTGTAACACCTCCAAGTTTGGTATCATCGGCAAATTTTAAAATTCTCCTCTGTATGCGAAGATGCAAGTCATTTGCAGAAAGCAAAGAAAAGCCAAGGAGAAAGCCATGTGCACGCATGCCAGACTCATGACTACACTCATGGTGTGAATGGACTCCTCTATCATCTGTGCATGGATGCGTAGAGCCTTTGGAAGCACCGACAGGTGTTCCTGCATGTCTCACTGCAGCAGCAACATCTGCCGCCTCATTAATGAGTCCAGTGGCATATCATCAGCATGAAGCTCAGCATCGATGTGTCCTCCCATATTCCTCCGATTGTGAGTGGCCTCAATTGTCACTGCTTCCGTCAGCTGATAGTGTGTGTCTTGACTGTGCTCACCAGATTGTGATCCCTTTACTATTTGCACATCTACTGATGTGAGAGTATCTGAGCTGGTGGATGGTGTAGGGGAATGATGTGACAATGCACCCTCTGAGGTTTCCTCATCCTCAGAGGTGGAGGATTATTGCTCAGGCTCGGCAGCTGGCCACTCTTGTCCATGACCTGCAACAGACAGAAGTGTGATGAGAGGGCAATGTGCTTTCCAACATGTCCTTCTGACTACTCATCATCTGGAGCTCTATGTGACCAGTTGTGTACACATGAGAACAATGCTTTGTGCTCACCAGAGGGCCCCTTGTCTCATCCATTCGGCCACTCACTCTCTCAGGCTCCACACCCGTTTCATCACCCACAATTGCCTTGCCTGCCTCCTTTCCACTCAGCTCCAGAGCCTCTTCCAGAGAATGGCCATGTAAGGCACACTGCCTCTGGTTCTTGATCTCTCCCTTGTGTTGTGAGCTCTCTTTTTCTGCAAGCACATACATTCCCATTGTTGCTTACCCATCAAAGAGATGCAAGACACCAATGTTGGTGGCAGACTAACTGTCCATCATGGTGCCACAGGCATGCCTCCTGCATGGTGTCAATCAGCAGCGGCTGTGCAGAAGTCAACACTGTCTGAGTGCTATCCCACACAGAGAGACTAACATGTATCTGACAGCCAATTCTAATGCCTGGGGATCTCCACTAACTGGGTGGGAAGCCCTTTCTCCAATCTCATATTCATCTTTTGTCACATTTAAGGCTGCAAGCTTTATGTAATGCTGCACTCACCTTGCCAGAACACATCATGTCATTGACCCTCTTTCAACACTGCAGCTAGGTACGAGGGAGAACCCCATGGCTGCTATCTCCCTTCGACCTCCATCCAGTCCTGCTTTGTTTGGCAAGCTAGTCTCCTCCTGCCATCCCGTGGGAACAGTACTTCCCTCCATGCTCTTACAGCCTGGAGGAATGCCTCCAGAGAGGCATCATTGAATTGTGGAGTGACCCTTGCCTTTGGCCATGTCTTCAACTTGTGCTGTTGCCAGGGCTCCCCGCTGCATAAACAAGTCCTGCTGGCTGTATTTTAAGGATGAGACCAACGTTGCAGGAGTCACCCGCCAACCCCCCACCTCACCTGCGCTGCCTAACTAGCTGGCTCCCCCACCTGCTGGCCCGTTAACTGGCCTGCCATGACAATATTGCATTCACAACTCTACCCCCCCCCACAACCCCCCGCCCACCCACATTTCGGTCCCAACGTCTGGACTTGCTTGCTTCCAGTAAAATCCTGGCCAATGTTTCAGGTCAATGACCTCCCATCAGATCTGCCAGTTGTCCCTGTTCTGCTGAAAGGTGATCAACCTGAAACATTTATTCTGTTTCTCTCTCCACAGATGCTGCCTAACTGCTGAGTATTTTCAGCAATTTCTATTTTTATTGAAAATAGATCATCTTAATGATGGAAAGAATATGGGTTTTAAAACAAATGCATGAAATTATTTGTATTCGGTGTTTTCTAGATAAACTTAAATATGTATCTAAGTCACATTTTACCTTTCTTTATGCAAAATGTTCACCCATTGATGTTGATTGATGGACCCAAGAGTGGTAATGCTGTACACTTAATTAAGAATTGCACCAAAAACAGGAGGGGTAAGTACTAGAATGTAATTTCTCAATATGCAGCTTCTCTGAAGCAGTAGGCTTGCCTGGCTGATTTCTGACAGCTGCAGTGTTCTCTTATGATCCCCAGTGAATGCAGAACAGCCCAGTCATTGCAGCAGCTCTGTTTCAGTAATACTGTCGACGCGTGAAAAACTGATACTGCAGAATCTCTGACCCTTACCATTTGCACTCAACTCTTGCTCTGCCTTTTACTTTGTGTCCCTTGTTTTTTCAGTCTGATTATATACCGAGTAGAATCCTGTTAACTACAATTGTTAGAGATGGATAAAATATTGTGACTTACCCAGACCAGTACACACTAAAACTGGATAGAGCAATTTGTCAAAAAGATGTGTAACATTAGGCTGGAATTTCCTCAATGTGACTTACACTGAAATTGCACTAATGCATTTACTTTAGTTTCTGCACCACTCTTGCTGATGGCAACATATGCTGATGTTTCCTAAGAATCTCATTAGCATGCACCTGAACCTAAAAACAGGTATAAACAATTGAGGCCCAAGGAACATCCTGACCATTCTTAAGCCCCTCTTTTATTTTAATGATGTTACGAAAATTAACGTTTGAAGCCATCAAACCATCATTCAGACACCTTTAATAGAGCCTGTTTCAGAAAATGCAATTGTGGTAGCTTTTCATTTTTTAAAATGCCATTGAAAATCATTATAAAACAGTAGAAGTTGCGACTTCTGATTCTGCTAGGCCTAAAATTTTGGGAGTAAATTTAGGCCTGTTCAGAAACAGTATAAATGCAGGAAACTTGCATTCTCAGGTCTTTTGTATGCGGGTTGAGTTAGGATATTGAACTAAATGGGGTCACAGTCAATATTCCCTGTAAAATCTCCCTGTACACAGCCAGTTTTTTCAATGTGAGGCACCTTTAAATTTAATGCAGAACAAGCCCTGTGCGATATCTTCCAGGCTGCTGCATGGCCGTGCATGTGTGAAGCCTAGAGGAAACGTTGCTCGTAGTGGAGTTAACCCCGGAGTGCTGCAAATAACCAGGGGAATTTGCATTTAGCGAGGTTCCAAAGTAAAATCTCAAGGCACGCATGAATTTCTTCAGAAAGATCTGCTGAAATTGGTGTTATACATATTGTTGTGTCGCCAAAATTTACAGGCAACTTCCGGGCCAATAATGTTCCTTTCACTGGGACATCATCATACAGATTACATCAAATTTTTCCTTTCCTGTTTTCTTTAATTTCCTTGAATTTTCCTTCCACTTTAACTCCAATTTAGAAATGATTGATTGATTACTTCAGGTTATGAGATCTCCAATAAAGTTTGGTTCTGAAAAATTTAGAACAGATGCTCTGTTAAAAATACAATATATGATGGCAACCAGTCCTAGCGAGATGCTAAATATACATTTTTATTTTACCATGGCTGACTAAAAGTAGATTTCCTTTCACATTGGTTCCTAACACTATCCAGTATCTGACTACAATGGCCTATCTGGGGGATGCATTAGTATAAGGCTGTACTTAGCTACATATCTGAGATCAACATGCAACAAGCATTTGGTTAAACTTTTCATCTGCATTGACTGCTATGCAGACTTACACAGTAAAAATGTTGGCCAGCTGCTCAGAAGTGTGACTCTATTCTTCGAGATGAAGTGCCGGAACGTTCCAAGAATGACAAGGCCTCAAGGGTGGTCACCTTGAGAAAGGCAACAGAGTATGTTAGCAGGCTGAAGGCAGAACAGCAGAAACTGAATGGAGAGAGGGAGAAACTTCAGAAAAACCACAAACAGATGAGACGCAAACTTCCCGAGCAAGAGTTGTCAAACCACTGAGACGATTTATGGACTTTGAGCCTCGATATCTGTAAACTTCATTATTTCTAAACTAGTGTAAATAATTTTGATGTTATCTAATTTTATGTATTTTTACTTTTAGCACACATACGAACATATGAACAGATATGTAGAGATTTAGAAGGTTTATTAAGCACGAGGCAGCAAGAACAATGGCACAGTAAGCAAGCAGTCGAAGATGTACGCTTTTAACCAACATGTGTGAAGCACCATGCAGGCTACCACTGCAACCAAAATAGGGGAAAAACTGAATCCAATAGTCTGGTTTGAAACCAAGTTATAAATCCAATCATAGCATGTATATGTGCCATACCCTTCTGACTTTCTTAATTCTTCCTGGTCATAATTTCCACATTCTTCTGATCTTCCCAACTGTTGTGGGTCTGTGTTTCTTTTCTTTTTTGCCTCTTTTTTCTCTCTCTCCATCAGGTGTAGAGTGCTTGTCACACAGTATCCACCCTCTGGCTTGACATGGTGGCTGAAAGATTAATGGAGCAGTGGACTGGCACAGAATGAAAGCGGATGTGTTGAGTGCAGTCACCGACTGCACATTCAGTGAGTGGTAAACTTTGCATCTGCAGTACGTCTCAGCATTGAGATAAGGCACCTGCAAAGCTGTGTGTTGGTAACACCCTGCATTATGTGGAAACCCACTACCCTGGCAAAGCCATGTGCACACTCCGCCTGCTTCTGTCTGTTCAGCGAGAACACAAGGAACTCTCCTCTCTTGGCATAAAAAGCATTTGCCACCTCTGTGATGCAGCAGTAGACAGCCAACTGGGAGATGTTACATATGTTGCCTGTTCCAACCTGGAAAGATCCTGACGCAAAGAAATTCAGAGTCATGGTCACCTTCATAGCCAATAGCAGCGCTGTCTTTGGCCTGTTCTCAAGCTGCAATTCTGGTTGCAAAGGTGACAGAGTTCTGTGAGTACCTTCATCATAAATGTCAGGTGACACACACATTGCTCATGGCTTAGGTGGAGGTAGGAGAAGTGCTTCCGAAAGATCCTAGGTCAATAAGTCCTCCTGCTGAAAGCCCTTCTCCCCCCTACTCCTCCTCCCTGTATGAGCAGCTTGTTGCCTTCTTTACTGTCTCTGCTCCATCTCCCTCTCATGCTGCAGCCCAAGGGGGATTACAACTAAAGCACCCATGACTGGGTGCAAGTGATGTGCCAGAACTATGCAGTCACAACCAATGCTTCTCCACATGCAGCATCACTCCCTTCACCAACTGTAGGCAACTCCTCAAAACACTCAGCACTTCCACAAATTCAAACAGAGCCAATAGAAAGTAATCAACAACTAATCTGCAAGTGAGAAGTGCAACTGTGAGAAGTGCACCCAACTCCAGCTCCTCACAGACCGTGTTAGGGAACTGGAGCTGGAGCTGGATGAACTTCGGATCATTCAGGAGGCTGAGGGGGTGATAGAGAGCAGTTATAGGGAAGTAGTGACACCTAAGTTACAGGATAAAGGTAGCTGGGTGACTGTCAGGGGAGGGAAAGGGAATAGGCGCACAGTGCAGGGATCCCCTGTGGCCGTTCCCCTCAACAATAAGTATACCATTTTGGATACGGTTGGGGGGGACGACCTACCAAGGGAAAGCCACAGCAGCCAGGTCTCTGGCACTGAGCCTAGCTCTGAAGGGAAGGGGGGAGAATAGGAGAGCGATAGTGATAGGAGATTCAATGGTTAGAGGAACAGACAGGAGATTCTGTGGTCGCGATATGCTCGAGCAGGTTGATGTTAAGAGGGAGGATGTGCTGGAAATTTTGAATGATATGAGGACAGATAAGTCCCAGGGGCCAGACGGGATATACCCAAGGATATTACGGGAAGCGAGGGAAGAGATTGCCGCACCTCTGGCATCCTCACTGTCCACTGGAGTAGTACCAGATGATTGGAGGGTGGCAAATGTTATTCCCTTGTTCAAGAAAGGGAATAGGGATAACCCTGGGAATTATAGGCCAGTCAGTCTTACTTCGGTAGTGGGCAAATTATTGGAGAGGATTCTGAGAGACAGGATTCATGATTATTTGGAAAAGCATGGTTTGATTAGAGACAGTCAGCATGGCTTTGTGAGGGGCAGGTCATGCCTCACAAGCCTTATTGAATTCTTTGAAGATGTGACAAAACACATTGATGAAGGAAGAGCAGTGGATGTGGTGTATATGAATTTTAGCAAGGCATTTGATAAGGTTCCCCATGGTAGGCTCATTCAGAAAGTAAGGAGGCATGGGATACAGGGAAAGTTGGCTGTCTGGATACAAAATTGGCTGGCCCATAGAAGACAGAGGGTGGTAGTAGATGGAAAGTATTCAGCCTGGAGCTCGGTGACCAGTGGTGTTCCGCAGGGATCTGTTCTGGGACCTCTGCTCTTTGTGATTTTTATAAATGACTTGGATGAGGAAATGGAAGGCTGGGTTAGCAAGTTTGCCGATGACACGAAGGTTGCTGGAGTTGTGGATAGTGTGGAAGGCTGTTGTAGGTTGCAATGGGACATTGACAGGATGCAGAGCTGGGCTGAGAAGTGACAGATGGAGTTCAACCTGGAAAAGTGTGAAGTGATTGATTTTGGAAGGTCGAATTTGAATGCAGAATACAGGCTTAAAGACAGGATTCTTGGTATTGTGGAGGAACAGAGGGATCTTGGGGTCCATGTCCATAGATCGCTCAAAGTTGCCACCCAAGTTGATAGGGTTGTTAAGAAAGCGTATGGTGTGTTGGCTTTCATTAACAGGGGGATTGAGTTTAAGAGCCGCAAGGTTATGCTGCAGCTCTATAAAGCCCTGGTTCGACCACACTTGGAATATTGTGTTCAGTTCTGGTCGCCTCATTATAGGAAGGATGTGGAAGCTTTAGAGAGGGTGCAGAGGAGATTTACCAGGATGCTGCTTGGGCTGGAGGGCATGTCTTACGAAGAAAGGTTGAGGGAGCTAGGGCTTTTCTCATTGGAGCGAAGAAGGATGAGAGGTGACTTGATAGAGGGGTACAAGATGATGAGAGGCATAGATAGAGTGGATAGTCAGAGACCTTTTCCCAGGGCAGAAAGGGCTATCACCAGGGGGCATAATTTTAAGGTGATTGGAGGAAGGTTTCGGGGAGATGTCAGAGGTAGGTTCTTTACACAGAGAGTGGTGGGTGCGTGGAATGCACTGTCAGTGGTAGTAGTAGAAGCAGATACATTAGGGACATTTAAGCGACTCTTGGATAGGTACATGGATGATAGAAGAATGAAGGGTATGTAGGTAGTTTGATCTTAGAGTAGGTTAAAGGTTCGGCACAACATTGTGGGCCGAAGGGCCTGTACTGTGCTGTACTGTTCTATGTTCTATGTTCTGTGTTCTAAGTGGTGAATGATCCCTTTAAATAGTGCTGGTGAGGGATCCTTCCTGCTGTTGAATGCACATTAGCGAGATCGGCGAGGTCCAAATGGCAGCGCTGGGGTCAAATCAGCTTCACACGCCTGTCCTAATGCCTTCACCAAGATGGCATTTGACATGGGCAGCACCGGAAGTGTGCATGTGCAGCACAGATGCCATTTTGATAACTACGGAGTCCAATTTTGCGGTCTATAAGCGAAAGGAGCACAACCATATAAAAAAAAGTGATCTATGTTGATTCACTGTAAACATGAAAGGCTGCTCTTCTTTGAAACAGTGAGAGTTCTGCTGATGTCCTGGCCAACACTCATTCCTCAGTAAACATCCCAAAGTTGGTTAATTGGCTCATTTGTTGTTTCTGGGATACTACTGAGTGCAAACAGTGACAAAAGGTAATTCTTTGGCTGTGAAACACTTTGGAGCATCCTGAAGATGTGTTAAGTGCTACATAATTGTGGGTTCTTTCTTTCTTTTAAATTCCATTACTTGCCTTACGATTGAGGCTTGTTTTTCCCATTTTGCTGTTTTGAGTCTGCAACTAATGCTATTGCCCTACCACAAGCTCAACAGTGTTAACAGCAGGGAAATATTAGGAGTGTGATGTATGACCAGCAAAAACAGCACAGATTCTTGTTTTGGTCTTTGTCACTTTTATATAGGTATGATAAAACAGCATTTAAAAGGGATGGAGCTGTGATTACTTTTGTGAGTGACATCTATCAAAAGAAGCCACATTTTTAAAAGATTGTCATTCTTACTTTGGGAGATTTGGCTGATTTTTAAGCCTGGGCAACCAGCCATCCTGCAAAGTTGTGGTAACACAGCCGTGGCCACCAAATATCTCCAGTTAGTAAACCCACCGCTCTTCCCTCAGAACCTGTGAGGAACAATTCCACTACAATCTTTCTTTTCCATGACAGCCCAAGTGAGACCAGACATTCATCGCCCGGGAAACCATGAGTGTAAATGAGCATCAGGTCTGCTCATGATGTCCTATTAAAACCAGTTTGAAGAAGTCATGAGGGGTCTTTCAAAATCATGAGGGGCCTGGACAGAGTGGATAGGGAGAAACTGTTCCAAATCGTGAAAGGATCGAGAAGCAGAAGTGACATGAGGAAAAACGTTTTCACACAGCATGTGGTTAAGGTCTGGAATGCGCTGCCTGAGAGTGTGGTGCAGGCAGATTTAATCGAGGTATTCGAAAGGGAATTAGACTGTTACCTGAAAAGTAAGAACGTGCAGGGTTACAGGGAGAAGGTGGAGGCATGGCATTAGGTAAATTGCTCATTTGGAGAGCTGGGGCAGACACAATGGGCTGAAAGGCCTCCTTCTGTGCTGTAACAATTCTGTGAAAACCGAGGCACATATACGTATAAAGAAAATTTTGTCTTTAGCAAATTTCGCTTTTGAGCCTTAATATCATGAACGGCTTGGCCTTACTGGAATAAGTAATGTATCTTATAGAAAAGTGAAGCAACTGGTTCTCCTTATCTTACTTTGATTCAGTCTGAAGGAAAGAAATAGGGAATGTGCTTATAAAGCTAGAAAGAAAATATAGATACGTAACTTTACATAGGCAAGTGTAATGGGCAACTATTACGTCTGAGATCTGTGAAAAAATTGTTTCAATCTTTTTTATCTTTACAAGTTTACTAAAACCACGAGACTTCTCTGTTGGCACTATTAGCAGAAAATCAATTAATTCATTTCTGCCAATTTAGTGGAGGCATTAA
The DNA here is from genome assembly GCF_036365525.1 of Heterodontus francisci. Classification (NCBI taxonomy): domain Eukaryota; kingdom Metazoa; phylum Chordata; class Chondrichthyes; order Heterodontiformes; family Heterodontidae; genus Heterodontus; species Heterodontus francisci. The sequence goes on from NC_090386.1 coordinate 79,493,610, forward strand.
CCCATTTAAAATAAATAGTGTTTAATAGCAGACAGAGGAATTGCTCATGAATACATTAAACATTTACCAGCTGATATCGGCAACAGTCATTTCAATGTTTACCTTATGTGAACAACCGGGGTTGAATAATATTTTGTTAAATAAGTAACCATGTTAAAATGTGTGGAAGGTAATGCAGAATAGTGATTGCATATTGATTTATTTGGAGATCCTCAGTCATTTCTAACTGGTAAAAGAGTCCTGTAGCAGTGATGTCTCAGCAGCTGCCGATGTGACTTTACAATAGGAGCACTCATTGAGCTAATCCATATGTCTCTCTTTGGAGTGTATGATTTTGTGTTAAATTTTGTGACAGCTCATTTTTGGCTTATAGCAAGATAACAAAAGGGAACCAAAGCAAAATACTGTAGATGTTGGAAATCTGAAATAGAAACAGAAAATGCTGGAAATGCTCATCAGGTCAGGCAGCATCTATGGGGAGGGAAACAAAGCTAATGTTTCAAAAAAGAAAAAAAAAGCAAGACTTGCATTTATATAGCTCCTTTCATGAACACCAGACATCCCAAAGCACTATACAACCAATGAAGTTCATTTGAAGTAGAATCGCTGTTCTAATGTAGGAAATGCAACAGCTAATTTGCACACAGCAAGCTCCTACAAACATCAATGCGATATTAACCAAATAATCTGTTTTTATTAGTGATGTTGGTTGCAGGCTAAATATTAGCCAGGACACCAGGGAAAATGCTCTTAATCTTCTTAAGAGTGCCATGGGATCTTTTACATCCTTCTGAAAGGGAAGATCGGGTCTCGGTTTAACATCTCATCTGAAAGACAGCACTTCCGACAGTGCAGTGTAGTCACTGTTGTAATGTAGGAAATGCAGCAGCAATCTCCCATGAGCAGCAACGTGATAATGACCAGATAATCTGGGGCTTTTGTGTGATATTGAATGACAGATAAATATGGGCCAGGATACCAGGGATAACTCCCCCAGTTATTCTGCAACATAGTACCATGGGATCTTTTACTACCAGCTGAGAGGGCAGATGGGGACTCAGTTTAATGTCTCATCGAAATGATGGCACCTTGGACAGTGCAGCACTCCCTCGGTACTGCTGTTTCCCACTGTTATGTATCTTCAGGGTAGCTGCTCCGAGGTGGGCTGCAACCATGGCTAAAGTGTCCATATACCATTTGCAACAGAGCAGGCACCTGCACCCATCAGAACATAAACTCAGTATTCAGATATCGGCACTCCAGCCAGCTGCAGAAAAGTGGTTCCTAGAGTGGGGCATAAACCCAACCCTTCTGAGTAAGAAATGAGAATGCAATGACTAAGCCAAAAGCTTGCTCTTCGATACCACAGTATGGCTCAGTAACACAAAATGCTTTACAGGGTAAATATCTTCCCTATAGCTTCCCTAACGTTTTCCAGCTTGCTTGCCTTTTCAGATTATCTCAAGATGGATTTGGAGGCATCCTCCTAGAAAAATGTTAATATTTATTGCAATTCAATCCATTGCCCTCAATATGATTTCCCTTCCTTGTTTAAAACCTGTATAACATTCAAATGGCAATTTTAAAATTATTTTACAGCATTTTACATCAGTTTACCTATTTTACAATTATACATTTTGCACTGGATCTGTTGATATAGTGGAATATGCCAGAAAATGGTGTTATCTGCTTGTAGCTTCAATAACTGTGTTCATTACTTGGAGCTTCAAGTACTGGCAAAGCAAAGGAGAAAGGAATATATTCTCTCCACCTCATCAAATGTAAAGGTTGTCAACAAAAGAAAGAAAATAGTTTGGATGGAAACCAAACTTCCCAACTTAATCCCTGAGAAATGTTCAATTTATTCCACCCTTCTTTACACGTAATAGTACCGTAACAAATATTTGTAATGCCTGCATAACATCTTTCTTTATAGGCAGCTTGCCGTGGAATACTTCCCTGTACATCTGAAATTCGGCTGTATGAACATTAGTTGAATGCATTTGCATAAAATTCTGTTTTCCACTGATTTACAAGTGATATTAATCCATTTAAATAGCATATTTAGCATTGTCACACTAATATGGGAGAGTAATTTCAAGGCCCTAGTTTTGTAATTACTTACAAACATAGTTAATGCATTAATATTTCAGAGAATTAAGTAGAAACTAAAAATAATCTTCTTGAGTAATTCTTGTCAATTGACACCTCTGAGTGTTAAGCTCCTGTTATAGCTGAATCTTACTTGTAACCAATGTGTTTGATAATATTTACAGCTCAAATTACATGAGTGTATTCAACATTAGGTTTCCTATGTCTTATGTGGCAAGTGCAAGAAAACCTAATGTTGAATATGATCATGTATTCATTGAAACACTTTCTTGTTAACTATATCGAAGACAAAGATTAAAAGAGCCATAAAAATTCCTTTAAATAATTTAATGGTAATTAAGAGGGCCAGAATTTTTTTTACAGGCATTAAAAAAAAAAGTTGTGGAATGCTAGCAAGATTTGTGTTTTTGCATCAATTAAAAGCTTAACCTGACAATGCAGAAAGCCTTTATTTTATCCTAAGGTTGAGCCTGTTGCTCAGATATCAAGAACCATAGATATGAAATCGCAGATTAACTTAGAAGTCCTCTTTCAGTTAAACTGCTTATAGCCAGATTTACCAATTGTATAAGAAATTATTCAGAAATGGATAGAATGTGTGTGAAGATCAGAGTACTGAATCTACTGTGTAATTACTCAGATAAGTCTTTTAAAACTTGGCTTTTAAACAACTGCGGCAATAAGTTATTTCATTTTATGGAGGCTTTGGCTCATTGCCACACTGATGCTGTCATGATTATTGATAATGGCTTGTTTTTGTAGGTAAATAATAACAGTGAAAGAGTGCAAGACCTAAAATGGTAATTGCTTGGGAAGGTGGGAGGTGGGGGGCAGGGTGGGAGAACAGAAAGGATGCCTTTCAGCTTAATCTTTAAAATTCCTTTGCTATAATAGCATGAGCACCAGATGTAAAAAGTTTTGCAGTGTTATTTTTCTTATTTTGAAGAAGAAAGCAGCAAACATGTGTTAAGTCCTTGTAAAATAGCAATAGTGCTTGCTACACTCTGCAGTTTGTTCCAGTCTCAACCCTTCAAGAGCACCCCCTGCTGCACCAGTGAGGATTTCCCATGTAGAATAATGCAATTTAAAAGCCCCTTGGAGTTCACTTATTTGAATACTACAGACGAGACAGAGAATTCCTGACATGTAATTCCTGTCTCCTAGCATCTGTTGGTAACAGAAGAACTTGATCTCCTGTCCACAGGCTAGTTTGTGCTCACCAGTTGACTGGCAGTAACAGAACAGCCTCGTCACTGAGCCGGGTTTCTTCACTGTTATTGCTGAACAAGCCAAGCAGCCTTTTAGCTGTCTTTTGACCTTTTATTCCAGCTGCAGTCAGCAAACAGGAGTTATAATCCAGCCAGTACATGACTTTAATATGAGCTGCTTCATTTGGATTTTATCTGCATCTTCAGTTTATGGGGCATTGATGCACTCTCCATTATCAATCACACACACAGATAGTTGGTTAAGGGATACTTGCTGATGAATGTGGAAGAATGAACATATTTCTAAAGCAGTTGAAACACCAATCATCCTGAAATTATTTGTGACATTTTGTAAATGATGTGCCTTGTAATAATAAATTAAATCTGGCTAGATAATGTGCCTGGTAGTAGAAAGGATGATATTTTGCAGTAACATGCCAAACCTTTTATTTGTGTCTTTTGAGATATAATAAATAGGGTCACCCATCCAGCTTTATGCTCTTCACTTATGTGCTTAGTTTTTACAGTAAATTCCAGGCACCTACAGTCTATATTTTAAAACTTTATTAGTTGGGCCAAAATTGAAAGCTTTACACATAGTGCTACTTCAGCCTTTACTGATGAAATAAAAGTTAAAATTAAATAACATATTATTATTTCCATCGTTACACAACGGATAGCTTCACCTCTCTTGGTACAAGCAGAGTTTAAATATTAAACAGATAAGCAAATGCTTACCATTACACAGGGATATGTTGGCCGACGGCATGTCGGAACTTCAAGCATCATCACTGCTATTTTATAGTGCAAAGATTGATTTGCTCACTGGTGGTGCTAACCAACAATTTTGTTTTGAAAGAGAAGAGTGGCTCCATAATCTGTGGTACTATTGAGTCATTCTTCCCAATTTTTTTTCCCCCAAGTAATGTTGTTGATAGAAAAACATTTGACATATAGTTCTTTTTTTGATTCTATTAATATGCCCATTTGCCTCTTTTTTTTAGTGCTAATGAAGGGTCCCCAACCAAAATGTTAACTTCTATGTTCTGTCCACAGTAGCAACTGCAACTTACATTTACATATCATATTTAATGTAGTAAAAATGTCCCAAGGCACATGACAGGTGTGTTAGCAAACAAAATTTGGCACAAAGCCAGATAAAGAGATATTATGACAGGTGGCATAAAGCTTGATTAAATAGCTAGTTTTAAGGGACAATTTAAAGGAGGGCAGAGAGGTGAAGAGGCAGAAAGGTTTTGGAAGGGCGTACTTAGAGCTAAGGGCCTAGGCTGCTGAAGGCATGACTACCAGTGGTGTAGTGATGAAAATCTAGATTCCCCGAGGAGCCAGAATTGGAGGAGGTTTATAGTGCTGGAGGAGATTACAGAGATAGGAGAGGGTGAGGCCATGGAGGATTTGAACTCAAGGATGAGAATTTTAAAATCAAGGTGTTGCCAGACCAGGAGCCAACATAGATCAGTGAACACAGGAGTGATGGGTGAACAAAACTTGTTGCAAGTTAGGATACAAATGCTGCCTGACACACTAAGTATTTCCAGAATTGTCTGTTTTTGTTTCAGATTTCAGAGTACAGTAATAGGAAGAGTAAGCTGATGAGTACATGGCTGGAGAGATGGTGCAGAAGCGTGCGCTTTAGATTCCTGAGGCATTGGGACTGCTTCTGGGGGTGGTGAGACCTGTATAAGCTGGCTGGGTTGCACTTCAACAGGACCCCATAAGGGGTTCGCTAGTGCTGTTGGGGAGGGTTTAAACTACCTTGGCAGGGGGATGGTGTAGTGTACTGTATTGAACTGGCTGAGCTAGTGTATTGTGATAGTTAAGCATTTGTAAACTGCTATACTGCCTCTGCTGCCCTCTCTGTTGGGGAGGTGTAAATAAAAAGTTCCACAATGGCTGCTTACAGTAAGACACATTTCAGACTTGCTCAGTGAATACACAACAGAAAGATGTCAATGAAGATGGGATAGGTTTTTTTTTAACATTCATTCGAGAGATTACAGTCTGAAGAACATGGTGACACACTTTTTAGAACTCCCAAACTTGATTTTGAGGAAGTTTGGGCAATTTGAAAGATTGCTCTCGGTGTGTCTGCAGCGTGGTAAGTAATTGAAAAGACATATTTTGGGACAATGGGGGAATTCAACCCTAACAAAGAGGACAGGTGTAATTATGAACGAAGGTTACACATTTGGCTGCAAGCTAATGAAATAAGGGATGAAGATAAAGTGAATGTTTTCCTCACCATGATGGGGCCAAATGTTTTTGAGGTGGTGTTTAACCAATGTTGTCTGTAATGCCCCAGTACTTTGGACTATTTGAAATTAATGAGATTCTGGAGTCATATTATGACTCGATTAAGAATGAAATTGTACTCCAAGTTGCATTTTGTGGAAGGAAGCAGTTGCCAAGTGAGTCCATTGCAAATTATATTTTTGAATTAAAGAAACTCTTTCATCACGGTGGGTATTGCACGAACTTAGAAGTCAACCTTAGAGACATGTTCGTTGGAGGTCTAAAGAACAATATAATCCGGGCCAAGCTTTTCAGTAAAGGCAATAAGCTGATGTGGAAGGAGGCCTACAAGGCCACAGCCATGGAAATGGCAGGAAGAGATGGTTGCAGATTGCAGATTTCCTGAGTCAGTAGGGGAGGTCCACTGGATTTCAGCAGGAACCAGGCCATGGCAGTCAAGTTCATAGACTTGGAGTCAGAAATTTAGATGCTACCATTGCCATGGTAGCCACCGACCATCTAACTGCTCCCATTTCCAGTCAAAGTGCTATCCTTGTGGGAAAGTTGGTCATTTTCAGTCAGCATGCAGGAGTAGAGGAAACAGTAATGCTCCAGGTCGCAGTAAAACTTCAGGTCACAGCAATGCACCAGGTTGAGGTCGGAGTAGACCCACAGCTAGTTCAGGAGCCTGGAAATCCTCAAATGCACTTATGGTAGAAATGGAAACAAAAGTTGATGTTACTGAGCTGGAAGATCAAGAGTTGTACTCAGTCAGAGAGCAAGAACAACAGCACATGGAAGTTGAGAGAAAAAGGGCTAAAGATATAATTTTAGCGGCCGCAGTAAAAATGAAAGTAAGAGATTCACAACTTACTTTCAACATTGACACAGCTGCAGCAGTGTCTGTTTTCTTGGAAGGCAAGTACAAGAAGTCCCTAAGTCACATTCCTTTATGGAAAATTGGTGTGAAACTGACTAGTTATTCCAATAACAGTAATCCAGTGTTTGGTGAAATTAATGTTAGCGTGAAATACGATGATGCATTCTATTACTTGCCATTGCTGGTAGTAGAAGGGAACAAAGTCTCCCCGATGGGATGGAAGGCTTATAAAAATGTTTAAACTGGGCTGAGTTATTTACAGTAGGAATCAGTAAAAGTACATCTGACATTGAGGAACTGAGGACTGATTCAATTTTAGCCAATGAGTTACCTGTGAATTACTTTTCATACACAAATGACACGCCAATGTCAGCCAGAGAAATTTCTGAAGAAACTTGCAAGGATATGGTGCTCAGTAAAGTACTCAATTATGTTATGAATGGCTGGTCTAAAGAGTGTGATAATGAGCAATTGCAGAAGTATATCACATGTAGAAATGAACTGAGTGTAGATCAAGGCTGTCTCCTATGGAATTTAAGAGTCATTATTCCACCAAGGTTTAGGGAGAGATTGTTAGAGGAACTTCATCAAGAGCACTCAGGGATAGTCCATATGAAAGCAGCAGCAAGAAGCTACTTTTTGTATCCAAAGGTAGATAGATATATTGAAGAGTTGGTGAAAAGTGAATTGTGTCTCAGAATGAGAAATGATCCATCTAAAGTTCCAATCATTCCATGGTCAAACACGAGAAAACTGTGGGAATGAATACATGTCGATTTCTTTTAAGTGGAAGGGAAAGAGTATTTTGTTTTGTTCGATAGCTATAGCAAGTGGATAGAGATTGAGTGTATTCCCAATATCACAAGTGGCAAAACTATTGAGGTTTTGAGAAGTTGGTTTGCAATTTTTGGTTGCCAGAGGTTAATGGTCCACAGTTTACATCCACAGTGGGAAAGATTCTCACAAGAATCCTCTTGAACCGCCTCCTAACTGTCAGCGAAGATATACTTCCGGTGACGCAATGTGGTTTCTGACCATCCAGGGGAACCACAGATATGGTCATTGTCGCTGGACAAATCCAAGGAAAGTGCCTGTAACAATGCAAAGAGCTGTACAAGGCCTTTATTGAGCTGTACAAGGCCTTTATTGATCTGTCAAAGGTCTTTGATTCCATCAACTGCGAAGCTCTTTGGAAAGTCCTCCAGAAATTTGGATGTCCAGCAAAATATGTTACTATCCTATGACTCTTGTATGATGATTTGACAGCAACCATCCTTTGCAGTGGATTGGAGACCGAGCCCTTTCATATTCGAACAGGCATTAAGCAAGGCTGTGTGATTGTGCCAACTGTCTTCACTATTTACCTCAACATGGTCACGGAATTCATTCGTGACCAACTTACACAAGGGGTCTGATTGATTTTCGACTCAATAGGAAGCTTTTCAACCTTAACAGGTTGACAGCCAAGACTAAAGTGACTCTCCAGCATAGTCATGGCTTACAATATATTGATGACTGTACAGTTGTGGCCCACACTGCAAGTGATATTCAGACCGCTCTCAAACTGTTCAACTCCACATACAAAAGGGTTGGTCTCTCACTCAACATCAGCAAGACCAAAATCCTCCACCAGCCCTCGTCCGGACAAGCACCTACATCTCCAACTATTGTTATTGATGGGGAGACTTTAGAAGTCATTGAACACTTCCCATATCTCGGCAGTTACCTTTCACAAAACGTCATTATCAAAGTGAAGATCCAGCGCAGCCTTCCAAAAATTGCATAGCCGTGTCTTCGATAACAGAGATCTCCATAACAGGTCAAAGGCTTTAGTCTGCAACGCAGTTGTTGTCACCATTCCTCTATATAGAAGTAAGACTTGGGTCACCTACCAAAGGCACCTCCTTTCGCCGAAGAATTTCCACCAGTGAGAAGACAGGCAACCAAATTTGAGCATCCTCAGCGAAGCCAATTCCTCCAGCACCACAACCATGATCATTGAGAAATCAGCTCCGCTGTTCTGAACATTGCATCAACATGCCAAATAATCGGCTTCTGAAGCAGATCCTCTTCTCACAATTTAAGGATGGCATCCAATGTCAAGGAGGACAGAGAAATCCTTTTAAGGACTCTCTGAAGGCCTCATTGAAAAGGGGACAAATTGACATTGCTGCATGGGAGGAACCTGCTGTTAATCATGCCACGTGGCAATGCCGCATCCAACAAGCCACAACACAATCAGAAACTGACCGCATAAACTCTGCTGCGGAGAATCGTTGAAAGCGGAAGAAGAAAGAGCAGGACCCTGGTTCACGAACACCCACTCCCTTAGGGCAACACTTGTCTTCTCTTTACAAATACCTGTGGTTCCAGGATTGGCCTGTTGAGTCACCTGAAGACACACAAATCATGACCCCTAGCAGATGCCATCCTCGTTTCTAGGGACTGACAATGATATTATAGCTATTTCTGAGACATGGCTGAAAGAAGCGTAGGAATGGCAGCTCAACATTCCTGGTTACAGGATTTTCAGATGAGATAGGGAGGGGGATAAAAAAGGGAGGGGATTGTAATATTACTTAAAGAAACAATTATAGCTGTGAGGAGGGATGATGTGATAGAAGGATCATCAAATTAGGCCATATGAGTTGAACTGAAGAACACAAAAGTGGCAATCACACTATTGGGTGTGTACTATAGACCTCCAAGCAGTCAGAAGGAGATAGAAGGGCAAATACATTGACAAATCTCAGAGAAATGCAAAAACAATAAGGCAGTCATAGTAGTGTATTTCAAGTACCCTAATATTAACTGGGATAGAATTACTGTGAAAAGTACAGAGGGAGCAGAATTCTTCAAATGCATTCAGGAGAACTTTATCCAGTTTGTAGCAAGCCCGACAAGAGAGAGGGTGGTTCTGGACTTAGTTTTAGGGAATGAAGCTGGGCAGGTGGAAGGGGTATCATTTGGGGAGCACTTTGGTGGAAGTGATCATAATTCAGTTGGATTTAGGGTAGTTATGGAAAAGGACAAAGAGAGACCGGGAATAAAAGTTCTTAATTTGGGAAAAGCTAATTTTACTAAGCTGAACTGCGATTTAGCTGAAGTGGACTGGAAACAGCTACTTGAAGGTAAATCAGTGCCAGATCATTGGGAGGCATTCAAGGAAAAGATAGTGAGCGTTGAGAGCAAGTATGTTCCCTTTGAGAAAAAGGTTGGGACTAACAAGTCCAGAGCCCCCTGGATGTCCAGGGGCTTAAAGGAGAGGATAAAGATAAAAAGGGAAGCTTAGGAAAGATACAGAGGGCTCAATACTGCAGAAAACCTAGAGTATAAAATGTGTAGAAGTGAAATTATAAAGGAAATTAGAAAAGCAAAGCATGAAAAAATTATTGGCCAGTAAATTCAAGGAAAACCCAAAGATTTTTCATAAATACATGAAGAACAAGAGGATAACTAAAGAAAGAATAGGGCCCATTAGGGACCACAAGGGTAACCTGTGTGTGGAGGCGGAGAACATGGGTATAGTTCTTAATGAATACTTTGCATCTGTTTTCACAAAAGAGAGGGACAATGCAGACATTGCAATCAGGGAGGAGGAGTGTGAAACATTAAATGAAAATAACAGTGAGAGAGGAAGTATTAAGGGGTTTAACATCTTGAAAGTGCATAAATCCTCAGGCTCAGATGAAATGTATCCTAGGCTTTTAAGGAAAGCAAGAGAGGAAATAGCAGAGGCTCTGACCATCATTTTCCAATCCTCTCTGGCTACAGACATGGTGCCAGAGGACTGGAGGACAGCTAACATTGAACCATTATTTAAGAAGGGAGAAAGAGATAGACTGAATAATTACAGGACAGTCAGCCTAGCCTCTGATGGAAAAAGTATTGAAAAAATTCTGTGGGAAAGACAGTTAGAAAGACACGGATTAATGAAGGCCAGTTAACATGGATTTGTTAAGGGAAGGTCATATCTGATTTGATTGAACTTTTTGAGACGGTAACAAGGAGGATCGTTGAGGGTAGTACATTTGATGTAGTCTATATGGATTTTATCAAGGCACTACTGAGAAGTGTAGAGGAACAGTGGGACTTGGAGTTGTCATGGTCATGTAGTTTTTTTCTCCAGGGAATATACGGTTTGCCTTTAAGGCTTGCAAAGGATCAGTATTGCTTTAAGAACCAGCAAGCTTCAGGAGTTACAGGAAGGTGCATTTTCATTGCCTTGGATACAGCCATTTGGAGACTGCGATTCAAAGGGTATATTCTCGTTACCATAGATATAGCCACTGGGAGTGAGCATCATGCAATACATTTGTTATAATTCAATGTTGAACTGGCTTTTTGGTTGAAGACAGTTTGTTCTAACAAAGGACACACAGTCAGACAGCTGTGGTGTTTAGCACCTGAAAAAGAGTTCTCAGCCATTTAAACTGAAGGAATAGGATTTTAGTCTGTTTAATTAATTATTATCTCTCAAAATTCTAAAGAAAAAGAGTCAAGCCAAAAGGGGGATCTCTGATAATTTGAACTGAAGGAAGGGAAGTTAGATTGTGACAATCTTTTATCCCTCAAAAACTCTCAAGTCAGATTGATTCTATTGAAAGTGTTTGCAAGTCATTAATTGTTGAAATTCGTTGAAGGAAGGACAGCATCACATACTGCTGGAATTAGACTATGGACTGCTCTGCTGTGGAAGAACCTTATTTCCCCATCGGGCGGCTGTGAGGACTTCAAGCAACATTGGACTGTAAATTTGCAAGGACTCTAATTTTTTCTATTTTAAATGTTGTTTATATCTTCATAGTGTTTAAGAATTTAGTTTTTCTAATTAAAGAGTTAATTTGTTGATTTAAAGACACCTGGTTTGGTCAGCTTCATTTGGGGGTTAATAGATGGTATAATTTGGCTGGGTCTTTCTTTAATTTGGAAAGTTTAAAATGATATGTTCGGCAATCAGTGGAGGGATGAGATTGAATTAACAGTGCATTTCACCCACCACAATCAGAATTGTATATTTTGATTGGGGGCTTTGACTGGGGCAGTCTGTTGTAACAGAGTGCATGTCCATAGATCCCTGAAAGTGGCTGGATAGCTAAACAGGTGGTCAAGAAGGCATATGGGATACTTGTCTTTATTAGCTGAGGTATAGAATACAAGTGCAGAGAGGTTATGCTGGAACTGTATATAACACTAGTTAGGCCACAGCTGAAGTGCTAAGTGCTGTTCTGGTCACCGCACCATAGGAAAGATGATTGCACCAGAGAGTGTACAGAGGAGATTTACAAGGATGTTGTCTGGACTGGAGAATTTTAATTATGAGGAATGTTTGGATAGGCTAGTGTTGTTTTCTTTGCAACAAAGGAATCTGAGGATAGACCCATTTGAAGTATATAAAATTTTAAGAGGTCTGGACAGAATGGTTAGGAAGGCCCTATTCCCCTTCATTGAGGGGTCCATAACCAGAGGGCATAGACTTAAAGTAAGAGGTAGGAGCTTTAGAGGGGATTCAAGGGGAAATGTTTTCACCCAGAGGGTGGTGGAACTCACTGCCTGAAAGGGTGGTAGAGGCAGAAACTCTTATAACAAAAAGTACTTGGATATGCAATTGAAGTGCTGTAACCTACAAGGCTACGGACCAAGAGCTGGAACGTGGTATTAGGCTGGATGGCAACTTGTCGGCAGGTGCGGACATGATGGGGTGAATGGTCTCCTTCTGTGCTGGAAATTTATATGATTCTATGATTTCCAGAATCTTCTGTTTTTATTGCTTCTGTTTAATACAATTTTGATGTCTGCCTGCAGAGAGCTATACTTGTATGTAACTTGAATGTCTGCCTATTGCCCATCTAAAATAAGATCATGCTCAGCACCCAACAATTATTGTATATCACAGAAAATCTTAAATTTGAACTTAGATTAAGAAGTCCTGTTGCTTTATAATGGTGAAAGCGCTTGAAAGTCTTGTGATTGCAGGCATTGGAATTATAATCTGTCTGTTATATATGTTGACGTGACAATGTATATCACACCAATAATACATAACATGTATTCCTTCTTCTTCCAATGTGCAACTTACTCATTCCTATCCTGAACCCTGAGAAATGGGAACATCAGTCAATATGATTATGATTTGCTTGATATTAAGAATAGAAAAAAATAGCATTTTGCATGCTATTTTCAGCACCATGGTCAGATCGATCCATTCAAATTTGTGGATAATTAGCTTTTCAAGTACTACCAAATTCATATAAATGCAAACTTGCTCTAGGCATCTCCCTATTAATATGTCAACAGGCACAGGTGCTTCTGAAGGCCCAAGTTAGCTCCTCACGTAATCTGCAATAATATATATCGTCAGGCCTACTGTAACTTTTTTCCTTGTCTACCAAATCTTTGCAAAGTTCCTATTCATTACCTGTGTGAATTGCAACACTGAACCAGCAGGAATTCAGGCTACTTATATTTATAATCAAGTAACTCTTACTCTTTTTATTGATTAGAAACTAATGTCATTTTACATTGTACTTGTTTATAAGTAAATAATTGATCTAACAACTGCAGTAAACTAATTTCATTAGTAAAGATCTGTCATGAAGCATTTCATCAGGTTAGTCCAATTCATTTCCAATCAGAATTCACTGACATTGCAAACATTGTTTCGTTGGCTTGAATCATTAATATGAAGCGAATAATAATCCCCCAAAGCTAATCTTTTGAGTTTCCAATTGAGTTAGTACAGATTCTTGAGTTACGCGCAAGAGATTAAAAAATAACATTCAATTCCTGTTCAGAGTAATTTGGACTTTACCAGCAAAGTCTTGTTCTCAGAGGGGCTATATCGTATTATAAAACTACATAGGGCTAAATCAGGACTGTCCAACGATAATTTACATTGCTGCTGTGATTTGGAACAATTTCAAAGACGTTTTCATCCTGTGGAGTATCAGTCTCTGTAAACTGCTAACTTTCAAATTCCACAGTTAATTTTTATTTCTTATACTCATTCTTTCATACTAAACCCTGTCACCAGGTTTCAATGGAGACACCCAAGATCACGTTGTTGGCACCAGCTGGACCTCATCGTCACAAGGCGAGCCTCTATAAACAGTGTTCAAATCGCACGCAGCTTCCACAATGCGGACTGCGACACCGACCACTCCCTGGTGTGCAACAAAGTTAGACTCCAAGCAGAAGGGCTGCCCATGCATCAACACTGACAGAATTTCTTATACACAGCTGTTACATAAATTCACTTGAAAAAGCCCTTCAAAACACTCCTGCAGGGGATACAGAGCTGAAGTGGGCCCACATCAGAGACGCCATCTATGACTCAGCAATGACTACCTTTGGCAAACGTGTGAAGCAGAATGCAGACTGGTTTCAATCTCACTTTGAAGAGCTGGAACCTGTCATAGCTGTTAAGCGTACTGCACTGTTGAACTACAAGAAAGCCCCCAGCGAGTTAACATCCATAGCACTTAAAGTAGCCAGAAGCGCTGCATAAAGAACAGCCAGGCGCTGTGCAAATGACTACTGGCAACACCTATGCAGTCGTACTCAGCTGGCCTCCGACACCAGAAACATCAGAGGAATGTATGATGGCATTAAGAGAGCTTTTGGGCCAACCATCAAGAAGATCGCCCCCCTCAAGTCTAAATCAGGGGACACAATCACTGACCAACGCAAGCAAATGGATCACTGGGTGGAGCACTACCTAGAACTGTACTCCAGGGAAGATGTTGTCACTGATACCACCCTCAATGCAGCCCAGTTTCTGCCAGTCATAGATGAGCTAGACAAACAGCCAATTAAATCAGAATTCAGTAATGTCATTGATTCTCTAGCCAGTGGAAAAGCCCCTGGAAAGGACAGCATTACCCCTGAAATAATCAAGAGTGCCAAGCCTGCTATACTTTCAGCACTCTATGAACTGCTTTGCCTGTGCTGGGATGAGGGAGCAGTATCACAGGACATGCGATGCCAATATCATCACCTCTATAAGAACAAGAGTGACCGTGGTGACTGCAACAACTACCATGGAATCTCCCTGCTCAGCATAGTGGGAAAAGTCTTCGCTTGTGTCATTTTAAACAGACTCCAGAAGCTGGCTGAGCGTGTTTACCCTGAGGCACAGTGCGGCTTTCGAGCAGAGAGATCCACCATTGACATGCTGTTCTCCCTTCGCCAGCTACAGGAGAAATGCTGCGAACAACAGATGCCCCTCTACATTGCCCCTCACCTACCTAGGCTCAACTATCACCAGTAACCTGTCTCACGATGCAGAAATCAACAAGCGCATAGGAAAGGCGTCTGCTGCTATGTCCAGACTGACCAAGAGAGTGTGGGAAAATGGCCCACTGACACGGAACAGAAAAGTCAGAGTGTTTCAAGCCTGTGTCCTCAGTACCTTGCTGTACGGCAGCGAGGCCTGGACAACGTATGTCAGCCAAGAGCGACGTCTCAACTCATTCCATCTTCGCTGCCTCCGGAAAATTCTTGGCATCAGGTGGCAGGATCATATCTCCAACGCAGAAGTTCTCGAGGCGGCCAACATCCCCAGCATATGAACCCTACTGAGCCAGCGGCGCTTGAGATGGCTTGGCCATGTGAGCCGCATGGAAGATGGCAGGATCTCCAAGGATGCATTGTACAGCGAGCTCGTTACTGGTATCAGACCCACCGGCCGTCTATGTCTCCACTTTATAGATGTCTGCAAATGCGACATGAAGTCCTGTGACATTGACCACAAGTCGTGGGAGTCAGTTGCCAGTGATCGCCAGAGCAGGTGGCCAGCCATAAAGGTGGTTCTAAAGAGTGGCGAGTCGAAGAGACTTAGCAATTGGCAGGAAAAAAGACAGAAGTGCAAGGGGAGAGCCAACTGTGTAACAGCCCCGACAACCAATTTTATCTGTAGCGCCTGTGAAAGAGTCTGTCACTCTAGAATTGGCCTTTATAGCCACTCCAGGCGCTGCTCCACAAACCACTGACCACCTCTAGGCACTTACCCATTGTCTCTTGAGACAAGGAGGCCAAAGAAGAATACTCAAATGTAGACTACAATTCTTCCATAACAATAAAAGCCCGGGAGAAAGAGCTGCACTGTTACACAGATGGTGACAAGTGACGTGTCATCTGGATCCTAGCCCACCAATATCTCTGAGTGCAACCACTGAAAGCAGTTCCAGCCAAATGTTTTTGCAGAATGTATTAGACTGCCCCTGCCCCCTCTCTGCACCTACCCCCAGGCCTTCAATAAAATTATGCTCTATATTCACCCATATTCCAAGAAGTACAGCGTGCAGGCTGGTACATTTTATCATTTAGCAAGATAGGGCCACCTGGACCAAGATCAAAAATGTCCTGATGACATATTCCAATTAAAACCCAAGACTTGACCTTCAATTGTTCTGACTTAGTCATCCTTGATAATCACAACTAGAGATACATTGTTAAATTGGAAGTCTGCAGATCTCCATCTTACTGTCAGTGGTGCAATTATTAGATAGCACTCCCCTTGATAAAAAGTAAATCAGATTCATTTTATAGAGTCTTGACTTCAATATTTATCTTTTTTAATAAACCATTCTTCTCATTTTGAATGGTATTTTAAGCTTTGCCCTTCAGATTCTACTAGGACATGCTTTAGCCTTGTCCTTACTTTCCTTTTCATCCACTTTTTCTGTCAGTTTTCTTTTGGCTGTCCCCTCAAGCATTTCTGACTTCCTGCAACCAAGATGGCACGCTGGGCAGATTGCTCCTATATCAGTATAAAGCATGTCAGAGTGATCTGGTGAGGCCCCAGCAACATTTCCCTCCTTTCTGAGAAGACTCATTCTCCCCCACCACCCACCCAATAGTGGGAAAAAAGTTAGAAAATATAATTGAAGGAAGTAGGTTTAAAAAAAGGTTTGGTTGGTGTAGGAAGAGAGGTTGGCAGGTAAAGGGAAAAGCATTGAAGAGAGTAAGGCTGAGACAGCCATTGGCTCCATGACAAAAGGTGGACGAGACTAAAGGGGAGGCCAGGGTTGGAAACCAAAGGACTGAAGTAAGTGAAAAAGGTAGAAAATAAGAACTTGTGGATGGACTTGTAGGTGAAGACAAGGATTTTGAAAGCAGTGCATTTAGGGAGAGGAGCTAATGTAAAGAATGTAATGCAAAATGGAAACAGGACTTAATATGGGATAAGATGTAGTTGGGTAGTTTGATGAGTTTCAACTTGTGAAGGGCACAATACAGGATGCTGGCAAGAAGAAGCTAACACTGGAGTAATCGGCTCTGAACATTACAAAACAAAAGAAAGAAGTTGCATTGATATGGCATCTTTCATATCCTCAGGACATTTCAAAGTGCTTTGCAGCCAATGAATTGTTTTTGAAGTATAGCCACTTGTAATACAGACGAACATGGCACCCAGTTTGTGGATAGCAAGGTCCTACAAATAGCACTGAGAGATAGCTCTATAATTTGTTCTTATAGGTGCTCTAAACTCATGGACAAACATTTCAACAGCAGTGGGGAGAAATAAGATTGGAGGTGAGTGATGTTACAGAAGTGGAAATCATGGTGGTGTCTAGGATGTGGGGTTTGCAATTGAATTCAGAAGCAAACAGGACAACAAGGTTCAGCACTACTGGGTTCAGCATGAGTGAGCTGCAAGTGAGAGACACAAACTAAAGGCGGAGAGCTAGATATCTTGGTGGGAGCCAAACAGGATAGTTTCAGTCTTTGGTTGAAGGAAATTCTTGCTTTTCTAGGACTTGACATTGGGTAAGTAGTCAGACAGCTCAGAGGCAATCAAAAAGTCAGTACAATGACAGTGTTAGCATTAGATGTCATCAGCATACATCTGAAAGCTAACCCCATGCCTATGAATCATCTACTCATGACTCCATGATAATCCTAGAGCAATGGAAGGATTTGAATAACAAGATGGAGGCACAATATTATTTAGCTGGCTGGAGCCAGCTGTGCTCAGAAAAACCAAGTCTACATGCGACTTAACAGGCAGTCCTTAAAGAGACCACTGCAGGCTGCAACCAACAAGGTAAGATTTTTCAATTTACTTGCCTGAATGTGTAGCTGAAAAGAGCGGGAGTGCCCCTCCAGATCACACATCCAAAGAACATGGGCCACTGCCAGCATCTTGCTCTCTCCCCTCTGGATTGCCACAGCTATCTCACCTCCACCCACCCCTGTTGCCTCAAGCCCACACCTTTCCCCCATCCTCTTCGCTCCCAGCATGGGCAGGCAGCTGGCATGCTTCACTGGTCTTCCACCCATATATTAAAATTTACCCCTCTGATTTCAGCAGGGAGCAAAGTCAGGCAGGGTGTATAATGGACAGTCATTCAGATACCAGGGATTTTCTGCTGAAGTTGAGTTACTCGTTATGATCCAAGCTCTCCACTTACTCTCTTAATCAGACTATAAAATATTACTCAAACGTCCACATTTTAATGCTGAGCACAGAGAAGTAATCAATCACTGAGAGATGAGAATCTATTTCAGAACAATAAATTTCCTACAATAAAGACTGCTTTGCTTGAATTATTGAATGATTAAATGTTATGACAAACTTATTTCAGTTTATTTTTAACTATACTTTGCAGACATCCTGATTCATATGTTTTCTGAAACTAATAGTATATAATTGTATTAATGATTAGTAGTAAACATTACAATTGTTATAAAGATGCATTTTATATTCAGTTAGTAAGGGAACTGTAAAATTGTACTTCATACTAATGTTCTTACAGAATTACTGTATTAAGTCTACGAATTCTATAATCAAGAAATTACACATGTATTTCACGCCACAAGTTATCTGTGTGATATAGTGAAACAGACTTTCCCTTTAGACTTCTGGGAGTTTGCAATGACCAATGAGGTAAATTGATGCTGAATTTCTCAGGGCTGCCCTCTACTGTTGGTCAAGCAGAATTACCGATGACTTGGTCCAGTGTTCACAGTTGTAGAGTCAATTAATTTAATTATACATGCAGCTACAACCAATTTATTTTCATAGTTTGCAGGCTGTCATTTATAAAATATGGGAAAGTGGATTAAAATAAAAGTTGAAGGTCCTTGGTCTGCAGGTTAGCTTCAAAGCAGTTTAAAAGGATTTTTACCCTTGAAATGTCCTAATTATACAGTACATTGATTTTAGAAATCATTCATGGATTGATAATACAGCATTGTACCTCCCACAGGAACAAGTTTGCAGACAAGCATTTTTTGATCTTAGTAAATTATTCCCTTGAGTGCATCTAATTTTCCTTTCTCGTTAAAAACACCACTATTTTCTGGAACTACAAAATGTTTCTCTTCTTGGTGATTAAGCAAGTCACTTGCCGTCTGCCATCTTCGAGATAGCAGACATGGCTTGTCATAAAGACACAGTCCGCTGTACCAAAATCCCACAAAGACAATAAATACTAAAGCTGTCAAAAATGAAAAGTTATTTTAATATGACCATTTCCACAGAATGTTGCGTTTCTTGGCTCCCATAGCAATGCCTTTGAATGGCCACCTCTGTGGATAGGGTTTGATTTGGCCCTTATAAAGAGACGTCCTTATGTGAGCCTTAGGGGATGAAGGGCTCCCAATTTTGTGACATAGCCTCTGCTCACTCCAATAATCTGCTTCAAATCCCAGAAATATAACCAGGAATCTCTTACCCCACTTCCCACCCACCCCCACTTCCATCCAACTCTTTATACAAGGCCATGTCTCTCGACAGAATCAGAAAGCAATGAAAACAAAACTCAACAGTTGAAAGGAAAATGGATCCAAAGATGTAATGCAGATGAGCACGGTGATGAACTCTGACAACAGCTATGCAAGATGGCAAGCTTTAATCAATGAGTAATTTGCACTGTGTACATTGGTGTGAGACAATAGAGAACAGTCTAAAATATGGAATACCTATGGGGAGATACCTCTCAGGTATCCATGTAATATAGACAAAGACACGAGCCAATGTAGGAAGTATATCCTTGAAAGTAATGAAACTTGCTGAAACTGGATTGCTGAATCTACATTGTTGGCCATCAAATTTACACTTGTCAAGTGTGGAAGATTCTATTTGGATCGTTTCCATTATCATCTTTTAAGCTACTGCTTCCTAGGCTGAGTGTTCCCCCTGCTCCTGTGCATTGTTAACATTATGACACTTAAATTAAGGTGAAGTATGATTGAAAGCATCATTAGAAATTACTTTTATGTCTGGCAACTTTCATCACTACTTCATCCCAAACATGTAAACATATAAATATTATATATATCATGTACCTTCATATGCAATCCACTATTTACAATTTGAATGAGCAAATATTAGATGGGAATGGAACTTTATTTCTTCATTGCTTTAACATGTCTTAATCTGAAATTCAAATCAAAAAAACCACCCTTCATGTACCAGATTAATATTTCCATTTTATCACAAATATGAGCTTCCTAAAGACATTTACGTGCTATTGACTCATATATGATGGGACCTGGAAAAAGCCACACAAAATTCACTTTCTTCAAGCACAGAGCAACTACCATAAAATAGTTTTTTTCTACTACAGCTGGGGTAAGTTCCAACCCAGAGCAAAAAGGTAAAAACAATTAACAGTCACTGAATTGGCTGGAACGCCTAGGCTATTTTCCGAAGGCTAAAAATTAATCATTTGATTGCGCTATATAAAATAACAGAGGTGGCTTTCATCAGAAGATTTTAATATGTGCACGGTCAGATGTTATAGTCAACTGGCATCTTTTCAATTCTAACCCCTCGAATTCCCTCTTTAAACGTATGTATGAAATTACAGAGTGTCAAAACCTCTAACAAAGAAAACATTTTCAATAATTAACCAATAAATTGATAGAAACATTTTTTTTTAAATGCAAATTTATTTCATGCTTACTTTGACTTCTTGGCACATTTTGGGCTGCATTTTCATAGTGTGACAGAGGTGGGCTCAGCAGCATATATTCTGACAATTTTGCACTACCCGCCGGCATGCTGGTCTGCCGGCATGTTTCCGCCTCTGGCGTATTTTGAAGGAGGTTGATTTGGTGAGGTTGTGGGGGTGTTGGTGAAGGCTTACCTGCCCACCAGTGCCAGGTAACCAATTAGGCCAATTACAGGACCAATTAAGGGCATTTTCCCACCGCTATCTGGAATTTTCCTGACGGCAGGAGGGCCCCTCGCTGAGATCGATGCCCAGCCACTGGATGGAGGCGACCTCCTGGCAGCAGACCTGGGGGCCAGCAATGCCTCATGTAAATGCCCCCCCCCCACCCCCACAGCTGCGATTGATGGAGGGCTACAGCTGTGGCGACAGCCATCCAGTGGAGGGACTCCCTCTCCACACTGACGACCTGGCAGCTGTGGCCACTTGTTATTGTTTAAATTGAAAGATCTTCAGAGGGTGCTTCTACTTGAGGTGCCCTCTTGTTCTCCCATCTACATTGGTAACGCCCACCTCTGATGATGGGGCTACCAATCTTTCAGTGCTGGACAGCCTCCTATTAGCCCTCCAGCGTCAGGAGCCCGCCTTCCATCCTTAATTGGATGTGGCTCCCAAGTGGCCGCCTCCTCCGAAATCTCCCTCCGGGTCCCGCTGCCAGCATTTCCAGGTTCTCGATTAGCATTTCATCCCAACGGCGGGATTGGGATCCAGGAACGAAAATTCAGCCCTTTGTGTTGGTTAAGCTGTGTGAACTTGAGGTTGATTTTAACGGGAGCCTGGAGCAGTGCATGGGGGAAGGGTGCTGGCGCCACCCAAGATCCAGTGAGATTTTAGGTCTGAGTCGCTGTAATGAAGATCAGACTCCTGCTGGAAACTGAGGGGAATCACTGCCTCGCCAGTGGATGGGAGCATGAACATGGGCAGCAAGAATCCAGGGGCAGTGTGCCCCAAAGGAACAGTTTCCAGCAATCAGGTTAAGTAGGTCAGGAGACTTGGGTAATAATCATGGTCTGGTTTGGCCTGGAGGTCCCCAAGCCACTACTGCTCCCCCACGCATTGCAGGCAGACCACAATGATGCCATTGGAGTCCAATCTGCATATTTAAAGAAGGATCCCGCTGGCTTTAGGCTTTAAAATTGTACTTGGCCAGATTGAGGTAGGAAAACAGTAGGTAAGAACCTCACTCCATTTTAACTACACCAAACCCAGTACCACCCCCTCCTCCAACCTCCTCCCCACCACCAGCCCATGAACAATTTCCTAGGGGGAGTGGGGACATCAAATTATTTAGTTGAATGCAGGGTTGGTTATGTCCAGTTATACTGGTGAACCTTGGAAGGATGTATCTCTTTGAGTTTTGGGACAAATCTTGGCAATAGAGGTATTTGGATGCTGGTCTGTAGCTGGATTGAAGGATAATCATTCGGATGGCTGCAGTCAGATGTTGACCCAAAGACAGCTACAGTAACCAGTGTAAGGAGCTCATGGCAAAAAAGGTAAGATTGCCATACAGGCCCTTTCCCATGGTGGGATTAGTTCTGAACAGAAGGAAGTGTAAAACCTGCATTATATTACAGGGGAATATGGCAAGGCAAAAATCTATGAGAAATTTTTAAATCCCAGTTGATTATGGTCGATGGTGGATGAAAGTGTCATTTGCTCCAGTTACTAATTTGCATGGCTTTACTACTACAACAACACCAACAACTTGCAGTTATATAGCACCTTCAACATAGGAAAATATTAAATGGCATTAATATGTTATAAGCCAATCAGAACACAATTTAAGCTCTATTTTGTTTTATTGCTGAATTTAAAAAAAATTATTTTTAAAACTTGCAGAAAATAGTAAAACTGACATCTACACAGAAACGTAAAAAAATCCCATTAGCTATTAATTTGACCAGTCAATTGAAACAGGATTTTGCTTCCACTTACTTGGTAGGAGAAAATATTGCAAAAGAAAATGGATCTGTAACATATTTATTGTCTATTACAAAAACAAACCCACTCACCTTATAATAAATGATAGCATTTGAATACTAAAAGCAATATTGCGGATGCTGGAAATCTAAAATAAAAACAGAAAGTGCTGCAAAAGTACTCAGCAGGTCTGGCAACATCTGTAGAGAGCGAAATAGAGGCTGGGATTTTATGCTTGCGATGGGGATCTCAACGTATGGAAAAAGCAACAGCAAGAACCCCGGGTTGCCTCTTCTCCGGAAGGCCTGCTGAATCTAGTGCCAATCAGGCACTTAAGTGGACTGTGGTGGGCCTTCCACAGGATCAAGGACCTCGTCGCCGTAAGTCCTGCTTTTGGAGAGCTGCCGGCCAATCAGAGGAGGCAGTGGCTGCTGCTGGAGGAGCACCTACTGTAGGCCCAGGAGCAGAGCTGGTCACAGGTCACAAGTAGGTCTGGGCGGGAGGGGTCTCAAAGGGTAGAGGTCACAGGGGAGGGGGGTATAGGGGGGTCAGCAGCAAGGGCAGAGGTTTGGCTCCCAGTGGGCTCCCTTTTCCTGATGCCAGGTCCCTCTTTCAGGCACTGTGCCTTTTATTGAGGGACCACCGCCCCCACCCAGAGCCGGAAAGCAGCCCAAATGGTTTTTCATGTTGTGCTTTGCGTGCAGCGACAGGGCTGCCCACCACATGGCTAATTGTGGCGGTAGCAGCGGGATAGAGCCCTTAATTGGGGATTAATTGCCCAGTTAAGGGCCTCAATTGGCAGCAGGGTGGGAAGGCCATTCATAGACCTTTCCACAGCAAAATAAATGTTGGCAGAGGCGGGATGGTGGCAGGAACATCCCCCGTCACTTCCCCCCCCCCCCCCCACCCCACTCCCAACCACCGTCCTACCCGATTTTATGCTCTCCCTGCCTCCAATACCACCGTGGGGAAGAAGATAAAATTCCCCCCACCCCGGGTCAATGGGCTGAATTTTTAAAGCTCGCCACCGATATTTAGCATGGCGTCTCAATTACATGGAGGGTGCGGAACACCCGCCTCTGATGACATCATTGGAGGGGGTAGGTGCTCCATCCTTGGCAATGGCGCCTGCGCCATTTTTAAAGGGCTTCAACCCTTTACATGTCATTTAAATTTTTAAACAGAACTGCAAGTTGCATTTAAATTTAAACATTCAATAAAAGATCGAAGCCCCTCTTCCACCCCACCATGACCAAACAAGTTATTTATTTCCCTGTCCCCTGCGAAAAAACGTTTTTGCCGGTCCCGAACTTTCACTTCCAAACTTTAATATCTTTGACCTTCAACTCTTTCCCACCATTCCCTCAGCTAATAGTAAGAGTTTTCCTCTCTCTCCCCGGGCTCTGAAAACTTCACTCCTACCCCCTCCCCACCAGTGTTCCACCTCGGATCTCAGAGTGGAGATCCGAAGGCACAGGACTTCTGGCAACTGGCCGGAATATCGGCGTGGGATGGCCGTTGTCGAAAGGTAAGGAATTATTCAGTGATTTAGATTTATTTAAATATTGAAATTAAGGTTCCGGTGCCAAGCGGTGGGGGGGGGGGGGGGGCCACCACGAGGCCTCGCCGCTGCTGGTAAAATGGGGCAGGGCCTTCCCGGTGTCGAGGCCCATGGCAAGCCTTTCATGGAAGGATGTTCCGGGGCCCCCTCCCCACCCTGCCATGACCCCGATGTCGGGGGGCTGGTAAAATTCAGCCCAACGTTTTGAGTCAGATATGACTTCTCATGAAGCAGAGTCACATCTGACTCAGAACGTTAACTCTTGCTTCTCTCTCCACAGATGCTGCCAGACCTGCTGAGCACAGAACAGGCTTCTGGCTCATTGTTAGCCAATTTTTCATGATGCCAGATTTCATTGTTCACTGATTTGGAAAATATTGCCAATATTTTTAATTTCACACCAAGTAAAAGCGACTGTGAGGATAGGAAATAAGTCTCCAAAAAGAACTGGAATATCGTTCTGTGAACTTCAATGGAAAGAAAATCGGGTGCAGTGAAAAATCAGCTGCCAATTCGCAATGTGTCGTTTCACGCTGTTGGTGCAGACCAATTTCAACCCCAAGACTTCTAAATAAAATATTGACCAGAATTATTGCATCACAGGTAAAAGCAGAAGGGAATTTAAATACAGAATTAGGTCACCAATGCCAAAATATACATGCATTTCATTTCAAATCTCTCAGCTGGTTACAGATAGGAAAAAAAAGGTTCACATAGTTTTTCGCCCCAAGGTCAGAAGCTGGGAATTTACAAACAGCTGCCAATCTACAGATTCTCTTCAACAAATAGCCTCCAAATTGACTTCAGGATATACCAGTTCAGACTACTTTCCCTCAGTGAATACTGGAACAGTAGCCTTAACGGGACATGCCAGGTTCAGTACAGTGTTAGCAATTAAACATGAAAAGCACAATCCAAACCCCCTAAATAACCATGAGCAATGCCACTGGAGATCCATTAGTATTTTAGTTAAGTATGCTGCAATTAGCTAGCATAATGCCCATGTTGAAGCTTCACAATGATCAGTCATTAGGTATAGCACCGCATCTTACAGCATTCCGAGCATAGGTAGAATCCACAAGGACACCTACCTCACCATACAAAAAGCACTTCATGACGGGCTGGCATAGATTGTGTTATAAAGAAGTCTGCACAGCCCGCCCTCCTAGAACAAGGAAGAGTACGGAGGCAGGAGCACAAACTGGGGATAAAATCAGGACTAAAATTACGTTGGCACTACAAAAAATAAATTCAAGAGCAAATGCACTGCTTCAGCTTGATGGAGTCAACATTGATCCAGCACATTAAGATTTTTAATGCATTGTGCTGTTCCCTTTATACAGATGTCAATGCTGAATGCTTGAAAAATGCACATTAACTAGATTTGTGCTTATACAATGGAATCCAAATAAACATACACTTAATTGAAGAAAAAAATCAAATACAAAATCCTGATTGAATAATAAAAGTGTGCAGTTTTTAAATACTCAGCAAACTAAATGTAATCAATCTACTGACGACAAATTTCAGTTACAAGTGGCAACACAATCACTTTGGAGTAAAATATATGCTTTGTTAAGTGTTTTCTGTCTGTTTTTCCTTTCAATCAAGTTACTGAATGAATTATTAAAAGAGCTATACTACAAACATTTGCAATTTGCCTATTTTTATCTGCAGTCTTTGGAAAGCCTGATCAGGCCATGTCAGGCTGGATTTATAGAGGGCTCGATGTCGGGATCCATGGCGGGGGGAGGGCATGAAGATTGCCCCGGATGAGGCCCACCACAGACCTCGACGCCGGCAAGGCCTGTCCCGATATTGCCGGTGGCGGCGAGGCCTCATGGTGGCCCTCCCACTGCTCGGCGACGGGACCATAATTTAAATATTCAAATTCATTCACTTACCTGAGTTAATGACATTACTGTCACCTCCTGAAGTGCCACCACGATCTTCATCCCGGCAGTCGGCACTGTTGCGCCTTCGAATCCCTGTCCGGGGAAACGGGGCACAACACCCGTGGGGCGGGGGGAGGAGGTATGTTTCTCAGTGTGGGAAGGGGGAGCGGGGTCAAACTATTCTGATTGGTGGAGGGTATGGTAGGAAAGAGTAAAGTTAAAAGTTAGTGAACTTTTGGGGGGGGGGGGAAGGTCAGATACACAAGGTAAGTTTTTTTGGAGGGGGAGAGGGCAAGGAATGAGTATTATTAATAGGGATGGGGTGGGAGAGGGGCTGGAAACATGTATGTAATTTTTTAAAATCAGTTTCATTAAACTTTCCCTTTAAACATTTAAATTAAATGTAAGGACTGGAAGCCCTTTAAAAATGGCACCGGCACCTGCGCAGTCCGCCCCGGTCATTTAAATGAGCCACCGTGTATAATATCGCGGCAGCTCGGCGGAGTAAAACCCCTGTGTGTGGGCCGCCATCTTTTACAGCCACCGCTGTAATTGGCAGTGGCAACATAAAGTTCAGCCCATCTTGGTGAACGATTGTACATTTATTGGGATTCCATTGTTTTAAATTATTCTACTGGGAAACTCTACTCTAAATGGGGAAGGGGTACCAATATAATGGCAATGACGTCAGTGTATAATGCTTTGGTATACTAATGCCCTGTACCATCTCATGGGAGGACACCAGTACAATTATCTACTATCCATAATATGAATGTCAGCCATGGCTCAGTTGGCAGCACTCTTACATCTTAATTTAGAAGGTTCAGGAGCCAAGTCTCAATTCAGGACTGAAACACAAAAATCAAGGTTAACACTCTAGTCCAGTACTGAGGGAATGCAGCACTGTTGAAGCTGCTGTTTTTCAGATGAGATGTTAAACTGAGGCCCTATTAGCTCTCTCAGGCAGATATAAAAGATCCCATGGCGCTATTTAGAAGAGGAGCAGGAGAGTTGTCCCTGGTATCCTGGCTAATACTTTATTCCTCAATCAATATCACAATAAAACAGATTATCTGGTCATTATCACTCTGTTGTCTGTGGCCACTTGCTGTGTGCACTTCCTACTTTATGACTGTGACTGCACTTCAAAAAACATCTCATTGGCTATAAAGTGTTTTGTGATGTCTGGTATTCATGAAAGATACCATATAATACAAGTCTTTCTTTTGTTTCCCTTTTTTCCCTTGTATGGTGAATTCCTTATCCAGATCCATTGAGAGCAGCATGAAGCATCGCCAGGGTGCTTCCTCCAGGCAAGGAGAGGAAAGTAATTAACCTACCCACTCATCTCATTTGGTTATAGACAAAATTGAGAAGCTGATTGACATCGAAGTTGTGAAATCTGTGAGTCTCCATGGTGAAAGTGCGGGTAAAAATAAATCAGCAGGTAAAAAGAACATAATCCATTTCATAGCTTAACCATCAACCCAATCCCTCTTCCTGGGCATTTTCAGGCAGAATGGGACTCTTAGTAAACACAGCATATTGCTTGAGATTTGCTGCAGCCTCTTGTGCATCCTTTCCCACCCATTTCCCCACCATTGGTACCGGAGTCTTCAGGTGCCTTAGTCCCACTCTTTGGAAATTCCTCCATTAAACCTCTTTGCCTTTAAGGCACCTTAAACCTCACTTCTTAAAACTCACTTTTTTGACCAAGCCTTTGATCATTCCTCCTAATATCTTTGGCCCAATGTCAGTTTTACCTGATATCTCTATGAAGCTATATAAACGGAACTTGTTGCTGTTAAACTTTGATGATTTTATATGTATGGCTGGAGACATGTACGCTGATGAAACCCTTCCTGTTAAGGTTTGACATGTGCTTTCAGAAATGATGTCCAAATCGTTAGAGCAATCATGACTGACAGCCAAGGAGAAGGCAGGGGAGTGGCACTAGGTAAAAAGCTCATTTGGAGAGCTGGTGCAGACACGATGGGCCAAATGGCCTCTTTCTGTGCTGTAACAATTCTGAGATTCTGAGATTCTGAGGAAAGAGTTGCAGCGACCTGCACTGGCAGTGATAACATATAATTTGTTCGATTACAATACTTCTACTGCTTTTTCTGGCTCATTAACCAGATCAGAAATTGTTTGCTTACTGAGTATAAACCTCTGAAAATACAGAATATGCACCAAGGTAATTAATAAAATGTATGAGTGCAAATTGGCTCGCACATATGCCTAGAAAACAACAGTGACTGCACTTCAAAAGTAATTCATCAGCTATGAGGTTATTCAAGGTACTGTACAAATACAAGTTCTTAGTTTCTCGTTCTGTGTACATATGCAATGTCTATGACTCTTGAAGGGTGTTTTTCTTTCTGTAGTGCATTGGCATTTTACCTTCAGTACTAACCAAGCACTTCACAATATGCTTTTCAATTAAAGTGCTAGTTATTATTGAGCATGTTATTTTCCGTGCTAATCCCCAGTGTCACAAACAATGGCATGGGAGATCAACGATATGCACAAAAACAATTACCCAATTATATCACAACCTCGATATTTATTGACCAAAGTGCTTCAATGTAAAGGGATAATACATAGGCTCTGAATTGCAGAAATTACACTGAAATTTACACCAGTATCTGTGCCAATCATATTAAGAGGAACTGAGGCTGTCATTTCCTGCGGAGCTCATTTCCCTATCCCAGAACATAAAAACCAGTGTAAAACAAGGGCAAATGCAGCACCACGAATAAGGGCAGTTGTGAGTGGGCTGCTGTCTTTTGGCATGATGCTTCACTCTCAGAACCTCTACAGATCTTCTTCCTCTTCCATGATTATGCAGAACATGATATATCCATTGGAAAGGTTACTCCAGCTGCTTAATCCTTCTAAACACATGAGGAAGGGGAGGGGTTCCAGAAAAATTAAGGTGCACTGAGGCTAACAGCACTTTGCTTAAATATAGTGCATGTCTCAGTAATGAAACAAACATGAAAGAATTTGCTATTAAAATTGAGAGATCTCAGCTACGCCGAGAGCAGGTCATGTCAGGGTTAACTGGAGGTCAAAACCTCGCACTGTGGGGGAAACAGTCACCTGGCAATGATTTACCTTGAATTAGTCGCTTGGTGCCCAGAAGGGGGGCTCACCATCTGATTAAGGATGGCGAGAAGGCGTGCAAAGCTGGGGGGGTCAATAGGAGACCCTCCAGCATGGAAGAAGCAGCAGGTGCCTTTTCAGGTAAGAGAGATAGAGGACGCCTCAAGATGAAGGCACCCTCTCTCCAACTTTTTAAACTTTAAAATAAAAAAAAGACTCAACAGCTAGGCCACCATTGTGGAGGGGAAACCCCTCCACAGGCTGGCCTGTGGCTACAGCTGGAACCAGGAAGGCATGGAGGGCCTCAAAGCCTGCCTGGTGCGCTGGCCTCACAGTCTGCTGCTAAGAGGCCTCTTCCAGGCCTGGTCCCCAAGGTCTCGGGGGCCCAGAGGCTGACTGGAAAATTCCACATGGCTTCTGAGAATAGACGATAATAAGCCTTTAATGATGCTTAATTGGCTACCCGCCACTTGCAGGCAGGTAGCCCTCCACAGACCCACTACCCCCACACCACCCCCTCCCCCCCATCTCGCTTCTGGGAAAAAGGTCTGGTTGGTGGGGGGGGGGGGGAGGGGGGGGAGTGCGGGTAGCGGGACGGTGCTGATAAACCGGCACACCAGCCAGCGGCACAAAATTCCACACCTGTCCATCTCTGTGCTTCCCCTCATTGGAGGCTAAAAATCCTGTCTCTGTTTTTTTGCAGGGGGTAGGGTGATGTAATTGAGCAGCAGGGTTTTTCACTGAACTTATCTCAAAAGCGCCCTAAACAATCAAGAAAATTCACATGTCGCGATGCTTCAGCATCAAACTGGCAAAATCAGTTACATGTGAATTTCCTTTGAAAAAAATGTTGCAATGCCACTTTCACGCCTTAGTTCTGCTGAAGCCTAACAGGTCTGCCAATATTCGCCAACATGGGTGTGTAATATACTGACTGCTGAAATATACCACATAGGATAGAATTTAGCACAATAGATCCATATTATTTTGAAATTTCAATTGCTCCTAGATGGCAAATAATGATCTTGCTGAATTGTTACATCCAGATTTGCTTATCAATAGCATTCTGTTCTCATTTTAACGAATGCGTATAACTGGATGCCTCTCTCTTCTCCTTTAAGACACTCCTTAAAACCAACCTCTTTGATTACACTTTTGGTTACCTATCCTAACATCTCCTTAGGTGGTTCATGTCAAATTTTTCTGATAACATTCATGTTAAGCATCTTGGAACATTTTACTATGTCAAAGGCACCTGTCACAAAAACGAGCTTTATGTTGAATGATGATTTTTAATCCACTGGCTGGAAACCCGAATTGAATTTAAGAAAAAAGACAGAGATTAAAGGTGGCTCAATGCTCGCAGCTAAAGCTGGCTACCTCAATTTGCATCACTGTACCTTTCACATTCCAATGCATTGAGATGGAGACACCGGGCTGAATTTTACTGGACCTCCAATGTCAAGGGTCGTGGCAGGGGGTGCTCGGAAAATTCTTCCCATAGAGGATAATTACCTACCTCGTAGCAACGGCCGTCCCACACCGATATTCCGGCCATTAGCAGTTCTGAGACGTGACAGTGGTGGGGAGCGGGGAGGAGTGAGAATTTCAGGGCTTGGGGTGGGGAAGGGGTGGGGGGGGGGTAAACCGCAATGATTGGGTGGGGAGATGGTGAGAAGGGGTTGCGGGTCAAAGGTGCTGATATTGGGGGCTGAAAGGTCTTCATTTTAAAAATTGGGTTTCTGGGCGGAAGAGTTATTTTATTTATTGATAATTCAGTGGGGGTGTTGGAAATGGGATTGAAAGTGTCAGTAAAATTTTATTTCTCCTTTCAGGCCGGTGGCACCTTTAAAAATTGAAATCTAGCTGAAGGGCTTGAAGCCCTTTAAAAGTAGTGCCGTGCCTGTACGGTGGCACCAGACATCATTGCCGGGGATGGAGCAGCTGCTCCCTCTTCATCATCAGGGGCAGCTGCTCCATCCCTTCCATTTAAATGAGCCCCTGAGCGAAATATTGCAGGGGCTCAGCGACAGCGCATTCGAGCGGGAAGACCACCAAGATCAGAGCGCGCTGTCGGGATTTGCAGACATAATGGGCTGAATTTTATGAGCACGCCGCGATTTGCAAGGACAATGACCTGGGGAATCTGAGTGAACCACATCTCCTGTTCCCATTAGCAAGACATCGAGGCCATCACCTGAGGTATTTAATTGGTATAGCCAAACCACTCGACCTAATCACTTGAATAATGGGACCCTAGCTGTGGGAAGGGCATTCCTGGACATGGACTAATTATGTTGCAAGAGGGAACACACTAGTACCAACCATGCTTGAATCACTGGGTGACAATTATGTGACATGCCCACCCTTCATGGGCTTAAGCTACTGTTCTTTCTACGGTGAAGAGACAAGCAGCTAAGATGCTGACTAGAGAAGACCCGAGTGGGGTTCTTCCTTCCTTTCTCTCTCTTAAACCCACCTTGCAAGTTTCAAACCCTGCCCGCTGACCGTGACCACCCAGGGATGTCCCTGCTGCAGACAGAAACTCCTTCAAGGAAATCAGTTGCACTACTGTCTCCAGGAGAACCACCAAATCAGCCATCCACATCTTCAAATTGGAAGCCTGAGGACCATGGCCACCAAATTCAGCCTGAAGCCAGCCTCCACAGACTGTATTTTATATCTAATTTGATCAATCCTCCCCCTACTCCCTCATTCTGTAACCTATTTATATTTTGTAATTTTACTTAGATTGGTTTAAGTATAATAAAGCTAACCTCTTCCGTTGCTAAACTCAAGAAAACCTCTCTGACTGGCTCTTTTTAGTGATCACAGTGCGTAAACAGCTAAACACTCATTGAATTGACAAGTATATCCTTTTCAAAATGGAAGTAGAACTGTTGCGGTTAAACAAAGAAAGTGAAAAAAGGGAAACCATTTGACCCCTCCTCACCTGATCGTAACACACCATATAAATGCAAGTTGTAGTTGCAAGTTAGATTCTTGGTCATTTGAAAGTCATGGGTTGGTAAAAAGCATGATAAATATTTTAAACCATTAGTGTATAAAATGCAAAGTTGTTGTTACTCCAATTTGCTTTGTTGAATGATAATTTTCTTTAATCCACTGACTGAAGATCTGAATTTATATATTTTTAAAAGACATTTTTAAAAGACAAGCTGCCAACAAAGTCATCCTTTCAGCTTAAGATAATCACCAGGTTTGCTACACTGCATTGCAAAGGACTGTGTTGAGGGAGACAAAATGTCTGTGCATTTTCCAGCAATGACCAAGACCCAGGAAGTTTAAAGGAACTGCTTGTTCTTTTCAGCAAGTAGAGAAATACTGCTAACTGCTATGTGTGAATTACTGAGTGACTGTCATGTGTCAAGCTCCTCCCCATCTGTGGTTTTAAGCTGGTGTTTTCTCTGCAGCAGAGGAGAAGCAACTGGACTCTGACATGAGCCGACCCTAAGTGAGGGGTTCCTCTCTCTCTAGCTCCATCCAGCTTGAAAGCTTTCAAATCCTGCTTGTTGACTGACCACCTTTGCATACTCCGGCTACAATCAGAAACCCCATTGGAGGAAATCATCTGCATCACTATCTCCAAGAGACTCACTGAACCAGTCATCTATCTCTTCAAACTAAAAGCCTCTGGACAACCGAATTTAGCTAGAAGCCAGTCGGATCACCAAACTCCACAGACTGTATACCTTTTTATGGCTTCTAACACAACAAATCTAACTTTCCCCACTCTGTAACCTATTTGTGTGTGGGTAAACCTCTAGTGTGTGTGTGAGAGTGAAAGTTGTCACATTGTTTAGTATTTTATTAGTTCGGTTTAGGTACAATAAAGTTAACTTCTCCTGTCTGATTGGTTCTTGTAATGATCATAGTAAGTAATCAAACACCTACTGAATTGGCCAGTACATTCACTTCAAGAATTAAACCTTTTGTGATCAAACAAGGAGAGGGAAAAGAGGGAAGCCCTTTGACCTCCTCACTTGACCATAAAACTATTGAGGCATATCGAGTCAACACTTGTTACTTAAATGTGGTTGACTCTTAACTGCATTCAGAAATGACCTAGCAAGTTACTCAGTTATATCAAACCACTACATAAATCTATAATAAGAATAAAACCAGATTAAAATAAGAATAAAACCACTTGCATCAACCTAGGTACAAAAATCTAACAAAGGCACACCAGCCCAGTCACTGTTACAAAGTTCTCCTCACAAAGATCTGGGGACATGTGCCAAAATTGGGAGAGCTGTTCTACAGACTTGTCAAGCAATAGCCTGACATAGTCATATTCACCAAATCATACCTTACAGCCAATGTCCCAGACTACTCATTACCATTCCTGGGTATGTCCTGTCCTACCAGAAGGACAGACCCACCAGAGATGGTGGTACAGTGGTATACACTCAGGAGAGAGTGGCCTTGGGAGTCTTCAACATTGACTCCAGACCTCATGAAGTCTCATGGCATTAGGTCGAACATGGGCAAGGATACCCACTGCTGATAACGACCTACCGCCCTCTCTCAACTGATGAATCAGTACTCCTCCATGTTGAACACCACTTGGAAGAAACACTGAGGGTAGTAAGGGCACAGAATATACTCTGGGTAGAGGACGTCAATGCCCATCACCAACAGTCACTCGGTAGCACCACTACTGAACAAGTTGGCTGAGTCCTGAAGGACATGTCTGCCAGACTGGGCTTGCTGCAGGTGGTGACGGACCAACATGAGGGAAAAATCTACTTGACCTCATCCTCACCAATGTACTGTCCCAGATGCTTTTGGCCAGGCCAGTATTGGTAGGAATGACCACCGCATAGTGCTTGTGGAGATGAAGAACCATCTTCACACTGAGGATACCCACCATCGTACTGTGTGCCATTACCACTTTTCTAAGTGGGATAGATTCAGAACAGATTTAGCATCTCAAAACTGGGCGTCCATGGATGTTGTGAGACATCAACAGCAGCAAAATTGTATTCAACCACAATCTGTAACCTCATGGCTCGGCATATCCCTCACTCTACCATTATCATCAAGTCAGGGATCTTCTGATTAGACACTCTACAGCCTTCTGGACTCAATATTGAGTTCAATAATTTCAAATCATGAGCCCCATTATTTTTATTTTTTATTTTTATTGTATAAATATATTTTCTTCTTTTTTAATTATTTATTTTTTAACAATGTGCTAATCTTAAACTTATTTTTCATGCTTTTGCTTTTGTACAGAGCTGTTCATTATTCTGCCATTAGCATACTCTCTGGACTCGTGGTTGCTTTTCGCTATAACTATTTAGCACTCTATTCACCTTTTGTTCCATGACATCTGTCATTTAATCTCTCCCCCCTCCATCCTAATGCAGTCCTTCCTTCTTGTTCTTCTTCCCCCCTCCCCTTTTTCACTTGCTCAAAGACTGTTAGAAAACATTTATAACTTTTGCCTGTTCCGATGAGGGGTCACAGACCCGAAACATTAACTCTGTTTCTCTCTAAACAGATGCTGCCGGACCTGCTGAGTATTTCTAGCACTTTCTGTTCCAGCATCCGCAGTATTTTGCCCTTATGACAGGGGATCAACCCTGGTTCAATGAGGAGTGTAGAACAGCATGCCAACAGCAGCACCAGAAGTACCACCCTGATGAAGCTACAACACAGGACTACATGCATGCAAAACAGTGGAAGCAGCATGCAATGATGAGCTGAGTGATCCCACACCCAACAGATCAGATCAAACCTCTGCTGTCCTGCCACATCCAATCATGTATGATGGTAGACAATTAAACAACTAATGGGAGGAGAAGGCTTCATGAACGTCCCCATCCTCAATAATGGTGGAGCCCAGCATGTGAATGAAAAAGACAAGGCTGATACATTTACAACTATCTTCAGCCAGAAGTGCCAGGTTGAAGATCCATCTCTACATCCTGCTGAGGTTCCCACTGGCAGAGAAGTCGGTCTTAAACCAATTCAATCCACGCCAAGTGATACCAAAAAATGGCTAGGCACACTGGATACATAAAATGCTATGGGCCTGGACAATATCCCAGCTTTTGTGCTGAAGACTTATGCTTCAGAACTAGCTGTGCCCCTAACCAAGCTGTTCCAGTACAACTACAACACTGGCATCTACCTGACAATGTGGAAAATTGCCCAGGTAATCCTATGTGACTGCGACAAAGACAAACTATCCCTTTACTCTCTGTAAACGTGGTCATCCAAAACTCTGATGCCCATATCGTAAATAGCACCAAATGCCATTCCCCCATCACACCTGTGTTTGCTGACCTACACTGGCACCCAGTTAAACAACTCGTTGATTTTGAAACTCTCATCCTTGCTTTCAAATCCCTCCACGGCCTCACCCCTCCCTATCTCTGTAATCTCCTCCAGCCGTACAACTCCCTGAGATATCTGCAATCCTCTAATTCTGGCCTCTTGAGCATCCCCAATTTTAATCGCTTTAGCATTGGTGGCCAAAGCCTGCAGCTGCCTAGGCCCTAAGCTCTAGAATACCCTCCCTACACCTCTCTACCTCACTTTCTTCCTTTATGACACTCCTTAAAACCTACCTCTTTGACCAAGCTTTTGGTCATCTGCCCTCATATCTCCTTATGGGGCTTGGTGTCATATTTTGTTTTATAATGCCCATGTGAAGCGCCTTGGGACTTTTTATTACTTAAAAGCTGCAATATAACTACAAGTTGTTGTTGTAGTTGTTGTCAGTCCACCTGTCCACAAAAACCAGCCTATCAGTATGCTCTCAATCATCAGCAAAGCAATAGAAGGTTTCAACTATAGTGCTATCAAGCGACATTTACACAACAATAACCTATTCACCAATGTTCAGTTTAAGTTTCACCACTTGGCTCCAGTTCTCTTTACAGCCTTGGACCAAACATGGACAAAAGAGCTGAATTCTAGAAGTGAGACTGACGCTGACATCAAGGCAGCATGTGACCGAGTGTGGCATCAAGGACCCCAGGTAAAATTGAAGTCAATGGACATCAGGGGGAAAACTCTCCACTGGGCTGGAGTCATATCTAGCACAAAGGAAGATGGTTGTCGTGGTTGGAGGTCAATCATCTCAGCCTTAGGACATCACTGTAGGAGCTCCTCAGGGCCTATCCTAAGCTCAACCATCTTCAGCTGCTTCATCAATGACCTTCCTTGCATCATAAGGTCAGAAGTGGGAATGTTTACTGGTAATTGCACAATGTCAAGTTCCATTCTGAACTCCTCAGATACTGAAGCAGTCCATGCCCCCATGTAGCAACACTTGGACAACATTCAGATAAGTGGCAAGAACCTTTCGCACCATACAAGTGTCAGGCAATGACCACCTCCAACAAGAGAGAATCTAACCACCTCCCCTTGATATTCAACAGCATTACCATCACTGAATTCCCCACCATCAACATCCTGGTGTTATCATTGACAAGAAACCTAACTGGACGAGCCGCATAATTACTGCGACAAGAGCAAATCAGAGGCTGGGAATTCCATCACAAGTCAGGATTCTCCACGCAACTTCAGCGCAACTTCAACAACACTCAAGAAGCTCGACACCATTCAGGACAAAGCAGCCGCTTGGCCGGCGCCTCATTCACCACCTTAAACATTCATTCCCTCTACCACTGGCTACAAGATGCACTGCAGCAACTCACCAAGCCTCCTTCGACCATA
The DNA here is from genome assembly GCF_036365525.1 of Heterodontus francisci. Taxonomy (NCBI): domain Eukaryota; kingdom Metazoa; phylum Chordata; class Chondrichthyes; order Heterodontiformes; family Heterodontidae; genus Heterodontus; species Heterodontus francisci. The sequence continues at coordinate 79,530,224 of NC_090386.1, forward strand.
CCTCCAAAACCCACCACCTCTACAGCCTAGAAGGCAAGCATGTCAGAACACCACCACCTCCCAGTTCCCCTCCAAGTCACACACCATCCTGACTTGGAAATATATCATCGTTCCTTCACTGTCGCTGCACCAAAATCCGGGAGCTCCCTGCCTAAAAGCACAATGGGTGTACCTACACCACATGGACTACATCAGTTTAAGAAGGCGGCTCACCACCTTCTTCTCAAGGGCAATTAGGGATGGGCAATAAATGTGGGCCTTGCTGGTGACACCACATGCCTTGAATGAATAAAAAAAAATCTGGTTCATTGAATTTCTAGTGTAAGCAAACACTCTATACTTTCCCATGCACTGTACTTCTTTTAAACTAGGTCAGTAACCGGAAAGCTCATATAAAATATGAGTTTATCAGTTATATTTGAACACAACTCTGAATACAATAGGTAAATGGAAATTCTACACATAAAAATATAGGAGACAGATTTAAATATTATCTAACAAAAGCTATGAATAGCTACTGCCCTTGTGTTCAGTGACACAAACATGTATAAGCTTGGTTAAGTATTGTGACACAGCTGCATTCTTAATATAGTATTCCCATTCATCTCATGCTGTTCCCATTAAGGATAAAGTTTACAAAACTCTGTCAACAGCTGAGACCCTCATTTGCGGTTGGAAGTAGTTGGAAAATGAGACACACAAATCACTGCAAAACTACCTTGTTGGGATCAAAAGGAGGCTGCACCACCAGCAAGCACAATCCTCATTTTACACTTTTAACAATTTGGAATAAGGCTCCACCCCACTGTGAAAATGCAAACATTGATAATCCTGAGACCCGTCCTGTTCAAGTAGCTTTCTTTAATTGATATTGTTCCACTGGTTTTGTTACTTTTTAAAAAATAAACTTACCTTGGCATTTCCAATTAGAGTTTGGTATATTTTGCTCCTTGTATTAGTTTTCTTTTGCTGGGTGGTCCACTGCTTTTATGGATTGTTTCCTGCCATTGCTTTCCTTCATGGTCATGATCGAGAAGGCAGTCTTGACAACTTCATTATATGGCAATGTACAGTCTTCTCATTATTTGAAGGCGATGAAAGATTGGATTGGGAACCATTAGGACACTAGGCCATTCTGTCTGCAGTCATAGTAGCTGTGTTATCGGCCAAGCTGTGTGAGCATCTTTTTTCTATGCCAAAAGAAATTACTAACAGCAGAGGGGTGCCTTGTACCTGAAGCCTGGGCATCTACTTTGTATTCCTTCAAGTCCAGCTCCACTTGTAAGAAAATGGTGCATCTAATGAAGGAGCATGTGCAAAAGGGAACTATGTGCAATATTTTCGATAGTACCTCCCAGAGGGTGCAAGAGTTTCCAACTCAGGTTTGCACCAAGCTTGATGGGTCTTATTAGTAATTTGTGCAAAAATAATTGCTCACCTTTCCTTTGGCCTGACATTTGCAGCCATATTTGGAGGAAAATGGTGACCATCTCTCGGCACAGATCTAGGAAAGCAAAGGAATAAACACATTGGGACAAATGGTCTCCTTCTGTGCTATAAACAATGTTCAAATTAGGGGAAGGGACTCGAATCAGAGAATCATACAGCAGGAGGAGGCCATTCAGCCCCATTATCCCCACTCCTCTGCCATCTCCCCATAGTCCTGCAATTTTGTTCCTTTTTAAATATGTATCCAATTCCCTTTTGAAAGTAACTACTGAACCTGCCTTCACCACCCTTTTAGGCAGTGCATTCCAGACCATAAGAACTCGCTGAGTAAAAAAAATCCTCATCTCCCCTCTGGCTTTTTTGCCAATTATGTGTGTCACCTGGTTACTGACTAATATCCCAACTCTCTCTGCTGCTAGCATGGGCGCATTGGGTCATGGACCGGTTCGATCCCAATTTTGACATTCTTGCAAAATCAGGTTTATAATGAATAAACCAATAGCTTTCACTTTTACCTTTGAAAATTGGACACTTCGAGGATGGACAATTAATTTGAAAGCTTTGCTCAAGCCTGAATGTAGAATTTCAGGGGTTCTGCTTTGGAAAGCAATCAGCCCCAGGAGAACAAAGAACAAAGAACAGTACAGCACAGGAACAGGCCATTCGGCCCTCCAAGCCTGTGCCGATCTTGATGCCTGCCTAAACTAACATCTTCTGCACTACCGGGGCCCATATCCCTCTATTCCCTTCCTATTCATGTATTTGTCAAGATGTCTCTTAAACGTCGCTATCGTATCTGCTTCCACCACCTCCCCTAGCAGCAAGTTCCAGGCACTCACCACCCTCTGTGTAAAAAACTTGCCTCGCACATCCCCTCTAAACTTTGCCCCTCGCAACTTAAACCTATGTCCCCGAGTAACTGACTCTTCCACCCTGGGAAAAAGCTTCTGACTATCCACTCTGTCCATGCCGCTCATAACTTTGTAAACCTCCATCATGTCGCCCCCCCACCTCTGTCGTTCCAGTGAAAACAATCCGAGTTTTTCCAACCTCTCCTCATAGCTAATGCCCTCCAGACCAGGCAACATCCTGGTAAACCTCTTCTGTACCCTCTCCAAAGCCTCCACGTCCTTCTGGTAGTGTGGCGACCAGAATTGCATGCAATATTCTAAGTGTGGCCTAACTAAGGTTCTGTACAGCTGCAACATGACTTGCCAATTTTTATACTCTATGCCCCGACCGATGAAGGCAAGCATGCCGTATGCCTTCTTGACTACCTTATCCACCTGCGTTGCCACTTTCAGTGACCTGTGGACCTGTATGCCCAGATCTCTCTGCCTGTCAATACTCCTAAGGGTTCTGCCATTTACTGTATACCTCCCACCTGTATTAGGTCTTCCAAAATGCATTACCTCACATTTGTCCAGATTAAACTCCATCTGCCATTTCTCAAACCAAGTCTCCAACCGATCTATATCTATAACAAAGAAGCTTTGTTAGTTTTTCGCCATTTTAGGCCAGAAACTGTAGACTATTTAATATCTGCTAAAACAATGCCATAAGGGTTGGTTAAGGACTATCCTGCTTTGTATTATCACAAGTCCTGACACTCTAGGTTGAATCTTAACTCCCAAAACTGTGTGGATTGGGACTGTGTCAGAGGTTAAAATGCAAAAATCTGGAACAGGCACTGAACCCGCCTTGAACTGGTGTAGTTCTAGTTTTAATGATGGTGGGACAAGGGGAAGGTGACCAACCCACTCATGGGTTGCAGGTTGATCATTTAAATATTATAATGAGGCTGCATGCATTCATTTTAACAGTCATTTTATTTTTAACCACAGGCGGCCGGGTTTCTTTGGCCTTGGGTAACCTGGCTGCTTAAAGAAGGCAAGAAGGGCTGAATCCATAAGTTAACTGCCTTTACAGCACTGCTTGTGGCCCAGGAGGATCAGCAGTGCTTCCAGGCCCAAAAAACTCTCCTGTAGACCACAACTCCACCATGATCTGTCTGCTCCCCCCACCATCACCACCATCTGCTCCCCCTGATCACCACTGGATCTCCCGAACAACATCAGCCCCCAGCTCCCAGACTACCATCTGCCCCCCACCACCCACCCCCCCCCAACATGACTACCATCGAACCTTAGTTGGACCTCCCCCCAACATCCACAAATGGGACACTATGGACAACCATCAGATCCTACCCCCACGATTGGGACCCAGCAATTGGGACCTTACCAATCTGACCCCATCCCCCATGCTCCGGACCCCACTCCGTACAATCCAGACCGCACCCCTCAGGACATAGACCCCACCCACAATCTGTCTCACTCCCCTAATACAGCAACCTGCTCTTGCAGACTTCGGCTCTTTAAAGTAGGCTTCCCGCCCAATAGGCCTTCAGGCGGTCAATCAGGCTTTCTGTGGGCAGAAACCCCACTTATCATAGAATCATAGAATGGTTATGTAAGACTCTTAAAAAGGGGTCTCACTTCCCTCTAAGGTCCAGACCCTGTACTGAGTATCAATCGCAAGAAAGAGACTTTGTATACAACTTCCACTTTATGTGGAATACCTTTATTAATTCACCAAACAATGATATATGCTTACAACACCAGTTGTTTAGTAGACCCGTGTACAGGAGCTCGTTCCCGGGTGGTCAGGTCCACTGAATGACTTCGCCTGCACAACTTCCTGTGACTGACTAAGTCACACTTCCCAGCTGCAGCAATTTAAGGCGACTGGCAAAAGGACCAAAGGTGACATAAGGAAGAACTTTTATGCAGCAAGTACTTATGATCTGGAATGCACTGCCTGAAAAAGTGGTGAATGCATATTTAATCATGGCTTTAAAAGGGACTTAGCCAAGTACTTATAGGGAAAAGATTGTACAGCTATGGGGAAGGACAGGGGAGTGGGATTAGCTTGATGACTCTTCAGAGAGTGAGCACTGGCTGGAGGGGTCAAATGGCCTGCTTCTGTACTGTAACTGTAAGGCATTTGGATTTCTCTTGTATTTTTGTTGTGCTGTGAGGTATTTGTTAATATCTCCTGCATTTCTGGAGCAACATGTCCTTGTGAGCTGTGGCTTTATACCCCTTTTTGACCCTGGCCCCTTGACATATAAGGTAATGTTTTGAATTGGGTCATCTGATTGGGTTTCAGTGCCTTATCAATCCCACCCTGGCTATGCAAGACCCCCTGCCTGTGGTCATATACTGCTGTCAGTGGGGTGGGGGGTGTCTTAGGTGCATACCACCTCAGATGTGATATCTGTATCTTGATAAGGCAAGAAGGAAACCATGCACACATATTTCAAAAGGCCATTGACCATGAGACTGGTTGAAGACAGACTGTTTTATGTTTTAACAGCCCAGGCAACCACATCAGTGGCATGTCCTGACTATGTCTGTCTGTGTGTGTGTGTAAGTGGGGGTCCTTGTTCAGTTACATTGTCTTTTATTTTTAAGAAGTCCAATATGAACCCCAGCGATGATGCCTTTGGTCAGAACTCTCCTCCCTTCGTCCCGATGTCCTTCGCCTCCATGTTTTTACCACCCAGTGAGCTCCACCTGCTGGTCCACACCACAACTGGTTACATTTTACTTATGAACAGAAATGCAGGATATATTAACAAATGCCTCACAGCATAACAAAAACACAAGAGATATCCAAATGCCTTACAGTTACAGCACAGAAGCAGGCCATTTGAGCCCTCCAGCCAGTGCTCGCTCTCTGCAAGAGTCATCGAGCTAATCCCACTCCCCTGTCCTTCCACATAGCTGTACAACCTTTTCTCTATAAGTACTTGGCTAAGTCCCTTTTAAAGCCATGATTGAATCTGCCTTCACCACTTTTTCAGGCAGTGCATTCCAGATCATAAGTACTTGCTGCATCAAAGTTCTTCCTCATGTCACCTTTGGTTCTTTTGCCAGTCGCCTTAAATTGGCGTCCTTTGGTTCTCAACCCTTCCGCCAATGGGAACAGCTTCTCTCTATCTAGTCTGTCTGGACCCCTCATGATTTTGAACACATAAGGGAACACTGCAGTTAAATTCTGCAGGACATTGAGGAAACCATTCTTCTGGGTTTCCTGACCTCAAAACATTCTTTCACTTTTTCTCTTACACACACACACACACACAATCACCCAGTAACCTTGAAAGGGGTTTGGACTCAACCATTCAAGGTCATCCCCTGCCCGCAGTTTACAGACCTGGTATATCCAGGATCTTGGCTGTCATTTTATGATTTGGAAATACAAAATACATAGCATATCAAATTAAATATCTATTTTTAAATATTTCAGCACCAGATTATCTTTTATGCAACTGGATAGATAGAGTTAAAATTGGAACATACAGCTTTGCCTTTCCACTTTTTAATAGGCAAAGCACATCTGTGCCTTTGCAGTATTTCCCTGATACTGTTGTCCGAACAATGTGCCAAAACAATTTCTAGAAAGTAGCAGTATATTTTATACACTAGCTGCTGATTAGTATTGATTGATGGAACTAACTAATTATTCTGTTGAATTAATGTGCTTTCTTTGTTAATGTCTTCATCACTACCTCAAAGCTAATCAGATTACTTGGCATACAGTAAAAATATGCTGCACATTCATTTTTCTGTAGCCATTAAGCAATTATTTTTTGCGGAACATTTCCACGCTAGCGGAGATTTGCCTGTATTAGATAGCCAAGCAGGTGATGGAAATAGCTGAGATTGTTGCCCATTAGAGTTATAGGATGAATCCAGAAAGCAGCTGGCAAAGATTCCCTGGGGAAGGGGCAGATTATTTGATGCAGGGATGGCGTATGCTGAGGTTGCTAGGTGTGGAATCTCTTGCACAGCAAAGTGGATTAAGGCTGTCCCTCTTAGCTAGACAGCTGAAGAGGATCGTGATTATCAAACTTGCCTGGCATAGGATGAGCTGGGATTTTACTCTGAGGCTCATAATCAACAATGAAGACAAATCAGGGCCTAATGCGGAAATGCACTGCACAGAGTAATTGGTCGATGGCTCAAAAAACTTACTTGCAATTTGCAAATCACAAAAAAAAAGAATCTGGGCAGCATATTCCTCGAAGTTGACAAACTAAATTCTTGTGTGACAAATATTAGAATTAAGGAAGCCTTGGTATTTAATAAGAAAAGATTACTCTGGGCTGGATTTTACAAGCCTTCTCGGGATGAACTGGCAGTTGGGTGGGGGGGGGGAGGCATAAAATGGTGAGGGAAGAGGGCAGTGGCATGCTCATTGCCTTCCCGATGCCATGGAATTTTACCGGGGCGGGGAAGGTCGAGGACAGCCTACCCATCCAAAGACCAATTAAGTGCCACTTAAGGGTCTCCTCCCGCCACCACTGGTATTTTATCAGCAGCAGGGATGCCCTCCACCAAATGGGGAGGCCGCCCAGTAAAAGCTGCTGGGCTCCCTGCAGGCTTGGGTGGGGGGTAATCTCCTGATTGCACACCACATGGCCCACAGAGGACACCCCCAGGAGCAAGGACCACCCTTTGGAAAGACCCCCACCCCCGTCCTCAGACCTACCCCCATCACCAGGGCCTGCCTGATTGGCCCCAGTCAACCCCACAACCTTACTTTCATTCCAGGGCAGTCTACATACTGGCTGATCCAGGCTTGCTGCAGTCCCAGCAGTGACCACTGCTTCTGGTGACACTGCTGAGACAGAAGAGCTGCTGGCCCTCCAATTGGCCGGCAGCTCTTGGAGGCGGTCGCCCATCTTTTAAAGGGATGGGAGCCCCAGCGCCAGGCAGTTAAGTGCCTGAGCCAAAAAATGTGGCAGAGAGGTCTCCTGAACAGCTGAGATGGTGTTGCTCCTGGCTTTCTGGCCCAGTGTCGGGACCCCTGCTGTGGGCACAAAATTAAGCCCTATATCTAGAATTATGTGCAGCTAAATGAGCTAGTTTTAATATTTCCTTTAGTATGTTACCCAGAAATTTCATCCGTTCATGGGTAAAAGTTCGTTGGCATCCTTCCATCTACCAAAGGTGATGGACACACAGCAAACAATCCATTTAGGTAGACTGTCTTCTCTTGGAGCACCTTTGCTGATGGCTGTGAAGGCCAATCCTTGAGAAGCAAGTTCTACCACAAATGCTGCACATGAAGCTGCCAAGTGATGCTGTGAGTTGTTGTTTTCGGTGTTGGCACCTGTTGCCAAGCTGCTGTTGTCACTGGTTCTCGTGGTAGTGCATACCAGTCCACAGGATGTGTCAGCATTTACCTCTTTCATCAGCTAGTGACTCTCAGGTGCAATAGTCGACATATAGGGATTTTATGTCATGTTTGCAAGCATCCTTGAAGCGAAGCTTTGGGCGCCCCACTGTCGTCTGGCCTGGGCTACCTCACCATACAGAAGGTTCTTGGGTATGCGATCGTCTTCCATTCTGTGAATGTATCCAATCCACCGAAGCCACCTCTGTTTGTTTAGTGCCTGCACACTTGGGAGCTCTGCCTTTGAGAGAACTGCCACATTTGTGATTGGAAATTATTGAGCTTCTTTTCCTGGTAGCTGTAAGTCACCCATGTTTCACAGCCATACAGCAAGGTGCTGAGAACACAGGCCTTATAAACCATCAGTTTGGTTCTAAGGGTCCACTTGGTGTGATCCATGCACATCTCACGAGTTGGCCAAAGGTGGTAGCTGCTTTCCCTATGTGTGTATCGAGCTCTGCATCAAGGAACAGATTGTCTGTCACTGTGAGCTCAAGGTAGCAGAATTTGCTAACCACATAGGCAAGAGCATACGTTATATTTGATGGGAGTAATGAGATTATATAACTACAATTTCATTTCAATTATATATTACAGTAGGGTAATATTCCAAAGCAAATTCAATTATAGAATTGCTTTATGGTTAACTGGCAGCTGGCTACCTTCAAAGAAATCCCATTATTTCAATAAAAATGGGACAGCTCGAATTATGTAAACTCAAATTTTCTTGGATAAGCATAATGGAAATCAGTTCCAGAACAACTTAAATATTTATGTAGCTTCCCGGGCTTCTGTAATCCTTTGAGGACTTTAACAATACTATATTTATATCAATTCAAGCTTGAAAAATCTATATAATATTCAGAATTAAGTTGCAATTCTAGCTTTCAAATCAAAGGTACTGCATTCAACAGTCTAAAATAGATTGCCTTAAACCCAGGGCTTACATACTCATATAACATCAAAAAATCAAGCAAGTACAGAGCAATGTTAATTTCTTACACAACCAATGACCATATGTCCAACAACAACAACTTTATCGAAAAATAAAGACTTGCATTTATATAGTGCCTTCCATGACCACCAGACATCTCAAAGTACTTTACAGCCAATGAAGTACTTTCTGAAGTGTAGTCATTGTAGTAATTTAGGAAACGCGGCAGCCAATATGTGCACAGCAAGCTCCCACAAACAGCAATGTGATAAAGAGCAGATAATCTGTTTTTTGGGTGATCTTGATTGAGGGATAAATATTGGCCAGGACACTGGGGAGAACTCCCCTGCTCCTCTTCGAAATAGTTCCATGGGATCTTTTACATCCATCTGAGCAAGCAGATAGGGCCTCGGTTTAACGTCTCATCCGAAAGACGGCACCTCCAACAGCACTCCTTCAGTATTGCATTGGAGTGTCAGCCTTGATTTTTATTCTCAACCCCTAGAGTGCGCTTTTACATACCACCTTTAATACAATAAAATGCCCCAAGGTGTTTTACAGGAACATTATAAAACAAAATATGACACCGAGCCACATAAGGTGCTATTAAGTTTAAGACCAAAAGCTTGATCAAAGAGGTAGGTTTTAAGGAGTGTCTTAAAGCAGAAAAGCGAGGGAAAGAAGCAGAGAGGTTTAGGGAGGGTATTCCAGAGCTTAGGACTTAAGCAACTTAAGGCATGGCCACCAGTGGTGGAGCGATTAAAATCGGGGAACCTCAAGAGGCCAGAATTAGAGAAACGCAGATAACTCGGAGGATTGTGGGGCTGGAGGAGATTACAGAGATGGGGTGGGGGGGGGGGGGGTTGATTTGAAATAATAATCAGAAAGATTCCTAATTCCATTTATACAGTATTTCACATTTTCAGGGACAAAAACTAACATTCTAGATGTTTCATTCCACAATCTTTGTTTACATATCTGCACACCATTGGTAGAGAAAACCTTGTTTATTTAAGCATTTAGGACTGGTGTAAACAAGCATTTTTGCACGGAGCCTATGGAACGTTTTATATCCTTTTATTCTGGACTGTAGAGGCTACCTGTTTATATGATGAGTACCTACCTAGCTCGAGTCGCTCTGAACAGGCTCCAGAAGCTGGCCGAGCGCGTCTACCCTGAGGCACAGTGTGGCTTTCGTGCAGAGAGATCGACTATTGACATGCTGTTCTCCCTTCGTCAGATACAGGAGAAATGCCGTGAACAACAGATGCCCCTCTACATTGCTTTCATTGATCTCACCAAAGCCTTTGACCTCGTCAGCAGACGTGGTCTCTTCAGACTACTAGAAAAGATCGGATGTCCACCAAAGCTACTAAGTATCATCACCTCATTCCATGACAATATGAAAGGCACAATTCAACATGGTGGCTCCTCATCAGAGCCCTTTCCTATCCTGAGTGGTGTGAAACAGGGCTGTGTTCTCGCACCCACACTTTTTGGGATTTTCTTCTCCCTGCTGCTTTCACATGCGTTCAAATCCTCTGAAGAAGGAATTTTCCTCCACACAAGATCAGGGGGCAGGTTGTTCAACCTTGCCCGTCTAAGAGCGAAGTCCAAAGTACGGAAAGTCCTCATCAGAGAACTCCTCTTTGCTGACGATGCTGCTTTAACATCTCACACTGAAGAATGCCTGCAGAGTCTCATCGACAGGTTTGCGTCTGCCTGCAATGAATTTGGCCTAACCATCAGCCTCAAGAAAACGAACATCATGGGGCAGGATGTCAGAAATGCTCCATCCATCAATATTGGCGACCACGCTCTGGAAGTGGTTCAAGAGTTCACCTACCTAGGCTCAACTATCACCAGTAACCTGTCTCTAGATGCAGAAATCAACAAGCGCATGGGTAAGGCTTCCACTGCTATGTTCAGACTGGCCAAGAGAGTGTGGGAAAATGGCGCACTGACACGGAACACAAAAGTCCGAGTGTATCAGGCCTGTGTCCTCAGTACCTTGCTCTACGGCAGCGAGGCCTGGACAACGTATGCCAGCCAAGAGCGACGTCTCAATTCATTCCATCTTCGCTGCCTTCGGAGAATACTTGGCATCAGGTGGCAGGACTATATCTCCAACACAGAAGTCCTTGAAGCGGCCAACATCCCCAGCTTATACACACTACTGAGTCAGCGGCGCTTGAGATGGCTTGGCCATGTGAGCCGCATGGAAGATGGCAGGATCCCCAAAGACACATTGTACAGCGAGCTCGCCACTGGTATCAGACCCACCGGCCGTCCATGTCTCCGTTATAAAGACGTCTGCAAACGCGACATGAAATCGTGTGACATTGATCACAAGTCGTGGGAGTCAGTTGCCAGCATTCGCCAGAGCTGGCGGGCAGCCATAAAGACAGGGCTAAATTGTGGCGAGTCGAAGAGACTTAGTAGTTGGCAGGAAAAAAGACAGAGGCGCAAGGGGAGAGCCAACTGTGCAACAGCCCCAACAAACAAATTTCTCTGCAGCACCTGTGGAAGAGCCTGTCACTCCAGAATTGGCCTTTATAGCCACTCCAGGCGCTGCTTCACAAACCACTGACCACCTCCAGGCGCGTATCCATTGTCTCTCGAGATAAGGAGGCCCAAAAGAAAAAAAAAAGACCTACTTAAGAACCTGCAAAGCTCTTGGCTTGACTACATTGATCCGACTAAAAAGGAAAAGAAAACCCTGATTCCCATTTATTCCCCTATCCCCATCTTTTTCCTGGTTCTTTAATTCTCATATGGAATATTATTACTTCTGTGGTCTTCTTAAGCTACAAGGTTTTCCTGTAGCCCTTCCAATAATCTAACAGAAATTTTTTTTCTAACTTGTTCTATTTTTGTTTTCTATTTCCCATCTGTAGTTCTATAAGTTCTTGGTCTAAGCTAAAGACCTTTGTGTGCCTAATGTTGCAAGCTGACTTAGTTTTGGTACAGCTACAGCCACTAACACAGGGAGCTTTAGGTTAATTCAACTCGCTTGCATCTGTGGACACAGTAGCTCTGTATTTGCCTAGCTGCTCAGGTGAACTCCTGGTACAACCTTGGCAGGAGTCCAACTGAAATAATTGAATTTTGTAAAGAACCTGAATGTGCAGTTTGTCATGCCGTGTAAACAAATTTAAACCTCCCCTCTGCTTTGCCAGCACCAGTCTTGCATGGGGGTTGATCAAGCTCTTACTAGTAACAAAGCTTTCACAATATGTGTGATTATTGTGTTCTGCATTGTTTTGGAGGGTTTATATAGATGCCTAGAGCTCCACTTTCCATGACTGATACAGAGCTGACAATATAATTCATGTTATTGGTTCTGCCTTTGTCTAAGGAAATACCAGTTTCAAATAGTACTATAAATTGCTCCTCAAATGGCTGAGAGAAAAGCTCCTTCAACTCTTTAAAGCTGATGGCATAACTATATGATAAGCATGTCCTAAGGCTTCACTGTTGTAGCAGTGACCTTCAATTTAGATTGATATGTTTTTTATTCTGATAATTACAAAGTAGCATGCATTCCCATAATAATTATTTGCTTTCATAAATGGGTGCTATAGTTATCTTCATGCATCTCCTTTAAAATTGTGATTTTATTTTACCATACTTGCATATTGTATTTTCAAAAATCAGTCATTTTCAATTATTTTGGGAATGGCTTTGTCTCCATGTTAAATCTATAGGCATCTGAACTGCTTTAGAATAGCCCAATGATGATACATTGCAGGTAGTGTTAACTTTTGGCAATAATGTAAAAGGAATGATATCAATGGAAACTAACATTGGGAGAGGTATATAACATGCACTACATTTCTAGTGAATAGTAATAACAAAATGTGCTGTTCAATGCCTACCTATGTTAATATTTATAATTTCCTATTAATTTGAGCCAGCAGAAAGTATTTACCTTAAATGTTCCACCTGTGCTAATAAAAAAAAATTCTAACTTCTTCCTATAAAAGCAAAATACTGCGGATGCTGAAAATCTGAAATAAAAACAAGAAATGCTGGAACCACTCAGCAGGTCTGGCAGCATCTGTGGAAAGAGAAGCAGAGTTAACGTTTCGGGTCAGTGACCCTTCATCGGTTCCGATGCTGCCAGACCTGCTGAATGGTTCCAGCATTTCTTGTTTTTATTTCTAACTTCTTCCTGTTTGTGACACCTTACTGTATGCAAATTGTCTACCATATTTACCAACATAACATCAGTTAACTGCAATTCAAAAGATTTCATTAGCTGTGAAGGTCTCTGTGATGTCCTGAGCAGGTGATAAAGCACTGCATAAAATGCAAGTTTTTTCTTGAATCCTAATTGTTGTGCCCCCTTGTTGCCAATTTATGACCCACAAAAGTAATCATTCATTATATACTCTCTTAAACACTTTCAAAACTTTGAAGATTTCTGTTGCATTTTTCTTCTTTAACTTTCTTTTCTCCAATAAACAGTTTTTCATCACAACTCTATTGTCTTATCTTTGATATCCTCCTAGTAAATTAAGGTTATACCTTTTCCATGGTTCCAATATCTTTTCTGGAATGCAGCACTTAACATTTCACATAAAGCCCAAACTGTGGCCAAACCAAAGTCTTGTAGGATTCATTATTACCTCCATGCTTCTGCATTCAGTGAAAAATGAATTTGCATTTATATAGTGCCTTTCAAGACCTCAGGATGAACAAAGCACTTTACAGCCAATGAAGTATTTTTGAAGTATAGCTACTGCTGTAATGTAGGAAATGCAGCAACCAAACTGTGTATAGCAAGATCCCACAAACAACAATGAGATACACCAAGTTACACACTGTCTTGACCTGGACCATATCCCCATCACAGAATTAAAATCCTGGAATGCCCTACTCAACTTAAAAGGCTTGCATTTATACCCTGCCAATAAAGTACTTTTTGAAATGTAATCACTGTTGTACTGTAAGAAATGTGGTGACCATTTTGAGCACAGTAAGGTCCGACAAAGAGCAATTTAATAATGACCAGATAATCTGTTTTTGTGATGTTGATTGATGGATAAATATTGGCCAGGGCACAGGGGATAACTCCCTTACTCTTCTTCAAAATAGCGCCATGGGATCTTTTATGTCCACCTGAAAGGGAACACGGGACCTTGGTTTAATATCTCAACTGAAAGATGGCATCTCCAACAGTGCAGCATTCCCTCAGTGCTGCATCAGAGTGTCAGCCTAGATTGTTGAAGTCAAATCTTTGGAGTGGGACTTGAATCCACAACCTTCTGACTCAGAGCACTGTGAGAGGAACTTCACCGCATGGACTGCAGTGATTCAAGAATGCTTACCATCATCTTCTCAAGGACATAGAAACATAGAAAATAGAAGCAAGAGTAGGTGATTCGGCCCTTTGAGCCTGCTCTGCAATTCATTATGATCATGGCTGATCATCCAACTCAGTAACCTGTTCCTGTTTTCCCCCCAGGACAACTAGGGATGGCCAACAAATGCTAGCTATACCTATATCCCAAGTATGATTTTCTTTTAAAATGACCAGATACAACCAGATAATCTGTTTATTTTAGTGATGTTGAGTGAGGGATAAATATTGACCAAGACACCGAAGAGGACTCCCCAGCTCTTCTTCAAAATAATACCATGGAATCTTTTAACATTATCCTGAAAGAGTAGATGGGGCCTCTGTTTAACTTTTCATCCAAAATATGGCACCTCCGACATTGCAGCACTCTTTCAGCACCGAAGTGCAACTGTATATTTTCCCCCTATTTTGGCTTTTTCATGTGCAATCAATCTGTAAATCTGTATCCTTACAGATGTCAGTACCTGGACATTCACAATAGCAATTCAAATCCTAAATTATTGATGCATTCTTTGAATTTCTATTGTTTGGCTACAATAAGGTGCCACAAAAATTGTTAATATGCAAGATAAGGGCTCATGGAGTTGGAGTTAATATATTAGCATGGATAGGTGATTGGTTAATAGACAGGAAGCAAAGGGTAGGGATAAACGGGGCATTTTCAAGTTGGTAGGCTGTAACTAATGGAGTGCCGCAAGGATCAGTGCTGAGGCCTCAGCTATTTACAATCTATATTAATGGCTTAGACCGAGATTAATGTATCTAAGTGTGCTGATGATACAAAGCTAAGTGGGAATAGAAGCTATGAGGAGGACACAAAGGCACTGCAAAGAGATATAGACAGGTTAAGTTAGTGGGCAACAAGGTAGCAGATGGAGTATAATGTGGGGAAGTGTGAGGTTATTTACTTTAGTTGTAAGAATAGAAAAGCAAAATATTTTTAAAAGGCATGAAACTTCTAAATGTTGATGTTGCTTGGGTGTACTTGTACAAAGAACGCAGAAAGTTAACAAGCAGGTACAGCAAACAATTAGGAAGGCTAATAGCATGTTGGCCTTTATTGCCAGGGTATTGGGATACAAGAATAAAGAAGTCTTGCTAGAATTGGACAGGGTTTTGGTGAGACCACACCTGGAGTACTGTGCACAGTTTTGGTCTCCATATCTAAGGAAGAATATACTTGCATTGGAGGCAGTACAGCAAAGGTTCACTAGATTGGTTCCTGGGATGAGAGAGTTGTCCTATGATGAGAGGTTGAGTAAATTGGGCCTATATTGTCTGGAATTTAGAAAAATGAAAGGTGATTTCATTGAAACATACAAGATTCTGAAGGGGCTTGACAGAGTAGACACTGAGTGATTGTTTCACCTGGCTGGGGATCTAGAACACTGGGGGCACGGTCTCAGGATAAGGGGGCAATCATTTAGGACTGAGAAGAGGAGAAATTTCTTTACTCAAAGGGACATTAATCTTTGGAATTCTCTACCCCAGAGAGTTGTGGATGCTCCATCATTGAATATATTTATGCCTGAGATAGACAGATTTTTGGTCTGTCAAGGAATCAAGCCATATGGGGAACGGGTGGAAAAGCGGAGTTGAGGCAGAAGATCAACTATGATCATATTGAATGTCAGAGCAGGCTCAAGGGACCATATGGTCTACTTCTGTACCTATTTCTTATGTTCTTATGTTCTTAACATTTGTGCAAACACAAAGGGTCTTACCCTGTATTGCTTTAATCTGGGAGGATGGCGTCAGATTTACATACCCAGTTCTTTTATAAACTCATGCAGTACCTATAAAGTTTTTACAGATTAGTACGCTTGGCACAGAGCTTCACACAGAATCACAGAATTGTTGTAGCACAGAAGGAGGCCATTTGGCCCTTCATGTCTGCACTGGCTCTCTGAGTGAGCAATTCACTTAGTGCCATTTACCCACACACGATGGGAGCATATATGCGGAACTAGCATACAAAGGTCAATATGCCTTACATAAATTCCCAACAGTAAAATGAATGGATGGCACTTTTGGTATGAGGTAAACCAACCATCTTGGGTGAATCTCTGAACTGCAACCCTGTTGTGCAAAGATCTGTGCCACATTCACTAGACTGTAAAACCTGAAGTCCAAAAAAAAGACACATGCATTTATATAACACCTTTCACAACATAAGGATGTCCCAAAACACTTTACAGCCAATGAAATACTTTTGAAGTGTAGTTACTGTTATAATGTAGGAAACGTTGCAATGTTACATGCCACCAATTTTATATTTATTGCCTGAACAAGTATTTTATAATGTTGTCAAATGGAGCCCCTTGACTAATAACGGAGATTCCACAAGGCTATATTGTAGCTTTGTTACCTTCACCGTAGTAATGGGTGGTAGGTGGGCAGGGCGGGGGCTGGCTGCTGGTGGGAGGAAGCAATGAAAATCCTGATCAGTTGTTCCAAAACATAATACTATTTATATTCTTTAAAAACAATTGCGATTTATGCTTGGACCTTATAAATAATATCAGGGCAAAATGCATCTGCAGTATGATAACTACCTGAAAGCAGATACAAAAGAAGGAAAAAAAGCAACTTTCATGACCACAGGATGTCTTAAAGAACTTTACAGCCAATGAAGTACTTTTCGTCACTGTTATAATGTAGGAAATGTGGCAGCTAATTTGTGCACAGCAAGCTCCCACAAAGAATAATGTGATAATGACCAGATAATCTGCTTTGGTGATGTTGTTTGGGGGATGAATATTGACAAGGCCACTAGGACTAATTCCTCCACTTCCCCTTGCTGCAGTGTCATAGGATCTTCTATCTCCACCTGAGAAGGCAGACAAAGAATCAGTTTAACATCTCATCTGAAAGACAGCGCCTCTGACAGTGCAGCATTCCCTCAGTACTGTGCTGGAGTACTAGCCTTGCTTTTTTGTGCTCAATTCCTGGAGTGGGGCTTGAACCCAAAACATTCTGACTCAGAGGCAAAAGTGCTACCAATCGAGCCACAGCTGACAGGTCAAGTAATACAATAAGAATGCAATAATTTAAAACAATATATAGTGCCAATAGTCTATATTCCTCAGAATTCCCTATCAATCTTAACATGAAACTTGCTTGCTGTCCTATTGTGTTACATTATAATTCAATATTGCAGAATTCAGAAATTCCAAAATATCTCAAAGAATCTATTTAATGCCATATTTTTCTCATATTCCCATATTTTAAAGCACCTCAGGTAGCAGATAAACATTAATTAAACATTTCTATGCCTTGACTTGGTATAATGTCTCACTGATTAGTCCTGAGAACAGTGACTGGTTTCCCTAAAGGCAAAGAGGGAATGCGCACTGTTTGGTATAGCATGAAGTTAAAGAAGCCAGAAAATCACAGTTTTAATTCCCTTTCTGTGTTCAGTTAACTGGTTTGCTGGTGAAAGGAGTGCAGTTTGCCTCAGTTTCTTTCAATTTGAGTAGAAAATGAAAACTTTTACAGGGTTCTCACTTCTAATTGCTATCCAGTGTTGAGAAGGACTTGTTTGTGGCCATCTGTTAGAACATAAATAAGGGCATTAGCTATGAGGAGAGGTTGGATAAACTCGGATTGTTTTCACTGGAACGACGGAGGTGGAGGGGTGACATGATAGAGGTTTACAAAGTTATAAGCGGCATGGACAGAGTGGATAGTCAGAAGCTTTTTCCCAGGGTGGAAGAGTCAGTTACTAGGGGACATAGGTTTAAGTTGAGAGGGGCAAAGTTTAGAGGGGATGTGCAAGGCAAGTTCTTTACACAGAGGGTGGTGAGTGCCTGGAACTTGTTGCCGGGGGAGGTGGTGGAAGCAGGTACCATAGAGACGTTTAAGAGGCATCTTGACAAATACATGAATAGGATGGGAATAGAGGGATACGGACCCCGGAAGTGCAGAAGGTTTTAGTTTAGGCAGGCATCAAGATCGGCGCAGGCTTGGAGGGCCGAATGGCCTGTTCCTGTGCTGTACTGTTCTTTGTTCTTTGTTCTGGTTTGTGCCTTGTAGGTGGTGGACAGGCTTTAGGGAATCAGCAGGTGGATTACTCATCGCAGAATTCCCAGCCTCTGAACTGCTCTTGTAGTCACAGTATTTATGTTGCTGGTCCAGTTCAGTTTCTGGTCAATGATAACCCCCAGGATGTTGATGGTGGGGGATTTAGCATTTGTAATGCCGTTGAATGTCAAGGGGAGATGATGGATGGAATTTTACACCCCCAACACCCACCCCCACCACCCCCCCCCCCACCCCCCGCACTGGAGTGGGATGGTGGCAGGGTAGGTGGAGCCATAAAATTGAGTGGAAAGCAGGGGGTGCCATTCCTGATGCCTTCCCGTTCCCACTACCGTTTTACGAGGGGCGGCGGTAGCGAAAAACGGCCCGCCCGCCCAAGGCCAATCAAGGCCCTTAAATGGCCAATTTTCTGCCACTTAAAGACCTCCTCCGCCAGTATGCTACCACCTTGTAGGCTGTGGGGTGCCCTCCTGATCAGGCACCTTGTGCCCTACGGAGGTCCCCCCCCAACCTCAACTGAACCCCACCTTGCCTTGCCGGGGCCCAGTCGATTGTCCCTGGAGAGACCCCAAAAACTTACCTTGTTTCCGGGGCCACTGCTCCTGGTGGCACTTCTGGGACTGACAGCTGCCGGCCTGTTGATTAGATGGCAGCTCCATTAGGTGGGACTTGCTGCCTCAGAGAGGTGGAAGTCCCACCTAAGACCAATTAAGGGCCTGGGGGACATCAAGTCGCAGCGTGGCTCCCCAGGCCCGGCAGAGACAGGCTCGCCCCTGACTTTTTGGCCAATGAGCGGGGCCTCCCACCCAATGTAAAATTCCAGCCAATTAGATTCTCTCTTATTGGTGATTGTCATTACCTGGCACTTGTGTGGCGCGAATGTTACTTTTAAGAGTAAGGAAATCTTTCTGCTTTTGTAAGACCACACCTGGATACTGTGTACAGTATTGGTCACCTTACCTAAGGAAAGATATACTTGCCTTAGAGGGGGTGCAACAAAGGACAAAGGTTCGCTAAAATTATTTCTGGGATGAGAGGACTGTCCTATTGGAAGATATTCAATCAAATGGTTCTATATTACCGACAGCTTACAAGAATGAGAGGTGATTTTATTAAAACATAAAAAGTTCTTAGAGGGCTTGACAGATGCTGAGAGGCTGTTTGCCCTGGCTGGAGAGTCCAGAACTAGGGGGCAAAGTCTCAGGATATGGTGTCAGCCATTTAGAACTGAGATGAGGAGAGGGTTGTGAATCTTTGGAATTCTGTACCTCAGAGGGCTATGGATGCTCAGTCATTGAACATATTGAAGACTGAGATTGATAGTTTTTTGGGCATCAAGGAATATAGGGATGGTGCAGGGAAGTGGTGTTGACACAGAAGTTCCGTCATGATTTTATTGAATGGCAGAGGAGGCTTAAGGGGCCAAATGGCCTATTCTAGCTCCTATTTCTTATGTTCCTATTCCCTTCTGTTCTTATCTCTTCAGGTCTGCAGAATCTTGCTAATGTCCTCAGGTCTGCCCTCCAGCCAATCAGAGAGCTCTCCGACCCAGGATTCACAGAAGCCTGAAGCTACTGAAACACAATTTGCAAAAAAACATTTTGTTGACAGCACAGCTGAGAACAGATTTTTCCAGCCACTCCAGTCAAAGCTAATAATACAGACCAAGATTTTAGATAGAAAAAGTCTGTGAATTCAACTGCTTCCCAGTTTGGCCCTGCATGCAGGTAACTTGCCCTTCTTTTGTTCAAGCTTAAGTTAAGGCAGGTGCAATTCTGGCAAAAATTGTGGAATTTCAGGGACAGCGGCCGGAATTTTACTCCCCCCCACAAAGAACGAGAAGGTGGCGGGACGTAAAATGGAGCCAGAGGCTCGGGGGCCCTTCCTGAACCACTCATGCCTCCGCCGCCACTTTATGCAGGGCAGCGGTGGCGAAAAACGGCCTGCCCAACCCGGGCCAATCAAAGCCCTTAAGTGGCCACTTAACGGCCATTTAATAGCCTCCACCCACTGCCACGGGGATTTTACCCATACTGGTCAATAGCCCAGGCCCGAGCAAAGCCGCCTGACCAAAGCAGGCAGCTCTCTGACGGCCTACGGGATGGGGGGTGGGTCCTCATGATTGGGCACCCTGTGCCCGATGGAGGGCCACCCTTGCTGCCCCAACCACCCCCCACCACCAACACGTGCTCCCCGTCCCCCCAATCGACCACCCTTACCTCGCCGGGGGCTGACCGATCACCCCCAGTGAGGCAACAGAATCTTACCTCGGTTACGGCGCTCCCCGACATCTTCTTCACAAAGCTGGGCTGCAGTCCCAGCAGTGGGCCACCACTCCTGGTGGCGCTGCTGGGACTAAGAGTTGCCAGCCCGCTGTTTGACCAGCAACTCCATTAGGTAGGACTTCCTGCCTCAAGCAGGTGGAAGTATGCCTCAGAACACTTAAAGGCTTGGGAACCGCAAAATGCGGGTCGGATTCCCAGGCCAGATGGAAGCGGGTTCACCACTGACTTTTCAGTCGGTGAACGGTTCCCGTCTGCCGAGGGAAATATCCTGGCCAGCAACTTTTTCGCTCATTGCCCTGTCATTTGTATGCATGCACCACTTTGGGAACTGCCAGAGCCATCTCAGCTCCACTGAAATTTATTGCATATTGTAGAATGGTTGTAACTCTATGTTCCAAATTCCAGTTCTCGACACCAAAGAAACAATGGTTTTGACCCAAAAAGATCACATTAATTTGAGCCCCTGCTTCTCTGAGTTATCCAAACAATGGTTCTCACCTCCAACTCTTGCCTTTTTGTTAATCGTTTCACCTCTCATGACAAGGTTCTCATCTTTAGCATACAAAAGCTCTTGGTTTTGACAGTTGGAAAATGGAGCTAATAAAAATCTTAATTGTTACTTAGCAAATTATCAGTTTCAAAGGTACTGTTCTGGTAATATTATCAGATTTATTGACGCCAAACTTTGTGGCCTGGTAACCAATGTAGGAGCAGTGTCATTCAAGAGGAGTCTAGACCAATTAAAACATAGGTAAAGAATTGGAGCCAGTCATAGTTAACTCTCAGTTAATTTTTCCATGACTAGTCTCTTTTTCAACCCCGTAGAGAAAATATAGTAATAGATACTGGAATATGAAACATGAATTATCTGTACATTTTGCAAAGAACCAAAAGGAGAAAGCTTCGATTGTCAATCACATCCAATCAATTCGACCTTGTCAAAAAAAGATGATCAGATACTGAAATAAAAGCAAAATACTGCAGGTGCTGGAAATCTGAAATAAAAGCAAAATACTGCAGGTGCTGGAAAGAGTTAACGTTTCATGTCAGTGACTTTTCATCAGAAAGTTCTGATGAAAGGTCACTGACCTGAAACGCTAACGCTGCTGCTCTCTCCACAGATGCTGCCAGACCTGCTGAGTATTTCCAACACTTTTTGCTTTTATATTGTATAGTATGATCAGATACTGAGATTTCTCTTCAAAGGCTTATCATAAAATAACATTTAATCATTTATAACTTATTGGCATGACCATATTTGGAATTGTATGTACAGTTTTGGGCAAAATAGGGTATAGGAAGCATTGCGCTCACTAAAATCACATGTGTTTTACCTTATACAATTTCTGCAGGTGGATGGCAGATGACATTGCAAGGCCAAGAGGCAAATGGTGACCTCAGTAACAAGCAGCTAACTACCTTAATAACTCTTGCTCCTCAGGTACCTAAAAGGAGCACAAGATTAAGCACGACAGCACACAAAATATATCGTCAATGAGAAGTAATGGAGCGGGAAAAAAAACACTAGCTACATATATTTATCACTTGTGGAGAATGAAATTTGGTTGCACTTCATTTCAGCTGTGTCGTGGGATTATTTGCCATCATGGTAGTTGAGTTAGCACAAAGGACAATGTTAGCAGAATGCATTGGGCTGGAAGTGTAAAATTATGAGGACTGGTTGCATAAACTTGGCTTGTATTCCCTTGAATTTAGAGGTTTGATGGGAGATCTAATCATCCATTTAATTAATGGGTGTTTTAATTGGGTGTCAGCCATGGCTCAGTGGTGCCTTTGAGTCAGTAAGTCGCAGGTTCAAATCTAGCCTCCAGTGACTTAAGCACAAAATCTGGGCTAGCACTCCCGCCAGTGCTGCACTGTTGCATGGTGCCATCTATTGGATGAGATGTTAAACCAGGGTAGATGTAAAAGGTTGCTATTTCAACCCAATGTCCTGGCCAATATTTGTCCTTTAACAAGCATCAGTTAATTAAAAAAAACAGATTTATCTGGTCTATTTATTGGCATAGATTGGCTTCCCCATTTCCCACAACAGTGACTACACTTCAAAAGTGCTTCATTGGCTGTAAAGTGCTTTAGGATTTCTTGAGGTTGTGAAAGATGCTGTAATTAGTGCAATTCTTTCTTTCATTGGGGTATATAAAATGATGAAGGGATTCTATAAAGTAAATAAAGAGAAATAATTTCCTCT
This sequence comes from Heterodontus francisci, assembly GCF_036365525.1. NCBI lineage: Eukaryota > Metazoa > Chordata > Chondrichthyes > Heterodontiformes > Heterodontidae > Heterodontus > Heterodontus francisci. The sequence continues at coordinate 79,552,753 of NC_090386.1, forward strand.
GATGGGAGAATGCAGAACAAGAGGACACCATCTTGAAATTAGAACTAGGCCATTTAGGAGTGAAATTTGGAAGCACATTTTTACGCAAAGGGTAGTGGAAATCTGGAACTTGAACCCCCATAAAGCTGTGTAATTGCTGGGTCAAAAGAAATTTTAAAGGCTGAAATTAATACATTTTTATTAGGTAAGGATATCAAGCGATATGAAACAAAGGAGGGTAAATGGAAGGGAGGTACAGATCAGTGATAATTTAATTGAATGGCAGAAAAGGCTCAAGGGACTGAACAGCCTACTCTTGTTCCTATGTTCACTGCATTGTGTATATATGGAAAGAGCTACTAATTCAATGGGTATATATAGCACTTGACAAAGGTCTCAGTTATGAAAGCTTGGTATATGATCTTTGCTGCCCACAAAGTCAATGCTATCTTCTAGATCACTGTCAAAGTTGTGCTTTGCCCTTGGCGTCCTCCATCACTATCTCTTCCATTGTTAGGCCTCTCTGGATGGCAAAGTTGTGGAAAATGCAGAAATATCTTCAAGGCCTCAGAAGGGCAGCATCAGAAGATATCCCTTGATGTCTCCAGGCATCTGAGGTGCTGATGCAAAATGTGCTTGATAAGTTGGCTTCATGGCTTACATCATATATTTGTTCAGCTATTTCGTTGATGTGATTAGCTGGGGCACTAAACCGTATCCGGCCCATTTCCTGCACCTCTACCCTCACCCCTTCCCCTCCCTCCCAGAACCGCGACAGGGTTCCCCTTGTCCTCACTTTACACCCCACCAGCCTCCACATCCAAATGATCATTCTCCGCCACTACCGCCACATCCAACGTGATGCCACTACCAAATGCATCTTCCCCTCCCTTCCCCTGTCAGCATTCTGAAGGAATCAGTCCCTCTGCAACACCCTTGTCCACTCCTCCATTACCCCCACGACCTCGTCCCCTTCCCACAACACCTTCCCCTGCAATCGCAGGAGGTGTAATACCTGCCCATTTACCTCCTCTTGCCTCACTATCCAAGGCCCCAAACACTCCTTTCAGGTGAAGCAGCGATTTACTTGTACTTCTTTTAATTTAGCATACTGTATTCGCTGCTCACAATGTGGTCTCCTCTACACTGGGGAGACCAAACGCAGATCGGGTGACCGCTTTGTGGAACACCTCCACTCAGTCCATAAGCATGACTCCGAGCTTCCAGTTGCTGGCCATTTCAACACCCCCCTCCCCAACCCCTGCTCTCATGCTCACATCTCTGTCCTGGGATTGCTGCAGTGTTCCAGTGAACATCAATGCAAGCTCGAGGAACAGCATCTCATTTACCGATTAGGCATGCTACAGCCTGCCGGACTGAACATTGAATTCAATAATTTCAGAGCATGACGGGCCCCCTCTTTTTATGTTTAGTTATTTTTTCTTTTACTTTTTTTTTTGTTTTTTTCTTTTTTCTTTGGTTATTTTATTTTAGGTGTTTTAATGTGTTTAGTTTGTCTCTACTGTGCCTACCCACTGTTTCTTTTTAATTTTTTTAATGTTTGTTCTTGGAGTGCTTTGTGCTTTACAGTCTATTCACACCCTCTCTGTACTAACACTTTGTCTTTCAGCACACCATTAACATATTGTTCTATAACCTTCTGGTCAGTTATTCTCTGTGACCTTGTCCTATCAACACCTCTTTTGTTATCTCCTGCCCCACCCCCCCACTTTACTTGCTTAAAACCTTGTACATTTCTAAAATCTGCCAGTTCTGAAACGTTAACTCTGCTTCTCTCTCCACAGATGCTGCCAGACCTACTGAGTATTTCCAGCATTTCTTGTTTTTATTTCAGATTTCCAGCATCTCCAGTATTTTGCTTTAATTCAAAACTAACACTTGCCATAAGATCTGGTGTATAAATCATATCTGTACATAAGCTTCTCTTCTATTTTAGGATTCTGTTACAAATTTGGTGGTCATGTGAATATATATGAAAATGTTTTCGTTAAAGTATCTGGATAAATGAATGTGACCATGGCTTGTGCCAGTGTACAAATGCCTATGCCCTAGATGAAAGAGCTAGATAGCTGTCACTTCGATTGAGGCACTGTGTGGGGGCGGCGTTGTGAGGAAAGAAAATCAGCTTGTTAATTAGGATGGTGGAAGGATACCGTCATCAACTTTGAGGAACTCTTTGATGGTTACAAATTCATTCCTGATCCATACTTGGAATTGTCAATTTGCTTCTGGTCTTATTTTTGAAGCTGGTATTTAAAATATATTCAGCAAATGCCTGGGTAGGTTCTGATGAAATGTTGTAGCCTGAAACATGAATCACTCTCCTGTACTTGTGCAGCCAGGTCAATGTTGGAATTGGCACAGGTTTAGAAGCAGGATGTCTGCCCAGCCTCTTAAATAGAATATCAAATGTGGTACATAGAGCCCAAGGGAAATAAATCTTAAATAGTAAAAAGGTATACATGTTCAATCAATGGAGAGTTTATTAAGATTCTTAAAAATATATGGGGCAAATCATTACTTATTGACATTCTGGGAGGGGGAGGGTCCGTTATCCCATGGGAAACCCCAATGTCTACGTTGCCTGCAAACTGTGGATTTTTAACTCCACAGCGTACCACTGTTGGCCCTGACAGATTCTTCACCCAGAGGTCAGCCTGATTGACAGGGAAAACTCTGGAGGAGGCAGCAGAACCAGGAAAGGGTTGAACTCTGACCCTGAATTGGGGGGTGGTGGATTGGGGGCTGGTGATGGGTCCAATCCAAAAGCTAGGTTCAATCCCCAACCCCCAGAGTAGGAGTCCAATCCGAGGGTGGGTGTGTGGTGGGGGGGAGGGAGGTGTTGGTGTATGGTGGGGACAATCCCCAACCCCTGACTCTGGGAGAGTCTGAACCCAGAGGGGTCCAATTTCTGACCTCAGGATGGTATGAGGGAAGGGGGGGTTAAATTCCAGTGGTGTCCAATTTCTGCCCCAGGGCGGGGGGGGGGAGGACCAATCCCAGGAAGCAAGGGATGGTATGGGAGGGTGGGGCTGTGTCTGATTGTTGGGGTGGGGGTGGGTGGTGAGTTGTTTGGGAGGCTGGGAGGCTCCTGGCACCCAAGCAGTGCCTTCTTCCCGAGGCTGTCCTAGCCTGACAGCAACTGTCAGGTTTCCTGAGGTCCGGGAAACCCAGCCGGTCACAGCTCAACCTTCAAATCAGATTAAATCTGAGGCTTCATTAACATTTTTAAAATGACAACCCACGTCCTGGGAGTGGAATGGCTGCCTGCCCCTAATTCTGCCTCAGTAAAACCCAGAAGTCAATCAGTTGAAGCTGGGTTGCTGAAGCGCTCGAAACGTTTGTCCATTTAAAACCCCACCCACAACCAATCCTACCCACTCATCCGTGTTAAATTCCACCCCCCAACCACCCCACCTTAAATCAGCAGGGAGGGATTTAGATTTTTAATATCTACATATGTGATGGGGTAGATATATAAACTGAGAAATGATTTGTATATTTGAATCAAACAACATTTGAATTAAAAATGCAAGTATATTGTAAAGAGGTCTGTATAAAAGCTTTGTCTTATACAATTCAACAGTTTTACATTTTACATTCACAGTAATCCACTGGGAAGCTTTTTGTTTGAAGTTTTATTTAATATTTAAATCATCCATGATTGCAACACCTTATTCTGATGACCTTGGAAAGCAATACTGAAGCTCGTTCCAGGTGATTGGCAGTAATGTTGGTCTTTCTGTTGGTGTATATGTTTAGTGTAAGTATTATTCAGTATAGCAGGCTGTTTCATTTCACATTTGGGAGCTTCTACAAAATGCTGACTGAAAGACTTCTTGAAATGGAGAACAGTGAACATAGTAAGTGAGGTTGATAATGTGCCCTGCGATATGAACTGCAGACCTAACACTTTTTACTGCTCATGTACATGCTATCAATATGAGAAAGATTAGGGCAGCGAAGATTGACCTGAAAATGACTTTGGGGTGGTGAACTAATCTCATATTGTGTTATTCAGGAAAAGTAAACAATTGCTAACTAGGTGGAACCTAATTGTGCTAATTAATATTCATTGAAGCAGGGCTTTCTCTCATCAGCTGTTCAATGGCAACGGAAGAGAATTCTAAGTAATTTGTAGCTTGTGTCTGGAATTCCCTTGGGATCCATTACTTCAAGAAGCCTTCCATAGGCACTTTACCTCAAGTGCATTGTCTATCTTTCAGTTACTGATGGGGTTTGGATCCCAGTCCTTAAGATGAAAGGAGCTCCGAGACTCCCATGTCAAGTTTCCTGACACCAAGCAGACCAGGCTGAGTCACTGGTATTTAAGTACAAACTCCATTTGACCTCTGCCCTTCTCTATAACCCTCTGATTGCTGTTTATTTTCTAATAATACAAGCACATGCAACTCGTTTCATAGACACTTGTATTTTTAGGATTTGTTTACTTTTGTCACATTTCTGCATTAATTTTCACTCTATATTTCTGCTACCTTTTTAGGCACGAGGTTGGAGGCGGGTGCTGGGAGGGCAATCACAGTGCTCATATATAACAATTTGAGTTTATTTCCTCCACATCTCTTCATTTCTTCTTTTGTACTTATGTGGTAGACAATGAGGTGTGAGTGAACACAATCATAAAAGATTTCTCACTAAATAATTCTTCTCTCCATCCTCAGAAAACCTGACCGCACCAACTATATTCTCTAAGGGAAGCTGCATCTGTCATTTTAAAGTGATCATTCAAAATGATGAAAACATTTGCACTAACACTAGAAGCAGAAAAAAGACCACTAGATCATTCCTAAAATTACAGCACATTGCAACACAGAACTGCAGCAGTAGAAAGTCATGCACATCTTTCTATAAACTGCATATATTCCATATAGGAATATTGTCACAGATAAAAGTTTGTATCATTACTAGCTATAGATTTTCGTGTAACTAATTTGTTGACTACTTGATCGCTGCTGTAACAACATTACAGTTAATTCACCTATGTAAAAGTTATTTTGAATTCATGAAATTGGCAGTCAGGATTTTGACTGACAGGTCCTACTGGCAAATAACATATCAAAAAGTTAATAAAAGCACCATTAAGTTTTACATTATAAGACATCCTGCAATGCATAAAGACAGTAATCTAACCTCAGGATTCAGGTTTTGCTCTTGGGGTTAATGGGCTGAATTTTACTCATCCTCTGATGTCAGGGGTTGTGGCAGGGGGGCCTGGAAAATACTTTCAGGAGAGGCCAGCCACGACCCCCGACACCAGGAAGGCCCCGCCGCATTTTACTGGCAGCGGCAAGGGCTCGGTGCGGACCCCCGCCGCTTGGTGGCAGAGCCTTCATTTCAATATGTTAATAAAGGTTAATGCATGCAAATAAACTTACCTTGTCCCAACAGCCGTCCCACGCCGATATTCCGGCTGCTGGCCGGAACTCCTGCACCCTCGGATCTCCGTTCAGAAATCCGATGCGTGACTCTGGTGGGGAGGGTGGGGGGGGGAAGCAGGGAAAATGCTTTCAATTGTTGGGGGGGATGGTGGGAAGGGGTTGTGGGTTAAAGGTATGAAAGGTTGGGGGGGGGGGGAAGTTCAGGATCAGAATAAAAGCTTTTTGGGGGGTAAATGGGCTATTAATGAATCGATTATTCCTTGGGGGTGTGGATGAGGGGAGTGAAGATATTATTTAATGTGTAACTTTCATTTTAAATGTTCATTCCCTTTAAAAATTCAAATGCTAGTGAAGGACTTGAAGCCCTATAAAAATGGTGCTGGCGCCTGCGCCAAGTCTTTATCCAACATTTTCTTAAACATAGAATATAGAACAAAATACAGCCACAGAAAGAGGCCATTCAGCCGCGCCTACCGAATAAGCTATCCACCCAAACTAATCCCACCTTCCCGCACCTGGTCCACAGCCTCACAGGTTACAGCACCTTAGGTGCATGTCCAGGTACCTTTTAAAAGAATTGAGAGTTTCTGCCTCCACCACCATTCCTGGCAGTGAATTCCAGACACCCACCACCCTTTGGGTGAAAAAGTTTTTCCTCCTGTCCCCTCTAATACTTCTACCAATCACCTTAAATCTGTGCGCTCTGGTAACTGACCTCCCCACCAGGGGAAACAGGTCCTTTCTGTCTACTCTATTACACAGCTATGGTACAGGTCCCTTTCTTCAAATTTCATCACATATTTGCCTGAGAATGAGGCACAGCAACCTGTACTTTATCTAAGCCCCTCATAATTTTGTACACCTCAATCAAGTCACCCCTCAGCCTTCTCAATTCCAGGGAAATCAACCCCAACCTATCCAATCTGTCCTCACAGCTGCAACCCTCAAGCCCTGGCAACATTCTTGTAAATCTCCTCTGAACGCTCTCCGGAGCAATTATGTCCTTCCTGTAATGTGGTGACCAGAACTGCACGCAACAGTCCAGCTGCGGCCTAACCAGCACTCTATACAGCTCCAGGCTCACATCCCTGCTTTTGTACTCTAGACCACGGCCAATAAAGGAAAGCAATCCATATGCCTTCTTCACCACTCTATCTACCTGTCCTGCCACCTTCAGGGACCTGTAGATATGCACTCCAAGGTTTCTCACTTCTTCTACCCCTCTCAATATCCTCCCATTTATTGTATATTCCCTCACTTTATTTGCCCTCCCCAAATGCATAACCTCACACTTCTCTGGATTGAATTCCATTTGCCACTTTTCCGCCCACTCAACCAAACCATTGATATCATTCTAGAGTCCACGACACTCCTCCTCACTAATCATGACACCATCAATTTTTATGTCATCAAAGTTTCCCAATCATACCTCCCACATTTAAGTCCAAATCATTAATATTTACCACAAACAGCAGGGGACCCAACACTGAGCCCTGTGGAATGCCACTGGAAACCGCTTTCCATTCACAAAAACATCCATCGACTACTACCCTTTGTTTCCTGTCACTGAGCCAATTCTGGATCCAACCTGCCACCTTCCCCTGTATCCCATGAGCTTTCATTTTACTGACCAGTTTGCCATGCGGGACCTTGTCAAATGCCTTACTAAAATCCATGTAAACCACATCCACTGCACTACCCTCATCAGCCCTCCTTGTTACTTCCTCAAAAAACTCAATCAAGTTAGTAAGACATGACCTTCCCTTAACAAATCCATGCTGACTATCCCTGATTAAGGATAAAGTGACAGTTTATCCTGTCCCTCAGAATAGATTCTAACAATTTACCCATCACTGAGGTCAGACTGACTGGCCTATCCATCGAACCCTTTTAAAACAATGGTACAATGTTCACAGACCTCCAATCATCTGGTACCTCATCTGTATCTAGTGAGGATTTGAAGATGATCCTCAGTGCATACAATATTTCCTCCCTGGCATCCTTTAACAGCCTGGGATGCAAAACATCTGGTCCTGGCGATTTATCCACTTTCAGGGATGTCAGACCCTCAAGCACGTCCTCTCTCATTATGCTTATCTTATCTAATCTTTCACACTCCTCCTCTTTAACTACAATGTCTGCATCAACCCTCTCCTTTGTGAAGACAGAGACAAAAAACACATTAAGAACCCTGCCCACATCTTCTGCATCCTTGCATAAATTCCCCTGTACATCTCTGATAGGCCCTACCCTTTCCTTAGTTATCCTCTTACTCTTAATGTATTTATAAACATCTTTGGGTTTTCCTTGATTTTACCTGCCAATAATTTTTCATGACCTCTCTTTGCTTTTCTAATTTCCTTTTTTACTTCACCCCTGCACTTTCTATACTCCTCTAGGCTTTCTAAAGTATTAAGATATTTATGATCATCATAAGCTTTCTTTTTTTGCTGCAACTTACCCTGGAAGCTTCTAGATAACCAAGGAGCTCTAGATTATCTTTGTTGGGACAGGCCTACACTGTGCCTGTAGTATCTTGCTCTTGAATGCCTCCCAGAGGTTTGCCACTGATTTTCCTTCAAGAAGCTGTATCCAGTCCAGCCTTGCCAGGTCGCCTCTCAGTTTCGTAAAATTTGCCTTTCCCCAATTTAGAACCTTTGCTCCTGTTTTATCCTTGTCCTTTTCCATGAGTATGTTAAAACTAACTGTATTATGATCACTATCTCCAAAATGATCACCCACTGTTACTTCATCCACTTGCCCAGCTTCATTACCGAAAACTAAATCTAGAATTGCGTGCCCTCTCATTGGGCTTGTTACACGCTGGCTAAAACAGTTCTCTTGAATGCAGTTCAAGACTTTTGTCTCCTCTGTGCCCTTCATACTGTTTTATCCCAGTCGATATTGGGGTAGTTGAAATCCCCAACCATTACTGCCCTAAAGTTATTGCACTCAGAAATTTTCCGACATATTTGTTTCTCTATCTCTCTCTCACTATCTGGGGATCTACAGAACACTCCCAGTTATGTGGTTGCCCCCTTTTTATTTCTGAGCTCCACCCATATGGCCTCATTTGATGATTCATTTGGCATATCATCCCTTCTCAAAGATGTTATTGATTCCTTGACTAATAATGCTACAACCCCTCCTTTTTTATCTAGCTCTTGATCACGCCTGAATACTCTAAATCCAGGGATGTTGAGCTGCCATTCCTGCCCCTCCTTACGCCAAGCTTCCGTTATAGCAACGATATCGTGTTGCCATGTGTCTATCTGTGATCTCAACTCATCTGCTTTATTTACTATACTCCTTGCATTTAATTAAATACTCTTTAACACTGCCAGATTCCTGTGTGCACACTTTTTAACCTTTTTTTCTCTGTCTTTTAGAGTCACTCGCCAAGTTTGCTAATTTTCTGCGTCCTGTTCCCTGCCCTGAAATTGTCCTATCTAAGACTATATTCAGGTTCCCATTCCCCTGCCAATCTAGTTTAAACCATCCCCAACAGCACTAGCAAACCTTCCTGCAAGGATATTTGTCCCAGTCCTGCTCAGGTGCAGACCATCTGGCTTATACAGGTCCCACCTACCCCAGAATTGGTCCTAATGCCTCAGAAATCTGAAGCCCTCCCTCCTGCACCATCTCTCCAGCCATGCATTCATCTGGTGTATTTTCCTATAACTAAACTCACTAGCATGTGGCCTTGGGAGTAATCCAGAGATTATTACCCTTGTTGTCCTGCTTGCTAATCTCTTTCCCAACTCCCGAAACTCAGCCTGCAGGACCCTCTCCCTCTTTCTTGCTATATTATCGGTACCAACGTGGACCACGACCTCTGGCTGTGCACCCTCACCCCAGAATACTTTGTAGCTGCTCAGTGATATCCAAGACCCTTGCATCAGGGCAGTAACATACCATCCTGGAATCACGTCAGTGACCACAAAACCGCCTATCTGTTCCTCTAACCATAGAATCCTTATTTTTTATTCATTCAGGGATGTGGGCATCCCTGGCCAGGTAGCATTTATTGCCCATCCCTAATTGCCCTTGAGAAGGTGGTGATGAGCTGCCTTCTTGAACCGCTGCAGTCCATTTGGGGTAGGTACACCCACAGTGCTGTTAGGAAGGGACTTCCAGGATTTTGACCCAGCGACAGTGAAGGAACAGCGATATAGTTCCAACTCAGGATTGTGTGTGACTTTGAAGGGAACTTGCAGGTGGTGGTGTTCCCATGCATTTGCTGCCCTTGTCCTTCTAGCTGGTAGAGGTCGCGGGTTTGGAAGGTGTTGTCGAAAGAGCCTTGGTGCATTGCTGCAGTGCATCTTGTAGATGGTACTCACTGCTGCCACAGTGCGTTGGTGGTGGAGGGAGTGAATATTTGTAGATGGGGTGCCAATCAAGTGGGCTGCTTTGTCCTGGATGGTGTCGAACTTCTTTAGTGTTGTTGGAGCTGCACCCATCCAGGCAAGTGGAGAGTATTCCATCACGCTCCTGGCTTGTGCCTTGTAGATGGTGGACAGGCTTTGGGGAGTCAGGACGTGAGTTACTCGCCTCAGGATTCCCAGCCTCTGACCTGCTCTTGTAGCCACGGTATTTATGTGGCTATTCCAGTTCAGTTTCTGGTCAATGATGGCACCTCGTATGTTGATAGTGGGGGATTCATCGATGGTAATGCCGTTGAATGTCAAGGGGAGATGGTTAGATTCTCTCTTGTTGGAGATGGTCATTGCCTGGCACTTGTGTGGTGTGAATGTTACTTGCCACTTATCAGCCCAAGCCTGGATATTGTCCAGGTCTTGCTGCATTTCTACATGGACTGCTTCAGTATCTGAGGAGTCACTAATGGTGCTGAACATTGTGCAATCATCAGCGAACATCCCCACTTCTGACCTTATGATTGAAGGTCGGTCATTGATGAAGCAGCTGAAGATAGTTGGGCCTACGACACTACTCTGAGGAACTCCTGCAGTGATGTCCTGGAGCTCAGATGATTGACCTCCAACAACCACAACCATCTTCCTTTGCGCTATGTATGACTCCAGCCAGCGGAGGGTTTTCCCCCTGATTCCCATTGACCTCAGTTTTGCTAGGGCTCCTTGATGCCATACTCGGTCAAATGCTGCCTTGATGTCAAGGGCAGTCACTCTCACCTCACCTCTTGAGTTCAGCTCTTTTGTCCATGTTTGAACCAAGGCTGTAATGAGGTCAGGAGCTGAGTGGCCCTGGTGGAACCCAAACTGAGCGTCACTGAGCAGGTTGTTGCTAAGCAAATGCCGCTTGATGGCACTGTTGATGACACCTTCCATCACTTTACTGATGATTGAGAGTAGGCTGATGGGGCGGTAATTGGCCGGGTTGGACTTGTCCTGCTTTTTGTGTACAGGACATACCTGGGCAATTTTCCACATTGCAGGGTAAATGCCAGTGTTGTAGCTGTACTGGAATAGCTTGGCTAGGGGCGCCGCAAGTTCTGGAGCAGAGGTCTTCAGTACTATTGCCGGAATATTGTCAGGGCCCAGAGGTTTTGCAGTATCCAGTGCCTTCAGTCGTTTCTTGATATCACACAGAGTGAATCGAATTGGCTGAAGTCTGGCATCTGTGATGTGGGGGACTTCAGGAGGAGGCCGAGATGAATCATCAACTCGGCACTTCTGGCTGAAGATTGTTGAAAGCCTTATCTTTCGCACTGATGTGCTGTGCTCCCCCATCATTGAGGATGGGGATATTTGTGGAGCCACCGCCTCCAGTTCGTTGTTTAATTGTCCACCACCATTCACGGCTGGATGTGGCAGGACTGCAGAGCTTAGATCTGATCCATTGGTTATGGGATCACTTAGCTCTGTCTATTGCATGCTGCTTACGCACTTTGGCACGCAGATAGTCCTGTGTTGCAGCTTCACCAGGTTGACACCTCATTTTGAGGTATGCCTGGTGCTGCTCCTGGATGCCCTCCTGCACTCTTCGTTGAACCAGGGTGGTCTCCTGGCTTGATGGTAATGGTAGAGTGTGGGATATGCCGGGCCATGAGCTCACAGATTATGGTTGAGTACAATTCTGCTGCTGCTGATGGCCCACAGCGCCTCATGGATGTCCAGTTTTGCATTGCTAGATCTGTTCGAAATCTATCCCATTTAGCACGGTGGTAGTGCCACACAACACGATGGACGGTGTCGTCAATGTGAAGGTGGGACTTCGTCTCCACAAGGACTGTGCGGTGGTCACTCCTACCAATACTGTCATGGACAGAAGCATCTGCGGCAGGCAGATTGGTGAGGATGAGGTCAAGTATGTTTTTCCCTCGTGTTGGTACCCTCACCACCTGCTGCAGACCCAGTCTAGCAGCTATGTCCTTTAGGACTCGGCCAGCCCAGTCAGCAGTGGTGCTACCGAGCCACTCTTGGTGATGAACATTGAAGTCCCCCACCCAGATACACTTTGTGCCCTTGCCACCCTCAGTGCTTCCTCCAAGTGCTGTTCAACATGGAGGAGTACTGAGTCATCAGCTGAGGGAGGGCGGTAAGTGGTTATCAGTAGGAGGTTACCTTGCCCATGTTTGACCTGATGCCCTGAGACTTCATGGGGTCCGGAATCCCCTACCACTATTGCTCTCTTGTCCTTTTCCTCCCTCCCACCACAGCTGAGCTACCCATGATGTTTCAGTCATGACCCTCACTGCACTCTACAGAGCAACCCACTCTCCCATTGGTACTCAGAACTGAATACTGGTTAGTCCCCTCTGGGGACTCCTGCACTACCTGCCTTGACCTTCTTGTCCGTCTGGCAGCCACCCAGTCCCTCTCTGGGACAAATATCCATTCTTGACTTAACCTACTATCCTTTCTCCCCCCAAGTCTCTGACTTCACAGATTTAGGGCTGAATTTTGTTGAGCTCCTGATGTTGGGCTCCGTGGCAGGGTTGGGGAGGGTGGTGATGCTAGAGGATCGCAGTGGCATAACCCGCCACGGAACACGACACCAGGATTGCCGGGCCCGATCTTCCCGGTGGCAGCGAGACCCCGTGGCAGCCCCACAACCCCATCGCACCCGCCCCAGCTCAGTGACAGGACCCAACTTTAAATATTTAAATAAACCTCATGAACACATTTACATACAATTCCCCGTGACCTTACCAGCTGTCCGGGATCTTCTATGCGACGGGCGGCACTCACGTACCTTCACTTTCCCTTCCAGGGAAGGTTGGCGCCACTGAGGTGGGGCAGGGGGAAACTTCGTATTTTTAGTGTAGTGGGAGGGGGTAAACAGGGTTAACTCTGCATTTCTAGTGTGGGGGGCGGGAGGGGTGACCTCTGCACTTGCTGCAGTTTTGGGGTGGTGAGGAAGTCAAGTGTTTTAGTGGGTTAGAGGGCAACTCTGCAATTTATGTGTTTTGGCAAGGGAACGGGGTGAGAATTTATTTGTGGTGTAGTGAGGTGAGAGGGTGGAAACGGGGTTCAACTCTGCAGTTTTTGTGGCAGGTCTGGCAGCCCTTTACAAATGGTGCCAGCACCTGTGCAGAGGCAGCTGACGCCGTTCACGGAGTCACTGAGGCTGCCCCCGCCACATTATTGGGGGGAGTGGCCCTCCCTGCATAAATTAAATGAGCCTCTGTCCATTAGACAGCGGCGGCATGGCAGCACGTGACCCATGTGTGCAGGCCGCCATTTTTTCCCTCCTGGAGGCGGGAAAAGAAAATTCACCCTTTTGTCTGTTCAGAGGTTACACAAGTCTCCCCAATCTTGTTCTAGTTTGAGCGGGATGATCAGTAGTCTTCCTTGTAAGTCTGGATCGCTGACTTGGTTGACTTCTACTAAGAATTGTAGTATGCTGTTTGCTTTGGGTTTGTTCAACCTGATCTGGGTCTCCCAAATGAATGATTGACTGTTCCTTCTGGGGAATAGGGATAATGTTTCTCCTATTTTGGCGTATGTTTCCTTCAGTTTTCTGTGGACTACAGTACCCTCCCTTTCTCGGTCACATATCTTTGGCCTTCATTCAGTTTCAGTGAGTCTCTGATTTGAAATCTTTTATTGTAATTTTGAATTTGTTGCCTTCCATAAGGGTTTTCCTCGGTCTCTTACCCTCTCGTAGTCCTGGACATTCAATCCTGGAAGCAATTTTTTTAAGCAAACAGGAAGCTGTGGTCTTATAGAGTCAAGAGAGCCATAGAGTTTTACAGCACAGAAACAGGCTCTTCGGCCCAACGCGCCTGCGCTGACCATCAAGAACCCGTCCTAACTAATCCCATATCCCCGCACTTGACCCGCAGCCTTGTATGTTATGGCGTTTCAAGTGTTCATCTAAATACTTCTTGAATGTCATGAGTGTTCCTGCCTCTACCACCTCTTCAGGCAGTGTGTTCCAGATTCCAACCACCCACTGGGTGAAAAAATTTCTCCTCAACTCCCCTCTAAACCCTCTGCCCCTTAACTTAAATCTATGCCCCCTAGTTATTGACCTCTCCGCTAAGGGAAAAAGTTTCTTCCTATCGATCCTATCAATGCCCCTCATAATTTTGTATAACTCAGTCAGGTTCCCCCTCAGCCTTCTCCGCTTCAAGGAAAACAGCCCCAGCCTATCCAGTCTGTCTTCATAAATGAAATGTTCCAGCCCAGGGAACATCCTGGTGAATCTCCTCTGCACCCTCTCCATTGCAATCACATCCTTCCTATAACGTGGTGACCAGAACTGTACACAGTACTCCAGCTGTGGCCTAACCAGCACTTTATACAGCTCCATCATAACCTCCCTGCTCTTATATTCTATGCCTCGGCTAATAAAGGCAAATAAAGTGCTGCTGCCTTCAGTGATCTATGGACAAGCATCCAAGGTCCTTCTGACCCTCTGTATTCCCTAGGGTCTTACCATCCATTGTATATTCCATTGCCTTGTTCGACCTCCCAAAGTCATTCACCTCACACTTCTCAGGATTAAATTCCATTTGCCACTGCTCCACCCATCTTACCAGCCCACCTATATCGTCCTGTAGTCTAAGGCTTTCCTCCTCACTATTTACGACACCACCAATTTTCGTGTCATCTACGAACTTACTGATCATACCTCCTATATTCACGTCTGAATCATTAATGTACGCTACAAACAGTAAGAGTCCAAGCACCAATCCCTGCGGTACCCACTGGTCACAGGACTCCATTCACAAAAACAACCCTCTACCATTACCCTCTGCCTCCTTCCACTAAGCCAATTTTGAATCCAATTTGCCAAATTACCCTGGATCCCATGGGCTTTTACTTTCTTAAGCAATCTCCCATGCGGGACCTTATCAAAATCCTTTACTGAAGTCCATGTAGACTACATCAACTGCTTTACCCTCATCTACACATCTAGTTACCGCCTCGAAAAATTCAATCAAATTTGTTAGACATGATCTCCCCCTGACAAAGCTATGCTGACTATCCCTGATTAATCCCTGCCTCTCCAAGTGGAAATTAATCCTGTCTCTCAGAATTTCTTCCAATAATTTCCCAACCCCTGATGTTAGACTCACCAGCCTGTAATTACCTGGTTTACCCCTGCTACCCTTCTTGAATAATGGTACCACATTCGCTGTCCTCCAATCCTCTGGTACCTCTCCTGTGGCCAGAGAGGATTTGAAAATTTGTGACAGAGCCCCCACTATCTCCTCCCTTGTCTCACATAGCAGCCTGGGATACATCTCATCTGGGCCTTGGGATTTATCCACCTTTAAACCGGCTAATACAGCCAATACTTCCTCCTTTACAATGTTAATTTGATCAAGTATATCACAATCCCCCTCCCTGATCTCTACACCTACATCGTCCCTTTCCATAGTCAACACAAATGAAAAGTAATCGTTCAAAACCTCCCCTGTGTTCTCCGGCTCCACACGCAGTCTGCCTCTATGATCCCTTATGGGCCCCACTTTTTCCCTGGTTATCCTCTTGCCCCTAACATACTTATAAAACGCCTTGGGATTTTCCTTTATCTTGTCTGCCAGTGATTTTTCATGCCCCCTCTTCGCTCTCCTAATTACTTTTTTAAGTACTCCCCTACACTTTCTATACTCCTCTAGGGCCTCCGCTGTTTTCAGC
Organism: Heterodontus francisci; assembly: GCF_036365525.1. Classification (NCBI taxonomy): domain Eukaryota; kingdom Metazoa; phylum Chordata; class Chondrichthyes; order Heterodontiformes; family Heterodontidae; genus Heterodontus; species Heterodontus francisci. The sequence continues at coordinate 79,568,222 of NC_090386.1, forward strand.
ACTCTGAATCTGCCATACGCCTCCATTTTTTTCCTTATCTAATCCTCTATATCCCTTGACATCCAGGGTTCCCTTGACCTGTTGGTCCTACTCTTCACCTTTACAGGAACATGCTGCACCTGAACCCTCACAATTTCCCTTCTAAATGACTCCCACTGGTCTGATGTAGACTTTCCTATAAGAAGCTGCTCCCAGTTCACTTTGGCCAGATCCTGTTTTATCATATTGAAATCTGCCTTCCCCCATTCAGTACTCTTATTTCTGGTCCCTCTATGTCCTTTTCCATATGGTCACTATCCGTGAAATGCCCCCCCACTGACACTTCTACCACTTGTCTGGCTTCATTCCCTAGGATTAAGTCCAGTACTGCCCCTCCTCTTGTTGGACTCTCTATGTGCTGGCTCAAAAAGCTCTCCTGAATGCACTTGAAGAATTCTGCCCCCTTTAAGCCTTTTGCACTAAGATTATCCCCTCTAATATAGGGGAAATTGAAATCCCCTACTATTATTACCCTATTATTTTTGCACCTCTCTGAGGCTTGCCTACATATCTGCTCCTCTACTACTGCCTGACTGTTTGGAGGCTTGTAGTATACTCCCAGCCAAGTGATTACCCCCTTTTTGTTTTTAAGTTCTCCCCACTTCCTCTTTAGAGGAACCTTCTAGGATATCATCCATCCTTACTGCAGTAATTGACTCCTTAATCAACAGTGCAATGCCACCTCCACTTTTACCCCCCACCCACCCATTACGTCTGAAGATTCTATACCCTGGAATATTGAGCTGCCAGTCCTGCCCTTCCCCCAACCATATCTCCGTGATAGCAATAATATCATATTCCCCTGTGTTAATCAACGCCCTCAATTGATCTGCCTTACTAGTAAGACTCCTTGCATTAAAATAGATACAATCCAGCCTTGCATTATTTGCCTGAGCCTTAACAGGTCTACATTTACTCTGTCCTCCGGACTGACTTAGCTTCACATTTATATTTGTTGTACAACACTGTCTACTTTGCTTCCACTCTGTATCCCATCCTCCTGCCAAATTAGTTTAAACCCGCACCCCCCCCCCTCCCCCCCACAACAGCAGTAGCAAACCTCCCAGCAAGGATGCTGGTCCCGTTCTGGTTCACGTGCAACCCGTCCATCTTATACAGATCCCACCTTCGCCAGAAACAGGCCCAGTGATCTAAGAATCTAAAGCCCTCCCTCCTGCACCATCTCCCCAACCATGCATTCATCTGCTCTAACCTCCTATTCATATACTCACGAGCCCATGGCACCAGAAGAAACCCAGAGATTACAACCTTTGAGGACCTACTTTTTAATCTGCTGCTTAGCTCCGTAAATTCTTTTTGCAGGACCTCATCCCTCTTTCTACCTATGTCATTGGTACCAACATGGACCATGACCTCCGGCTGTGCACCCTTACCCTCCAGAATACTTTGTAGCCGTTCAGTGATATCCAAGACCCTTGCACCAGGGAGGCAACATACCATCCTGGAATCATGTCTGCGACCACAGAAATGCCTATCTGTTCCTCTAACCATAGAATACCCTACCACTATTGCCCTCTTGTCCCTTTTTCTCCATCCCAGCACAGCTGAGTCAGCCACGACGTTCCAATCATGACTCTCGGTGCATTCTCCAGAGGAACCCTCTCTCTCATCGGTACTCAGAACTGAATACCGGTTAGAAAGTGGGATGTCCTCTGAGGACTCCTGCACTACCTGCCCTGACTTCTTTGTCCATCCAGCAGCCACCCAGTCACCCCCCCGACTGTGCTTGCCTAGGCACCGGCTTGACTACCTCCTGAAACATGCCATCCACGCAGTCCTCTACCTCACGGATGTGCCACAGTGACTCCAGCCGCAGCTCAAGCTCCGAAACTTGAAGCTCAAGCTTCTTCAACTGGAGACACTTTCTGCAGATATATTTGCCAAGGTCACATGGCACGTCCACGACTTCCCACATTGTACAGGAGGTACATTCCGCTTGGCCAAGCTGCCCCGCCTTTACTTACTTCTACAATGAAAAAAAAACTTGCTAGTGTAATAACTTACCAGCTATTTACAATCAACTTAATACCTGTACCTTTGAGGCTGAGAAAGAAAAAGACAAAAGAGCACCTTCCACCGCCCCCAGCCAACGAAAATACCCACACTTAACAGCCTCACTCCATGCAAACAGTATAGCCAGTAAATACTAAAAATTTACAGGTAGCTATCCTAGGGTTTTAATTTAAAAGGAACCTTTTTTTTTAAACTCCAATCAATCAAAGTTATAACAGCTGCCGCCCACTGACCAATCAGTGCACAGAATTACAGTGATGTCACTGTTCGTTTTTTTTACACTAAATCCAAAAAGAGCGCACGCAGAAACAGTCGGAGAGTCTGCTGCCGCAGTCCCCGACTTCAGGTTAATGAAGGGCCTCGAGCCCCGCTCTTTCTTTTATAGGTCTGATTCCAGGTCTGCTGCCGCCATCCCCGACTTCAGGTTAGTCAGGTTATCTTCCTGGTCATCAGTAACTCTGCAGGTGATAGTTCACACATCAACAGTGTAGATCGATAAATTAGAAGTGAGGTTGCAAGATTTTCATCCTTTTCAATAAGGACTTTATGCTTCTTACACCTCTTTCTGTTTCACCATTCGACTGTGGATACCGTGGTGAACTTGTGAGATGTTTGAAATTCCATTCTTGTCACAACCTGTGTGAAACATTCATTCACAAACTGTGGTCCATTGTCTGACAATACTTCATCAGGGGTACCATGTGTGGCAAAGAAGTCTTGTGGAACTCTTATAACTGCTTCAGTTGTAGTTGAATACAAGCTTTTCACTTCTATTCACTTTGAGAAGTAATCAACGATGATTATGTAGGACTTTCCGTTGAACGTGAATAAATCCATACCTAGATGTTGCCAAGGTCTGGCCAGAAATTGAGTAGTTAACAAAGGTTCTCGCTGTTTTGGTCTTCGTATTGCACAGATCTGACAGTTCTGCATCAGATTTTCGATGTCTTTAGATATTCCTGGCCACCACACTGATGATTGTGCCCTTGCTCTGCACTTTGTTATTCTCATATGGCCTTAATGTAGACAGTCTAAGATCTCCGATCTCAGTGAACTAGGAATGACTAGTCTATCATCATAAACTAGCAAATCATCAATGATTGTGAAGTATTTTCTATATTCATAGAAAGTTTTCATTGTTTTCCCACGAGGACATTCTTGTTGCCGCCCTTGGGTGCAATACTGCCTTATGCAAATACATTCTTCATTTTTTTGGGCTTGAGAAATTTCTTGCAATTTCTGTATGCTTGCTGGCTAATTTTGTGCAGTCTACTGTGAATATGGCTGTATTTCATGAAAAAATTTACATCTTGTTGTGTCAGATGGTCTACCATCACTCTTGATAGGGCATCAGCAGACGTTTGCGTCCCTGGACATACACTGTCTCATATGTATATCTCATCAATTTTAAATTAAATCTTTGGATTCTTGGAGGCGTTTTTGCAATCTCCTTTTCATCCAACAAAGTTACCAAAGGTTTATGGTCTGCCTCGATTATGACTCTCAATCTGACACTATAATCAGAAAATTTCTCACATGTCCCTGTGACAGCAAGTGCTTCTTTTTCAATTACCACATACCTTGTCTCTGTGTTGGACAAAGCTCTAGATGCGTAGTATATTGACCTGCGAGAACCATCAGGTTGCTCCTGGAAAAGGACTGCCCCTAACCCAGTAGAGGAGGCATCTGCCGCTATCATTGTTGGTAGTGTAGGGTTATCATGTGCCAACACGTCCAGTGATGTGAGCAGATCTTTAATCTTCCAGAATGCTTGTTCTTGGTGTGAACTCCAACATCACGCTTGCTTTTTTCTGAGAAGTTGTCTTAGCGGTTCTGTTACCTGCATGAAATGAGGTAAAAACTTTGCTAATTGATTCACCATTCCTAGGAATCTTTGGAGTTGCTGAACGGAAGTAGGATTAGGGAATTCTGTAATGGCCTGTGTCTTCTGTGGATCTGCCATTATATATTTACTGCTTACTATGTGTCCCAAGAAACGAATTAAAGTCTTCGAAAATTCGCACTTCTCATTCAGTGTTAGCCCTGCTTCTTGAAGTCGTTGTAGAACTGCTCGGACTCTTTCATCATGTTCCTCTATTGATCACCCATTTATCAGGATATCATCCATATGACAAATAACTCCTTTAAGTCCTTCTAAGATGTTAGGCATAGATCTTTGGAAGATCTCTGGTGTGGAAGTTATTCCAAACAGTAACCGATTGAAACAAAACCTCCTGAAAGGTGTTATAAATGTGGTTAGTAATATTGAGGTCTCATCTATGGGTAACTGCCAAAACCCACTATTGGCGTCAAGTTTGGTAAATGTGATGCTCTGAGACAATTTTACTAAGCTGTCATCCACTGTGGACATTGGGTGAATCTCATGTGCCACTGCTTTGTTAAGCTGCATTAAATCCACATGAATATGTAGAATTCCATTTTATTTCGGGACAGGAACCATGGCCAAACACCACTCCATTGGTTGTGTAATGGGAGAAATGACTCCCCATCTGGTCATCCCTTCCACCTGGTTCAACAACAGGTGAGGTATCTTTCTGGGTGTGAAAATACACACTGGCCTGGCATTTTCCCGAAGTGTGATTCTATATGCTGTCTTAAGTCTTCCGAGACCTGCTTGGAAGTGACTGTTTACCTGGGGCTAAAACAAGAAATGCTGGATTCACTCAGCAGGTCTGGCAGCATCTGTGGAAAGAGAAGCAGAGTTAACGTTTCGGGTCAGTGACCCTTCTCGGGGTTCCGAAGAAGGGTCACTGACCCGAAACGTTAACTCTGCTTCTCTTTCCACAGATGCTGCCAGACCTGCTGAGTGAATCCAGCATTTCTTGTTTTTGTTTCAGATTTCCAGCATCCGCAGTATTTTGCTTTTAGTTTACCTGGGGCTGTTTGACTTCATCAATGTTCTTGCTCAGATGCAGGTCTAAGCATGCTTTTCTACTTAGCAAGGAAAACTCATAGTTTTGCAAGATGTATAAGGTTTCCATAATTTGTCTCCCTCGATATTGGAGAGTTGTTTGAAGCTTCCCCTTCACTTTCAGTTGGGTCCTGCCTGGACCATGCAACTGTGTGTCCGGCAATTGTAGGCAATGTCTCATCAACTATGGTTCTTGATCTGACAGAACTGTGACGCTAGCACCTGTGTCCACTTTAAAATTCATTAGTTATCCGTTTATGTAGATATCCACTGTCCAAAATCTTTGATTTGGGTCATTAACTCTCCTAGGAAATCTCCTGGTTCCTTTGCTGCTGGAAGTTGATATACTTCATTCACCACTCTCTGTGTGAAGGTCTTCTGCTTTGCGATTTTAAGCGAAGAGGTCTTGCTGTGGCACATTTTTCCGTAATGCCCAGTCTTTTTACAGATGAAGCACTTTGTTTTATTTGCAGGACACTGCTCCTGTCTGTGGGTCTTCCTGGCTCCACAGCGATGGCATGGTTTCCCAGTGTCATGCACCTTCTCACCTGTGTGTGTCTTCTTCGCTACAGGTTGCCTGTCCGACTTTGGCTTCAAGAACTGTACAGTCATTGGATTTCCTCTAATCCAAGGCTGCTCTTCAGCACGCAGAACGGCTCTGTTTTGTCTTCGTACTTCCACCTGTCGTACAATCTGAATTGCCTTCTCGAGTGTAAGGTCATTGCAAGAGATGTGACGGAGATTCATCAGCAATGCTGACAACTATTCGGTCCCTTATCAATCCCGTCTTTAATCTGCATATTCACATCCCTTTGCCAATCTGTACAGATCATTTATAAAAGAATCTGCGGAATTGTCTATTCTCTGGGCTTGCATGTTAAATTTTGCTCTTTCCAGAATTTTGTTACTGCATAAATTGAAATATTTGTTGAACATGTAGAACATCTTCAAATTTATCAGAAGCCTCTTTTATCCCTTGCCTCACAAAAACTTCATCCGCGATTGAACCAATAGAATATAAAAGGATGTTTACTTGTTCTGTTTCTGATTCAGTATGGAGCTGGGAAGCAATCCTAAATTATAGGAATCTTTTTCTCCATATGCCCATTTTTGTGCCTGATTGGGTTCTTCCTAATTGTGGAAGCTTTCAGGCTCTCTGAATTTCGAATCCATTCTGTTTCTTATGCTTTGTTAGGCTTTTTAGGGTGTTCCCCTTTCTTTTTAAATTGTACTGGCTTTAATAGAGGTGTTCACTATCTTTCTGGGGTTTTTCCATGCTTTCTGACCGTTCCTGCCATTATGACCAGGTGACCAGCCTTTTTCTGGTTTCGCTGTAACAGGGTTTAATTTTTAAAACACCGTGTTTTAGCTCCCCTCACAGTGAGTCCTTGCTCACTGCTCTCTAATTGTAATGGCAAAGAAATCAACCAGACAGCTTTTCTCAGATTTGAACAAGAAAGGTTCATTAACCTTAAAACTCTAATTCAGTTAAAACTACTAGAAATGCGCGATGCAACCACACTAGTATGCATACGCGATAAACACACACGCAAATAGAGACAGAGGAGGAGAAAGAAGGGGAAAGGTTTGAAGTAGTAGCTGTAGTTCAGTTACTGGCTTTGGGTTTGATGTAAAGTCTTTGATTGAAGTTAAGTCTTGCAGCTCTCATTGGGGCCCAGTGCACAATTTCAAACTTGTTTCGCTGGTGTTCTGTCTTGAGGCTTGAGTTACTTCTGTGGGTCCCTAGAACTTTACTTGAGAGAGAAAGAGAGACAGAGAGGTGCTGTCTTCTTCAAGTTCACTTGCAGTCTTTTCCGAAAACTGTTCTGTAAGCACAATTCAATTAACTCCAAGTTGATCAGCAGGTCAGTCATGTGACTAACTCCTTATTTGGAACAACCTCTCCCGCAGTTTGTGGATTTCCCCCAAGTTTAGCAGACACTCTCAGCGGGGGTGTGGGGGTGGGGCGCAGTGGTGGAATGCTGGCTTTTACATATTCAAAATGATCAAAATCCATCTGGTTAATTGAATCAGGGAGGCACTTGCATTGTCTTCTTCAGGCAACTGTCTTTTGGAATGCAAATGTGTAGCCATGTTTTCAGCCACTGTTGTGGACTTTTTAAACAAGTTATTTCAAGTCCAGTAACACTTCAAAATTAATGGTCCATATGATGAAATTAATGTCTCATTTTGGCAGGTGTGGTTTTCGTCACCCTGCACTTTCTCTCCATGGTCTGGTTGAGTAATGGCCGTCAGCTTAACCCAACTCCTGAATCGCCTGATCGACCTCTCTCCCCTCTTTTTTCAACTGCAGAATGGCCTCTTTGAAATTCTGTCACCCATTCCTGGACCGGCGCCTGGTGCTGAGACTCAGAACCCAATCGCTGGACCTGGATGTTTCATTGCGGACCATCACGCTTCTGTGGTGCTAAGAGAGAGGCCTCATCACCTGAACTTTCAAACAAGCACCAAGATGGGCGGTGAGAGGGTCCCTCCCTGTCAGATCCTTCCTGCACGCCTGGAGTCTCACCGCCTCTGCATACTGCCCTTGAGGCAGCTGTGGTGGGGAAGAGGCCGTCGTCCACCTCTTCTGGAATGTGCCTTTGCAAAGCAGTTCTGAAAAGAGATGCAGCGGTTTTTGTCAAGGTTCATCCTGAGTAGCTCCATAACTCAGTGCTCTACGGACTGTTTCCAGGGACAAACACAAAAACATCAATTGCTGCTGGAGGACCATCAGCTCGGTGAAAGATGCACTTTGGTCTGCCCAAATGTTGCTAGTCTTCCAATGCAAAGAGTTGTCAACGACCAAGTGTTGCAGACTGACACATTCCAAGGTCCAGGACTATGTGCTGAGGGACACACGAAAGCTTAGGGTAACTGCTGCAAAGGCTCAATGGGGGAAGACCACTGTGCAAGGTTCTCCTGTCATAGTATAATGAGGGGTTGGAACCCATGTCAAACCCCTCGGGTTATATGCACCAGAGAATGTTTTTGGTATCTAATGCAAATCTATATTGTTAATATAACCTTGTCATGAAAATGTGCTATGCTGAATGATGATTTTAATTCATCAGTTGGAAACCTGCATTAAACTTTTAAAAGGAAAGCTGTAATCTTACATTCAACTTTTACAAAGCTGGCAGCTAAGGTGGCCACAACAATTTGCATTAAAATACCTCACATTCCAAGATATCAAAGTGGAGCTGCATGTCTAAATACATTCTCATCAAGAGCAATGGTTTGAACAGTTGAATGAACTACTTGATATCGCTTTCATCAGCAAGACATTCAAAGCCATCTTGGAAGATTAACCCTAGTAGAGACGAGCTTACAGTGGGTAATCATTGAAACAATGAGGCCTGAGAGAGATTGAAATTCTTAGACATGAATCTCATTAAAGTGCAACAGAGAATACACTGAGATAATCATATGACGGTCTGTCCATCTCTGTGAAAACTTGGAGTGTCTTTTGAACACAGCAGACACGCTTTGAGAGCTAATCAGTGCAGGACCCGAGTGGAGCTATCTCTCTCTCTCCCTCTGTTGAGGTAATACTGCAAGTTTCGAATCCTGTCTGTGGACTTCGGAACATTCAAGTCTATCGTTGCTACGACAGAGACTCCAGGGAGAAAGCCATCTACATCACTGTGTTCAAGAAAACCCTGAACCAAGGGGCCATTTCTACCAGTCAGGAACATCAGGACCATGACTTCAGCTGGAAGACAACTGAATTACCAGACCCCACAGACTGCATATTATTTTATTCATTCTGGACTCTAATCCAACCAATCTATTCTTCATCACTCTGTAGCCTATTTGTGTGTGTGTGATTCTTGTGTGTATGTGTGTGTTAAAGTTGGAGCATAGTTTATTATTTTTACTTAGATCGGGTTTTGATACTAAGTACAACAAGCTAACGTCTTGTTTAAATTCAAGAAAACCTGTCTGATTGGTTCTTTTATGATCATAGCACAAAAAGGGTTAAACACTCACTGACTTGATAAGCTCATTCACTATTTAAAAATAAATAAACCCTGTTGTGGTCAAACAAGGAGAGGGACAAGAGGGGAGGCTTTTGACCCCTCTTCACCTGATCGTAACACCTGAAATGGTAAGAGTAGTGAGGCACCTCATGTTCTGCATCGAAAGAAACTGATCTTTATTGCACTTATGGAATATCCAATTTGAATTATTTTGCAATTTTTATTTTACAAATTTTATGAAGAATGTAAATTTTTGGAAAACAATACAAGTGATATATTCCTGATACGGCCCCTCGAGCCAAGCAATTGAATCATGTCTAATCTATATCTTAGTCAACAATCCCTCAAATTTTTTTTGAAGTGCATGAGTGATTTATTTAAGCGTGCGGCCCCTTTAAATGTTTTTGTGCGGCCGCACACATGCGGAAGCTTAAAGGGGCCAACTTCTGTGCGGAATACATGAGGATTTCTGTGGTATGGCCACACAGCCTACAGGGAACATTGATATTAACTCTATCACTCCGCCTTGGTTCCATAACCCTTAATATCCTTGCTCAACAAAAATCTATCAATCTCTTCAATGAAGCAAAATATTGATCAGCTAAATTTTAAACAGCTATCTAGAATAGATATGTAACTACAGTGAAAATGTCAGCAAATAAAATGCTCCTCTTGCTCAATGTGGGAGCTCAGGGACACGGCTGTTGTCCCTGACTCCTTCACGTGCTGGAAGTGTGTCCAGCTGCAGCTCTTGTCAGACCGCATGATGGCTCTGGAGCTGCGGATGGACTCACTTGGGAGCATCCGCGATGCTGAGGAGGTCGTGGATAGCACGTTTAGCGAATTGGTCACACCGCAGATTAGGATTGCTGAGGGAGAAAGGGAATGGGTGACCAAAAGGCAGAGAAAGAGCAGGAAGGCAGCGCAGGTGTAAAACAGGTATACCGTTTTGGATACTGTTGCGGGAGATGGATCACCAGGGGAAGGCAGCAGTAGCCAGGTTCATGGCACCGTGGCTGGCTCTGCTGTTCGGAAGGGCGGGAAAAAGAGTGGAAGGGCTATAGTCATCGGGGATTCGATTGTAAGGGGAGTAGATAGGCGGTTCTGTGGTCGAAAACGAGACTCCCGAATGGTATGTTGCCTCCCAGGTGCACGGGTCAGGGATGTCTCAGATCGGCTGCAGAACATTCTGAAAGGGGAGGGTGAACAGCCAGTTGTCATTGTGCACATAGGCACCAATGATATAGGTAAAAAACGGGATGAGGTCCTACAAGCAGAATTTAGGGAGTTAGGAGCCAAGTTAAAAAGTAGGACCTCAGAGGTAGTAATCTCAGGATTGCTACCAGTGCCACGTGATAGAGTAGAAATGAAAGAATAGTCAGGATGAATGCGTGGCTTGAGAGATGGTGCAGGAGGGAGGGGTTCAGATTTTTGGGACATTGGGACCGGTTCTGGGGGAGGTGGGACTATTACAAATTGGACCGTCTACACCTGGGCCGGACTGGAACCAATGTCCTTGGGGGTGCTTTTGCTAACGCTGTTGGGGAGGGTTTAAACTAATGTGGCAGGGGGATGGGAACCAAATGAGGAGGTCAGTGGACAGTAAGAAGGTAGTAACTAAAGCCTGTAAGGAACTAGATAATGAAGTCAGCGTGACTAAGGGAAAGAGTAGACAGGGAGCAGATGATGAACGCAAAGGGACTGGTGGTCTGAGGTGCATTTGTTTTAATGCAAGAAGTGTAGTTGGTAAGGCAGATGAACTTAGGGCTTGGATTAGTACCTGGGAGTATGATGTTATTGCTATTACTGAGACTTGGTTGAGGGAAGGGCATGATTGGCAACGAAATATCCCAGGATATCGATGCTTCAGGCGGGATAGAGAGGGAGGTAAAAGGGGTGGAGGAGTTGCATTACTGGTCAAAGAGGAGATCACAGCTGTGCTGAAGGAGGGCACTATGGAGGACTCGAGCAGTGAGGCAATATGGGCAGAATTCAGAAATAGGAAGGGTGCGGTAACAATGTTGGGGCTGTACTACAGGCCTCCCAACAGCGAGCGTGAGATAGAGGTACAAATATGTAAACAGATTATGGAAAGATGTAGGAGCAACAGGGTGGTGGTGATAGGAGATTTTAATTTTCCCAACATTGACTGGGATTCACTTAGTGTTAGAGGTCTAGATGGAGCAGAATTTGTAAGGAGCATCCAGGAGGGTTTTCTGGAGCAGTATGTAAATAGTCCAACTCGGGAAGGGGCCATACTGGACCTGGTGTTGGGGAATGAGCCCGGCCAGGTGGTTGAAGTTTCAGTAGGGGACTACTTTGGGAATAGTGATCACAATTCCGTAAGTTTTAGAATACTCATGGACAAAGACGAGAGTGGTCCTAAAGGAAGAGTGCTAAATTGGGGGAAGGCCAACTATACCAAAATTCGGCAGGAGCTGGGGAATGTAGATTGGGAGCAGCTGTTTGAAGATAAATCCACATTTGATATGTGGGAGGCTTTTAAAGAGAGGTTGATTAGCATGCAGGAGAGACATGTTCCTGTGAAGATGAGGGATAGAAATGGCAAGATTAGGGAACCATGGATGACAGGTGAAATTGTGAGACTAGCTAAGAGGAAAAAGGAAGCATACATAAGGTCTAGGAGGCTGAAGAAAGACGAAGCTTTGAAAGAATATCGGGAATGTAGGACCAATCTGAAACGAGGAATTAAGAGGGCTAAAAGGGGTCATGAAATATCTTTAGCAAACAGGGTTAAGGAAAATCCCAAAGCCTTTTATTCATATATAAGGAGCAAGAGGGTAACTAGAGAAAGGATTGGCCCACTCAAGGACAAAGGAGGAAAGTTATGCGTGGAGTCAGAGAAAATGGGTGAGATTCTAAACGAGTACTTTGCATCGGTATTCACCGAGGAGAGGGACATGACGGATGTTGAGGTTAGGGATAGATGTTTGATTACTCTAGGTCAAGTCGGCATAAGGAGGGAGGAAGTGTTGGGTATTCTAAAAGACATTAAGGTGGACAAGTCCCCAGGTCCGGATGGGATCTATCCCAGGTTACTGAGGGAAGCGAGAGAGGAAATAGCTGGGGCCTTAACAGATATCTTTGCAGTATCATTTGCAGCATCCCGGAGGACTGGAGAATTGCTAATGTTGTCCCCTTGTTTCAGAAGGGTAGCAGGGATAATCCAGGTAATTATAGACCAGTGAGCCTGACGTCAGTGGTAGGGAAGCTGCTGGAGAAGATACTGAGGGATAGGATCTATTCCCATTTGGAAGAAAATGGGCTTATTAGTGATAGGCAACATGGTTTTGTGCAGGGAAGGTCATGTCTTACCAACTTAATAGATTTAGATTTTAGATTAGATTAGAGATACAGCACTGAAACAGGCCCTTCGGCCCACCGAGTCTGTGCCGAACATCAGCCACCCATTTATACTAATCCTACACTAATCCCATATTCCTACCAAACATCCCCACCTGTTCCTATATTTCCCTACCACCTACCTATACTAGTGACAATTTATAATGGCCAATTTACCTATCAACCTGCAAGTCTTTTGGCTTGTGGGAGGAAACCGGAGCACCCGGAGAAAACCCACGCAGACACAGGGAGAACTTGCAAACTCCACACAGGCAGTACCAGGAATTCTTTGAAGAAGTGACAAAGTTGATTGATGAGGGAAGGGCTGTAGATGTCATATACATGGACTTCAGTAAGGCGTTTGATAAGGTTCCCCATGGTAGGCTGATAGAGAAAGTGAAGTCGCAAGGGGTTCAGGGTGTACTAGCTAGATGGATAAAGAACTGGCTGGGCAACAGGCGACAGAGAGTAGCAGTGGAAGGGAGTTTCTCAAAATGGAGACGTGTGACCAGTGGTGTTCCACAGGGATCCGTGCTGGGACCACTGTTGTTTGTGATATACATAAATGATTTGGAGGAAAGTATAGGTGGTCTGATTAGCAAGTTTGCAGACGACACTAAGATTGGTGGAGTAGCAGATAGTGAAGGGGACTGTCAGAGAATACAGCAGAATATAGATAGATTGGAGAGTTGGGCAGAGAAATGGCAGATGGAGTTCAATCAGGGCAAATGCGAGGTGATGCATTTTGGAAGATCCAATTCAAGAGTGAACTATATAGTAAATGGAAAAGTCCTGGGGAAAATTGATGTACAGAGAGATTTGGGTGTTCAGGTCCATTGTTCCCTGAAGGTGGCAACGCAGGTCAATAGAGTGGTCAAGAAGGCATGCGGCATGCTTTCCTTCATCGGACGGGGTATTGAGTACAAGGGTTGGCAGGTCATGTTACAGTTGTATAAGACTTTGGTTCGGCCACATTTGGAATACTGCGTGCAGTTCTGGTCGCCACATTACCAAAAGGATGTAGATGCTTTGGAGAGGGTGCAGAGGAGGTTCACCAGGATGTTGCCTGGTATGGAGGGCGCTAGCTATGAAGAGAGGTTGAGTAGATTAGGATTATTTTCATTAGAAAGACGGAGGTTGAGGGGGGACCTGATTGAGGTGTGCAAAATCATGAGAGGTATAGACAGGGTGGATAGCAAGAAGCTTTTTCCCAGAGTGGGGGATTCAATTACTAGGGGTCACGAGTTCAAAGTGAGAGGGGAAAAGTTTAAGGGGGATATGCGTGGAAAGTTCTTTACGCAGAGGGTGGTGGGTGCCTGGAACGCGTTGCCAGCGGAGGTGGTAAACGCGGGCACGATAGCGTCTTTTAAGATGTATCTGGACAGATACATGAATGGGCAGGAAGCAAAGAGATACAGACCCTTAGAAAATAGGCGACATGTTTAGATAGAGGATCTGGATCGGCGCAGGCTTGGAGGGCCGAAGGACCTGTTCCTGTGCTGTAATTTTCTTTGTTCTTTCTTTGTATTTAAAATGTGCATCCTTTTGTTAATAGACCAGTTAGTTTCTTGACTCTAGTTTTGAAATATTGGTCATTCCTGTTATATATGTTTGCCAATTTACCCTTCAGGCGATAGAGGCAGCACTTATAGCAAGTGAGATGGAGGGAGTGCCAAATATTTCATTGTATAAGCACTTTCCATCTACTAGTTCATCTGAAGCAAGACAAAATACATTGCACATTTGGGGCGGAATTTTATGGGCCCCTGGGAGACAGGATAGGAGGCGGGGAGGGCCCATAATATAGCAATGGAAAGCAGCGGGTGGGGTGACTATTGTTTTCCTGTCACCCTGCGATAAAGTCGGGGGCAGGAAAGGCCGAAGAAGGCCTTCCTGCCCAGAGGCCAATTGAGGCCCTTAAGTGGCCAATTAATAGCCACTTAAAGGCCTCTTCACGTCGCTACTGGTATTTGAGCCGCTGTGTTATCAGAAGCAGCCGTCTCTTGGTGGGGGGCAAGGGTGGGGCGCGCAGTTTGCTTGGACAGAAGGGTATGCGATGACTAATTGTGGCCCTTTGGTTATAATGTGGAGCTAGGAGAAGCACTGCTGCACATTCAAGTAAGGAATGCTTTTAAGGCCGCATTTAGGTGGCGCCTACTGTATTCAGCACAAAACAATTTGGTAAAGAAGGCATTATACAGGCGTTAAGGGCTGAATACCTGTTTCAAGCACAGGCCCTAGATGATTTTTTTTGAGGCCTTTACCAATATGGCAGGCAGTAAACTTCCAGCTCAGAATGTGCATACACATGCCACCCGCCATATTGGAAGCTTTGACACCCATTTTACTTCTGTAAACATAGCGTCACCATATTGATAGTCCTCATTAATTGACTAGCATAACATGTTACTCGGTTTGAGAAAAAGCTCTGAATCCTCTTACTGCAGCATTCAAAAACCAAAAATGCTGAGATTGCAATAGCTTTTTGTCATCATCATATAAATGACATATTTAAGCAACAAGAGTGAGACCTACAATCAGAGCGATTACTCTAAAGATGGATAACTTTGAAGAAGTTTTGTATGATCACATTAAGATAATATTTAAATGAGCTGCCATGCTTGGAATCGCAGCAGCTCTTGGCGTGCAGCCGGTGCATTTTTTAACTTGGCAGCGAGCTTATAAAATCCAGCCCTTTGAGTTCAAACTGTTATGAAAGCCATTCAAAATCTAAGAATCATAATTTTGCCACTCTTCTGAGGAAGGTCACCTGAAACTGTAAGTACAATGCACCACAAATTGGATGCCATCTTAACTCAACCACTGATTGGTGGGTAAGCTCCTCTTCTCTCTCCCTATCTCTCTCCCATTATATATAATTACCACGATTCAGTGTTAATCACATTAAACTGTCACCTCAACTAAATCAGGGTTGCCATTGTGGGAAATGCAAATATCTCACTGATTAAGTAAAAGCTCTTCTGAAATTGGATTGAAGATATCGGGTCTAAGTAGTGTAGAGAGATTTTTACCCTGCATCTACGCCATGTTACACCTGACTGAGGAGTGTTTAATACTGCCATTTGATACAAAAATTTGTGAGAAGTTGTCAGCACAGATAACTTATTTTGGCAAGCACAAATAATTTATCCTGAGCATGGATGGCTCTCCTTCCTTTCCATAATAGCATTCAAGTTGGGAGCAGAGTGCCCAGGGTGTTAAATAACAATTAAATCCAAGCTCTTAAGTAAAATTTAGCAAACAATATTTACTTCCATTATTTGTATGAATTTTAATACTTGGGGCTGGAACTTGCCATTCTAGTCAATGGCTGAAGCCTATATCTATTAAACAGCTGCAAGAATATTGCCATCTGGTGTCTTCCGGGAGTAGGGAATGCAGTAAGAAAGTGCTGTCTTTAGCAGTGAATGAGTTAAAACACCATGATGGATGTTTTAATTATGTGATAGCACAACACACTGCCAAAATAAATGCGTGCAATGCAGAACCCAACAGTTATAAACTTTCTAATCAATCAAAAGAGATTATTGGAATTGCTATTAGTAAATTAGCATTTGGTTTTGGATTCTGATCCTAAAACTCAAACCCCTGTCATTTCGGTAAGGACAGTTCTGTAGTTAGCAGTCTTTCATAGTGCTCTGTAAGGGCCTAATCAAAGCCATGTATAGTTTACGCTGCAGCTGTCAACTAGCATGTAACAAACAGTAACAGACTTTCAGTTAAAGTAAGAGTCGCACTTTGCTCCTATTATTAGCTTTGAAGTTCTGAAGTTGCAGAATTCTTTTTCGGGTTAAAGACATGCTTTATTACTAGCTGCTTCATCAAATTAACTGGTTGGCTCTTAGTGCTTGTGAACACAGCTATAAATCAGTTTCCTCTGTATAATGCTCTATTTATTCAAGATTTAGAAAGGATATGGTAGTGGGGCGTAAGTGCAGAGTGTATACTGTGGCAAGAAATAACTTGGACACTTGAATATAAAATACTTATCACTTGCACTGTTCAGCTTAAACAAAATCACCCCTCCAAGCAAGCCAACATCTCACACTCCAAACTTGCTAACTGCTTTTGAACAAATAGGTCACCCTTAATAATTAATTATATTTGACAAAATTTGGCCTACGATCTTATCTACCATGTAATTAAAAAATAAGTAATCACGATTAATGTCACAATTAAAATTTTAATCTGTTAATCTTGGTTTTAATTGAAACAGTTGTCATTGCTGTTGTTCAGTGGAAATGTGCCAGCTTCACAATTATTATTTCTGGCTGCCATATCTGGGTGTTATATTTAACCTCTATGCCAATATGCCAATTGTCATTACTGTTACCAGCGACAAAGGTTGTCTGACAGGAAAAAGTTTGGTTATAAGATGGATAAATGAGTACAAGGAGCAGTGGTGTTTATACACGATAGAATTAACAGCATAATGTAGACACAATCAGTGGTATTCAAAAATCTCTCAGCTGAACATTGAACGAAAAGGAATGGAAAGTTACTTTTCAAGTTATTTCTAGCCTTTGATAAAGGTGAGTTCATGAGGAGAATGTTCAGTGTAACTTGTTGGATGGCATTCTGCTTGACCCTGATGTCTATTTCCGAATGGCTCGGCCTTTCCCACTCCTGTTCTCGACCTGCTCCCTCCTCTCTCAAGCTTTCCTCCCAGTATCTCATTCCCACCTGACACTACTCCCTCACCTCTTAAGCTTTCCCTCCCCAAATCCCATTCCTGCTTTTGTCCTACTCCCTCATCCCTCAAGCTTTCCCTCCCAGTATCCCATTCCTGCCCCGCTGCTTCCTCTCTCTATAACTTCTGCGATTAACATGTTAAAAAAAATTGCCAAAAATATGAGCATGTTATATGCAGAAATTAACTGTGATTAACTGACAGCCTAAATATTTCAAATTCAGCTAAAAAGTAGAAGTTCAAATCTTTCCTTAATGCTAATCATATGCCCTAAGGGAAAGAAAAATGTGTGGACTGAGACTGCTCAGATCTTCCACTTGAGAATTCAGCCCTCCAATACTGTACTGACTGGGGCATCCTAACACTCTGAAATCTACCATGATGATAACTCTGGGTAGTTTCAGAAAATTGAATTGTCAAATTAGTGATCTGTATCTGTGCTCATCCACTGAAAGTATTTAAAACACATTCAGCTCTTTAATACATATGCCTTGAAATTACATTGTGTAAGAGAAGTGAATGAATGGTTACCTTGTTAGTATGAAATGCTTTGCTGTTTTCACGGAAGTTTTAACCTCATTATTTTAAATGGGCTAGTGCCTCTTTTGAAACTGTAAAGATATTTTAAGTGTCCGTACTCCAGAGTCATATGGTGTCATTTTAAAGCCCAAAGATTTTAATACTGCAGGCAATCAAAGTATTTTCAGTAGCTCAGCATAACAAGGTCTTGGCTTGATGGAGATTGCATATAGATCCCTTATGTGACAATCCTTGACTGGTTAATATACTACAGTGAAATAGTACAAGCTCATGGCAACTAACCTTTATAAGAACCTCTTTCACAGAGACACAAAAGGGACAGAATGGATCATAGGAGTATTCAGACCAGCAATTGTGTCCATTTAATGATGCTTAAATTTCTACACTTAAAGGAAAGCTCCAACCATCTCTGTTTTGATAAGTAAGTGAAGCAGCAACAAATGCCATTTGTATTGCAGTAAGAGGAAGGGAATTCTTCAGGACGGTGTTTTAGTCTCTGGAGTGGCAAGGCTGCCCGCCGGCACTGGATTTTTTTTAGCATTCAGGTGCTGCCCTTCCAGAGAGATGAGTGACTGGAATAGGCCCTGGGATCAGCTGTATAATGCGACGGGGCATTGTGCAATGCAACAGGGACAAAGGTTAGCTTAGTGGCAATGTTCAACAGGGAGGAAGGATAAAGTATTACTTATTGGGATTAACAGAGGAATAATATTGGGGAGCAATAAATAAAACAAAAACACTCTAAATGGCTGAAGGTGGGTTCACTGATAACTTTCTCAGCTGGAGCTGGGGAATGGTATTTGGAGGGGTTGGGTAAATTGGTTCAAAACTTGTTATATGTTTAAATCTTCTTTCCGATCCTAGCCCTTCATGTTCAATGGCTTAGGGATACAAATTCAACTGCTTCTATTCCTCCACAGTTGTAGTTCTTTGACATTGGGTCAGTGCAAATAATATATTTACCAAAAAGAAATGTTTGCTAAACTGTAGTCCAGCAGTTTATTTCTCCTAGGAACTAGCCTTCCCTCTCCTTCTCCCACCTCATAAAACCGATATCAATATAAGACATGGCAAGCCTCTGCACTTGTGTGGTTAGCGCTGTAGGCTAATCTTCTGACTGAAACCTGAATACTCAGCTTGCTGTTCCTTTTGTGTTACTGATTATTTATTTCATTGATTAACTTCAGAAAGGCTGTTGAAACCAAATTCCTGCTTTGCTTCTGTCCTATTGAAGAAAGAGTAGGATACTGTTATCTGATTTAGCTGTGCTATTTCTTCAGAGTTCTGCTTTAGTGGTATCAGCCTTTGTTTAAAAAAAATGCCATAAAATGTCAAGGATTTCAGCATTGCTTCTGTGAAGATTTCAGCAGATCTACCATCACTTCCCAAAAGCAAGGCTTGGGTAAGAAAGAGGGGAGAGGATAATTGAGGGAAATGAATCGCCAGTTACAGCATCAGATAACAATTTGTTGAATATTGTCAAGGAATCAGTTCTCCCTATAATTCGCAGGAGTAGCACTCAGCTTGGATAGTAGGTGGTGGAAGTAAACAGATTGTGTAACTGGTAGCGCCATGCAGACAGACTTCAATTACATCGGTTTCACCAAATGTTTGTAATTGCTAAAGTAAACTGTTTTGCTGCGACAAATCCATGATAATGTTGTATAAGGTTGAAAAAGGTTAGGGCTTAATTATATGTATGAAATCCCCATTCAGCTCCAGCCAGTACCAGTTCAAAGTCTGAGGATTAATCAGGTTGTCTGGCAGTTCTAAGCATCAGCTATTTATCTGATTTTTTTTTATTCTGTGTCGTAACTTTCTTTTTTTAAACCTGGTTTTTCTATGAAATCTCCTTGAAAGTTTATTTAGGATTAAATGAAAGTAGAAACATGGGCGTGGTGGCATGGTATATTGATATTGGAACAGAAGGGGTGGCATTTTGATTACCCCCACCTGGCAGAAAGCAAGTGGGTGAGCAGTTAAAATTGAGCAGACACCTAATGGCTTCCCAATCTATTTAAATTTCAGGCGACAAGGATGCCTGCCTGAAGTCAGCATGCTCCTTCTTTAAATATGCAGTGTGGAACCCGACTGCCATTTTCACGTCACTCTGAGAGGGAAGCCGGTATGGCTCAAGCATGAGAGTCATGATGATATAAATGTCTCATAAAAATCTCCTGCCATTTTTTGACAAGACAAAAGAAAGCCCATTTGTTTATGCACTGAAAAGAAATCCAACTTATCCCTCATACCTCCACAAAGTACCTGAAGGCACTGGATACTGCAAAGACCAACATTCTGGCAATAGTTCCGAAGACTTGTGCTCCAGAACTAGCCGCACCCCTAGCCAAGCTGTTCCAGTACAGCTACAATATGGACATCTACCCGGCAATGTGGAAAATTGCCCAGGTATGTCCTGTGCACAAAAAGCAAGACAAATCCAACCCGGCCAATTACCACCCTATCAGTCTACTCTCGATCTTCAGTAAAGTGATGGAAGGGGCCGTTGACAGTGCTATCAAGCGGCACTTGCTCAGCAATAACCTGCTCACTGACACTGAGTTTGGGTTCTGCCAGGTTCACTCAGCTCATGACCACATGATAGCCTTGGTCCAAACATGAACAAAAAAGCTGAACTCCAGAGGTGAGGCGCTGAATTTTAAAGCCCCTCCAACGTCGGGACCAGTGGCGGAGGGGGTGTGGGGGGGGTGGACAATGAAGATCGGTACACAGGAGGCCCACCACCGACCCCAGCGGTGGCGAGGCCTTGTGACGACCACCGCACCGCTCGGCAACAGGACCCCCATTTCAATACGTAAATTAATTTACATACCTGATTTAATGAGGGTCCCGTCACCTCCTTAGTCGCTGCACTGATCTTCATTCGGGCGGCGGACAATGTCGTGCCTTCAAATCCCCGTTAGGGGAAACGTGGCAGGACACCTGTGGGGAGGAGGAGGAAGATTATTTCTCTGTGTGGGAGGGGTGAGCAGGGTGACAAAGCTGCGGATTGGTCGGGGGTGGGGTGATGAGAAGGGGTAATGGGTAAAGGTGCCGAACATTCAGCGGGGGGGGGGGGGGGGGGGGAGATCAAATTCTCAATATATAAATTCCGGGGGGAAAAGGCAGGAATGTTTTGAAATGTGAATGGGGGGGGGGGATGCACGGAAAGGTAATGTAATTGTTTTTTACGAAACGTTTACTTACCTGGCCATTTAAATTTTAAATGTCCATTGAGGTATGTAAGCCCTTTAAAAATGGTGCTGGCACTGAAGCATTGGCGCTGGACACCATGGCATGCAGTGGCTCGCCCGCCCCCTCCATGTCATTGTGGGGGACGGGCACCTTGGCGACGTAAATGAGCCACCGCATTTGAAATAGCAGTGGCTTCATGACTTGGTACCTGTGCAGGTGGGCCGCATTTTTTTACGTCCGCCTCCTACTTCATGCAACCCAAGGTGAGAGTGCTTGCCCTTGCCATCAAGGCAGCATTTGACCGAGTATGGCATTATGGAGCCCTCGCTAAACTGGGGAAACTCTCTGTTGGTTGGAGTCATACCTCGCACAAAGGAAGTTGGTTGTGGTTTTTGGAAGTCAATCATTTCAGTCCCAGGACATCACAGCAGGTGTTCCTCAGGGTACTGTCCTAGGCCCAACCATCTTCAGCTGCTTCATCATAAGGTCAGAAGTAGGGGTGCTCGCTGATAATTGCACAATGTTCAGCATCATTTGTGACTCCTCAGATACAGAAGCAGCCCATGTCCATAGGGAGCAAGATTTGAACAACATCCAGGCTTGGGCGAATAAGTGGAAAGTAACATTCATGCCATACAAGTGCCAGGAAATGACCATCTCCAACAAGAGAGAATCTAACCATCTCCCCTTGATGTTCAATGGCATTACCATCGCTGAATCCTCCACTATCAACATCCTGGGAGTTACTATTGACCAGAAACTGAACTGGGGTAGCCATATAAATACCGTGGCTACAATAGCAGGTCAGAGGCTGGGAATTCTGCAGCAAGTAGCTGACCTCCTGTCTCCCCAATGCCTGTCCAGCATCTACAAGGCACAAGTCAGGAGTGTGATGGAATACCCTCCACTTGCCTGGAGGGGTGCAGCTCCAACAACACTCAAGAAGCTCGACACCATCTAGGACAAAGCAGCCTGCTTGATTGGCCCCCCCCATCCACCACCTTCAACATTCACTCCATCCACCACCGATGCACAGTGGCAGCAGTATGTACCATCTACACTGCAGCAACTCACAAAGGTTCCTTCGACAGCACCTTCCAAACCTGTGACCTCTACCACCTAGAAAGACAAGAGCAGCAGATGCCTGGGTTCACCCCCAGCTGCAAGTGCCAACCAATCAGCACTCTCTTCTCATACAGTATAAGTTGTTGTTTTCCCTTACATTGGTTATTCTTGCAGATTGCCCTGATGAGTGCAAGATGAAAAGCTTCGGTAACATGTCTCTATTTTCAGTAATACACAAGTATTGTACTACCAAATGAAAAAATTATTTTTTACTTTTTCTTTCCATCTCTTTTATCTCTCTCTCAATCTAATCTTTCCTTCTCTTTTCTTCCACTTGCTGTACCTGATTTGACATTGTATTTAATATTCCAATTTCCACTTCACGGTTCAGATTCGATGCTGATCATTTATAATTCTTCAATCTGATTGGTTAAGATGTTACACAGTTGCTAGCCCAGTTCACACAGATGCCAAATCCACCGCAGAGGGAGCTGCACATTTTGGCTCTCTAATTTGCAGTAAGTTCCAGTGAAATCCAGAAAGTCGATGGAGAAGTGTGAGTTTTGTTCATTCTTCGCTGATTGTAAAAGCTAGCTCGTTGCTTAGAGAATCACAAACATGATCTTGC
Source organism: Heterodontus francisci (assembly GCF_036365525.1). NCBI lineage: Eukaryota > Metazoa > Chordata > Chondrichthyes > Heterodontiformes > Heterodontidae > Heterodontus > Heterodontus francisci. The sequence goes on from NC_090386.1 coordinate 79,590,712, forward strand.
ATTCTGTGCTGTATGGCATCACACCAATGCAATGGACCACTAGACCACTTTTGATTCTCTTTTATGAAAATAACAACAGTTGGATCTGTTTTTTTTAAATCTTTCTTCAAAGTATCTAATCATAAAACATAGAAAATACAGAGTGAGAAAATAACATTCAGCTGACAAAGCCTGCTCCAGCCAGAGTCCATATATAGTTATTCCATCATGGACTTCCTTCCACAACTCCATTGATCCCTACTTTAGCAAGCATTAATTCCCTTCCCCAACATTTCCTGAAACAAATCAAGCAGGATTGCTGAATATCTCTGCAACCTTCAATCCTGTTTCAGGCTTGTATTTTTACACTATGCTGCAATGTCCATAATCCAAGATCAAGATCTTGTTTACTTGTAACTTTCAATATTTATTTTATTTTTTATTTATTTAGAGATACAGCACTGAAACAGGCCCTTCGGCCCATCGAGTCTGTGCTGACCATCAACCACCCATTTATACTAATCCTACATTAAGAACAAAGAGAACAAAGAACAAAGAACAGTACAGCACAGGAACAGGCCATTCGGCCCTCCAAGCCTGCGCCGATCTTGATGCCTGCCTAAACTAAAACCTTCTGCACTTCCAGGGACCGTATCCCTCTATTCCCATCCTATTCATGTATTTGTCAAGATGCCTCTTAAACATCGCTATCGTACCTGCTTCCACCACCTCCCCAGGCAGCAAGTTCCAGGCACTCACCACCCTCTGTGTAAAGAACTTGCCTCGCACATCCCCTCTAAGCTTTGCCCCTTTCACCTTAAACCTATGCCCCCTAGTAACTGACTCTTCCACCCTGGGAAAAAGCTTCTGACAATCCACTCTGTCCATGCCGCTCATAACTTTGTAAACCTCTATCATGTCGCCCCCTCCACCTCCGTCGTTCCAGTGAAAACAATCCGAGTTTATCCAACCTCTCCTCATAGCTAATGCCCTCCAGACCAGGCAACATCCTGGTAAACCTCTTCTGTACCCTCTCCAAAGCCTCCACATCCTTCTGGTAGTGTGGCGACCAGAATTGCACGCAATATTCTAAGTGTGGCCTAACTCAAGTTCTGTACAGCTGCAGCATGACTTGCCAATTTTTATACTCTATCCCCCGACCAATGAAGGCAAGCATGCCGTATGCCTTCTTGACTGCCTTATCCACCTGCGTTGCCACTCTCAGTGACCTGTGGACCTGTACGCCCAGATCTCTCTGCCTGTCAATACGCCTAAGGGTTCTGCCATTTACTGTATACTTCCCACCTGCATTAGACCTTCCAAAATGCATTACCTCACATTTGTCCGGATTAAATTCCATCTGCCATTTCTCTGCCCAAGTCTCCAACCGATCTATATCCTGCTGTATCCTCTGACAATCCTCATCACTATCCGCAACTGCACCAACCTTTGTGTCATCCGCAAACTTACTAATCAGACCAGCTACATTTTCCTCCAAATCATTTATATATACTACAAACAGCAAAGGTCCCAGCACTGATCCCTGCGGAACACCACTAGTCACATCCCTCCATTCAGAAAAGCACCCTTCCACTGCTACCCTCTGTCTTCTATGACTGAGCCAGTTCTGTATCCATCTTGCCACCTCACCTCTGATCCCTTGTGACTTCACCTTTTGTACCAGTCTGCCATGAGGGACCTTGTCAAAGGCTTTACTGAAGTCCATATAGATAACATCCACTGCCCTTCCTTCATCAATCATCTTTGTCACTTCCTCAAAAAATTCAATCAAATTAGTGAGACACGACCTCCCCTTCACAAAACCATGCTGCCTCTCGCTAATCAGTTTGTTTGTTTCCAAATAGGAGTAAATCCTGTCCCGAAGAATCCTCTCTAATAATTTCCCTACCACGGACGTAAGGCTCACCGGCCTATAATTTCCTGGATTATCCTTGCTACCCTTCTTAAACAAAGGAACAACATTGGCTATTCTCCAGTCCTCTGAGACCTCACCTGTAGCCAATGAGGATGTAAAGATTTCTATCAAGGCCCCAGCAATTTCTTCCCTTGCCTCCCTCAGTATTCTGGGGTAGATCCCATCAGGCCCTGGGGACTTATCTACCTTAATGCTTTGCAAGACACCCAATACCTCCTCCTTTTTGATAGTGAGATGACTGAGACTATCTACACTCCCGTCCCTAGGCTCATCATCCACCAAGTCCTTCTCTTTGGTGAATATTGATGCAAAGTACTCATTTAGTACCTCGCCCATTTCCTCTGGCTCCACACATAGATTCCCTTCTCTGTCCTTGAGTGGGCCAACCCTTTCCCTAGTTACCCTCTTGCTCTTTATATATGTATAAAAAGCCTTGGGATTTTCCTTAATCCTGTTTGCCAATGACTTTTCATAACCCCTTTTAGCTTTCCTGACTCCTTGCTTAAGTTCCCTCCGACTGTCTTTATATTCCTCAAGGGATTCGTCTGTTCCTAGCCTTCCAGCCCTTACGAATATTTCCTTTTTCTTTTTGACTAGGCTCACAATATCCCGCGTTATCCAAGGTTCCCGAAACTTGCCAAACTTATCCTTCTTCCTCACAGGAACATGCTGGTCCTGGATTCTAATCAACTGGCGTTTGAAAGACTCCCACATGACAGATGTTGATTTACCTTCAAACAGCCACCCACAATCTAAATTCTTCAGTTCCTGTCTAATATTGTTATAATTAGCCTTCCCCCAATTTAGCACCTTCACCCGAGGACTACTCTTATCCTTATCCACAAGTACCTTAAAACTTATGGAATTATGGTCACTGTTCCCGAAATGCTCCCCTACTGAAACTTCGACCACCTGGCTGGGCTCATTCCCCAATACCAGGTCCAGTACGGCCCCATCCCTAGTTGGACTATCCACATATTGTTTCAAGAAGCCCTCCTGGATACTCCTTACAAATTCTGCCCCATCCAAGCCCCTAGCACAAAGTGAGTCCCAGTCAATATAGGGGAAGTTAAAATCACCCACCACTACAACCTGTTACCTTTACATCTTTCCAAAATCTGTCTACATATCTGCTCCTCTACCTCCCGCTGGCTGTTGGGAGGCCTGTAGAAAACCCCCAACATCGTGACTGCACCCTTCCTATTCCTGAGCTCCACCCATATTGCCTCGCTGCATGACCCCTCCGAGGTGTCCTCCCGCAGTACAGCTGTGATATTCTCCTTAACCAGTAATGCAACTCCCCCACCCCTTTTACAACCCCCTCTATCCCGCCTGAAGCTTCTAAATCCTGGAATGTTTAGCTGCCAATCCTGTCCTTCCCTCAACCAAGTCTCTGTAACAGCAACAACATCATAGTTCCAAGTACTAATCCAAGCTCTAAGTTCATCTGCCTTACCTGTTATACTTCTCGCATTGAAACAAATGCACTTCAGGCCACCAGTCCCGCTGTGCTCCGCAACATCTCCCTGCCTGCTCTTCCTCTTAGTCTTACGGGCCTTATTTACTAGTTCCCCCTCATTTATTTCACTTGCTGTCCTACTGCTCTGGTTCCCACCCCCCGCCACACTAGTTTAAACCCTCCCGAGTGATGCTAGCAAACCTCGCAGCCAGGATATTTGTGCCTCTCCAGTTTAGAAGCAACCCGCCCTTCTTGTACAGGTCCCATCTGTCCCTGAAGAGATCCCAATGGTCCAGATATCTGAAACCCTCCCTTCTACACCAGCTGTTCAGCCACGTGTTTAGCTGCACTATCTTCCTATTTCTAGCCTCACTGGCACATGGCACAGGGAGTAATCCCAAGATTACAACCCTAGAGGTCCTGTCTTTTAACTTTCTACCTAACTCCCTAAACTCCCCCTGCAGGACCTCATCACTCTTCCTGCCTATGTCGTTGGTACCAATGTGTACCACAACCTCTGGCTGTTCACCCTCCTCCTTCAGAATGCCCCCTGTCCGTTCAGAGACATCCTTGACCCTGGCACCAGGGAGGCAACATACCATCCTGGAGTCTCTTCCACGTCCACAGAAGCACCTATCTGTACCCCTGACTATAGAGTCCCCTATAACTATTGCTCTTCTGCGCTTTGTCCCTCCCTGCTGAACAACAGTGCCAGCCGTGGTGCCACTGCTCTGGCTGCTGCTGTTTTCCCCTGATAGGCCATCCCCCCCAACAGTATCCAAAACGGTATACTTGTTAGAGAGGGGGATAGCCACAGGGGATTCCTGCACTGACTGCCTGCCCCTTCTAGCAGTCACCCATCTATCTGCCTGCACCTTGGGTGTAACCACTTCTCTAAAACTCCTGTCTATGATGCTTTCTGACACCTGCATGCTCATAAGTGCATCCAGTTGCTGCTCCAACCGATCCATGCGGTCTGTGAGGAGCTGCAACTGGGTACACTTCCTGCAGATGTAGTCGTCTGGAACGCTGGAAGCGTCACGGACCTCCCACATCTCACAGGTGAAGCACTTCCCCCTCTAACTGACATTTCTAGCATTAATTAATAAATTAATTTAAAATAAATACTTATTAAATCCTTACTAAACTGTTATAATTAACTATATGGTCCCTAGTGCTAGATTCCTACTATAAATATTAAATGCTAACTAAATACAGTAATCTCCTCCTTCTGGTTTAGTTACTCTACTTATTAATTAGTTAATTAGGGTTTTAATTAATTTTTATCAATGTTTTATTTTCAAATTCAGTAAAACATTACCCTCTCACATCCCCCTGCCTATACTAAGGGCAATTTATAATGGCCAATTTACCTATCAACCTGCAAGTCTTTGACTGTGGGAGCAAACCGGAGCACCCGACAAAAACCCACACGGTCACAGGGAGAACTTACAAACTCTGCACAGGCAGTACCCGGAATCGAACACTAAAGCTGTGAGGCTGCAGTGCTAACCACTGCACCACTGTGCCTCCCTCATGTATCCCCTTGTCTTCTTTTCTCCAGTATAAATGTACTCTGCAGAGCTTTGCTTCATACCTTACTTCTCTAATGCCTGGAATCATTTTGATGACTGTTCTTGGAACCCTTTCTAATCCACCTGTATCCATTTTGAGGCAGGATGATCTAACCTTTATATAATGCTCCAGAAATGGCCTGACTATTCAGCTATAACTTTTGATATTTGTGCTATCATATCAGTATATATTGTTTCTGACTCAGGTTTCCTTCAAGTATGCCCCATTACCTTATTTGCTTTATTAATAACTGCCTCACATTGACCAAATGCTTTCAGAGTATTATCAATGGTCACTCCCATAACTTTTTCCTTCTTAGACTTTCATATAAAATACATGTTCATTGGTTACTCATCGCTATATGCATTAACCTACATTTATCCACATTAAAATCTCTGTGCAATAATCTCCATATATTTCCATAATTTAATGCCAAGCTTTTTTTACTCATTACCAGCCCATAGAGTTATGTGTTAACAGCAATTTAATACAAGTACTACTGACACTCTGCTCCATATCATTCACAAATAACTTAAATAGCACAAGTACCTAAAGGAATCCTTCCAGAACATTACTGATTACACTTTCCCAATTCGAGTACTCTTCTTTTTTCATCATTTTCTATTATCAACCCACTTCTCAACCCATCTAAAAAAAATGGATAAATTATTCCATGAATCATAAACTTTCCTATTAACTTCAAATATAGAACTTTGTCAAATACCTTTTGAAAATCCATGTAAACTATGGTAGTTAATTACCCTCTTCTACTGACTTAGTTACTTCCTCAAAGAATTCCTCTATATTTGTAAGGCATAACCTATTACTTCTAAAATGAGCTTACTGCTCCATATACTATTGTTCTTTAAACGTTCATTATAGAATCCTATAGGTTGCCCTTGATCCTTTTCCCCAATATGGATCTTGGGCTAACAATCTGATAAATTACCAGATTTAATCGTTTTAGAATAATGGAATATATTTTTGTCATTCTCAAGTGCAACTTAATACTGACCGAGAAGCACCATACCTCAGAGAAGCAAGCCTTCATTTCACAGTTAAATGAACTTTACAATCATCTGAACGGAACAGATTTACAAGATGCATTTTGTTTTAAAGTTGAATTAACACCAGCTTTGTTCAAAGTAAAAGTCTGTATTTACAAACCTTACAGTGTGTTCTGTCAAAGTATAGAACATCATCAAATGAATACTAGGAATATAAAATAATGCAAGGAGATGCCACATTTTCAGAGTAAGACTTGAACGCTTTTAACAATGGGAAGATAAAAGATGCTATGCTGGAAGGATGTTATCAAATGAACTAAAGCATGGTCTTTATCTGGACATACCTTGTGAAAACAGATTAAAGAGGTAAATTAAATATTGAATTTTGGTACAAATAAAGTGAATTCAGAATGCAACTTAAAGGTAAGTCAGGCCAATAGGACAAAATATTATAAATGCAAATTATTGTAAAAAATGAAAGCAGATATGAAAAGAATATCTTTACTAAAGAGTAATAATCTTTTGGGACAATTTTCCAGGTAAGGTCTTGGGGTCTAAAACAATTAAAGGGTTCAGAGTGAAATTACTTGCTAAGTTGAGCAAGGTGGAGTACTAGAGAGATGAGCTCAATGGACCAAATGGTTTTTTTATAGAATACTATGGCACAGAAGGAGTCCATTTGGCCCATCATGTCTGTGATGACTCTTTGAAAGAGCTAACCAATTCGTTCCACTGCCCTGTTCTTTCCCCATAACCCTGCAAATATTTCCATTTGAATTATATATCCAATTCCCTTTTAAAAGTAACTATTAAATCTATTTCCACCACTCCTTCAAGAGTGAACAGTTTCTCCTTATTTACTCTGTCTAAAATCTCTCATAATTTTTAACATCCCTAGTAAATCTCCCCTTAAACTTCTCTGTTCTGAGGAGAACAATCCTCAGTTCTCAAGCTTCTCCACACACTTTTGTGTTCTTTTAAATATTGCACATGAACCACAATTCAAGGAATTTCCTTTGGAAATGGAAATTCCCTTGTGGAAGATGTTCTTTCCTAGACTTCTCTAAAATCTTTGGAATTCTCTATCCCTGAGGCCTGTAGATGTTCAGTTGTTTGTATATTCAAGACTGAGTTTGATAGATTTTTGAGCACGAAAGGAATCAAGGGATATGAGGAAAGGGCAGAGAAATTGAGTTGAGTTAGAGTTCAGCCGTGATATTTTTGATTGGCGGAATAGGTTCAAGGCACTATATGGCCTACTCTTGCTCCTATTTCTTATGTTCTTATGTGAGGCTGTTAACACCATGAACCTATGCCAAAACTTGACCTAACATTATACAAATGTATAAAACAAAAAGTGCTGGAAATATTCAGCAGGTCTGGCAGCATCTGTGGAGAGAGAAGCAAAGTTAATATTTCAGGTCTGTGATCTTTCATCAGAACTGGCAAAGGTTAGAAAAGAATTAGGTTTGAAGCAAGTGAAGGGGAGGGCAGTGGGGGAGAGTACAAAGGGGAAGGTGTTTAATAAGGCAGAGGGAGATTAAATAACAAAGCTGTCCTGGGACAAAGGCAAAGCGTGTATTAATGCTTGTGGTGAAAGACAAAGCATTAGTGCAGAGAGAGTGATAATAGTGGAATAATGAGCAGCATGAAAAGCAAGCACATGGTTAAAAAATAAAATATTAAAAAAAGACCAGTCATAAAAGACCAGTCATGCTCTGAAGTTATTGAACTCAATGTTCAGTCCGCAAGGCTGGAGAGTGCCTAATCGAAAGATCAGGTGCTGCTCCTCGAGCTTGCGTTGATGTTTACTGGAACATTGGAGCAGGTTAAAGTCAGAAATGTTGGCATGAGAGCAGGGAGAAATGTTGAAATGGCAAGCGACTGGAAGCTCGGGGTCATGCTTTTGAACTGAGAGGAGGTGTTAAGCAAAGCGGTCACTCAATCGGCTTTTGGTCTTCTCAATGTAGAGGAGCGAATGCAGTATACGAAAGTGAAGGAAGTACAAGTAAATTGCTGCTTCACTGAAAAGGAGCATTGGGGCCTGGGATAGTGAGGAGAGAGGAGGTGAAAGGGCAGGTATTACACCTCCTGCGATTGCAAAGGAAGGTGCCGTGGGAAGGGGACGATGTGTCAGGGGTAATGGAAGAGTGGACCAGGGTGTCGCGGAGGGAACGATCCCTTCAGAATGCTGACAGGAGAGGGAATGGGAAGATGAGTTCGGTGATGGCATCATGCTGGAGGTGGCAGAAATGATGGAGGATGATGCTCTGGATGTGGAGGCTGGTGGGGTGGAAAGTGAGGACAAGGGGAACCCTGTCGCGGTTCTGGGAGGGAGGGGAAGGGGTGAGGGTAGAGATGCGGGAAATGGGCCGGACACGGGCTCTGTCAACCACAGTTGCGGTGGGGGTGGGGGTGGGATCCTCAATTGAAGAAAAAGGAAGACATATCAGAGGCGCTGTTGTGGAAGGTTGCATCATCAAAGAAGATGCGTCGGAGATGGAGAAAGTGGGAGAATGGATTGGAGTCCTTCCATGGGGCAGGGTGTGAAGAAGTGTAGTCAAGGTAGCTGTGGGAATCGGTGGGCTTAAAATGAATATTAGTAGACAGCCTATCCCCAGAGATGGAGACAGAGAGGTCGAGGAAGGGAAGGGAAGTGTCAGAGATGTTCCATGTAAAGGTGAGATAAGGGTGGAAATTGGAAGCAAAGTTGATGACGTTTTCCAGTTCGGGGCGGGAGCAGAAAACGGCACCGATACAGTCATCAATGGAGCAGAAAAAGAGTTGGGAGAGGGGGCCTGAGTAGGACTGGAACAAGGAATGTTCAACATATCCCACGAAAAGACAGGCATAACTAGGACCCATGCGTATACCCATAGCAACACCTTTTACTTGAAGGAAGTGAGTGGAGTTGAAGGAGAAGCTGTTCAATGTGAGAACAAGTTCAGCCAGGCAGAGGAGGGTGGTGGTGGATGGGGGCTGGTTGGGCCACTGTTCAAGGAAGAAGCGGAGACCATCCTGGTGGGGGATGGAGGTGTAGAGAGATTGGATGTCCATAGTGAAGAGGAGGCAGTTAGGGCCAGGAAACTGGAAATTGTCAAAATGACATACGGCGTCAGTAGAGTCACAGATGTAGGTGGGATGAGACTGGACCGGCAGAAAAAAGAGTCAAGATAGGAAGAAATAAGTTCAGTGGGGCAAGAACAGGCTGAAATGATGGGTCTGCCAGGACAGTCCTGTTTGTGGATTTTAGGAAGGAGGTAGAAGCAGGCTGTCCAGGGTTGCGGGATTATGAGGTTGGAAGCTGTAGAGAGACAATATCTGGAGGAGATGAGGTCAGTTACAGTTCTGTGGACAGTAGCTTGATGTTCAGTGGTGGGGTCATGGTCCAGGGGAAAGTAGGAAAAAGTGTCTGAGAGTTGGCAATAGGCCTCAGCAAGCAGCAAAACATACAAACGTATGTTTTTTCCATTATAGCTTCACTTCCTATAGATGCTATATATTTTTCAGTTTCTACACAAATACTTGACTTGTAGAAGTTGTATATGTTAAGCGCTGTTCCATCTTTTAAATGTATGGTTAGTAAAGGGCTAACATTACATGAAGAGGAATAAAAGAACGGTAAGGTGATGTATTCACCAGTAAGGGGCGCTGTTTGTCTCCATTTCTTCACAGGCTATTCAATGGTCAGAAAGTAAATATGGCAGAATATTTTTAGTCTATAAACTGGCTGTGCATTACCCTAAGGCGCTGCTAATCTCACACTTGTCTCAGTGGTTGTGTTTTATATAGCAATGTGACCCTCTTACTAATACTATTCATAAACCTGTGTTATAAAGGGAACAGTTTGCAATGGTTCTTTGAGTGAGGGAGCAATAAAACTGGCCCTATGTCAGAGGTCACAATATATCAGTGATCTCTGAAAGGAGTCTGCTGTATGTTATCCTACTTGCTGGTATTGTTGTGTGATTTTATGTGACTGTGGTTGCCTTTTAAATTCTTTTATAGTCTGTATTCTCACTCTTGTTAAAAGTTTTCATGTGTTATTCTGAAAATAGGGTATTCAGTAAGTTGGAAAATTGATAGAGTTGCATTTTACCAAACTGCTTTATTTTTGGATTTTTAAAAATGTTAATAACCCATATTAGGGGTTACTTCATTTAAGACCATATCAGTTACGAACAATCCCCTCTTGGAGGCTATTCTTTCCGAAACTTCACTACACCCCTTCCTCCTTATGTATTACAGAAACATTTCCAGTGGATGTGGTTCTGTAATACACTGGAGCTCTTGGTGCTTTGCAATCTGTTCTATTTGCATTGCTGAGCAGATTCTACAGCACGGGCAGCAATTGACAAATATTTGTGCATCTGTTTTGAATAGCCAGCATTTCTGGTTACAGGACTCACCAATTTCTCAAGGTCCATCATAGGATGGCTAGTAAAAACAAACCGCAAGTACTCAACCTGCCTATGGCCAGGAAAATTGGCACCTTGCAGCATTGCGAGATGAACGGGATGTAAGAATACACAAAATAAATCATAAATACGTAATGTTTTCCTCTTTCCTGCATGAAGATCTTGGTTCATATTTTATTTATCAGAGCCCAATGCACCCTTAATCTGAATAAAACTGTTATTTTTACAAATCTTTTCCATTTCCCCTGCACACACTAGAAAGGCTAATGATTGAATTGCAATCCTCAGTGAATAACGTGTGAGTAACACACACAACATATACTCGGAATGACTGCCTTAGTAATGTTAAAAGGATAAGGTACAGATCATTACTTTGTTTTTCTGCTTAATTGCCATGTCATCAAGCAAATGGCTGATTCAGTTTCACTCATGACTTGATGGAGGAATTTTAGTTAATGAAAGAAAAATATATGTATGCATTTATATAGTGAGGCTGAAATTCCATGGGGTTTCAGTTGGTTCGAGCAGGAGAATAGTCGAACCCATGCCCCAGTGTCTCACCACATTGTCGAAACATTTCAAGCTGCTTTGGACAATAAATTTCGGAAGTGTTGCAAATGCTGTTATATAGAGAAACAATGTAGCCATTCAGTAACAGCACTATATCAAAAATAAAAGGCAGGAACTATTTGAGTTATCAGATAAATGCAGTCTGAGTAAGAGAAGCTCATTCTTGGTAGGTATGGCTGTAGGGACAATATAATTCCTTTCAGCCATCATGGGCTGGGGAAGGGAGGGAAAAAGAACTGTCGGGGGGGCTGAATTTTGTTCTCTTGTTGGAGGCGGGTTCGGTGGCGTGAGGGGCGGAGAATCTCCACAGAGCTGTATGCCATGAAACTGGTGCTGTAACGCAGTGCGCCGATTCTGTCAGAGGCTGGGAAGTACCATGGCGGAACTGACGTCCCGGCATGACGGCATCTCAATTTAAATAAAAGCCCCAATAAAGGCCCCAAACACTCCTTTCAGGTGAAGCAGCGATTTACTTGTACTTCTTTCAATGTAGTATACTGTATTCGCTGCTCACAATGTGGTCTCCTCTACACTGGGGAGACCAAACGCAGACTGGGTGATCGCTTTGCGGAACACCTCCGCTCAATCCGCAAGCAGGACCCTGAGCTTCCGGTTGCTCGCCACTCCCCCACGCTCTCATGCTCACATCTCTATCCTGGGCTTGCTGTAGTGTTCCACTGAACATCAACGCAAGCTCGAGGAACAGCATCTCATTTTCCGATTAGGCACACTACAGCCTGCCGGACTGAATATTGAGTTCAATAATTTCAGAGCATGACGGGCCCCCCATTTTACTTATATTTTTAGTTATTTTTTCTTTTTTCTTTTTCACATTTTTTACAATTTCTTTTCTTTTGTTTATTTCATTTCATTGTAGTTTGTTCAGTTTGCTTACCCACTGGTTTTTTTTTCATGTGTGTACTTGCTGCTGTTCAATCTTCAGTTCGTTAACACCCTATCTGTACTAATGCTTTGTCTTTCAACACACCATTAACATATTGTTTGCCTTTGCTCCATGACCTCTTGGGCAGCTGTGTGGCCTTGTCCAATCTACACCTTCTCCTTTGTTATCTCTTGCCCCACCCCCGCCTCACTTGCTTATAACCTTTGACATTTCTAATATTTGCTAGTTCCGAAGAAGGGTCACTGACCCGAAACGTTAACTCTGTTTCTCTTTCCACAGATGCTGCCAGACCTGCTGTGTGGTTCCAGCATTTCTTGTTTTTATTCGCAATTTAAATGTTTGAAATGCTGCTTTAAATAAATTTGAACCTAATTCACTGAGATCCAACGAAGGTTCCTCAGTTTTGTGGTTGACGTGCGGCACTCACGTGCCTTCAGTTTCATGGCTTTGAAAAGCTGGTGCCACCGAGGCAAGAGTCCTCAGTGCCGTAAAAAGGAAGGTAACCTAACCATAGTGGCATAGGGGAAGTGGGGTTTACAGTGGCCATTTCCACTATGCTGAATATCCAAGGGGCTTATGTGTAATCGCGGGGAGTTCTGCAAGGGGCTTGTGTGTGAATGGGGGGGGGGACATCAGGTGATGCCATGAACAGTGTTTCCATTGCCGCATGCTGTCACATAATTGGGGGCAACGTCCGCCGCCATTTTACTAAATGGCCACCCGCCACATAATTGCAGCGGCATGGCCACTCATGTCACAAGCGGGACTGCTGCCTTTTTGCACACCTGCTGCCGCTCCCGGCGGCGGGATCATAAAATTAATGTGCAAAAGTAGGTTCAGCTGTGATTTTTAAAAATTCATTCCTGGGATATGGGCGTCGCTGGCCAGGCCAGCATTTATTGCCCATCCCTAATTGCCCTTGAGTAGATGGTGGTGATCTGCCTTCTTGAACCGCTGCAGTCCATGTGGGGTAGGTACACCCACAGTGCTGTTAGGAAGGGAGTTCCAGGATTTTGACCCAGTGGCAGTGAAGGAACGGTGACATAGTTCCAAGTCAGGATGGTGTGTGACTTGCAGGGGAACTTGCAGGTGGTGATGTTCCCATGCATTTGCTGCCCTTGTCCTTCCAGGTGGTAGAGGTCGCGGGTTTGGAAGGTGCTGTCTAAGGAGCCTTGGTGCGTTGCTGCAGTGCATCTTGTAGATGGTACACACTGCTGCCACTGTATGTCAGTGGTGCAGGGAGTGAATGTTTGTAGATGGGGCGCCAATCAAGCGGGCTGCTTTGTCCTAGATGGTGTTGAGCTTCTTGAGTGTTGTTGGAGCTGCACCCATCCAGGCAAGTGGAGAGTATTCCATCACACTCCTGACTTGTGCTTTGTAGATGGTGGATAGGCTTTGGGGAGTCAGGAGGTGAGTTACTCACCTCAGGATTCCCAGCCTCTGACCTGCTCTTGCAGCCACAGTATCTATATGGCTACTCCAGTTCAGTTTCTGGTCAATGGTAGCCCCTAGGATGTTGATAGTGTGGGATTCAGCGATGGTAATGCCATTGAATGTCAAGGGGAGATGGTTAGATTCTCTCTTGTTGGAGATGGTCATTGCCTGGCACTTGGGTGGCGCGAATGTTACTTGCCGCTTATCAGCCCAAGCCTGGATACTGTCCAAGTCTTGCTGCATTTCTACACGGACTGCTTCTGTATCTGAGGAGTCACGAATGGTGCTGAACATTGTGCAATCATCAGCAAACATCCCCACTTCTGACCTTATGATTGAAGGAAGGTCATTGATGAAGCAGCTGAAGATGGTTGGGCCTAGGACACTACCCTGAGGTACTCCTGCAGTGATGCCCTGGAGCTCAGATGATTGACCACCAACAACCACAACCATTTTCCTTTGCGCTAGGTATGACTCCAGCCAGCGGAGGGTCTTCCCCCGATTCCCATTGACCTCAGTTTTGCTCGGTCTCCTTGATGCCATACTCAGTCAAATGCTGCCTTGATGTCAAGGGCAGTCACTCTCACCTCACCTCTTGAGTTCAGCTCTTTTGTCCATGTTTGAACCAAGACTGTAATGATCAGGAGCTGAGTGGCCCTGGCGGAACCCAAACTGAACGTCACTGAGCAGGTTATTGCTAAGCAAGTGCTGCTTCATGGCACTGTTGATGACACCTTCCATCACTTTACTGATGGGGCGGTAATTGGCCGGGTTGGATTTGTCCTGCTTTTTGTGTACAGAACATACCTGGGCAATTTTCCACATTCCAGGGTAGATGCCAGTGTTGTAGTTGTACTGGAACAGCTTGGCTAGGGGCGCGGCAAGTTCTGGAGCACAGGTCTTCAGTACTATTGCCGGAATATTGTCAGGGCCCATAACCTTTGCAGTATCCAGTGCCTTCAGTCGTTTCTTGATATCACGCGGAGTGAATCGAATTGGCTGAAGTCTGGCATTTGTGATGCTGGGGACTTCAGGAGGAGGCCAAGACTAACTATAGAGATGCCCTCCATAGTCAAATGGCCGGCCGCCTTTTGCTGTTTGGACTCACGCATGAGAGATATTCTTTGCAGATATTCTTTTTATCAATTAATTGTTCTTGTAAAAAAAATGACAAGAGATATGTTTTAAGCTGAAAGGGCTTGGAAAATACAAGGATAAATCATCTTAAGCCTTTTAGAGTGCTTCATGTTGATAGTGTGTGTAATTAAGAGTAATCCCGTTAAGTAGTTAATATTTTCCTTTAACTCCTTAGCCTTTTATTATTTGGACCCAATTAGTTTGATAATGGCTGGGCTACTAATTAACATTTAAATATTTGAGCTTCTCTGGGTGTCAAGCAGCTCTTATCACACACATTCCAGTGGTTAGGGTTTTGCAGGCAGCACTTATCAGGGGAATGTCCAATGTGGTCTGCCCATGTTTTAATTTAGCAGTCTGCAGTTTCAAAAGTCTACATATTATTTGAAGGGGACGATTGGAACATTTGCAGTGTATGGCACTGGTGCTAGGGATTTACAATTCAGAATCACATGGAGTTAAGATTCTTCTCTCCCTCCACTCCATGCCCCCCATGCTACCCACCGCATCCCACCATACACACATATGCACACATATATAATATATATAGCCATACACTCACTTAGATTTGCTTTTGGACCACATTAGGGTGCGGAACAAATTCTGTTCTTCAATACAGTATATTGTAGTTGTGTAAACATCCCAGTGCTGATGAAACATATTACTTAAACTGCAAAGGGTCAATTTGGCCAATTTTTTCCCCTGTGTGAGAAGATGCATGCCTTGAATGAACTTTCTCTGCTATAAATGACAAATACTAATTTGCTGTGCCTGCGCCTGTAAATAGTTTTATTACATTGTAAGCATGCAGTTGATGCATTCCAAAGCACTGAGAGAGAGAGCTAGGGTTCAAGCTTCCATGTGTTCTTTATCGTGTGCATCTGGCTGCAGACCTGCATGTGAATCTGACAGTGTTGAACAAAGCAAATCTGTTCGGGCATGAGTAGAGCATGTAATTTATTTAATACCTGTCAGTAGAGAAAGTGCCTTGGGGACAGCTCACTACAAATTCTGAGGCATTGCTTTCGATTTGAGTCATTTTGATTCAAAGTTGTACCAAGTGCATGACTGACAGTAAAAATAAGATAAAGTGCAGAACTACACTCAGCAGAATTTGGAGACTCAGTTCAAATGACAGGGATACAAAGGGGATTCACAGTAACCTTGTGTAGGCCATTATGAAAGCCGTATGAATATTTGTGGCTATTAAGACTAAATGCACATTCAACAAATTATTTTTAAGCATTGAAGGCATTATATACTTAAATGACATTGCTTTATATAATAATAGCTAAGATGCTGCCAATTATCATAAATAATGATTACTTGACAGCAACTTAATATTTAAATTTTACACTGTTTCTGACTTTTAATCAAAAACTTGGGGATTCGCCATTCTGAAAGAATCTCTATAAGCATTAAAGTCATTTTTTCTAAATTAAAAAAGTAAATTAAAATTTAGCAGCTGCCTAATGTCCATATCCATTTTGCCAATGAACTGCTTTTGGAAGGTGCAGTTGGCACTGGTCTTATTAAAATACGGCCCAATATGGGACAGGCCTTGGGTGTAGAATTGGCTAGATTTAAAAAAAACAGACTAGTGGTGGGAGCTCATAACTGAATGTATGTGAAATGTAAAGGGATGGAGACAATTAAAGAGAAGTATCACATAAGAACAGAAGAACATAAGAAATATAAATAGGAGTGGGCCATTTGCCCCTTTGAGCCTACTCCGCCATTCAATAAGATCCTGGCTGATTTTTTACCTCAACTTCACCTTCCCACACTATCCCTATATCCCTTAATTCCCTTAGTACCTGAAAATCTATCAACCTCTGTCTTGAATATACTCAATGACTGAAGAACCACAGCGCAGGGTAGAGAATTCCAAAGATTCACAAACCTTTGAGTGAAGAATTTCTCCTCATCTCAGCCCTAAATGCCCGATCCCTTATTCTAAGACTGTGACCCGTGTTCTAGATTCCCAGCCAAGTTCCTCATTCTCATTGGTTCCCTATTATTTCTGGAATGTTTTTTGTTCCTTCTATCGTGAAGCTAGATACAAAGGGCAGGATTTTTAGCCCACAATGGGGTGAGCACACAGAAAGATGGACACGATCTGTGCCCCCAGCTGGTGTGCTGATTTTCTGGCATCATCCCGCCCACAGACCATTTTCCAGGAGGCGGGATGGGGGAAAGGCAGGAGGGCAAGCCAATTAAGGGGATTGAATGGCCACTTAAGGCCTATTGTCAGAGGCCCAACTGGAAGCATCAGGGAACAGGCCAGCTGCCTGGAGGTAGCCTTCCAGCAGCAGACTCAGGTGGGGGTTAGCACTTCAGAAAGTCTTTGAGGCCCTCTCCACCTGTCTGGCTTTAGCTGCGGCCACAGGCCATCTTGTAGACAGTGGTGGCCCGGCTGCTGAATGGATATTGCTACAACTGGGTGTGGAAGGGGTCTCAGACTCCCCTCTGACCCCTTTCCTGGTTTGGCCATACGAAAGTTTAACTTTTAAAAGACAGTGTTTTAGCTTAACAGCTCAGTGAGTCCCTACTCACTGCTCTCAAAGTGTAACTGTAAGTTAACCAGCAGACAGGCTGTCTTAGGTTTAAACAAGAAAGATGTAAGTTTATTTACCTTACCACTCTAACTCGGTTAAAATTATTAAAATACGCGAAGCAACCATGTTAGCATGCTTGTGAGATAATCACACACACAAAAATAGATACAGAAGGAGAGAAAGAATAAGGGGGGGGGGGGGGGTGGTTGGAGTAGCAAATGGAATTCAGTTACTGTCTTTAGTTTGGATGTAAAGTCCCTACCCTGAGGCACAGTGCGGCTTTCAAGCAGGGAGATCCACCATTGACATGCTGTTCTCCCTTTGCCAGCTACAGGAGAAATGCCGCGAACAACAGATGCCCCTCTACGTTGCTTTCATAAATCTCACCAAAGCCTTTGACCTCGTCAGCAGACGTGATCTCTTCAGACTACTAGCAAAGATCGGAGTCCACCAAAGCAACTAAGTATCATCACGTCATTCCATGACAATATGAAAGGCGCAACTCATCAGACCCCTTTCCTATCCTGAGTGGCGTGAAACAGGGCTGTGTTCTCGCACCTACACTGTTTGGGATCTTCTTCTCAATGCTGCTGTCACATGCTTTCAAGTCTTCAGAAGAAGGAATTTTCCTCCACACAAGATCAGATGGCAGGTTGTTCAACCTTGCCCGTCTTAGGGAACTCCTCTTTGCTGACGATGCTGCATTAACATCTCACACTGAAGAGTGTCTGCAGAGATTCATCGACAGGTTTGCGGCTGCCTGCAACGTATTTGGCCTAACCATCAGCCTCAAGAAAACAAACATCATGGGACAGGACGTCGGAAATGCTCCATCCATCAATATCGGCGACCACACTCTGGAAGTGGTTCAAGAGTTCACCTACCTAGGCTCAACTATCACCAGTAACCTGTCTTTTGATGCAGAAATCAACAAGCGCATGGGAAAGGCATCTGCTGCTGTGTCCGGACTGGCCAAGAGGGTGTGGCAAAATGGCGCACTGACACGAAACACAAAAGTCCGAGTGTTTCAAGCCCGTGTCCTCAGTACCTTGCTCTACGGCAGCGAGGCATGGACAACGTATGTCAGCCAAGAGCGACGTCTCAACTCATTCCATCTTCGCTGCCTCCGGAGAATCCTTGGCATCAGGTGGCAGGACCGTATCTCCAACACAGAAGTCCTCAAGGCGGCCAACATCCCCAGCATATACACCCTACTGAGCCAGCGGCGCTTGAGATGGCTTGGCCGTGTGAGCCGCATGGAAGATGGCAGGATCTCCAAGGATGCATTGTACAGTGATCTCGTCACTGGTATCAGATCCACCGGCCCTCTATGTCTCCACATTAAAGATGTCTGCAAACGTGACATGAAGTCCTGTGACATTGACCACAAGTCGTGGGAGTCAGTTGCCAGTGATCGCCAGAGCTGGCGGACAGCCATAAAGGCGGGGCTAAAGAGTGGTGAGTCAAAGAGACTTAGCAGTTGGCAAGAAAAAAGACAGAAGTGCAAGGGGAGAGCCAACTGTGTAACAGCCCCGACAACCAATTTTATCTGTAGTGCCTGTGAAAGAGTCTGTCACTCTAGAATTGGCCTTTATAGCCACTCCAGGCACTGCTTCACAAACCACTGACCACCTCTAGTTACTTACCCATTGTCTCTCGAGACAAGGGGGCCAAAAAAGAAGAAAGTCCCTGATTGGAGTTCAGTCTTGCAGTTCTCACTGGGGCCCAGTGCACACTTTCAAACTTGTTTCACTGGTACCAGAAGGCTGAAGAGGTCCTCTATCTTGAGGCTTAAGTTGCGTTGTGGGTTCCTGGAACTTTGCTAGAGAGAGAGACCGGGAGAGAGCGGTGCTTTCTCCTTTGAGTTCAGTTGCAGTCTGCGCCCAAATCTTTCTGTGAGGCACAATTCAATCAATTCCCAGTCTGGCCAGCAGGTAAATCATGTGACCAGCTCTTTATTTGAAACAGCATCATCTGCAAGGTTTGTTGATTTCAAAAATTCGCCAGTCACATTCAGTGGGGGAGTGGTGGAAGTTTGTCTCTTACAAAGTCAGTGGTTCTCAATGTCTTTTGATCACCACTGCTGGAAAAACCCATCTCGCTAATTGAATCAGGGAGCACTTCCATTGTCTCTCTATTCAATTGTCTCTCAGAATGCAAATGTGCAGCCATGTTTTCAGCTGTTCAGCTCTGTGGTCTTTTTAAACAAGTTATGTTCAATGTCCAGTAAAAGTTCAAGTAGTGTTCCATATGACGAAATTAATATGTTTCCATTTTGCTGGTGTGGTTTCCGTCACAATATTTTAATTTAAAAGTTAAAAAAGTTGGTGAGGTGTCTTCCATCTTGAGGTGCCCTCTCTCTCTTACCTGGAAGGGCAGGCTTCGGCTTCCTCAATGCTGGAGGGCCTCCTATTGGCTCTCCAGCTTCGAGAGACTGACTACCATCCTTAATTGGATGACGAACCTGTCCTCTGGCAATAATTGGCCAATTCAGGGGAAATCACTGCTAAATGACTGTTTCCCAGAGTGCGGAGTTCTGACTCCCATTTGACCCCAGTGTTGGGAACCTGAAGCCGACGGAGAAATTTCTGCCCAAAGTATTTGTTTAATGTCTCTGCCATTTTCTTATTCCCCATTATAATTTCACTTTTCTATACCTCTAATGAGCCATATTTACTTTCACTATTCGCTTCCTATTTACACACCTATAGAAGTATTTACAATCTGTTTTCATGGGCTGTATTTTATGTCGGGCGGACGGGAGCTGGCTACCAACGTAAAAATCGGTGGCGAAACCACTTCGGCCCAGCCCGGGATCCGTCCCGCGTTTTATGGGTCCCTGGGCTTTAATTGTTCTGAGGTGGGACTTCCACCCCCTTGAGGGAGGAAGTCCCACCTCATTGAGCTGTCGGCCAATCATCGGGCCAGCAGCTCTTAGTCCCAGCAGCACCACCAGGAACTACCTGCAACCCAGCCGAGGTCATGGAGCCAGGACTACAGGTTAGTTTGGTTTGCTTTGCTGGTTTGATCGGTCACGCCCTGGTGAGGCAATGATGGTCTCTTGGGGGGAAGGAGGCATCTCGGGTCCTGGGGATGGTTGGGGAAGCAGGGGCGGCCCTCAATTGGGCGCCCTGTGCCCGTTTGTCCAGCCGCACCCCCTCCCCCCCGCCTCCCCGGTGCGCTGAGAGGCCGCCTGGTTTCACTGGACGGCCTTTCATGTCTCCCGGACGGCCGCTTGCCATGGGTAAAATTGGCCTGGGGTAGGCGGCCCGTTTCTACCCCCCCAGCCCTGGCCCACGTAAAGTAGGGCAGAGGCAGCAGCGTGTCGGGATGACCCCCCGGAGCCTCTCGCTCAATTTTACACCACCCCTCCGGCACTATCCGGCTTGCTGGGGTAGCATAAAATTCTGGCCCATGTCTCTTGCTCGTCCACTCTCATATTCTCTTTTCTCTTTCCTTATCGATTTCTTGGTCCTCCTTTGCTGAATTCTATAATCCTCCTAATCATCAGGCTTACTACTATTTGGCAACATTATCAGCCTCTTCCTTTGATCTAATACTATCTTTAACTCCTCTTGCTAGCCACAGTGGACCACTTTTGCTGTGGGGTTTTTGTGTTTTAAAGGAATGCATAGTTGTTGCAAATTACGTATTAACACTTTACTACATTGCTTGTCTACCATCATATCTTTTCATGTAGTTTCCAAATCCATCTTAGCCAGGACTGGAGCACAAAAATTCAGGCTGACACTCCAGTCCAGTATTGAGGCAGTGCTGCACTGTTGGAGGTGCCCTCTTTCGGATGAGACGTGATATCAAAGCTCCATCTACCCTCTCAGGTGGATGTAAAAGATCCCATGACACTATTTTGAAGAAGAGCAGGAGAGTTAACCCAGTGTCCTGGCTAATATTTATCCCTCAATCAATGCCATAAAAACAGATTATCTGGTCATTAACACATTGCTGTTTGTGGGAGCTTGCTGTGCATAAATTGGCTGCCACATTTCCTACATTACAACAGTGGCTACACTTCAAAAGTGCATTAGCTGTAAGTGCTTTGAGACATCTGGTGGTCATCAATGAGGCTATATAAATGCAAGTCCTTTTTTAGCCAACTCACCCTTCATACCTACACAGTTTGTTTTGTTTAGATTTAAGATCCTAGTTTTGGACTTAACCAAATCACTTTCAAATTCAATATAAAATTCTATCATATTATGGTATCTTTAGGGGCCCCTTTACTACAAGGTTATTAATTAATCCTTTCTCAATGCACAATACTGTATTCAAACTCGCCTGTTCTCTAGTTGGTTCCTTAACATGCTGATCTAGAAAACTATCTTGTATAAATTCTATGAACTTGTCCTCCACACTATTACTGCAAATTTGTTCTGCCCAGTCGATAGGAAGATTAAAATCTCCTATGTTTACTGTATTACCCTTTTTCCATGCATCTCTAATTTCCTGATTTAGACTCTGCCTTACACTACAACTAATCTTAAGGGGTCTATAAACAATTCCTACCAATGCTTTCAACCCCTTGCTGCTTTTTAGCTCCATCCAAGCAGATTCTACTTCTGGATTTTCTAAGCTAAGGTCCTTTATCTCTACTGTCTTTACCCCATTATTTATTATCAGAGCTAACCCCCCTCCTTTACCATTTTACCTATTGCTCTTCAAAGTTAAGTACCCTGGAATACTGAGTTCCCAACCCCAGTCACTTTGGGAACATGTAATGGCTATTAGAACCAAACTATTAATTACTATCAGTGCTGTTAATTCATCTAATTTACTCTGAGTGCTTCAGACATTCAGATATAATGCTTTAAACTTTGACTTTTTTCTAATTTTCCCTGACATTATCTGAGTCACTAATGCCTTATTGCCTTTGTTACTCTGTCCCTTCCTGACCCACTCTATTGTTCTGCTCTGCTCTAGAGGTTTCCTTTGCTGCTTTAGAGTTTACTTTCTCCTGAATCCTCCCGCCCTCCCCTTTCTTTTTAAAGCACTGTCTATTGCCCGAGTTATTTGATTTGCCAGGACACTAATCCCAGCCTGAGTTAAGTTTAGTTTAGTTTAGAGATACAGCACTGAAACAGGCCCTTTGGCCCACCGAGTCTGTGCCGACCATCAACCACCCATTTATACTAATCCTACACTAATCCCATATTTCTACCACATCCCCAACTGTCCCTATATTTCCCTACCACCTACATATACTAGGGGCAATTTATAATGGCCAATTTACCTACCAACCAGCAAGTCTTTTTGGCTTGTGGGAGGAAACCGGAGCACCCGGAGGAAACCCACGCAGACACGGGGAGAACTTGCAAACTCCACACAAGCAGTACCCAGAATTGAACCCTGGTTGCTGGAGCTGTGAGGCTGCGGTGCTAACCACTGCACCCCTGTGCCGCCCTTAAGTGGAGCCTGTCCCAATGGAACAGCTCCCTCTTCCCCCAGCACTGGTACCAGTGACCGATGAAGTGAAATCCCTGGCTCACACACCACTCCATCAGCCACGCAATTAATCTTCTAACCTGTTTATCCCTAAGCCAATTGGCATATGACTCAGGTAGCAATCTAGAGATTATTGCTTTTGAGGCTTCGAGATTAAACCAGTCTGTTCATAAACTTCGTATCACATTTCACCCTGAGATGAGCTTCCAACCTCATATTCGTGCCATCACTAAGACCGACAATTTCCACCTCCTCAACATCACCCGACTTCATCCCTGTCTCAGCTTATCCGCTGCTGAAACCCTCATGCATGCTTTCGTTACCGCTATACTTGACTATTCCAATGCAGGCCTGGCTGGTCTCCCATATCCTACTCTCTGTAAACATGAAGTCATTCAAAACTCTGCCACCCATGTTTTAACTCGCACCAAGTCCTGTTCCCCTGTCAACCCTGTGTTTGCTGACCTACATTGGTGTCAGGTCAAGCAATGTCATGATTTTCAAATTCTCATCCTTGTTTTTAAACCCCTCCAAAGCCTTGCCCCTCCCTACCACTGTAATCTCCTCCAGGTCTACAACCCTCCAACATATGTGCGCTCCTCTAATTCTGGCCTCTTGTGCATCTCTGATATTAATGACTCCACCTAGGCCTTCAGTTGCCCAGGCCCTAAGCTCCTACACCTCTCCATCTCTTCACCTCACTTTCCTCCTTTAAGGTACTCCTTAAAACCTACCTCTTTGGCCAAGTTTTTGGTCATCGGACCTCATATCTCCATTTGTGGCTCGGTGTCAAACTTTGTTTTATAATGTTCCTGTGAAATGCCTTGGACATTTTATTACATTAAAGGTGTTATATAAATATAAGTTATTGTTGTTGTGCTTTTTAATTTGGGTACGAACCCCTCAAACTCTCTGAGCAGAATATCATTCCTAGTTCTACCTGTGTCATTGGTTCCTATATGGATGACAGCAACTGGATCCTCTCCCCTCCCAATCCAAGTTCTTCTCAAGCCTTGAGGAAATGGCTTTAACCCCGGCACCAGGCAGGCAACACAACCTTCAGAAATCCCAATCATGGCTGCAGGGAACAGTCACAGTGGGGACCAAAACTTTTGAAACCTTTGCAGAGCCTCAGAAGACTTCTCAGTTTATTAACAACCATTGCCAAGGCTGAAAGGGCAGGGGACTAAGACAGAACAGAAAACAATGGAGGGCAAGGAAACTCAAGGTCAGTGCATGTGTCCACAGGCAAGTGGCAGAGCTGCTCTGTTTGATGTGCTGCAGAAGAAGTGGTGGGTACAAAGAGGTTCTCCGTACCACTCCACAGAACTATTCCCACCACTCCACAGGACTATTCCCATAGGTCAGCATTGTAGCATGCCTGCAGGGAGGTTCAACCATTCTTCAGGCAACAGTTGACCACTATTGTTACTGCATGTGCCAGATCTATGCTGCATGCTAGCATCAGTTGTTCTTGCAGCATCCTTCTCTGTGCTGACCCAGACTTAGGCTGTCCTCCATTACCAGGTAGGTGTCCCAGGATCTATAAAGATAAAAAGTCCCACTAGCCTATCACTCTATCCTCACTGACCTACATTGGATCCTGTTCCCCCAGTGCCTCAAATTTAAAATTCTCACATTCTTGTGTTTAAATCACTCCAAGATCTCATCACAATCCTACTCTGTATTCTCATCCAACCCCTAAGAACTGTTCCTCTCCCATTGTCCTCTTGTGCATCGCTACTACCACATCCACTCACTCCACCCCCAACCCCCTACAGTATAATTGGTGCTCATGCCTTCAGCCACCAAACCTCGCATTCAGAAATACGATCCTTAAAACCCTCAACCTCCATTTAGACTCTCTTTACAACCCATTCCTTGGATCAAATTGTTGGCCACCCTTCCAAATATCCTTCTTTGATTCAATTGTTATGAATGCTGGACTTTGTAACGTGATTATGTTTTATAAACTGTGGTTTATATAAGTTTAAGATGGAGTCAGAGAAGTCAGGTGACCTCACATCCACTCTGCTCAAAGACAAGACAGAAATCTTGGTTTCCAAGACAACAGAGAACCCAGATCAAAGACCTTTTTTGAAAAAAACGGAGACTGCAGGGTTATAATACATGAAGAACGATGTGTTTCACCTTACCAGACTCTTGGATAGTCAACAAGGAGTAAGTGATTCTGAGGATGCAAATGTGCATGATAACTGCTAACATCTGCAAACAATGAAAAGCTCGGATGGTGCTGCTGAAGCCAGACTTCTGGACTTTGCATATTGGAAAAGGACAATGAGCTATTGACTTTTGATTCCAGGTAAATTTAACCGATTTTCTGAAGACAGAAAGGCTGTAAGAAAGTAAACCCACAGTTGCAGCTTCATGGCAGGAAGTAAGAAATGAAGAGAACCAGTGGTGACAGCCTCAAGGGAGAGAGAGAGACAGACGACACCTGCCTTCAGGAAAAAACTGATATGGCAAAAGACTGCGAAGACTTGAACCTGTTTTGAAAGTTGTGGTTCGCGGAGAAGTAAAAGACCAACAGGGTCACCAGGAATCGCTTTATTCACGGACGTCTAGGTCGTAAGTGCTCGGAGAAGTGAGCAAAGAGGACATTGACTTTGAGAAAGGTTTGAGAGATCCAACCCATTGCAACTGGGATGAGTTTGGGACTTTTAACTGCAAAGATTTTGCTATCAGGAAGGACTGTAACATATGTGTGGTGTGAGGATTTCAATTGTTTTAATAAGTAAAGAAAATACCTTTCTTTGTAATTTGGGGTATCAGCTCCTTACACATTACTATCTAGCTGATGGGTATTTATTTTAGTTTAGTTGTGATAATAAAAGTATTAAAATGTGAAATCTTGTCATGTAATTCTTTAAATTGGTCTGAGGGTTCATAACTCGTATTTTAACGTTAACAGTCTCTCTGAGGTCGTAACACAATGTACCTTTTCTCACCTCTATAAAATGCCTTTCGACATTTTTCGATGTTAAGGGCACTGAGTAAATGCAAGTTGTTGTGGTTATGGTTGGTGGATGTGGCAAATCAGGAACAGTCGCTCTAGACCCCCTAATCATGCTATTTTTCATGCCATGCCACCAAATGCATAGCCACCTATGATTAAGGTCCTTCAAATAAAGCAATCAACAATATGATTAGTCAGCCATCATAGATAGTGCTGCCACTGGATGTCTGCAGTCAAAACTGCCTCTGAGAAAAAAGAGACTCCACCACCATCTGTCGAAGCCAGGTATTTCCACCCCAGTCTGTGGATGCTGGTATGTGGATTCCAGCTGGCAAGCTTCTATCTATAGGTTGTCCTGATCTTCCAAACACAGATGGGAGAAATCAACATTGGGAAAATCATTGGTACCAGTAGTACTTCGGGAAGAAAAAAATGTGTATAGTTTTTATAAGTGCCAACTAGAAAAAAAGTAAAATAAAATTGAAGATAAGCAGTGAAGAAATGACCTAAACAGGCATCTTTATATGACTGTCTTCATTCCATGATCTCCAACTGTGGATGCTTATTTCAAATGGATGTTGGAATGACAGGAACTAATGTGCAGAACCACACATTCCCCAAATAATCATAAAAATTATGCCATAGCTGGGTTATTTTACCACTACAAGTCTCATCCACTGGGGAATATACCACTGTCAGTCTCAAAACTGAGATACGATATATTTCTGGAAGGGCATGATTTCTACCCACTTTCTGCATCCGGCTGTCCTAATGTCACCCGATGGCTTAGTGGATAAATGCATCAACTGGAATGTTACGAAACCATTTGGGTCAAAAGGTCTTAGTCTATCCCCAAGTTGTGAGGAGTTAGTTGGCCTCAGCTGCTGCAGCATTTGTGATGCCACAATTAGCCTCAGTGCCCTTGAGTAAGGAAGAGTAAAAACATCTCGTGATGTCTGTTACACAAGGTGAACATTGAGTGAGGCCAAGATTGGACCAGGCTGTGATGCCCTCCAAGGTTGAAAATCCATTACCATTCAACGTCTGGGCTCATAGGCAAAAACTGGTCTCAAGAGCTAAGTACTGGAGAGAAGTTAGTGCTTGTGGAATCCCACTTCGGCATCTTCAAGATAGCAGAAAAGGAAGAAAATGGGAGGTCGGTAATGTATGTGCACAGGTGCATAAAGAAAGCAACTTTCAGCTACACTGATAACAATAAGAAAAGACAAATATTTATTCCTATGTAGTTTTGATGATTTGAGGAAGATCCTGGATTTGGTGTGGGAAAGCTGCAATCCCTCTTATCCATGTATAACTTCATATAACTGTGGTTCTAGCTATGTTAGATTCGTACAACTACAAAATGCTGTTAGTAACTTTACAAATTCTTAAGTAGTCATTCTGACAATCATCTGCTATTTTAACTGAATTGCTAAACTGGTTATTTAAAGTGGGTTTTGTGCTCCTGCCCCAATATTGCTAACAGTCATTTCTAGGCCGTAATTATTTAAGCATAATAATTGTGTTATCCTACAGGTAATGAATGAATTCCGTCCTGGATGTAATTGTTCTGATCTGAAAAGTAGGTTTATATCCATGAATATGGCTCAGAGTTCAATTTAAACCAATTTTAAACAGAGCTGTGAAGTCAGTTGTGGATATAACCAGGACATCAAAATGGAAGCCTTTTTATATGGAATAAAAAACCTTCCTAAAATTCACATGCTAATTAGTTATCGATATCTTACTTTATGAAAAGCAATTGTATATTCTGCTATGATGTAGCAATACCTAATTGAAGATTCACAGATATGATTACACACTCGTTCTACTCTGGTAGAAAAAACAAAAACTGATCATGAAGATTCATATGTTATTCATGGAAACAAATAAAATAATCTTTAAGCCTGAGGATTGTGTGGCCTGTTGGGCTGAGGTTACCAAAAGGTCAGCTCACAAGGAACGAAAGCAATAGAGGGCCTTTGTTATGTTTATCTCCTGAAACTGTGGAATAGAGACACTCTTCTGTGTCAGGGCAGTGAAGGTGTCAAGGACAGGCCTGGGGTCATTGTTAGGTCACAACTAAATGAGAAAAGCCACCGAAAAGACCAGAGTTTACAAAATGTTTTCCTTAAACAATTCAGCATATTGCTGAATTATACAATCTGAATTTGGTGCAGCACCTTGCAGTCATGAGCATCTAAATCCCATTTAAACATTGTTATACTGCCAGTATTGTGTTAATATGGCCTACTTTCGGCTGACTCCGGAAGGCATGAGAGCCAGTTGTACAAGTACCCTTCAGGCCAGGCTACTCACTTTGGTTAGGCTTTGAAACCATGTGGAGGAAAGCTCCAATATGGTGCTAGACCGGCTTTGCCAAGTGCTCAGATTTTCTCTTAAACCTCCTGGGCACTTTATAAACTTACTGCAGTCTTTCCTTTAAGGTTTTGGAGAAAGCCAAAACATTATAAATTTGCCTGCTGCACAGCAGAACTCTACATATTTATGCAAGCACACACGCAATTCATAGCCTGCAGCATTTACTTTAGGTCTCGCAGGCTGTATTTCACAGTCTGGTACTACCTGCCTCAGGTAATATAGCCACAGCTTTAGAATATTTGTCATTGTTACAACCAGGTGAGAAAGGTGTCTCAGGGTCTTTTACTGTCTTCACCTGGTCTTATTGCAACAGGGTTTAATTTTAAACACACTGTGTTTTGAGCTCCCCCAAGGAGGTGAATTCTTGTTCACCACTTTACAACTATACAGCAACGAAATGAGCATAAACAGACTTTCTTAAGTTTAAAGAAGAGAAGTGAAATTTATTAAACCTTAAACTTAAACTCTAATACGGTTAACTGCTACGGATATATGACGTGCTCACGCTAGCATACGCACGCGATACACACATGCAAATATGGACAGAAAAGAGCAGAAGAAAAATAAAATGGAGAGGTTTAGGGCAATATCAGAAGAGTTTCTTGTTTACTGTGCTTCGAGCTCACTGTTTTCCTTTTGTAATTAGTCTTGCTTTTCGCTGGGGCCCAGTATTCTTCAACCTTGCTCACTGTAGGGGGCTTTTCTCTCTTGGGGTTCATGTGTCTTCAATGGTTTCCAAAGCTGGTGAGAATGAGATGAGAGCAGACAGGAGAAAGGTATTCTCAGTCCAGGAGAAAACAGCTTTCTGATTTCAAATTCCTTGTTGGAAGTTCAAATTCAAAAAACTCCAACAGTCAGTTAGTCATGTGACCCAAACCGGTCCGACCACGTCTGTTTGTGTATTCAGCCATCATAGCAGTTAACCTGGAATGCTAGCCTTTCCACCTTCAACATCTGGCAATCAAAAGTCCATTGTGGATTAAGTTGGAGCAAGGAATAGCCCCTTTGTCCTTTGAAGTACTGTCTGTTGATATGCTAATGTCTCTCTCCAGCCAAAGTCCCCAATTGTTTCTTAAAGCAAGTTCTTTCTTCACCATCAACAATTTAAAATCAATGTCCATGTGGCAAAATTAATTTTCTTCATTACTGGCAGGTGGGGGGTCTTGCCTGGCACCTCCACATCCAGGGGAATGAAATGCGATTTGAAGAACAATGGTGCATTTCATTACAGGGTTTGAGAGAAATATAAGATACAGAAAGAAAAACCATGCATCTCTCTCATTCATTTCCATTCATTCACCAATCTTAAAGCCTATTAAAAATGATCTTTTCCTGAACCCTCTGTGTCATGCAAAGACTTTTGACTTCACAGAATGGGTGGTTCCCTTTTCCTCTGACTGTGGGGGAGGAGTCTTTGTTACTCTCCTCTTTGTTCTCTGGGACACTCCTACCTGCAGGTATTTGTGCAGACTTAACTGCACTCTCTTGTGACACTTCAACTAGGTGAGGCATCACCCTCACGGTTTCTCTGCCCCCTACAGGTCTCTCTTTGCCTGCAGGCTCCTGTCAATTCTGTTAGCAACTCTGGTGTGGTGCTTCTAGAGTCTGCATTTACACAGGAGAATGTGGGGTCTAACTTTTCACATATTTCCAGCTTGGTTGACCAGACAGTAGGGGTTTTCATCCAGGATTCTTCCTGGACTTCCTTTAACCGTCCCTCTTGGTCACTTTTTTCGCTTCTCTTTCTAAACTTTTGCCAGCCGTGTGCCTGCCTGTCCCATTTTGTTCTCAGCAGGGGTCCCTTATGGTTCACCATACCTCTGCTGGAGGGTCCTCCTAACACCGGTACAGGATTTAGGGGTACAGTTTCACTGTAGGTTGGGGTTTCCCCTCAACCTGGCACATGTGGCAACTCCTGCAGTACTCCACCACGTCCTTGTGGAGTTTTGGCCAGTCAAACTGCTGTCTTATGCGGGCTTTGGTCTTTCGTATACTGGCATGTACAGCCTCGGTAGTCTTGTGGGCCCTTCTTAATATTTCTCTCCGGTACCTCTGTGGCACCACAAACTGGTGAATTACTGACCACTCCTTGCCTTCAGGTCTGTGAGGAGAACTCTATTTCCTCATCAGTACCTCATTCTTTAAATAGTAGCAATCAGGGACTCCCTCTGCTTCACTTTCAGACTGGGAAGCCTGTGCTAACTCTCACAATACTGCGTCGGCTCACTGAGCCTCAGCTAGGGAAAGTTTATTTAATTCATTCCCTGAGTCTCCTAGTTTTCCAAAGAAAGTCTTGGACAGGCAGACCTCATGGTCATCTGCCTGCAGTGCCAATGCAGTCTCCTCTGGGGGAGCTGGATTGGTCATGGCCTGATCCACTAAACATTCGGGGACTCTGCAGGGGACCGTCTCCTGCCACTGCCCTGTCTCTCTGACCTCCTGCGATCTTTCTTTCACTACTGGGGGGGCTACCACTTTCACCCCCACTAGATCATTACCTAGGAGCAGGTCAACCCCATCCACAGGCAAACTAGGGACAATCCATAGGGTCATAGGTCCCGAAACTAGGTCGCACTCCAGGTGCATCCGGTGTACAGGTACAGGCATACTAGGCCCTCCAATACCATTCACCATCATTCTCATGTTCACTGCACTCTCTGGGGGAAAGGTCATGCTTTTTTCCAGTACAAGGGATCTAGTCGCCCCTGTGTCCCTGAGAATTACTATGGGCTTGCTTGCCCCACTCGAGGGATATGGGGTTACTTTCCCTTCAAACACAAAACCCTGATAACCTTCAGGAATCCTATTAACTTTTCCTGCACTGGCCATAGTAAGCTTCCTGGGAAAACCACAGCTTGTTCTGTGCTTTCCATCAGGGTCCCGTCTGCACTGAGCGGGTGTGCCCTGATTAACACTACCGGTTTATCTAAAGTTTCCAGCAGTCAGCTTTGAAATGTTCTGCCTTATTACAATGGAAGCACACAGGTCTCTGGGTCTCACTCTTGCTCACAGCACCTTCCTTTGGCTGGAGGAGGCCCCCTGTGTCTCCTGCTTTCCTTTCTCTTCCAGGACTGCCTGGGCTTCTATCACCTTCCCACCCTTTGTCCTTTTCAGATTTGTGGGGGTGATAAGGAAAGGTTTTCCCCTGGGAAAACAACTTATAAATTAAAGCAAAATCATCAGCCAGAGCAGCCGCTTTCCAGGCTCCTTGAACTCACTGCTCCTCTACATGGGTCTTTATTGAGAATGGGAGAGAGTTTTTAAATTCCTCTAACAGGATTACTTCTCTGAGAGTCTCATAGCTGAGTTGTATTTTTAAAGCCCTCAGCCACTGGTCAAAAGCCAGCTGCTTACTTCTTTCAAACTCCAGATAAGTTTGATTGGCTTGCTTTTTGAGGGTTCAAAACTTTTCGCAATAGGCTTCGAGTACTAATTCATATGCCGCGAGGATAGCATTTTTGGTTAGTTCATAATTTGATGAACTTTCATCTGGCAACAAGGAATAAACCTGTTCACTTTTCCTGTTAGTTTGCTTTGCAGTAAAAGAGACCAGGTCTCAGCTGGCCATTTTAGCTGCCTTGCCAGTTTCTCAAAAGAAAGGAAAAACGCTTCCACATCTTCCTCATTGAATTTTGGAATTAACTGAGCAAGTTTTAGCAATCTCGTACCCAGCCCTGAATTCTGCTCCTCCATATAGACCATGCTTTCACTAGGGTTACTCTGTCGCCCCCTAGTTAACTCAAGCTGCTTCAACTCTCTTTCTTCGCATTCTTTCTGGAATATTCTTTCTCTCTCTCTCTCCTGCCTTTCATTTTCTATTCATTCCTTTTGGAAGGCTCTCTCTTTCTCCCTCTCCCTTTCCTCAAATTCAAGTTTCCTCTGTTCCAATTGTATCTTTACTAACACTACCCTCTCAGATTCTGCTTCTGACACTGCTTCTGCTTCTTCAGATTCAAGGGGAAAATGGTTGGCCACCAGCCTTAGGAGTTCAGACTTCCTAGCCTTGCCATGTACAGTGATCCCACGCTGCTCAGCCATTTTTCGCAACTCCTCCATAGACAGTGCTTTTGACGTATCCCAAGTTACTTCACCCTGCCTTGGAGAGCTACTCACTCCAGTTGCAGACATGTTGGTATTCAGCAACACACAACCACAAGAAAACCTGTATTGAAATTTGCTTTTTGATTGGGAACAATTTGGCTTCCCACTTCCAATTTCACTTGTTTGTTAGTGGGTAAAATTCCGGATGCTGGCACCCAAATTTCTGTCACGACCAGGTGAGAAGGGTGTCTAGGAGACTTTTACAGTCTTCACCTGGTTTTATTGTAACAGGGCTTAATTTTAAATACACCATAATTTGAGCTCCCCCAAGGAGGTGAATCCTTGTTCACCACTTTGCAATTATACGGCAAAGAAATGAGCATAAACGTCTTTCTTAAGTTTAAAGAAGAAAAGTGAAATTTATTAAACCTAAACTTAAACTCTAATACGGTTAACACCTATGGATATACGACGTGCCCATGCTAGCATGCACATGCAATACACACATGCCAATAGGGACAGAAAAGAGCAGAAGAAAAATAAAATGGAGAGGTTTAAAGGCAATATTAGAAGAGTTTCTTGTTTACTGTGCTTCAAGCTCATGTAGTCCTTTTGTAAGTAGTCTTGCTTTTCTTTGGGGCCCAATATTCTTCTTAAACCTTGTGCACTGTAGGAGACTTTTCTTTTTTGGGGTTCACGTGTCTTCAATGGTTTCCAAAACTGGTGAGAATGAGATGAGAGCAGACAGGAGAGAGGTGGTCTCAGTCGATAGAAAACAGCTTTCTGATTTCAAATTCCTTGTTGGAAGTTCAAATTCAAAAAACTCCAACAGTCAGTTATTTATGTGACCCAAACGCTTTGACCACGTCTGTTTATGTATTCGGCCATCTTGGAATGCTAGCCTTTCTACCTTCAATGTCTGTAATCAAAAGTCCATTGTGGATTAAATTGGAGCAGTGAATAGCCCCTTTGTCCTTTGAAATACTGTCTGTTGATATGCTAATGTCTCTCTCCAGCCAAAGTCTCCAATTGTTTTTAAAGCAAGTTCTTTCTTCACCATCAGAGTTTAAAATCAATGTTCATGTGGTGAAATTAATTTTCTTCATTCTTGGAAGGTGAGGGTCTTGCCTGACAGTCATAAATTATCTCACTTTATTTAAAAGGCACCAGTTAAACCATAAGGTGTCAATTATTCCTTTGACCATTGCATGAAACCAAATTATAAGGGAAAACAAGATGATTAGAGGTTGGCAGACTTCATAAATTAATAGATAAATGGCAGATGGGGTTTAATACTGAGTGAAACATCAAATAATCTTCACTGGTGCAAAAAAATCAATTGCATGGTGATGCAGCTTGTTTTGAGCCAGGTAGGAGGAGGACAGTAAATGCCATAGATAAGAAACAATGAGTGAGGCAGAAATGAAACATCATGTGTAAGAAGCCTTAACCAGTCCAATTAAATACCTGGCTGTTTAACGTAAGTAGCGGCACAGTGGCGCAGTGGTTAGCACCGCAGCCTCATAGCTCCAGCGACCCGGGTTCAATTCTGGGTACTGTCTGTGTGGAGTTTGCAAGTTCTCCCTGTGTCTGCATGGGTTTCCTCCAGGTGCTCTGGTTTCCTCCCACAGCCAAAAGACTTGCAGGTTGATAGGTAAATTGGCCATTATAAATTGCCCCTGGTATAGGTAGGTGGTAGGGGAATATAGGGACAGGTGAGGATGTGGTAGGAATATGGGATTAGTGTAGGATTAGTATAAATTAGTATAAATAGTATAAATAGTCCGTGTGTATCAAGCCTGTGTCCTCAGTACCTTGCTCTATGGACAACGTATGTCAGCCAAGAGTGACGTCTCAATTCATTCCATCTTCGTTGCCTCCAGAGAATACTTGGCATCAGGTGGCAGGACCGTATCTCCAACACAGAAGTCCTCGAGGCGGCCAACATCCCCAGCTTATACACACTACTGAGTCAGCGGCGCTTGAGATGGCTTGGCCATGTGAGCCGCATGGAAGATGGCAGATCCCCAAAGACACATTGTACAGCGAGCTCGCCACTGGTATCAGACCCACCGGCCGTCCATGTCTCCGCTTTAAAGACGTCTGCAAACGCGACATGAAGTCCTGTGACATTGATCACAAGTCGTGGGAGTCAGTTGTCAGCGTTCGCCAGAGCTGGCGGGCAGCCATAAAGGCGGGGCTAAAGTGTGGCGAGTCGAAGAGACTTAGCAGTTGGCAGGAAAAAAGAGAGGCGCAAGGGGAGAGCCAACTGTGTAACAGCCCCGACAAACAAATTTTTCTGCATCACCTGTGGAAGAGTCTGCCACTCTAGAATTGGCCTTTATAGCCACTCCAGGTGCTGCTCCACACACCACTGACCACCTCCAGGCGCTTACCCATTGTCTCTCGAGATAAGGAGGCCAAAGAAGAATATAAATGGGTGGTTAATGGTCGGCACAGAGTCGGTGGGCCAAAGGGCCTGTTTCAGTGCTGTATCTCTAAAATCTAAATCTAAATCTACTGAGCTGGGTAATAAGGGTAATAATTTTATTGCCAATAAAATTAGCAGCATTTAGTATTCTATTTTAGAAAGATGGAGGAATGTTGATTGACATTACTCAGAGTGCTGAGAATAAGATTGCCCATAAGAAACAGGGATACACTACAAGAGGAGAAATTAGTCTCCATGAAATTCTTGTCTGGAAGAAGGAATTCAATATCCGGAATGGATGGGGAGGAAGAGAGCAACTTCAGATTCTGATACATCTAACATTTAAAATGTATGCTACAGTTTTAAAGATGGCAAATGTAAGTGTGCTGCAAAATGAATTGTTATTCACTTGTAGTTATATTTAATAGAATATCTATGTTAAGGAAACATTTATTATGACCAGCTTAGGTAAGTTAGACAAGGAAAAACTGTTTTCATTCACTAATGATGCAAGGACTAGGGGACACAGATTGGAGGTTTTGGTCAAGAGATGCAGGGGGAATATAAGGAAGAATTTTTTTATGCAGCGGTGGTAATGACCTGGAACTTGATGCACACAATGGTGGTGGAAGCAGAGACAATCAATGATGTCAAGAGGAAGTTGGATGACCACTTGAGGAAAATAGACTTGCAGGGCTACAGGGATCGAGTAGGGGTGTGACTGGATAGCTCCATGGGGAGCCGGCATGTACTCGATTGGCCAAATGGCCTCTTTCTGCGCCATAAATGACTCTACGACTCTAACGTTCTTTTCTTTCTTTTTAAGTTTCTCTGTATGTTACATTAATCCATGGGCAAAGTCATACTGGGTACATGACTGTTGTAAATGTAACACAGAGAAATCACACCTCTGCCAAAAGCATATAACTTTTTTTATTCTTTCACAGGATGTGAGCATCACTGGTTAGGCCAGCATTTATTGTCCATCCCTAATTGCCCTTGAGAAGGTGGCGATGAGCCGCCTTCTTGAACTGCTGCAGTTCATCTGGTGCAGGTGCGCTCACTTTGCTGTTAAGGGGGTGTTCCAGGATTTTGACCCAGCGACAGTGAAGGAACGGCAATATAGTTCCCAGCAAGGATGATGTGTGGCTTGGAGGGGAACATGCAGGTGGTGGTGTTCCCATGCATCTGTTGTCTTTATCCTTTTAGGTGGAAGAGGTCGCAGGTTTGAAAGATGCTGTCAAAGGAGCTTTGGGAGTTTCTGCAGTCCACACTGCTGCCACTGTGCATCGGTGGTGAAGGGAGTAAATGTTGCAGGTGGTGGATGGTGTGTTAATCAAGTGGGCTGCTTTGTCCTGGATGGTGTCGAGCTCCTTGAGTGTTGTTGGAGCTACACTCATCCAGGCAAGTGGGGAGTATTCCATCACACTCCCGGCTTGTGACTTGTAGATGGTGGACAGGCTTTGAAGAGTCAGGAAATTAGTTACTTGCTGCAGAATTCCCAGATTCTGAATTGCCCTTGTAACCACAGTACTTATATGGCTACTCCAGTTCAGTTTCTTATTTATTTTTTTATTTGGAGATACAGCACTGAAACAGGCCCTTCGGCCCACTGAGTCTGTGCCGACCAACATACTAATCCTACATTAATCCCATATTCCCTACCGCATCCCCCTATTTTCCTACTGCCTACCTACACTAGGGGCAATTTATAATGGCCAATTTACCTATTACCTGCAAGTCTTTGGCTGTGGGAGGAAACCGGAGCACCCGGCGGAAACCCATGTGGTCACAGGGAGAACTTGCAAACTCCGCACAGGCAGTACCCAGAACTGAACCTGGGTCGCTGGAGCTGTGAGGCTGCGGTGCTAACCACTGCGGCACTATGCCACCCATTAACTCGTCAATGGTGACCCCCAGGATGTTGATCATGAGGGATTCAACAATGGTAATGCCATTGAATGTCAAGGGGTGATGGTTGGATTCTCTCTTGTATGAGATGGTCATTGCCTGGCACTCGTGTTGCATGAATGTAATCTGCCACTTATCAGCCCAAACCTGAATGTTATCCAGGTCATGCCGCATTTGGACACGGACTACCTCAGTATCTGAGGGGTCGCGAATGTTGCTGAACATTGTGTAATCATCAGTGAAAATCTCTATTTCTGACCTTATGATGAAGGGAAGGTCATTAATGAAGCAGCTGAAGTTGGTTGGGATTAGAACACAACCCTGAGGAACTCCTGCAGTGATGTCCTAGGATTGAGATGATTGACCTCCAACAGGCAGCAGCATAGTGGTAATGTCACTGGACTAGTAATTCAAGTCCCAGGCTAATGCTCTCAGGACATGGGTTTGAATTCCACCATGGCAGATAATGTATTTTGAATTCAATTGATACATCTGTAATTAAAAGGTAATCAAATGACTACATGAAACCATTGCTGATTGTTGTAAAAAAAAATCCATCTAGTTCACTAATGTCCTTTAGGGAAGGAAATCTGCTGTCCTTACCTGGTCTGACCTACAGGTGACTCCAGACCCACAGCAATGTGGTTGACTCTTAAAATGCCCTCTGAAATGGCTTAGCAAGCCATTCAGTTCAAGAACAATGAGGGATGGGCCACAAATGATGGCCTAGCCAGCGATGCCCACGCCCCACATATGAATAAGAAAAAACCTTTGTGCTAGGTATGATGCCAGCCAGTGGAGAATTTTCCTCCTGATTCCCATGGACTCAGTGTCCTTAATGCCACACTTGGTCAAATGTTGCCTTGACGTCAAGGGCAGTCATTCTCACCTCACCTCTGGAGTTCAGCTCTTTTGTCCATGTTTGGAGGAAGGTTGTAATGAGGTCAGGAGCTGAGCGGCCCTGGTGGAATGCAAACCGAGTGTCAGTGAGCAGGTTATTGTTGAGTAAGTGCCGCTTGATTGCACTGTCGACACACCTTCCATCACATCGAGGGTTGACTGATGGGGTGGTAATTGGCTGGGTTGGATTTGTCCTACTTCTTGTGTACAGGACATACCTAGGCAATTTTTCAGTGTCAGGTAGATGCCAGTGTTGTAGCTGTACGGGTACAGCTTGGCTAGGGGCGCAGCCAGTTCTGGAGCACAAGTCTTCAGTACTATTGCAGGAATGTTGTCAAGTGCCATAGCCTTTGCAGTATCCAGTGCCTTCTGCCACTTCTTGACATCACGTAAAGTAAATCGAATTGGCTGAAGGCTGGCATCTGTGATGCTGGGGATCTCAGGAGGAGGCCGAGATGGATCATCCACTCTGCACTTCTGGCTGAAGTTGGATGCAAATGCATCAGCCTTGTCTTTTGCACTGATGTGCTGGGCTCCCCCATCAATGAGGAGAAGCACTGATTCACCAGCTGAGGGAGGGCAGTAGGTGGTAATCAGCAGGGGCTTTCCTTGCCCATGTTTGACCTGATGCCATGAAACTTCATGGGGTCCAGACTGTTGAGGACTTCCAGGGCAACTCCTTCCCAAATCTATACCACTGTGCCACCACCTCTGGTGAGTCGGTCCTGTAACTAAGGGTTAGAATCCTTCAGGACTGCTCAGGAAACAATATCAGTCTCCATAAATGTCACACCAGACCATGGGTAGTCTTTCAGTATTTTCTGTCAGGCAGACCCCCACCTGCCAAGAATGAGGCATATTCATTTTGTCATATGAACATTGATTTTTAAACTGTTGCTGGAGTGAAGAAATGACTTGTTTGAAGATCACCAGACACTGGGCTGGAAGGACATTTGTATACTAAGAGACGCTGCTTGAGGAGACAAAGGACTATCCCCTGCTCCAATTAATTCAAATGGATTTTGATCACCAGACACTGAAGGTGTAAGGAAGCACATTCCAGGCCCTGCTAAGATGATACAATCCACAGAGCCAGGACTGGTTAACCCAGCTGGTCACATGACTAACTGGCTGGTCCAGGGTTTTTGAACTAGCCACAGGATAGTTTGAATTCAGAAGGAAGTGTGCAACTAAAGCTGGAACAAGGAAACCTCTCTCTCTCTCTTTCTCTTGCTTTCTCCCAAGCCAGCGGACCCACGGAAGACATGTAAACCTCAAGAGAGAAAAGACTCCTGCATCGGTACAAGTTGAAGAGTGAACTGGGCCCCAACAAATTGCAAGACTTACTGGCAACCAAAGACTCCACATTGAACTTAAAGGACTGTAACTACCAGATATTTCCTCAAACCTTTCCCCTTTATTCCTTCTACTTTTTCTGTCTCTATCTGCATGTGTGTTTATTGCGTATGCTTGCTAGTGTCGCATATTTGTAGTCGTTAACCAGATTAGAGTTTAAGGTTAATAAACTTCTACCTTTCTTGTTTCAATCTAAGGGAACCTGTTTGATTTCTTTGCTTTACAATTGGAGCAGTGAACAAGGATTCACTAAGGGGGAGCTAAAAACACGGTGTTTTCAAATTAAACCCTATTACGGTTAAACCAGGCAAAGGCTGACAGGTAACCCCTAGACCCCTTCTCACCTGGTCATAACACTTCACATTCCCTCAGGCAAAGAAACTGTAGGCCATTCTGTGCTTTGGAGGGATCCAGGCAGGCTTCAGCACCAAGTCAGCATAGTGAAAGCACAATGCACAAAATGAGGCTAGCTAACTGGTTGGCTGTTTGGTCAGCCTGCTCACACAACTCACAAGTGTGTTGGCACTAATCAAACAGAGGCAGCTGCGGTGGATCGGGCACTTCCACAGGATGGAAGACGGTTGCATACCCAAGGACCTTCTGTATGGAGGGATAGCCAGGGCCAGACGACCAGTGGGGTGCCCAAAGCTCCATTTCAAAGATGATTGCAAGCATGACATGAAGGCCCTAAACGTCAACTATCGCACCTGGGAGTTAGTAGCTGGCAAAAGAGGGAAATGGCGAAACATCCTGTGGACTGGTGTGCACTACCATGACAACAGTCGCTGCAGCTGCTTGGCAACGGGCAAACAATAACTCATAGTATCACTTGGCAGCTTCACGTGCAGCACTGTGGCAGATTCTGCCTCTCAAGGATTGACCTTCACAGCCATTAGCAAAGGTTCACCAAGAGAAGATACCCCACCTAAATGAATTGTTCGCTGCATGTCCATTATCTTTTGTAGATGGAAGGATGCTAACCATTGCACAATTCACCGAAACACCAGTCATGACATGCTCTATAATCGGAATTGTCCAGTGGCATCAGATGGATGACCTGCAGCAATTGCTCAGGTAACTGTAAGTATAACCTATGCCGATGTGCCACTCTACTCTAACACTAATACAGACACTGTGGAGGTTCCTAGCAATGAACAGTTGGACAGTTTTTTTCAGATCAGAACAATGACTAATCTTATATATTTTGAAATGTTGTCCTGCCCTTAAATCTGTTGCAGAGTAAAGGGTAATCTTTAGCTAACCTTTGCAAGTGTTCTCAAATTGAAAAATCAGACATTTTTCCCATCCATGGTGTATTAAATTCCCAATGTCAGATATTTGGAGAATAATTTCTGGATTTATACCAGAGCAGTTAATTTAATTGACATTGCAATTAATTTGACTACTGACTGT
Organism: Heterodontus francisci; assembly: GCF_036365525.1. NCBI lineage: Eukaryota > Metazoa > Chordata > Chondrichthyes > Heterodontiformes > Heterodontidae > Heterodontus > Heterodontus francisci. The sequence goes on from NC_090386.1 coordinate 79,630,560, forward strand.
TACATTTGGATCTAGAGTTCTCTAAACTGATGGTGGAAACAGAAAATATTTCAAATTTTCATACTATTGAGAGTGGCGCAGTGGTTAGCACTGCAGCCTCACAGCTCCAGCAACCTGGGTTCAGTTCTGGGTTCTGCCTGTGTGGAGTTTGCAAGTTCTCCCTGTGACTGTGTGGGTTCCTGCCAGGTGCTCAGGTTTCCTCCCACAGCCAAAGACTTGCAGGTTGATAGGTAAATTGGCCATTTAAACTGCCCCTAGTGTAGGTAGATGGTGAGGATGTGGTAGGGAATATGGGATTAGTATAAATGGGTGTTTGTTGGTCAGCAGAGACTCGGTGGGTCAAAGGGCCTATTTCAGTATCTCTCTATGACTCTGCAGCCCATTTAATCATCTATTCAGCAGCTTAATTCAAGCAAAAACACAAAACCTACCTTTTCCAGTGGTGTAATTAGGTTTCAAAAGAGCAATGATATCTCCAAAGAAAATCTGCATATAAATGATTATTTATTCAATAACATGTCAGTGCTGTATCTCTAAAACTAAAAACTAAAACATTAAAAATGAACAATTAGGGACCATATTATCACTGGGTCAAGGTTTCTGTTGAAGAGAGTGATTGAAAAGTGATGTAAAGTGTACCTACTTGTAACATTAATCAGTCTTTTCTCTTTGCAGATGTTGACTGACCTGCTTTGTATTTCCTGCATCTCTCATTTTTTTTTAGTGGCTGAAAAGTGACTGGGTGCATAAAAATATTCTGCTCAGATTGTAAGTACACTTGGATGTGTTTACCTTGAGCCAACTCTATCCCAGGACTTTCCTTCTGGGGGTGGAAACCGGATGTCAGGACTGTTTCTGGGTCCCCATCTGGACCCCAGAGGGAACAGTTACAGCCGATGAGTTTGATGGGAGTGGACTGTTAATTGGCTGCAGGATGGGTTGGGCAGGGAGTTAGCAGCCACAAGAATGGAAAAAGAGGTGGGACAGAAAGAGAGTGGGCCCAATTCAAACCTACCGCAGCTGCTGTTACTGTTTCATGCCATTTCATGAGACAATAGCTGTGGTACTGTTACTGATGGAGCAGGAAATGCACAGGGCTGGAACTTGGGCAGGGCTGCCCCTCACTTTGCAGATGCCAAGCTGGAGCAGACAGCGTGTGGTCTGCAGGAACTGGGTCCTGTGCAGGAAGATCTACAATGACCTTCTTTGCTCTGGCAAGGTGAGTGCAATACCGAACCCTCAGGACAGGCCTCTGGCTATTCAACCTCCAGCAGCAGCACACCAACTGAGGAGTCTGAGCATGCTTGCTGCTCCTGAACATGGGAGGGGAGACTGCCCAGACAGGGGGAGGGGTTCCCTTCCTACACACCGTCACCACAATGGAAGTGGAAGCCATGAAGATTGCCAGTGTCGCTGACCATGAGCAAGTCAGGGATAGCGATATGGGCATCCCTGGTGGAGAGGGTGAATATGAACCGGATTGCTTAGATTAAGGGAGTAAATTGCACTCTAGCTCGTCCGACAGCATGCCGAAGATTGAGCTGCATTGGGAAGGCTCAGCACTGCAGAGGCTTCTGCTCTCCAAGGCTAGTTCTCAAGAACTCTTCTTGTGTTTCTCACAGGCATAGACATGGAGGAACAATGATCGATTCCTGTACCATCACCGGGGCAGATGTTGCCAGAAGTGACCTCCGAGTGAGCACCATCACACCTGACAACTGCACGCTCCACCAGTGTAGATACAGTCACCTCAGTGGGTCCGTGCGCATGGTTAGATAGAATGGCACAGGGTGAGGAGCGCATCACAAGTCAATAGGTGGAGGTAACAGAGGCAGAAGCATCTGTGAGAAGTTCCCCTCGGAGGATGGAGGACAGTCACAGCCATGCACAGCTGGGCACAGATGCAGAGCTTCAGGAATCACCAGAAGGGAGGCTCTATCTTGACCAGCAGTAGCATATGTGCTCTCACATGTAGTCTTTTGCTGAGGCTGTATGGGGTCATGGGCTGAGTATGGAGGAGTCCATCCACCTCATGTGCACTCCCATGGCTCAGGGCTTTGAATGCATGAGCTCCTTTATTGAGATAGTGGCCAACCTCATGGAGAACCCTATGCAGCAGCACGCAGAGTGCATAAAGAACGGCATACTGGCCTTCACAGTGTGCTGGCCACACTATGCAGCCTTGACCAGTCAGTGGCATTGATGGCACAGAGATATCTGGAGGGGATGGTGGTCCCCTCTGGCCACCTGGAGCACCAGCCAAGGGCTGAGGATGTCACCGAGGAGGATGAGGGTGCCATCCCTCACGGGGTGCCATCATCATCAACGGCCTTCTTGGCCCCTCTTAGAGAGCATCTGTGCAGCTGGTTCCAGTGGTGGAGGTTGCCCCTGCAATGATGATGGTGCAGCAGCTTCTGGAGGTGCCTCCCACCGGCACCTCCATGATGAGGACGACTGCCAAGTGCATCTCAGCCGCAATCCGAGACAAGTGAGCAGGCTGCATCCACTTCATCGGATGCCACAAGGGGAGCACTGTGTAGTAGTGGCCGAGGGCGGAGGCCACTACGTCAGGTTGTGCAGTGAGTGGGCCACTGGGGTGTCTATCAGCGCACATTTTTTTGACTTTTTGAACACCATGGAAATATTGACACATGAAACCAGATGTGTGAGCCTCCTTTTATTAATGGTGGTACAGGAAAAGACGGATGAAATGGTAAAGGAGAGCAAGTGTCTGTGAACGGTGACAGTGAAACCTCTGGGCAGATGTGCATCCTTCATTAGCGGTAAGAGTTGAGCTGCTCCAGGCTATGTCTTCACAGGCAGCTTGAAGTTAGTTCCATACCATGCTGTTCCTCCTGGGTTAGAGGGGCTTAGCTGAAATGAGTCTGAATAAGAAGATCTCTGAGATTAATGGCATTCTAACGAGACCCTAGCACCCCGCGTCGAGCCTGGTCACCTCCCTGTGCAGCAGGGGCACCTCAGTGTTCTGCATCTTCCTCATCCTCCTCCTCCTCCTGTGTGTCCCTCCAGCGCTTCACGGTCTTCAAGATCTGGACCTCTGTGGAGGGCCATGTTATGGAGAGCGCAGCAGACCACCACATGCACAGGACCATTGTAGGAGTGGTACTGCAGGGCACCATTCAACCGGTCCAGGCACTGGAGCTGCATCTTCAGAAGCCTGATGGCCTGCTTGTTGGTTGTCCTAGTGAGCAGACGGATTCAGTTGTAGCATCTCCGTGTGGGTTCTCGTAAAGGGGTGAGCCGCCATCTCTTCAAGGGACATCCCTTTTCCCCTAGAATCCATCCACAGAGTTTGGTGGCGGGGTGGTGGAGTGAAGAGCTTTGGCACCCTGGGCTGGCAGAGGATGAAAGAGTCATTGAGGCTGCCAGGAAAGCGAGCACACACATGCAGGAAGCCCTTGTTGTGGTTGCAGACCAGTTGAACGTTGAGGGAGTGGAAGCCCTTCCTGTTGATGGACCTCACTGAGTGGTCACTCAGTGCCTTGATGGCCACATGGATGCAATCGATGATGCCATGCACCTGCGGGAATCTATCGATGGAGGTGAATCCCACTGCCCTTTGTGCCTGTGAGGCCCCATCTATCTGGAATTGTACGTACTGCCCAGCTCTCGCTAAAAGGGCATTAGTGACCTGCGAGATGCAGTGGTGTGCTTTCTTTTGTGTGATGTCGCCAAGGTCCGCAGCTGATCCTTGGAAGGAGCCAGAGGCAAAGACGTTCAAAAGCACAATGACTTTGATGGTTAGTGGCAGGGCATTGCAAACAGTTCTGTGAGATGGGAGATCTTCGGCGACAAGGGCACAAATCTCTGGGACCATCTGCCTGGATAGGCGCAGTGTCCTCTGGCACTGGTTAATGTCATCTCAAGGTACCTCCGTCCATGGCAGTAGATCCTGTGTTGAGGGTATGGCCTCGTGTCCTTCCTGCTCCTCATTCCTCTCCTCTGCCCTCATGCAGAGATGGTGCTCCTCATCGCCACTGGATGAAAAATCTGAGAGTCGCACTCCCATTGCCAGCTGCTGCCTTCCTTGTGCTCAGGTGGCCACTCAATTGTGATTGGAAGCCTTGTCGCCTCCTCCTATGCCCCTGCAAGGCCAGCAGGGTGACGGCCCCTGAACAGCCCACGTGCTTACAGACCACTCTCCTTGCCACCTACGTTGACTCGATGGCAACTGTGTGCCAATGGCCGAGTCACCCTCTAATCTCGTCTTCCTTTGATGCACCCACCTAATTCTCTCTGGTGGCCATGACTGGCTCCCTGCTATGTATCTGCCTCCATGCACATGGCCTGCCCCAGACCCAGCATGCAGCCCATGCACACCCACCAAAATCTGAACACAGCCCTCAACAAGCTCTTGATGAGCTGTTTAATGACCTCAGTTACACTTATTAATGGATTGGCTGGATTCTCAAGGCTGCCATCCTCCCGCCCCGGTGAAACACACCGGCGACACCTCTGTTCTCTCCCCTGACATGACCTAAAAATCCAGCCGTGTACATTCTCTGCTGCACATAGGGTTAATATGCAGTTAAAATCACCTCTACTGCTTTACTGCTGATTTTGGACAGTGATATAGATATAAATTAATCTCCATTGAAGCATATTCAAAATGAATGTTACCTTGTAGTGACTTTGCTTGCTTATTTCACCAATCATTACTCTGCTGAAACTCATATGCTTGCTACAATGACTATTGTGAGAATGAAGGACAGAGACTAAAACAAGTCCAACTTGTTGACGGGGCCAGTGCTTGACTCAAATAAGGAAAGTGTCATGTCAACACGCCGCATTTAAGTTGTATTCAGCTGGTGTAGTCCATCAGTTTGAGTTAATCGTTTACGTTGGTTTGATCAATTTCATACTGGATTCAGTTTCATGAATCTAACATTTAAAATGGAGTTTCCTCCGAGCAATTAGAAAATTTCCTATATTAATGAGTAATTGACACTGTACCTAATTTCCTATTTGACCTGTCCCGACAGATCCACCAGTAAACTGGTCCTTCAAGCATCCTGCAGGATGCCGAAGACAAATCCTCAGCAGGTGCACCATGACAGGACTTATGCACAGAATGAACCAGCTCATTTCTGTGGAACCATTAAGGAAGATAGTTGGGTTTTTAACCTGTTCTCACAGACCTGAAATGTTAACTCTGTTTCTCTCTCCACAGATGCTGCCTGACTTGCTGAGTATTTCCAACATATTCTATTTTTATTTCAGATTTCCAGCATCTGCAGTATTTTTCTTTTGTAAGGCTAAATTCATATTGAGTACATTGTATCAATGTTTAATAACGAAGAGGATGCTAACAGAATATCGATAGAGGTGGAGATGGTAGAGGTAATGGGTTAGGTGAAGGTGGATAGGCAAGACTGGTCATGCTTAGAATGGATAAATCACCTGGTCCGAATGGCTTGCATCCCAGGTCGTTAAGGGAAGCGGTGGGTGGAGATAGCGGAAGGGCATGTGATAATTTTACAATCTTCCCCAGATAGAGGGGAAGTGCCAGAGGATTGGAGGGTGGCAAATGTGACACCCAAGAACAGGTATAAGGAACTTCTTAGTAACCACAAGATGGCCAGTTTGACATCAGTGGTGGGTAAGGTTTCAGAAACAATAATCATGGAAAAAAATTAGCAGGCATTTGGAGAGGTTTGACTTAATTAAGGATAGCCAACACAGATTTGTAAAATAAAAGCAAAATACTGCGGATGCTGGAAATCTGAAACAAAAACAAGAAATGCTGGATTCACTCAGCAGGTCTGGCAGCATCTGTGGAAAGAGAAGCAGAGTTAACGTTTCGGGTCAGTGACCCTTCTTCGGAACTGACAAATATTAGAAAAGTCACAGATTATAAACAAGTGAGGTGGGGGTTGGGCAAGAGATAACAAAGGAGAAGGTGCAGATTGGACCAGGCCACATAGCTGACCAAAAGGTCACGGAGCAAAGGCAAACAATATGTTAATGGTGTGTTGAAAGACAAAGCATTAGTACAGATTAGGTGTGAATATACTGAATATATTCAGTATATTCACACCTAATCTGTACTAATGCTTTGTCTTTCAACACACCATTAACATATTGTTTGCCTTTGCTCCGTGACCTTTTGGTCAGCTATGTGGCCTGGTCCAATCTGCACCTTCTCCTTTGTTATCTCTTGCCCAACCCCCACCTCACTTGTTTATAATCTGTGACTTTTCTAATATTTGTCAGTTCCGAAGAAGGGTCACTGACCCGAAACGTTAACTCTGCTTCTCTTTCCACAGATGCTGCCAGACCTGCTGAGTGAATCCAGCATTTCTTGTTTTTGTTACAGATTTGTAAAAGGCAGATTGTATTTGACTAATCTAATTGACTTTTTGATAAAGTGACAGAGAAGGTTGATGAAGGGAATGAAGTGGATGTTGTTTATATGTATTTTAAGAAAGCCTTTGACAAAGTAACACATAAAAGCTGGTTAATAAAATTGAGGCTGATGGAATAAGAGGTCCAGTGCCGGTTTGGAAAAAAGTAATTGGTTTAAGACAGAAAACAGGCAAGTCATGGTATGTTTGTTTTTCAGAATGGAGGATGATAGACAGCAGTATTCCCCAAGGGTCAGTGCTAGGACCACTGCTTTTTTTGATGTATACAAATGGATATTGGAATAGAGAGTAAAATCCAAAATTTACTGCCGGAGCTGTTCATTATTCTGCCATTAACACTCTCTCTGGACGAACGCTTTATTTTTTACTACAACTAGTAGTACTCCCTTTGCCTTTTATTCCATGACATCTCTGTCATTTAATCTCTCCTACCCTCTGCCCTATCACACACCTTCTCTTTTGTTCTTCTTCTCACCTCCCTACTTTCACTTGCTCAAAACCTATTACATTTCTAACTTTTGCCAGTTCTGATGAAAGGTGCAGACCTGAAATGTTGAGTTGGATTTTATTGACCCCCGGACATCGGGTTTCGTGGCAGGGTAGCCTCTGGGACAGGGCCGCCATGCACACCAATGCCGGGAGGGCCCGGCCCGATATTACCAGCAGCGACAGGACCCCAATTTGAATATTTAAATAAATTTAATGATGTCCCGCTGCGATCTTCAGCCCGGTGGCCGGCATTCCCATGCCTTCGGATCCCCGTCCGGGGAAACAAGGTGCCACACTGGTGGGAGGGGGAGGAGGTAAGTTTATCAGTGTGGGATGGGGTCAAATTAACGTCAGGGGTGCAGGGGATGGTGAGAAGCGTTGTAGTTGAAAGTTTGTGCAGTTTGCAGGGGGATGGTCAGATGGTAAATGTAAGTGTTTTGGGGAAGGCAAGGGCAAATAATTAATTTAATTGTTTTTGGGGGGGGGGGGGGCGGGTGGGAGAGGGGCAAAAGAGATGTATTTATTTATTTTAATTCAATTTACCTTTAAATATTTAAATTAGCCGGTAAGGCTGACAGCCCTTTAAAAACGGCATCACGCCTGCGCATGGGTAGCTGATGCCATTGCCAACAATGGACAGCTGGAAGATTGCGGCATCTCTATGGCGTGTGATCTGTGCGGGTGGGCTGCTGTTTTTTCAATCACGCTGCCGAGATCGGCGGCAAGGTTATAAAATCCAGCCCATTAACTCTGTTTCTCTCTCCATAGATGCTGCCAGACCTGTTGAGTATTTCCAGCACTTTCTGTTTTTATTATAGACCTAATGGCAAGTTCTAAAGAGTGCTCAAGATCAGAGGGACCCGGGGGTGCATGGGCATCAATCTTTGAAGGTGGCAGGACATATTGAGAGAGTGGTATACAAAGCAGATGCAATCTTTGGCTTCATAAATAGAGGCATTGAGCACAAAAGCAGTGAAATTATGCTGAACCTTTACAATGCTTTAGTTAGGCCCTAACTAGAGTATTGCATCCAGTTCAGGTCAGCAACTTTAGGAAGGATGTGAGGGTCCTTGAGAGGGTACAGAGGAGATTTACCGGAATGGTTCCAGGGATGGGAGATTTTAGTTACAAGGTAAGGTTGGAGAAGCTGTGGTTGTTCTCCTTGGAGCGAAGGAGATTGAGGGGAGATTAGATAGAGGTGTACAAGGTTGTTACAGGCTTTAGATAAGATAGAGAAGAAAAATTGTTCCTGTTAATTGATGGTACAAGGACTAGGGAACACAGATTGAAGATTTTGGGCAAGAGACGCAGGAGGGAGGTGAGGAAGAACTTTTTTACGCAGCAAGTGGTGATGACTTGGAAAGAGGGCAGTGGAAACGGAAACAATCAATGATTTCAAAAGGAAATGGGATGGACACTTGAAGGAAATAAACTTACAGGTTAACGGGGATTGAGCAGAGGAGCACCACAGAGAGCTGGCATGGACTCGATGGGCCAAATGGTCTCCTTCTCCGCTCTAAATGACTCTATGACTCTTAATACGGCAAAAAAATCAGGGCTTTTTTTGTTATTTTCATGCCATTTCCTTGTCATGCAGAATCACTCATATTTTGTTCCTGAAGTCTCCATGTGGCAGTAAGTTTTGTCAAAGACACAAAGCTACAAACTGCCTGCTCACTTACATTTTCCTCCGGTCAGAGTCCGCTTGGCTGAACACAATGGAGGGGAGTTTTAATGGCCAAAAACAGTTGGGGTTGGTTCGGGTGGTGGGAATGGGGGCATCGGGGGGAGGTTAAAAAGCTAAAATCTTAAACAGGAACCCAATCTACCTCGAACCCAGCCACTTCTGGTTTTAACGGAGACAAGACAAGGATTAGATGACCTATCTGTTTGCAGGAGGCTGGACCTTTAATTATTTTAATGAGGCTATGTGCCTTCACTTTTATAGTGGCTCTATTTTTAGCCACAGTCAGCTGGGTTTCCCTGGCCTCGGCAAGCCTGGCAAGTGAGAAGAGGCAAGATAAGTGTCTTTACGGCATGGCTTGTGGGTCAGGAGGAACAGGAGTGCTTCCTCCAGGCCCAACTAGCTACCCAGTTAAACCTTCCCCCATAATCTGTTTATCTTTTTGCTCCACCCCCCACCATGACCAGAAACCACCGCCCCCACCCCTCCTGTATACCACCCCCCCCAAACCTCCACAATCTTTTCCAACCCCACCCTAGACCTATTTGCTCTCAGCCCAGCTTGGCTGTGGCCTCATGTTGTAGGCTTTCCCATCTGACAGTCGGCCAGCCTGCCAATCAATTTTTCCATGAAGGCTGAACTTGAATTTATCTAAGCTCATTTCATACCTTCAGGGCATCCCAACGCACCCCACAGAAAATTCATTACTTTTGACGTTTAGTCACTGTTGTTATGCAGCCAATTTGTTCTATAAACAGTTGCTTGAGGGATAAACGCTGCCCAAGGCACTGGGAGAGCTCACTGCTCTTCTTAATATAGTATGATCAATCTTTCACAAACACTTGGACAAACAAATGAGGCTTTGGATTTAACATCTTATGTACAGAGCAGCACTCTCCTCTCAATACTGCACTGAAGTTTCAGCCAGATCATGTCGTCAAGTCGTGAAGTGAGTTTTGAACTTGCAATCTTTTGATCAAAGGTATCTGTGCTACCACTAAATCAAACTGATACTGATATTGTAATGTCTATCACTTTAAAGCGGGCCACAGCAACTCTGTTCCCCGTTCTCTTCACTCACCTATCAACAATCTCTTTAGAGATCCACGTTCATAGCTTCACCTCATCCTCACACACTTAGCCCTGCTGTAAACTTCCAACCCACATCTCACAGCTTTCACGCTCTGCCAGTGATTCAACCATGAGAGGCACATCACACAAGCAGATTGTACCACACTCACTGACACACATCCGTCTTTCTTGCAGGACAAGGTGGCGCACAATTGGAGGCCGCAGAGCTAACTGGCGGCAGGAAAGGCATGGCTGCATATCCACACCCCAATGGAGGTGAAGTTGCTTTCCACCATTGGAGCAGCCATTACGGAGACCATAACTAGCGATGGGACATTGAAGATGGCGGTATACTCATACCTAATCCTCCTTCTCACAACCCACTTCCCACTCATCCCACAATCTCTTCTGATTTACAAGCTGCAGGTGGTTTGAGGATACGCCTTTTGATTTCTATCCACCCCCTCACCTCCCCTCACCACAATCCTACTCTTGTGCCTTTCTCCTTTCAGACACCAAGATCTCCAACCTGGACAGGCGGTAGTGCAGGAAGAAAAACTGATAGAGGAAGAAGAGGCTGATGAAGAAACACTGTCACTCACTCTGACACTCGCAGCCACCAGCTCAAATACAAACTTGGTGCATATTATATATGGTAGCTTAGAGGTGGATTTGCACGTGGTTAGACACCAGCCGTGGAGCAGTGAGAAAGGATAGCACAGGTGCCAACTCAGAGGAGGGCAAGATTACACATCAAACAGAGCTTGGATCCCATCCTCTCCAGCATGGAAGTTGTGGCCAACTCCATCAGAACACATGTGCAACCAACCATGATGCAGCATCTGATGGTTGATGTATCAGCTTTCATAAACTCTTATTACTAATCCTACATTTGTCTTGATGTAACACAGAAGGAAGCCATTTGGCCCATCATACCTGTGCTGGCTCTTTCTAGATAGTAGGCGTACTGAGTCTCACATCCCTCCTTTTTGTCTGTGACCCTGCAAGGTCGTCATTGTCAGGTACCTATCCAACTCTCCTTTAAAATTATTCATGGAATTATCTTCCACTACCTTTTCAGGTCGAGCATCCCAGATTCTGACAATTCTCTGAGTGAAAAAATTTCTTCTCATCAGAGGTCTTGATCTTTTGCCAATGATTTTAAAGCCACAATAACCCCTAGTTATTGACCCACTCACCAGAGAACGGTTGATGGATATGCACGTATAAATGCTTCACCACAGGGAATAGTTTTTTCCCTATTTACTCTATCAAAACCTTTTCTCATCTTGAAAATCTCTACTGAGTCACCTCTTAATCTTCTTTCTATTGAATAATTGAAATCCCTCACCCCTGGTAAACCTCTGTTCCCTTTCTAAGGCCTTTACATCTTTCCTGAAGTGTGGTGCCCAGAATTGTCGACCGTACTCCAGCTGAGGCCTAATCAGTGATCTATAAATTTCTAGCATGATTACATTTCTTTTTTTTGATACTATTCCTTATTTATAAACCCAAGTAACTCATATGCTTTTACTGAAAGCCTTTCTGGCATTCATACATTAAATGTGTCCAGTTCTCCTTCTGAAATCAAATGAATGCAGTTCTCTATTTCAGCCATTAATCAGGATCTTGACCTGTTAAACAAAAACCTAAAACTTTATTGCATGTAATTATATGCTTTGGCCCAACTGCAGGGGCAAAGATTAACAACATTGCCATATTGCTAGCAATAACTCTTGTACGGCTTTGATGATGGGAGTTTTGTTAAATAAACACTGAATGTACAAAAACACATTTTAGCAACTTGATTATAGGAATTAGACAACAAGATAGATTGACAACAAGATAGGGAGGAGTTGTGGAATAATTAGCAAAATTGTGATAACTTCAGTAAGGTAGTGCCCAGCCACCAATACTGTTTGGAATGATGTCGTTGCTTAACTTTATTTCAGGTAAGTTACTTAATACAGCAATACACATTTCAAAGTATACATACTGCAGCCATATGCATCCAGGCTGTACTAAGTTCCACTATTGAACAATAGCTGTTTGAAAATGGCAGACTAACTATGCTGTATCGTAATCGAGTTTTTAAATCATGGGTGAGATTTTATTGTCTTGGTGCTGCTATGAAACAACAACTAAGCCTATTTGAGATGCATAACCAATGCACCATTCTCTCTAGATCAATAATAAGGCTTATTGTTTCCACTGAATCATTGTGAAGAGGCTAGAAGTACTGATGCGTAAAGTGCAATTTAGTTAATTTCAGGATTGTTACATCAGACATAACTAAGGGCAGAATTTAATGCAGCCATTTAAAGCAAGAACGGTGGCATGGGAGGACGGAGAATTGCGGCAGAGCCATCCACCCGGAAATCTGGCATTGCAACGTTGGCTCCAGATTTTGTCAACGGAGAGAAAGCATCAAGGCGGCATTGCCACCTCAATGCGATGGGAAGCTATTTTAAATTGCTGAGCAGTTATATTTAATGCATTTACATTTAATTATCCTTGATTTAATGGTTGGGTCTTGATTTAGTGGACGGCGGGTGGCACTCCCGTACCTTCGGGTTAACGACCATTAAAACCTGGCAGCACCGAGGCGAGAGACTTCAGTGCCACGATGGGAAGGCAGCCCTGAGCATTGTTGCATAGGGGAAAGGGGGGTTTGGAGGCCATTGTCAGATTGTGTTGCTGTGTGCTTTGTGTGATTTAATTTTTTTTTACTTTGGCTGCATGAATGGAGACTCTGCAGTGTGCAGGGGTTTCCCATGCTTTTTGCTATCGGACGCCTCCTGTAATGATGCCAACCTCGATCAGCCTGGGAGAGGAATTGTGTTTTCCCCTTTTTTTCTTCTCCCATGGAGCCTTTGGAAAAAAAAAAAAATTTTTAAGCACTTCAAAGCTTGTTTTTTTTAACTGGGTTATTCGATTGTCAGAACAATGAATCACCCAATCACCAGAATTTACTTGCAGCCTGTCATTCTGTGCTCTGTTTTCTACAACTGGAGGAAAGTTCTTTCCTCTTTCCATTGTTTAGGCCAGTATTTTTTTGAACTTGCTCTCTTTTCGCTCTAGAAAGGGTCATTTTCACAGCTGTTTTACCCGTGGTCTTCAAGCGTAAATCTTGTGTTTTCACCACGGCTGCCACCATGTAATGAGTTCTTTATGTTGTCTTATGCAACATAATGAGATGCGTGGAGTCCAATTCATTGAAGATCTCTAACAGGTTTATTAACAACCAAACTCGTATATACAGTACAGAGAAAACTATTTACAGAACGTTTGTTTGGGTATTACAGTTGCAGAGTGACCATGACTACATGACTACATCCTGGTACTTGGCTCATTAGCATATTGAGTTCTTAAAGGGACATCACTCTCAAAGCGATCATATAACAAGGTCGTCAGCAGCTCACAAGTAAGGCATAATGTAAAATGACTTTCAGACAATCATCATTAACGATTTGAACAAAAGAACTTGTAATTAATCAATACATGTAATATTTCCTACACCCATGAATCCCCAAGTAGGACTAGGTGGTTTTCTTTATACGTTTGCCAGTGCTCCTATGCAGTGTAATCTCTGTGACAGCAGCTTGGCTGGAGACAGGCTGCTGATCAGGCTGCCACTTAGTCTCTGATGACTTCAATGGTGGTCCTCTGGCAGCATGAGGCCTGGAGGGCCCCAGCTGCCTGAAGGTTTCCTGCACTGGTGCAGGACTCCCCTCAGGCAACGCAGCTGTGGGAGCTGGGCTCAGTGGTAGGGGGGCTGAAGAGCCACTGTCCACACTAGGAGCAACCTGAGGGGAGTCCCAGATGTGGAGGGCAACCTCTCCTCCTCCCTTTCAAGGCTCCCTGCTGACCAGAGAAGGACAAGAAGTGGGAGAGATTTCAAGGTGCCTGGTCCTTCTCTCACCTTGCCACTGCTGCGTCGAGCTCATGGCCAAGATGATGGTGTGCAGGTCTGTGCGCATTTGTGGGATCTGGCTCTCCATGAGGGTTGCCAACCTCTCGATGGAGGAAGCCATGCGCTAAGATGCCTGAGACATGGCAGCACTCGTCATGGATGGACTCCTCCATCATCCACTCATGCCTGCACATGGCCTCTGGCATCTCCACCAGGTGTTGCCTTACCTCTCTCTGCAACTTCAGCATCCCCTGTGCTGTCAACACCAGAGGCTTGTCATCAGCCTGGGGCTCAGCATGGGCCTCGCCACCCACAGTCCTCCGACTGTCAGAAGCTTCAGCTGTCTCAGCCTTAGCCAGCTGCACGGGCATGTGTGCAGTGCTCTCACCAGCTTGTGACCCCGACTCTAAAGCTGAGCGGTTACCCATTGAGGTGAAAATATCTACACTGGTGGATGGTGCAGGAGAGTCATGGGATGGTGCATCCTCTGACTGCTCCTCGTAAGAGGTGGACGGCTGACCCCTGCAGCTGTGGTCTTCTGCACACACCAACCTGCATGAGAAAACACAAATATGTGTGGGTTAGGCTGTGCAGATCTCTTCATGCCAACCATATGTGATGTGGATCTCCGGAAGTAATGTGTATGTCAATGGAAGCCTATCCTCGCTTTCTTGCGCAGAGACTCCAGTCTCTCCATCTGATATTGTGCAGCCACCCTGGGTACCTATCAATTCCAAGGTCTCTCCCTTAGCGGGGTGAGAGGACACAGATCAGGAACTCCTCCTGTTCAGGCTGCCTCCCTTCTGCTGTGGGCCCTCTAGTCCTTCAAGAGGAAGGATGGAGATAGTAACAATTTGCAGATATAACAATATGACAGTTCTGCTAATGACTGCCCCTCATCCCTTTACTGGGGGATCTGATATTTCTCATGCTGACACACACTGTCGCGGGAGTTATGGTGGGGAGGATGAGCTATGAAGGAATGTGGCCTGTGGCCAAGTTGCAGCCATGCATCTGTCAGGGTGAGGTGATGCCTTAGTCCCTCTGCCATCACCCTGGTAGTGCCACCCTACCCATGTCAGCACCCTCCCACATAGTTACATGTATTCCCAAAAAAGGACAGTGGTATGGCGGTCTCACTTTGGCTGAATGCAGTTCGGTGGGTGACCCCATGGCTGCTGACCTCCTCAGCAATCTCCATCCGGACTTGCTTGTTCAGGTGGAGGACCTCTTCTTGCCATCACTGGGTAAGAGAACCTCCCATCTTTCAATGCAGCCTGTGTCTTGCCTTGGCCATTCTGTGTTGTCCTTCTTGGGAGGTGGGGGGTCCAAGAATCAGTCCAGCAACGTTTTCAGCTCCACAAAGCTGCCAATGACTCTAAGGCAGGAGTGAATGTAGTGCTGACAGGCCATTTAATATGGTGCCAGCACCTGCTCCGGAGTCATCTAATGCCATAATCAGCGATTCATATCGCACCCCTGCCACATGATGGGGGTGGTGGGGCCAGGTCTCCACTATTCAAAATGGCCACCCACCACGTGATCGTGATGGGATAGTCACCCACGTGATGGACAGAAATGGCGCCCATCGGGTTCATTAAATTCAGCCCTATGGTTGGATTTTACCGGGCTCCCGACATTGGGCTCCATGAGGGGGGGAGGGAGGGGGGTAGGTAGATCGTTCTGGCAGAGGCCTGCCACAGAGTCTGATGCCACGAGGGCTGGACCCAATCTTCCTGGTGGCAGCAAGGCTCCATGGCCTGCCTCTGGGTGATGGGACCTGCATCTAAATATGTAAACGAATAAAATGAACACATTAACATGCACTTACCTGGGATCTTACAGGCCTGCCGCAATCTTCAGTGGGGCGGCCGGAACTCCCACGCCTTCACTTCCCCATCTGGGGAAAGCAGGCATGACACTGGTGGGGAGGGGGGGCAGATTTAAGATTTTTAGTGCAGTTGCGGGGGGGGAAACAGGGTCAAGTAATCATCATGAGTGTAGGGGATGATGGGAAGGGGTGAACTTGAAACTTTGTACAGTATTGGGGGGAAGGTCATATCTCAAAGGTAAGTGTTTTGGGGGGAAAGGGCAAATACCTAATGTTATTAATATTGGGGGCTTGGGAAAAGGGCGACAGAATTTTAATTGCAGCATTTGGGGGGATGGGGGTATGACTTTAAAAATGGCGTCAGCGCCTGTGCACAGGCAGTTAATGCCATTGCCGGAGTCGGACAGCCTGTCCCCTCCACATGACTGGGGGTGGGGGGTTGAGTGGGCCGACCCGGGTATGGGCGGCACAGTGGCTAGCACTGCAGCCTCACAGTTCCAGCGACCCGGGTTCAATTCTGGGTACTGCCTGTGTGGAGATTATAAGTTCTCCCTGTGTCTGCGTGGGTTTCCTCCGGGTGCTCCGCTTTCCTCCCACATGCCAAAGACTTGCAGGTTGATAGGTAAATTGGCCATTAGTAATTGCCCCTAGTATAGGTAGGTGGTAGGGAAATATAGGGACAGGTGGGGATGTGGTAAGAATATGGAATTAGTGTAGGATTAGTATAAATGGGTGGTTGATGGTCGGCACAGTCTTGGTGGGCCGAAGGGCCTGTTTCAGTGCTGTATATCTAAACTAAACTAAACTAAATGAGCCACCATGCGGTAGGTTGTGGCAGCTCTGTGGCGTGCGGCCCACATATGTGGGCTACCATTTCTTTTGCCCGCAGCCCTGAGCGGCGGCAGGCTCTTAAAATCCAGCATTTCTTATTTTTATATCTTAAAATCCAGCCCCTAGTGTGCAAGAGATTCTGCTGCCATGACCAAGCTGAAAATTAGCCCTTTAAACTTCCTGGTTCATGTGAGGACAAAGTGTAACTGCAGAGGTGTAATCTGAAGAGACACACCAGAACCCATTTAAACTAGGCAATGAATATTAATACAGTGCCACAAACTCTGCATTGCACCACCGAATGCAATGATTTCCTCAGCAGAATGTGGAAGCACATTTCTGAATTTCTAATGGCATCAATAAAAATTACATCATTATGTCTCAATATGCAACAGTTAAAGTGTACAACAATGTGATGATAGTAACATTTTTATTTAATTTTGTTTTCCAGTCATGAGCTTGTCTTTAGTTTGGATGAACACAGTATAAAGTAAAAATGTGTTCTTTTGCTATTCAAATATTAGCAGTGAACCATTTTTGTGTCAGTATGTCAGAAGTCCCAAAGTCTTCTCTGTTATTTCAGTAGCATTCTGACATTGTTCAGTACCTCTCTAAATGTAAATTCTTGTAATGTACAAGATACATAAGATTAGTGTGTAGTTATTAGGTAATCACTGTTTGAGACCTAGACTTATAAATGTCATCAGTGCACATTATGCTATTTGGGTTCCACATATATGCTGCCAACACCCAGCTTTACCTCTCCACCACCTCTCTCTCCTGTACACTGTTCTGATTTGTCACACAGCTTGACCGACATCCAGTGCTAGATGAGCAGAGATTTCCCCCAACAAAATATTGGGAAGACTGAATACCATTGTCTTCAACACCTGCCACAAACTCTGCCCCCTAACCATTGACTCCATCAATCTCTCTAGCAACTGTCTGAGACTAAACCAGATCATGTCGTATTTGATCCTGAGGTGAACGTCCAACCGCATTTCCGCTCCGTCACCAAGATGGCCGACATCCACCTCCGTGACTTTGCACATCTCAACCCTTGTCTGAGCCAATCAGCTGCTGAAATCCTCATCCATGTTTTACATTGGATCCTGGTCTGGCAACCACCCCCCTCCCCCCCCCCACCCCACACTGATTTAAAATTTCTCATTCTTGCTTTAAAATCCCTCCATGGCCTCACCCCTCCCTATTGGTCTAATCTCCTCTAGCCCTACAACCCTTCGAGATCACGGCACTCCTCCAATTCTGGACTCTTGCGCATCTCTGATTTTAATCAGTCTACCATTGGTAGTTGTGCCTTCAACTCCCCAGGTCCTAAGCTCTGGAATTTCCTCCTTAAGCGTCTTCTCCTCTCTAACCCTCTCCCCTCCTTTGAGAGACTCCTTAAAACCTGCCTCATTGACCAAGCTTCTGGTCACCAGTTTTAATATCTCCTTATGTGACTCTGTATCAAACTTTTACTTGTTCAGGCTCCTGTGAAATGCCTTTTGATGTTTAACTACATTAAAACACTATAGAAAAGCAAGTTGTTTTTGTTGTTATTTTTATTCTATGATGGATAACGCACTGCAAAAATAAACAATAAACTATGATGTGAAAATCTAACAATCTTTCTTTGTGATTTCATTTTAGTACATGTAGCCTAAGGGTATACATTGCCTTATTTACTTCCTTGAAGGTTCAGTTATATGTTCCAGCTTTATATTCCAGCTAAAATTTCCTACTTCACACTGAACATTATTCAGATATCACTGTAAAATGATTAAAATTTTACTTCAGAAAATGGATTCAGTTCTGACTATTATGCATAAACCAGTTTACCTCATCCTTGTGACTATTACTTTCCTAACATTTAGAACTGTTATTTCACTCCATTGCAATAAGCTCCGGATTGAATTCCAACTATTGTAATGCTTTATATCAATTTTTCATTGTTCTATAATAAACCATATTCAGGAAACATTCTGAAATTCTAATACATCCTGTAAATCTCCCAAAGGGGGCTCAGAGCATATTGGCCAGCTCCTGTTTCCTCAACATGCAGAGAACAAAATTATCTATGGAGAACTTATCTATGGAGGAATAGGGAGAGAGAGGAGTTGAACATGTGGCTGCAGGGATGGTGCAGGAGGGAGGGTTTTGGTTTCCTGGATAATTGGGGCTCTTTCTGGGGTAGGTGGGACCTCTACAAACAGGATGGTCTTCACCTGAACCAGAGGGGTACCAATATCCTGGGGGGGAGATTTGTTAGTGCTCTTCGGGGGGGTTTAAACTAAATCAGCAGGGGAATGGGAACCTAAATTGTAGTTCCAGTGTACAGGCTGCTGAGAGTAGTGAGGTAGGGGATAAGGTTACAGGGACGCAAGAGGGCACTGGCAAGCAAGAACTTGGTTTAAAGTGTGTCTACTTCAACGCCAGGAGCATCCGGAATAAGGTGGGTGAGCTTGTAGCATGGGTTGGTACCTGGGATCCTGATGTTGTGGCCATTTCGGAGACATGGGTAGAGCAGGGGCAGGAATGGATGTTGCAGGTTCTGGGATTTAGATGTTTCAGTAAGAACAGAGAAGAGGGTAAAAGAGGTGGGGGGGGTGTGGCACTGTTAATCAAGGAAAGTATTACAGCAGCAGAAAGGACGTTTGAGGACTCGTCTACTGAGGTAGTATGGGCCGAGGTTAGAAACAGGAGAGGAGAGGTCACCCTGTTGGGAGTTTTCTATAGACCTCCGAATAGTTCCAGAGATGTAGAGGAAAGGATAGCGAAGATGATTCTCGACAGGAGCGAGAGTAACAGGGTAGTGGTTATGGGGGACTTTAACTTTCCGAATATTGACTGGAAATACTATAGTTCGAGTACTTTAGATGGGTCTGTTTTTCTCCAGTGTGTGCAGGAGGGTTTTCTGACACAGTATGTTGACAGGCCAACCAGGGGCGATGCCACATTGGATTTGGTACTGGGTAATGAACCCGGCCAGGTGTTAGATTTAGATGTAGGTGAGCACGTTGGCGATAGTGATCACAATTCGGTTAGGTTTACCTTAGCGATGGGCAGGGACAGGTATATACCGCAGGGCAAGAATTATAGCTGGGGGAAAGGAAATTATGACGCGATTAGGCAAGATTTAGGATGTGTAGGATGGGGAAGGAAACTGCAGGGGATGGGCACAAACGAAATGTGGAGCTTATTCAAGGAGCAGCTAATGCGTGTCCTTGATAAGTATGTACCTGTCAGGCAGGGAGGAAGTTGTCGAGCAAGGGAGCCGTGGTTTACTAAAGAAGTTGAAGCGCTTGTCAAGAAGAAGAAGGCGGCTTATGTTAGGATGAGACGTGAAGGCTCAGTTAGGGCGCTTGAGAGTTACAAGCTAGCCAGGAGGGATCTAAAGGGAGGGCTAAGAAGAGCAAGGAGAGGACACGAGAAGTCATTGGCGGATAGGATCAGGGAAAACCCTAAGGCTTTCTATAGGTATATCAGGAATAAAAGAATGACTAGAGTTAGATTAGGGCCAATCAAGGATAGTAGTGGGAAGTTGTGTGTGGAATCAGGGGAGATAGGGGAAGCGTTAAATGAATATTTTTCGTCAGTATTTACAGTAGAGAAAGAAAATGTTGTCGAAGAGATTACTGAGATACAGCCTACTAGGCTAGATGGGATTGAGATTCACAAGGAGGAGGTGTTAGCAATTTTGGAAAGTGTGAAAATAGATAAGTCCCCTGGGCCAGATGGGATTTATCCTAGGATTCTCTGGGAAGCCAGGGAGGAGATTGCAGAGCCGTTGTTGTTGATCTTTATGTCGTCATTGTCGACAGGAGTAGTGCCGGAAGACTGGAGGATAGCAAATGTTGTCCCCTTGTTCAAGAAGGGGAGTAGAGACAGCCCTGGTAATTATAGACCTGTGAGCCTTACTTCGGTTGTGGGTAAAATGTTGGAAAAGGTTATAAGAGATAGGATTTATAATCATCTTGAAAAGAATAAGTTCATTTGCGATAGTCAGCACGGTTTTGTGAAAGGTAGGTCGTGCCTCACAAACCTTATTGAGTTTTTTGAGAAGGTGACCAAACAGGTGGATGAGGGTAAAGCCGTGGATGTGGTGTATATGGATTTCAGTAAGGCATTTGATAAGGTTCCCCACGGTAGGCTATTGCAGAAAATACAGAAGTATGGGGTTGAAGGTGATTTAGAGCTTTGGATCAGAAATTGGCTAGCTGAAAGAAGACAGAGGGTGGTGGTTGATGGCAAATGTTCATCCTGGAGTTTAGTTACTAGTGGTGTACCGCAAGGTTCTGTTTTGGGGCCACTGCTGTTTGTCATTTTTATAAATGACCTGGATGAGGGTGTAGAAGGGTGGGTTAGTAAATTTGCGGATGACACGAAGGTCGGTGGAGTTGTGGATAGTGTCGAAGGGTGTTGTAGGGTACAGAGGGACATAGATAGGCTGCAGAGCTGGGCTGAGAGATGGCAAATGGAGTTTAATGCGGAGAAGTGTGAGGTGATTCACTTTGGAAGGAGTAACAGCAATGCAGAGTACTGGGCTAATGGGAAGATTCTTGGTAGTGTAGATGAGCAGAGAGATCTTGGTGTCCAGGTACATAAATCCCTGAAAGTTGCTACCCAGGTTAATAGGGCTGTTAAGAAGGCATATGGTGTGTTAGCTTTTATTAGTAGGGGGATCGAGTTTCGGAGCCACGAGGTCATGATGCAGCTGTACAAAACTCTGGTGAGGCCGCACCTTGAGTATTGCGTGCAGTTCTGGTCACCGCATTATAGGAAGGATGTGGAAGCTTTGGAAAAGGTGCAGAGGAGAATTACGAGGATGTTGCCTGGTATGGAGGGAAGGTCTTACGAGGAAAGGCTGAGGGACTTGGGGTTGTTTTCGTTAGAGAGAAGGAGGAGGAGAGGTGACTTAATAGAGACATACAAGATAATCAGAGGGTTAGATAGGGTGGATAGTGAGAGTCTTTTTCCTCGGATGATGATGGCAAACACGAGGGGACATAGCTTTAAGTTGAGGGGTGAAAGATATAGGACAGATGTCAGAGGTAGTTTCTTTACTCAGAGAGTAGTAGGGGCGTGGAACGCCCTGCCTGCAACAGTAGTAGACTCGCCAACTTTAAGGGCATTTAAGTGGTCATTGGATAGACATATGGATGGAAATGGAATAGTGTAGGTCAGATGGTTTCACAGGTCGGCGCAACATCGAGGGCCGAAGGGCCTGTACTGCGCTGTAATGTTCTAATTCTAATTCTAACTTCAGGATAGGCAAAAGAATTTAATGGCAAACCGATGTACCTAAGTACGTGCTTCCCAATGTCACAAACTGAATCACCTCTCCCCATACTGTTACACCTAAGTCAGTAATTCTTTTAACATAATGTATTTGCTTGGTACTACAATGAAATACTTACAATTAAATGCTGGTAGTATAATTTTTAGATTGCAAAATAACCAGATTGAAATAAGTTCTTTCTCTTGTGACCAAGAGTGGGCTATCAATGATTTTGAGAAGCAATGCAACTCCTTTTCCATATAACTATTGCCATTTAGTGTGGTGTTTATAGAATTTACAAAATCGTAAAATATATAAATGCTGTATGTGGAAACATTTTAACTTAACCAAAAGGAAAATAAATCTAGGTAGGTCTTCATTTTGTGCGATAGTGTAAAACATCTGATGGCAAGTCGACAGCCCATTTTACATCTCTCCCGATTATTATTTCCATTGATTTCCTTAGGGATAAGTCACAAGATGTAAAACAGGCTGTCAACTCGCTATCACCCTTTTTTGACTATCGATCAAGATCTACCCCATCACTTTTTCAGCTTTGTTTTGCCATAAGCAATAAAGTCTGGCTATCCGATCCGAAGCCGACTAGATCCGACTACATGTGTCGGGTTCGGGTCGGATTTCCGTGTCCAGCATTCGGGCTCGGGTCGGGTCAGGCTGGACAGTGCTGCCTCCGGGAAGTCACGGAATCAGGCTTACCCATGATTCCCCACAACTCCAACTGCAGGAATAGCCTGCGGCCAGAACAGATGAAGGAGATTCGTGGCAGGTCGGGTTGGGCGCGAAAAATAATTAAAGGGCTCGGGCTCGCGTTGGGTTTGAGTTGGCTGTGGTCAGGTCGGGCCTGGGGTCTTGTTTTATACCTGAGCCAGGCATTAACAAGCAAGGCTTGATTCAGGTTAAGTAATGAGCAAACTTGGTGGAGGCCCATCAGTGTCAGTAATGGACTGAGCTCCACGTTTAGAACATGCTAAATTAGTTAGAACTCCTCATTAGATCAGATTCCATTTAATCCAAATGGCCTAAATTGACAGTATTTATAACTGTAGTCAGACTCAACAGACATCATTTTAATTAATGCAGCTGCAATTTCTAACTACATCACATTTTATAAGTGATCATTTGTCCTTCGCAGAATTGTTCCGAACTGCATTCTGTCAATGCAGCAGATGTGCGAATCTATTACTGAACATTTAGAACAGATTTTCCAAAAAAAAGTTCAACGTTAAATTTGCTAATGTAAAATTTACCCTGATCAATTTAAGTTACTTTAGATTTCTATCCTAGATAGTATTAAAGATCAATATCATGAATGTCAGTATCAAAATGCTGACATTGCTACAAAACAATCATTAATATGCTAACATGTCATTTTTCTGACATCAGCTTTATAAGCAGCATTAAAATATGGTGCAAAGTCATTGAAGATGTTCCAGATGCATATGTGTGTCTCACAGACTGGTAATCAGCACAGTCTGGTAATCAGCACAGTCTGCAACTTCCAAACCAACAATGCAAGTTATATAACATTTTTTAATTGAAGCAATTATTTGGAGTAATTACCTTTTACTGTCACAGAACCCTCTGTAAAATGTGTGTATCAAATGTGGCGATTTTTCTTTTCTTTTTTCCCAATAAATTTCAGACTTTGAAGGCGTGCGTTTCCAAGTAATGGTTAAAGTTCATACACTATAGCAAAATAATAAGCTCTTAGTTTACAGATGTAGTGGTAACTCCTGGAAAATTAAATCAGCAATGAAATACATCAAATCATGTGCATGTGCAAGCCTGGGGTACATTTGAAAATGCCACTTTTCTTCAAATCTGAGCACTAACAGCCTTCTCTGCGCCACGGAAATACTAAAGGCGGTAATAAATTCTCAAATGTGTATAAATTATAAATCAGCAACATTCTTCCAGAACAGTAACATGATTTAAGGGTGAGCTCCACTTGTAGTTTATTTAATCAGCTGTAGATCTTCTTGCTAGCGCAAATACCACCTTCATAGGCACTAATTCCCACAAAGGTGTTCCATTGTCTTTGGGGAGAATACCAGACCCTCTTTTTGTAAACTATCTTTCACTCAACCCACTCACCATTCCCTTGTCTCACTTTTATAACCAGTCATGAACCTGACATGACTCACCCTCTCCGCAACCTGTCCACATCATTTTTGGTTGCTTAGCTCTTTGTCCAATTTTTTCCCCTACTATTTTTCCCAGTCTCTATAGTTCAAGGTTTTAATAGGGTTGTGGCTATTGGAAAGCACTACAATCCACCACTGCTCCACTCAACAGGTACCCAAAGTAAGGTTACCAGGAGCTGCCCTATCAGCAGGTGAAAGTCATGTCATTGGACTGCCAATAGGAAATGAATGGGCGTCTCTACCATGAAGCTACATCCAAAAGCCATTGAGAGACTGCATGGAAAGCCTGTGGGATCTGCTAGTCTCTTCTCATGTTACGGCAGTGATGGCACCTTATCCTTGTTTATCTTGTCTTTGTTGACTGACATGAATAAAATTCGAATGCAACCTAAAGATTTATAACTTATTGCAATGCCAGGCTCACAAAATCATACCTGTCACATCTACAATTTTCTTTTCCTGCTTTGCTAATACTTTTTCAGCATTCATGGCATCGTCACAGAATCTGTCCATTTCCATCATCAGTCAGCCCACCTTCAATTTTTGTTTCTCAACGATTCCCAAGTTTTCATTTCTTCTGACTTATCCCTTTTCCAATTTTTCTCTTACACTTTTTACTTCAACTATAAAACTAAATGAAGTCTATGTATGTCTGCTTACACCAAAGTTCTTGCTGCTTGTCATCACTCTTGACTTTGATCTCCTATCTCTCATTTTATCTCTTCCTCACCTTACTAAATTCAACGCTGTCTCTATTGCTCCCATAACTTGATAACGCATGACATTTTCAGCCTTTTGCCAAGGAAAGTTGAATCAATGAAGTCTAACACCTCCTCTGCTCAATTCACCAGAATCTATAAACTACAACTCCTCCTCTGCTGAATTCACCAGCCTTAGTAACTTTAACGTTTGCTGTGATGAATGTCTCCCCTACCAGGTTGACACAAATGCTGAATCATTTACTATCCTGAATGGCCTTCAGCAACTCATTAATCACATATAGCATGCAAGGCTCTGTAGCATTAACTGGTCAGTGGCTCTGGTGGCGCAAAGATGTTTGGAGTGGATGGCAGTTGCACCTGAGCTGGTGCCCCTTTCAGCCATCCAGAGCACCCGGCAAGGGCTGAGGCAGTCACTGATGAGGAGGAGAGTGCCACCCCTCACAGGGCATAATCATCATCATCGGCCTCCTTGGCCCCTCTAACTGAGGGATCATCTGTGCAGCAGGGTCCTGTGATGGAGGCTGCCCCTGCATTAACATCAGTGCCACAGCCTCTGGAGGTGCTTCCACGGACATCTCCACGATGAGAACAATTGGCACGTGCATATCAGCCACAAGCAGGGGCAAGCGAGCAGGCTGCCTCCACCTCATCCAAGGTCACAAGAGGAGCACTGTGTAGAAGTGGACATGAGCTGAGGCCACCCTGAGGCCCCCCTGTCAGGCAGAGCACTGAGCAGAGCAATCTGGGGATTGCTTCACCTGCAAACATGCACTTTGTTACGTTTGGAACACTCTGTAGACATTGATGCATGATACCAGATGTGTGAGCTTCCATTCTTTAAAGGCAAAACTGGAAAAGAGGGAAAGAAGTGGTGAAGGGAAGAAAAGGCATTTGAAAAGGGAAATTGAGACCTCTGGACATATTTGCCTCATTCATTGGTGGTAAGAATTCAATGCTGTGACTTCAATGGAAGTGTTCTCCCAAGTAGCTCAAAGTGAGTTCCAGAGCATCCTGTTCTTCTGGGTTAGAAGGGCTCAGCTGAAATGAGCCTGGATCAGGTGCTCCCTGACAATGATGACACCCTGACGAGATTCTTGAGTCCTGCGACAGCCCTGGCCACCTCCCTGTGCAGCCAGGACACGTCTCTGTTCTGCATCTTCCTTTTCCTCCTCTTCCTCCTCCTCCTCCTGCTCCTCCTCTTCCTCCAACAAATTGTGTCATTCCAAGGCCTCACCCTCTTCAAGGTCCATTCCTCTCTGGAGGGCCATGTTATGGAGAATGCAGCAGACCACCACAATGCACGAGACCCTTGCAGGACACCACCTGACCGGTCCAGGCACCAAAACCGCATCTTCAGTAGCCTGATGGCTGTCCTAGTGAGCAAGTGACATTGGTTGTAGAGTCTTTGTGGCTCTGTCTCAGGGTCTCGTAAAGGAGTGAGTAGCAATTTCTTCAAGGGGTATAGCCCTTGTCCTCTAGAATTCATCCATGAAGTTTGGGGGAATTGAATGAAAGTTGGGATAGACTGGACTGCCGAAGGGTGAAGGAGTCATGGCAGCTGCTAGGAAAGCGTGTGCACATATGCAGGAAGCCCTTGTTGTGGACATTGAAGGAGTGGAAGCCCTTCCTGTTGGTGAATCTCACTGGCTGGCCTCTCTGTGCCTTGATGGCCACATGGGTGCACTTGATGGTGCCTGCACCTCCGGGAATCTAGCGATGGAGACAAATCCCACAGCCCTTTGTACCTCCGAGGCCCCATCTGTTTGAAATTGTATGTACTGCCCTGCACTTGCAAATAGGGCATCAGTGACCTGTGACATGCAATGGTGTGCTGCCACTTGAGTGATGCCACCAAGATCCGCAACTGATCCTTGGAAGGAGCCAGAGGCAAAGAAGTTCAAGGCCACTGAGGCTTTGACAGCTATTGGCAGGGCATGGCATGCATTGTTGCGAGGTGTGAGGTCTTCCGCAACAGGGTGCAAATCTCAATGACCATCTGCCTGGATAGTACAGTCTCCTGCAGCACTGGTTCACTGACATGTCCAAGTAATTCCGACTTTGGCGGTACACCCTATGCTGAGGGTATCTCTCCATTATCTTCTTGTCCCTCATGCCTCTCCTCTGCCTTCCTCATACACAGGCCTCTGACTCTGCTGCTGAGGATGTTGATCCTCATTGCCACTGGACCCAATATCTGAGAACTGTAATCCCATCACCAGCTGTTACCTTAATTGCACTCAGCTGCATCTGCGATAATTTCTAGAACCCTAAACCCCTCCTCTTGTGTCACCACAATCCCAGGAAAGTCACAACCTCTCACACTGTCTGAGCTTGTACAAACTACCTGCAACCAGTGCACAGCTGATGGTGCCTGTGTGCCAATGGCTGAGAGCCCCCCTCAACTGTGCTCCCTTTCATGGGCCCATGTAATATCACAGTGTAACATGACTTGCTCCCCACTGTGTTGCTGCCTCCATGCATCTGGTCTGTCCCTGATCCAGCATGCAACCCGTGCGGCCCCACCAAAATTCCAAATTGGCCCTTAACGAGCTGACAATGAGCTCATTAACAAGATTAATCGGCCTCATTCCCAAATCAGGCGAGTTTCCAGGGCCCACCTTCCTCATCCTGAGGAAATCACCAGCAGTAGGAACGGCAACGTAAAATTGGCATGTCGGCCGGTGGCACTAATTTTTGTTGCTGCCTGTTAACTCTGTTTTTCTCTCCACAGATTCTGCCAGTCATGCTAAGTATTTCCAACATTTTCTGTTTCTATTTTATTATTGTCATTGATTTCTTAGATATGGATTAAAAAGAAAATTAACAAGTATTGAGTCTTTGAGGTCCCTTGGTTACTGGATCCTGTTTCCAGTTTGGACCTAGTTTTCTCCCCTTCCTCACTGGCAGTTATGTTTTCTCTTTATTCAATTGTATTAGCAAACAAGAGAGATTCAAAGATAATTTTATGAGTTTGTGCTACCAGCAGGGAGCCCTCATTTTAATGGTTGGAAAATCATGAGCAAAGTACACCCAAATTTCCAATTTGCCTTTTATAGAGCTGGAGAAGGAAGACCTCTCTGTTCCCAAATTACCCATCACTTGATGAGAAACCTCTTTGAACCCACACCACTCATTACTGGGGGAAACAACAGTGCTATCTAATCACATAAAATATATGATTAAGATGGCAGTACCTGTCAATGACTGTCATATACCTCTCTGTTAAAGGGGAAGTATACTTATACGAATTGCCATATAAACCATGATGTTATGTTACAGTCAAGTGTGGAGGGATCTGGTCCTGAGGCTTTTAGCTTGAAGAAGTAAATGACTGGTTCAGTGAGTCTCTTGGAGATAGTGATGCGGATGATTTCCTCCAATGGTGTTTCTGATTGTGGCCGGAGTATGCAAAGGTGGTCAGTCAACATGCAGGATTTGAAAGCTTGCAAGCTGGAATGGAGAGAGAGAGAGGAACCCCCACTTAGGGTCTGCACATGTCAGAGTACAGATGCTTCTCCTTTGCTGCAGAGAAAAACATCAGCTTAAAACCACAGATGGGGAGGGGCTTGTCACATGACAATGACTCAGTAATTCAAACATAGCAGCTAGCAGCTGTTCTCTGCTTGCTGAAAAGAACAGGTAGTTCCTTTAAACTTCCTGGGTCATGGTCCTTGCTGGGAAATGCAGCCCTTTCGTCTCTCTCCTCAAGTACTTTGCAGTATAGAATACAATGTTGCAAACTAGGTGATCATCTTAAGCTGCCAGCAAAGTCTTCCTTCTTTAAATGATCTTTTAAAATTTCTTCAAAAAAACATAAAGTCAGATCGCCAGTCAGTGAACCAAAGAAAATTACCATTCAAAAAATCACATTGGCACAACAGTTGTAAGGAAATGTATTTGCACACATACTAGTATATTATTCTTCCCCTGCTTCTGTGCTTTATATTCTAAGACTACTTGTTTGTAGAAAGCTTAGACTAAGGAACGGAATAACGTATAGGATTCCCAACACAAAATACTACCAGGATGGACCTTTGGAATACACCATTGTGGGATTGTGCACAAAGTATTTGCTCCAAGCCTATTAACCACAAGTTTCAAAATGTAGACCAAGAACAATGGAAGGCAGAGATACTAACGACCAATGTATAAATATCTTCCATTATGATAGTTAGATTCATGTAACAAATCAGATGAAAAAACCACCCTTTAAGGGAACGTAATTATCATTTTCACAGAGTACAAAGAGTAGTCTGCGGAATGACAACGAAAGGCTCCACTTTTTTAATTTTTTGAAACAGATAAAAGATATGGATGGCCCCTAATGACTACAATAAAAGTCCAATGAAGAACTCCAATGGCAGGGCTTCAGGTTATATTATCTGTACTGGGGCCATATCACTGTCCCATTTATAATTACACAAATAGGGTCATCTTTGTCATTGTGATCATTTTAATTGTTAGATCAGGTTTATTAAATGCCAATAAACCTTTATCACTGTTTGCCATAAGACAAATTCCATTTGTTTCTTTAATTACCAGAACTGAGCTTTGGACATGTTAAATTGGTATTATTCATGAGTAATCCATTCCAAAGAGCAAGGACAAGCAAAAAAACGTTGGTTTAGCCAAACTTGTGACTTGGAACTAAGTTCAACAATGCTGAATGTAGCTCCTTTGAATTAATAAAATGTCAATACATTCTAAGTGGTTGCAGACAATTAATTTCTCTTATTTCAAATTGTGACCATGAATTTTAATAAGAATCAATCTATAATTTATAAATCATAACTAAAACTGTTTATGATATGGGGATTTCCTAATAGAGAATGAAGGTTCAACTGAATGATTTTGGTTCAACTGAAAATGCGCATTGAATTAAAGACATGCCACCATGTTCCTGGAGAGATTTCCATGTTCTCTGACTAGTTTTAAGCAGAAATATAAAAAGAAATGTAACCAACATGTCACAGAAGGTTGTGCTGCAGCAGATATTGTATCTATTGTGCAAACTTTTGAACTTTTGGATCAGACTGTTCCAGCAAATAAATCTGCCTAAAAACTTTCCCTAACAAATGCACATGACCCTTAAGGGGTAGAAGAAAAGGGAGATAGAAACATATGTGTAAAGTTTGAAATTTTGGAATTAAGTTGTGATCAAATGAGGCAAAATATTACTCACTAATATCCAGTTATCAAAACTGTAAGCCCTATCGATATTCAGGATGGACAAAGACACAGCTGGTGTACAAAAAATTCAGGTTCAATTCCCCTTTCTGTGCTGAGACTAGCTGTTCTCAATATTCGGGCAGCGGTGGGGGTGGGGGGGGTCTTGGAGGGGTAGTGGGGGGAGTGCGGTAACAATGGCTGTGTAGCAGAAACTTTGGAAAGAAAAATCAACCAGTGTTCTCTTTTCTGATCATTATCTAATGACCCACCTACCAAAAACTGTACTTGTGTGGATATAGGCACTCTGAATTTCCATGAGAATCTCTGGTATCACACCCACTACTGGCCTTCAATGAGCCAAACAGGCTTGTAACTTTGCTGTCCTGCTGCCACTTGGGTGTTCCACCCCCACCCCATCAATCTGGAAAAGGGACTTGCTGATCCCTTCAGACCTCTAACAAAAGGGGTTGAGAATAAGGATTGTCTTACCTTAGAGGTCCAGGCTGCTTCCCCAGCCCAGGCCCCCATGGTTGGGCCGACTTGCTCCAACGGGAAGCTGCTACGGCTCATCTCACTGGAAATACCAGCCTCCACACTTATGCTGGATCCAACTGAAGCCAGGAAAGCAGGAGTGCCCAGGGTTAAGAGTGGCACAGTGGCGCAGTGGTTAGCACCGCAGCCTCACAGCTCCAGGGACCCGGGTTCGATTCCAGGTACTGTCTGTGTGGAGTTTGCAAGTTCTCCCTGTGTCTGCGTGGGTTTTCTCCGGGTGCTCCGGTTTCCTCCCACAAGCCAAAAGACTTGCAGGTTGATAGGTAAATTGGCCATTATAAATTGTCACTAGTGTAGGTAGGTGGTAGGGAAATATAGGGACAGGTGGTGATGTTTGGTAGGAATATGGGATTAGTGTAGGATTAGTATAAATGGGTGGTTGATGTTCGGCGCAGACTCGGTGGGCCGAAGGGCCTGTTTCAGTGCTGTATCTCTAATCTAATCTGATTGCCCCTATGACACCATCTGATATTGCAACCAAGTTTGGAGTAAATGGAGGTGCCTCACTAGACAAGGCCTGTCAGAAACTCCCAGTGAAAGTCAGCACCCGGTGAATCCAGGTTCTGACCTGTGATTATAGTGGGAGTTCATCGGAGGTGAGACGGGAGACGATTAGGGCTTGCTGTGATGCCTTCCAAAGTGGAATACCCTGCTGAAACTCAGGGCTGAATTTAGCCAGAAGGCCTGAGGTTCCGCCATCGGGACCGGACGCAGGAGCCCTTCCCGTGTGGGCGGTGGGCAGCTGAGTGAATCGAATCATGTGCAGGCGGCCAATTAGTGGTTGGGAGGCAGAAGAGCTGCCCACTCAGGTGACGAGTGGCGTCACGTCATGCCACTGGAAATGCTGGTGCCGTATTTAAAGGGCAGCAAGGACTGATTAAAAGGGAATGTTGGAAGCAGCCTAACAAAATGGAGACCTGAGCAGCACTGAACACCCGAACAGCACTGAACACCCGAACAGCAATGAACACCCGAACAGCACTGAACACCCGAACGGCACTGAACACCCAAGCAGCAATGAACACCCAAACAGCAATGAACACCCGAACAGTACTGAACACCCGAACAGCACTGAACACCCGAACAGCACTGAACACCCAAACAGCATTGAACACCCGAACAGCACTGAACACCCGAGCAGCAACGAACACCTGGACAGCACTGAACACTTGAACAGTAATGAACACCCGAACAGCAATGAACACCTGAACAGCATTGAACACCCAAGCAGCACTGAACACCCGAACAGCACCGAGCACCCAAACAGCATTGAACACCCGAACAGCACTGAACACCAGAGCAGCACTGAACACCCGAGCAGCAACGAACACCCGAGCAGCAATGAACACCTGAACAGTAATGAACACCCGAACAGCACTGAACACCTGAACAGCAATGAACACCCAAGCAGCACTGAACACCTGAACAGCATTGAACACCCGAACAGCACTGAACACCCGAATAGCATTGAACACCCAAGCAGCACTGAACACCTGAACAGCATTGAACACCCAAGCATCACTGAACACCCGAACAGCATTGAACACCCAAGCAGCACTGAACACCCGAACAGTATTGAACACCCGAGCAGCACTGATCACCCGAACAGCATTGAACACCCGAGCAGCACTGAACACCCGAACAGCATTGAACACCCAAGCAGCACTGAACACCCGAACAGTATTGAACACCCGAGCAGCACTGAACACCTGAACAGCATTGAACACCCAAGCATCACTGAACACCCGAACAGCATTGAACACCCAAGCAGCACTGAACACCCGAACAGTATTGAACACCCGAGCAGCACTGATCACCCGAACAGCATTGAACACCCGAGCAGCACTGAACACCTGAACAGCATTGAACACCTGAACAGCACTGAACACCTGAACAGCATTGAACACCCGAGCAGCACTGAACACCCGAACAGCATTGAACACCCGAGCAGCACTGAACACCTGAACAGCATTGAACACCTGAACAGCAATGAACACCCAAGCAGCACTGAACACCTGAACAGCAATGAACACCCAAGCAGCACTGAACACCTGAACAGCAATGAACACCCAAGCAGCACTGAACACCTGAACAGCAATGAACACCTGAACAGCAATGAACACCCAAGCAGCACTGAACACCTGAACAGCAATGAACACCCAAGCAGCATTGCAGATATAAGCATGGTGGAAGCACGATCCAGGGTGGCCCCATGGTTCACTGATCCCTCCCTGCAGGTTCTCCTCCAGGCTGCACAGGCAAGGAGGAAGGTCCTCTTTCCCCATAACGAGAAGAGGAGACCAGCCCGCCAAACCAAGCAAGCCAGGATGGCGATCACAGAAGAGGCCAGCAGCCGTGGGGTTGTCCCTTGTACCTGGCTGCAGTGCCACAAGAGTATCAATGACACCTTGCATTCTGCCAAGGTGAGTGCAGCACATAGTCAACCCTGCCACCTTACATGTGATGAGGGGTAAATGTGAGAGCAGTACAAAGGGCATCACCACCAGCCACTGCCAATAGCCAGGCAGCAGCAGTGGCTGTCTCAGGCATGGCAGCATATTGATGAATGGCTCCAGTCCAACCAGTTGACTCCTGCACAGCCGCTTCTGAGTGGTCGAATGCAGGAGGCAGTCAGGTGGCACCATCATGGATAGTCAGGTGGCCACCAACCAAGGTGATGCATGTGTCTCTCTGTTGGGTGACTAACAACACTCATCTATATGTTTACAGGAAAAGACAGCCCACAATATGAGGGAAAAGGCGAAGACTGGAGCTGGCATCCCGAACCTTGCGATCCTGACCCCCATGGAGGAGGAGACACTGGAGCATGGGGGAAAACATGATGGCCGCTCCATTGCAGATGGTGAGACAGGAGTGAGTTGGCTAATGGATGGGCACAAGAGAGTCTCTGGCGAACACAAAGCATAGTGCTCAGGTGTCTATCACTGGTCACATGGAGCTACAAAATAGGAGTGGAACATAGGAACTTGGGAAATAGGAGCAGGAATAGGCCATTCAGCCCCTTGAGCCTGCTCTGCCCTTCAACTTGATCATGGCTGATTTTCTACCTCAACGTCATTTTCCCACACTATCACCATATCCCTTGATGCCTTTAATATTTATCGATATCTGTCTTGAACATATTCAGTGATTGAGCCTCTACCGCCCTCTGGGGTAGAGAATTCCAAAGATTCATCACCCTTTGAGTGAAGAAATTCTTCCTGATATCAGTCCTAAATGGTTTACCCCTTATTTTGAGACTGTGTGCCCTGGTTCTAGACCCAGGGAATATGCATTATCCTCGAATTAATCTCTCTCACACAGGTCAAAGAGAAGATCAGACAGCTCAAGAGACCGGGGGACAACCGTTCACCTCTGAGGAGGAGGAGGGAGCCTTAGAGGATGCACTGCCACATCGCTACCCACCACCCCCCCTCCACCTTTCACCAGCACAGACACTTTCTGGTGGGTGCGTATCGATTCGTGAGTAGATCTGGGATCACAATCTGGTGAGCACACCACACACGAGCCCGAGCAGCTGACGAAGGCTGTGACAGCAGAGGCCACTGACACTCAGAGGACAGTGAGAGGGCCCAGCGATGTTGAGCCTCAGGCTGATGACATGCCTCTGGAGTTGTCACCAAAGTAGCAGATGCTGAAGCTGCAGCATGAGGTGAGGGAACATCTAGCGGGAGCTTCCAGAGGCGATGCACACCCTGGCACAGACGATGGAGGAGCCCACCAGGCCACGAGTACCACCATGTCTCTGGCATGTGTGTGCTTAACCTCCATTGAGAGATTGGCCATCTTCATGGAGAGCCATATGCAACAAACCAGAGATGTACGTGGACCTGCATGCCATTGCCAACTCCATAAACTTTGTTCAGCAATGTCTTGGCGAGGTGGGTGGTGCGAAGCATCTGCACTCACTGTCTGGTCCTCACACTCCTCAGGCGAGCAGGGAGGTACAAGTGTGCCTTGAAAGGGAAGAACAGCAGCTACCTGATGCTTCTATGGACTCCTCTCAGGGCACTTCTGGCATGGACAGCGGCCTCTCAGCCCCTCTGTCAGTGATGCCAGCGCCTCACTCAGCCTCAAAGAAAGAGGAGGCTCCTGCACTTGCACAGGAGGCCTTCACTGTGTCGGGTCTCTCCAGGCCTCAGGCAGCCAGAGGACGATGGCCAAGGTCCTCACGAGGCAGCAAGGCCAGCAGCCTGCCTCCATCTCAGCTGAAAGTGCTGGGGGAGCACCACATAGGAGCACATGGAAGAGATTTAAGAAGAGCACACAGCTGCACTCGGGGTTCATGGGTTACTATTTTTGGAGTAATGGAGCCTTGCAATCTTTTGTACTGCCACTAAATGAATGATGCAGCACGGCTTGAGATGTCCTTGCATTTCTTGTAGGCTACTGGGATTTCAGGAGCATCCTGGCTCCCTCAAAGCGTTTGATGGGTGAAAGCACACTGCGTGAGGTTGAGGCATTCACCAAGCCGCAGTATAATGTCTAACGGGGTGCAGGTAAATGGCAAGAGTAATGCAGGAGGTGGCAACAGGACTGTGGAATGCTGTATCTGTTAGTAAGGTTCATGTATTATGCTGCATTATGATCATGCATTAGCACATCCTGAGCATCCCTTGCATGTCTCTCATGGCGCCTCTCATGGTCCCTGGTCCTCATCAGCATCCTGCGCCTGGTCATCATCTTCCTCCAATTCCTCATCGTCAGATCAGTCATCATGCTCAACGATATCCTCATTGTTCAATTGCTCTTCCATCAGTAGTGCCAGGATGTGGAGGAAACAGTAAACCACCACGATGCGTGAGACCCTTGCAGGGCCATGCTGAATGGCTCTGGCATATCTGTCGAGGCATCTGAACGATTTCTTCAGAAGCTCTATGACCTGCTCGATGGTCACTCGAGTTTTTCCATGGTAGCTGTTGTACCTCTCCTCTGCAGCAGTGCTAGGATTCCTCACAGGCGTCAGTAGCCACATCTTTCGGCGCAGGCTTGGAGGGCCGAAGGGCCTGTTCCTGTGCTGTAATTATCTTTGTTCTTTGTTCTATCTTCAAAGGGTAGCCCTTGTCACCTAATATCCATCCTTGAAGTTGCATGGGGGAGCTTGAAATGGTCTAGCACCTGGGATTGCCATAGTATGTAGGTTTCATGGCTGCTTCCTGGGAGCCATGCACACACCTGCAAGAAGCACTTGCAATGATCAGAGATTGACTGTACATTGATCAAGCAGAAGCCCTTCTGCTGCTGGCAGAAGGCTGCTGGCTGCTCTGTGGTAGCCTTGATGGCCACATGACTGCAGTCGATGACACACTGGGAGGATCCCAAACCCTATAACCCTCTCAGCCCGACTGTCCGGATCAGTGCGAAAGCACACAGACTGACTGACGCTCTTGAACATGCCACAGGTGACCATTTTGCTGCAGCAATGAGTCATAGATTGGCAGATCCCACACATATCTCCAGTGGATTCCTGGACTGACTCTGAGGTGTAGAAATTCAGTGCCTCGGTGATCTTCAACACCACTGGTATTAGGTGACCACCACTCAGGGGGCTTGCTCATCCGCCATCATGAAAAGGGGGAGTCATCAGTGACACTGCAGCTCCGACATCTGAAGGTAGCTGAACCTCAGTCTGTAGACCCTGTCTGGTGGGTAACCTCTTCTCCGCAAAGGAGGCTAGTTGCAAGCCCCTCTGCGCCCTTCTCCTCCGTCCATCACCCCCACCCTATGAGGCTGGCAATCCTGTTGGCCCTTTGGGTGCTGTTGCCCCGCTGCCTGTGGCTGCAGCTCTCTCCCTCTCTGCTGCTCTTCCACACTGGAGGAACTGAAATCTGAGTGAACAAGGTCCCCAAGGCATCCAGATTCAATCAGTCCCCAAAGCCTTTTTCCACACCTCCTATACCCATACAAGTGCTAGCTTTGATATGCCACTCTGGCAGTCTGCCCCCACAGCTCTGGCACCATTTCCCCTTCTCCCTACTGACTATGCCAATACCCATGCTGTTCTACCCTCCCTGCCGAGGCAGGTTATGACGTGTGATGGATGCCGTTTGGAGCCAGAAGTGATCTTCCGCTAGTTCACTGCCTCCTTGGTAAGGCTCTGAAGCCCCATGGTTTATGTGCACGTGTGGTAAAATCCAAAAGGGTGAGTTTGGTGACATCCCAACTGCAGAGGGCGCACTACGCGGACATGTAATTGCAGTGCTTGTGACGTCAAAGGCAGAGACATCCGATGCAGCTGCAGTCACCAAACTCAACCAAAACAACGAGAGAGGAGGTTGTTGTGGGGGGGTGGGGGGGGGGGGGGGGAGCAGTTCCCAGGTTCACCCCAGCCGGAAAGCGCAGTGTAATTGGTGAACTCCAGAAACCACGGCCAGTGCTGGGAGCTCTTAGGAAGCATCTGTAAATGATGGAGAAATGAGGTCTGCAGCTCTGGAGAGGGGTGGCGAGGGCTTGGGAGAGGGGTGAACGAGAGGCAGTGGAGGGAGAGGGACAGCAGTGGAAAGGACGGGACCTTGAGTTGCAGGCAGCGAGAGTGATGACATCATCACGTGCAGGTGCAAACCAGTGCTGGCACTGGTAAATGGCCACACATCAATGACATCAGTAGTGGTAGAAACTGTGCATACACAGAACGAGACGAGTGCACGGGTGAAACTGTGCACATGCACAAAGACGCCTCGCTGGTCGGTGTCAGGAGTTACAGTGAATCCAAATTCCCTTGTAAAATTGAATCTAATTATATTTTTAATCGGCTTGATTACTTTCCGGCCACATCCACACCCGAGGTCATCCCACCATACCGGCCACCCTTTGCAATATATGCTTCCGATGTGATGATGTCAGCCTTCCATCCCGATGCCTTCTGACCAATATTCCTACCCCTCCTGCTTCCCAGCCTGCTTCCAAAGGGACGGGAAAATTCAGCCCTCAGTGTTTAGGTGAACAGATGAATAATGGCCAATTGCTCAATTTACCAGAGGGTTGCCGACACACGGAATTGTACTCCAACAAGTGAGGCGAGAAAACTGAAAAGAAAGGGTTTATGAGACATCAGTTCTGACTGGAAGCAGATGGCCATCATGAGACCAGCTCAATGGAAGGAGCTATCTATGTTCTGAATGTTTCAATTAAACTTGTATTATTGGCAATAAGGTATGAGATTCCTGCTAACGTCATTCTAACATGTAAAACATCAATTCAGATATGTGTAGCTTCAGGCTATAACAACTACCTTCCTTGTTTTTATTACCTTCCTTGTGTTTGGTTTGTACCTTTGACCTCTTACCCATTTGGGTCATGTTACATTTAGTAACTTCCATCGAAAAGATGACATGAACTGAGGGCTTCAGTTTTCAAGTTGCAAATTAAGTATATCACTCTAGATATAAATATCTATGTAAATTACAAAAATACATCATGCTTCAAAAGGACTGTTGTGGTTCGTTTCCAAGATAGCACACACCTAAAGATCATTGATTTTGTACAAGAACCTTTATCAGAATTTACTTAGAAGAAATCTTTTGCATTTATAGCACCTTTAAGGTAGTAAACCATCCCAAAGCACTTCACAGGGGCATTATTAACCAAAATTTGACACCAAATCACGTAAGGGGATAGATGACCAAAAGCTTTGAAGGATTGAGAAAGGTGGTGGCGAAGTAGAGCTGGGTGTCGTCAACTTTTATGTGAAACCTGGCATAGTGTTTTCAGATGACATTGGTGACGGGCATCATGTAGTTGAGAAATAGCAGGAGCTGAGGATAGAACCTCGGGGGGGGAGGGGGGTGGGGGGTGGTGGGGGTCACCAGAGACTTACGTTTGCACGTTTATGAACAGTTGGCTGGTGTATTCAAAAACAGTTGTTGGTAGGCACAAAGTAATAAGATTTTTGGGAGAAGATAGTGGGGATGTTGCCAAGCAAAATTGAACTTTAGAGCATAAGGTAAAACATACATGTAAATTATAAAAATACAATGCACATTTCTTAGACACACCAGACGTGTTATGGAGATCAAGCCACATTTGCATTACAAATGGAGCTTTGATGAGCTTTGCACACAGTGGTGCATGGAATCCTACTGCTCCATGTCAATTCTACTTACATTGCATATTCAGCCGACAAGACCAATAAGAGAACTGGCACCCACAGTACTATAGTATTTTGGTCACTACGTGCCACATCATCAGCTCTAAAAGTTGGTTTCAGAGACAATTTGAGGGGCAGCTTTCCAGGTTTAAAGTGGTAGTGCAGAACCTTGTCCACTACTGGAACCTATTGGAAAATCATGTACATACTGCCCTCAATTTTCCACCCACTTTGCACAAAATATCATGAGCAACTCATTCTTGGAAAAAGATACCCTCGGTATCAAGTAGCATACACATAGAGCAGTAAGATGCTCTGTAACTGTGCAAGGTTTATCAAGGCTCCATTTGCAATGCAAATGTGGCTTGCTCTCCATAAGATGGCTATTGTGTCTGAGAAATGCACATTGTATTTTTATAATTTTCATGTATGTTTTACTTTGTGCCTCCAAAGGGTAATTTTGCGTTGTCACCATCCCCGTTACCTTCCCCCAAAGATCTTACTAGTTGCAGCAACAACAGTTTTTGTGCACACCAGCCAGATGTTTATGTGTACACCAACAGCACTTTGTATATACAACAACCATCTGTTAAAGTTTTTCTGGCAAGATGCAAAGCAGATGGATAGAATTGATCTGCTGACAGGATGGGCTTTTTGGGCTCTTCCTGTTCCTTATAACTGCTCTGAAAGTAATGGCAATGTTTAATGCTAGAGCTACCTTTGTAGTGACTTCCCTCCCTGCAAGTAAATGACGCAACTAGGCTCAAAAGTCACTGTTAGTACAAGTAACAGTCATCTGTACAAGGTTGAAAGTTCCAAGAGCCAGTTCTAACCAACACACCTTTAAATCGTTAAACCTATTTCAATGTTATGCTGTTATCTTTACAAAATGTCTGAAAATTTCACTTACATCTTATATACAAAGAGTTATAATGATTTAATGTCCTTATTCTGCCTGAGCAATATGTGTTAAGATGTGTTTACTTACAGTAATTCTTTTCTTAAAAATATATTTTATTGATCTGTTTTCTCTCCATTATTGCTGGGCCTAACATTCTGAAATCAAGATGTCAGGCAGCTAAGTTGGCCGATGATGCTTTTAGATTAGTAATGCTGTCATCTGTATTTTGATAAATCATTTCTAAATCGATTGCAAAAATGAGTTCTACTGCTGGAGTATTCAGCTAGAACATTATGTTTGAACATATGAATAACAATGCCAAGTTATTCAACTCAAACTGCGATTTCAGAATTGAAGCCTCAAGGAAAAACATAGATTAGAAAATAATTTTTTTCCCAATGAATGACAGATATGTGGAATAGATTTCCGTCAAAAGCAAGTTAATGTTATGGCAATTGAATCATTTAAATAGGAATTAGCTCAGCACAGGACTGAAGGTTTTAGAACAAGCATAATTGTTGAACCTGGCATGGAACACTATATGGTTCTAATATTATTAGGACATTGGGAATACCAGCTGTAGAATACACCTAATTCCTGATTCAATAATGTGGGCTGTAATACTGGATTGATATCTCTCTGAGTTATCATATATTTACCTTTGAGACTTACAGAGACATCTCACATAATTCTTTATACTTGATGTAGTTACTCCCCTCCCTCAGAACATTAATATAGAATCAATCCACACCGGTGCAGATTGAACACAGTCTGTTGGAATAGGCTGATATAATGGGCTGAATAACCTTTTCATTCTCAATGTTTCCTTATATTTATAGCTTTTAATCCTGTACAACATAATATGCTGAGAACTGAGGAGAAAATAGAGTTCCCATACTGTTTTAACTTATTAATTCTCATAACGTGGGCAACACTGGCAAGCAAGGCTAACTGTAAGCTCCAAGCACGCTCGGCCACGCAGCAACCTAGAAGGTGCTGGGCAGGCTGCTCACAAGTTGACCCCTTTAAGATGCCGAGTGTGGCTGTGAAAAAAATTTAAAGGTACCGCACAATCAAATGAACAGGCTGTGCACAACAACAAAAAAATAGAGGGAACATTACTGGCAAGGCAACATTTATTGCCCATCCCGAGCTGCCTGACAACATGGTAGTGGTGAGCCTTCTTCTTGAACAGCTAATAGCAGTTTGATACAACTGAGTGGCTTGCTAGGCCACTGTCGAGGGCTGTTGAGAGTCAATTTCTTCACTTAGAGGATGGTGAATCTTTGGAACTCTCTACCTCAGAGGGCTGTGGAGACTCTTTCATTGAGTCCTCTCAAGTCAAAGATCGATAGATTTCTAGATATTAAAGATATCAAAGGATATGGGGTTAGTGCGGGAAAATGGCATTGAGGTCGAAGGTCATCCATGATTTAGTTGAATGGTGGAGCAGGCTCAAGTGGCCGAATGGCCTACTCCTGCTCCTATTTTCTATGTTAAACCATATTGGTGTGGGACTGGGGTCACATACAAGCCGCACCAGGTAAGGACAGCAGGTTTCCTTCCCGAAAGGCCATTAACAAACCAGTTGTTTTTTATATGACAATCCAAAAACTCCATAGTCATTTTTACTGATACCAGCTTTTTATTTCCTTTCTTTAAAAAAAAACTAAAGTCAGACTTTCAATCTGCCATAGTGATTTGAACTCACATTCTCTGGATTATTAACCCAGTGACATAACAACTACACCTTCATACCCATATATATCATGCCTGCTTTATATCTGCTCTAAAACCATTCATATAAACTGAGGGAGACCCGGACCTTTCAGTTTTTGTGCCAACTGTATAAGAAAGTGCAAAAACGATCATTATGTGAGCACAATTTGAAAGTACACTTGCCCTGTAGTTGGGTTGCAGTCAGGGCCCTGTTAGCATTGTTTGGCTCCTGTCTGACTGGAATTTTAACTGTGCTGTTTAGGAAAGCACTCCTCATATCTGGAGATATACAAGCACAGAGCTCTTTTTCTACAGTTAACAACTGAATTGTTTAGAGAGTGGGATGCAAAAGTACCCACTCTTTAAACCTTTAAACTGTAACTTTAATAAGTGTCTAGCAAGTCAATTGGATCCTCATGACCACTTTGTTAGCTGGATTTCACATTTCACAAAGATTGCACTCAAGCAAGTCAAACTGAAGCAGTGTGAGACTACTGTATCCAAACAGTCTCACTCCACTTCTCTCCAGAGTCCTGGCTCTAGCGGTTTACACTGATAGTTTAGCATCAGAGAAATCACTCGCAGTGTCAATGCGCACAAAGTCCAAAGCAAAGTCATAAGTTAGCGCAAACAGTCTAAATGTTTATCTGTAGCTGGAATTGTTTGTCTTCGTCCACCAGGTATAAATATAACAAATAATGGCATATTTTATAATATCTGCAAACTTTACAGATCTAGAAATATTCAGGTATGTCATTTATGTAGCACGACAATATTTAACAACAACAAAAACTTGCATTTATATAGCATCTTTAACATAGCAAAATGACCAAACGTAACCAATGATGGTCTGCAGATATCATATCGCTATTATGTCTTATTGGCAATATTACACTGGACAACAAGTGGTTAAGGTATTACATGGTCATTAACATGCATATCGGTTGATAAAGAAGTGATTTCAGTAATATATTAAATTTTCAGATTTTATCAAAGACCTGAGTTTGTGCACCAAACCAAATGCATACTAAAAGTATTACATGAACACTAACATGGGATAATTATGCACTGACAAAGTAGTCCTTAAATCCTTGGAAGTACAAAACAACCAGGAAATAAGTACCAGATGAAAGATATTGAAGGGAACTGAGTGGGGTCAGCATACTCTCCTTTCAGTTTTAGTCTCCAGGTTTAATTCCAACCCAGTCAAATATAATTAAAGTCCTCTCTGTTGCATAGTCATGTCCGATAAGAATTGGGTTTAAGCAGCTTCAACCAATTTTGAGTGGCTACTGTTGCAAGGTTTACCATAAATTAGCGATTTAACTTAGAGAGGCCATATGAAAAATGCCACAATGATTCATTCCCTCACTTAATTCCAAAGCGGCAGGGTGCAATTCCAACAGGTAGATCACGGTCACTCTGGGTTCAAGTAAGAGAAATTGCTATTTTTAGGGGCAGAGGGCCTCTCTGCCCCATTTTAGTTGCCAGACCGCCTCCGCACTGCCTGAAAACAGACATTTTAAAAAAAATCCAGGCTTTTTAAAAAAAATTCTAGTGCAATCTATTACAGGCCTCTGCTAATACCATGCTAAGTAACTTCTGTGGGCATATGTCAGAGTGCCCTGTGGAAAATTCTGAACTCACTGCATGTGCATTCTAGCACTCATTGACACACATTATCAGAAGATTTTATTTTTGTTATGAATGAAATCTGAGAAAGGTTCAATGTATTGTTGTAGATTTATTTCAGTATTAGATATCTAACTTCTGATTTTCTGCAATGTTGTTTGGTTGTAAATGTATCGATTACCCACAACATTAGCTGTGCCCGAAGATACTTCACAGGAACATTATCAAACAAAATTTGATACTGAACCATATAAGGAGGTGTTGGGAGAGGTGACTAATGGCTTGGTTAAAAAGGTTGGTTTAAAGGAGCATCTTAAAGGAGTAGAGAGAGGTAAAGATATGGAGAGATTTAAGGAGGGAATTCTAGACCTTAGGTCCTGGTCAGCTGAAGGCACAACCTGCCCTGTGGAGCAATGAAAATCGGGGATGCGCAAGAGGTCAGAATTGGAGGAGTGCAGAGATATCAGAAGGTTGTGAGGCTGGTGAGGAAATAAAAATCAGGAGAGTTGTAAAGTGGCTGCTAACTCGCTGTTACTCAATTTTCAAGCTTTCCACTCCAAGCTCCATCACAGCAAGAGGTCACCCAGGAGGGCAGAGGAAACTCTACAAGGATGTCCTTAAAGCCTCCCTGAAAAAATGTGACATCTCCACTGATTCATGGGAATCTCTTGCCAGAGACCACCCAAGATGAAGCAGAAGCATCCATGAAGGTGCCAGCCAGTCCGAACAAGGTTGACATGCCCAGGCAACGACCAAGTGCAAACAGTATTAGGAGCATTCAGAAATTCAAGCATCCCATTCACTCTCCTCATCAAACACCACCTGCCCCACCTGTGGCAGAGTGTGCGGATCCAGAATTGGACTATTCAGTCACCTAAGGACCCACAACCCTGGAGTGGAAGAAAGTCATCCTTGTTCCTGAGAGACTGGGTAAGAAGAAGACTCATATTACGCTATCGCACAAAGCCAAGATCTCGCCTGATTGACTTTAAATATGAAGAAGTGATTTCTGGTACTCTATCCTCAGTATTAGAATCATTATGAAGTTTTGTTTATGACAAGTGTGGATGGGAGAAGGACTGCATCTAGAAAGCTCTAGTCTTAGATAGACACGGTTCAAGGGCAGGTTTAAGAATTCTTATCTGATCCATGACAGCTATTCATCACACACAGTCTCTCATTAGATTAAGTTGTTTTATTACAGAGTAAATAAGCACTAGGGGTTGTTGTCACACATGTCACTGATGTAGAAATAGTTTGTAACTAATAAATGTTGGCAAAGATTTTATTTATAATTAAGATTGTGGGTTAATTGGTGATTCAGTATCATTCTGATATTTTGTTCCAAATTCAAATAAGTTTTAACTTGCCAGCTGATGAGGCTGTTCCTGACTTTCAGGGCGAATGGAAGTTAGGAGATTGCTGTAGTTTGGCCAAACCTCATAAAGCTTCTTCGAATTAAACCAAATCTGGCCTCTGTACAAGAGATTATGCTCATTGCATTTGCCATTAATTTTTCTGTTCATATTGAATAAGGATG
Source organism: Heterodontus francisci (assembly GCF_036365525.1). NCBI lineage: Eukaryota > Metazoa > Chordata > Chondrichthyes > Heterodontiformes > Heterodontidae > Heterodontus > Heterodontus francisci. The sequence goes on from NC_090386.1 coordinate 79,674,553, forward strand.
AGCAGAAGTTTTGGGCCAAAATTCAGTTTTGCATCAGTGTGGAAGAAAGTGCAAAATGTTCCTGTTGCAAGAAATATGAACTAAAACAAGCAACGACAAAACTTGCAACTCAGCCGCCTAAGATTAATATTATTAGTGTATGAATGCATAGCACTCTGCATGACACTCGTTTGCCCACTATTTTAACTGAGACAAAAACCCATTTAAAAGATAACAATGGGTTAAGTGTCTCCATTACAATAGCAGACAGAGGATTGTGATACATATAAGTATTCATGAGCTAATATCACGAACAGTAACTTCAAGGCAAGAACATGTTTCAACTATATGATAGATTTACTATCAAAATCAATCAGATTTATAGCAATGTTGTACTATTTGCAGATACTATAAATGTAATAAATCATAGAAAATTAATATAACATTTACAGAATTTTTATTCAATCAAGTCTGTGCATTTCTGCAACCTGAGATCTGCATATATTTTACTTAAAGTTCAATCGTACATTTTTATATATTGCATAACTCAATTCAACATTTGCTGATTTATACTGAATTTTACAGTAGGTCTCTGGATTTCTTAATTACCATTTTGAGTAGTGAGTTCATCAATCTTCAATTTTTAGGTGCATCCTAATGATTTTATGATGTTTGGGCCAAATATCCTCCCTGAATGCAGCTTGTAGCAGTGCTGTTCTAATCCATGGAATTCTTGCGGTGTTTGCTGAACAGGTCTGTTTTCCATAACATATTTTTACACTTGTCATTACACAGTTCTGCATTCTTTTGCAAAAGACCACTTCAGGCTTGGACAATTACAAATCTTTTCTATACTTCATGCCTGTCCTCTGCTCTTGAACAGTTCACACTTATTCAGGTTCTGTGCTGCATAAATCTGACATCAGCCATCTATTTGCTGCAGACATTTACAGCAGTAACCTTCATGCAATCATCTGCATTGACATATGTACAATGTACAGACCACAACAAACCGATTTGGATGTTTTTTTTAAGAGGTGGAAGAATTCTGATCCAGAAGACTAAGCGAACTGTTGAAGGGACTGTAAGAGGAAGAATTTCTCGATCACAATTAGAAAGAAAAAAGACACAAGTCTGCGCCATATGAAAGTAATAGATGCAGGAGGCACAGATCTGCCCACATCATGAAAAATGAATTTGCTCTCCTTCACCCACACCAAAAAATCCCCAAACATAACTTTCTTCAGCTAAAACAAAATGGAATTTAGGCTTGTGAATTGGACTTAAACAAATATCCATTTTGATGTAATTGGCTGAATTTTACCAGCCCTCTGACGTCAGGGGTCGTGGCAGGGGGGCCCGGAAAATTCTTCCGAGAGGCCCGCCTTGACCCCCGATGCTGAGAAGGCCCCACCACATTTTTCGGCGGCGGTGAGGCCTCGGTGCGGCCCCCCGCCTTCATTTGCCTAATGCAAATACATGTTGATTAACTTACCTGGAACAGGCGGCAGTCCCACACCGATAATCTGGCTGGTGGCCAGAAGTCCCATGCCTTCCGATCCTCGTTTGAGGATTCAAGGCGAGACCCTGGTGTGGAGGGGGGAGGAGTTTAATTTTCTGATCAGGAAGGGTGGAGCAGAGAAAACCTATTCCATTGGTTGAGGGGATGGTGGGAAGGGGTTGAAGGGCATAGATCATAAATTTTGGGTGTGAAAGGTCAGGACTGTCAAAAATGGTTTTTCGGGGGGAGAGGGAAATAAATGTATTTGTTGATGATTGGGGGTGGGGCATGGAAGAGGTGATTTGATGTATATTTTATCATTTTTATTTAAATTAAAGGTCATGTTCCCTTTAAACATTCAAATCATCTGTCAGGGCATGAAGCCCTTTAAAAATGGCGCTGACGCCTGTGCGGTGGCTCCGGACACCATTGCCGGGGACGGAGCGGCCGTGCCCTTTACATGATTGGCAGCAGCCGTTCCACCCCTTCCATTTAGATGAGCCCCTGCGCAAAATATCGCGTGGGCTCAGTGGCAGCCACTTCACGCGGGCGAACCGCCAACTTCAAAGCGCACCACCATGATTTGCGGCTTGCTCATAAAATTCCACCCAATGAGTTGAAAGTAAGTATTGTTCATTACTAATTTTTTTGTTAAAATAGTGACAAAATATTGTTTGAAAATTGTCCACTATGAACCTGTGACATTGTATTTCAATGACTGTTACATCAGTGAAGTAAACTCATCACTGCCATAGATAGCACTTCAGTCCTTTGTTGCAGTCTTATTTTGAGAACATCTGAGATAGGAAAGATTGAAGGTCTCTTATTGTACCTGGAGTTTACATTGTAATCACATTAGAAAAACAATCAAAGTGGTGGGCAATGGATGGAATGAATGTTTGGTATTGTTCTGAGATGATATCTTATTGGTGGGGATAGGTCCTGACACCCAAATCCAAAGTAATCCAAATTCAAACTCTTGAAAAGACTTAATGGCCTGAATTTTATGCGGGCGCTACAAATCACAGCGGCACTCTTTGAAGTTGGTGGTCCGCCCGCGCAGGGGCTCATTTAAATGGAGGGGGATGGGACAGCTGCCCCCAATGATGTAGAGGGGGTGGCCGTTCCGTCCCCGGCAACGGCGTCCAGCGCCACTGCGCAGGCGCTGCTGCCATTTTTAAAGGGCTTCAAGCCTTGACAGATTATTTGAATTTTTAAAGCCACCATCACCTTTTATTTGAATAAAATCTGTTCATTACACATCAGAGCCCCTCTTCCACCACCGCCCCTGCCAATGATGAAACAATATATTTATTTCCTTCTCATCCCCAAAAAAACATTTTTGCCGACCCGACCTTTCAACCCCAAACCTTGCACTCTTTGCCCTTCAACCCCTTCCCACCATCCCCTCAGCCAATTGAATCAGTTTTCACCGCTAACCCCCTCCGGCTCTGAGAATTTAACTGCCCCCCATTCCCCACCAACATCACGCCCTGGATATCGGTGCGGACATCCAAAGGCGCAGGAGTTCCGGCCAGCAGCCAGAATATCGGTGTGGGACGGACGTTGGGACCAGGTAAGTTTATTTGCATGTTTTTAATTAATTTTAATATTAAAATGAAGGCGCCACTGCCGCACCGAGGGCTTGCCGCCGCAGGTAAAATGCCTTCTTGGCATCGGGGGTCGAGGTTGATTCTCTAATTGCAGAGCTATGATAGCTTCTTCTCTGCACAGTGAAAGGCTTTTGCTCACAAAATTTGTTCTGAGAGTGCTTTCACTACTTTAGAGGTGATTTCCAAGAGTTACTCAGCCTATCAATCCTCACTATGTTCTCGCCTTGTTGAACCTGGTGAGTTTCAGACAGCCTGGGAAACCTGTATGCTGGCAATTAAAGCCAGAACCCAGGGTTAAAGCTGCAGTCAATTTTTGTCTTTTTTGCATATTTTTGCATATTTAAACTTCAGACCCATTGGTTTCATGGGGTTTTCACATGCACTTAGAAGCATGCTACAGTTAAATGTGGAAGTCGTTGCGTTCCTACTGGGTTTCCGACATGCTGGCATTTTTTGCTTCTTGCACACCCCACACACACCGACATCCACCTCCCTTGCAAGTTAAATTACCCCTCACTCTGCAGACTCAGACTCATGCCTGAATAATTGTAATATGTACAAAAACTGGCAGTTGTTCAAGTGCAAGTCTACACAGTGCGTGACAGCAGGACACTGTGGATCAGTAGCCCAGCAGACAAGTCAAGACTTTCAGAATGGGTGGCAAATAGAGATAATTAGCCAAGAGGAAAAACATTACTGGTATTAATCACAGGGCAGGCAGAGCCTCTTATACTTCTGTAGGTCTTTGCCAAGGGCCTCTTTGATCCAGATCGAGATACAAGAGCCACAAAATTGGGCTCTGTAGCATCAGTATTTCCAGTGCTCTGGGAGCTGGTTTGGGAAAAAAAATGGCAGGGGTCAGCTCCCAATGGTGGTGGAAAATTAAACAACTAACAGGAGGAGGAGGCTCCACAAATATCCCCATCCTCATCGATGGGGGAGCCCAGCACATCAGTGCGAAAGACAAGGCTGAAGCATGTGCATTCATCTTCAGCCAGAAGTGCCAAGTGAATGATTCATCTCTGCCTCCTCCTGAGGTACCCAGCATCACAGATGCCAGTCTTCAGCCAATCTGATTCACTCTACGTGATATCAAAAAACAGCTGCAGGCACTGGGTACTGCAAAGGCTATGGGCCCTGACAACATTCCAGTGATAGTGCTGAAGACTTGTGCTCCAGAACTAGCTGCACCCCTAGCCAAGCTGTTCCAGTATAGCTACAAAACTGACATCTACCCGCAATGTGGAAAATTGCCCAAGTATGTCCTGTACACAAAAAGCAGGATATATCCAACCTGGTCAATTACCGGGTTACCCACTGTACAGGACTCCCTTCTGCCACCCAACTACATGTTGCCAGAATTCTTACAATGGGTGCCATGCTGCAACTCGGAATGTCATGCAACAGACCATCAACATCCTGAAGCAATGGTTCTGCTGCCTGGCCCACTAGTGGACTTGCCAGAGTGTGTCCCCCAATTTGTTGTGGTCTTCTGCATCATCCATAACTTAGCCATAATGAGGCCACAGTCCCTGCCAGCAGCGCTTCAACAAGTACCTCAGGAGGAGGAGAAAGGGAGAAGAAGGAGGAAGAAGAAAGAAAAAAAGACTTACATTTATATAGCGCCTTTCATGACCACCAGATGCCTCACAGTGCTTTACAGCCAATACATTTTTGAAGTGTCATCACTGTTACAATACAAGAAATGCGGCAGGCAGTAGGTGCACAGCAAGCTCCCACAAACAGCAATATGATAATGACCAGATAACCTGTTATTTTTGTGATGTTAATTGAGGGATAAATTTTGCCCAGGTCACCCGGGATAACTCCCCGCTGTTCTTTGAAATAGTGCCACAGAATCTTTTACATCTGCCCAAGCAAGCAGATTGGGCCTTGGTCTAATGTTTCAACCAAGAGACAGCACCTCCAACAGTGCAGCACTCCTTTGGTGCTGCACCAGAGTGTCAGCTTGCTTTTTGCACTCAAGCCCTAGAATGGGGCTTGAACCCAAAACCCTATGACTCAGAATGCTACCAACTGAGCCAGAGTTAACACTGAGGTGGAGGAGGAGGAGGAAGAGGAGGAAGGGAGGAGCCAGCTGGCACCATTAGATGTCCAAATAAGCTGTCTGCGATCATCTCATCAGACTGATTTACCTGAATAAATCCACAGATCCCCAGTGATCAACTCTTCCCCACCTTACCATCCCTCTGCTGCAGGTCATCACAGTTTTCACTTGGCTACAATCCTGAAATAAAAGACACCATAAAGCAACCATTCCATACTAACCTTACCCTTCAACACTTTCAGTGACACATACAATGTTCAACAATTCACCCTTGTGCATTCCCTAATGCCTGCCTTACAGGTACCCTTGCCTCACCTCATGCTGCAAGCATGGCTGGAGGAAGACTGCTGACTTTCAATGGGGTAGACTGCAGGATGCCCTGGAGCAACCCCAGGCCTTGGGAGCCCAGCTTTGGATTGCACCACCTCAGCATGGGAGGCAGCAGTCTGGGCTGGCTGACTGATAGGCAACAGCAATGTTACTGACGGAGTGCCAGTGATGGGAGCATGAACACTGTCATCCTGAGAGAGGACAGCAGGTTCATGCACCATGGAACAACTGTCAATCCCCCAGGTGGCAACTCAGCGATCCTAGTAATCTTCTGGAGGATTATTGCTGGACTGCTGTGAAATCCCATAAGACCTTTTGAGCATTGGTATCCTCAGCTAAGATAGCAGCAGCTTGAGCTTGCATAGCACCAAGTTGGGCTTGCATGGCAACAAGCAGAGATCTTATGGCCTCATTCTGAGCTTCCACTGCAGCACTCAGATATTGGATGACTTCTGCTTGTGCTACAATGGAAGCCAAGACATCGGACATCAGGCGCCACATCACAGCTAGGTCTGCAAGTGGTGAAGTTGACTTCCACACTGGAAAGGATGGGCACCAAGCTCTGCATGAAGCCCTCTGCCAAGTTGGAGACAGACTCCTCCATGCTCCTAACCAGTGGCAAGAAGCTCTCCGGCAGGCCTGCAAATGCACCAAGCATGCCCATCAGCCTTTTTCTATGCGCCACCTCATCAAAGCCCTCATCTGAGTCCTCTGCAGCAGACCTCATCCTCCACGGTGTTGACACGCTCATGATCCTTTCCTCCGGCCCTGGCTGCAGCCCACGTGCAGATTCTACCTCAATGCTACCCTATAAAGTATGCGCAGTACCAGTATGGTTACACCACCTGCAGTTTATTCATCATACCAGATTGTGGGATGACGGTGAAGTGGGATTTCAGAAGGTCCATTAGGTAGGAACATACATCATCCTGGATGACTTCAGCATCACTGTTTGTCATGGGCTGCAGTGTCAATGATGCCAAGCACCATCTCCTCCAAGGGGGTGAGGACATACAGCCATGCCCGTCCCAGCCGGTTTGTCACTGCTGTCTCCTGTTATGGGTCATCTTATCCTGCAGGAGAGAGGGCAGAGTGTCAGTGAGTGTATTGCAATGTGTTTGGGTGATGTACCTGTAATAGTTGAATAGATGGCAGTATGTGGACGATCTGAGGTGTGAGTGTAAGGATTGCAGCAACAGTAAGTATTTGAGAGTGAGGTGGAGCATATAAATGTTCAACATGAGTCCTGATGGCTAGAGATTGTTAATAGGTGGGTGATAGGGGTGTGGTGCATTGAGCAGTGATTGGAATATGGCATTTGAAGATACATTCACTGACCTTGGCCTTGCGAGGTCAAGGAACTTCTTTGGGCACAGTATTCAGGTCCTCGAGGTCACACACCTGGCATTGACCTCCGTGCCTAACTGCTCCCATTGCCTTTGTAGTGTCTGTCTTGAGGGTTACCTGGCGCCCTGCGGATAGATCGCCTCTCTCCTCCT